>NC_138762.1:60563033-61783988 GCF_965113315.1 Podarcis vaucheri | reverse complement strand
CATCTTCTTCCCCTACTCCCACTTCTTCCTCCCTTGTCTCTTCTTCCTTCTCCCTCTCTTCACTCTTGCTCTCTTTTTCTTTCTCCTCTTCCACCCATTCATTCTTCTCTTGCTCCTCCTCTACCACCTCAATCTCCTTTACAAATTCACCCTCCTCTATGTTTTCATATTTTTCTTCCATTACAGCCTCATCTATATCTTCTTCTTCTGCTTCTTCCTCTTGCAGTTCAAAATCTGTGTCAACTTTCCCTTCTTCCACCTCATTCTCTGGCCTATCCACATTTTCTGCTTTAGGCTGCATTTTAACTTCTTCATCTCTGTCGATGGCTACGGGGTCATCTTCTTTATTTGATTCATTTTCACCTTCTTCTCCTTCAGATTCTACTTCACTGTCATTTTTTCCATCTTGCTTCTCCTCTTCGTTTTCAGCTTCTTCTACAACCACTCCACATTCTTCATTGTCTTGCCTGCTTTCAAGATTCTCTTCTTCTAACTTGGCAGCCTTATCTGAACTATCTATATTTTCATTCTCTTCACTCTGAGCTTGATTACTGGTATCTTCAAAACACTCCTTTTCTTTATTTTGCTCCTTCTCCCAATTTATATTTCTGTTTTCTACATCCATTTCTCTCTTTGTTATTTTGCCATAATTAAACTGGTTTATCTGAAGAACATATTTTGCTGACTCATTACTAGTTTCCTCACTTGAAGATGATGACACAGTTACTGCTGTTTGCTTCATAAATATCTCCTTGTGTTTAAACTCTCTCTGTTTTTCATTGTTTTCTTTACCTTGCACATATATTTTGCCATATTTATCAGATTTCACTACTTTAGCTTCTGCTTTATTTTCCTGGCAATCCACATAGTGTTTTTCTATCATACCATCACTAGCATGGCTGAATGGCAGCTCCTGAGGGGTTGAATTTACTTGGTCCAATTTTCCCTTTTTTGCTACTTTAAATTCTTTTTTAATAGTCTGGTCAGTGTCAGGCTTCATTGCCCTATCAGTAATGGCCTGTGCAGACTTACTTTTTGAGTACTTTTTACCAGCTTTAATTTTCCTCACAAAAGCATCGTAAAAACTTTTTTCTAAATTGGGATCCTTTCCTAGACACTCTGAATGTGTAGGTTCCACCTGAGAAGATGCACCACCCAATTCCAGAACCTTCTGAACTCTAGGAGGAACAGACTCTTTCATCCCACCCTTACCATGAATATCCAGTTTCCCATTTTTATTTTTCTTCTACTCCGCATGGGAAGCAAGAAAGAAAAGGGGGAACAAAAGAAAGGAGAGTGTTACAAATAAAATGAGAGGAAGACAAAAGGCAAATAAATCAGAACATGAAAAGGGAACATAAGCAGCTTGACAGGATGGAAGCGGATCATAAATGAAGGTAACATAAAAGATGAAGAAGAAAATGGGCAAGATTCAGAGAAGCATAAGCACAATTCCACTTGCACAGCAGGATTCTTCTGCCCGCTTTCCCATTGCAAGCCCCTGATGAAAAAGTATACTGCTCAAAATAATTTTAAAAATAACAACAATGTATATAAACCTTTCGCTAGTAATAAGCAGAAAAGCAACCTGGTGTGGGGAAAGATTTGCCCTTATCCTAATACGTTCCCGGAAAAAAAAGATGCATTAAATTATTTTGTGTGACAACTCTTTAAAGCATATTTAAAATTTACCTGTTTTGGTGTTTTTTAAAACTAGAATCAGTAGAGTTACTGTAGTTAATGTTTTATAGCAACAGGAAAGATAACCACATTTTAGATAAAATATTTTTTTTTAAAAAATAAACAAATAAATAAAAAGATAAAATACATATATAAATTGGCAGTACCTTCTGTTTTTGTACTGGTGCTAACTCTAAGGAATGGTCAACGGGATTCACTCTCATCACGTGGGTCTGGAAAGTATTTTAATGAGAGTAGTAAATAACAGCAACTAGCTAACAAAATAGCATTAGATACACATTCATGAACTCTGCTTTTTAACCAGAAGATCTCAACATACCTTCCAGACTAACAGCCTGATGCCCAAAGTACCAGAATTATAGCAATGTAAGAATCTGTCTTCTGCCTGGTAGAACAAGTTGCCTATCTAGCCCATTACTGTCTACTGTGAGGGGTACCAGCTCTCCAAGATCTCAGGCAGAGGTCTTCTCCATCCCCTCCTACCTGATCCTTTTAACTAACTAATGCAAAGCATTTACCCAGAACTATGCAAATTTTCTTGCTACCTAAATACTACACTACAGAGGTCCCCAGTAAAACCAAAGTGGACTTGGGTTTGTGCACCACACCCTCCCTCTCCAGCAGTTGCAAGGAGACTGGAAGTTCTTGATTCAGTTTTTAAGAAACCACAGTTTAGTGTTAAGTTTCCAAGCTAAACTGTGGCTAGACTTAACTTCTGTTTACTAAAACAGGTCTACTTTGTAACAGTTTTCATGAAGTTGAGTCGTTTTAATAAACCATAGTGAAAATTAATCAGTTTATATATAGGCTGGTCATAGTGTTAAACTGCGATTAACTGAAAACAGATGTGAATGTTTTTGATCTCCTCATGGTCATACTGGAGAAGAGGAGGAAGGTGTTGCACAAGCCCATGGCCCATTCCTGAAACACTAAACCATAGTTGAGCATTATGTCCATATTAAACCATTTTTTCTCTATGTTGTAACTGTGGAGTATGGAAGTGGCCCAGGAAATATTCCTGTGCTCTTCCTGCTGTTGCTACTGCCACCAGACACTCCACAGGAAAACAGTTATACCTCAGCCACAAACCAAAGTATAAATACAATCACTAGTAGTAGATGTGTTTGTGGGAGGGGGTTGTTGGTTTGTGGGATGTTTTGTCCGTGTTTTTATCATGTATTTTGTGCTTTTATATTGTATTTTTACGTTGTGAGCCCCCTGAGATCTGTGGAGACAAAATAAATAAATAAATATTACCATATTCAAGACATCTGTGGTGCTCCCAAGGGTTCTACCCTCATTTTCATCTGAATCATCTTCTGTTGAGCTCTCTTCTGCATCATTTTCCCCCTCTTTCTTATCTCCTTTAAAACAAAATACAGGATATACAGTTATTCATGTGTGCACTTATTTGAGGAAAAGGAAGTCTGGATGCTCCTCTAATTACCGAGAAAGAACTGAAACAGAAGGGTTCCTGGCAGTCCCAACTGGCAGGACGAGTAATCTTGTTTCAGTAAATACAATAAAAGGAAGAATGTGTTTTCTGCCCATAATGATGCCTGCATATTTTGCTTGCCCTATGGGTCAAATGACAGCAAATATGGAGGTGGGGAGGCTTATTTAATTGAGAAAAGCAAGCAAAAAAGCACAGAGACCCCATTCACAGATCTCTCATGGCCCAGTTCACGTGTCTGGTTAAACAATAGTTAATGGTTTACCATGAACATGCAGTCTGGGCCACTTTTCTCCTTCCTACTAGCACATGGGAGGAAAAAACCACAGACCATGACTTTATGTTATGTCTGAAGCAGATATAGCAGCTTGTTTTGCTCAAACAAACCACAATCCGTAAGTCAAAAGCAAAACTTAAGTACAGATCTTGGTTTGTATGGAGCAAAGCAAACTACAGTCTCTGGTCCAGACATAATGCTAAGCCTGGGATTGTAGTTTCTTCTGAACACTCAGATTGGCATGCTCACAGTAAACTATAAGCTAAGTTTTCAGTGGCAGGCAAATGAGGCCATGGTGCAAAGAAAAAAATTCCAATCACATATCCCTGCCCAGGTTATGTAGATGTATTGCACTTGTCCTGTCTTTATGTTGCTCAGTATTACAACTGAGGCAGGCTTAAGCAGTATGTGGACCGAGAACTCCCAGAAGTGCAAGCTGGATTTCGAAGGGGCAGAGGAACCAGAGACCAAATTGCAAACATGCGCTGGATTATGGAGCAAGCTAGAGAGTTCCAAAAAGACATCTACTTCTGCTTTATCCACTATGCAAAAGCCTTTGACTGTGTCGACCACAGCAAACTATGGCAAGTTCTTAAAGAAATGGGAGTGCCTGATCACCTCATCTGTCTCCTGAGAAATCTCTCTGTGGGACAAGAAGCTACAGTTAGAACTGGATATGGAACAACTGATTGGTTCAAAATTGGGAAAGGAGTACGGCAAGGCTGTATATTGTCTCCCTGCTTATTTAACTTATATGCAGAATTCATCATGCGAAAGGCTGGGCTGGATGAATCCCAAACCGGAATTAAGATTGCCGGAAGAAATATCAACAACCTCAGATATGCAGATGACACAACCTTGACGGCAGAAAGTGAGGAGGAATTAAAGAACCTTTTATTGAGGGTGAAAGAGGAGGGCGCAAAATATGGTCTGAAGCTCAACATCAAAAAAACGAAGATCATGGCCACTGGGCCCATCACCTCCTGGCAAATAGAAGGGGAAGAAATGGAGGCAGAGAGAGATTTTACTTTCTTGGGCTCCATGATCACTGCAGATGGTGACAGCAGTCACGAAATTAAAAGATGCCTGCTCCTTGGGAGAAAGGCGATGGCAAACCTAGACAGCATCTTAAAAAGCAGAGACATCACCTTGCCAACAAAGGTCCGTATAGTTAAAGCCATGGTTTTCCCAATAGTAATGTATGGAAGTGAGAGCTGGACCATAAAGAAGGCTGATTGCTGAAGAATTGATGCTTTTGAATTATGGTGATGGAGGAGACTCTTGAGAGTCCCATGGACTGCAAGAAGATCAAACATATCCATTCTTAAGGAAATTAGCCCTGAATGCTCACTGGAAGGACAGATTTTGACGCTGAGGCTCCAATACTTTGGCCACCTCATGAGAAGAGAAGACTCCTTGGAAAAGACCCTGATGTTGGGAAAGGGCACAAGGAGAAGGGGATGACAGAGGACGAGATGGTTGGACAGTGTTCTCGAAGCTACAAACATGAGTCTGACCAAACTGTGGGAGGCAGTGGAAGACAGGAGTGCCTGGCGTGCTCTGGTCCATGGGGTCACGAAGAGTCGGACACGACTAAACGACTAAACAACAACAACAACAACATTACAACTGATTATTTAATCTGCAAGTGAGACTCTAAGTGATAACTGCATTGCAGTTTTAAGGACCCCTGATGCTCAAAACCCCCCACAAATGATTTATAGGAGCATAACAGAAACTGGTGATAAAAAAATTGTTTACCTGTTTCACCATCCAAAGCAGATTGGGTGCCTTGACTTCCATCAGCTGCCTCTGAGTCAAGGTGGTTTGATCTGAGTACACCAAGGGGGAGAGTGTTGCTGATGGCACAGGATGCAAGCTTTGAAGGACCTTCTCCTAGTGGAGGAAGTGTTCGTACCAGCCGGCTAACCTGTTCCGGTGATTTGTCCTTGTGAAAGGGTGAAAAGAAAGCATAGCAGCTTTTGAGTCACTTCAAGGTAACCAATAAAGGACAGTGATACAATGAGGGGTAGATTGAGGGCAGTGTTTGCTTTTCATTTCCCTAGAATGAGCGCTGTGAATCTGCCTACAGTGCAGTAATGCTTGAAGTCAGGAAATCATCTACAATGTGTGCTGGATCTTCCCTGGCCAGATTCAGGCCGGATGAAAATACCAAGGCTATAGTAAGTTCAAACTGCATGTATAAGTAAAACTACAATCATGCAAGTTAGAGGCTGCACCTACTGTTCAGTTAAAGAAAGACATAATAAAGGAATTATTACCACAATAAATTACCAGTCAACTACAGCATGGAAGTTTGATGTGCTATTTATTTATTTACTTATAATGCAGATATTTTCATAGCACTCTTCAAATAAAAAAAAAAAACTTAGGGAGGATTTACCATCTTGGATCTCAGTACTTTATTGTAGAGCTGCCTGGAGATTTTAATATTGAAAGTCAAGCAGTTCTCCTCCAAGTGTTTCCTAGTGAATCTCTTGGCCTTTGGCATATAGAGCCTGCACTGCCCCCGATGGTGATTTGTGGCATAGCAACTAGGTGTGATCATGTTGTCTTTTGACGTTTTTTGAAGCTCAGTAGAAACAGTTTAAAATATACCTTTGCTCTCCGCCGCAAGCGTGCCGATAACGTCCGATGGAAGGTATCTATTACTAATGCATCTCCACCCACTTCAGAGACCACAGCAGACAAGTGGTGTTCCTTTTGGTCTGACACATGACTTTCACCCAGTTCTTTAGGCCTCGGTGTGGCAAAAACTAGCATGTGACAACCACCACAGGAGACCTACAGTACAAAGTCAATGCAGGGATTAATGGAGGCTGTAAACTTTGCAGGTACATAGGAAGGGGAAACCTAAGCAGAAAGTACACTCCTAATGATTTGGTACAATCTTCAGAACTTTCACCATTACGGTCCCTCAACACATGTTATGCATCATTTCCAAATCATAGTATTTTGAGCAAGGTCAACGTGACAAATATGAGACTCTAAATGGAAAGAAATGAGATACTGGTGTGAGGTTACCATTTGGTGGTGCTCTTTTTCTAAGTGATTGTCTCAGGGAGACTTAACTCACTCACTCTCACTCTGTCTGTGAAGCAATTGCGGAAGGGATAGAAACAGTATGCCTTTTTGGCAAACTTATTTTGATACCTCACCCTAATATGATTATTTTGGCAAAATAGCGACAGGCTGGGCGTAGCCTTGATGTGAAAAAATCCATTAAGTAGCAAGGTTTATATCGCAACTGCTATACGGAAATCTAAGAATCTGCTGTAGAATCTAAGAAATTTCCTTAAAGATGTTCATTTCTTCAAGTAGTTTACAGTGCACACAGTGCAGCACTGGCTTTGATCACAAAGAAACACCTCATACAAATCTATTTTTCTATCTAAACAGAAAAAGTAAATCAATTATTTAAAAAAAAAACATACCAAGAAATACAAATGTATCCAGTGCTTATCTACAATTAAAAAATATAGCATGGTATAAATATATGGATGACCTCTAAATATGGTACCTTTAAGTACAACATGAGATATACTGAATTAGTATTTCAGAGCATGAAGAAAAAATGAGGCCTTACCGACTGTATAGCAAACCCCAAAAAATTGGAACACAGCGTAGGAAAAAACTGATTTGTGTAATTTTCTTCCCCAAGCCCTAATTTGCCATGCCGTCCATCTCCAAAGGTGTACATAAGGCCATTCTCTAAATGTGGAGAAAGAAGCATGTTTACTAACATGTAATGCAGCAGTGTGTAAAAAGCAGTGGGTGAAGCCACAACAACTAATTAGAAAGGAGAATGACTTTCTTTCCAAGAGCAAAAATTCTGAAATAAGTATTTCAACCTGTAACATAGGTTTTTCCGCTAGAGGAAGGAAAACGACAACAAAAAAGTTAATCTGGCTAATGTAAAACATACAGCTATGAAAATGATGTTCATAATATTATTACAATTGAATGTTTTGGAATGCTGACATTCTCAAGTTTTCCATGTCAATTGCTTCCTAATGGAACCATTGAACCAGTAAAAATAAGGAGTTAGTGCTCAAAGTATCAAGAGTAGATATTGTATTCTAGCCTTCAGGATTACCCCGCTTCCTCAAGTTTACCTTAAAAACCCGAACATCTATTTACAACGCAGGTATTAACCCTTCAATATTAAATCTTCATCAACCACTAGGACCATTAAGGCCATGAAAAATGGACAGTTACTGAGCCAAATCTATAGGAAGTACATACGAGCTGATTAAACTAGAGAAGGCAAGCTGATCAGAAAATAGATTTGCAGCAGAAAAACCGCTAGCATCATTAGCAGAAGGGTCATGTATCTTCTGAATTACATTAATTATGCTAAAATAAAATTAGCATACGAACAGGAAAACACATCTGGTGAATATATTTATTGCACAGTGTGGAGATTTTTTTCAGTGATCTTGATGACTTCATTAAATTAAGATGTATATTCACTATTGGTAACTGAGTACTACAAGCCAGATTTTGCACTCTTCTGAAAAAAAGTGCTTCCCATTAAGCCTGTCTAATCACTTCAGCAGCTGCCACTGATATTCTTGCCTGGTTCGCAATTTCCATTAAAATCATAAGATTGGGTTAAATCACACATATGCATCATGAACCCATGGATTCCCATTCTAATTTGTAGGCATACCACAGTTTGTCCAGTTCAGACTTAATTACCAATTATGGCTTGCCTGCACCAGGGAGTATGTCAGAGCATGTGAAGGAGACATTGTGGAGGAAAGAACACACAAACCTCAAGCAGAACCCAACGCTCAGCCCATGGTTTGGCCACTGAAGATGAACCAAGCAAATGTCACTGCAATACTCACACCAGAGAGTATACCCCATTGAATTTACTGAGATCCATTTTGAGGAGGCAAGTATAGGACTGTGCTGTACATGTTGCATGGCTTTTTGTTTTGTTTAATAAACTACATATAGATAAGAATTACTATGAAATACATTTAAGACCACCAGGGTCTTGTCACCTCCATTTATACATATTTAATATTTGGTAACTTTTAAAATCTCATAGTCATATCCTTCCCCCATTCCACCAAAAGGACACTCTTACCACGCTTTCCTGAACCGCAAACAAATACAAACACATATTCTTCCAAGTCCCCCTGTTGCTTAAGGCTCCGTTAAACTCAGAAATGCCCCTTCAGCAGGAACAACTGATTCAAACAATAGAAGAATTCCTTTCTTCAATGGTACTCCCCTGGAGTTTCTGTTTATATAACTTGCCCGTAGCCCCAGAGGGTCCCTTTCAGCTGTTCTGAGTCTTAATTTGAGAAAAATTTATTTTAAATGTTTCACAGGAAAAGTTTTACGTATCTCTTTGTGACCTGGCAGATTTAAAAATAGGAAAAATTTGTATTATGCACAAAAATACACCAATAGCATTGCAAATACATTTCATAGCTAACCGCATACATACCTGTTACTAAAGCTGTATGATTTTCCCCACTGGCAATGTTACAGATTTTATGCTTTCTCAAACAATCCACTATCTTTGGTTCAGAAATTTCAAAAATAAATGTACCATGTCCAAGCTGCCCATATTGGCCAAGGCCAAATGTGTAGACCTTCCCCTCTGAAAAACATACATGGGATTAATATTCTATCCATAGTCTTCCATCCTCCAAGTTTCCTAGTGCACACTGCTCAAAAGTTCCCATGCTGTTCCTCCCCAATTCCTGGCATGCCGAAGAATGTGACTTGTCATGTCATCTGAACACAGGTATGTCTCTTCCAACCATCAATGAGTAGTTGAGTAGTAACGAAGAATTGCTCTTCATTTTCTGCTTGTGGTTTGGGGGAAACAACATTTCATATGTCTACTGCACAACAGCAGGAGTGAAGGTGGAGCACCACTGGAACCGAGCAGCATGAACCAACATGCAATGTGTTCACACTAAACCACATTTTGTTTTAGCCTATAGTTCAATGTGATGTGTACACCAGGCCTTGTACTTAAAAATAAAAGTAATGAGAGATTTTTTAAAATGAGAATAACCAATATATTTAAACCCATAAATATCATTGTAAGAATATCATATTACATAACCCAAAATATTATACTAAATAAAATCTTAAAGCTCCCTCTGCTGGAAGATACAGAAGCAAAAAAACAAGGAAACAAAATAAAACCACACCTCTTTAAAAGCCTCAGTAAGAGGGTTAGATGTTATTTAGAACAGTAAACACTTTTACCCCTATTCGCTTATGAAGGGTCTAGTCTCACTAACATCTCAGCCTAGTTGTCAGTAATAGGAATCAACCAGAACACATAGGATTCAGCCTAAGTAGTAGCATGTCAAAGACCTGAGTGTTGTTGTCTTTTCACTGTCTCTGCTTTGGTTATGTAAAATGACCACCAGACTGACAGCTAAATTAGTTACTAGTTCTAGTTCTGTGCATACATGCAAATGGTGTAAACCGAGCACTAAAACCCTACATCATATAAGAGGACCACTGATCATATGCAGATCCACACCATACATTTAAATCACATAATATGTACATTTAATGCCCATGACTTCCCCCAAGGAATCCTGGGAACTATACTTTGTTAAGGATGCTGGGAACTTCTGTGTGGGGAAAACCACAGTTCCCAAGAACCTTTGGGGGAAACTCAGGTGCTTTAAATATGTGTTGAAAGTGCATTAAATGTATGGTGTGGACCTGCCTCTAGACAGATGCTTCACATTGTCCCTTTTCTTAGCCAATTCTGCCCCTTCTTCCATCACTTTTAAATAACCTTTCTTTACTTAGTTTTGCTCTACAATTTCCATCACTACATCCATTTGCCACTGACACCTTGTGAATTAATTTTGCTAAATTATTTCCACAGAAAATAAGCAGCTATTTTATAATCGTCTCCACCATCTTTGACATACAGCATCCAATATGCTAAGTCATATGTAGGTGGACCATTTAAATGTGTGGATTCAGCAGTTTAGGATTGTGGGGATTGAAACACAAGCCCACAATTTAAGGAGCAAGAAGCTAGTATACCTGCAAGCACTACTGTGTGTCCTCCTCCACAGGCAACCTTATTGGCCCTACCAGAAATTCCAGAAACAAGTTGTGGGACCTTGTAGTTTTTCAGTTGCTCTTTTGAAATACCCAGTTTTCCATTCTCAGGCTCCCCAAAAGTATAAAGTTCTCCATCTCCTGTAAGAAAGCAACATAGCAGCAAGACTGAGACTAAGGCTAGGACAAAAGAGGCATTTATTTGCGTATCTCCTTTATGACAAATGCGTGCTCTGGTCCATGGGGTCACGAAGAGTCGGACACGACTAAACGACTAAACAACAACAACATAAGACAGGGTTGTATTTAAACTTAAACACACCACCACTTTATTTTTAGTTTACAGGTCCATCACTAGATTAGTTTATTCATCATCATCATCATCATCATCAAACTATATTGCAACAACTCTGCACAAATTGCAGAAAGATCAGATTACAGAAATAAATTCATTACCAGCTTTATATGACTACAGATCTTATTCCAACAGTCAATAAATTCCATTTCCATTTCCCCACTACAGTAGTTAATGCTCAAAATCCATACCTTCTATGTACAGAATCTGTCAGTTTATTTATCTCAGCTATCTGTATGTTAAGGATTATGTTTTCCCCAAATAATAAGCCCAAACCACTTTTGCAGAGATTAATAGGTTCATGATCAATACTTTATAAGAGTCTGACCACCACCAAATTAGTAGCATATATCCAAGCAAAAACAGAATCCCAACTCAGGTAATCTAATCCCACACTACTGTAACGGGCATAATCGGATTTAATGATTGAAAGTACACCATACCTCTGCATCACTCCAGATTTCCACACTTACGTGTTATTAAGGCGGAGTGGTAGTATCCACAAGAGATCCAGGAAACGGGTTTACCAACATCCACTTGATGAGGAACATATGCATTAGCTTCATCAGCCAAACCAATTTGTCCTTCGGAATTGTCCCCCCACACAAAAAGCTGTCCATCCTCTTAAAAGAAAAGAGAGTTTTGTAAGTGTATTATTTACTTATTTAAATAAGTTGGCTTTACAAAACCCAGGATCCATGATCTAGTGGCCACGCAAGTCCTATTCAGGGCTTACGTGGCCACTGCATCATGGCTGCTGTGCTTTGCAAAACCCCTTTCCCTCCACATGTTTGAGGGCAACTGTATGAAGCACAGAGCCTACTTCTACCCATGTGGGCTCCCCATGCAGTTTAGAATCCTGATTTCCAGCATTCTACATCATGCAGAAGTCTCCATGAGACACTCACCACTGAAATTGTGCAGGGCGACTGAAATGAGGTTGTGGAGCTAGCAAACCCCACACATGGTATTTCCAATTTACAGCAACACCTCAATATTGTGATTCCTGAAATGCAGTCCTTGCAATACAACATAGGGTGCTTTAAACCCTAGGAATTTGGTGGAGGGGATTTTAAAAGCATCTTGTAATATAGTATATGAAATGATAGAGAGCTGAATTTCAAAAATCACAGTAAAAACTTCACTAGAACCACGACCCCCCCCCCAATAAGAAACAGCATGTTGTATCTGGAAACAGATTGCTAAATGCTATACCTTCCTATCTAAACTTATTTGTCTCTTAAATCAAGACAGCAAGGAAATTAAATTACACAGAAAATGGCTACATTTAGGAGCAGTTCAATGTGAAAGCTAGGAGACTGTGGTAGTCAAACTGTCAAGCTACAAAGGACCTACGAAGACACCCTTGAATATAAATATATGCTATTATACACCTAAATAGGTTCATAATATTTGGATACTCACAAAACATTTCCCTAAAATTATAGGAAAACCCAATAAATAACTGTAGGGCAGGATACTTTCCAAAAAGTTAAGCAAAGCATTTGCTGTTCAGTGATGTACCTCAGTCAAGAACTAGGAACCAAGTAAGGATGTTTCTGGAAACTTGTATCAAAATCGCCAACATTTTCACCTAGTATTTGCAACAATACATTTGTCCTTCGATATATGCAAAGTGAATTTTTTATCAGGCTTCCACAAATGTCAACTGGAAAATATAAAAGGCCTCAAATAACACACACACACACACACACACAACATTTGTGTTAGCTGTTGGGCTCACCAGTTAGTGCTGCTGACGTGTAGGATCCAGCTGCCAGTTGTTTGATCTTGTGCTGGTTACTAAAAAAACTAATTAGATGAAATGTGCTTCTTTCCTCTGTGTCACCTAATCCCAACTGCCCTTCACTGTTACCTCCAGCAGCATATACATTTCCTTGTTCTGCACACAGAAAAGCACATGTAGAATAAGCACACTCTCATCTGAAGCAACAGCAAAACCTAAAAAAATCAGACCAGCTCATGTTTATTTTCACCCATGTACAAAAGGTCAATCCCTGGTGCCCTCAAATGCTCAAAGTCTGCCTGTAGAAATTCCTATTTAAGTTCTTAAGAATCATCGCTCTGCAGCAGGATTCTACATTCCAAAAATATACTACTGGAATATGCATAACATAGTAAAAGTAGTTTCTGCTCATGGCTGGAAATCAATATTTACAATTAGGAATGACTCGTTTTGTTCCTTCCCTTCTAAACAGAAGGAAAAGAACCTCGGAGATAGACAATTTGCAATGGGGCTGAGGAAGCTGTAGTTCAGCAACATCCGAAGATTCACAATTTAGCCCCCCTGCGCTACAGGTAAAGGCTCAGCTAGCAATGAGAATCAATTAGCATGTGTACTCAGGCCAAAGTTAATTAAATGCAATCTTGCTCGAACATACAAACTACAAATGTTAATGACGGGCATTAAATTAATTAACCACAACATGTGCCTTTCCCATGTTTAACCTGACACCTTTGGTCCTGATTAAAATGCATTCATGTTTAATGACAAATGTACATCATTTACAAGGGAAGACATAAGAATGGCAATCGGATCCAAATATTTTCAAAATTATTCATTTCACAACATTACTGAAGACTTTAAATTCTACCGTGATAAGGAAAGGAGAATTTCCTATAGATGATAAATGTCTTGCAGGAATTTATCGACAGGAGCTACCTTGCATATTTCCATCTCAGTAGGATGGCAGCATCAGATTTACTACCTGAATTCACAATAAGAAAACAGCCGACTTCCTTGCTATTACCATCTCCACAGAAAGATCTATCTAACCAGAGGTTTATTTGGGTTAACCACACTGAACAGGTTAGCTACTGCTAAGCAAATCTTATCCAAGATATTGTTTTTAAAAAATCAGCTCTATTAAGGATAGTTGAAAATTATTCAGTGAGGATTAGGGAGGGTCACAACTTAGATGTAGATCACATACTATGATTGCATACAGATGACATTTAGTCACAGAATTTTCTAGTTAATGAATTTCAGATGACAAGGCTGTCTCGGGCCTTAGGAAAGGTGCAGCCAGTCAAATCTGGCCATTTTACAGCAGATGGACCAAGTGTCTTTTTGAATATAAAAGGTGCACATAATGGGTTTTTTTTTAAGGTTCTGACTATTTCTTAGAATGTGCACAGAAAGCGGTCATAAGATATTTGATGTGCAAATATAGATGACGTACCTGTATAAATCAAGGTGTGGTTCCTCCCGCAAGCAGCTAGTTTTACTTTTTCTGGTTTTAAAGCTGAGGATTAAATAGACAGTGGTTACCATTTTTTAAAAAAATATTGTTGAATATATTAAGCTCCAACTTTACATACCTCCAATCAGTGGTAAGTGGAAAAATGGCAAAAAGCTAGACCTTCCATACTCCAGTCTAGAAGTTACCAGCATGGAACCCACAGGTGCGCATTAGCCACTGAAATTAGGTTTGAACTCATTCTAGAGCAACCAACACAATAGTTTGCAATGTATTATTGGCTGCGGTTTTTCCATTTTGCAAATTTGCCCATAGAACCTGTTCTAATTCAGTGACATTTTTATAATAATAATGGATCATTAAGGCTGCAGTCTTATACACACTTAACCTGGGAGTAAATCAAGGCTGATACTCTTTGCTTACTCGTTTCTGGCCAGAAACGAACCAAAACATTGATTTTTCACTCCTCATCCTCTTAGTTTAAACCACAGGAAACAGCACATGTCCTGTTATTTAGGATGGGCTTGTAACATAAAAGAAGGCATATTTTCAAATAGATTTATTTCCATACTTCAGGAGAAAACGTTGGATTGTCAAATACCTTAAATCTTAAAATGATGGGAGAAATAAAAATGCTATGCATTTTGTCAAGAGTTAGAGCTATATTAGTTTTTTCTTTGCCTTAAATAAAAAATGTACATGAAAATAATTTATCAGTGTCTACAAAAGAAACCCCCCTTGCTTTGTAAAGTTTATTTGTTGCTAAAAAAACTCGCATGTATCTTCTTCTTCTTTAGCTTTTTCTACTATTTCATAAATCGTAGTTGAAAGGCTATGTCTGTGGTTATATTCTAACTGTGGTTATTTCAATTCTCAAAAGCCTTTTGTTTTCCTCTCTCTCTCTCTCTCTCTCTCTCTTAAATAAAGTGGAGCAATAGCTGTTAAAAGTTCTCATATGAAAATTGTGCCTATGTCCCAAATGTGGTGAGAGCTATTATAGTAGTGGTGTTAGGAATCACCATAAGTATTAGCGACTGAGTTCATTCTTCTGCTCATTTTCAATTACGGCATCTGTTATAAAACCAGATATGTGAGACTAACCTTTCACGCAAGTTGGTTTGTTGACAGTATTCCTTGTTCCAAATCCTAGTTGACCCCAGTTATTGCTTCCAAACATGTAAAGTTTACCATTTTCTACAGAATATATTAAAAAAAAAAAAGAGTGATCACCAATGAGTTTGCTTTAAGGTTCTCTAAAAATGTGAAATAACTTTGGTTGGCCTTTTGCCATTGATCCTCCCCTGCTCAAATAATAATCATGTACGCTTCATATACTGCAAATTATTACCAAAACACACAGAATCATATTGTAGAGCTGGAAGCAGGGGTGCCATCTCACCCTCAGGATTGTGGGTCTCCGCTGAGCAAAGCAGATGTGCAAAGTCACAGACACTATATGCAGGCATGTGTGTGTGACGTTGCACGTCTGGATTGTGGAGGGGGGCGCTGGTGGCTTCTCCTCTCTGCAGCCAGTTAGGCACTCTTTTCCATGGTGAGGGTCTCAGACTCAGAGGTAGAGACACGCCCCCCCCCGAAACGGTGCCTCGCTTGCTGGCTGCAGAGGGCAGAGCTGAACTGCTTTTCTCTTGGAGGCAGGGCCACTGCCGCCTGGCTTTTCTCATTGATTTTTTGGGTGCCCAGCCCCCACAATTATATTATTGAGGGTGTCCAAGCACCCACGGCCCCGTGGAGCTGGCTTCAATGGTTCGAAGGGACCCTCAGGATCATCTGGGCCAACCCCCTGCAATGAAGGAATATGCAGCTGTCCCATATGGAGATTGAACTTGCAACCTTGGCATTATCAGAACCATGCTCTAACTGAGCTATCCAGGCTGACAATAATTATAAAGTCACCCCACTCTAAATAAGGTTACCAGACGTCCCCATTTCCCGGGGACAGTCCCCGGATTTACAAAGCAGTCCTCTGACAAAATCCATTTGTTTAGTGGGAAGCTGAAAAGTGTCCCCGGGTTCATTGAAAAAAATCTGGTAACCTTACTCTAACAGCCAGTGGATCCAGGATAAGGATTGTACTGTAAGTATTTTTCAAAATTGATACCAGTGGACTGGTCTCCCAAAGAGATTGTTCAGAGGATCTTTGAACATCAGCACTTGCTTTTAAGTCTTTGATCATCATATTTCAGCCAGTTCTAGTCCTGGATTAATGATGACTTGTAAACTGCATGGCTCCAGTTGCTGCTGAATTTTGGTATTATCACCAAGTATACAATTTCAAGGATCTTGTGAAATTTACTTTAGGAGTAACAATTATTGCTTTATTGCTTATTGTTTTTTGAGATTGCAAGCTGCTCTCAGAAGCTTCCCTTCTCTTGATGACAGAAAATATTGGATAAATATGTATAAAGTAAATCACTGAGAGACTGAATTTTGAATTAATCAAGAAACAGCTTTTTTATTATACATTTTCAAGTTTTTAGACCAGGGAGATGCAAACAAAGCTCATGGCACATATCTCAACATGAAATCTAAATTTCCATTTCACATTTATGTAAGTATTAGGATAATAACACTATATAAATTTAAATAAGAATGTATGGGAGTATCTTATATTGAGTTGTTTTTTTTGTCTCTGTGTGTATATCTATATATCTTTTATATATAGCTTTGTTCTTTTTCTCCCCCTTACTTTTCCTTCTTTTTTCTGTATTAGTTTATTTATTTTAAATAAATAAAACTTCCATTTCACAAACACAGGAAGGTCATGTTACCATCTTGCAAACATCATTACTTCTGTATAAACATCCAAGTCTACCTCAGGACTGGGCCTTCATAGTGCAATTCAATGCATGCTTTCTTTGACATATATCCTACTGGATACAATAGGTCTTACTCTCAAGTAAGTGGGTTCAAACAGCTACCACAGTGTGATTAGGACAGGAACCTTCACAATAAAATATTTTGAATTTGTGAAAATACTAGTACAATGCTAACTTGTTTTTCCTGAAATGCTACTACAGAAAGTAATTAAAAGAAAACCTTAAACACTAACCTGTTACAACAGAAGTGTGTTCATCTCCGCATGATATGTGAAAAGGCTTGTCATTTTTAAACCAAAACTTGCTAGGCACATTATCGGCAAATTTGCTTTTTCCAAATGTGAATACAGCACCTGATTCTAAAAAAGAAAAAATAGCCTAAATATTTCATACTAAATATTTCTATTTCATACTTTACTCCTAACAGCATTCTTTCTGAGAGAATGGCATCTGGAAGAAACCTCAAAAGTAATCTAGTTCAGCTTGGTCCTGATGCAGGAAATTCACTGCTATGGCACACTCACCTTCTGCTTAGAAATCTCTAAAAAAGGAGAGTGTATCACTTTTAGAAGCAGTATGTTCCACTGCTGAACAGCTCATGCTGTTAGAAAGTTCTTATGCTTAATCTAAAATGTTATTGTAATTTGAACCAATTGGTTGCAACCTACAAGCTGAAACGGGAAAACACGCAACTACGTAACAGCCCTTCAGGTATTTTAAGATTCCAAAATCCTTGGGTGTATTTTTCTGCCCTTGGTGTCCAAAGTTCTGCTAATATAGAGACAAATATTTTATTAAATTGTCCAAATACTTTATCAGATATGACAAGCAGTGCTGTTAGGTACAGGTGAGATTCCTTATTTCAAATTGGAAACACAAGTAGCAAGAAAACAAACAAAGGCTGCAATCCTAAACAGTTATCTCAGAGCAAACCCTACTGAACTTTTATGAGATTTGCTTCTGGGTGCGCATTAATAGTATCGCTCTGTTAAAAAGTTTTCCTGGGAGCAGGTGAGGCCAAAATTTAAAAAGTGGGAACCAGTTACTTTTAACACTTTAATTCAACGAGTCTTTGCAAATAAGAACATTTTAAGAGCTTGATGGATCAGGCCAATGGTCCATCTAATCCAGCGTCCTGTTCTCACCATGGCCAGCCTGTGGGAAGCTGGCTGGCAGGACCCAGGCAGAAGTGCACTCTCCCCTTCTGCAGTTTCCAGTAACTGGTATTCAGATGCATATTGCCTCCAACCAGGGAAACAGAGCCTAGTCATTCTGGCTAGTAGCCATGAATAGACATATCCTCCTTGAATGTGTCCAATTCTTTCTTTTTTAAAAAGCCTTCCAAGTCACACTGCCTGCTGTGGGAGCAAGTTCCGAGTTTGAGTATACAATGGTACCTCAGGTTAAGTACATAACCTGAAACTGTTCTTAACCTAAGGCACCACTTTAGCTAATGGGGCCTCCTGCTGCCGCCAGAGCACGATTTCTGTTCTTATCCTGAAGTAAAGTTCTTAACCTGAAGCACTATTTCTGGGTTAGCGGAGTCTGTAACCTGAAGCGTATGTAACCTGAGGCATACGTAACCCAAGGTACCAGTGTACACTACATGAAGAAGTGTGTGACAGGCCCTATATCTGACCTTTTAACCATTTTCCTTACTCACCTGGAATGAAACATGTGGCCTAAAAATAACGCCCTGAAATACAACGTGCCACTCTGCATAATGGGGCTGAAAACATTGAGGGCGTTTTACTTACTTGGAAATAAGTCCCTGAAGTAAATGGGACTTACTTCTGAGCAAGCACGGGCTAGGAAATGGTTCAAACTCTCCAGAGTCTGAAGCAAATTCCCTACTTCTCCCTGCCTCTACCACGCAATACGGAGGAAATAAAGAGCAAAGTGGGGGGAGAGGAGAGAAAAACAACCAGAGGCGGCGGGGAGCCTGGCGCGCGCTCGCCTCGCGGGGCCCGCCGATGACGACAGAAGCAGGCGAGGGGCGCCGGCACCAACCAACTAGCTTCCCGAGACGAGGGGGGGACGGGACTGGGACTCACCGGGCACCTGCTCCTCGGCCTCCCCCATGACAGGCTCGAGGGGGAGGCGCCTAGGAGACAGAAGGAAGCGCGAGCAGCCTGGATCCCGGAAGTAAACAAACCGCCTGCCACTAGCAACGGAGGCCGCTAGAGCAGCGACCATAGAGAGTCGCCGCAAGCCGAGGTAGAGCGTCATCTCCAAGTACCATAGAGGTTTTCATTTTAAAAAACAAAGGAACAAAAAACCCTTCTCAAAATATTGCTTTTACGAAAGTTACTGCCTGAATAGTTCAATAGCAATTAGCAAGACTCCTCCATGAGCATTGCAAAATGGTGGGCACCGAGAACAGGGGGCATTCCCACTTGGAAACTTTCCAAGGGCATTTCATTTATTACACGTTTATACCTCCCGTATAGTAAAAGGTCCGTATAGTTAAAGCTATGGTTTTCCCAGTAGTGATGTATGGAAGTGAGAGCTGGACCATCAAGAAGGCTGATCGCCGAAGAATTGATGCTTTTGAATTATGGTGCTGGAGGAGACTCTTGAGAGTCCCATGGACTGCAAGAAGATCAAACCTCTCCATTCTGAAGGAAATCAGCCCTGAGTGCTCACTGGAAGGACAGATCCTGAAGCTGAGGCTCCAATACTTGGGCCACCTCATGAGAAGAGAAGACTCCATGGAAAAGACCCTGATGTTGGGAAAGATGGAGGGCACAAGGAGAAGGGGACGACAGAGGACGAGATGGTTGGACAGTGTTCTCGAAGCTACCAGCATGAGTTTGACCAAACTGCAGGAGGCAGTGGAAGACAGGAGTGTCTGGCGTGCTCTGGTCCATGGGCTCACAAAGAGTCGGACACGACTAAACGACTAAACAACAACACCATCTCCTGTTAGATCATTGTTTGCTGCGCCAATGTTATCCTCACAACCAGCGCTTTTTTTCCCTAGAAAAAGAGGTGCAGGAACTCCCAGGAGTGAATGGCCCAGGGTCACCCGGCGAGTTTCAAGGGTTAGCAGGAATTGGGCAAAGTCTCCTTAGTCCGAAGCACTGTGTAACATTGGCTTTCTTTGGCCAACTGTTGGAAATCGAAGACTCACAGATTCATAGAGTTGGAAGGGATCCCGAGGGTCCTCTAGTCCTACCCCCAGGCTAAATATATCTATCTTTAACTATGAAAGAAGCTGCACCTATTGAATGTCAGCCTTTTAAAAACATGGAATAGTTCCTCAATTTGCTTTCTTTTTGATGTATATTTTTCCATATAAATAAAAATCTAAAAAATAAATAAATGCCTAATTCATATAATAGTTATCCCCCATAAATAGGAGAGAGGAAAGAAGACTGCATGAATTGGGTTCCTGTAAGGCTATGAGTCTGTGTGGAGCAAGTCCATCACACCTGTAAGACTTGGTGTCTGTACTGAATACCTGGCATCACATGTAGGTCTCTCTCTGGTGGAGAGGAGGGAGTGGCCCATGAGAATACCTTTGGCAGCCTAGTAAATGCCTCGACTGGGCTGTAGATTTTGCTGTGTGTTTAAGGACAAAACCCATGGGTTTCGCAACTCTCCTAACTAATGACACTTATCCATAGTATTTGCATAAGATTACATACCGTGAATTCCTGAGCAGATCTCACAACTGCCAGAGATAGCACTGTCTCGTGATAGTTTTACCTTTGCTCTTTCACTGAATGCATTCACTATTTCACCTAAGTTTAACAAGGTGACTATAACTATATCTTAGCATTTGGTAAATATGCTGTTTAATGTTCGGTCCCTGTTCAGTGTTGGGAATACAAGCAAGATCAGCAAGCATCTGGTGCAATGTATTCGGTAAGTGTTTAAATGCCACACAACAACAGAGCTGGTGGAACATCCTGGGCTGTCTACTCCAGTTTTTAGCAACTACAAGACTGCTGATATAGGCAAATCATAATCTGTCTCTGTTGCTTAGCAGCATTCATTCATAAACCAAGAAACTAAAGCAAAGAAATTATATAGGAAAATTGATATGTCAGAGCAATTACCATCACTGTTTTTTGTTTGCAGATGTTGTCTGACAATTTCATATACTTGAAATAAATTTGCATGCTTATTTCAAACCCAGTAGAATTGTATTCTATTATTTATCAATAGCTCCGACTCTCTCTGGAATAGTTGTGATCATGTGAAGGCTTCTTTTCGTTGGGGTGGGAGTGAGCACCCTTAGAAATATCTGTTGCACATCCTGCTGAGTGGGGCTCTGGACTTCTGTTTCAAAGTCCTGCCCTGATGGCACCATAACTTTATAAAGAATAAACTGGAATCATTTATTATTTTGTTAAATGTCTTTTGTTGTTTTCACTTGTTTTGTTTTGTTAAATACTGACAGAATATTTGTTTGCAGCAGCAAAAATGTTAACTAGGAAGGCTCCTGATATGACCACAGTATCTGAATGGCATTGTTCATATCCCTAGCTATTGCAGATATGGAAAAACCAGTGGATATTGTGTGACTACTGGGGTGTGTGGATGTGGATGTATGAAAGCAAATGTTGTGAGCATACTGATCTTTTTTTTTGTTATTGGAATGTGCATTGTAGAACACCGGGAAATTGTTATTATTATTTTGGTAATTTTAATGGAAGCATATAAATGAAGGGAACAATAATTTTCAAATGACTTACAGTCCCATTATTAATATATAAACACAACACCATTTGTTCTGATAAGGGGAGTGGGGGTGTAGGGATAGTGATGGTAACAACAACAACAACAACAACAACAACAACAACAACAACAACAACAAATATTTATTCCCCGCCCATCTGGCTGAGTTTCCCCAGCCACTCATGGTAAAAGTAGTGACAGTGCCACATAGTGCAAACAGAGGCAGAATCTCCCCCTACCCCATGCACACATCAGCAGTGGTTTTCCCAAGTGTAATTCTTCACACGTTTCCATAGTAGCAATATGCATATATATGCATAATTCTATGTGAAGAACAACAAATTATTTTATTTTTCTTGATTATTTTTCTTGATTATTTACTCAACTGTTCACTTGTATCCTGGTGCCATACATTTGTAGTGCCTTTGAGCCAATAATCTGGGACCACAACTTGACAGTGGTTATTTCAGAATACAAAATTCTGAATTATGAGGTAGTTGAACTTCTTTTGTCATTTCCCTTGGAGATACAAGCATGGGCCACAACCTACTAAAACTCCCACCCAGTTGAAAGGCCAGGACCTTCTGACACTGCAAAATTATTCAGCTGAAGACATCAAATATTTGTTGTGGGTGGCAGCAGATCTGAAGGAAAGAATCAAATGTAAAGGAGAGGTATGTAACATTTGCAGTATGAATTCTCTTACCCCCATGTCTTTTTAGTTGTACACATGACCTTAGCCACAATCCATAGCTATCATGTATCTGCCTTCTGGTTTCTTAGGAAATACTGTGTTTTTATGTGTTTTCCCTGAATTCAGCTTCAATCCGGATTTATAAAAAGAACCACCTAGCTGCTTTTTAAAACACAAATGTGGGTGCTGTCTAGTTTGGGATTTGAATCCTTGATGGTGGGAAGGAGAGGACAAGAAAAGTCAGGGGTCAGCAAACTTAGCAGGGGGCCGGTCCACTGTCCCTCAAACCTTGTGGGGGGCCGGAGTATGTTTTATTTGGGGGGGATGAACGAATTCCTATGCCCCACAAATAACCCAGAGATGCATTTTAAATAAAAGCACACATTCTACTCATGTAAAAACACGCTGATTCCTGGTCCATCCGCGGGCCGGATATAGAAGGCGATTGGGCAGGATCAGGTCCCCGGGCCTTAGTTTGCCTACCCATGGGAAAAGTAGACCATGTGATCTTCAAAGTGAAATGAAGATTCCTACCCTCCACCCGCAAGGTTTAGAAGGGTTGTGTTTGAGAAATTGTTTGGGCTTTCAATGTTAAAAAGAAAGAAAAAGAAAGCTTACCATATTCTAGAAATATAAATCTAACCAGAACTGAAATGATGATGGAAAAAATCTTTGGCATATTCTCCTACCTCACAATTATCTGGGGTAGGGGAATCACATTTATATCCCCCTCCCCCGTCACACACACACACACACACACACACACACACACACACACCAGCATTCCCAGTTGGGGGAGGGGCAATTGAGTCTGTGTCGTGTGTGAATGTGAATGCACATATGCAGTTTACATGCCAGGTCAGCTCTCAGCATATTGGCGGAGACAGGGCGTGTAAAGCATCAGTGGAATTCTACATGCAGAGCAGCACTAGAGGGAGTAAAGAAACTAGTAACTAGGTCACCTCCAAGGCACAGAAGTCCTCAATGTGACAAATTGACAGGATAATTGCCTTAGACTGAAACAAGTATTAAGATTTCAGTTTTCTAATGGAGCCCTTAAAGTAAGATACAAAAGTGAAATATTGAATACTTTCAAAATTCAAACCTGCATTCTTAGGTTTTATTAGATTTTGAATAGTTACACATGTTTTTATTTCAACTTGGCAAGAACTTCTAGGATTTGGCCAGCTCCTCCAACTGTGTTGTAATTAAGCCACTCTAAGCCACATTCACCATTAGGAAGAAGCCGTTCCCAGGACCTAAAGTGCAACTCTATTCAGAAGCGCTACTGAATTAAACTGGACTTACTCTCAGGCAAATAGGGTTGGGACTGTAGACAAAGCAAACAATTCTGTCATGTATATACTAAAAGGACTTCACACCCATCTGCAAGTGGTATAGTGTTTGAAATTACTTTCAAGTGTAAAGCAGAAAGTTCAAAAATATTTATTGTTCTTACTAGTGTGTCACAAGTTCTTTTCCTTCTGTTTTTCAGTCTTTGCCTTTGCTGCAAGGAAAATCATTAGCTATGATTTTTGAGAAAAGAAGTACAAGGACTAGATTATCTACAGAGACAGGTGAAAACAAGCCAAGAATTTGACAGTAAATACAGCCTTCTGTATTAACTGTATATTATTTACCTGCATATGATGAAATAACATTATTCAAAGTAAGAAGACATCACAAAAGAAAAATGAAATTGAACTTTGAAAATTCCTTAAAAGTTGTTACTTAGCCATTAGTAGTTGAGCCATCTAGTTGACCATTAAAATCAAGTCAAAATGGAATTTATAACAGGAAATAATGGGCACAACACAACCAGCATTATGCCAACAAGACTTAACATTGCATTTTTGTCAGGAACTGTTTGGGTATGCACACTGCTTTTTTCTAAAATAATGTTTAGGGGGTACTCTCATTTTGACTCAAGAAAACCACCATTTTATAGTTCAAATCAGGGAAGATCAATATAGGAAATGGACAAAAAAGTACAAAGATTCACAAAATGTTTAGGGGTATACGTACCCCTGTGTACCCCCAGAAAAAGCTCTGGGTATACAGAATGTTATCTCTTTGGGGGCTTTAATAAACATTTCATTCTGCAAAACATTCAGCTTAGGACAGGCATGTCCAAAGTCCAGCCCGGGGGCCACTTGCGGGCCCCGGGCTGCTTTCAAACAGTCTGCCAGGCAATTTTGAAAAAGCAATCAATTGCGGCCCCCGAGCACTTGGCCACCAAAGCCATTTCCTTTTTGCGGGCTCATCACATGCTCTCCCCTCTGCGCGGGGTGTGTGGCAAGCCCCCGTGCCATTAGGGAGTCCCCAGCTGTGTCACTCCTTGGGTCGACCAATCTGGTTGGCCCGGGAGTGTGTGTGTGGCTAAATAAATAAATAAATAATACTACAGTACATGTTAGGGACGTTGATGCTGCAGCGATGGCAGTGGCAGAGAGGTGGCTGCCACCTTGACCCAGTGCCGGATTTATGTATAGGCTAAGTAGGCTGAAGCCTAGGGCCTCTAAATCTAGGGGGCTTTGCCAGCCCTCCCACTCCCTAGTGGGCAGTCTCACCTCTCCCGAAATTGCAAACCCAAGACTTCATGCGAGGGCAGGGCAACTCATGCCTCTAAATCTAGGGGGCTTTGCCAGCCTGCCTACTCTCCAGTGCCACAGTCTCCCCTCTCCCAAAATTGTAAACCCAAGACTTCATGCAAGGGCAGGGCAGCTCAGGCCCAGCAACTATGAGACTCAGGGCTAGCCTGTGGGGCCCAATTTGAAGCTGCGGGGCGCAACTTGAATTTATTTTTTTTGTAGGACCCCAGTTCACAGCCAAAGTCTGCAAAATCTTACATATATAAATAAAGTCCATCTAGATTGCCCTGGTGCAGGGGCCCCCTTAGGAGCGGTCCACGGGGCCCAACTTAGCCCAATTGCTCCAACTGCCTTAAGGTCAGCCCTGATGAGACTGTGCAGGAGTTGGACTGACAAGCCTTGCACCTTCTAGGTCCCTGGTGTCACCATTCAGAGTACAGACTCAAGGAGTTGTTATGGAAATACAGGGGGGCACTTATTGGAAATCAGTTTTGTCACCTCTTCCCCCCAAACCCCGAGACAATGAGCCCAGCCACCTTTTATTCACAGTTGCATAAGCACTAAACTACAGCATGGCCATAAACCTATACACTCAACCGCTGAAATATACACCCAATATGTAGCAATGGAGATTTATGTCACTGCTTTATGAATGAACACTGTTTTATGAATGGACTCTGTATTTTGTGAATTACCTAAGAGCCACCAATAGGGAGCTCTAGAATCTGACATCTAACCAATCGGGTAAAGTAACCCTCAGGGAATGCTTCAGCTCAGCCTTTGCACTGTTGATTGAACACCCCCTGCTGTGCAGATAATGGAGAAAGCTCATAAATTGTATCCCTGCTGGCATCCTGGCCAACTCTATTATGCACTAGGAGCCCAGAATAGCAGCAAATAAAATCCACTCATATGTCAGCAACTGTCTTGTCAACCAGTTCTTCCAAAGTCTTCCTAAATTATAAAACTCCAAAATACAGGCCAAAAGAGAGCAGGTCTGAGAAGAATGAGGCATACAATGGGCACCACCAGTGAAAAGGCCCTGCTCCGTGTAGCTCCTGCCCTGTCATTTGATAGGGTGCCCACTTGCCCTCCTTCTTGACATGGAATGCTCTCTATTGGAGTCTCCAGGTCCAGTACAAAGACCATAAGAAGGGAGAGCAGGGACCTTGAAGTTCCCAATGGCTGTTAAGCAAGCAAGCAATCACATAGGTCACATTTGTCAGTCAGGACGCCTATTGGGCGTGCGCCCAATCTTGTTTTTGTACAATCTTGTTTGCCCTCAGTAACCAAAATTATATTATCAACATATAAAAGCAGAAAAGTTGTTTTCCTTCATTTGCAAGGATTCGTACAAAACAAAGTGGCACTAATAAAGAAAAGTTCCAGGGTGGCAACAGAAAGCAAACTAGGAAAACTGGTGCTATTAACGGTAATCCTTCTAGTTGGTTAATTGGTTCGGCAACTTCCATGAACATGATGTGTGATGCTAATTATTTCCCCCAAGAGTTAAATGATAACTAATCAGAGGCAGCTACAGTTGCAAATGGCAACAAAATATCTGTGAAAGGAAAAGGTTTGCTCAAGTGTGTTGTAGGTAGAAATACTGTTTGTAATGAAGTGAGAGAGTTTACTTGCTCAAATTAACAAATAAGAAAGTTTTGAGAATTTAAATTCTAGTTTAAAATTGATTACTTAATTTTGAGAAGGGGATTGTAACAAAAACACTGGGGCCTAATTTGAATAGTAGAGAGCCTGGTATCTGGTGGGCAGTTCAAAGCACTTGTCAGGAGAGCTATGAGATTCAGGTGAGGGTCAGATGCCTTGTAAATCCCAGGAGGTAAGACCTGACAGGAAGACCTGGCCTGCCCAGAGGCCACCATTCTCCTACAGAGGAGAAGCCTAGCATGGAAGACCTGTGTATAGTACGCAGATCTGAAAGAGCCACAAAGGGTAAACCACCCAAAAGGTATGCTGAAGAGTTTGCTAAAATAGTCAAAGCAAATATAGCTGTTGCTAGTAACTCAGAGAAGGTTAGGGAACCTTCAAGCTTCCAAGAGGTCCAAAGTTTAACCTCAGAGGATGCTGAGCCATGGTTAAATGCCATGAGGGCTGAACTTCTGTCTCCTCAACACCTAAGTGAAAATATATGTTAAACCCAACAATTTCTGTGGTGAGCAGTGTTCACTTCATCAAATCTGGACCTCTTTGAAAAAAGTTTGGACACCACTGGCTTAGGACAATGGTTGTGGTGCCATCTGCTGGTAAGGATTCAAATTTTCCTAGTATACGACCCCAAGACAGGTTTAAAAGCTGGCAAGATTATACTTTTGTACCTTTCTTATGACTAAAAATAATGCTTCATCCCAGAAAATATTATGAGCATGTTCCCAGAAGATATGTTGACAGATGTGTGGTGTTGTAAGATTTTTAAAATATAATTTTGTTTTTTTTAGTTTTCAAAATATATCTGCTTTTTGTGTTTTTAACTGTTTATGATGTTTTGATTGTACATTGCCTTGCAGCTTTATGACTGTGGGAAAAGACATAGTCAAATTATCCCCATGTCTGCAGTTCTAAGGGAGAAGACATGTAGTATGACTTGCCATAATACTTTGAAATGACAAAGGTAAAAGTCTTAATCATTGTATTTATTTTAGGATTTGCTGTCCTTGGTGGCCATCCCTGTTTCCTCACAACACAAGATATTCACCTGGGCATTAATGAAAGTATCACTGACACAGCACGGTTTGTACGACACCTTGTGTGACTGTTATTTCCTTTCTATATTTAGATGATGAAAACTAGGGTTGCCATATTTCATATTGTTTTTAGGAATGTCCAAAATTTTTGAGCTTTTTTTTTGGGGGGGGGAACAAAAGTTGTTTAGCCAAAAATGATGGGCTTGATCCAGGACAAAGTGTCACCTTTCGGAAGTTCCCCCTGGACATCAATTTTGCCTTTGAAATCCCGGTAATGCCCGGGATTGCAGCCTTACCAAAGCACTAAAATTGCTTGAATTCAGCAACTTTCAAAACTTAGGATGCATGAAGATTTTACTACGCATCCTATGTATTTACACCCTGCTCTTCAGCCAGAGAGGTTCCCAGAGTGGCTTTTAGATCAATAAAAGCAACACAACCTTTGCCCTCAGGTTTAGGTCTAAAAAGATAAAGACACAAAAGGAAGAGGGAGGAGAAAACAGGCAAAGCCAGGCACCAAATTATTGATGTTGTATTCTTACAAAGGCCTTTTCAGATGGAAACAGAATCCTTGCAATTCAAAAACAAGCCTTGGTGGTCCAACCTTCCTAGAAAGAGGTACAAGAAGTTGTTGAAGTTGCAGGATGGGGTCCTGGCCTTGCTGGGCTAGCTGGAATTCACCATTTTCTTGTCATTTGTACTGTGGCCCTCACCCTCAGAGCAGACAATCCTGGTAAACACAGTTTGGGTTGTGAGTCTATGGTGAAAGTAGTCACCGTGTTTTGTTTGTACACAGAATCTTCTCAGAAGATTCCTCAGAATGAAATCAGGAGAAAAACTAGTTCTGTAGTTTATAGCATAAACTGTCCATGCCCAAGTATTGCTTGGCTGGAAACAAGAAAATCACAAACTTTATTTACATTAAACAGTTCATTGATATTTCTGTCTTCTAATTCTGTCTCTCTCTCTCTCTCTCTCTCTCTCTCTCTCTCTCTTTTCACTGCCTTATTTTTTAAAAAAATATTTTCAGTGGTTAGCAGTCTACATTTTAAACCATCTGTATTTAACCATGTTGTACAAGCACTTAAAATTATTCAGGCAGATTAACCATTATTAAAGTACTAATTTTCTATGAAAAATTGAGTGGGCTTTACATTTATTTTGCTTTCTGAAGGGTGTTGTCAACCATGACAGACGCAATCCTGGCACGAGTGTATAAACACATTGATCTAGAGGTGCTGGCACAACAGGCCACAATCCCAGTGATAAATGGACTGTCTGATTCTGACCATCCCCTCCAGATTTTAGCTGATTACCTTACACTCCAGGTAATACTCTCCTGTTCCCTGCTTAACTGCAAAGCTTTTAGCCAACTCAGCTACTCTAAAAGTTCAGACCTAAAACCTAAATAGTTGAGATGTGGAAGGCTGCAAAAATATAAAGGTCTGGCACTGTGAGTGTGAGTTGTGAGCTGTTCAATTCTTTCTTCATTGGATGGACTTGGGCAGGCTGTTGTTTCCAGGCTCAATCACCCCCAACTGTAGTATGGGGTTATTAATACTGAGCCACCTTACATGACTGTGGTGAGGAATATTTATCCTGCTTTTAAATGCACTGCATAAATGCTAAGTATATTAAATTATTTTCCTTAGGACCTTGTTAGTGTTTGTCCACTCATCCAGCTGTTTAGAAATCAGGCATCCTGGTCCCTATCCAATGCCCCTCTACCTCTAATATTGTCTGTGTGTCAAGACAAGGATTAAGGAAATGCCAAGGGTTTGGGTGGTAAAACCAGTTCAAGTAGCAACTTGCATTACATCTTCAAGCCATCTGTCATTTGGCCCACAGTTTCTGCACTTCATGAAATTCCTGCATCAGTGTTCCTGGTGCAACTCCAGGGGAGCAACACAGTCGTCCATGACATGGTTCAGATCCAGTTTGGGGGAGCTAGCTATTAAATCTTTTATGACAGTGGTCTTTGAAAATTCTCTCTGAAGTGATACATCAGGGGTGGGGGAAAGCTCTGACCCCCTAGAGGTTATTGGACCACAACTCCCATAAACCCCAGACAAATGGCCATGCTGGCTGGGGCTGATGGGAGTTGGAGTCTGACAACATCTGGAAGGCCACAGGTTTCCCCAGTCGTGGTTTACTTGGGCCTGAACTTCTAAATTGCAGTCATTCTGTAAAGCACCTAACTAAATGTGATCAGATTTCCAGGGCATCTTTCCTTCACAATGATGTTCACATAAATAGTGACATTTTAACCTCACCAATTCAACCTTTTTGACTGTGAACAACTCTGCATCTTAGGTGGCAATTTGTGTTTGATATTGG
The DNA here is from genome assembly GCF_965113315.1 of Podarcis vaucheri. Taxonomy (NCBI): domain Eukaryota; kingdom Metazoa; phylum Chordata; class Lepidosauria; order Squamata; family Lacertidae; genus Podarcis; species Podarcis vaucheri. The sequence continues at coordinate 61,754,051 of NC_138762.1, read as the reverse complement.
TACCTCCCTCACTTTGGTGTTTTGTGTACAATTGTGTAAAGTGTAAATGACACATAAGCAGCCTTCCATTAAGCCTGGTGTGGGCAACATGGTGTCCTCCTCATGTTATTGGACTGCAGTTCCATCAACCCTGAGCAGGGCCATGCTGGCTGAGGTTGATGGGATTTTGATGTAGTATGTTGGCTACTCTTATTGCAAAGATTCATTCATGTACATGTACCTGGGTATCCAGGACACAGGTGTTTAAGGATACAACCTGTCTTTGCTGTGGGAAACACCAGCATACTTATGGCAAAAAGATTAGCTGTACAAAGTGTGGCATCTCTTCTTTTGGCTAGATGAATCACACAAGTTAAGCTCTGAGTGGGTGTTCTTTGATTGCACATGGAGGAATCTGAAAAGTATTCATGCAGGAGGCTTAAAATGCTGTGGGAACCGTGCTGGGTGCAAAAATGGCTCTTTCCATAAATACACATTTGGTGATGGCTTGTTTCTATTAAAAGGATCATTCGAGGTGGGAAGAATTACCCAGTTATAGAAGAGCAGGGCCTCTGGATACTCCATGAAGGTGGCATCCATTCAGGCTTCGTGAGCTGCTGTAGAAAGTTGCAACACCCCAGATCAGGTCCTAACAAAAAGAGAAATGTTGGCTGCATTAGAATGCAGGGTGAATAAATCATTTCCAGCTGTTCATTTTGTCTGATAACCTTTGGAAGGCATTTCATCACCAAGAATTGACAGCTTTTCAGTAATTGCAAGTGACTCATGGTTCTTATGTAATAGTTCGCTGCCTGCTAGCTGTACTAGCTGTTAGCATCCTGCCAGTTCCCTTCTAGGCTACCTGTTTAGAGAGAACAGTGTTATTATCCATATTTCTCTCTGTGTGTCTTGGCTTTTGTGGTTCAGGACATCGAGCATGACAGATGGTTCTAATACTTGACTCTTGTCATCTGATGAACTATGCCGGCTATCTCCACAGAGATTAGAGATATTAATAAAGAAGAAGTATCTGATTGTTTGGATAACAAGTTATTATTGGCTTTGGTTAGGGCTATTCTACCCCATGTTTCATCATCATAAGTAACAATGACATTCAAATCTGTGCCAAGAAAAGTCATATTATGCAAATTAAAAGAAATATTCATGAATTTATTTATTTTGCATAGTCTTTCCTGCTTCCTGCTTCATAAGCAGGGACAAGGAATTATTAGCAGCATGGAAGACCAACCCTTAATTGTTGGAAGTCTGCTCAGGCTTCATTGGTTTTTTTGATGTATCACTTTCAAAGTATTATTTTCACATTATCTACATGTTTATAAGAAGAAAGCAGGATGCATGCATTCTAAAATAATAAATGAATGAAAGTTACCCACATTGTGGCAAATTCTCCATCTAATATAAATGCAGTGCTAGAGTTCTGTGATCACAGGCATGTGAAATACACAGATATATTTCCCTGTCATTCATACTTATGTGCTAGAGAAGCATATGCTCTTGTATGGAACAAGTATAATGAATGGCTCCAGCTCATAGAAAATAAGGCAGGATATTGTCCATTAGCGTATAGGCACTTAAGCAATTTGCTTAACCTTGGCTGGGATAATAATAGTGTATTGATTGACAGAATAATGTTAATATCCTGTAATGTTTATGACAAAGAAAGAATATGGGCAATGGCAATTTGTTCAAAGGCAACATCCTTGTTGCCAGATCCCAGACTACATGGTATGATAAAAGTTGCACTTCAAAACTGACAAGCACTGTAAATAACTGTGGCTTTGTTTTGTTTTGTTTTTGGTAGGAACACTATGGATCTTTGAATGGATTGACCCTAAGTTGGATAGGTGATGGAAATAATGTCCTAAACTCCATTATGCTTAGTGCTGCTAGATTTGGGATGAATCTGCATGTTGCTACTCCAAAGGTAAGAAAATCTTAGTTGGGGAGAGAGGAAGTCAAATGTTCTAAGGCAAAGAACATGGACTGCACCTCCCATCATTCCTGACCATTGCCCATGCTGGTTGGGGCTGATGGGAATTGGAGTCCAACCACATTTGTGACCCTCCAAGTTTAGCGATCGCTGCTCTAAAGCTGAAATACTGTTTTTCCATAGTTTTCACATTTTGTTTAAAGCAGCATGGTTTCAGGGTAGCATGTGGCTCTGAACAGGGCCAGTAAAGTTGGTTGTCAGCTTTGAAAAAGAAAAGCATTTGTGATTTTATTAGAGGGTTTAGTCTCACAAAATCTATATACAAGAGTGCAAAGCCAAATTGACTTTGCTTTGGAAGCTAAAAAAATCTAAATACATGTCCATTGATAATGAGTGCACTTTATCCAGAGTTTAATGGTATAAAACTGTTAACAAAACTAGCCCATTATCACTCTGAAGGAAAATGCTTAGCTACAAGGAAATGGCCTCAAGATTCAGAGTTCAGGAATGAGAGGGTTAAAGATTAGACTGAAGACAGAAGTTGAAGTCACCATTTCACTAGAAGAACAATGAGCTAGTCCCCATGAATTAGATTCAGAAGATCCAGCCCCAGAAGAGACAGAGTTTAATCTCACAAACAGTCCCTGAACTTTTTTAAAAAATATGTGCTCAATGTAATAGGTTGCTTTACTAAGATCAGGACAAAATTGAGTAATTCGGACTGCTAGCTGGGCACAGTAGATTAAGTAATTTGGGTGGTTAGGAGATCTGACACATCTTTTGATTCTCGCTCTTCTTGAAGAGCCTCTGTGCTGGCTGACATTTACCATGAGCTTCCCCACATTAGTACTCTCCAGATGTTGGAATCCAACAACTCCAGCAGCATGGCCAATGGTCAGAGATGGTGGGAGTTATAGTCCATCAACAAATGAAGGATGCTGTCAGGGACCGGGCAGAGGAGGAATGGTGGAGACAGCCTCCCCATCCTGACCCTTCCAGGGAGGAGGAAGCGGAAGATAGTATGGATTTACAACAGTGGTTTGAGGGAGGTCACAGCTCAGAGGTAGATGAGGACAAAAGTTGGGAAATAATGGGAGAGGAGGAGGTAGGACCAAAGCAGCAGCTGATTGACACGTTGTCTTTAGAAAGCATTCCAGAGCCCCCATCTCCAAGAACCCAGTGAGCCTTAAAAGTAGGAGAGCAAAGAGCTCAAAGACGGAGGGCATGTAGCAGCATCCATAGAAGTGACAAATGAGGAAGTGGGAGAGACAGGGGGTGGAGATTCACTCGGGACAACGCCATTATCCAAGAGGCTGGGTTCTATAGCCTCTCTCTGTAATATTGAAATAAAAAAGGACGGTAAGAAACTTTTCCTTCTCCTTATGCTTTATGTGTGTGTGGTGGAGTGACAGCAAGGTTGGGAGCAGGTAGTGACACTGGTGGGACCTCTGCTGTAATTCAGTTCTCCTGACAGTGCACCCTCCCATCCATCTCACCCCCATTCCATCCAGGTAAACAGCAGTGATGCTGGTGTCAGGAGAGCAGCTCCACCCTTCCATATGTGGTGTTGGTGCTTTATAGGGAATTGGCATCGACTCAATACCCACACACACATTTGCTAGTATCATATCTCATTTTGGCTCCAATGTGGTTCTATTTATGCAATTACCATCTAGATGCTTTTTAAAGTCCAGGGGCCAGTTTTCCATAGCTTGGAAATCTAATCCAGGAACTCTCCAACCAACTCTAGGCACGCTGCCAGTTCAGGTATTGTGAATGATATACGGTAGTTAAGAGTACCCAGGTTACTGTCTATTTCTATAAAAACTGGGAATGTGTTTAATGTTCTCTATTTGTAGCAAGAATGGAATACATTGTAACACTGTAATCTATTTTGACAGGGTTTTGAGCCAGATCCCATGGTCATCAAAATAGCAGAACAGGAGTCCGTAAAGGTACGAGGATGTGACAGTAAAATGTTTTTTTTTCTACTGTGCTCCATGTGAACTTAGTGCATTTCCTCTGATTTATTCATGTTAGCACAACACCAAGTTGTTTCTCACCAGTGTCCCCACTGAAGCTGCCAAAGGAGCCAACGTTTTGATCACAGACACATGGATAAGCATGGGGCAAGAGGCAGAAAAAGAAGAGAGACTGAGGGCTTTCCAGGGTTATCAGATCACAATGAAGGTAAAATGCAAAGATTTCCCACCAGATTTCTAAGGTTTTGTAGATTCCAGAAGAAAACATTTTAGGCCTCATATATGCTTGCATTACCTAACACTGGAGATTTGTGGTACATGTTTGTTGAAATATCTACAGAGTACATATTTTAGATTATTATAACAATGACTACAGCTACTCTGAAACAACTGCTAACCTTAATAGAGTGCCACAAAAATATCAGGCTGAACACTGCATAAGGAACTTCCCTACCTTCCTGAAATAGTGACCTGAGAGATGAAGTAAACATAACCAGTGTGTTTGTGTGTGTGTATTTATTTATATATAAATATTAGAACCAAAAACAGGAGGCCCTGATCCTAGTTAAGACCACAACATGTGGGGAAGGGGGCCTTGACTCTTCTGCTCTCTACTATGACCGTGAAAAAAATATCACACAACCCTGTGTGGCAAATAGCAACAGTCTACAAAAAGCAAAAAAGCACCTTCCCATTAGCCAATAGTTTTTATTCTACTGTTGGTACTTAGTGTAAAGGGGTTCAACTTTTTCAGGGTTGCAGCATGAAATACAAGGGTGAAGTCTCCCCTCCCCGAATCGCACACCTTCTCTGTGCTTGGTTTTAATCTTGTTTTTGGTTCAAGTAATACTAATGTGTGGTTAGGCCCTGGGAAATGTAGAAGTCACATCTCTGTATCTGGATGCTATAGTGCAGGGGTAGGCAACCTATGGCCCATGGGCCAGATGCGGCCCAATCGCCTTCTCAATCCGGCCCTTGGATAGTCCGGGAATCAGCATGTTCTTACATGAGTAGAATGTGTGCTTTTATTTAAAATGAAGAAGAAGAAGAAGAAGAGTTTGGATTTGATATCCCGCCTTTCACTCCCCTTCAGGAGTCTCAAAGCGGCTAACAATCTCCTTTCCCTTCCTCCCCCACAACAAACACTCTGTGAGGTGAGTGGGGCTGAGAGACTTCAAAGAAGTGTGACTGGCCCAAGGTCACCCAGCAGCTGCATGTGGAGGAGCGGAGACGCGAACCCGGTTCCCCAGAAAATGCATCTCTGGGTTATTTATTCGACATAGGAATTCATTCATTCCCCCCCCCCAATATAGTCCAGCCCACCACGTGGTCTGAGGGATGGTGGACTGGCCCATGGCTGAAAAAGGTTGCTGACCCCTGCTATAGTGCCTGCATGGATGAATGCACATAAAATGCTCACTGGAGATAACAGTGGATGAGCAACAGTCAGGGAACAGAATGGATATATTTCTTCAGGATCAATTCACTCACATACTTAAGCAGTACTCCATAAGCAATTGGTACTCCATATTTATTATGAGCTATCTATTGCACACACAATTAGTTCAGTGCGACATTGATTACAATGTGCACAGATCAGCTTCTGAGAAGCAGGGGCATTGTTAGGCAGGGGCCTAGGGGTGTGGTTTATTTTATACATATAAATTAGGATGTGGAATTATTTTTATGTGGCTGTGGTCTCATTGCTTTAACTACCCAGCAAGCAGCATCATTGTTCCAGAAGGATGTTTCCTTCTTGAGCCCACTGAATTTCTCTTCTTCCGATATCCTCTATATTAAAAACCGTTTGATTCTGCTGTTCAGGGAAATACACACTTATCAGGAATAAGACCCTATCAGGGGAATTTCTCCATCTCTTTTATCAGAGAGCAATAAATAAATGGATGAATAATGGATGGAATCGTCCAGAGGGAGGCATGGGCTTATACTATGAAAGGGGCAAAAGGAATATGGTGAAGAAAATCCAGCATTTTGAATAGTACTTCTCTCTTACCTCATCCCATTCTACTTTTGATGATGTGTTGGGTTTTTAGTACAGGTTTGGGGTTCTTCGTATTGAGCTGTGATTTGTTATCTTTGGTGATCTGCAGTAATACTGTTTCTCTCTAAAATCCCTTTGTTACTTATAGCTTTTACCTCTTACTAAATATGCTTAAGTAATTTTCTGGCCGTGTTATGCTAATGTTTCTTTAAAAAAAAAGACCAGGCAGCATGGGAGGGTCACATTTATATATAAAAAAATATGAAATACAAAAAGGTATGTGGCTGAAATATTTCTTATATAGCAACTTAAAAATAGAAAATGTAATCTAATAAAATATTTAAAATGGTTACATGAAAAGCCATTCTCTTTATTAATATTTGTACATTAAACTGCCATATTTCAACCCTATTTCCCAGAATGGTAGTGTTCAAAATTGCTCATAGTGCTATGAAGCTTTGTTCAGGTATTAGATTAATATATAATGAGTTATTGATAGAAAGGAATACATTTGGACTTTTAAGGCATGCTTTAGATTGTGGGTTTTTTAAAGGCATGATTTAATAGGCAATTATTACCCTTACAAAAACATTATAGCAGCATGCATAGCAGCAGTGCAGAATGTACCAGTGATCCACTGTAATTTTTTTTCTGAAGCCAAAGATGAACCTCTTGATTACACTGTGATATATTTTGAGCAACTCCAACTGACAAGCCTGCCATTGATTGAATGAGTTATAGGTCCCAGCTGCTGGCTCTTAAGGGAAGTGCTGATCAACCAGTTGCTCAACTGAGAGGTGGCAGAGAGAGGAATAGGCAGCAGAAAGGAAGTGAGGTGAATGGAATGCTAGATGCACATTCAGGGCACCAGAATCAGGACCACTCTGGCAGCTCTGCTGAAAAGAGCCACATTATTATGGCACACACATTTTGTGTTTAAATCAAAGGTTGATTTTCCATTTCGTAGGTCATCCATGAGTTTTACGCAACAGCACTGGACTGTTGGAAACAGAATATACTCTTGACGTAGGTTGCCTTTTTAAGCAACATACTGTATTTTCTTTTCAATGCCTGCCACAATTTATCTGAAAATGCAGAATGTGGATGGCAGAGAGTAATACAAAATGCATTATGCAACTCAAAGTAGATTGGAAAAAATAGTTGTAATTGTGGCAAGATGTATGAAGTGGGTTTCAGTTGCTGGTAAAGGACCTCAGTAAAGTCAAGTTTATATTACTGAAAATTTTAAGGGTAGCTTTGCATGCTTTTCACATGTGATTTTCCTAATTGCTCTGCATGTACACAGGTACATGTGTAGGGTACAGGGAGCATGCCAGGTAGTGAAACCCATGGACTTTTACCCAAGCAAATGCATGTATGTTATGATGTCCATGTCCCCAATACATTAAGCAGGTCTGCATGTAATGTTAAACCGTAGCTAAAAATAAATTATGGCTTAGCATGAATTAGCAGTGTGGCAGTGCACACAGCAAATGCAGTGCTTGCTTTGCTACTCTCCTGTTGCTGCTCCTGCTTTTGTTGCTGCTGCAGCACCTTTAGTAAGTGTGGTACAGAAGTCCTGCTTCTGCACGTATTCCTAAGTACCTTAATTCTTAATGAACTTGAAGATGTAACACATTGCATATGAAAATGCTTGTTGTATAAAGGATTAAGAGAAGAATGACGTGCTCTTTCAATTACCAAGTTACTAGTAAATGTTTCATTTGTTCAGGCTGCAAAGTGATGATCCAGTATTTAGGGTAGTATGCAAATATAATATCAGCTCTAAATGCTCACAGAAAATTTAATAACTTACTGTAGAAGCATTGCATATGCCACAAAATATGCTTCAGTATATTGGCTTAATATTGGCTAAGTAATGGATGGCTAGACCATGTGGGGCTGCCCTAGTCATGTAATTCCTGTGAAGAATTAGTGCTAGTTAGTGCATAAATGGGTTGTGATCATAGAGCTGTGCCCTAGACTCATTTAGGTCACACCTCCTCTTCTCTGATAAAGGAGGAAGTGAAGTCTTCTTTTCCTGTTCCCTCTCTCTCCACACTGACCAAGGAAGACGTGCCTAAGCAAACTCCAAGCTTAGAGCATGTATTTGAAACTCTCTTTCTATATTTTCAACCCAAGAGTGTTCTGCCTATATTTTCCTTGCTGCTGCTTGGATAAATGCATGAATCTGAACTTTGGGACACTTTATAAGTATTTTAACTTTACTCAGCAGTGTGTGGTCTGTTCAATGAAAAATGGGTAGAAAGAGAGAAGCACTGTTTGCAAGCAGACTAAACAGGATAAAAAGGTCTAATAACCTATATTCCTAATGCTATGCAGCTGCTTGACTGTTGTGAATTTAAAATTTGCTACTGAGGGCTCTCTCCTGCTGGAGAGTGTTTAGCACCACATTTTGAATCTGTACATACAGCTGATTCTTTAATTATTTACCCCAGACACATGGGTCACAGGGATTCATATTTTCCTCACACAATTCCTTCCAATGCCTGATGGATGGGGGGGGGGCATGCGTGGGAAATAATGATGTGATGCTCTGTGATCTGATACATTTATAAGATGGTATAAAGCTGAACCACGTTTTGTTTGGTTATTTTTTAATAGTGTGTTGCCACAGTAATATATGTATTGGGCCTAGGAAAAAAGAATTACATAAATATATCTGGCTGTTTTCCTAGCCCACCACTAATGATGTACGTCAGTGTGCAGAAATTGCATAAGAAGGTTTATGTATACTCAGTGCTTCTATTATTTTAAATGTTTTGTGTAATTTTTTGGCATTTAAAGAAATTGAAACGTGAGTACACAGAGAAAGCAAAGGGGATAAATACTCCTTGGCACCTAATCAGACTGCAAAGAGGAAAGCACACAGCTTAAAAAGAGGCGGCTCATGGCTGACACAGCAGTGAGCAAGAGAGCAATTACCATAAACCATGGAGAGAGGACAAAGAAACCAGAATTAGAATTCTTTCAGCTTGTTAGACCCTAGCATGACCCACACAATGCTGCCAAAATCAGGGCTTTTGAGAAAGAGTAATTTTAAGGGATACATGCATCATTTCAACTTTTCAACTTTGTGTGTGATCATCTGTTAGCATGTTTTGGCGTTCAGTTTCAAATCTCTCTCTCTCTCTCTCTCTCCCTCTCCCTCTCCCCCTCCCTCTCCCTCTCCCTCTCCCTCTCCCTCTCCCTCTCTCCATCCATATCCATCTTTAGACTGCAAAAGTGGCTGCTGCTGATTGGACATTTTTACACTGCTTACCCAGAAAGCCAGAAGAAGTTGATGATGAAGTGTTTTATTCTCCACAGTCGCTGGTTTTCCAAGAGGCTGAAAACAGGAAATGGATAGTTATGGTATATGGCCACTCTGATCCGATAGGCGTCAAAGATCTCATGGCATAAAGAAGGCATTCTGTGTGCTGCAGGGGAAATAACCCCAATCTGTTACCCACCTGACATTTACAACTGCCCTGACGTCCGCTTGCCTATATATGAGAAATTCTAGGTCTGTGCTGATTTAGCCGACTCAGCAGTACTGACTGATTTTTCAGGATGGTATATAAGATCTCCCTAGTCCTGCCAGTTACCATCCCAGTTACACCACTCATATCTGAGCCACTTGCTCAGGTCTTTCACTGGCTTGCTAGTCTTTCACTGACTGGGCTGCATTGGGCAGCGGTGGCTGTTGCAACAGTAGTCTCATCAACATGCTGGTATAATAATGGCAGACAGTGACACTGCACTGCAGTTCTTGCACTCCATCCTATGGCGTTAAGTGCACAGCAGTTCAAAGGACTGGGCCATCCTAAAAGGCAAGCGTAATTCTCATTCGTGTTTAATTTGCCAATTCTAGTAGCGGGTGGGTCAGGCACCTGGCAAGGTCTAGAGACTGTTGAGGGGCCCACTGTTGATCTCAACGGCCTTTGTACCTGTTAGAGGAACACCACCAAAAGCCATTTTATTTTGATCTACACCCATGGTGTAAACCAGGAGTGGGGAACCATCCTGAGACTGCTTGCCAAATGGTGGGTGAGGCCAGAGGCAAATGTGGGAAGAGTAATGGGTGCAACTCTTAGGTTTGGCACATAGGCTACATTCCAGCTACACAGAAGTCAGAGGTTTCTAGACACACCGGCCCACATGTACAGATGCATGTATGTTTTCATTCTTCATCAAGACATGCGAGAGGTATTGCCACATTTCATTCCAGCCAATCCAAAACACTCGGGGAGGGTGCATGGCAGAGTCACTGAGGGGTGTGGTTTGGAGAGGGATATCACAGTGTAGAGTTGTAAGGGAGCTCATCGCCCTACAATGCGGAAATCACAGCTAAAGAATCCTTGACAGATGCAACCTCTGTTTAAAAAACTCCAAACAAAGAGAGTGTACCACCTTACGAGGGAGTCTGTTCCACTGCTGAACAGCTCTTGCTGCCAGAAAGTTCTTCCTGATGTTTAGTAGGAATATCCTTTCTTGCAATTTGAATCTATCGGTTTGAATCCTACCCTGTGGAGCAGCAGAAAACAAGTTTGCCCCATCATCCATGTGACAGCCCAGATATTTGAAGATAGCTATCCTATAACTCCTTAGTCTTCTGCTGGCTAAACATATTCAACTCCCTCAGCTGTTGAGCCTAGTGGGCGTCCCAAAGGCCCATGGGTGCAGATTCAGGGTCCTGGCCTGAGGTTCACTATCCCCAGTATAAATTAATAAACAGCAAGATCAATGTGACCTTTTTAATTAAAACTTTGCATTTTCCTGCACTGTTGTAAATTAACATTATGTATGCAGCACCATTTCCCAGTGTGGCTGGTTATTTCATATATTTATTAATTCTCTCTTCTAGGCTGTCATGGTGTCCCTGCTGACAGATTACTCACCACAGCTGCTGAGGCCTACATTTTGATCCTTGGATTTCTGCCAAGAGAAAAGATTCCTTACCAGCATTCGCCATTCTGGTCCATGAAGTCTCTCTTTCTCTCTAAAAAACAAGATCAAAGCAATGATAATTAATTAACAGAAATGGAAGTTTCAATCATACTTTCATTCTGCATCTGTTCTATCTCTTAAACACTGCAGCTGCATTTCATTATCTAGCAGCTTTTTTCTTCCCCATCCTACATATTGATTAGCCCCCTAAAATGGTTACATTTTAACAAATGGATGAGTCAGAAAGGCAGGCAATAGTAGAATTGATCTCATAAATGTGTCCTGGAGCTGTGTACTGTGAAAACTGCTGCAGTTTTCTCGAAAGCTGTCATATTTGCCTGCTGATCAGAGGGTGGGTGGGTGTGTTTCTGAATGACACAATTGAAATATACCTTTTAGATTCTGATATTAAGGCTGCAGACCAAAGCCCACTTAGGAGCTCACACTTAGGTTCAGGGGGATTTACTTCTCAGGAATGAACTGCCAATATATTATAACTGACAGTAGTGATGGTGGTATATTAGTTTTTGGGTGATTTTGGATGCAGTTAGTATATTTAGTGTGTTCATAGACATATATTTATTTTATACAGTTTTCTATAGTTTTTCTTTCCTAAAATGTAATCAGAAAGAATGTTCTTTGCTGACATCCTGCACTGCCTCCTTATTAGCAAGGTTCTGCCTCACTACTTTATTAATGTCTCTAGATTTATTGAGACTTTTTATGATATAAAACAATAAATGATAATAAAAATGAAATAGAAAAGGAATAACCAAGTTAATCCAAAAGTTTCAAAGCAAATCTATCTTCTTATTGGGTGATACAAAGCTTTCAGGAAGTACAGAAGCTTCAAATAATAAATAATGTCCTTCTTGCTACAGTCCTTATGGCTCTGGAATTACTGAAAAGAGAGTTTGCTTTTCAAGTGGATAAGTAGAAAGATAAAGAACAAGACAGATGAAGATGAAAGGGAAGCAAGAAGAAGGTAGTGGAAGGTCCTTTTTTCCTACATCAATTGAGCAAGGAACCAGAGTACTAAATCACAGCTGCTGTTTGGAGACTACTGTTGTAAAGAAAGCTCTCTAGAAAGGTATCCCACCTGCCATTAAATTTGTGACATATGTCACTTGCTGTCGGGATGCCAGTTCTAGAAGTTCTGTTAATCAATCATCAACATCAAGTGGAGAAGGATTTCCAAGTCCATAAAACCAGTAGCAACTAAGCTTCACAGTTAACTTAAGCTTTGCAGGTTAAACTCATCCTTGCTGTCCTGGTGGAGCATCTCAACTTAACCAATGGCCTTACTTACTTACTTATAGTATCTGCTCACTGCCATATCAGTGAGTCACTTACTCAAGTCAAAGCCGCTTTCCCATCAATGAAAAATAGAGATAATTTTTTTTGTCCTCACCTTAGTGAGCCTAATTTGAAGTTAGCAAAGCAATTGGTGAGCCTTGAATGGAAGCTGTGGGAGATGAGCACAGTATTATTGTGCCTTGGAGGCTTGTCATGAATTCATTACATAGAATAAACCAAAGATGAATATAGATGAGCAATGAAGACGCAATAAGACAAAAATAGTAATTTTGATAGAAAAATAATTCCCAGAGGTTAGTGCTCAGAGAAATGAAAATAAAAGTATGGTGGATGTGAAACTTTTAACAATACCCCTCATTATTTCCCTTATGTTTCTTTCAGTGTATCTGTGATGATCCTTTGTTGAGTATTTTTAATTGTAATAGCCGAACCTCTCTTCCTGAATGCTCAAAGCACTTCACATTCATTTTATCAGTAATTCTCACAGCAGGCCAATATTTTTATCCCCATGTGTGGAGTACTGAAAAAGAGAGCAATTTATTTAATAAAGAAGGCCCTACAGTCATGTCTGCAAACATGCAGAGATACCTGGTGGCCACCCACCAAGGAGTAATGATGGTGTGAAGAATTTTGCCCTCTATGGAGTGCTATACAATGGCAACCTCTCAGGAAATATAATTGTACCTCTGTCCACCCAGACGGACCACTTAGCTCCTTCCTGTCTCACTGGAAGACAGTGAAAAGTCTTACTGCATTTCGGTATGCCTTTGGGGTCCTGTACATGCTTTAGTCCTGATTCTTTGCTCTTTTTTGTAATGCTGGTTATGCTGTTGTCCTCTGCTACTGATTACTCTTCAATCTCAACTCCTGGCATGTTCTCTGGACCTGCCTTTGGTTTACCCTCTGATTCCGACTGCTGTTTGAATCTGACTCCTGGATTGTTCTCTGGTCTTGCTTTCTCATTTTATCCTCTGATCTTATCTACTCAGCATTCTGGGCTCCTGGTTCCCATCTCACTTCAGTCCAGACTGCTGACCATGGCCAAACCCAACAGCTATTCAGCAACTCCCAGTATGTCACCTTTCCAAACATGGGAGCTCACTGGGAGGCAGCTGGGACTTCTGGCAAATAAATAGACTGCACAGAAGAGAGTTGGGTAGGAATGCATCTCTTCCTAAGAATGTCAGTGGATAGAAGAAGACAAGGTTAAGGCACTAGCCCCTTTAATAGCTGTTTAGAGCAGGGAATTTAAGCAGGTGCATGACCAGAGGAGCCCTGTCCTCTTTTGTACTTTATCACTCTAGGAACAAATGTTTGTGCACTAAAGAGTATTTTTCGTTGCTCCTTGTTTTTCCTCTGCATCCTGTTGACAGCATTCTGAATGCGACTCAGCCATCAAGCTTCTAAGGCAGGGAGGCTGAAGTAAATTCATCACTAAAGGCTCATGAGGATAGAAGCAACTTGCTGTTGAAGGTGCATGGGGCAGATCTCCACAAAGTCCAATGCTGCTGCATGTGTATGGTGCATCTGGCCAGTTAGAGGATTTCAGCAGTGGAGGTGACAGGAAGTAAAGCCTAAATTGATCACTGCAGCAGCTCCATTCCTTTTTCCACAGAGGTGCTACATAAATGGCTTTTGGGTGCTTTAAGTCCACCAAGTGTAACTTGCCACTGGTATTATAATTATAAGCAGTTTAAACTGTTGCACTGTCACAAGGATATGAATTGGCTGTTTTGGCAGATATATATTTTTTTAAAAAATAAAATGCTTCATCTGGTATGAATAGCTCAGGGATAGTCTTTGTCTCCTTATACTTTCATACAGCCCACATATTCTCAAAATGCCTACAGCCAAAACCACAGTAACAAAAACTCCAAGAGGATGCAGAGATATCATTACAGTGGAAACACTGACTTTATTGTGGCATTGTATTTTGCTTTTGAAATGTGGCCTATGAGGCAGACTCCCTTGGCAGGTTTAATTTTCTCACAGCCTGCAGCAATCTGTATGTGAAGTTTAACTTGCTTTTTGCCACATGCTGAAAAATGCATAGCAGACAGTTCATTTGCTCTTTTGAAAGTAAAGGAGCAACTGACTATCAATAATTTCTGGTGCAGTTTTGGCTCAGCATTCTAATTCCTTTATTACCTCTCTAGACTGCTAAACGAAACTTGATAATGTACAACCTCACCTCTGATCACAAGCACCCACAACTTCATATGGAGGATGAGAGTTGTGATGGGTACATATAGACATGTCATGTAGTGTGCAATGGGTGCTGTGTGAACATGTACTTAACCTTCTCAGGATGAGTTATATGACTTTTCTCTGTAGTTTTGCAACTTTGCATAGAAACTGGTTTTTAAAGGTATTTCACCCAGAGTACATTCCAAATGTCAGGTTCCCCACCCACTTTGACTGGAAGTCCCATCCCCTTTTGGAATTGCTTTAGGATCCTCCCCTAAAAGTGTTGTAACAAATGATATGTACTATACTATTCTGCACTACAATGAACATGTCGCATAAAGCAGCCATAGATTATGACGTAGAAACTCCTCTCTCAGATGCCTCTGATTATGCAAAGAGGCTGCAAAACTTACTGAACAACTAGGACTTGAAGACACAGAACAAAACTGATGGACAGTGGATTCAGAGGAGATAAGAACATTCCACAAATCATAATCCACAAATACAGTGGTACCTCAGGTTACATATGCTTCAGGTTACATACGCTTCAGGTTACATACGCTTCAGGTTACAGACTCCGCTAACCCAGAAATAGTGCTTCAGGTTAAGAACTTTGCTTCAGGATGAGAACAGAAATTGTGCTCCAGTGACGCGGCAGCAGCAGGAGGCCCCATTAGCTAAAAGTGGTGCTTCAGGTTAAGAACAGTTTCAGGTTAAGTACGGACCTCCGGAACGAATTAAATACTTAACCCGAGGTACCACTGTAGATTCATTGCAAGAAGATGTGGGGCTGGTCAATGGCTTAGGGAGCTTTAAGGCTGTTTAGACAAGTTCATGGGGAGCAGGTCTATCATGGCTATTAAGTATGGTGGCTGAATAGAATCTCCATGTTGACAGGCAGTGTGGCCTTCAAATGCTGTTGGCTAAAGAACAAAAATGGTAGGGGGGATTTGTAGATTTCTTGGAAGCACCTTTCTGGCTGCTGTCAAAAGGAGTCTGATGCAAGAGGCCTTTGGGAATGTTCTCAAAGCAAAGAAACTGGGGAGGTACATGTGGAGGACACACTATTTTGGGATTGTAGATCTTCTTGAGGATACGCAATGTTGTTACATAATAAATATTATGATGGATAAATTTAATTTGCATATTGCTTTTGGTCTCTAATGTAGTTGATATAATTCCCTTTGGTAGACTTCTGAACCCTCCGAATTTTACTTCAGGGAAGGGAAAAGGGATGCTTATTTTATCCCTCCTCATTGTATGGTGGTGGATAGTCTGCAGTTCCATGGGACTCAAGATCAGTCAGAAATTATAAAGTCAAACAGTCAGTTTTATTATGCTTTCCTTCCTCAGTGACAGAATTATATCAATATAGCTGAGAAATAAATGTGCTTTTTTGGTAATGGATTATATGCTGCTGCCAGTATAGATTTGAGATCTGCCTTTGATTCAGTCCCAAGGGATAGATTATAGGCTATATTATACATTTATTCTATTGATAAAAGGTTGCTTTATCTTATTATATACCTGTATGAGAAAACTATGAGTCTGGTGAGATGTGGGTTGGAGAGTAATTGAACCAGACCCATGTTCACCAGGGCTGTATACTTGTTTCTACATTATTTAATCTATACCAAAATGATTTGATTGTAGCTTCCTTGTCACCTGGTTTTTACTCACTCAAATTGTCCAAGTCTAGAAGTCCTTCAATGTATTGTGCAGACAACACTAGTCTTCTGTCTCTAACTAAAGCAGTTCTGCAATTATGACTGTGTGCTTTTATGGCCTATTGTACAGATAACTTGCTCTTAACTTTAGTAAAACGAAGATCATAGACATGTCTCCTTAAATGGGTTATTGGACAGCAGTCTGTATAACAAAGTTAGGATGTTTAGATACTTACAATAGCAGATGGTATGGTGCGGCGACAATGTTCATCACAACTCTGCTCTGTCATGCTGCTGTTTCTTAATGGGAGGTAGAGGGGTGAAGAGATGAGCTCAGCGTAGTGTAAAGGCAGCAAAATGCAGATGAAGTGGAGTATGGGTGGGCCTTCTGTCTCACTTTTCATAGGACTAAACTAGTTTATAGAGTTTAGTCACCAATGCTAGAGCTGCACCCACTTCCTAGATCACATAAAAAAATCTAATTAAGCAGACAGTCTGTCCCTTAATAGGCTCTTCTCAGCAGAAAGCAGGAGGAATAGCTCTGTTATACTACAAACTGATAAAAAGCAATACCAGAAAGTACTTGAATCATCTGTCTTCTATCTGAAAGGTCATATGATTTAATATTGCATATTATTGTTACTTTACCTGCTTTGAGTCTGTGAGACAAGCAGTTGAAAATATTTTAAACAAATGAAGCCCACTCTTGCAGTTTTTTGGGTTTTTTTTTACTATCAAGGAACTTTTCCTTATGCTGCTTTTAACTGAACAGGGTCTAAGATTTCTAGTTAAGATGGCGTCAGGTCAGAAAGTTGGCTCTGAAGCTCTGCAGATCACACAATTTTAATCAGGTTTTAATTGGTTTTAACTTGTGTCAAACCAATTATTTATCAATTGAACAGAGTCAGAAGTTTTTATAATGCATCAGGAGATGTAGGTAGGACTGGCAGTTACTAAATATCACATATCTGTTCTTTGAACAATCAGCACAGGAATCAAAACATGGTGGGGGTTCTCATGTAATGCAGTCCACTTTTTTTGGGGGGGGATTCATGTGCATAGCCCATAGTAGAAGCAAAATAGATGCCTTTGCCTAAGATCACAAGATGCAGCTTGAAGAGCTAGGAGTAAAAATCCTCCTGGAAATTAGGAGATATGTCTCTTGCCATGAAAAAAGGTATATTTCCAAGCTGTTCTTCCATTCTGCTCTGTGTCCCGAGACATTAATTGCTTCTGATGGAAGGTGCAAATTAAGACAGAAAAGAAGAAGAAGAAGAAGAGTTTGGATTTGATATCCCGCCTTTCACTCCCCTTCAGGAGTCTCAAAGCGGCTAACATTCTCCTTTCCCTTCCTCCCTCACAACAAACACTCTGTGAGGTGAGTGGGGCTGAGAGACTTCACAGAAGTGTGACTGGCCCAAGGTCACCCAGCAGCTGCATGTGGAGGAGGTTTGGCTCTTGAGGCCCTTCTATGCAACTGTGGTTAGAATTGGGGTTGCCAACCTGTTTTAACCAGTTGGGGCATTTGGAATTTGAGAAAGTGCTTTGGCCGCCAACCACAAAATGGCGTGTCAAAACACAAAATGGCTGCTGTGTGGGGAAGGCATGACATGACACAAAATAGCTACCACATCTGAAAGAGCAGAAAAATAGCCAAAATCACAAAATGGTGTAGGCTGCCTCCCAATCAGCCACCCATCAATGAAAACAAAGGAGGCACATCAGCCATCACCAAGCTTCCTAATAAACCATTTGCAACTCTCAGTTTAGAATGGAAGGGAGAGTGGATGTCCAGTTCTAACATTCAATGAAATCTAGTGGCAGTCATTACAATATATTATATTGATCTAAAGTGGGCAAGTTTTAAAGTTTCAAAGAATTCTTAATCAGGTAGAAGGGCTTTTTTAATCATATTTCTCAGTTGCCTCATGAAGTCTCTCAGTGATATACAGTCAAACAATTAAAGCATCCAAGTTCATTGCCTGGAAATTCCTCATTTGTTTTGCTTCTGTTGGTGGCACTGGCAGCGCCAATCTTTTGTGATTAATGATGGAACACAGGACAGCATAAAAAGGAAAGTCCTCCTCATTGAGCTCTAGCAATTTGATATTTCAGTCTTCTGGTCTCAGTCGGATAGAACTGGGTCCATGCACCTCATTGATCATAGTTCCCCATCAATATTTAGAAAAGTGTTCCTTCCAAAAGACACAGTTTTAATTCTAGTCATGTACAATACGGTTCTCCAGAAACTGTGGCTTAGCAACTTCCATTCGTTTCAATGAGACGTGGATAAGATTTCCATTCAGCAGAATCTGCATCTTATCACAATAAGCATGCATTTTCCTTTGGAATCAATAGTCATTGCTCAAGAAACAAAAGCTCTAGTCACAACCCAGCACCAACTGAAATGTGCTAATGTGTCTCTTTTACCTGCGTATTTATCTCAGAGATAGTTGTGCCTGTTTTGGTAACTCCCCAGAATCACATGTGAGAACAAACATGAAGATCTGCATACTCTGATGCTACCACTGGATGCTGCACATATTTGACCCTTCCTGGAATAATTGGGGCCCAGGATGCAAGATACTGGTCACAGTATCTATCTGTAAAATCTTCCCTTGGGATAGGATCTATGTAAGGGTTTAGGTTTCTCACAGTCCAGTTAGAAGTGTTCTGAAAGTAGAAGGTGATTGCACTTATGCAGTGATCTAACAGTCCAGTTAGAAGTGTTCTGAAAGTAGAAGGTGATTGCACTTATGCAGTGATCTAAATTACAAATAAAACACTTCCCTTTTAGGGACTGAAAGGACACTGGCAGGGCATTCAATACTTGCAAGTTGTAAGTGGTGGTGGTGGCCGGGGGAGAAATTCAGTCAGTCTACATAATATGAACCCAATTAATGAAACAATATATGAACTGAAATGCAGCTATCTTAAGAATTCACATTTCTCTGAACTTTGTAATGCAGTTTTCCAACCAAAAATAAGAGTACAAAATACAGAAATGCATTATATTAAAGGAAGTAGCTTATAAAACAGGTATGTTAGGCAAGATTGCACACAGAATTGTACAGTAGGAGACATGCACATTAAAATCCTGATGAATTTATAGTGGAAAGCTCTGCAATAGAGGGAGAGTCACTTCCTTATTTTGTAAAGATATCAGTTAACTGGTGGCTGCTTCCCGCTGAGCTAGCATGCCTCATGAATGGCATAATAAGTATCATCTGACAGCCCCACCAAAATGCTATTTGTAAGTATCTCACAAGTGAAACGACTTACTTTAGGAATTGCACCACTTGATTGAGGGGGCGATAAACTGGCCGAACTTGAATGGGATACACTTCTTGTGACTCCTTACGGCTGTGAATGAAATTATTCAGATCTACAGTGTAGTGCTGTCCTTTCCAAGTGGTTCTGCAAGGCCTAATCATGAGCATTCCTCTGGTGACTGTCTAACCAGAGAGAGAGAGAAAGGGAAAGAAAATAATCAGAAGAATTATGTAGAATTAGGTAGAAAGGCATGAGAGTTGAGACATTTTCTAGATCTAGGCCAAATGTGCGGAATCTTTATCTAGACCATTCCAGATGCTCAGAGAATAAAATTCAATTTCTTTTGAACATCGTGTTCTATTTCACAACTGTTCTTAACTATGACTCTCAGTAATATAACAAAAATGATATATTATTTATAAGCTGCCCACCTGACTGAGTTGTGCCAGCCATTCTGGGCGGCTTCCAATAAATTAAAACATCAAGCACAGTAAAGCATCAAACATTAAAAACCCTCTAGACAGGGCTGCCTTCAGATGTCTTCTAAACATAGTTGTTTATTTCCTTGACATCTGACGGGAGGGTGGGCACCACTACTGAGAAGCCGCTCTGCCTGGTTCCCTGTAACCTCGCAATGAGGGAACCACCAAAAGGCCCTCGGCACTGGATCTCAGAGTCTGGGGATGGAGATGTTCCTTCAGGTATACAGGACTGAAGCCATTTAGGATTTATTTATTTGTTACAGTAAGATACCATCCCTATAACTGAGTTCTCTGGGAAGTTTGCAGACCATTAAAAATGCAAAATACAATGCAGAATTTAAATGATAAAATCAAATGAAACAGATTACGAATAAATCAAATCAGCTAAAACCAATGCAAGCACAACAGCTAAAAACAATTTAAAACCAACATAAACCCAGGAAGGGGAATAACTTAGTGCAAAGTTCTAAAAGCACTAAAAGTGATCTACCACTATAATTAAAATTATGAGGCTTTGAAGAACAAAACGGTCTTCACTAAATCCGCCTAAAAAGCAATAGCACGAGCACCAGGTGTGGAATGCATTTTGTTGCAACATCAACACATTCCTTGTTGCCATCTTCTTACCTCTGGCTATTTCTTCCGTTCTAAGTCCTGACAGTAAAAAAACACACGCCATATTGTGTGCAGAGGATTCTGCTGGGGATTGTGGCTATTAGGTAGGTGCCATATCTTGCAGTAAGGACCAAATGGATACATTGCCACATCCTGAAATCTGACTTTGCCTTTTGATCCATCCCTATGGAAGGAAAAACGTCGTGTTTTCAGTTTCTTGCTTCTTCTGCTATCCCCCAGAGCAAATGGATTATGTTGAAAGTCGACTGAACAAAGAGACGCTTTGCTCACACCAATAAATTTTGTACATTCCATGAAAAGGAGCTGTGACAGAACAATGTAACATTGGTGTTTTTAGGACCAAGGTGATGGGATACAGTTACTTTTCTACAGCAGGAGAACCTCAGATGTTTGTAGCACCTGATTTTTATGATTTGTGTTTTTGTACTGTAACTTCTCTGTCTTGTCTGAAGATGTTCCAAAGGTTGTTCCGCATTTTGTTAATATTTGGGCAGCTTTGTACATTTTGGTAACATGAATCATGAATTTCTCAGAAGCTGATGGGACACTGTCATCATTCCTAGCCACCTTAGATAATTTCACTTATAACAGCAATCTTGAGCAATTATACACAGCTCTCTGGCGCTTTGAATTCCTTACCTTTCAAACACTTTGATTTCTGAGCTATGCATATCACAGTAAAGCATCTCCCGGTGCCTCTGAGCTGATTCACATATATTCTCCCACACTCCTCTTTCTGAATGCATGATTTGCCAGTGGAAAGCGTAGTGTGTGTGGTGAAGCTGGCACTGATTTCCTTTTTGGCAGAGCCTAAGAAGGAACTGGTCAGAGATCTGGATCCCATCTTTCCAGTATATAGAAATGAAATCCATACTCATCCTCTGTTGTCTCTTTACCGTCACCTCCACACTACATGTTTTCCATATGAAGAACAGATTGTTTTAGCAAAAATCATGTGAAAAGATAATTGTTACGAAAGCACAACTGCAAAACATTTCTTTCAGAAGGGGTATATCTGCACAGCAAACATTCACTGGTTTCATACTACTTCATCTGTCATAGATGCCCCCAAAGGGTTGCTGAAATTTTTGTTAGGTCCCTGCCTGTTCTCACAGAATCACTGTTCCTGGAGCTCCTTGGCAAGAGACAAGGCCTATTAAACCAGGTAAGTCTGTAATTTAGCTATGTTCTAAGTGTAGCTTT
Organism: Podarcis vaucheri; assembly: GCF_965113315.1. Classification (NCBI taxonomy): domain Eukaryota; kingdom Metazoa; phylum Chordata; class Lepidosauria; order Squamata; family Lacertidae; genus Podarcis; species Podarcis vaucheri. The sequence goes on along the minus strand of NC_138762.1, from coordinate 61,732,422 downwards.
CAATGAGATGCTTTGATAGCAGCTTCACATCATTTGTACAAGCTTTCCTTTACCAATGCTACTTTCCTTAGCACAAAAACATCTTATGCTAGTTTCTCACAGGTGGAACTGTTGGTTCATTCAATAGCAGTTAAAGGCGTATTCTCAAATCCTTGGCAATCATATACAAGGTGTGCAGATAAATACTGCTTCTAACAGAATGTTATAATCCCTAGACTCCAGGCCTTGGTTAGCTTTCACACAAATTAAGCCCTTGTTGCAGGTCTTCCTGCCCCTCTGAGATTCATCCTCCTCAGCCTGCACACAACATTGTTTCCACAGTACGTCCCCAGTTTCTCAGACAGAAAACACTGTGGAATTAAGGTTGAAAACTTGTTTTCTGGCATGCTTCCTAGGCTTTTAACAATTGCCTGACCTATAGAAATTTGTTTGTAGAGGAGGGAAAGTTCTGTTGCACAGCTGAAAGTTTTTGCCCTAGTGGAACTACATTGTTGGATCCCACATACATATATACCTGTAACTCAGGATAATATGTCATGTGTCTGAAGTAGACTATACTCCCCCAAGCTTGTTCCATAATACATTTGCTAGTATTTAAGATGCCACAAGACTCTTTTTGTTGCTTCTGCTGCAAGAGATGGTAGCAGGGTTACTCCGGGGGGGGGGGGGGCATTACATTATTGTTACATTTGCTAGCCTGTGTCAACAGGTCCTACATAGATTTCATGTGTGACGTTGGAATTCATTGAAAATGTGTGGCCCAGTTTCCAGGAAAGGCAATGCTGAAGAAGTTAGCAGCATTCCTGGACTTCTCAAATGATATTTTGCACTGCAGCAGATACCAAACCACCAGCATATAATGTAAGGAGAGGGTTGGGTGGGCGGGCTAAGGATCACCTCTTCCTATCAAAAGGAATAAGGATGCAAGAATGCCAGCATGATATAATCCTGATATTTCAGGGTTCTTAAATGCATGGAGGACCTCATTCAAAAGGCTTACTGCCTGAAACTGTTGCTTTCCAGGTATGTTCATCCTCAATGTGTCCCGTCTCTCCCCCCCCCCCGGTGTTTACTTGAACTAACCATGTAACACAAGCAAGCATAGGGCTTTGCTGTGAAGTGGACAGAGAAAAGCAGAGTGGGTATCAGAACAGGGTTCAGAGAAGCTTGTGGCGGTGCAGAAGGAAGAAAGCACACTATGGAACACAAGGTGAGGAAAAAAGGGAGTTAATAGAGAGCTGGTTGCAAAGAAAACAGGGAGTTGGAACGGTAAGCAAAAACACTAACTTATTGTTATCAGAACAAGGTAGCTTTCTTGAGCAAATGGGAAAGTGGTGCAATCCTGCTGTCCTTGGGTAAAATGGAGATGAAGAAAATTCTAAGCTCAAGGAAAAGTGATTGGAATACAAACATGATTTACCTAGATAAGAACAATAGAGGTTACACGCTTTTATGCTAAATAATGCATGAGGAAATGTGTTGTGGTTTAATGAGTGAAAAAGGATAGCTTAATAGCCTGAGAGCAGCTAAACTTTACTACAGCTCCAATAAATAATGTTTTATGCATATATTTTTTTAGATTAAGTAAAATGTTTCCAGGAGTGGGGGAATAGTGACAGCCTTAAGTGCAGGAAAGAAACAAAAAAGTGTAATCTTAATTTCACTTGGATAGTTCTACTTTCAAGCTACTTTTTTTAAAAGAAGCTATCACCTGGGATATTTTCCTTCGCCTCCCAGCCTCTCATCTTCAGAGACCAACATTTCCCTGCCTCCCACCCAAGGTCCCTCTATCAACCATCTACTACCCCCAGGAGTCACAATCCTTGGACCCTAATAAAGGCCCGGAGCAGAAATACAAAAGAAGAAAGAAAATAAACAGAAATGGGGTGGCGGGTGGGGAGAGAAAAAGAAAGAAGCAAGAAGAAGACAGGAAAAGGAAAAGAAAGAAAATAAAAAATAAAAAAGACTTCTGAATTTCTATCTGCCAGTTACATAATTAAAAATATTATTTAAGACATTCACTCCATAACATTCTTCTCTACTTTCTATTAAACAATATTTCTTTTATATCCAAGTATCTCAAAATCATTCATTTCCTTTTCCCACAAAAATTCCAAGAGGAGATCCCAAATAGTTATTATTAGTAGTAAATGTCAACCTTTTTTTCCTTTTATATCAACTTTGCCTCTAGTAATTCCCACAAACATGTCTTCATATTGAGTAATAGTAAATTCATCCATCCATATCCATGTTAAAAGTCTCTCCACTGTGATCACATATTGAAATTATATTCCATCATTATTTTCTTGTTATATATCCTTTACTTCACATCCATATCAGTATAATCAAATTCCATTTCCTGTTGTATTTCCATTTCCTGTTGTGTTAACCATAGTTTATTATACATTTTAAATATGAATGTTTATATGTTAATGGGACTGTTTGTTTGTTGTGTGTTGTTATTATTGTGCAGTTCAATTACTGTGTATTTTAATGGTGTTGTAAAATAGTTTTTTATATTTTGTAAATCACTTCAAAGTCTTAACATTAAGTGTTATATAAATTAATAAATAAATAAGAACTAGCACTCCAAGAATTGGGTTGGCTGTTACCAAACACATTGATAATAAATGCCAACTCGAAGTTCTACTTGGAATAATGTCTGATTCTCATTTACTATGAGTTAAAGTGAAATGACTTGGACTCCAGCTCTAGTTTTGATTGACATTTGTGTTGTACCGTAATGACAGCAATGACTGAAATAATTACTTGATCTGTGTGGAGATCAACTAGTTCATTAACTGCAGCTCAATAATGTTGGTTTTAACTTGGTTTCAACTGACCCTGAACAATTTGTAGTAATTCTCAGTCTCCTTATTCTGAAGTATTACTACTGAAGTAAATTTAACTTGTATGAAGTAGCTTCAGGATTGTGGCAAGTTGTAATATGTTAACAGTGCATTACAACTGTTTGACTTGTGCTAGTTTACGTAGTTAAAACACATGAGTTTCTGTGGCACATGATATTTGGTGAAAGCAAGTACTTATTTCCCCCCTGATCACTAGATCACATGCATCCTTTCCCTGTGTCACACAATCCAGTGTTTCTTACTACCAATGGCAAATATTACTTTATTCTGTATAAAGAATGCTATTTCACCATCATCTCTAAATAAACACATCATTCTCCATTTGGTGGGAGGGGCACAGTTTAGAAGATATGGTTTTACCTTGCCTTGCAAGGGACCTTTCATGCAGCCACTTCAGGGTATGGCATTTGGGGGAAAGGATGTGCCAAGTGCCCAGCCTGAAGTCAACTGGACATGCTGTCTATATGTGCATGTAGGGTTCCAATGTTCTCAGGGACATTTGCTGAAGTGGAAGCCTGTGTGTGGCAGATGTAGATGAAAGTGGCATGTCCAACTTTTCTGTACAGAGGGAGAGCAACCTGGCCTCATCCACTGACCAGAGTAGGTCACATCCATACCTTACATACTTCTGAGAGAGCTACAGCATCCTTAACAAATTAGTTAACAGTATTCTTTGGGGGAAGCCATGTGCTTTAGCTGTGTGCTAAATGTGCTTTAAATGTGTGGGTGTGACCGAAGTCACCGCAGGAAGTTTTCTTCCACCCTCCCTGTGAGAAGGGACAGCCTGGTCAACTGCCTATTGTGCTGGGACTGTAGAGCTGCAGGGTCTCTGTCCTCAACCAGGGGACCAGGGGCCTCTGGGAGACTGCCTCCCTTCCTTCCCAGGAAAAACATAATGGTATGGGGGAAACCAGTCTGGCCTCATTCACTGACCACAGAAGAAGCATCTGCAGGGAATTTCCTTCCCCACTCCTTGCCAGAAAAAAACACTTGGCTCCAACCAAGGCTGCAGAGCTGAAGGACAGCACACACTGGCCTCTGCTATGATCCAGAATCACTGGGAGAGGCTCCCTGGAAAAGCATCATTGCAAAGGGGACCAACCTGTGGCAGGGCTCTTATTTCCCCCCTCCTTGCCAGAAAGAGCAATTACTAGAACTTTTGTGGACTCAGATGCCAACTCTGTGCCCCACATCTACTCTGGAAGCCCTACTACAGGACTTAAAATGCTTTCCACAACATCAGGAGCTTATTCACTTGCTCATCTTCCAAAATGATAGATGTCTGCATCTGCCAGCAACGTCGTTCTATCTATGGCCAATATCTATGCAAACGTATGAATGGATACAAAACTGACATCAGAAAAAGACATTTCAGCTTCCGAGGATCCTAAAGGTGGTCATCATCAGAAAGGGATTACAACTCCCATCAGCTCCAACCAGCACGGAAAAGGCTAGAGATCATGGGAATTCGTCTCTGCCTGTCTACAATCTCCACCCCCTCCCCGTCAAGTATTTATGTACCTGCAAATCATCATGCATCATCCATCGAAGGCTCATACCGCATTGGTTGGCCTTTAAAGTGCCACAATTACAGCTTGTGCCTCAGTTTATTTCCTCCTTCTCCTTCCCAGCCCCCCTCTCCCCCTTTTGTACCTCATGTTTTGTAAGCCTGGGAGCAAAGTCCCTGCTATTATTGATCACTTTGTGTGTGGATTAAAATACAAATGAACAAATCTCTCTCTTCTTCTTTTTCAGTTAATGAAACGGAAAAGACCAGCCTCCTGTGCCATATTGTCACCGGCACATTCCCCTTCTCCTTCGCAGGCGCGTCCTACATTCGCCTCCCTCCCCTTCATTCTCATCTCCCCTCAGTAAGAGACGCATTTCTTCTTTCTGCGCCACGGCTTGCGTATCTTTTGCATGGAAACAGGCACGACTCCAGCGCCACCGCCACCCCGGGGTCCCCCTTGCTCTTGGCCCTCGGCACCCTTCCTTCCCGAATCCCAACACGTCGATCAAAGAAAAGGGTGGCTGCGGGTGGGTGGGGGGGTGAAGGGGAACACGCGGGCCTTCTCCGCGCTCCGCCCGCTGCGTTCCTCGGCGCGGCAGGTGGCGAGGCGCCTCGTGCGAACCTCCCCCGCCGCCTTCTCCGCCGCTGTGACCGCACAATGCCAAGCTGTGGCGTTTCGGGGCGGCTGCGGGAAGCGGCGGGGCGCAGGGCGGCAGCGGTCCAGAAGCGCGCGCGAGCAGCTCGGCCTGTCAGCCCTCGTCGCAGCAAGCCGTATCAGGAGCAGAGCAGAGGCAGGCGGCGGGAAGCAGCGCCGCTCGGTGGAGGCGCGAAGCCAGCCCGGAGCCCCTCCTCCCTCCGCCGCCGCCGCGGCTCCTCCTCCTCCTCCCTCCCCTGCCCAGAGCCAGCAGCCGGGATCTCAGTATTATGGCATCGAGGAGAATGGAGACCAAACCCGTCATAACGTGTCTGAAAACCCTCCTCATCATCTACTCCTTCGTTTTCTGGGTGAGTGTCCCCCGCCATGGAAACAAAGCCCCGCACTGGAAGCAGCCCCGGGAGGCTGGGCGAGGGGTTGGGGGGCGCCGGGGGCGGCAATTAATCCCCTCGCCTTGCGCCCCGGGAGGGTGTGTGTGTGTCCTCTTTGGTAAACGGGGGAAAATAACGGTGCGTTGCAAGGGGAGCTGCAGCGGCTCATGTTGCTGCGCAAACGGCGCCTTGCCTGGGGAGATTTTGCAGCGCGAGTCGCGCTGCCCTCCGTGCTCGGCTCCTGGTTTATCATTGACTGGCTTTCTAATGGAGGAAGGGATTTGAGGATTGTGCCTGATTTGCACCACCAGCACCTCTTTCAAACAGAAAAGAGCTCCTTCGGAAGCAGCCTCAGGAAGAAAGTTGCCGGCCTCGGCGAGCTTCACGCATTGCATTTTATTTCTCTTTCTCTGATACGATATACCCCCCGCTTTTTCCCGATGGTCTCGCAATAGCACCTCCGCCTTGAAAGGTTGTAATAAAGCCATTCGTAATCAATCTGCTGTCCTGACAGAGGGCTGGCCGACACGGTCATGTCGTTGCAGTAGAGAATCGTTATATGAATGTACCTCTGCCTGGATTTTTTGGGAGCGTTTTTGCGTCTTAACCACCTCACAGTGATATTTCTCTCATTCTCTCATATATATATATCTATATGCGCATGCATATGCGCAGGACAGAAGGGCATTTATTGCAGGAAGCTAGATACATTTTAGGGCGTCTGGACCACTCAAAATGACTTTTAAATTGCAACCTGCCTCCTAGATGGATGAATCTGGTAGTAAGAATAAAGAGAACTGTGGTGTTTATGAATGGACAATTGGTGCATCATGCATGAACACACAGAGAAGTCAGTAGCTTAAAACACAACCCTGTTATAGATTATATTATATATGAATTCTCTACCAGCCAGTATGTGTGGGAAGTATGATTGACAGCTCACTGATGAAGCTATTGTAACAGTAAAAAGCAACATATATCTATCTATATATCCTGCATTAAAATAAATTGCAGCCTTTCAAAAAAAAGAAAAAAAAGAAAAAAGGTTGTTGTCTCCATGGCTTTGCCTTTGCATATACTGCAGGCAGCTCTCCTAACTATTCAGCACTGCCCACTCCCATATTATATTTGGATAAATGCCACCTGCATTTAGTGAGATCAACTTTTATTGCTGTGCTCCTCGTTCACAGTAGTGGTTGTCAATGTAGCTGTTGGCACATACAGCATATGCAAATAGAGAATCAGCATCATATGTTTTAGAAAGTGAGTTTTGCATGCTAGAACATTTTGCTTGAAAGTGTGATTTGTCCTTTCGTCTCCTTCCACTGGAACAACACAGCTACCCACAGTAATAAAGCATTGAAATACACATTTTATTGTTCTTAAATCACAGTAATAAAAATAGATGTTGTGGTTCACAGTACTGAAATGCTAGCACATGCTCGACAAAGGAAGCTTAAAGATGTAGTCAGCTGTGCTTGTCAGCACACATGTGGAAGCAAACTCCACTGAAGTCTGTGGGGATTACTTGCATGTAAATGTGTTTGGAATCAAGGGGCTAGAAGAATGTAACATGTAAGGCTTGCTTCGGTTTTGCTGATGGGAGTATAAGGTTGTACAGCTATTAGGTGTTATCCACTATTGGTTTCAAGAGACTTTCCTACTGATTATCCATACCATATACTGTGTTAGCTGGGCATAGTTTTGTATGGGAGGTGTCCTCTACAGTAACATTCCAATTGTGGAGTGCCCTCCCTCAAAAAATTCAACTGGTGCTGATTCTGAAAGGTTTTAGCTACCAGTTAAAAACATGTTTGTTCACTTCGGTTAAACTGGTTGTGGAGTGGAATAGCCTATCCTCGTCAGACTTGTTCATTTATTATACCGGTACTTGATTATGGACTTAATGTTATATAAGGTTTTTATGTATTTGTTTAATTTTATTGTGATTTGCTTTTATACTTTGTACCTCATTATGGGATTGTTTTGAATGAAGTGCAGTCTGGAAATACTTTAAATAAATAGATAAACAGTGTATGATGTATATTTTACTATTTTGAGGGCTGGTGAATTTTTCCCTTCAAGCTGACGTCAGGCATTGCTTGCAACAGCTTTGAGGGAGTGCGGGGGTGGGGTGGGGGAGAGAATATCTTCCACTGCTCATTGCTAGTGTAATAATATTACTACTTTATTAGTATGATCAGTATGATCTGTGACCCAGATACAATAAAGAGTCATTGGGTAACACAAGCCCTGAATTTTCAAACAGCGTCTGGGGAATGACATTTTCTTAGTAACCTGGTATGTTGTTCAGAAGATGACAGACATAAACAGCATATCATGTTGTGACAATGATTTGCTGATTAAAAACTCTTCAGTGGTATATAGTGACAATACAATATAATGGCCCGCTGGCCTTAATCTGCATGTCTACCATGCAATATATTAAAACAAGCTAGTCACTTCATACTGAGGAAAGCTGATTGCGCATTATCATTTTAATAGCTCTGTCACGTGGAATGCAGTGATGAGATGTAAAACATCCTTCCGCCTAAGCTCTGTTAAGCAAATCATTTTTCCAGTACCAGCATTATCATTTAACCTGGAGGACAGCTCCCAGTGAACACAGTGCTTTTATAACATACATCTGTTTGTTTCGTTTTTAAAGCACTTTATTTTGTAGGGCTGCTTTCTTATGTAGACTTACTTGGAGTAAGTCTGAGTAAAGATGCATAGGATTGGGCGGCAGGTCCTTCTCCAGTGAATGCACAGTGAATGCACACATCCAGCTCTTTTCACAGCTCTCTCCTTACCCCTTCATTGCTGGTACTGTTCAAGCAAGGTTTGTGCTGTCTCCCCAAAGAAAAACAATACAGCTTTAAGAGGAAGGAAAACACTGTTATCCCCTTATGCCTACAAGTGATTCCTCTTGTGCAAGGCTGAGGTATAAGAATCCAGAGACTTTGCAGTGTTGCATTTGGAAACACGGATTATTATTTTTTTTAAATGCTCACTGTTATTCCTTCAATATTGTTAGGAAATCACTTGGTGTTATCTGTGCAAATGTTGCCTTCCTGCAGATGATTAGAGAATCTTGTTCTCTGGCTAAAGAGAGGATTTGTGCCTTGAAGTCTGTCTAACTAGTTCTTTTCATGAGCAATAATCCCAGGATAATAAAAAATGTTTACACACTGTGGGACACTATAGGACACACTATAGGACCAAAACAAACAGGCATTTTTAAAAGGCTGGTAAGGAGGCATTAGTAGTGGTGCTTTCTGGGCCTGTCATGGTGAACTAAGGAATGAAAAGGCTTTAAAAGAAAAAAACAAACATTCGTTCTTTCCTATAATTATGAATTAGACATGAAGGTTACATCTTCATTGCAGCCCCAAATAGGTTTCAAACCTGTGTGAAGCAGTAAGAATGGGATTCTTAGAGAACCTTTAGAATTCTAATTTTGTGAGAGTATGATGAATCCCTTGCGCATTTGCACAGTTCCTTGCACAATGAATGTGCATTTGTTGCACACCATGAACAACAGCATTCGTCTAACTTTTTTCTGCTTTAGTTAGGCTCTTGTTGACACATAACTCTGATGCTGTCACTGGTGTGGGAGGTTTCCTGCAATGGGATTCCCACGTGACCTTGGCATATGCATGAATACTAGAACCTTGTGGCAAATCACTTGGGTTTGCCCAGTCAACTGATGCCCAGTTGAGAAGCCATGCATGTGTCTGTAGGACTCTGGCATTCTTGCACTTACTGCACTGCTGTGAGATTTAGCCATAGGGAAGTGGCTTGCACTCACTAATGGTGTGTGGGAACAGGGCCTTAGTTCCAATCAGTGATGAGTCAGGGCCAAACTGCATGCTACTGCAGGAGATCCATGATTAACTGATCTGCTTTTTTGATAGAACTAAATGAAGGCATGTGTCTGCGGGGACTTTGACTGGGGTAGCTGCTGGCTGCAGGGTTATTTAACGTTCCCCCACCAATGCAATTTTCCCAATCTAAATTACCCTCCTGCAACTTCTATTTGCCCTGTGCATGAAAAATACAAATACTGTAGCTTTTTCTTGCTTGGATCATCCCTCTACAAAGGAAATAGTAACTTAAGGAGCAGGGGGATGGTGTGGGGAGAAAGTTGTTTGCCACTTCACTGCCCCCAAGAAATTTGGGTGCTTTCATTTGGGGGAAAATTGGAAGATCACTCACAGATCTCCTGGTCTAATGTGTTGCATTTACACAGAAATCACCCTTTGACTGCTTAAGTGCCATTGTTGTTTACTAGAATTCAGCTCATTCACAATATGGTGGTTACTCCAGATTTATTAGTGCCTATCCCTCAGGGCTATGTGGAAATGCCATATTCTTTTCAGTCTAAAGCGTGAGCTTTTAATATACCTTTTCTATGGATGGGAATGTGAATAAAGAGAATGAGGTGGGAGGAAATGTAGGCAGCATATTTGGGTGGGTTAAATTCTCTCCATTCTGATTTTGGTAGGGGATGGAGTATATGGACTCTTTGCTTCTTTCATTATACTTGTGTTTTGCTATTGCAATTTACCGTAAGTCATGTGCCCATTTTGTAGTTGCAAATTGCTCTTATTTACAAACATGGTGCCATACTATTATGAATCTCAGAGGAACACTGGCAAATACCTTTCTGTAGGACTTAAATATAAAAGTCTTGCAAAACAATGCATAGAAAAAAGATAAAGATGATAATTTTATTCCCCTAGAAGGCACTTGTAATGGAATTGCTGATCCAGCCTCATTCACAGAAGCACAAACTGTATATTAGAATGCCAAATTTACTCTGTTCTTATAATAGTGTGTGCCTTTGAATTATTGGTAGCATTAATCATTCCTGCAATGAATGTCTAATTGGGTTAGTGGAATCAACACTCCCCCTACCCCATATTTTCCTTGGACTGCTTCTGTTTTATTGCTCACTGATTCAACTTTGCATTTATACATCTCAGCAAATTGCTTTGAGAAGATCGGCTAAGAGGGCTGCTTCCCATCCCTTCTTAATGTACTGGTAGGTTCTTTTTGGGCCTTCTAACAGTGTAAAGTGAGTTGAACAGTTTCTGCCATTTCCAAGAGTAGTCACGATGAAAGAAAGTAACGAGTTGGTTTTCTGGGTCCTGCACAAATCACTGTTAAATTGAAATCAGTAGACTAGCGTTTTAAAACCTTTATCTATTTTAAGGACATGAGCTGGTTATTTCCTACACTAAGAAAGAAAAAGTATGGAAGTGCATTGTGAATGTTTAAATCACAATGTTAAAATACAATCTTAACTACTTTAAAATACTGACTACTGAACAGCAAGTGTGTGTGTGTGTGTGTGTGTGTGTGTGTGTGTGTGTGTATGAAGATTCTGGTGTTCGAAAGTCTTGAAAAACACGAGTAAACAGTAAAAAGAAAGGTGCAACAACTGCAGTAGTCTACATTATATAGGCAGTAATCTGCTTCTCAATGCCCCTCATACCATACTTTTTAACCAGTGTTTGTACAAATCACACCTTCATTTACTGCACTAGCAGAATTAGCTGTTTTCTTTTGAGCAATGGCCTTAGCAATATGTGCAAAGGCCAGGCTTCTGTGGTACTCTGGACAGTTCCATGCATGGCCCAGGCTGGAGACTTTGTAAGAGTCCAGATGTTGCTTCTGCAGCAATCAGCTTGAGAATTGGCCTCAAATAAGAGCTGCAGCTTTATCTGTAACAGGGAGCTGGTGATTCCACCAGGACTTCTGAGCTGGTGTTCTCCGAGTCCGATGGGAGCAACATGACATTCTTGGGTCAAAGAGGTAATAGCTCAATGGTCTCCTTTTGTACAAGTGCTTTTGGTTGATTATGCACATGTAGAGCTGGCTCTGAGAGCAGTTCCCTCTCCACTCCAAATCCCAATGCTTTAACCCCTGAAGATCATTAATATGGTGTTTATTATCAGACATCTTCTTAGGCTACAGTCCTAAATACAATCTCCTTGAACAGAGTGGGACTTATTTCTGAGTAAACGCCATATGGAATTATGCTATTAGTATAGCTGCAGAATGCGTGCATGAGCTTTCTGTGTTTCAGAGTAACTACTTCCATCTATTGTGTCATAAATCATACATTAAAACAAGCATTTGTGTCTGCTGTTCCCTCTCTCCTGACCAGCTTTATTGTTTTATTAGACAGGAGTGGGACATCTTGCCAGAAACTATGTGAAGAGCTGGATTGGCTGTATCGGTGCTATTGACTTAAAGTGGTTATGCTGGATGCCTGTGTTTCTGTTCTGAGTATCTATCTAATTTTTTTAAAAAAGAGGTTTACCTGTGATTCTGGTATGACTAAAGTAGATTCTAATAAAAAATAACAAAAACAAGCACAATCAGAATAGTGAATTCTAGAAATGAAACTTTCAGACAATTTACATGGCCAACATGCCTCAAAACATAGATTTCATGTTAAGTTCCAAAAAGATTTTTGTTGTTACTGTTACTGAAATGTCTAAGAAGAATGATTTTGAAAAGTAAAAAGCATTTACAAAGTTCCTCTGTAATTTAGTGTGTGTGTGTGTGTGTGTGTGTGTGTGTGTGTGTGTATATATATATGCAGGTTTTGGTGTCTTCGGGTGTCTTCCCGTGTAAGAGTCGGGGTGTCTGTGCGACGTTTCGACGAGGTCTCACTCGTCATCTTCAGGCTGGTGCTTTCGGCTTCTTGTTACTGGAACAGAGCAGAGTCTGGTGTTTGAGTTCCTATAAATACTGTTGAGGGGTGTGGTGTATAGCCTCCAACGTTCTGGGCAAAGAGGAAGTTCCTAGATTAGTGTGCCTTTTCTTCTTTTGTTCCTTAATTACTTGAGGGATATCTTGGGTGATTTCATGAGTGATATTCTGAATATTCAGAATATCACTCATGAAATCACCCAAGATATCCCTCAAGTAATTAAGGAACAAAAGAAGAAAAGGCACACTAATCTAGGAACTTCCTCTTTGCCCAGAACGTTGGAGGCTATACACCACACCCCTCAACAGTATTTATAGGAACTCAAACACCAGACTCTGCTCTGTTCCAGTAACAAGAAGCCGAAAGCACCAGCCTGAAGATGACGAGTGAGACCTCGTCGAAACGTCGCACAGACACCCCGACTCTTACACGGGAAGACACCCGAAGACACCAAAACCTGCATTCCTGTACCCGTGAAAATCTACGAAAGCAAATATATATATTATATATATATATTCAGCAGTGGGGGTTGTATGCCTAGCAGACAAGGAAATAAGGTTTGGGAGAGCAGATTTTCTTATTAAAGTATTGATCATTTTTTCATCACAAGATCAATGTGCTCCCAACTTTAAGCATTGATCTTTGCATTTTGAAAGAACAATTGCTTTACTCTATAACATATGTTCAGAAAATACTGGTGAACAAATTGACAATATGAAAGATAACCCCTGGAAAGGCTTAGCATGAATCCATGTCTGTAGAACAAGCCTTCTCTGGCTGAATCAGATAGGGAGATGCTGCCCTTTACTTTTGACACCATGGCAGTAGGTATGTCACTTGTGTACAGAAGCTAACACTCAATTTGAACCAAGAAATTGTTTAGTAGCAATAATAGCTGCTTTAATTAGGGTTTTTCCCCCCACTTGATTCTTGGTGATGGAGTATTTTTAAAAGCCTTTCTAAATATATGCTTGCTTTTACATGGTTTGTGTTTTCTGCCCCACCATCATTCATTGTGCTTGTGCTACCCTTTGTGTGTATGCACAAGAATGGTAAGAGGCTATGAGGAATTAGCCAAACAGCAGTAGCACATGGTGTGATGGGGCTGTGCTGCTTACCAGATTCCCCTCCAGCTGAATTGTTGCTGCATATTGGGAGAGAGAGGGAAGGGGTGAGGTGGTATGAGGTTGGTAAGGTGCTAAGGCACCAGCAGGAGTACCAGATTGGCTCTGCTGGTGCCACGCCTCCTCCACACCTCCTGGAACTCAGCCAGAGGTCAGGTGAGCATTGCAGCCCCATCATGTTGTCTACAACTGCTGAAGACAGCCCTGCTATATATTTGCTAGTAAATTTACTTGTGATTAGGCACTCCTACTCCTTGAAAAATGTGGGTATCTGGAAAGTTCGACATTGACTTCATTAGTGGCTCAACATAATTTCAAACCGCCTTCATTCGGATTGTTAAATGGCACAAGTGCTTTCTTATCTAACTGCACTCAAGATAATGCAGCTTTAGGCTTGAGATGGGTGTGACCAGGCTCACTACTTATGTCCACGTCCCAGCAGAGTACCCTAAACACAGTAGCACTGCAGTACAAACAGCAACACTCTACAACCACATTCCAATTATTCCTCCACTCATACCAAATGAAAGTTTAAGAGGTATACAAAAACAACTGCTCCCACCCTCCAGTCATCAGCTCATTCGCATGTGGCATATTGAAGGCAATGGTTTTGGTGCCATTTTGGGGATTGTCTTTAAAACTCCAAAATGGTTTTGGGAAGAAATGAGGAGATGTACAATGGCATCAGTGGGGTGGTAGTGGTAAGCATCTTACAGGATTTTTTGTTGGTTTTTTTTTTAAAAAAACTTCGTGCCATCCTGTCTTTTCCTCATTTCTACGTTCACCCAAAAAATAACCTTTGTACTGAGAAGAAAATGGTAAACTTCAACCCACAAAGTAAAACATTTTTCTGCAAAATTATATTGTGCTCCACAGTTCCTGCTTTGGGATAGTCTAGATCAATAGTCTTCAACTATGTGGACTCCCAGCCCACATCAGCCCAATCAAGAATGGCCAACAGTCAGAGATGATGGAAGTCCAACAACATCTGAGGGCCACAAGTTGCCCAGACCCAGGACTCACCTTTAATCAAAACATGCTTTTAGAGACCCATTTCTTAAGTTTACACCATATATTTGTATGGTGGTTGTGCTACAGTTGTGATCTATCTTAGATCAAGCCATGGCCTGTTAGTGGATCCCAAACTATCAGTTTTGATCTTGTGTCATTGATCTAACTTGGGTTATCCTTTCCAGATGTGGTTATTATTGACCACATTCTTGTTTGTTTCTGGCTGATGTACTTTTTACATCCTGCTGGAGCACTGAAGCTTTAGGTCATGTCTTTGCACAAGAGCTATGATCCTTTAAAAAGAATAGGGCTGTCAAAAATGTAACAAAAATGTGTGCATTTGCTTAATTTTCATGTTTTTTACATTGCAAATAACATGATTTTTCACTTTTCTTCTTTGCATAATTTAGCTGCTTAATGAAGTAGAGCTTTAACTTTGATTACTTTATTGAATTTATTCCAAATGAACTAGGTAGAGTAACTGTTCAACTTCATTAAACAAGGAAACTAAGCAAATCACACAAAATCAAACTAGTTTGGTTGTTCCCCTGCTGTAGCTTTAATCAGTAATTTAATCAGTCACACATACTTGACTTTTTCATATTTTCTGTATATAACAAATATTTATCAAGGCTTAAGCAATATTTTTTAAAAAAATTGAGCGGTAGTAATGGATTTCCTACATTAGCAGGAGATTGGGCTACATGACCTTTGAGTCATTACCTTCCAAGTCTGTGATTCTGTGAGCCTCTAATTGGTCTGTTTACCTGATGAATCTTCAGCTTTGCTAATATTAAATACTCTATTCCTGAGAAGAATTATGAAAGTTATGTGAGACCTGAATCGAACTAGAGATGGACAAATGCCTTATTCTCTACCTGTGAGTATTTTCACTTGCTGCTGCACATTAGTCACCAGAGAAACACAAGTCTTTCTGCCCCCTCGCCTGCTGTTTCTCTGCACAAAATCTGTCTGTAATGCATTCATTGTAGCCTGCTGTTCACCTCCTTTGTTTTGAGTATAGTGGACTTGTGCCCAGTTCAGCTATTATCTCAGTAGTGTGGCAGCTGTCAAAACTCAAAAGTTTCATATGACTATGAGAAAATTTGGATCACTTTCCCAGCTAGACCTGCCTAGACCCAACTATCAAGGAGAAGTGCTGATTGCCATTGGGCAGGAGCTGTGCTTTCCCTACAATCCTCTTTCCTGGGCTGGTGGTGTCTGTTCTGAATACTGTCTTGCTTGCTGTTCCACTCTGAGGCTTATAGGCCTGATCCTGCCCCAAATTTTGTCTAGGTCTCCTGATTTAGCTGCGCTACTTATGCCTGGGAAAGGTTCCCGATGCCTGCCTCACATTGCAGTCTGAGCTGGCTGTGAATTCTGGCCAGACTTGGTTGAGCATACAAAATCAGTTCCTTTGCAAACTTCACTACAGGCCAAAGTAATACCAACTTTATAAAAGTTTAGATGTTTTGGTTTGCTTTGAGTTCTTATTTTAGATCGAGTTTAAATTATTGAGTACTGCAGTGTTGTTTATAGAGGTGCCTTAATGACTGGGAATGGATGTGGCAAGTGTGATGGTAGCTGATTTTGAAGAGTGGTAACGAAAGATAGTTGCCAGAGTGACCCAATTTTTCTTGCTAGTGAAGAATTCTTTTGTCCCAACGGCCAGCAAGTCATTTTAAAGACGTAAGAACCCAACTGGATCAGGCCAAAGGCTCATCTGCTTCAGTATCTTGTTCTCACAGTGGGCTGTCAGATGCTTAAGGGAAACCCACAAGCAAGACCTAACTTCACTCTCCACACTTGTGATTTCCAGCAATTGGTGTTCAGCAGAGACAGAATACAGCTGTTGTTATACCAAAGGCAGTGTATTGTTATTCTTTGCTATGGCCAATATATTCTTTTTAAAAAATAAGATTTTATTAGGATGTTTCATAATACAAAAATAAAATAAAATACTAATCTAAATAAAAATTATTTCCTTTTCTTTTTTTATTTTTGTTTAACTATGGCCAATATATTCATGCTTACATTTTAGTGCTTTATTGTATTCCTGTCAAGAAACAACAAATCCTGAGGGTAGGAACATATTTTATCTAAGCAGTAGTTTTGGTCTTGATGATATCAAGGTCAATACGTATGCTTTTTTGAAAAGTCAGAAATGGCTAGCATTAGAGCTCTGGGTTATTATTAAGAAATGCTTAGATACATTGTTAACATTCTGACTCCCAGCATAATATTATCCAGTAAGATGATACTGATTGTATGCACGGTTTATATTGGGCTGAATAATATTAAAATTATAGTCCCTTCAGTGAAAATGGCTGAATGTGCAGCTTCTTACCCCACTTGCTTTATCCTGTAATCATAATAATGTTTGTGACACATTGCATGGAACAGATCAGCCAATTCCTTCTTCCAATACCACAAAATAACCTCAAGAAGCTACAACAAATGGAAAGACTGAATGGGGAAATGTGAATCTACCATAAAAAAAAAAGAACTACATTTTTCCAAACAGACTAAGCAGTAGTTGAAGAGTTAGGAGCGGGAAGGCTTAACAATTGCCCAGGGCAAACTTGAGGCAGCAATCTGCTTCTCCCCCAGCTGACACTATTCACTATTAAGCCAAATAGGCGGGGTATAAATAATAAAATTATTGTTATTATTTAAAATTATTATACATCACATTTTTAAAAACACAAGTTAAATGCAAAGGCAAATTTAGCATTTTTTCTTAGACTGTGTAGCCTCCTACTCTGTGGTCTTTTCTGGGCAAAGGCCATGGAGCATTCATGGAAATACATGGGCCTTTGAAAGCAGGACTGGGGCAAAATGGGTATGATCCAGCCAAGGTTAAGCTCTTTTAAGTTCCATTTATATTAGTGGGAAAGAGTTAACAGCTAATGCGAGATTGTTTGAAGCAGTGGCAACCCATCTCCTTTAAATGAAGGGTGGGCTGCTTCAAACAGCACTCCCCTCACCCCGTAAAAAAACTATTTTCCAAAATAATAAAACTTATAACAACAATAACTGTGTACAAGTCTAGTTATATATAATACAGTCCCCACAAAAATGTTTGTAGTGTCCTTTCAAGCATACAGTGGTACCTTGGGTTAAGTACTTAATTCGTTCCGGAGGTCTGTTCTTAACCTGAAACTGTTCTTAACCTGAAGCACCACTTTAGCTTATGGGGCCTCCTGCTGCTGCCGTGCCGCCGGAGCACAATTTCTGTTCTCATCCTGAGGCAAAGTTCTTAACCTGAGGTACTATTTCTGGGTTAGCGGAGACATTAATGGTTAGTATATAGCTTCTCTCCACAGAGAAATTTGAGGAGATGGATGATCCTTTTGAACCACATTTTATTTGTGGGGGAGGGGACCTCATTATTTGTCTCTTGTCCTTGTAATACATTTCTCCAATTAATACAATCTCTGGGTTGGGACAAAAGGCTGCACATAATGTGTTTGAGAAAAACACATTTTTTGTGTGTTTTTGGCCCTGAAAGGTAAACTAAAAAACCCCTCAATAAGTAAATAAAATAGCAACTTCAAAATCTTGAAATTTCAAAGGATCAAAGGGTTAAACAGAGATGTAGGTGAAGCCTCAGTCACACAATTCACCCAGAGGCCCTAGGCAATACTTTATTATTATTACTATTAATTGAATTTCTATACTACACCCACAGGTCTCAGGGCAGTTCCCTGTAACCCTGTTCCAATATTATGCCCCACACTGTTATAATCCTGTGAGGGAAGAACGCAGGCCCAAGCTTTCTGGCACTGGCCCTACCATCTGCACCAGGCTTCCTCAGCCTCAGCCCTCCAGATGTTTTGAGACTACAATTCCCATCATCCCTGACCAATGGTCCTGCTAGCTAGGGATCATGGGAGTTGTAGGCCAAAAACATCTGGAGGACCGAGGTTGAGGAAGCCTGATCTACATATTGGGATGAAATGTCTGAAGAGGAAAGTCTGCTCAATGCATCTAGGCATCCTGCATTATTTAGAAGCTACTGCAATTAGGGAGACCGGAAGTGGTATGGAGCATGGAGCTCACGTCGGCAGCTGTGGCCCTGATCTTTCCCTCATGTGATTGTAACTGCGTAATGCAAAACACCTCAACAGGGCTTGTGTCTAGGCCTTTATCTTGTTCCCAGTGGACTACTGGTATTGTATGCATTACTTTTGGCTGAAGCTCCATATGTTTATTTCAGGTCTGGGCAGCTTGTGGCCCTCAGATGTTGTTGGACTTCCATCATCTCTGACTGTTGGCCATTCTTGATCGGGCTGATGTGGGCTGGGAGTCCATTGATATGTGGAAGATGCAACATTGGCTGCTTCTATTCTATTTTATACCAGTCCTGAATGGGTGGACAAGTTTTTAGACTTCCCCCATTATGTATATTAGTGTTTCTCTTTGATAATTGTCTTCTTAAAATTACGTACTAACTACATATTCTATGTATTTTATTGGCAACTGATTGTAGCCTGCTCTAGGATCATCCAGTACGATTAAAGGCAGGATAAAAATATTTTAAATAAACAAAACATTTCCCCCCTACTTATTATATTGGGAGAGCAGTATATGAGTGCCCAATAAAAGCTTCCGGATCACAATTCACAGCAATAGCAAGCCAACCTGAGCCGTTTTCTGTGCAACAGAATGCTGGTATCTCAGCAGAATGTTCCAAAATGGAGTTTGGGGAGGATACTGATCATTTTTGCTTATCGCAGGCTTCTTTCTTTTCTGCATTTTCATCTTCCCTTGTCCCTGCCCTTTTCCTTCATTGTCACAATCAATCTGTTATATTCAGCCATTAAACATTTGTCCACACCCCAATAATTGCTTATTCCTCTTTAATTAAACTCATTGTTGCACTTCTGTTTACCATTGTTCCCCTCCCCCTCTTCTGGGCAGGGACTGTGTGGTTCTCATATAAGATGATGGAGAATCAAAGTCCAGTTGGTGTCTTTAGGTGCTGGCTTAATATGTAACAATTTATTGCACTTGGAAATTATTGTGTCAGTTAGATATAGAAAAACAGCGCTGATTGGGAGTGGTTACATTGCCTTCTGGATGACTCGTTCCAAAGCCAATTATAGCAACATCTTCACTTGTCAGTTAGGGGGAAAGCAGGTCACACTGCTGTTTATATAAACATCAAAAGCCCCAAACATATCAGGCTGTTTACTAGCATGTTATGTGGACAGCTGCTTAATACTCTGCTTCTAAAGCAAGTCTTTCAGCAAGTGCTGAAGGGAGTGGATATTTTTATGTCCTACCCAGACCGGTGGACCTAAACCCTCCAGTTTTACAAGAGTGTTTCAGGCTTCAAAATTTGGGGTTTTAGTCTTGACTTTGCCTCTATCCCCCATTCATACCTTTGTAGTTTTCCTCTGCCTTTGTGTTCTATCCATTTATTCCCAAACCATCTCAGATTCATCTCTTTCATCCTCTGTGTAGAGAAGGACTGTTGGACAGTTTCTCCTCAGCTTGAATTATCATCTTCCTGATGAAGGGCCCTGCACGAGGGGCAGGGTAGAGAGAACCTCCTCAGGTGGGAGGCTGGGAGAAGAGGGGAAGCTCTCAGGTGAGAGCTGGGAGGGTTCACCGTTCTGTGGGTGGAATAAGGATTAAGATACAATTATTATAGAGGACCTTGTGTTTGTCTGATTATTTATTTGTTTATATTATTTCTTCTTTTCTTTTTCTCTTTATTTTTTCTCTTCTCTTGCTTATTCTTGTTTCTCTTTTATTTATCTTCTTTAGATTAGATTGGCTTTTATTGTATTTTATGTTAAAAAATCAATAAATTTGATTTTTTAAAAAAAGAATTCTCATCTTCCCCTGTAAACCAAGACCAGCCTTCCCCAACGTGGTGCTCTCCACATGTTTTGGGCTAGGCTGGCCTAGACATTATTTCCATTTTTAAAAAAAATGTGTTAGCTGCGTCTGTGAAGAGCGAAGAGAATTCAATGGCTGAACTGCTGCTGTTGCTTTCCAATGTATTATTCAAAGTCCTTTTTAGACTCTGGCATATAAAAGGGCTTCATTAATATTTCAGAGGATGCTGTGATTCTCACCAAAAAGGAACTCCTTCCCTTTCATCACTTGATATTCCTGTATTTCTGTGTGAAGCAAAGATATTTGGACTCTGTTAACTCCTGAAAGAGCAAACTCATCACTTTCTAAATGAACTGATTGTTCAACTATATCCTGACCTTGAGATTGGTGCCAGATAGAGGTCTTGTAAGCCTGGCTTCTAACTGTGGTGATTAGGCAGCCTTATTAAAAGGTTTGGCTTTGTGATTCAGACTTCATGAAGGAACCAGTCTCAGTACAGCTGGACTTTTCGTTTGGAAAGATTTTGTTTGACCAGTTCCTGAACTGATTATTCAAACCATTGTGTTATTCACTTGCTTATTCACAAATGCTAGCTGTGCATTCATCTCAGATTCAAATCAGAATCATTAATTTGGCTCTTTCACGGCCAAATTCATGTCAAATGTGATGCTCTTTAAGGAAACAACAGTCTCCTCAGAATGGTAATGAAATTGCCGCTTTCCAAAGAAGCTGAGACAATAATTTTCACTTACAAGTAAAGATTGTCCCAACCACTTATCTTAAAAACAACAACAACCCCACTGCAAACATTAAGTGTATAGGTCACTTATATTGCAATGAATAGATATAGATATATACTGGTAGTTATACATATAGATTTCTTCCAAAGGAAACAGCACTCCGCTTGCTGGGCTGCCATTTGGCAGGCTGTGGGGAGTGAAGTGGTGATGGGATGGAAGATGTGTGGGGAGAATTCCTATTCTTGTAAGAGCACACACTGTGCACCTTCCTTGCCACCCCAAGGGTGTGTATGAGAGGAAGAGAAAGAATGTGCAAATGGCTCCCCTCATGCTCACTGCTTTGTCGTGATGCACAGGATACCCATCATCCTGGTACTAGACTGGCTGCTGTTACATCCCTGCCCCACACCAATTTCTACAATAGATATAGAGGTTCAGGATCCCAGCCTGCTATTCTGGAAGCCTCCTCCCATTGCAGGCTGTCTGGCAGTTCCTAAGGGTAACCCCCTGGCTTTTGCGAGCTTGGAAAATGAGAGATATGAGTTAATAGGTAAAAAACAAAACAAAACAAAACACCACAGTGACATAGTTCCTGGAGTCATTTGACTGCTGCAGTGCTGTTTCCATTCGGCAAATTGGAACAGTGGTAAAAGAGACACCAAAGAGAAAGGGATCTAAAGGGAATTAAATAATAAGCCAATAGAGACTAAACAGAACTAGTGCAGTAAGAGTGGAAAATGCATGGACTCCTCCTCCAAACAGAACAGTACCAATACAGAGAAAAGTTGGATGCATTGCAACCTGCTATATTATATACAATTGGAAGTGCTGTTTATATAAATTTATAATACACACAGAACCAAGGTTTAATTTGAATTTTGAAATGAGTGGTTTTAGTTACATTGGTGGTTTGCATTCTTACCAAAAGAAGCAGCAGGAGGAGGAGGAGGAGAGGGAGGAGATGTGTGTGGCTTTTCATCTGAAATTTTAATTCTTGCCATGCTTTTTGGATGTTACGCTCTCATGAGATGAAATTC
Organism: Podarcis vaucheri; assembly: GCF_965113315.1. NCBI lineage: Eukaryota > Metazoa > Chordata > Lepidosauria > Squamata > Lacertidae > Podarcis > Podarcis vaucheri. Next base: position 61,710,527 of record NC_138762.1, on the reverse strand, counting down.
CAGACAAATAATGGGATTTTCTTTTCACTGCTTCTGCGGTTTTCCAGTTTGTTTTAAATATTTAATAGTGGAATGTTTTGTCTGAAGCATTTTTATTTATTATGTCTTGGTCCTTATTGTTTCTCACAAATATTCTGTTTTTGCTTCATTTATTTATTCAAACATTAATATCTTACCTTTTGGCTAAACAATCGAGAACCCAAGCTGACTAAAACAAAGATGAAAGCCCAAACAAGGAACAGCACCAATAACAACTTTAAAGGCAGAAAGCAGCTTTCAATAACTACGGTACTTGGCATCTAAAAACAGAAAGGCGGCTACTTGTATTTCTTGAGACAAGATGTCCTACGACTTGGACTAGAAGTGGCTGATAGGGCATTGCCATGAAACTAGCCTTCAGGCAGCAGTGTCGCCATTGGAATGGTATGGGTGTAGGGTGGCTGTGAGATAGGTATTGTGCCCACACACTGCTGGATCTCCTACTGGTATGCCCTTTCCCTCACCCCAACCTGGTAAGTGGCAGTGACACTGCTGTTGGAAGGTTGTCACTATGCTACCAGTTGCTCCTGACAAGAGCTATTATAGAGAACTATAGTGCTAGCAATAGAGATGGGACATGTAGCAGGGTTTCCTATGAAAACTCAAGTGTGCAGGCAAGTTGGCATGTGATACCTTCACCTATCCAGATCCCTAACAGGTTAGGGCTTTAAAGACTAAAACCCAACAGTTTGAATGTGGAAGCAGCACTGGCTCTAACATAAGGCAAACTGAGGTAACTACCTCTGGTGGTAGATGCCAGAGTGTGCAGATCAGTGAGAAGGTGTTGCAGCCTGCTTTGTGCACTGTAATTGGAGCTGCTGCCCACAGTCAATTGCTGTGTCTCCTCACAGCTACGTCTGGTAGGCTTCTGTATGTGGAAGTGGGTTGGGGCACCATTGTGTCCTTCACCTGAGACAGCAAAAAAAACTTAGATCAGCCCCAACACAGAAGCAAATGAGAGCTTATGAAGTTGGTACAATTTGTGTGTTCCATGGTCACAAAAACAGGCCCCAGTCAACAGGATAGTTGCTGCATTTGCACCATCCGAATTTTCCTGACAGTTTTCAATGGCAGCCTCACACAGAGCATGCTACAGCAATGTAACCTGCAAGTAACCATGGCATACAAAGTGGAATACCTGGTGAGGCTGTGCAAAAGCACTTGTGGCTCGGTTGCCACTTATTTACCCAGGAGCAAAGCTGGATCCAGTTGCAGTTCCAAAACTATGAACATCTATTCTGGCCCCAAAGCCAAATCAGAAACCAGAATGAACAGAATTCAGGAATCCAATGAGCTAAGATGGTACTTCATGCTCCAAAACCTTCCCTGAGAATCATATGTTGGAAAGCGACCAATAGTTATTCAAGTAGGTGGCATCAAAAGGAAGCCTCCTTTCCCAGCAAAGGACAGACTACTGCTTCTATCAACCTAACTGGTGTTGCCGCTCCTTGCAAGGAGGCACTGATTATCTAAGAACTTTGACAACTGATTCCCCTTCCATGCATTCCACTGGTTGCACGGAGAAAGTGCTTAGAACTATAAAAACAACTAATGTGAGAGGAAAGGGAATTGTTTACTGTTTACAGAACTGGAAGAGCTCACTTGTAAGTGTATCTACAAAATAATGGTTTTGACTAAAGATCTTTTGGAATGCCAGATCTGGATGAGAATATTAAAGTTTACACTGAGAGCCGCTTTACACTATGTTGCATTGTGAGTGCACTAATGCTTGCTGCAGTTAGACACGTAAAGGGTGAAGAGATGTCAGGCATTCCATGGACGTGTGCCAAGGAACCATGCCCATTTGAAGTCCTCCTGTGCATGTCCCCATAGCATTTGGGAGTATGCATCTCTGGTCAAGTTTTTAGGTGACAAACTCCAGTGTAATCAATGGTGTTGTATTTATCTGTAGCTGCACTAAATTTTCTGTGGCTCCAGTTTCCCCGTGCTTTCCTCAAGAGGGAAAAATAATACCCTTTTATATTGTGCCACTGGTTTTTCTCCTAATAGGAAGTGCAGTTGTTACTTCCATAATGCAGTTAAGGGAGCATTTTTACACCCAAGGGAGAGGCAAGCAGCCAACTGATCGTTGTGCCTGAGCAAAAGATTGGCCTTGGAAGTAAGAGAAAAACTCTGTGGAGTAGCACTTCAAGGCCTGTACAGTTCTGTGCAAAACTGGGAGATGTTGCTGTATAGCACTTGAAGGACAAAAATCAAACACTGCCAATTGTTTGGGAAATCTTAAAGCCTTCTTGACAGCTTGTAAAGTTTGGAGCTTAATTAGATGTTCTTTCAGCTGGTTCTTAATGCCAGCCTGTCCATTAACTTGTAACAGTTGCCAGTCTTCAGTCAACCACTTAGTTTACAGCTGTCAGACATGCAAGTCCCATACTTTTGGTGTAAAATTCATTCAGTACCATCTCTCGGAGGCCAGATTCTGTAGCAATCTACCAACCACATGAATGTGGACGGTCAGTGCAATATAATTCTTTATTATACATTCACAGATTTCAGAGAGTCACATATTTAACTAAGAACTTGCATTGAAGTGTACATTATCTAAAGGAAGAATTGCAGAAACAAAGCTTGTTTACTTTCACAGTATTAGATAGTAGATATTATAAAGGCATGCTGGGATGGGGGTGGGCAAGGCTACAGGTAAACAGCATCTTATTTATTGGGTTGCAGCTTGTTCATTGGGTTGTGGCTTTTTTCTAAGTGGATTGTGTAAATATACATTTATTGCTTAATGGAGCATATTTACATATAGATTTCAAAAGAATTAGGAATACTACTTATCCCACAAGGGGCTCAGAAACTAAGCCAGGGGCTTATTAAAGCACATCACAAAATTGAGGTGAGCTAGCTCCCAAATTTTCATTCAGCTTGGATTTTGTTCTGATCAGTGGGAGAAGAACTGGCCTTTCCCAGCCATCTTTGCTACCTTTCCTGTTCCCCTTAAGCTACCTGTACCCCTCTTCCCTTAACTTGTTGGTGGAGTAGCAGCAAAGGCATGCGGGAAGATAACAAAGGGAAGTTTTTTCTTCCTTCACTCCTCCTGACTAACAGTGTGACAGTCTGGGCATAGGAAACCACAAGAGATGTAGTTCTTCCAGTTGCCCTTGGCATCTGGAGGGAAGTGGGTGGCTTCTTGGTGTTGGCTCCCCAGCGGTGGAATGCTCTTCCCAGAGAGGCTCACCGGGTGCCCAGATGAGCTTAGAGTAGTAAAAATAGCTAGAGACTTATTCCTCATGATTCCTCCTTCCCAGCGTTTTTTTAATTGCCAAATACCTAGTTTATCAATGCTTAAACAAATATATAAATTGAATATTAATTCAATTGGTTTTATGAAAAATTAGTTTCTTGAATACATCATTCACTAGGCACTTTTTCTAACCTCTGCTCTCCTTCCCCGTCTCCTAATTCTGAGGAGCAATCTGTGTTTTTTTTATCTAAAAGAAACTGTGTATGGCAAGGCTGAAAACAAAAACAGAGGGAGAGAATCTTTGTTTTCTTGTTTACAGCCAGTGAAGAAATGAGAGTAGGGCAGGCAGTGTTACTATTTGGTATGCTGAAATCTCCATGACAGATCTGAATTATTTTACAGTTCATGGTTTAGTTTTCAAGGCTCACAAGCATCTGCCAAAAGTTAGGATTAAGGGCAGCAAGAGGCTTATATTATGCACACCTGACATTGGCAAATGACAGGAGTGCTGGAGGAGGTCCAGGGGAGATGTGACCCAGTAAACTGTTCAGTTATGCTTTTCTATGAGCATGAGCACAAGAGCATGAACACATCTTACAGGATGAATAGTGTTTCCTTAACTACCTCCAAAGGAAACTTTTCTACCCAACATATAATCATTTTGACCACTTAAGCTCCCCTGACTTCCACAGGAGAGAGCTGCCACACAGATCTCTTTCACAGAGGTAATTTCTAAAATTACAACCTTGGCCTGACTAAAATACAAAATTGACACTTTGTGCATGTGTTTTCTCCATTTCTCTAGGTTGCGTGGTGTTAAGCTGCATTTGAAATGGTGGCTAGAAACTGCGCAGCTTTAGAGCAAAGTATAATTTACACAGGATGCTATTTTAACTGTGATTGTGGAATAATAGAACAAGGTAAAAGAAAGGAATATCTGTTCAGTCCTAGCCACCAGAAGTCAATTGCATTTTTTTGTTGGCGGAGCTGACACATTGAAGAAAGTGAAAGAAAGACAGATCTTTGATCCAGTGATGTTTTCTGAGGTGCAAGAGCTCTGGTAGATACCCAGGTCTCCTCCCTTCCTGTGTTTCTACAGCTTTCCTCCTTATTACAGTGGAGGAAGCAGATCCATACTGCATTCCTTTGTGCCTGTGCCCACTGTTGAAATTAACATGGCCACCCATCTGTGCAGAAATGCATCTTGGTATACACAGATCTCTCAATTTGGGAGTATACTGGCAAATAGAGGTAACTTCATTCCCTTTTTTTATTGCATGAAGAGAACCATTGGGAGAGATGATATGAAGCGCTGAAACTAGAAAATGTTAAGCACCTCCTCCTGGCCCGCCAGTTCTCTCCTCCTGATTGCCTCTCTCAAAAGGGCCTTGGGCTACAGATATGCCTCTTGTATAAAATGTGCAGCCTTGCCCAAGATGGGATTGCTGCTGGGTGGCCCATTTCCTACTGTTATTATTTGGTAAACACACAGCAAGATAGGAATCAGCTGCTGAGATTCTCTCTGCTAAAATTCTAGTGTTGAATTTCCCCACAATATAGTCAGAACATGGCGGTCTTTCATTGGGCCGTCTACTCATTGAATTTCTAGGCTGTGTGTTCCTTTCTTTCTAACAATGAATGTGCTGTCTGTATGCTGCCAGCAGACTGGGCTATAATGAAAGGGAAAATGAACAGACAGAGACATAGAGCTGGATTGAAAATGGGAACCCACATTTGTATGCGAAACAGGTAGTAAAGTTTCTGTGGAAAAGCTGGTGTGATACCATGATTGTAAAGAAGACTCCCCTCCTCTTTGGTATGACTAGTCTGCTTTAGAGGGCAACAGATTGTCTTATTTGTGATATAATTGCTTACTATAGCATATTTATCGAGATTTGAGAACAAGAACAGCAGTGATGCATAAGCTTAGAATGTTATTGGATATGAAACAGGAAATTGGAGCCTAGAAATAGACACACACGCACACACACACACACATGCACACGCACCCCTAATAAAAAAACCAAGACTCCATTGCTTACTAAAACCTTCACCATAAACATGATGTTATTAAACAAATAGCTGCCTTATATATTTGAAGAAAAGTCGCTACTTTTTATTCTGTTGAATGTGAAGGCCTTAAAAGCTCTTGACACTGGATTGAAAAGGCAATTCTCAATTCAAGGTCTTATGTGGAACACTGTGGTGTGCAGCATTTTTGAACTTGTAACCTCATCCTATTATACCTTTGCCTCTGAAGAATATTTTCTCAACTGAAGTATCCTACTTCCTCTTTTATCAATTTATCTGTCCAGCAGCAGCAGTACTGGAGAGACTTGTCAATGGCATTGCTATCATCAGTCCACCATTAGGACAGCTGTGTTGGGCTTTGAGAATTGGGAGGAGAGAGAGAGAGAGAGAGAGAGAGAGAGAGAGAGAGAGAGAGGAGCTCTTGGCAGATGTCCTGTAAGTGGTGATGGTGAGGCGATTGTAATCATGGTAGCAGTGTAGATGGTGTAGTGGGGCGTCATTGCTCACATGACCTTTGGTTGGTCATAGTGCTGCTGCTTACCTGAGATAGAGGGGAAGGGGTGAGATTGGTGCAGTTCTGCCAGTGCATTTCCACCATGCTGGCCTTGCTGCCACCTCCCCACTCCCCCTCTACCTCCCAGTAAGCAGCAACAAGGTGACCAACCAGAGGTCAATTAAGCAGCACCACCCCACCATGCTATCTGCTACTGCATGCCAGTTGCTTAGATGATAAGTGTGCACAGCGACATACATGCATAGATCCCAATGCATGTAGTCTCCAATCATGTGATAAGTATACTGCAAAATATTGAGTGTACAAATCACACAATCGAGTAGTGTTTATGTATGTAGATTGCCATGTACACATGCTGTTCAACACATGAGTGCTGTGTGAGCAGAGGAGAGGAGCTAGAGTCAACCAGCACGACCACAGTTTGCTTCTATGCATAGTTAATAATTTAGATATAGAATTAGGTAGGTTTATACATCTCTCTCTCTCTCTCTCTCTCTCTCTCTCTGTGTGTGTGTGTGTGTGTGTGTGAAGGGGGGGTATTGACCACTTTACTGATAAAATGATGATTACCGTTCTCGTTAAAGGCTTTTGCTGAATGTTTTGCACAGGAAATTAAAGGCTGAAGACTCTGGGAATGACTCTACTCATGTGCTTTAAACACAAGTCATGCTAATGCATAGTTTGTCTTGCATGACAGACAGATCCGCATTAACGAGCACTTACTGAGCAGTGCTGATATGGTAATATTTCTCCCTTTGAAGTTGATATAGGGATTCTTGAACTGATGCTAATGGGATGGGTAGAATGCTAAGGAAATACTTTAACAGTATGTCTTGTAAGAGGAAGAATGTGAAGTACCGTATGTCTGTTTGAAGCTTTGAGCAGGTATTTGAAGTCAGTGGATTGGGCAGAGGTTAAAATCTAGTCTACTGCATTGCACATGATAATGGAAAATAGGAAACAAAACTAGATAGAATTGTGGTGCAGTCTCTGCAAATTACAAGTTGTGAAAATGATACAGCTGCTTGCACATTCTAAGTGGGGCACAGGGCAAAGGAGGCTTAGGTTCCTTTTTTGAACCATCAGAAATCTATAGTGTTCAGTTATTAACAGATACAAGGGTATTCAGCCATGATCAATTAAAGCACTGTTCTTCATAGTCTCTGAGATCACTGCCTATGCAGAACAACATCTTGAAAACTTTTAGAACTTAGAAAAAAGGTCAAGTGGTGTGCATACGCCACTCCTTTTAGGAGTGGGTAATGTCTCCCTGCTTACTTTTCTCTTCTGACTGCTGTTAAGCACCTCTCTTAGCTTTTTGACCTACTAATAGAATCATATAATTGTAGAATTGGATAGGACCCTGAGTGTCATCTAGTCCAACCCCCTGCAATACAAGAATCTGAACTAAAGCATCCATCACAGGTGGTCATCCAACATCTGCTTAAAAACTTCTAGTGAAGGACTTCGTTCCTTTTGAGTATTTCCATGGGACTTCACCCAGTAGTCCCTTACTTAAGCTTTTTGAAATCAGCCTTTTTAAAGTCTATAGCAGGCTTCCTCAACCTCGGCGCTCCAGAAGTTTTTGGCCTACAAGTCCCATGATCCCTAGCTAGCAGGACCAGTGGTCAGGGATGATGGGAATTGTAGTAGCAAAACATTTGGAGGGCCAAGGTTGAGAAAGCCAGGTCTAGAGTGCATGTCCAACTACACTCATCTTTCTCTTGCCACTGTATAATGAAACCTAATAAGACATGATCACTTCTTCCCAGGATTCCCATTACTTCCACTTGGTCAATCAGTTCTTCCATGTTGGTGAGGACCAGGTCCAAGACAGATGTTGTTTGTTCCACCTTCTGGGAAATGAAATGGTCAGTGAGGCAACTGAGGAGTTTTAGTATTTGTTTAGTATTAAATGCATATTTCTTTTTAAATATTTGCATCTTTTGCCTTCATTGACTTCCTGGAGCTTTATTAATTTTCTGGATTATCAGCCTTATATGATGCTATGTGGATTCTTCAAGAAAGGTCTTATGACTCTTATGTGGTTGAGAAAGAAGCATAAATTCTGTTCCTGTGCCTTTTGCTGGAAGTGAACCAAGTTCACTTGATGAAATAGGACTTCCCACCTTTTGTCTTTGTTATGAGAGTGGGTGCTAAAAGACTCAGATGTGGTATCCACTGAAAGGTCTGCTAATAGAAAACTGCCAGTTTCTCCCATTTTCCCCTTTACCCTACAGTCCAGGGGCTGGAATTACTGCATCCTTCATCCTCACTGACCCAGCTGCTGACACATCTGCTTACTTCACAGAATCACAGAATTGTAGAGCTGGAAAGGATCATGGGGGTCCAACCCCCTCCAATGCAGGAATCTCAACAGGCAGCGTCTCCCATCTAACTTGATACTATACCAGCCCCTGCTTAGCTTTGCAAATGTGCTACCAGGTTTTGTTTTGTTTTTTGCTGCACCACTATGTTTTGTGGCTTCGGCTTCTCTCCTACTGGCCCTTGGTACACAGACCAGTATGTACTGCCTTATCCCTTAGGGAAGTTGTGTCATTTTTCTCTTTGGGCAATAGAGTCATGTTCCTCTCCTAGAATGGTACAAGCTACAATGCATGTTGTATTAGTACTGTACTAATGATGCAACATTTCTTTTAAATTGTCATCTTTATGTGCATACATATGACCTTTAAATATTATTATGACTTCTGAAAATGGTGACCACTACCATCCTAAAAAAGAGAAAGAGAGAGGGGGGATGGAAGGAAGGAAGCAGAGGGATAAAATATCAAGTGTAAATACTTCAGCAGAAGGTCACAACCTTGGAATGGATATCTGTAGCACAAGAGCTTGACCTAACAGGCACTGAGTACTCTAAACCTAACACGGTAGAACACTTAATCTTACAACTTACAAGGCTGAAATTAAATCATATACTTTAGTAGTTGCAGAAGCTGTGACAGACAGACGTCTATACAAAATCAAATATTTTTGTGACATTTTGGGGAAAGGTGACTTGTGCATCATGTTGTGTATCATAAAGCAATTTAGAATCATTAATAAACTAATCCTAAACCGGCCACATATTTGAAGCTATTTTGGCATATTACATGAATAAGGCTGAATTTAAATGAGCCTCTTTTGGGGGGTAATACACAGTGGAATATGGTCCCAACCCAGGTAAGACAGGAATCATGATTAGGGCTTCAGTTCTAAGCATGCTTAGTGTACGTCCCACTGAATTCAGGAGGACATACTTAACATGCCTACGACTGCACTGTATTTTAGGCTGAAATCAATAGAAGTCCATGATGACTAATTCAGTACCGTTGTTTCAGAGGGAGTCATGACTGAAGTTATCTAGGTTGAGGTCCATATATTTTGTGTTATTAGTGGCAAGTCTGGGTTTAAAAAAAATAAATCCATGTTACTTGGGCTTTTTCATGTTTCTTTCCCCTTAGAGCAGGGATGGTCAACCTGTGACCCTCCAGATGTTGTTAGACTGCAACTCCAATTGTCCATTGGCCATGCTGATGAGAATTCAACAAGATGTGGGGGACCATATGTCTGCCACAAAGCAACAATCTTTTTATTTTACTTTATTCAAAGTACACAGAAACAAAAGGGTCTTATGCTCCGGGGTATGGTCTGAGGGTGTATAACATTTGGTCAGTCTCTGGATGGGAATCTTACATATAATGCTTTGGTGGAAAAGAAGTAAATGTATAAATGCACTAAATACATTTCAGAACCCTGCTTGTTCATAATTCAAAGAAGGAATGCAACAATTCTGAAGTGTGATAAAAAAAAATCTGGCAAGTCTATTTACTTCCTATTCTAAATCTGGGGACAGTATAACCCTTTCCTTTGCTCTCTTTTTAGCAAAATCTAAGTGATGGCAATAATCTTACATAAGATCTGTTTTGTTAGGAACTCTGCTGCTATTATTAGTATGTCCTCTACTTGCCATGTTGGGAGAAAGGAACAAAAGAATCAAGTGCCTTTTTACATGCTAACAGTTTTCATTGTGGACATGTAAAGAAACTCAAAATTTCTTATTTTGACCTTGTCCCACATTTCACTTTTTAAAAAAAGATCTATTGTAAAATAATTTTAACAGAATTTTCAGAAACTGGGACAGCTCATCCACATCTCTGGGGGGCAAAGGGTGAAGTATGTGTATCTGCTTTGAAGACTAAATACCAGGAAGGTGTCGGATGTATTGACCCCTCCACCCTTATGTTTTGTGATCCAAAGCTGTCTCTAGTGCACTGTTACAGCTCTGCATACACACAGGATTGCAAGCACCAGTTTTCAAAGGAGTCCAGGTTCAGTTCAAGAACAGTTCACATATACATCTTCAGTGCCTTTTGAAGTGGTGGTTTGTGTGGTAGAGGAATTGTTGCCCATGAAGTATTTGCACACATTCTATTATTGTCTCTGTTCACAGATGTGTTTGTTTATTTTAAGAATTTGCAGGCTATCCTTCAGTATAAATATCTCCAGGGCAGTTAATAAGTTAGAATCCTAAAATGCCTACAAGGAAGAAGAAAATCAAAAGAGCAGCAGATAAAATCAGCATAAAGCGAATGCTGGGCAAGATATCTTCCTTCCGCTTTTGTGAGGCCATTCATTTGCTACAAAAGTGGTGGGGTATTAATGGTGAATTCTGGGGGTAGGCAAATTTGAATACATTTTGGGTGGAGGGTGGACTTACCTTAAACATGGGGTGGCTGGGGATGATGGTGTTTATTTTTTTACAGAATTAAAAGTTTTCCTACCACTGCTTGGCTTTCCTTATCAGCCCAGAGGTGTTCTTTTTATAATGTGGGATGGAATGCTTCAAGTGAATGGCAGTACATCAGACACAGCATCATTCCCAATGGCATTCTTGGGTTTTGTGTGTGCGTGGGTTTGTGTGACTACAAATGGTTTGCTGCTGGGCTGCTGAGGGCAGCCAAGCTGCTGCTTAAATTGGGGGCACAGCTTTCCATTGTGGTTGTAAAAACACACGCAGAATATCCTTGACCATCTCATATTTAAGGTAAACTTTGTTCCACCCTAAAGGTCTTAGATTTTGCCCATACCCTGAATGAATAAACTTATTACCAGCACGAGATAAACATGTGAATAAAATAGCAACTAGAGTTCAAACAGGTAATTGTTAGAGGAAATACGAACACAGATAATGGATATATAAGAACTGATAATTAAAAGAAATAAGTACTAAAAGACATGCAATTAAAACAACTATAAGGGGTGGAGCATAAGGGGATACAAGTCTTGTAGTGTGGGCCTTCAATTTAGGACTGGTTTGTAGCACTAACCAACCTTCGGCGAATATCCATCCATCCAGCTGTCTTCCAATATGTGATTAAATTTCCTGGTACTTGTTGCTATACCCTCTGATAAGACAATGGCAGGAAACTAAAATGCATGCAGTAAATTGAAAAAGCTTCTTATGAATGTCCCTGGGGATATATATGATTATTCATGACAGATGAGAAGTCAAAGTAATCATATGGACCCTTGAGAAATGGAATGGCTCCAACAAAAATATACAACCATCAGAATACTATTAGAAAAGGCAATCCAGGATACATCTGGGTGTTCAGTTGAACTAGTCCTCCATCTACCTGTCCCCCACCTAAGATTGGTGTCCATAAACAAAGCTTTTGGTGTCATAGTGCTTATCTTGCATCAACAAGTCCATGAATCCTATGGCAGAAATTAATTGTTCCTTTTGACATGCAATCTAGCAACTGTATTTCTCAGGGGCAAGGAAAAACCCATGTTCAACAAAGGAAGCAGTGGAGGAACAAAAGGGTGTTGGGGAGGGTAAGATTGGGGGAACAGATATATGAACCCAAGGCCCACTTGATATCCCCTTTGAGCTAATCCTGGAGGGTAAATAATGTCTGAATAGCCGCTTGGCAGACCAGTTCATTCAGTTGCAAAACTGCCACAGGTGGGAGGTACCTATATATTGTATCCAGAGAGCCAGGTAACTTCCAAGATTTCTCCCTGCCCCGCCACCCATTACTATTAAATGTGCCCTTATTCATTCATTTTTTAAGAAGGGATGAAAGAAAGTCTGCCGCTTTGGGATGGGCGGAATGTAGATAATTGAAACAGTTATTATATGATGGACGCTGGAATAGTTTCTCCAGTCTTTTGTTGTTCTTGTCACTCAGTTGATGAATTCAGGAAGTCCGTTTTCCCTTCAGGTCATGATAGAATAGTTGGGTGAGACTTCCACATTGCTCTCTTGAGTATTAAACATTCTCCTACTCATTAGGAGTATACTTCTTATAAAGAACACAGCACAGTGGAAAACTCAGCCCCTCCCGCCTTCCCAAGAAAACCTAAACTTGTTGTATATTACAAATATTGTAGTCATTGAGGCATCCAACCAGCACTAGTATCTTCTGACATGGACATTTCAAACAGGCACATTTCAAGGATAAACAAATGCTACATTGCACTGTAACAACTTTGCTCTTTGGGGAAGAATGTGGAGATGTACTGTTCACTATCTACAGACACAGAAGCATTTGCTGCCACTTTGGAGTTGTGTGTTGTGTACCTGAAAGGAGACAGGTTGTCTCTTTGATTTATTAGTTCTGCAGCACTTGGTAATTAAGTGGCAATTGTGAAATAGAAGCAGATAAAAGCCATTTCGTTTTGGAAGCCTATTGGTGAATGTGTTGTTCAGCTGTCTGACTTCACATGGAACCTTCAGCAGCCTCTTTGCAGGTTCTTGGTAATGAAACTCTTTCTATAATTAACTGGAAGGAGCTTGATATAATTGTTTCTTCTGCCTGTGAGGTGGAATACCTGAAGGAGCCCCCTGCATTAAAGCAGCCTTGCCCAGTCTGCTGCCACCCAGATGTTTTTGGACTACAGCTGCCATCAGCAATAGCCAGCATGACCAGTAGTCAGGGATGATGGGAGATGTAGTCCAACAACATTTGAAGAGTGTCAAGTTGGGGAAAGTTGGATTATACAATAGCTGTAAGATTTGTTCTTATGTACCAGTTGTACTAGTGGGATTTAAGGGTTTAAGAAGAACCCTGCTGGATCAGTCTTAAGGACCTGTTTGGTCCAGCTAGCATTTCCTACAGGGGCCAACCAAAAGCCTATGGGAAGCACAGGAGCAGAACATGAGTGAATTACTCCTCTTCCACTACTGTTACCCAGCAATTGTATTCAGAGGTGTGCTGTCTCCGATAGTGGAGGCATTAGATACAGGCATTATGACTAGCAGCCAATGATAACCTTAACCTCCACGAATATTTTCTAATCCCCTTTTAAAAGCTCAGTTAGCAGCCATCACTATATCTTTGGGTAGCAAATGCCACAATTTCACTATGTGCTCTGTGAAGAAGTGCTTCCTTTTGCATATCCTGAATCTCCCATTATTCGGCTTCACTGCAAGACCCTGGTGTTCTGTTATTATGAGAAGGGAAAACTTCTCCCCATCCACTTTCTTTACACCTTGAATAGGCTGGATCTAGACCAGGCGTAGGCAACCTAAGGCCCATGGGCCACAAGCGGCCCATGGGGCTCATTTAACTGGCCCATGAGCCGCCCCCGAACCGAGCCACCTGCTCAACGAGTCCCTGCGTGCTGTGCTAAACTGGCGCAGCGCGGTGCAGGGACTCACTTCTGTGGTGCCGGAAATCACATCTGCACATGCTCAGACACCGTAAATCGTGTCTGCACAGACACAGACACCAGAAATTGCGGCCATGCGTGCATGAGCACATGCGCAATCTAGCCCATGGAGTGAACTGGCCCTGGTGAGGTAAACCTTGCCGACCCCAGATCTAGACAGATCAAAAAAGGGATTCAGTTAAATGTGTTGTGAACTTCATACAGGGAAATCTCATTGGCGAAAGATGGGACTCCACAGTGCCACCTGGTACCGCAGTGTTATAATGCATATAAAGCACTTTATCTTTATGAATGTCGATGAGTCCAAAGTTTTATATACTTCCCTCACACCCTTTTCTCCTAAGCCTTTGGCTAATTCAACAGTTTGTGGCCTTTTAAACTGTTGGGGGGGTATTGTTTTTGTTTGCTATTTTGTTACATATTTTTGTGGTCCTAAGATGAAGGGTGATATAGAAATTTAATTAATAAATACATAAATAAAAACCCCTCCTTACTCAATATTTTGTAGGCTAAAAAGCCCCAAATGTTATAACCTTCCTCATATTGCCCCAATGCTTGCCCTCCTCCCATATCTTAATAGATAGGCCACAGGGAGGCGAGGAGAGTTTCCCTCTTCCTCTTGAGTTTGGTTCTCCTTCGATCCTGCATGCTGAATAGAACAGTCATTGCTATTCAGCTACAACCATGCTTATTCTCAGAGCCTTTGGCTATACTTTAAGGGTTCCTTCCTTTCCAATAAGAAGCTACTACGGATAGCGCTTTTGTTCACATCTTTTTCTTTTAAATGTTAGTTTTTGTGTTTATGTTTCTGTGTTGTGCACTTTCTTTTAAATTAAGAATGCTTTGAGCAATATTTTGTAAATGATGCCCCAGCATAAGATGAGTATGAGGCTGTCAGTAAACATGTTAACACTCTTGGAAAGAGTTAACTGACTTGGAAAGAGAGTAGGCATTGCTTAAAAGTGGTGACTTCCTCCCCCCCCCCAATTAAAATTGTAGAAGTTTGCCTGTCAGCAGAAGTGAAAATGGCATTACAGTTTACAGTGAAGCTGGGAAATATGGAAGAGCTGCCAGCTTTCTTTCTTTAAAGGAATTATCTGCTTTTGATATTAACAAATGCCTCTCGTTCTTCCCTCACCCCTTTACTGCCTGCCTTGCCCCTGGCTGAATAAACCAAGAATGGGAGCAGAACGCATAAAAAGGTCCCTGAAAACACCTGTTCTCGTTGCAGCTGCAGCTGCGCAAGCAGAGACTGCTGCTCTAGCTCGAGGGGGCTGACATTTTGTGTGGTTGCAGCAGCAAGCTATGAATAAAGTCCCATTAATATTCAGTACGTCTTAGTAGCTCTGCCTTCTACCAATGTGTGGGCTTTGTTCTGTGTGAGTGAAAACAGAAACAGATAGCTGCTAGGCTACTAAAAGGCAAGGCCCATTAAAGGCCAAAGTGGGATCTTTCCACCAGCCTGGCATTGTCAGTAAGACAGGAAAGCAGGATCTATTTCGTTCAGTGGTTGGTAACTTGTTATAGTTATAGGAAATCTATTGCCTATTCTGGTATACTGTACCACCTTCTGAGGAACCTTGACACTTATGTTCCCCAAATTGCCAAAGCAAACAAAACCTTTGCGAAAACAACATTTGAGATAGCTCCCCCACCCATAGGTGAATTGTGTGATTTGGGATGGGAGTGGGAATCAAGTCAGTTCACATTTGAAGGTGAACCTAATTTGCACTTTCTAAAACATTAAGCAAACCAAAGCAAGCACAGCTGTCCTTCAAAATTCACCCTTCTTTTTTGAATTTTGCAGTGCAATTCTCCCGCCTTGTCATTTGTACAAAACTGAGCATAGCAGGGTGCTATATTCTTTAAAATGCATATATTAATGAAAATTGCTTTAAAAAACTAAAAATATATATGCATACAGTAATGTGTATTTAGAAGAAATTTGCACTAAAATGTTGACAAACTTTCTTGAGGATTTTTTTAAAAATACACTACAAACAGATGTGGAAATGTGGAGAACTGCAGAAATGTTGAGAACTGCAGAAAAACGAGGTACCAAAATTGATTGATTTGTCCATTCCTGGGTGTGATGCATTTGAAGTACATTGGACACTTGACAGTGCTCTGCAAATTTTTAAGTATTAAGGAGTGCCACTGTAAGGAGTGGCAACATAATAAATATGTTGCACTTGTCTTGCCTCCAGTGGTAAAATAGAGGTTCAGTCAAGTGATTGTTGCATTGCTAGTTCGTGAGTCAATCAGTGAAAACAGCTGCTGGCTAAGAGGTCATTCACATATCCACATCCACCACACAACACCTCATCTTTCAGTGACTCGCAGGTGAATGTGGGAACTTCCTGCACTCAAAGCGGTGAATCTAAAGTGATGACAAGTGACGTAAAAAATGTGTGTGTGACCGCTGTTTCATGCAGGGAAGTCATATAGCATTGAATGTGTATATGTGAACCCACTTTTGCATGTGTGCTTATGAGGTTATTTCTGTTACTGCCATCACTTTTTAAAAACAACAACACACTCATGTGCTTCAGCCCTTTGTGATATAATATCCCATAATGCTAGCTTTACCTTTTCCCACATAGGGTATTTAGTTGTTACTATTGCTGACTTTTTCTTGGTTTTTTTTTCTCCTGACACAATCCTTTCTGTTGGGCTCAAGGCCATCCTGCTTCTTAACATAGTGCAGGATTGGTGTTAGCAGTGGGCGCCTGCCAAGACCCACACCCCTGCAGGGGTCCCACCTCCAACCCCTGGAGCCCCTGGCCTTACTCTTCTGCCTTGTTGTTGCTTATTCAAATGCCTCCTTTAATCAGCAATGGGAGCAACAAAAGCAATAGGAGCAACAAAAGGAGGAGCAGCCTCTATTTGCCTTGCCCTCTTCCCTCTGAACAGTTGTGGGGTTTGAAACCCTTAAACAGAGGGGGAACGGCAGCGAGGAATAAATGGGGTCACTCTGGCAGTGGGACACAATGAGGTAATTTATTCCAAGGGCATTTTATTTGATTAGGATAGAGAAAAAGCTAAAATTTATATTAATAGCTCTGCCTACTGCTGGGGTTTAGTCCACAGAAGGGTTGCCCAGATGGGAATGTGGGCTTTGGACTGAAAATATCCCCCACCCCTTTTACCTAGCTCATTTAATTACCTGTGAGCAGATCAGTGTAGAAGAGACAACAGTCCCCTGCCTATTTTAAGGAGTTCATTCCACACGCTGTGTGTAGCTCAGGAAGCATCTGCACCACAGCTTTTTGAAGTCCTACTTTGCACACTTTTGTTTTAAATTGTTAACTACCTTGAGGGCATTGGCAGAAGGGTAGTGTATAAATGTAGGAAATACAAAAATATTGCGAGCTTTAACCCTTTGCTGGCTACCTGACTCTCTGCACTTCTAGTTCTGTGGGCATAAGAAGAAGAGTTTGGATTTGATATCCCGCTTTATCACTACCCGAATGAGTCTCAAAGTGGCTAACATTCTCCTTTCCCTTCCTCCCCTACAACAAACACTCTGTGAGGTGAGTGGGACTGAGAGACTTCAAAGAAGTGTGACTAGCCCAAGGTCACCCAGCAGCTGCATGTGGAGGTGCAGAGATGCGAACCCGGTTCCCCAGATTACGAGTCTACCACTCTTAACCACTACACCACACTGGCTCTCATAAACTGCATGGCTGAAGGCTAACAAGGAAGGTGGGGTTTGTTGTGCACTCAACCCCACAGTAGGTGGCATATAGTCAGACAAACTATAGATGCACCCCATCAAAGGAGTGAAGTGCCACAAGACCAGCTTTATCAGGACATATTCATGGCTTCCTACCAAAACAAGACTCAGTTGTTCATAGGTAAAGGTAAAGGTACCCCTGCCCGTTCGGGCCAGTCTTGCCAGACTCTAGGGTTGTGCGCTCATCTCACTCTATAGGCCGGGAGCCAGCGCTGTCCACAGACACTTCCGGGTCACGTGGCCAGCGTGACAAGCTGCATCTGGCGAGCCAGCGCAGCACACGGAACGCCGTTTACCTTCCCGCCGGAGCGGTACCTATTTATCTACTTGCACCCAGAGGTGCTTTCAAACTGCTAGGTTGGCAGGCGCTGGGACCGAACGACGGGAGCGCACCCCGCCGCGGGGATTCGAACCGCCGACCATGCGATCGGCAAGTCCTAGGCGCTGAGGTTTTACCCACAGCGCCACCCGCTTGACTCCCTTTTACGTATGTCTTTAATACAGTAATGCTTAAACGTGACTTTGATCCCATGAATCAGTGAGTAGGAATCTGTCATTTAGGGTGGAAAAAATCACAAAACCTAAGCAAGTTCTTCCAAGGCAAGGTTTGTTCCAACACCTGACCTACATAATCACATGCCTCCCAGGATGGTCATCCTCATCTTGCCACCATTCAGCCATTAAACTGCCCCTAAACATTTCTGAAACTAGAGAAAGGGGAGAGGGAGTGCCAGCAATCTCCTCCCCCTTCCAGATGGAAGTAGTGATGGGGGAAGCAACCAAAAGGCACTTTTGACTTCCTCTTTTTGGTGCCTGGAGTCAATCTGCAGCAGGAAAGCATGCATAAAGAGACCCGATATGTCTCTAAGATAGATTTGCTATAGTAGTCTGGAAAGGGGCCATGACTATTGAACATAACTCATCACTCTCTGGCATTGCCTTGTGCTGTGGAGAAGATGGCATTCTCAAGGGATAGCTTGCCCTATTACCACTTGCTATGAAATAACAGCTTCCCATATTAATGCTCCAACTATTCCTGATGGCCAATAATTTCATATTTAGATCCTGCCTGTTGAAGATGAACTGAATTACAAAGTAACCCAAACAATTCTATTAGTGAAAACAGAGAAAGCTGTTCAGCAATGGCAACACCTTTAATTGAATTTTATTTTGTTTTAATATAGGAAGATGCCTTATGCTACATCATGCCATTGGTCTGTCTAGCTTTACATTGACTGGCAATCTACACTTTTAGTCTGTAATTCATTCCTCATTGTTTGACAGGGTTTTAATTCAATATGGTTGTTTAATAATGCAAGTTCAAATATTAAACTATTTCTGTTTTCTGATACACCAGCAAAATGTTTGCAAAGTGTAGAATTTGGCCAGTAAAATGCTTATTTTAAATGGCTGTCTAAGAAGTCTAAAAATAATGACCAGTTTTTCAGGAAAATGTCTTCTGACACCTTAAAGGCTAAAAATGGCATCTGTTTTCACATGTTAAGAGTCTGCTTTTCAGATGCAGCTTTATCTAAGCCAAATCATTAAAATTCTCCCCATGGGATTTGGAACATCATAACTGAGGTTTGTTTATTTGTAATCAGAATTCACAATGGAATCGCATTTTTAGCATGCAAGCTCCTTGGTTTGTCATTCTCAGAATGGTGACTTGTTTTCTCCTTCAAAAAGCTTCCATGATCAACAATCTGATCCAATCCTGTCATATGCCACACTTTGCAGGAATCAGAACTAATTCAGATTGATTTTCAAATTTTGATAAGCACTTCCATAACCCCAAAAGTTTTAGTTAAAATAAATATTGAGTAAACACCTGTGTTCAAAAGGGGACTAAATGAGAGAAGTCTTCTGTATTCTAATTGTAAAACACTACCTAATGTTCAGGATGCGGGAGGTACTGTGGTCTAAACCACTGAGCCTCTTGGGCTTGCCAATCGGAAGGTCGGTGGTTCAAATCCCCATGACGGGGTGAGCTCCCGTTGCTCGGTCCCAGCTCCTGCCAACCTAGCAATTCGAAAGCACGCAAGTAGATAAATAGGTACCGCTCCAGCGGGAAGGTAAACGGTGTTTCCATGAGTTGCTCTGGTTTCAGTGTTCCATTGCACCAGAAGCAGCTTAGTCATGCTGGCCACATGACCCAGAAAAACTGTCTGCAGACAAATGCCTGCTCCCTCGGCCTGTAAAGTGAGATGAGCGCCACAACCCCAGAGTCATCTGCGACTGGACTTACAGTAACTGTCAGGGGTCCTTTACCTTTACCTAATGTTCAGCTGATCCCAGCTATGTACTTTGATTCTACATCTTCAACCCTCTGTATGCTTTCTTGGAAGTAGGCTTAACTGAACTCAGGGGTGCTTTCTTCCGAGTAAACATGCACAGATTCAGCTTATAAAACATAACGAGTATTCACTTAATAAATCTTCAGCTAACTGAAATGCAAACAGTCTTAAAACAAATTTTACTTTTTCAGCTGCTATGTAATCTGAAGTTGGACATCCATAAAAGAAATGAGAGATGTGTCCACTTGATTCTTTTTATCACTCTTTTTATCATTTTTATTTGTTTTGGATATTTAGACCCTTGCAGTTTGAGCTTGTAATTTGAAAAATTAAAAGTGAATGACTGCCAAAAAAAAGTTTCAGATGAAAAGAAGATCATGCTGCACCCTCCATACCCACAGCCTTGTTTTTAAGCTGGAAGCCCCATTTGTTCCATTCATGAGGATAGCGTAGGTTTCCTCTGACCCTACAGGTTTTCAAACTTATAATTGCAAACAGTAGTAAAATGTGAAAGCCTCATTAGCACCTCATTCATTCACCAGGGCAGTGAGGGCCCTTGGCCATAATTACCCTGGTGAGCAGATTTGTTGGAGTCTGTTTGAAAGCATTATCCATGATGATGTGACTCTTTGATGTAACCATGGCTGGCAGAACTGTGCTCAAGTAGTTATGCTTGCTTCTGGTAGTGTGGGTCTGAGAAAGCTGGTGAGTGGCTGCCTGTATATGAAACGAGTGGGTGAGATTGAATGGAGTTTGGAAATGAGGAGCTGTAAGTTCACTGAGCTTTTCCTTTTTCTGCTGCAGTGTGAGTTCATGTAGTGACCAGCTGTGGTTGGCAGTTGTGTTGGCTGATGGAAGCAGCTCCCAAACAAGGCTGATTTAATGGTGCTGGCCAGGGCCAAGCCCACCCATGAGGTGAGGTGAAGCAGCCGCCTTGGGTGGCAAAAGCCCCTCCTGTTTGTAGCAAGATCTTGCTGAAATTTTGTGCGATCTCACTGGAAACCAGTGCCTCTGCCAGTGCTGCTTTTACACCAGTGCTCTTTGACTTTCCAGGTAATTGTTCGCACACAAGGTATCTTTGGTCTGGTTGGCTTCTGCTCTGTCATGCTGACATAGCAGCTGAGAGCCCCAGCTTAAATGTGAAGTTGAGTGGACGGGTAACAGTGCATGCCACATTTAAATTGTGCCAAAGTGATGGTTTCCTGGTCACAGGGTTATAGTCCTGGGGCACTTGGATTCACAATTGTTTTTGGTTTGCCATGTCATGTATAGAAAGCATACAAAAAACCAAAACAGCAGTCTCCCATTGGGGTGGATGGGCACATGTTATTCATGGTTCTATTCGTGGTTTTAGCTTGGAGTATGTACTGATTTCAAAGCCCCCATGATCTGTTGCTTGTCTACAAAAAGCTAGGGAGGGTGATGCTTAAATAAAGCTCATAAAGTCAGTTAAAGTGCAAACTGAAATCAGAACTATTATTTAACCCAAAGCAGAGCTTATGAGTACTAACAATTAACTGTTGGCAAATTGCAGAAGTGTGTGTGTGTTAGAAACTTTGTCAGACTTCACTTTACATTTGTGTATCATTTCAAGATGTGCTTATACAATTTCTGCAACTTTACTGTGAGGAACTGGTCCCTTTTTTCCAGAGGTCTGCCACCAGGTACCTTTCACTTGCTGCTAAGGCTTAAAGCCCTACTTAGAACACTACCTTGCAGTTCACTTTGTTTCCAGCTACACCTGGAGCTATTTTATAATTGCTTGATTCTTTCCCCCAGAGCTACCTTCCTCGGCAGCCCTCACCAAAAATATATTTATGCTGTTGCCTAAAGTGACATGCACTCTGTTAAGATTCTGGTAAGGTGGCAAAAGCAAAAGTTGTAACTGCCCATGGTAGTCTACCAACCTCCAATCATCACACTGCTTCCTTGGCTATCCAATAGTGGCAGATGCGGGTGCAAAGCAAAGCCCTACATCATGTTACTGCAGGGAGGGATGGAGCTCACCATGAGCATATTTTCAGCTGCATCCTCATGGCAAGAGTAACATCTATCTACACTGATGGAGATGGGTAGGAAGTTTCTAGAATTCAAAGAAGAGGGAGCAGCAAGCTTGACCATCCTTGCTGTTGCTTCTGTTGCCATGGTGATGAGTCCCAAGTACCATAGGATCTGAATTCTAGCCTGATGAACATTCTGCTCTCCATATGGATGAAGGCTTATGGCTGGCATCTCCCCTCCCTTTTAAATCCAGCAGCTGCTTCTCTTTAATACAGCTCTTTCTGTTTTGTATGAGAGTCTTAGATACAAGTCTGTGACCAGCTCTTTGTCTAAGATCCCAGGGAGGTGGGGTCCAAGTCAACAGGCTATGTTGTTGTTGTTGTTTAGTCGTTTAGTCGTGTCCGACTCTTCGTGACCCCATGGACCAGAGCACGCCAGGCACTTCTGTCCTCCACTGCCTCCCGCAGTTTGATCAAACTCATGCTAGTGGCTTCAAGAACACCATCCAACCATCTCATTCTCTGTCGTCCCCTTCTCCTTGTGCCCTCCATCTTTCCCAACATCAGGGTCTTTTCCAGGGAGTCCTCTCTTCTCATGAGGTGGCCAAAGTATTGGAGCCTCAGCTTCACGATCTGTCCTTCCAGTGAGCACTCAGGGCTGATTTCCTTCAGTATGGAGAGGTTTGATCTTCTTGCAGTCCATGGGACTCTCAAGAGTCTCCTCCAGCACCATAATTCAAAAGCATCAATTCTTCGGCGATCAGCCTTCTTTATGGTCCAGCTCTCACTTCCATACATCACTACTGGGAAAACCATGGCTTTTACTATACGGACCTTTGTTGGCAAGGTGATGTCTCTGCTTTTTAAGATGTTGTCTAGGCTTGCCATCGCCTTTCTCCCAAGGAGCAGGCGTCTTTTAATTTCGTGACTGCTGTCACCATCTGCACTGATCATGGAGCCCAAGAAAGTAAAATCTCTCACTGCCTCCATTTCTTCCCCATCTATTTGCCAGGAGGTGATGGGCCCAGTGGCCATGATCTTCGTTTTTTTGATGTTGAGCTTCAGACCATATTTTGCGCTCTCCTCTTTCACCCTCATTAAAAGGTTCTTTAATTCCTCTTCACTTTCTGCCATCAAGGTTGTGTCATCTGCATATCTGAGGTTGTTGATATTTCTTCCGGCAATCTTAATTCCGGCTTGGGATTCATCCAGCCCAGCCTTTCGCATGATGAATTCTGCATATAAGTTAAATAAGCAGGGAGACAGTATACAGCCTTGCCGTACTCCTTTCCCGATTTGGAACCAATCAGTTGTTCCATATCCAGTTCTAACTGTAGCTTCTTGTCCCACATAGAGATTTCGCAGGAGACAGATGAGGTGATCAGGCACTCCCATTTCTTTAAGAACTTGCCATAGTTTGCTGTGGTCAACACAGTCAAAGGCTTTTGCATAGTCAATGAAGCAGAAGTAGATGTCTTTCTGGAACTCTCTAGCTTTCTCCATAATCCAGCGCATGTTTGCAATTTGGTCTCTGGTTCCTCTGCCTCTTCTAAATCCAGCTTGCACTTCTGGGAGTTCTCGGTCCACATACTGCTTGAGCCTTCCTTGTAGAATTTTAAGCATAACCTTGCTAGCATGTGAAATGAGTGAAATTGTGCGGTAGTTGGAGCATTCTTTGGCACTGCCTTTCTTTGGGATTGGAATGTAGACTGATCTTCTCCAATCCTCTGGCCACTGCTGAGTTTTCCAAACTTGCTGGCATATTGAGTGTAGCACCTTAACAGCACCATCTTTTAAAATTTTAAACAGTTCAGCTGGAATACCATCACTTCCACTGGCCTTGTTATTTGCAGTGCTTTCTAAGGCCCATTTGACTTCACTCTCCAGGATGTCTGGCTCAAGGTCAGCAACCACACTACCTGGGGTGTACGAGGCATCCATATCTTTCTGGTATAATTCCTCTGTGTATTCTTGCCACCTCTTCTTGATGTCTTCTGCTTCAGTTAGATCTTTACCACTTTTGTCCTTTATTATGGTAATCTTTGTACGAAATGTTCCTTTCATATTTCCGATTTTCTTGAACAGATCTCTGGTTCTTCCCATTCTGTTGCTTTCCTCTATTTCTTTGCATTGCTCGTTTAAGAAGGCCTTCTTGTCTCTCCTTGCTGTTCTTTGGAAATCTGCATTCAATTTCCTGTATCTTTCACTATCTCCCTCGCATTTTGCTTGCCTTCTCTCCCCCGCTATTTGTAAGGCCTCGTTGGACAGCCACTTTGCTTTCTTGCATTTCTTTTTCATTGGGATGGTTTTAGTTGCTGCCTCCTGTATAATGTTGCGAGCCTCCATCCATAGTTCTTCAGGCACTCTGTCCAGCAAATCTAAATCCTTAAACCTGTTCCTCACTTCCACTGTGTATTCATAAGGGATTTGGTTTAGATTGTATCTTACCTGTCCAGTGGTTTTTCCTACTTTCTTCAGTTTAAGCTTGAATTTTGCTATAAGGAGCTGATGATCTGAGCCACAGTCAGCTCCAGGTCTTGTTTTTGCTGATTGTATAGAGCTTCTCCATCTTTGGCTGCAGAGAATATAATCAATCTGATTTCGATGTTGCCCATCTGGGGATGTCCATGTGTAGAGTCGTCTCTTGTGTTGTTGGAAAAGCGTGTTTGTGATGACCAGCTTGTTCTCTTGACAGAACTCTATTAGCCTTTGCCCTGCTTCGTTTTGATCTCCAAGGCCAAACTTGCCAGTTGTTCCTTTTATCTCTTGATTCCCTACTTTAGCATTCCAATCCCCTATAATGAGCAGAACATCCTTCTTTGGTGTCACTTCGATAAGGTTTTGTAAGTCTTCATAGAACTGGTCAATTTCAGTTTCTTCAGCACCAGTAGTTGGTGCATAAACTTGGATTACTGTGATGTTAAAAGGTCTGCCTTGGATTCGTATCGAGATCATTCTATCATTTTTGAGACTGCATCCCAGTACAGCTTTCGCCACTCTTTTGTTGACTATGAGGGCCACTCCATTTCTTTTACGAGTTTCTTGCCCACAGTAGTAGATACGATAGTCATCCGAACTGAATTCGCCCATTCCCGTCCATTTTAGCTCACTGATGCCCAGGATGTCAATATTTATTCTCGCCATCTCATTTTTGACCACATCCAACTTACCCAGGTTCATGGTTCTTACATTCCAGGTTCCTATGCAATATTTTTCTTTACAGCATTGGACTTTCCTTTCGCTTCCATGCATATCCGCAACTGAGCGTCCTTTCGGCTTTGGCCCAGCCGCTTCATCAGCTCTGGATCTACTTGTACTTGTCCTCCGCTCTTCCCCAGTAGCATGTTGGACACCTTCCGACCTGAGGGGCTCATCTTCCAGTGTCATAACTTTTATATGCCTGTTGTCTTTGTCCATGGAGTTTTCTTGGCAGGGATACTGGAGTGGCTTGCCGATTCCTACTCCAGGTGGATCACGTTTGGTCAAAACTCTCCACTATGACCTGTTCATCTTGGGTGCCCTGCTCGGCATAGTTCATAGCTTCTCTGAGTTCTTCAAGCCCCTTCGCCACGGCAAGGCAGTGATCCATGAAGGGGGTCAACAGGCTATAGAAGCTACTAACTAGGATAGCATGAGAGTTACTTGGAGACATAATATGTATGCGTGTAAGATGAACACGCACTCAGAGCAAATGTGGCATTATTCACCATGTCATTTCAGGGCACCCGTAGAGACTGCAAACAATAGTCAAGTGTCTTCCTCGTAATACAGAACACTGGATTGATTTCAGCACCACACTCAGAAGCACTGTATTCTCTCTCTCTCTCTCTCTCTCTCTCTCTCTCTCTCTCTCTCTCCCCCAACTGAGATAATTAATGAATTAAAATATTTATCAATAGATTAATCAACAACATTTTAGCTGATTAAATAGTAGGGGCTAGTTTTAATCTGTGGGCTAATTGTGTGTGCTTAGGATTTTAGGGTTCTGGTGTGTTACTGAAATAAGGAATGGAAAAGATGCTGTTCATTTGTTTTTTAGTATCTATCCTGCCCAAGGCCACCTGATGAGAACAGGAAAACTGATTTTAATTAAGCACAAAGTAATGTCAAAAGTGCTTTGAGCAAGAGCTCTCATGAAGTTCTGTGGCTGGCATATTCACTGAGAAATCTGGAGATTTACAGTTCTACCTTATGTTACGGATGGGATCCATTCTGGAGGCTTGTCCGTAACGTGAAAAGCCCGCAACTCAAAGCGCCGTGTCCGTGCAAGTGTGTGGCGTGATTTGGTGCTTCTGCGCATGTGCGAGCAGCGAAACTCGGAAGTAACCCATTCCGGGACTTCCGGGTTGTCGCAGGACGCAAGACAAAAACACGCAACCTAAAGCGGACGCAACATGAGGTATGACTGTATATCAAATGTAAAACACGCTTTTCACCTTTTATTACAAACAACTCTTTCCATTATTTTCAGTGTGTCATAAAAGAAACACCTACTACCAAATTATATCACTTAGAATATTGGAACTTGGCATATGCTAGCAAAACAGTCCTGTCTCAGAAAACTGCTTGGAAGATACGGTTTATTATTAGGTAGTGATTCAGTGCATCACTGCGATTCCAGTCTACTTCATAAATAAATCTAATGCATGGTTTAGCATTAAAAGAATGGGCTGCTGCACCCACACAGAAGAAATTGGAAACTTTTGCAGTTTAGCCAAATTACTAACTGTAGTAATCTTAAGTATGGTTATGGAAGCAAGCAAGCCTTGTACACTGGTTTGAGGTTGGTTTGTTTCCACTAACCATAGTTAAGACATGTACTTTGGCCAGGTTCAGAATCAAAACAAGCTGCTCTTAGTCTTTGATGGAAGCTCAAGTGGCTGTTCCTCCTAAAACTAAGCCATGGTTCTGCTGTATGTGTCAACACAGTCAGTGAGAAAATACATATTAAATACTTTTGGAGCATATGTAGTGATCAGGTATGTAGACTTCAGCTTACTTTTTGTTAAGGATAAGCCTGTTTCCTAAATGTTGGATGCACTCTAAAGTTTTTATTAGTGGATAAGTAGCTTTTACTTCTGGCCCTGTTTTACTGCCATAGTAAACAAGTAAAGGATAATGCTATAAATCATGAATTGTATTCAAACCACACATAAATGTTGCGTTCTTACAAAGTACATTGCAGAGTTAAACATGGTCATTGGCATTGTGTTTAATCACAATTAACTAGAGCAGTTAAAATCAACCAAGCAAAAGACTAACTGAGGAATTTACAGAAGCCATATAGCAGGATCAGTGTTGTAAGGAACTATAGGCAAGAGAGATTAAATCCTATTGCAGGCTGTTGGGAAGAGAAATGTCTGATCTCATTAATACAAAGCATAAGTTTTACCTTTTCGTTAAGATTAACTGCATTGCTCACAAATACTATATAGTAGTTGGACTGCTTTGAGTTTTCCATTCATACAGGGAATCTGCCCCTCTCTAGTGGAACTTAAACTGATCACATTGAATTATGGGTGAGTAATAAAACTATATAGTGACTAAAAGAAGGATTTAAAAATACTGCAGGAAAGATGAAAGTGATAAATAGAATATAACAAAATAAGAGTAATTTAGCTAAATGGTGAAATTAAATGTGTGTGCCTGTAAATCTGCATGACTTTATACTTGATAAATTCTTGTAAATATGGAAACGGAATTGTTTTCAAATAAAATTATATAGATAGGCATACATGAATTAATGGTACATAAATAATCCTTCAAATTGCTCACAATATGGATATAAAGATATTTTATTTAAAATTATTTTGTGATTCTTTAAAAACAATGTTCAGGTTTGCAGATATAACAGTTACTATTACAAACACTAATAATTTAGTGGGTTCGGCCATTTTGATGGGGTCTAAAAACATGTATTATTTATTCTGAACTTGGTTTTGTTTGTAAAAAGTCGTGCTAACATTCTTCTGAGTTCTCAGTCCACACGTGTCAAAAATATACTCAAAGTTTTGAACAGATTATTCCTAAGGTGATTACTATTCTTTAAAACATCAACAAGAAGAGACTTATGGCACTGTAGTTTGCCTGCATCATGAAAAGAACAACAGCTGAAAGAGTGCAAGGAAGATATGTGAAAGGGAAAACGTTAGCATTTCTAACATGGATGCAGTTCTTTTTTTAAAACTGCCATCTGGTGGTATTTGTTGATAGCTGCAGCAATCTGAATGTGTGCAGTGTTATGGGAACAGTTTGTCGATGAATAGTCAAGTTCCTGCTTCATTAATACCTGAAAGGGTGCTTTGGATTGGAAATTTGGAAGTGGAGGAAGGCTACTATGGACTTTTTGTGAAAATAAAACACTGTGGCCTCTGTCTATAATCTTTGAGAATTCTTGGAGAACAGGTGAGTTCCCTGCAGACTGGAGGCTGGCAAATGTTGTCCTCATCTACAAAATGGGGGAGGGGGAGAAGACCCAGATAACTACTGACCAGTGAGCTTGACACTGAAATGTCCTAGAGCAGGTAATTCAACAGTCGGTCTGTGAGCACTGAAAAAAAGGATGCTGTGATTACTAAGAACCAGCATGGGTTTTTCAAAAATATGTCAGATGAATCTCATTTCTTTTTTTGATTGAATTACAAACTTGGTGGATCAGGGGAATGCTTTGAACATTGTGTATCTTGACTACAGCAAGGCTTTTGACAAAGTTCTCCATGATATTCTTGCAAGGAAGCTAGTAAAATGTGGATTGAATGAGGTAACTGTTAGGTGGATTTGTAGCTGGTTGACTGACCAAACCCAAAGAGTACTCTTTAATGGTTCCTCATCATCCTGGAAAAAAGTGGGGTGTCGCAGGGTTCTGTCCTGGGCTCATTGTAGTTCAACATCATTATAAACAACTTGGAAGAGGGAATTAAGGGGATGACACCAAACTGGGAGGGGTAGCTAATGCCACAGAAGACAGAACCAGAATTCAAAATGACCTTAACCGATTAGAGAACCGGACACAAGCTAACAAAATGAATTTCAATAGGGACAAAAGTAAGGTTCTGCATTTAGGCAGGAAGAACCAGATGTACAAATATAGCATGGGGGACACCTGGCTCACTAGCAGTACATGTGAAAAGGATCTAGGGGTCAAGCTTAACATGAGTCAACAGTGTGATGCACAGCAAAAAAGATAATGCTGTTCTAGGCTGCATCAACAGAAGTATAGTGTCCAGGATCAAGGGAAATAATAGTACCACTCTATTCTGCTTTGATCAGACCACATCTGGAATACTGTGTCAATACTGTGACCACAATTTAAGAAGGATGTTGACAAGCTGGATCATGTGCAGAGGAGGGCAACCAAGATGATTAAGAGTCTGGAAACTAAGGCGTGTGAGGAACATTTGAGGGAACAGGGTATGTTTACCTTGGAGAAGAGGAGATATGACAGCCATTTTCAAATATCCAAAGGGCTGCCATATGGAAGATGAATAAAGCTTGTTTTCTCCTGCTCTTGAGGGTAAGTTACAGGAAAGGAGATTCCAGCTAAACATCAGGAGGAACTTTCTGACAGGAAGTGCTGTTCAACAGTGGAATGTATTCTCTTGAGAGGTTGTGGACTCTCCTTCTTTGGAGGTTTCTAAGCAGAGGTTGGATGGGCATCTGTCATGGATGTTTTAGTTGAGATTCCAACTCTGAGATGCAATGATCTGTCATTCTTTGTGGGTATTTGTCCTTCCCCTGCCCACCCTGGACTTCTTTGACCCTGTGCATTTCCTTTGGTTTTCAAATCTGTGCAGTTAATGCAGCAACTCCTAGTCTTCAGCTATACATTTTTGTTTCTTGTATTTTTCTGTTATGTACCTCAGAAGACAAGCATCTGAATAGTTAATGCTGACAACAGATTGTGATCATCACCATAAACATTATGAAGGTGATATTCCAATATGATTCTGCATTTTATTTTCAGCGTCTCAGCAGAGCCATGCTGCTATACCTGATTCCCTTCCCATTCAATACCAAAGCGTGACCTCTGCAGTCCAGTTTTTATTCTTTTAACTCTGCACCCTTGGTAGTTTATTGAGATTCTGGATTTAGTTGTTAATTTAGTTCTGTATCTCAAGCTTGTGAATCTTTCTGGCTTTGGTTGTTCTGCACTGGGGTTCTGACAGGGAGGTACAATGCAGAACCATGGACAGCTCCCAGTGACCAACCTGCTCTAACAGAGGCTGCAGGGGGACTGAAACCTAATGTCTCCAGCCCACCCCTCCCAAACTCTGCCTTAGGGATGAGGGATATATCGTCCGGTTTGAAGTCCATATCATGATATTGGTATCATAGGTTTTGACCTGGCAATGCATTGTGAACATTGTGTGTGTGTGTGCTATGCAAAAATCACAATGTGGGAAAAACCGCGAAGCCAGCCAATGCTTCTCTCAATTCCTGCAGCCCCTGTTAACTCTGCTGGCTCAGTTCTCCCCTGCCTCAAACAGGGGGCAGTGAATCATAAGAGCAGATGTGGCAAAAATCAGGATGCAGGAAAAACCATGAAGCCTGTCAATGCCTCTACGTAGCTCCATTCTCATTTCAGTCACCGTGGGATATCAGCATATTGTGATGTTTAGCTGGTGATATATCACAATATTGAAAATCAGTTATTGCTCATCCCTACTCTGCCTGCTTGCTCAAAGAATGAAGAGTATTAAATGAAGAGGGAATCAAATTGATGGATGTGTGTTTGTGGTTGCAGGCCTAAGTCTTTCTCACTCCTGTTACTTAAGAACCTTTTTGACTGGAGTTGCCAGGAATGGAACCTGGTGCTTTCTGCCATGCTCCATCACTGAGCTATCGCCTCCTCCCATGACAACTGTAGAAAAAATGGGTACCGAGGCCAACACTTGAAATAATTGAAAATGCTTCAGGGCCCTGGCCATTGTGTGTGACTTGGCAGGCCAAGAAAAAGCATCGTTTTCTGCTGAGTTGAGAATTTGTCTGTTTGACTTCAGTTGAACTGTGTGAGCAGGGTCAAAGGCCCATTAAATAGATCCCATTTAATTTCCGCCCCTCAACCTCTGTGATAGCTCTGGCAGATTATTATTTTTCAGCAACGTAGGAGATCAAACGAAGGCATTCAATAAAAAAAGGAGTGGGGCAACTCTCATTAGTATCAGCTTGGAAGTCCGTTAGGCCTTGTCTTAATTGGCAGAAGCTGCAGGACAACTTCCCTTTGAACACCTTTAGATTTCAACAGTGCATCGAATGCAAGCAACGACTATCTGCCCAGTGTTTGAGGCTCCTGCTGATATGCTAAGTAAGTACAGCTGTATGGGGGAAGCGGTTCTATTTCAGAAGTGTATCATCTCTGCTTTGCATAATTTTGCACAGTGATTGTGTATAATTTTAAAAGCACAAAAACATTTTGGACAGCACCTGTGGGAGAATAAAAGCGGCCACACAGGCTGCTGCTGCTGCCATACACGCTACTTATGAATTCCCTTTCTGAAGCAAGCCTTTTAATAAGGCTTCCCTGATGGCTTTCAGAGGACCATTATCTAGGAAGCCAAGTTGTAAATATAATCCTGTCTGAACCTGTGACAGAGGCGTTCAAAGCAATTTGATCTCTCTGATGTTTTGTAAATGTTGGAGATACTTTTTGCTTCATAACTTTCAGTGCACATGTAACTACTGATAATATTTGCATATAATATCAGAACTTCCCTCCTTTCAGATTAAAAGCTGTGAATTTATCTACCTTTGAAGCAAGCCAACATGAGAACTCCACTGCACATTACCAGGAAAGCATGGCGGCCACAAGGAACCTGTTCTGCAGTTGTCATGTTTATGTGGGCACAACTTACACTGGTAGATGGGAGGGGTGCTTAACCCTTTCCCCACTGCCACTTTCTCCTTGTACATGCTTTCCTGCTGGACAGTTTTAAGTAGGTCCCCCCTCCCAAGTAGGCACTGAAGTCTGAAATGAGTTCATAGAATCATAGAATTGTAGAGTTGGAAGGGACCACGAGGATTATCGAGTCCAACCCCCTGCAATGCAGGAATCTTTTTCCCCCAATGTGAGGCTCAAACCCATGACCCTGAGATTAAGAGTTATGCTTTGCCAACTGAACTATCAATCATGCTACCCTTAACTTTCCTCTAATATGTCCCTGCATTTCCATTATTTCTGGAAACACAGAGTTGGAGCCACATACTTCATTGATGATATAGCATTTAGTTTCAGGCACATTATTCTTAAAATGTGGTTTGCATTCATTTTATAGAGGTGCTTTCTCGATTCCATTGTAGTTTCAGGTCAAATGTTATGTGTTAAGGGGACAGTAGTTCCCCCTCTTAATATAGCCAACTGGCTTCCCATTACTTTACTTTCCTACTCCCTTGACCTGGAGCGTTTAACCTGTGATTAGATGCCTGCTGGCACTATTGCTTCCTGATCAAATAAGGCATCAGCTATTTGTTTGCAGATGTGGCCTATTGCTAGCATTTTTGTGCTGTGCTGCAGACTGAGGGGAAAAGGGTGTTCCCAGTAATACTGACAACCAATATCTATGGAACTAATGAAAGAAAAGAAATACAGCTGTGAAAAATCGGAAGGCGTAGCAGAAGCCTTTCTTTCCACAGTTGCCAAATGCCATTCTCTCTCTCTCTCTCTCTCTCTCTCTCTCTCTCTCTCTCTCTCTGGCTTTTTAATGTTTTACGCATAGGTTGTATCACGTTCGAGCAACTGGAAAAGCTTTTCCCATGACATTCTATCAAGTGACTTCCTTTTAAAGCTGCTTGTGAAGAGTAGGAGGTGAACAAAGGAGGAGGGAATCAAGGAATTATATAGTCATAGTTTTCTGACACAGTCTTGGAAAGTATGGCCCTCATTTTCAGCAAAATGAGTTAATTCATTTTTGTAGGTATAACCTGTTGATTCTTACCACCAGCAGTATTTAAAGCTGTGCATCTTATTATTTTAAACATTGCAGTTAATTCTGCATCATACTTGAGAACCTGCCACGAGAGGGCAGAAGCTGAATGGGCTTTGTAGTTCGGCTAATGCGTAATGCTACTTTATGTAAAGGCTGGCACCAAATGATTCAGTGGAGCACCCTAGAAAATCAAGCACAACTTCAACGGATTTTGTATGGGGACTGCTTTGTAAATCCAGGGACTGTCCCCGGGAAACAGGGACGTCTGGTAACCAAACTCTGGTGAGCATTCCACAACTAGGGAGCCACTGAAAAAAAAGGGCCTGTTCTTATGTTGCCACCCTCTGGACCTCTCGTGGAGGAGGCACACAAAGAAAGGCCTCAGATGATTATTGTGATGTCCAGGTTGGTTCATATGGGAAGAGGCGGTCCTAGGGGTATTATAAGTCAAAAGCAGCACTTTGAAGCTGGCCCAGGAACTAATTGGATGCCACTGCAGTTGGAGCAGGATCTATGCAATATGCTCAAACCGTCCTGCCCTAGTGAGCAACCTGGCCACCAAATTCTGCACCAGCTAACATTTACAAACTGTCTTTATAGACAGCCCCATGTATAACGTGTTGCAGTAATCTAGCCTAGAGGTTACCAGAGAATAGAAAACAGAAGTTAGGCTATCCCTGTCCAGATAGGGGCTTAGCTGGGTCACCAGATAGGGGCTTAGCTGGGTCACCAGCCAAAGCTGATGGAAGGCACTCTGTGCCACTGAAGCCACCTGAGCCTCAAGCGACAGCAAAGGATCCAGAAGTGTCCCCCAAGCTACATACCTGCTCCTTCAGAGGGAGTGTAACCCCACCAAGAACAGGCCACCTCTGATCCATCTGGTTTGGGGAAGCACACACACTCAGTGCCTTAGTTTTATCTGGATTTAGAGATAGCTTAAACTACTTGCTCTTGCTGCTATATGCCCTTTTAAAATCAGAGCTCGTATGGGAGAGTAGTAGAGTGAGGCCACACAGGTTCACATCCCTGCTTGTCCAAGGTCAGATACTGAGTTTTGCTGAATGGCCACCTCTCAGCTTAACCTACTGCAGTGTGCTGCTGAATCACTCGTACTACTGAAATGACGCAGTGTGTGTGTGGTGAATATCTTATCTGTCTGGTTTTGCCCCTGAAATGCAGCATAAAGCAATTTGATAAGGTACCTTGTGATAAATCAGAGAAAGAAAGTTGAGATCCTGTTCATACCCCAACAGTCTCTTTAGTAGGGATGGGGGAGAAATTTGGTTCAGTTAGAATCTGAAGGTAAATTTACCTAATTCACACTTCCTGAAACAATATGCAAACCAAAACACAGTCATCCATTGAAATGTACAACTCTGAGAATTTGGCAATGCAGTTCTCCAACCAAGGGGGTGCCAGCAAGTCAGATCCTTATGTTACCATTTCACTTATCAGAGCTCTTATATGTTCTTCATAATTATAGTATCTATTAAAAGGTAAACACTGAATGAAGATGCCAAAATCACTAGTGTCACTGCAAATCTATAAAATACTTCTGAATAGAATATTTTACACTAGAATGAGGTTTTAGATATGTAACACTGTAGTCCTATTTAGACTCAACTGAGAATGTGCCATTGAACACAGTGGGACTTACTTGTATATGTTAAGCATGTATATATAGATGTGATCCAAGATATATTTTTTAAATGTAGTTAATTTTCATTGATTTTAGAGTCCTTACTTCCAAGCAATGTGCTTGGGTAGTGGGAGGTGGATCACCTGACGTTGATTTCATACCAGAGGAGTTTGCAACAGTACAAAGTGACCAAGTGTGGTAAGAAGTTTTGCACAAGGCAGGGTAAATAAAACAGAGATCGACATTGAAATAAAAATTAAAAATCACAAGTTTAAATGGCTCCCGATTATGATTTTCAAAACTTACATAAAGTGACATGTGCTGTAATACCTGCTTTTCATACCAAAATAAAACATCTCGAAACTCAGTTTTTGAAGTCCCAATTACATGCATGTTATGATTCATTTTTAATTACTGCAAATTGCCCTTGACTCACCCCCCATCAAGGAGACTTTAGAATTTAAACCTACAGTGTCATGGCAAAACGCCTTGTCCAAAGTAGAAATAAATTGGCAAACGTGTACTGTCCTGACACATGTCCTTATCAACCTGCAGGATCAGAGAGTGAGCAGAAATGCTTGCAGCCCTGTGCCTTATATTATAAGCCATTACCTTTGTGTGTTGCAGAAGAAATGCTGATTAAAATGTAGCGAAGAAGATGAGCCTTGTTAGCAGAGCAAATGCAGTGAATATGACAAATGGATGCCAAAAGAAGTGCATTGAAATGAGGCTGAGCCAGATTTATTGGGTGGCTGCCCCATGGCAATCAGCCGCTCCGTCTTAGTTTAACACTAGGGTAGTCATTATAACCTCTTTTTGATTTATGGCCATCTTGTATAGCCTGATTGAGATGCTGGACTGTTGTTAGCCCACGGCTGCCCCTTTCTGCAGCCAGCATGACACTGCCCCAGGCCAGTGAAGCTTTGCTCATCTGCTTGTTGCTCTTATCCCACACTCCCTGGTCTGAGATCATTTGTTCATTATGTTGCTGAGTCCTCAGCTCTGGCCTTCCCTTTGTCAGGTGCAAGGAATGTGCACAAAACCTCAAGCTGCAAGTATACAAGGCTTCATTAAAATTCCTTTCAGCCCACCGAAACACCATTAAAGCATATGCCCACTGCATAAAATTTCATTTGAAACACATGGTCTCTGCCTGAATAAGTGGAAAGTCTTTATTGGTACTTGTGAAGTCATTACCAGTGATGCTGTTGTTTAACAGGAAGGTGATAGATGCCTCCCTCCAGCACATGCTGAGTGCAGTCCTGAGAAAATATGCTGGCTGATCTGCTCTATGCTGATTCCATTAGTCCTTCAGTAGCATTGGATCAGCATGATCCCCATTTGGATTGCAGTAATCAGTGCTCCTGTCCAGAGAGCTGGATTGCAAAACATGGCACCTGGATATGCCACAGATATATACCCTTCATGTTTCATTTGGGTGGAAGAGAGATTTATTTCTATGCTGCCTTTCTGAACTTCTGATCATAAGCAAACAAGACAAGTGGGATCTGCAACAAAACGTTGCAGTATGGAATACTCCCAGCCACCAAGCTATGCTGCCTTCCAGGATACTCTATTCCATGCATCCCCAAACCTGGCCCTCCAGCTGTTTTGGGACTACAATTCTCATCATCCCTGATCACTGGTCCTGTTAGCTAGGAATGATGGGAGTTGTAGTCCCAAAACAGCTGGAGGGCCAAGTTTGGGGATGCCTGCTCTATTCCATTCCCACTTAGCATACTGAATGCTCACTGGGCTGTTTCTCGCTCCCCCACACCATTTTTAGGAGGGTCCCCTCCCCCAAAAGCTTTTTTCGTACACTTGCAAACCTTACCCACCCCCTCAAGATGTCCTGTACTGTACTTCCCTCTTGCGAGCTGATGGTGACATTTTGGCTACATAAGGACCAGCAATTGGAGAAGAAGAAGAAGAGTTTGGATTTGATATCCCGCCTTTCACTCCCCTTCAGGAGTCTCAAAGCGGCTAACATTCTCCTTTCCCTTCCTCCCCCACAACAAACACTCTGTGAGGTGAGTGGGGCTGAGAGACTTCAAAGAAGCGTGACTGGCCCAAGGTCACCCAGCAGCGGCATGTGGAGGAGCAGAGACACGAACCCGGTTCCCCAGATTATGAGACTACCGCTCTTACATTAATATATAATACTCTCACTGGCAATTCCTCTCTTTCGGCCCTCTCCAATGATGTGTATCACTGGAGAGATATCTTTCCAGACCATACTGAGCTGGCAGAGTCTTGTGCTTCTGTTTACCTGTATAATCAGAAGTGATGCCTGAGGCATCGTATGAACTGAATGTATCTCAAGAGAAGTAATTGTAACAAGGAGAAATTCTGCATGAAACCCCTCTTTTCTACTTTTGAAAACTGCACTCGGTATACTGTTGATACAACATAATATGGAGGGAAGGGGTGAATGTTGCATTATAAAATTTAAAAAATCTGATATATGGTGTAATTTAACGGTAGCATAAAACAGAACCTTTTATTTATTTGCAAAAGCCAAACCACTTAACCCCGATTCATAGAATCACAGAACTGTAGAGTTAGAAGGGACCCTGAGGATCATCTAGTCCACCCCCGCAATGCAGGAATATGCAGCTGTCCCATACGAGGATCAAGCCTGCAACCTTGGTTCGTATGGCTTACCGTTATTCAGTCTTCAGGTATGGGGAAATTAGCCTATGCCTAACGAAGAAAACCCTGAACAGCATGTCTGTGATCTTGCCATGCTGGTAGTTACCCAGAATTGTACAGTATGATCGCAACTTAGACGTGCGATTTCAACACACATTGAAAGTACAAAATCTCTCTGCTTTGCTCTGGAAATGTAAGGATGCTCACATGGGGACCTTCCAAGGCGGTGGCTTGAATGTACCCATTTTTGCATATACCCATTGCCACCCCCGGAACGTAAGCCCCACCCAAGATGCAGCCGTACAGTAATGTCCAATGAAAGGCATGGAAACCCCTAGTGGTCATATTGTTTCTATTTTTCCTAAATAAAAATGCATTTAATAACATAAATATCTAAAAGAAATAATCTACACAGCGGAAATGGTTTTAAAACAATAGTCTTAAAACAAACATTTTTCCTGCCACCCTGAAATTAGTTTCACGGTTTCAATTTTCAGGCAACATGTCTTGTTCAAATTATACATGTTTTTGGAATGTTAAAATTAAGTACACGCTATCAAGGTTCGGTTACCAAGCAACTCACACATTATTGTACCATCCAAATAATTACATTTGGGGCAAGTAAGAACCAGTACTGGCTTTACCCTCAGTATTCACCAGCATCTTAGTCATATAGGAGAAAATATTTTTTTTAAAAAAAGTTGAACCAGGAAGGATTTATAGGATAATGAAAAGACAAGATTCAAGTTAAAATGATTTAGATTTGGATATCTGTTTTCCATCACATGGTGTAGAGACGTACACGCACCAGTCTGCTTTGTTCTGTTGAGCATGGCACATGGATCAGTTTGGAAGCAAAATTAGACTTGACGCCATGATTGAGATGAGGCTAAAGTAATCAGGTCAATGTCTCCTATGTCAAGAGGGCCTCTTTCCTAGCATCTGTTGATGGGGGAATAGAGATGAAGAAGGTTGAGGGGAAGGCTCAGTCATTAACCCTGCCAGAATCAAGGTCTGCTGATAGGGTTGCTCTCTGTTTTAAGCACAAGGATCAGAAATATCCTGTCTCTTGTGCTCTCCCTGACCACTACATCTCCCCCTCGTAAAAATAAACTTGGTGGATCTGGGAACAAGATGGAACAAGATGGAGAGAGGAGCCCTTAAGAATGTGATTACAGAATTGTTATTTGAGTATAAATGGGAAGGAGACTGCAACACTTTTTATGCTGAATTAAATAGTCACTGAACAGCTTGAAACATTTTCATTGTCTTGGACTAAAGAACTGGTATTCTTTGCTTCTTCCTCTGGTGGCAACATTAGTTCTTCGCTTTCCCTCACAATTATGAAATGTCTTTTTTACATTTAAGTAAGTAAAGGCTTGTTAAGAACTAATAAACAAGTTCTTTAGAATCAGTATATTGCTGGTTGTCATCTGTTATGTGGTCTTTATTTCCTTAAAATATTTTATTCTACAGCGCCTTTATTTTTCCAAACCAAGGATGCAGTGAAACCGAGCATTTTTAAATGGGTAGTAATAAGTGGCTTCTGAGAAAAAGGAGTGTGGGAAGCTGTTTCCTCAGCATGTTTTAAAAGTACTTGATGAATGCTTGTTTTACATGTTACCATTTTATTTATTTACTTTGTTCTTAAAAATATACACTTAACTGGACTTGCCAACCTTAAGTTCTGCACCCCAAAATGATGCAAATATCTATTTCGCCTGTGAACTTGGGTTCCAAGCATGTTAATGCAGAGGGGGAAAAGACGTTTCTGCAGATTTCAGATATAACACCTGTGAGAAGTGGTCTGTATTCATGTGCACAAATGGCTCAGCTTACTGTGTCCACTAGATGTCAGCAAAGAACACATATGTGCCTCTGGATTACAGCATCCATCTCTGCGCCAGCAGGAATACAAAGCACGCAGTATTTCAGTGTCAATGCTGTAACGGTTGACATGAACAATGGCGTTGTGCTCAGGATATGTGGATAATATGTGGCATAGAAACAAATCTTCCTGGATTTTGAGAGCCCTACAGCTTCTTTCCCACACTTCTAAAGAAAGGTCCAAAGACTGAGCTTCTGATCTTGTAGGTTAGGAGATCAAGGCACTTGAAATTTAAACAGGCATTGTTTAATATCAGCCCCCATTGTGAATGTAAAACTCATTTTGGATTAAATGCATCTTTTGAGTTTTCTTCTGAATTGTATCTCACATCAGCAGCATTTCTACATGGCAGAGAAAGCATAAGAAAAGATAGGTCAAGAGAATTTGGTGCAAGGCCCCGTTAAGTACACTGGATGCTTTGTTCCCTAAAATGGCATGAGTGGGTTGCTGGTTATTTGCTATGGAACTTTGGCTTTTGGTTCTGCTTGCTACAGACCTCAAAACGGAGAAGGAATATTTTGTATTCTAAGCTTCTGTGGAACTAATAAAAACCTATTTTTTTAACAAAAAATTGTTGCTGCAACAGCAGTTCTGCTACACTTAAAAATGTCTGTGTGTTCAGTATTACCATATTTTGATCCTTATAAACTCTGACCTTGACTTTCTGCTTCTTACTTTCCAGATAACTGGTGTTATCCTTCTCGCTGTTGGTGTCTGGGGGAAGCTGACTTTAGGCACATATATATCTCTCATTGCTGAAAACTCCACTAATGCCCCTTATGTCCTCATTGGGACGGGTACCACGATTATCGTCTTTGGCTTGTTTGGCTGCTTTGCCACATGTCGTGGCAGCCCATGGATGCTGAAGCTGGTGAGTATGCAGCCAAATAACTTGGTGCTGCTGGAGTGCCAGAAATTGGTAAAGTGGCCGTTTTCTCTTGTTACATGTAAACAGATGCCAAGCAGGTTTCAGCCACACACGGGCACACACAGAGCAAGGGGGTATAATTACTAAAAAGAGATCCATATGGGAAATCTGTCGCTCCTGGTATAACATCCTGGGAGTGATTTATAGGAATTATCCCATAATTTAGAGTTGAGCCACACATTCAAAACAACAGCACCATGTGCCACAGTCCTTTGGAACGTCAGAATTTAAGTGTGAGGTTTCGTGTTTAAATTCTCTGCAATGCAAGAAATACATTTGCCTCTGGAAAGGCAGAATATTAGAAAAAAGGCTCTAAACCTAGTCATGTTCCTGACTGGCTGGTTTCTTTGAGGGAGAAAGGTTGTTTTCTGCTGCTCCAGAGAAGCGGACATGGAGCAATGGATCCAAACTACAAGAAAGAAGATTCCACCTAAACATTAGGAAGAACTTCCTGACAGTAAGAGCTGTTCGACAGTGGAATTTGCTGCCAAGGAGTGTGGTGGAGTCTCCTTCTTTGGAGGTCTTTAAGCAGAGGCTTGACAACCATATGTCAGGAGTGCTCTGATGGTGTTTCCTGCTTGGCAGGGGGTTGGACTCGATGGCCCTTGTTGTCTCTTCCAACTCTATGATTCTATGATTCTATTCTATGAGATATTTTAATGTTGTGGGCACTGAAATAAGTAATCCTCATTTTCATTCTGCCCATGTTTTTAATTCTTTAGTATACTGTATACTGACTCTTAAAACATAGTTTACAGCATACTTCTAACTATGTGTACTCTGAAATAAGGGCTATTGAATTCAGTGGGGCTTACTTCCAGGTGAATGGGGTTAGGATTGCAGGTTTAGGAAGCAGCCCTTAGTAAAACTGCAGTTTTCCTTATCCTTAAACTGTGAATTAGTAATATGCAGGCTGGATATACCTTCCTGTTATTCCTTATTTTCTAGAAATAGGAACAGGATCTAGTTTTAGAGAAATGTAAGGGTTAAAGTGTGATTATGTCAGCCATGGTTGTAGCCAGGAGTGGAGTGGGGCAGCTGCCACCCCCCTAAATCAAGTAAATAAATAACAATACTTAACTGACCAATTGCATCACCGATAACTCGGTTTTGCCCCTCCTAACATAATATCTGCCCCCCCTTAAAATAATGATGTCAACAATTGTGGATGACTACCATTCAAGAGTTTTCCAAATCTGAATTTTAAATGAGCCATGAGTGCAGTTGGAAGAAACAACTGTGTTGAACAAGCACATAGTTTTAAAAGACCGCCAGCCTTTTAAACAATGCCAAAAGTGCCTTGAGCCCCACAATAT
The DNA here is from genome assembly GCF_965113315.1 of Podarcis vaucheri. Classification (NCBI taxonomy): domain Eukaryota; kingdom Metazoa; phylum Chordata; class Lepidosauria; order Squamata; family Lacertidae; genus Podarcis; species Podarcis vaucheri. Next base: position 61,669,680 of record NC_138762.1, on the reverse strand, counting down.
TTTCGTGCATATATAAATGAAGTTAATGTGAACTAGAAGAAAGCAGAAGAGATTTTTTTAAAAAATTAGAATATTCTCTTTCACCTAGATATTCAAGTATAGACTAGGGAAAATGGGATGGGTGTGAATTTTATTGCCATGTGTGCAGATGACAGTAAGATAGCTATGATGAGGGGGAAACGACAAGCACACTCAAATGTGTGTCCTTGGGTTAACTTGGGTGTATGCTAGTTCATAAGCCTTTTGGCTGCAGTCCGGAGGTCCACATGGAAAGGATCAATAGGCACATCCTGGTGGGTTTTTGCAGAGCTTTCCCTGGCAGCAGCTCCCAGCTAGCTTGCTTGAGCAAGCGGAGTATCAAACTACCCATGAGCCAGCTGGCAGCTGCTGCCAGGGGAAGCTCTCAGCAGAAAGCCCTGAGCGTGCACACATTGCGTTTCTGTGGGGCCCAGGAGATTGCTGCCATCATGTCAAAGCAAGCCCCATTGATCCTAGTGGAATTTGTTTCTGTTCTTGAGATAAGCCTTCAGGCTGGTGCCCTCCAGGGTGATGGGAGTTTAGTCCAAAACATCTGGAGGGCAGCAGGTTTGCAAAGACTGTTGTGCGCACTTACTTAAGTACTTCTTAGTAGACACATATAAGATTATATTTTCAGGCCAAGTCTGTATAGCATTTTAACTTACTGACATGGGCTCAGATTTAGTAACTGACATTAGCTTTCTTAGGGTGAACTCTGATTACCAAAATAAATACATGCTATGGGGAAGAACTGCTTTAAGCCCTGGGGCTTGCCTGCCCACCCAAGCTCAGATTTTACACCCCCTTTGTTAATTTTGGCATTAAGCCCTTTTCGGGAAAGCATGTAACCAAGCTGTCTAGACAGGTTTCATACCTGAAGCAAATTGGGTTTACCGCAATAATAGGTTTCCCAGCCTCCGTTGAAGATTCATCTTCTCCCTTTCCTCCCCCCCCACCTGTTTTGCAATTGCAATTTTGAGGAAAAGGGGAACAGTGGGATAATTTGGCATCCAGTTTTTTGCTGAGCAACATTCTTGACATTCTCCTAAAACTATTTGTAGAATTGCACTTTGTGTAGATGCAGTATTTATTGAATTCCCTGAATTGTAATGCATCCAAATAGGAGGAAAACCCTCTGCAGTGTGAGTAATCTGTTCCATTCTTCATTTCCTCTTGTATTTCAGTATGCTATGTTCTTGTCTCTGGTCTTCCTGGCTGAGCTTGTGGCTGGCATTTCAGGGTTTGTGTTTCGCCATGAGGTGAGTATAAATTACATGTTGGTAAAGGTGGTGGCAGCATGGCTCTGAGCAGATTTTGCTGCACCCTCTTAGGATACCGGGTATGATTAACCAAGGCTGCAGAGTCCAACACTTTACTTGGCAGCGATATGTACCCACAAACACAAAACCTGTTCTCATTCCAAATCAAAGGATTTAGCCTAAAGCTTTAGGCTTTTAGTGTTCAATATTTATTTTTGAGTTGCATTTATTTATATGCTCACCATGCAAGATCTTCTTTACCCTGTCATATATGCTGAAGAGAGCAAAATACCTTAAATTCTTTACATAAATGCTGCTACTTCAGCCAAACAGGCTTTTGATTGTATAATGCTGAGCGGATTTCCAAGAATGCAAAGCCAAACTAACCTAGTTTGTTTTGCTGCCTTGTAAATCTCGTGTATTTCCTGTGCTAAAAAGCAGCAGCAGAGCTAGAGTGGGGAAAGGGAAAGAAAAGGATAAAAGTGAATTAGTGAGACACAGGGCTTACGGAAGGACACTTACCTTTTGCTCTGCTCTTTCAATGTCTAAGCATGGTGTTTTGTTTAGGTTTTTTACCCCAAACTTTCATCACAAAAGCCAGCTCTATAAAGCTGAATTGGAGCAAATGTCAGTTCGGGTTTTGTGCTGATTGACATTTGCCCTGATTGAGCATTAATGAGTGGGTTTTTGTGGGGGAAACTCCAGAGCAAAAATAAAGGGGGCTCAGATATAGAGCTTAACATTGCGGACTATGCCCATAAAGAGCAGAGGAAAGGTAAGTATGGATAAGCCTACAATGAAATAAGAATACAATTAGGGTCTATAATGCAAATGTCTCTCAGCCCACTTCATACATACTGTGGTTTGTTGCTTTTCTCTTAAGAGTGCTTTAAAACCTAAGTACTTAAGTTTATTAAATTTGTTCATTGATTCTTACAACCAGGCCCCACGGTGAGTGCCACCCGGCATTTTGTCACCCCCCTCAGTGGTGACACCCGGGGTGGACCACACCCACCGCACCCCCCTTCCTCTGCGCCTGCAACCTGCATCAGTGATTGCCAGCCACTGCACCAAGGAGGCTGAAACTGTTGCCTAGCAACAGGAGCGCTTCTAGGTCTTGGAAGGCCATGCTGTGTCCTCTCTTTCTGCCTCTGCCTCCTCTGCTCCTAGTGGTGCAGTGAAACTCTCCCTGGATCCTGTTGCTCCCCATGAGGGGAGGGGAAGATGGGAGTCCTGCTTCCCCAGCTGGGGCAACCATATCATAGGAGGGGGAAGCACTCACCTCCTCCAGCCTATGTCCCCTGGTCTCAGCCCCCTCCCATGTCATCTTCCTGTTTCCCCTCCTCATCCATCTCAGCCTGCCACTGCACCCCTGAGCCCAGCAACTCCTCTTCATGACAGAGAAGGTCTTCTCTCCGATCACTTGGCTTCAGGTGTTCTGTCAGAAAACTTGGTTGTTAGGACCCTATAGGTTAGTAACCAAATTTTAAAATTGGCCAGACTATACGCATCTTGGAAACGTCAGTTGTCTTATACATTGCTATCCCACAATTCGTAGCCAATTGGGTTGCATAAGGATTGCAACCATTATGATTAGTCCCACCTGAAAGGCGGTATATCCAAGCTGTTCTTGTGGAGTTGCTGTTTTGAATCAAAAGGCCAAAAAAATGTCAGTTAAGCTCTGTTCAGGCCCTCTGCTACCTCTGAGGCTGAGCATCTTTTGCTTATCTTTTGCACAGTCTGAAGTGTTGGCACCTTTTGATCCTGAGGGCATTCCTGCCCACAAGTACCCTTTACTGCAACAAATCAGTGCTTATTCTGTGGATTGGTCTTTCCCTTTTCTCCCCTCCATCTTAATATTCCAGTCACTAGGAAGCAAAAGGCAAATCTGAAGGGGATTTCTTCTTCCTTTCAAACACGTATATTGGTTTAGGAAAGTAAGGGCTTCAATTTAGGATTGATTGTACATGCTTTGTACTTTTAAAAATTCACATCAAAATTATTCACCAAAAATAAATTTTAACAGTTGCATCAAAAAAAGTGATGCAAATTAAGCTAACTTCCCCATGTTCACTTCTTTCCAAAAATGTATTCTTCTTCTGCTCATCAGGAGGTAAGGGATTGTGCAGGACGTTGGAAATATTATTCCCTTTTATCTCTCGCTCACTTACAAACTTATCTTCGCAGCCATAGAAGGACAAAAACCCAAAAACCCTGACACACTCAACAGGCCTTTGGTCCAGTTTCAACTTCTGTATCTGCTAGCTTGATACTGTGAGATGCATCCTTGGTAGTGATGCATTTCTTGGCAAAGGCAGTTAATTCAGGGAAATGAAACTGCTGCCATGAAGCATTGTCTCTTTCTTCTATTACCATATTTCCCTTCTGTTTTTCACCTGATGCCTCTGACTCCTTGACATTTCCCTCTACATAATGAATGGAAGATTGAACTTACAGCCCTAGGTAGTAAATGCCAACACAAAGGACTACTGACTGTTCTAAGATAACTTTTGTCATTGCTGAATGTACACTTCAGGAGGAATGGCAGTTTCTTCTTTTCTTCCTGTGTCTAAAACCATTCATTTCTTTTTTAAAAAAAACATTTCCCTGGTCGCTCATTCAGGCTGAGAACTTGAGCACTGGAAAATCTATTCTGCATATGGGTCCAATACAGCTGACCATAGTGTCTAAATTTCCCTTTTAGATCAAGGACACGTTTCTTAGGACATACACTGAAGCCGTCCAGAATTACAATGGGAACGATGAGAAGAGCCATGCAGTGGATGACGTACAACAGAGTGTAAGTTCAAGGTTGCAACGACTAAAGCCAATACTCTTCTCCGGTTGCAACATAAGAATTGTCAGTTGCTCGAAATGTTGTCTGTGGATTGAACATAATCAATTGGTTGCAACACTTGAGCAGTCATTTTCATCATTCTAATTTCATTCACCTCTTTTTGCCGTACACTGACAAATCTCAGACATATAGGACATGGTCTTCACTACAGTAACCATTGGAAGCTGTTGCAGATTTTTGGCTGGGACAATCAGCTGTCATTGGATGCTGGGAAGGGAAACTGTGCTTTTAAATATGCATCTATCCATTTGTGATCTGTTAATGACCAGTTATTCCTGGTGTTAATGCTAAAGGCTAACCATTGCCAGCATTTGATAACCTTACTATCTTTTGATCAGTGCCTGGGCACATGACTCACTGGTTATTCCCCAGTTCACTTGAGAAGCATTTGGCAAAGCATGCTTGGAATGTTTGAAAATGTTTATTCTGTTCAAGAACTCCAGAAGTCTGATGGTACTTGTGAGCATGTGATGCTCTTTGTAGAAGGCCTGTAGTATATGCTCTGCAGGCAGAAGATCCCAGATTCAGTCTTTGGCATCTCCTAGTAGGACTGGAAGGACCCTCAACCAGTCAGTGTTGGCCAGGGATGAGGAATATGTGGCTTTCCGGACGTTGCTGGAGTCCAATTCCATCAACCTTAGTCAGTATAGCCAATAGTCAGGGATGGTGAGAATTATGATCCAGCAACGCCTGGAAGGCCACAGGTTCCCCATCCCCACCACTACCATCGTATCCTGCCCAGGTAAGGTGCAGCAACACCAGTGTAAAAAAGGCGGCTGTATGGATCTGCCCCTCTACAATGTCTGCTGCTGCATTTTTGTGATAGTTGGTATAGTTTGAAGCAAGGACGTGAAGCATTTCCTGCTTTTTCTAACTATGGTCTTACTACTATCCTTTCTGATTATTTTTAGCTGAGTTGCTGTGGTGTCCAGAACTACACCAATTGGAGTACTAGTCACTATTTTTATGAACATGGCATCCCCCCAAGCTGCTGCATGAATGCCTCTGACTGCAATCCCTCAGACCTGGCCAACATTACCATTGCTGCTACTAAAATAAACCAGAAGGTATGGACCACTTTGCTTAGTTGCATATTTTTCAGGTTTCTCCATAACAAAAGGCAAAATGTGCTGAAAAGGGGGCACCTGGGGAATTAGCTGCAGTCTTATCCATTCATCCTACTGCTTAGCTGTGTTCTAGAGCTGGTGTTTCTCATACTCCAACAGAGAAGAGATGTTTCTCCCATTTCCCAGTGATCCCTGAGCTAACTTCCCATGCCCCTGATTCTCATTCTGACAGAAAACTTCCTCCACAGAAGCAGAGCTGACAAGGCTGAAGAATGCAGCAAGTAGATTCAGATAACCTTGATAGTTATGCCAGTCATCGCGTCTGTCCTCACCTGTTGCTTTTTTCCAACATCTTGCAACCAGTTTTCTGAAAGCTGTGCCATGTACTGGATGCTAACAGCCTGCTTGAACTGAGAAAATAGAGATGATTGACATAAGAACCATGCTTCATTAGGCATGTTTACTGCGCCTGTTATAATGCTGTTGGAGTCGTAAAGCTGGAGGCAGAACACAGCAACATTTGACCCCGAGCCAAAAGGGATTGCAAAAAGCACAGCATTTTAGTGAGCATGAGTGAGAACAAACGAGATGAATAAACATGTAGAAAATACGGGTTTATGCAACTCACGATTTATGTGACGTATAAAAAAATGAATGAATACCTCTTTAGTACTGGAACAGAACTTTTTTTCTGTTCAGCCTGACTCTCATATAACAGCATTAATGTTGATTTATTGTATCCATTCCCTGTCATTTTATTTACTTCTTCTAGTTTAACAGTTACATCATGAAATATTGTTACAATATGGAAAAATATAGGGGGGTTATTTTTTGTTTAAAGGTGAGCTTTCTTAGTAGGTATATAAATGCACTCACAAGTGAAAAGCTGTTATGATAAAAAGTGATAATAACTATAATTCTTCCTTTGAGATAAAGCTATTTCTCTCTCCTTATGTAAAAACTGAGGATGGCCACCTTCTTCAGTTTTGCTGGGGTGGGGGAGATTCTCCCCTGCTTAAGGATAGGGGCTCCTTGGTTATGATGTTATCATGCAACCTGGGAGAATCTGGTTGCCCAGGCTAAAAAGCCTAGAAGACCTTTGTTTCCCATGCTGGCAGGTGCACAGGAAATGAGAAGTTGCACCAGGGCAGCCCAACTAGCATCTTTCATTTGGGCTCAGCGAATGGGCTGGGAAGTCCACAAGGCACCCTGGAGTGATTCCCATTTTGCAATTGGAAGGGAAAGAAGTGGAGTTGTAGCTCCCTTACACTCCTTTTGTCCTGCCCAGTGTCATTTTCTGACCAACATTTTTCAGGATTTGGTTCTCAACAGCATGCAAGGTTGTTCTTCTCATTAGGGCATGTTTCCCTTCCAAATATCAGAGATTGCCTGGCAGGTGAGCAGCAGCATCTTGAAAGCCAAATGTGGAATTCAAGGGGGGGGGAGATGGAGCCCATCTTTGTATGATCAGCAATTAAATCTAACATTAGATTAGTGCCCAATACCTTATTTTCACATCTCTAACGTCAACTAATCCAGGGTCTTTTTGTGCTGAAGCCCTCTTTACAATATGACAAAAAATACTAGAGAGATGTGAGTCATCACAGGCAATTCCAATGCCGTGGTCAAGGTGAATAGCATATTGCTAGATTTAGCCCACATAGGCTATCAGTCTGTATAACACAGGGTTAGAGCTTTCTTAGAGAAGGTTGGCTGTTGAATCTTTTCGTTCTCTCTTTTTCCTAACTCCTATGAGGTTCCTCCATGCTTAATTATTAACACCTGGATCATCAAAGAAGGCCTAAGATCATCTTTGTAAACAATTGATTTCCTATCCCAGCTCCCAAAGCTACAGCAAAGGCACACAAGAGCTCTGATCTAGTAGGGAGAAGCTGACCTACTACAGGAATGAGGCTGGATTTAATGTAGATCAGATGGTTTGAAGTTGTTTGTGGATTGCCCAAACAGATGTATTTTTGTTTTTTGTTTTTGCTGTCCATCACCTCCTGATATAGATTTAGACATATGTTTTATTCACAGAATAATGCCAAGAAGTTTAACTGATATTAATCTCATATTTAGAATATACTTATTCATAACTACTGATGAGTCCATTTCCCCCCTAAAATATTAGTATGAGAATAGTTATCTTAATGTGAAAAGGAGTTTGTTCATTAATTATAAAACGTTCTCAGGAGAGACATATTTTGTCAGGTAATTTGTTGTGAATGTTGCAACAGTCTTTTTCAGAATACACAGTGTGGGCAGATGAATTAAAAAGAGTTATGAAATAGATAGCAAGCAATGCTGAATTCTGATGAGTTTCAGAAATGTTCACCAAAGTTGAGAGCATTTGTACAGCATGAAGCATAATTTTTTGTTTTGTTTTCAACCTTCAGATCCCTTATGCTGGGGTATTTTGATGCTTCAGCCTCATGGTCCCATTTAAGTTAGTGAGTCACCAAGCCAGGACATGAAGTTGTTAAGAGATCAGGCCTGATCTGGTGAAATCCACTGTCTAGTACTCTCAGTGAAGCCAGTGTGTGGAAGTTGTGGACACTCCCTTGTCTGTTTCAACAGAGGCTTTCAGCAGGAATTTTTCAAATGCATTTTGTCCTAGTTTGCTAAATCTTTAGCTCATTTTCCCCAGACAAACTGTATCCTTCTAATGCTGGCTGGGGCTGATGGGAATTGTAGTCCAAATAATCTGGAGAGCACGAGGTTGGGGAAACATTGCTTTAAAGAAAGGTACATTATGGTAACCATACCCTAAAATGTAAAGTTTGAAAAGTTGTATGCAGTTTATCAAATTCACTCAATCTTCCCACAATCTTGGGTTACTCATTAGTATACATTGTGGTACTGAAGTGCACGTCAAACTGTCTAATCCTTCGTTGAGCACTAAATCAGAGGCAAGTGGATATCCCTATCAAGAGTAATTGGCTGCTTTCTTTTCCAGGGCTGTTACGATCTGATGACCAATTTTATGGAGACAAATATGGGGATCATAGCTGGAGTAGCTTTTGGAATTGCATTCTCACAGGTATACATTTTTAGTGCTTTGAAGGAAAGGTGTGTTTGCTTATTTCTTCAGCTTCTGGGAAGGATTAGGATAAGGGACATGCCTCTCAAACTGTTCATTAGTTCTTAGGGTCATCTGTTCATTGATTTTTCTTTTTCCAACTTAAATGGAGTTTCTCCTTGGGAATATCGGTTACAGCCCAACTAATGACTGCCTCAAGGGGGTGGGGAGGACCCTTCCATTGGGTCAAATAAAGGTTAACCTAATAAACCAATGGCTTAAATGGAGCGTAAACAACTGACATGCCAAGCAGTTGATGCATGACTTACATAGGTTTCCCCCCAGCCCAGAGGAGTCTTTTGCGTAAAGGAAATATCAGATTCAGAGAACTATCATCTATGAAATGAAAGCAGATGCCAAGGTAGTCACATTCAAGGGTTCATATTAAGGGCCATCAACAGATAAATTTACTTCAGTTTTCACAATTAACATTTGTAATAAATAAAGGGGTATTTAGTGTAAATGCTGGGGCTGACAGGTACTGGAGACTAACAACATGGAAGGGCCACAGGTCTTAGATGCTGGGGACAAACAGGGCAGAAGAGTTGTTATGTTTAGCTTCCCAGAAGCATCTCTGGCAGACTGCTGTTGGAAATCACATTGTTAGGTTTAGTGGACCTTTTGTTCTGATCCAACAGAATTGTTCTTATGTTCCTATCTTACCCTTCCTCCCGATAGTGCTGAAAAGAGGAGCAAGCAAGAGGATTGTTGGTGATTCTGGGGGGTGATTGATTATGTGTGACAGGATGCCAGAGATAACTTAATACTTTATACCCCACTTTTATATCCCACTCAAGGCAGTGGACATAGGATTCCCAAGTGACCTCCCACTGAGGCACTGAACAGACACAAACCTGCTTAGCTTCAGCAATGTGGCCATACCCCATGTCATGAGATCACGCCATGTATAATTCACTGTCTTGCATTTCTGAACCATGATCTTTCTGCATTGCTATTGGCAAAGGTCTATTGTCCATAGCAATCTGTTCTCAAGCCAGCTTTGGCGGAGCTTGATTTCCAGTGGAATGTTATACAAGCATACTTCTAAGTGGCACATCATGAAGACATCCCTTTGGGCTTGTTCTACACATGGGAAGAAATTCCTTACCTCTGCTTACCTCCCCCTCTATGTCAGACAATAAAATGGAACTGTATACCACACCCTTTCATTATATAATCTGTTTCCATGCTGTTTCCAAGTAATCAATAACACAATGAAAAATCAAACAGCACTGTGTCCTTAACTTTGGAAGGAGATAATCTGCCATGAAGAAACCACCCCAGTTGTTGTTTTTTGCTTCTGCACTATTGAGTGTTTCCCGCTTCTCTTTGCGTAATTAGCTAGACTGGAGATGGTTCAGCTTGTGAAAAATGAAGTTTTTTGAAACTAGAAAAAGAAGTCATGAAACACAATAAAAGTGTCCTGTGGCACACTTTCTTTAAGCACACATTTGGGGGGTGGGGTGGGCTGTGCCTTGGACCTAAAAGTGTCTGCACAATTCACATTTGTGCACACTTCTGTAGAAGAGACACCTGTGAACCCTTAAGAGATTGTTTTGTTTTAAAATGGTATCGGTCCTTTCAGTTGGAATAACTTATAATTAGAAAGCATTCTTTATACAAAACGAAGGACCAAACCAAGCTGCACATGGTAAAGTCTAAATTGTCAAACATCGTGTGTGTTTCAGAAAAGTGACAGCAACCTTCAACGTATAATGCGGGTGGACATTTTCCTCTTAGTCCCCAAGTTGTCCTTGTACATTTAGGAAAGAGAATTGTACAGAGTGTAGCTAGTGGTTTAAAAGGTCACTGGTATGCCCTTTGTAAGATGGAATTGCAACCAGGTTACTCATTAAATGGGGAGAAATTATAGTACAGCTTTACAGCAATGTTGACCTGCTTTTAATGGGGAATACAGGGCCCAGGCACTTATTTGTAAATGTATTGGAAATCAATTTTACAATGTATAATAACCATTCATTTTCAAATAGTGGAGGCCTGGTGTATTTCACATGCATCATGTTATTGCTTTAGTTTTTTTTATTGGTAATTTAATTGTCAAAGTAAATTTAAGTATTTGTACATTGACTGAATGAGATATAGTTCATCAACAAATAGAACTGTTCAGATCTGGGGATTCAATAACCGGATCCCAATTAAGACTGCAGTTCTAACCCCACTTACTGGTGAGTAAGCCCCATTGAATTTAATAGGACTTACTTCTGAGATGTGGGTGGCACTGTGGGTTAAACCACAGAGCCTAAGACTTGCCGATCAGAAGGTTGGCGGTTTGAATCCCCGCAACAGGGTGAGCTCCCGTTGCTCCATCCCTGCCCCTGCCAATCTAGCAGTTCGAAAGCATGTCAAAGTACAAGTAGATAAATAGGTACTGCTCCAGCGGGAAGGTAAACAGTGTTTCCATGCACTGCTCTGGTTTGCCAGAAGCGGCTTAGTCATGCTGGCCACATGACCCGGAAGCTGTATGCTGGCTCCCTCGGCCAATAAAGTGAGATGAACGCCGCAACCCCAGAGTCGGCAACGACTGGACCTAATGGTCAGGGGTCCCGTTACCTTTTACTTCTGAGAAGTCATGGTCAAGATTGCACTGTTAGTCATACTGAAACTGAGTAGGTCCACTGAAATCAGTGTGCCTTAAGTTAGTCATTTTGCAGTAGCAGTTGTCAGGGCAGGGCAGGCAAGGCGGTGTTGCTTAGCTGCCTTCCCAACTCTGAGCATTGCTACTGGTGGTTCATGAGAGGGGCAATGCGCAGGGAGCACAGCACAGATGTAGCAGCAGAGCCAGTCCAATACTTCTGCTACAGTACCTGCACAATGCTGAGTTGCCCCCTCTCCCGTGCTCCCCCCCCCACTTTCAGGAATCAGCAGCAATTTTCGGTGTCAATGCTGCCTTCACTATGCTACCCCATCAACTACTACTGTCATAATGTACATTTTAATGATTCAGTGGGTCTACTCAAAGTATCCCTAAGTTCTAGATCCAACCCATAGTTCATTAGAGACAAAAGGGGAATATAAAATTGGATGCTGAGAATTAATTGCAGCCTGAATACAGGTTTAATTTTGGGCATGAGAAGAATATCTAAGTATTAATATGCCTGCAATCTTTGTGACTGACTAGAGCTTACCACCCACTGTTTTGGTTTTAAAAACAAAACACACTGACTCTGCCGCTACCACCAGTCAAAGACATTATAATCTTCCTTAAATTAAGCATACTCCTTACCAGGCAAAACAAGACTGTCAAGTATTTCTGTTACATCCAGCTTTCAATGAATGCTGAAGGCACACTTCTTTACCCTGGCCTTTAACATCTGCTTATCTGTGTGTTCAGTACTCACTCTATTCCTGTGACTGTAATCTGTTTTAACTCTTTTTAATTCTGAATTTTAAATTGTTGTAACCCACTCTGAGGCCTGCTGGATAATAAATGTATTATTATTGTTATTAGGCTTTTTGCAAACTGGCAAATTGATTTAATCATTCTAGAGGCAATTTAATACATAAGCATTTTGATAAGGTAACAAGTCTTCTCAATCGTAATGTTTGTGTGAAAGAAAATAGCGGAATGTATACTCAATTAAAACATGTAGTGGTTGTTGTTGAAAAAATACATCTCCCCAGAATAGTTTATTTGATTAAATGTATAGCATATTAAATAGTTAACCTGAGCTGTCAAGCAATGTACAGGGGTTATAGGTGAGCATTGACTGTGCTATGAAATGGATAGCCAAATATATCACATGGCATTCTAGTAGATGCTTGTGACATGCACAGAAAGCAAATGACTGTGGTGGACCTCACTCCAATCTTACTTTGTAGATGACAACTGATGTCTTCTGTTTTTAGTTATATACATAGTGTAGAATTCCTTTAAAAAATTGAACTAAAAGAGCAGCTGTATTTTACTTTAGTATTGTCAGTTGTCTGTCACTGGTAAACTCTGCACTTGTGAAATGTAGGTTTGTAGCAGAGATAACAAGGAAATGATAGGAAAGTTGTTTGGAGGGGGCCATCTAGAATGAAGACAACCAGTGGGCAACCCGCTCACTTATGTGGATCACAGAAATGCAAAAAGGAGCAGTCTAAGGGATTTTGGGTGTGCTAGACTGGAGGAATGCACCCCACAGTGGGAACTGAAAAAGGCAATGTGTCATGGCAGCCAAGAGTCCTCCAAACTGCAAGTGCCACGTTGGACAGATGGAGTGTAGGATGAAATGTAACACTGAACCGCTTTGGAAGATTAATCTGATTGAGAGTAACTGGCTCTAGAGTACTGGGGTTAAGTGCAAACTGGAACACTTTAATTACAAGTACCTTTTGGTCAAGTTTCTTGGACACTTTTACATTCTACTATACTCTGCGGCCAAGATGCAGAAAAGTGCCACGACTCATGATCACTTAATATGAGATGTCTTGAATGAAGTGAAAAAGCAGCAGCATAACTCCGCAAACAGCTCTGAATGTTAAAAGCAAAGCAAGAGTATATATTCCCTGAGCAACCCTAACAACTTGTGATTGTCAAATAACATAGAATGATCTGAGTGCTGCTAGCCTCTTCTGCTAGTGGCAATTGATTAGAATGGCTAATAAAAGGAGCTCGCATAAGAAAGTTGTGTAGACTCTAATCACACTTACAGCCTGTACAACATCCATGTGCTTCAAGATAAATGCCAAAGTGATTGCTCAGGTGTCTGGCAATGTCTGTAACATCTGAAATCACTTTGTGTCTGACCTACTGCTTTTGACACACCAACATGGCAGGGAGTAGAAAGAACCTGTGAGGCACATTGCTATGCCTTAACTACGTACTGTGTAAAGCAGGCAGACCTGGAGCTCATTGTGCAGGCGTCTGCACAGTGAACACTCCAGAGACCACACTGGTCTGGAGGCTGTGCATCAATGCATAGCGGGAAAACAGTGACCCATATTACAGTGAGATTTTCATGGATTATTTGCTGACCTATAACTAGTGTTTAACTGATCTCAGTGATCTTGTATAGCTCAGTTGGTTAGAGTGTGGTGCTGTTTCGACCCCCATATGGGGCAGCTGCATATTTCTGCATTGCATGGGGTTGGACTAGATGATCCTGGGGGTCCTTCCAATTCTACAATTCTGTGATTCTATCTTCATGAGCATATCCTAAGATGCCTGAAAGACGAGAAGCTAAAGAACAACAGATTGTTTTGCAGATACAGCCTTTTTTCAATGTGTAAATATTGAAGGTGAGCTGTAACCATTGGGGAGGGGTGACAGGAATAACATATATAAATTGTATAATAAAGCAAGTCAAAAAGACTTTGATTTCTTAGAAACAAATATAACAAAAGTGAAGTTCCTGGGTGGGAGATACTTTACAGGAGCTGATGCTTCGCAATTGCATTGATTCTGTGCTTCTATTGTGTCTATTGGCTTAAATATATAATATTTGTGTATTTACATATTTTAAGGGATCAAATAAATAAATAATCCTCTGAAGAGTCCATGGATTTCACAGTGACACTGAACTACATGTATGATATTTTCTCTTACTCTCTCTAACAGTTGATTGGAATGCTGTTGGCATGTTGCCTGTCCCGGTTTATTACTGCCAATCAGTACGAGATGGTGTAACAAGGTGGGTCTGTGTATATTGCTGTATGCAGGATGTCCTTCCCAAAGTGACTCTCATGCCTTGCTTTTCTGCTTATGAAAGCCATTACATAGCTGCTTGTATTAAGTATAGTCAGTCAGTTTTTGCAGCTGGGATGAAAATAGTATAATCAGAGTGGCATTATTATAAAAAATAAAAAATCCTAAATAGATCTCTTGATTTAGGCAATATACTGGATATGTTTTTGTAACCTTAAAAAACAACAAACCCCCCCCCCCCACAAAAAACACCTTAACAATATCTGCATATCTACTCAGATGGAAGTGTCACAGAATTCAGTGGGGTTTACTCCCAGGAAAGAGTTTACAGGATTTCAATCTTCTGAAGCAAAATATCACTTACATTGCTATTCTGTGGTTTATTTCAATTAATTCATTAACCAGTTAGAAGCAAAGCAGCTAAGCTACATGAAAACCACGGGGGCAGATCATTAGGAGATTTGGAGCTAGTTGATGACACTTTCTTTCCTTTACGTTTTGGCCCAGAGAGGCTGTGAAGGTTCTAAACCAGTGATGGTCTGGATGCGGGTTAAGAACCTGTAACTTAATTTGGACAAGGTAGAAGTGCTCCCAGTCAGTAGGACTGCTGATCTGGCAATAGGATTTCAGCATGTTGGTCTCCCCTTGGAAAACCAGGTTTGCAGTTTCAGGATGCTGTTAGTCCTGACCATGCTCCTGATTTCCCAGATGGCTGCTGCGGTCAGGAGCACTTTTCCTTTCCATAGCTGGAGTGCCAACTGTACCCATTTATGGAAAGGATGGACCTGTATAGCTCAGCTGGTTAGAGTGTGGTGCTGATAATGCCATACAATCCCTGTATGGGACAGCTACATATTCCTGCATTGTAGGGGTTTGGACTAGATTAATCTCATGGTCCCTTTCACCTCTACAATTCTATGATTCTAATTATAATGGAACTAGATATTGTGCTTATATTTGTTAATGTTTTCGCAATACAGGGTTCAATCCAAAGGCTTTCTTTTCCCAGTGGGAGGAAAGTTCTTCAGTTAGAGGAAAGGAACCTTTGATCTAACCCAAAGCATCCTTACCTTCAAAAGAGGATTTTTATGGTTGATGGTAACTAAAACAATCTCTTGCTCTCTCTCCCACCCACCCCTTTCTGTTCTTTCCAGGGGTGTCAAATACAGTGCCTGTTTTCAATCAGGAACTGGATAATTCTTGGAAGACTTCTAAAGAATGTTAGAGCACATACACAACTACACATATACACACACACATAAAGCCACCACCTTCTAAACTCTGTACCATGCGTAGTGTACCATTCCGTGAAGTACTGTTGTGCCGCAAAAGTAGCCTGAACCATTCAGCATCCAGTACTGTACACTCCATCCTGAAGGCTCTGCATATGATGGCACTATATGTATGTTCTTGGTCAGACTGTAGTTGCATTGTAAAGTTAACAGAGGTAATTCATTAACAGCAATGATTGGGCTGTGCATGTAGTGACTGGAGGGCGAGATTAGCCTTTCACTATGGTTAATAAATGTCGCACACATCCATATTAAACTTGTATACAAATATATAAATATATATATATATATTATTTGGTTTTTCAGATTTTTAATTTCTTGATTTTTGTTTACTGCTTTACTAAAGTTTTTCAACGTACCCACTCCCTCCCCCACAACTGCCCCAAGAAGAAATCAGTTACATAACTCATGAAGATACTTGAAAAAAGTCCAAAACCTGCTTGAGAGAAATTGTTCTTTTGATGTTCTGCTGCACCTTTGATTCTTAATGTTGTACACCTAGTGGGTTGCCAGTAGGCCTTTGTCTAGTGCATTCTGCCTCTGAATCTGAACCTGTGTAATAGTTACTAAGCTGTGTTTGTTTGCTTACTGTGAAACCAGTAATTTCTGCTTTTAAAAAAATTAGATAATTATGAACTAATCAAACTGTGCTGTAACACTACTTTCTTCTCCCCCCTTTTATTTCTTTTACTCTCCTTTTGCATTGAAGTTGCCACCAAATACATTGTCAAATCAATCAAACTTATGGGGGGGAAAGAGTGTGTGGAATATTTTTTGGGGTTGGGGAGCAAAAGTTTAAGACCTTTTTAAAAAAGAATAGGAATTTTTAAATAAGGCCTCTGTCTAGCATGCCAACAAGAATGCATTGATATTGTGAGTATTTGTGATATACATATTAATAAATGGAACCATTACAGATTTCTACTGGCCTCCGCTTTACTTTTCAGCAATTACACAGACTTCTTTTTTCAATGGCAATGCTATGAAAGCCTGTATCTGCAAAACATTCCTTCCTACCTCATTTCATCACCCCCCCCCCGCCATCACTCTGATAGAGCACCATCTGAACATGGTTTATTTCAGGGCTTGGAAGTGTTCATGTGAACTTTATGTTCACACTGGATAGGGTAGCACTTCAGTTATCATCCAATTTAGGGCGGGGGGCACAAATCAGGTATGAAAAATTGCAACAACATAAAATACACTGCCCTACAGCAATTTGACAACAACATTGTCTGGTTTCTTTTCTGGAGAAAAGAGATAGTACAAGACCAGCTGTATGTATATTGAACATTGGGTTGCTGCCCCACATATGTCTGAAAATCTTACAATTGCAGATGTGATCCAAAGTGTATATGTATGACATAATTGTTTTCCATTTCTCATATATAATACATTTGCCTAGTATTCATAATTAAATTGCTTCTTCAGATGGCATGCAAATACCAGTTACTACCAATTTCACTGTGTAAATGTGTTCACTACCTGAACATTAAAGGTATGCTTGAAAGTGACACCAAGTACAAAATGCAAGAACAAGCTGTTAATTTGAGTGAAGATAAAGGAGCATCTGGACACATCTCAGCTGAAAGAGACATTCATGACCGTGCAGCCTCCTGAAAGAACTGGTGCTTTGATAAACGTTTAGGACCGAGGGTCACTAGAGAAGAGGACCCTGCTTCTTGGCTCTTACTGTCCCCTAGTGCAGCAGCACCAGAATCCCTAATTATGATTGAGTAAAACAATTTAGGTCAGGTCTTGAGAGGTCTCTGGGGCAATTTTGCAGCCTCCTTTCCCTGCCTGGCAGGATGTCTGCCTTGAGGTTCTGACTCAGAACCCCAGTCACCCGGTCAGGGGAGAGACAAGGATGCTGGGTCCTGCATGGAGCCCCTGAGCTCTGGCGGTAGCAGCACCGTTGCGTAGCAGCATGATCTGCCAAGTGGGCAATACTCTGATGCTCAGGGGGATAAGCCCTTCCTTCTCAGCCAGATTTAACTAGGTCGTGAGGAAAAGGAGCTGGAAATTTGCAACCAGCTCCTAAGGAAATGGAAGCACCAGTTAGCTCTTAGTGCTGCAGTGGGACATTTGGATGAAGGTGCTGCTGCCACAGCTACTGGGCGGTCCTCATTGTGCTGTCCAGCAGAGCTTTTCCAGGTAATATAGGGTCTGGCCCAAAGGAGGTGGTAGAACGGACGATAGCTCATTATGACTTGTTTGCATAGCATTTTGAGGATAAAATTGCTTGCATCCACTGGGATATAGTGCCTGCTATTTTAGCAGATGAATCAAGGGGCGTCCAGAGCACTGTCCAGCCCTGTTGTGTTGGGTGAGTTTCAGTAAGACTCGAGGATGTGGAAAAAGTGCTTCGATTGGTTAGGGCAACCACTTGCACTCTGGACCCTTGTACCCAGTGGCGTAGCGTGGGGGGTGCAGGGGGGGCTGGCCGCACCGGGCACAACATCTGGGGGTTAGGGTTAGGGGGCGCAAATCCACAGGTTAGGGGGCGCAAATTACTTGCCTTGCCCCGGGTGCTGACAACCCACGCTACGCCACTGCTTGTACCTCTTAGCTGATAAAAACTAACAGAGAGGGGAAACCCTGTGGGACCATGCTTTCAGGGTAGCTACATTTTCCTG
Organism: Podarcis vaucheri; assembly: GCF_965113315.1. Taxonomy (NCBI): domain Eukaryota; kingdom Metazoa; phylum Chordata; class Lepidosauria; order Squamata; family Lacertidae; genus Podarcis; species Podarcis vaucheri. The sequence goes on along the minus strand of NC_138762.1, from coordinate 61,651,819 downwards.
GCTTTGCTCCTGCATCTTTCGCAGCAGACTAACAGGAAGAGATTAGGCAGGTGGAGCTTTCTTCCTCATTGCTTTATCTCTCTGCTAGAAAAGCCTGCCTAATTTCTCTGTGTGCAGCTGCTGTTAAATGAGCAGGAGGAGAGCGGGCAAAGGGGGGCAGGAATGACAACTCTAATTAAAGGTATGGTTTCACAGAACAAACTGGGGTCTCTTCCTGATTTCTGCTCAACGGTAATGCAGAGAGAGAGAGAGAGGCATGTGGAGGTGCAGCAAAGATGTTCCACTGTGGTGATTTTTAAACCATGAGTACCCTTTGTGAATCAGAAGCAGGGTGCCGCCTTTTTAACCTGACCTGCTCCAAAGCCTTAACAGCAGCCTAACAAGCAGACAAAGCTTCCTGGCATTTTGTGTCTTTGCCTGTATAAGCTTCCCCTGATAAATTTTGGTGTCAGGCTATAATTAAAGCTGGAAAGGGGGTGATAAAGCTTGGCTGTGCCTGCTTGGCAAACAGTGCAAAGGTCTAACTGTGTGTGAATGCATGTGATGAACCTTCCAATGGCCCTCCTTTTTCGCTGCAAAGCGGTCTAAAGGGGTGGACAATTTGGAGTACAGCTGGAAGGGAATGCTTTCACAGTCACAACAAGAGAAAGCAATGAGTATGGGGGGTGAAGGACAAAGCACTCCCTCTTCTTGCACCAAGACCCTCCTCACAATGCTGTTTTGCAATGAAGTAGCATCATTGGGCATTCATTGCACACATTTATGGTCCTCAAGTTCTTCAAGTAATGCCAGTTCATCACTCCATGCAGCTCTAAGTGCAGCAAAACCCATATTATCTGGGGACAGAGATGGGAAACCTGTGGCCCTCTGGTCAAATGTGCTGCTGGTAATGTAGAATTATAAGTCTTGAAGGGGGGGAAGTATTGGGACTCCCATAGTCCTTGACCATTGGCCATGCTGGCTGGTTGGTGATGGGGATTTGGAACCTAAACATCTCAAAGACCACTGGGTCTCCATTTCTGCCTTTTGGAGTAGCAGCTTTAATAACACATACAACACAGTGGGGCCAACCTAGAAGGCTCCTCGCTGCAAACAGTCTAAATGCATCTATTCTGAGGTTGGGGTTTGGTTCTGTGGGTTTCCAGCAGAAGGTGACAGTGCACAGTGGTGATTGGCTCCCCCCTGTAATGTCACCAAGACTCTCCCTCCCCCCCCCCGCCGCCTCAAGTCTTTGGTTGTTGTGCATTTAAATATTTCTTTCTTTTTAAAAGACAGATAAAGACATGAATGTTCATGTTGTGCTTTCAAAAAACTTTTTTTAAAGGCAGACAACTTGCTTAAAAGATTGGAGAAAGAGCAAAACAGATAGCTGAGCTGGTATTTGATTTGCTGGTATGAATGCCTGCCATTTCAGTTACTAAGTGGAGCTTGCCCCATGGCTGAGGAGTGTGCTAGAACTGTGAGTTTTCTGGGTGCTTCCAGATGAGGGCTTAATATTGTAAATAGGTTGTTCAAATATCGCAAATGGGTCACTGGCAACTGTAGTTGCTTTTTTAAAAAAGATTTCCCCTAGGAAGGATAAATCTGGATTAAATGAGAGGAAAAAATGGCTGGCATTTTGATGCCAAAAACCTCGTTGCATGGGGGACATCCGCCCTGCAATGAGCACCCATCTGGAAGAACCCTGCCCTTAGCAAAGACCAAGCCTAGCCAAGGGTTTTAAACCTTTATGCCTTGCATGCAAGCACATCTCCAAATTATCTTGGACAAAATATTCTTTTCCTCTAGATGGACGTTAATTCACTTCCTTCCATTATCCCCTTGAGCAAAGAGTTTCCATCATGCTCAGGACCCCAGAACATCCCTCCCTTCCCTTGGCCCTTGTGCAGCAGTAATCCTGATTGAGTACTTGGGGGACCAGCTCTTGGGCTTTCCCCCACAGGGTCAGATCCTGCACTGCACTGAAGAATAGCACCTATTCTGCTTTATAGCATAATAAGGAGGCCATCCCTGCAGGAAAACAGTTTGCAAAGAAAGCCTGGCACACAACCTGCCACTTCTCAGCTGGCTGGGAAACTTAATCTGATCAAGCAAAGCAGAGCAAGGGTGGAAAGAGCTTGCAAACATTGCTTACTGAGCCTCAAAACAAAATTCCTAGTGGGGCTGTATGCAAGCTGCCCAGCATTGGTGCAGATAGAAAGTTGGCACCCGCTGCATTAATTTAGAAGATGAACATTGCCCTGCATGGTACAGCCTAGAAGCAGCAGACTGGGTTGGCATTTGAAGGAGGTGTCAGCTTGCCAAAGCCAGATTGGCCAGAGCCAGCCTTTGACAAGAAGCAATACAAGAGCTGCAGACGGCTCAGAGAAGGCCTTGCTCTCTTCGGGTGGCTGCTCCTGGCTTCCTGGCTGATGCTGAGCAATGGGGAGTTGCATGAGCAGTGGGAATAATACAAGAGATGCAAATGCATGTAAGATGACAAGGCAGCAAGGGGAGAGAGAGCCAAGCCAGGCCTTCTTTGATTCTTCAGAGCAACAGGGACATCACCTGTTCTTCAAGAATGCTCAGAAATTATAAACGGAGGCTCTGAGATTACATCCGCAAGCTCTCTTAGTACCTTTGGGTGCAGCTTATCAGGCCTTGGAAACTTGAATTCATTTAAAGTAGCTAAGTGTTCCCTTCCACCTCTTTTCCTATCCTGGGCTGCAGTTCCCTCCTTGCATCGTTTAGTCTGTAATCACCAGGATGAGCACTACTTTCCTCTTGGGTGAAGACAAAAGCAAAGTAGGTGATGAGCCGTTCTGTCTTCTCTCTGTCACCCAATAGCATTCTCCATGCTGAGGACCTATTACTTTGATTGTTCCTCCTCTTGCTTCAGACTTAGCCAACTCAAGTCTGGGTTCACAGTTGTCAGTACCCCCTGCCTAAAAAAGGGGTTCACCAGCCTGCTTGTTTATGCAGACCTATATCAGGATTTTGGGGCCAAAATGGGCAAAAACAACATTTGTAATGCTTCTCAGCCTGGCTACTGGTGGCTGTTCTTACTTACCGTAAGTGGCTATTTACATGTCTGAATTAATGGTATCCCAATAGCAGTAGCAAAGGCTGCTATTTTGAAAGTCAGTACTGGCCCTGCATTATAGCAAGCCAAGTCCTTTGCCAAGAAGCTACTTTAACCTATTTGTTAGGTAGGTAGGTATATTTATTTTGATTTATTACATCTATATGCTCTCTTTTCTCTGAGGAGCTCAAGGTGGCGTACTTGGTTCTTCCCCCTCCCCATTTAATCCCCACGAAAATGATATGAGGTCAGTTAGGCTGAGAGGCAGTGACTGCCCCAAGGTTCATGGCCAAGTGGGGATTTGAACCCTGGTCTCCCAGGTCTTAGTCCAATACTGTAACCACTATACGACACTGCTTATCATTTCCAGTTCTTGCTGAACAGCATGCAGGGTTTTCCCTTCTAGTTTTTAGAAGGTACATTTGTGGAATGTAAATCAAACTAGCCTTATAAGGCTAGAAAGTGAAAAGGGGAGGGAGAGAGTGTGTGTTATTGGCAATTAGCACAGGCTTTTAAAAAAGTAATTAGCCCTCTTGCCCCAAGAATTAATGAATGTGTTTCATTACTCTCCCTAAGGGATAGTCGGCCCAATAACAATCCACTGCAGATTAATGTGACTCTAAAAACTACAAGGTCTGAAAATGCAGGCTGCAAGATGAATGCAGGTGGGCAAACTTACGAAGATGAACATGGGAAGAAATGCTTACGTAAAGATGGGTCATTAATAAAGCTGGATGGGCTAAGGGCATAAAAAAATGAACCAGTTTCTTTTTCTGTTATGCATATTCAACATGGGTAAGCATGATGCAAACAAACAAACAAGGCCAAATGCCTTGCTAGGGAAAATCTGGAGAAAGAAAATTGGTTTCCACTGATTTCTTGCTCATCTCAGCCACCAATGATGCTATGAAGCACTGACTTTTTCCCCTGAATTCGGCTGGAAAAGAAACAACCCGTGAGTAAGCGGAATTGGGACTTTAAAATATCTATTTGTGAATTCGGTACGATCGGGGTATGTGTTAAAGGGAAGTCCGCACCCCCCCTTTTTGCAGACGATCTAAAGCAACAATAGAAGAACTAAGCTGGAGAGCCTACCCTCTGCGGGGTGAGTTAAAAAAGATATTAACTTCCTCGATTTGGCAAAAAGAAATTTTGAGCTGGAGTGTAAGAGTGGAATTTTAGAAGCTTCCTTTGTTGTGTACAACCCCCCCTCCCGGGCCTGGGAGCGTCCCGTGTTTGAGTCTGTGGAAGAGCAATACGGAGTTTGACAGCTGTCAAAGCTGTCAAACGGGCAGTTTAAAGTTGAAAATTTTTTATTTGAGATCTCTCTGGACTAAAATGAGTTACAATTGAACTAAAATTGTTGGAAACAAAGAAACAACAACGAGTCAGAGGTTTGTTGGAAGAAGATTACTAAGTAACCAGATTCCCTCTAGGGGGAATTCTGTGACATTACAATGGCTGCGGATGGAAAGTTACTAGCGGAAATCGAAAGAATGTTTTATTTGGTGGGAATTTTACAAGAGCAGAGTCTGACTATGAATAAACAACTCACGGCCTTGACTTCTGGAATAAGCAGCTCTGCTGAATGTATTGAGGACTTGAATGAGAAAGAATCTGCAGCTGAACTGGAAATGATATCTCAAGAAGTGGAGGAGACTAAACAAGGAAAGGACAAAGCACAGATGGAAAGTACCAACCAGAAGCTTATACTAGTGGAGTATAGGCAAAGAGACTTTTGGATCACATGGATTACAAATCTGCGAAAGATGAAGGAGGAGGCCCCTGGAGGATATGGAATACAGGAACTTAAAACAAAGAAGAAATATGATTGGGGCCTCCACTTTGACTTTGACTTTGACTTTGATGCTGAAGTTGAATGGTTTGTGGAACCTCAGCAGCAGTTGTTCTTAAATTCTCTTGTGGGAAGAAAATTTGGTTTGACGGGGATAGATCTCCTTCGAGACTCGACGGCCAACACAAAGGACTACCAACAAGACCGGCGGAGAGGGACGGAAAGAGACTTGAAAGCCTCGGATGTGAGGAATCCAGGCTAAGAACTGTCATTTTGGACATGTACTGGGGAAGGGACGAAAACCGGGGATGGGAGGGAGGGGAAAATAGAACGTTAAAATCACTCAAGACTTTTGGGTTTAGTTATTATGATCTTTATCTAATATAAAATGGGAAATCGACGGAAGAGAATTTGAGTCCAACTTAGGAAAGAACCTATTTGTTATAAAAGATGCAATATTAAGATGGTAAAGAGGAGAAATAATAATTTGCTGACATAATCATGGGAATTAGGATGCATGAAGGGGGGTGGGGGAAGTCAAGGAACAAGGTTAAGAAACTAGGTTTTTTTTGGAATTATACATGTTTTTGTCTTTGTCTTTTTTTTGTGTGTTATGTCTTTATAAAATGTGAAAAACCAATAAAAAAATTTATAAAAAAAACCAAAATGTACCTTGGATTTTATTAGAACTTCACACCATATTGGACTTCCGGGTTAGCGCCATTGGCAATGGCGGAGTTCCTCTGACCGAGAGGAACCCGCTCCGTGAAAATTGGGTCTTGCCGCCGCGGCGAAGGCGGAGACCCCTCAAAATCCCAGGCGGAGGAAGCCTGGGAATGTGGGAGTCGGCTGACACCAAGAGCGCCTCCTCTACTCGCAGGGAAACCCCTTTTCAGGGATCCGAAGCGACGTGGGGTGAGCGGCGCGGTGTTTTGAATCAACTGCTACTTTTATGGAGTGAAGCCGCACAGCCGTTGCCGGAGAGCGCTGACTTTTTTCCTGTGGACAATTGGACTCTAAACAAGTACCTGTGAGTAGAACGAAAAATTGGACTACGAAACATTTTAATTTGGCATTGAAGCGGGAAGGTTCTAAACAGGAAGTCCGCCTTCCGCTTTTGTAAATAGACTGAAGCAAAACTTTGCAAGCTAAAGTCAGGAAAGTCATATATAAAGGACTAAGTTTCCTTCAGTTATAACCATCAAAACCCCTCTTGGAAGCAGGAGAAGAGGGGGGAAATCTTAGATTGTTCAAGCCTGCAGGAGAGAGAGTAAAGAAAGATAAATTTCCACCGTCTCAAACCTGGGAACAGGGTGTCAGAGACAGAAATTTTTGGGGAAGTTCATTGACTGTGAATGGACCGTCTTTTGATAGATAGTTAAAAAAGAGAAACATATTGATTCCAATGTTGCCTTTTGCATTCAAAAGAAACAAAATATTTGAAAAATGAAAGTAACTTTCTTTTGTTGGACCTGCTTTCAAAAGATGGATACAAATAGAAATTGTCTCCTCTAGAGGGAGCTTGTTAAACTGTTGCTGGAGTCAATCTGGGGATTTCACAGCTGTGGAGATTAAGGATCGTGAGACAAGACTCTGACCTTGGATAAAAATGTGTTTAGAAGATGTTTTGGTGCTTGCTTTTTGCAAGACAAGCGCTTTGTTGGAGCAGCTGCATGAGAAGATGGATTTGATGACTGTTGCAGTCAAAAACTTTGGACAAACAGTGAATACTCATATAGAAACCATTCAGGAACCAACCCAGGAATCTGTTTTGACAGGGCAAGTGCAAGTGCCGAAGATAATGGAGGAGGTTGCTGTTGAACCTCAAGTAACACAAATGGAGAGACCCGAGGCCCTGCAGGAGCATAAGCTGCTGTTTTTGAAGACTGAACCTGGAGAAAGTCAGATATGGAGAGAGGGAGTATCGTTTGGTTGGGAGATGGGAAGCTGGATGGATCCCCCTAGGCAGGGACGTTTTGGTTTTTGGGATTGGGTTTTGGGCCGGGGGGGGGTCTGGAGTTGCGGGGGCTCTTAACTTTGGAGGGACTTTGAAACATGCTTTTAAATACTTTCTGGACTACAGTGCTGACTGTGGAGAATGGGCTGATCTGTTGAGGGGAGATGGAGATATTGTTGGGTTGGAGTCTCCCCGAGACCTACTCCTCAATGAGAAAGGAAAGCAATTAAGAAAAAGATCAACAAAAGACAAGGTAAAGTGCAGGTATAAACAAGAAGAAGATCTGCAGAAGGGACATGGAAAAGACTTAAGAGCCTCGGACATAAGATCACCAGGTTGATGGACTAGATGGAATGGACAGTAAGGACTGACTTAACCCGAGACCAGGAAGAAGAGACGTTGGATGAGGATTGGAAGAAAGTTTTTTTAAAAAATTATTTTGAGAATTAGTGTAAAATTAATGAGTATTAGGAAAAATGTTGGAATGAAACTATTTGGCTTTAGTAGAAATGATATAAGGAGTTATATATAAATAGGTATTAAGCTTTAAGTTTTAAGGTATTTTATGGTAAGATAAGGTTAAAATAAACTAAGGTAAATTGAATGACAGAATATAGTGAAAGATGGAAAGGATTTGCTGAGTTAATTAATAGGTTAGACCGTTAAGATAAATTATTTAACAAAAATTGAGAAAGATGGAAAGAATTTGCTGAAATAATTAATTAAACTAGAATACAAAAAGGGAGGTGTGAGGAGGTCGATGAAACAAGTAAATGAAAGATAAAAGATATGGAATATTGGATGTGTGTTTTAATGTTATTGATCTTTTTTGCTGTATTGTATTGGTTTTTAATTTTTTTTCTTTTTTATGTATTGTAATGTATGTCTTGTTAATTTTTTTTGTTGTTTTCTTCTTTTTTCTGTAATTTTTAAACTTCTAATAAATACCATTTTAAAAAAAAGAACGTCACACCATATTAGGTGCTGCTTTTGAGGTGGTCTTGTTGAGCTGGTCTATTACAGGATTATCTAAGAGAAATCTTGAGTTGCATATAATCATTAGAAACTGAGTTCCTCCAGTCATTCTCCATTAGTTAAACCTTCTTGTAATTACACCCTCATGTGGCTAGATTTATATTTCACCACAATGTAAGAGCAATTAGATCTACCCCATCAGTATTTTGAAGTTGTATGGTTCTGGAAAATTATACCATGTGCTTTTGAATAATCTGTCTCTTTCACTGTTTCTCTCTGTGACACACAAATACCTCTTCCCTCAGCTTGTTTCAGCCACCATTTCACACTTGCCTCTGCTTCATATACCCCAGATATACATTATACACTACAGTCCTACACAGCCAGATGAATGGTTACTTCTGGGTTTTGCCAGTATGGCATTTGTTTTCACAAAAGGCAGTGGTGGCCACCAACTTGGATGGTTTTAAAAGAGGATTAGATAAAATCATGGAGGATAAGGCTATCAGTGGCAATGCTCTGCCTCCACAGCCAGAGTCAGTAATGCTTTTCTGTTCAAAGCAGGCATGGCCAAACTTGGCCCTCCAACTGTTTTGGAACTACAACTCCCACCATCCCTAGCTAACAGGACCAGTGGTCAGGGATGATGGGAACTGTAGTCCCAAAACAGCTGGAGAGCCAAGTTTGGCCATGCCTGGTTTAAAGGAATAGAACACCAAAACTGCTAAGAATAAAAAATTGTCATAAATACAAACCACAAGAGCATAATGAATGAGATAGCAGCAGATGTTTAAAAGTCATCACAATAGACCTAGGCCTTGCCTCCATATATCTTCTAAAACAAAAAAGGGAGGACTTGCAGTCTACCAATAGGCCAGAAAACAACTTCCTAAGGAAAGGAGTTCCAGAGCTTAGTTATGGTGGCTAAGAAAACCTTGTCCTTTGAACCCACCTGCCTAACCTATGAAGGATACAGAGGAGGGCCTCAGCAGACAAGCTATCAGAACAAGTCACTTCATATACCATATTTTTCGCTCTATAGGATGCACCGGACGATAAGACGCACCTAGTTTGGGGGGGAGGAAACAAGAAGAAAAAATTCTGAACCCCAGAAGCCAGAACAGCAAGAGGGATCTGGCTTCTGGGATAGCCTCTTGCTGTTCTGGCTTCAGGGACAGCCTGTGAAGCCTCCGCAGGGCAGTGGGGTGCCTTCACCTTGCTGCCCTGCGGAGGCTTTGCGCAGCAATCCCCAAGCTAGAACAGCAAGACGGAGTGCTGCGCAGCGCTCCGTCTCCCTGTTCTGGCTTTCAGCTTAGCTGTGCAGCCTGCATTTGCTCCATAAGACGCACACACATTTTCCCTTACTTTTTAGGAGGGAAAAAGTGCATCCTATAGAGCGAAAAATGCGGTAGGCGAGTGTGACCTTTAAATCAGTATTGAGGTCACAGATCATTGAGGGCTTTAAAGGCTTATACCAGAAAAGACAAGAGTGCCTTGCGTGCTCTGGTCCATGGGGTCACGAAGAGTCGGACATGACTAAATGACTAAACAACAACAACAACCAGGAACATGAGTTGGTCAAACAGGAGGAACCAATGCAGTTGACACAAATTGGAATTATTTTTTTAAAAAACAACCAGATGTAAGTTCATATGCCATAAACAATTCTGTACTCATCAACAAACTTAGCATGATTTATGTGCACACACACACACACACACACACATGCACACACACACGCGCACACACATGCACGCACGCACGCACGCGTGCACACACACACACACACACATTCAAGAATAAAATCTGTTATGGACTATTGCATTATACGTTTGAATGTAAAATATCTCTTTCACCCTCTGGCAAGTTCTAGCTCAATCAAACCAATTTCTTCACTTGTGACTCTTCAATGCACGAGGCCAAGTCAGAAGCTGTCCCTGATCAGAAGAGTGACAGCCTGAGAAGCATAGGTATGTCAGCAAGATGCTCAAAAGCAATGAAAAGATCAAACAATCCCATTTCTCCCCACATTCCCTCGTCTCAGTTTCCATGGTTTAAAACAAATTAATCCAGGATGCTTCAAATTCTGAGCTGATGCTGAAGATATTAATTAAGGTGACAACAAACACTGGATTTAGATGAACAGTTGAGGTCCCATAACATGCATATGCAAGGCAAAAAAAACATTTTATTATGTTGCCAAGAACTGCGGAAAGCCTTCTAGGAGAAAGCATTTATTTATTTATTATCTCTAGCCTACTGTTTGATTCCAAACCACTACTCAAGACAGCTTGTCTCAATAAGGTCCCAGAGCATTCATCTGAAGGTGTATGAGGCCACCACCTTGCTGAAGCCAGGCTCCATTTCTACACTATATATATATATAACACAGTATCATAGTGTTTTAAACTATGGCTTTCCTCAAGGAATTCTGGGAGATGTAGTCTGTTAAGGGTGCTGAGAATTGCTAGGAGATCCCTAGTCTCCTCACAGAACTACAATTCCCAGAGTTCCCTGAGGAAAGGGATTGATTTTTAAACTACTATGGGAAATGGAAAGCACAGATGGATCCCCAGTCTGTTCCTTTCCTGGACAGGTGATACCTTGGGAACCACATGTTGGCTGCCTTTGATTCCATGATGGGAAAAAGCTGGGATATAAGTGTTAGGGAGTAAATAGATAAAATTATTTTCAAAATCTAAGCCGCAAACAACACAACTATTCAACAACCAAGAAGCAGTATATAAAGCAAACAACAAGGAGATAGGAGAAACAGACATTCAAGCAGTGGTTGTATCGAAAGATGGCCGTGCCTTCAGTCAGTAGAGGACTGGGAAGGGGAGGCAAATAAACCCCTTGGGATAGGGTGTTCCACATGAGTGCCACAACAGAAAAGGCTTCTCCCTCTTAGTGTCACCTCAGCACAAAGCTTCCTGCTCACTGATAAAGTGGCTAGACCTGGTCTCTGTGGAGATAGCAGATTAGAAGAAGGTCTAGAAAGGGTAGAGGAAGTAGAGGATTATTACCCCAATTTCTACTGTGTAGTTGCTAGGAGACGAATGGATTCCATCTTGACTTATCACCAGAAAGGCTTTTATGCACATCTCCACTGGACCAGGAGTGCCAAGAATAAAACATATTGGTTTTTTTATTACACTTTTGCCCTCCCCTTTCTCCAATCAGTTCAGAATAGCAAAAATTTCCCTGCCCCCATCTTAACCTCACAGCAACCCTGAGAGGTATTTCACACTGAGCCACTTGGTGAACTTCATGACCTGTGGGCCGAAGAGGCAGCAAAGCCAGAGATAGGGTTGCCATATATTGAAGAGCAAAAAAGAGGACAGCCTGAGCCACTGCCAGCCTGAGCCGGGCTTGTGCGCCTCTTTCCCCAGCTTGGGCTGGCAGCAGCAGCGATGTGCAGAACAGCCCGAGCGCTGCCAGCCCAAGCGGAGGCAGAACGCCAGCTCCTACCTGATCTTTGCTGCAATGGCCGCACTCTGCTGTGGTGCTTCTGCTTCCTCCTGAGCATGTGTCCCCCTCCAAAAAAAAAACCCACCTCCCCCCCCCCAAACCCCAGTTATTTCCTTTAAAATGTAAAAATCTGCCTCGGTGGGCATGTTGGCTTCCCAAAAGAGGACATGTCCAGGTTTCCCTGGATGTATGGAAACCCTACCAGAGAGGCAGTGGGAAGTGGTGGCTATCTGAAAGCCATGTATTTTATTTGACTGCAGGTGACTACAGTCATTATGAAATTCTTTTTCTGATACAAGCAGTTGTCTGTAATAGACATGTGTGATATAAATACAAGGCACTGTGTATGCTATATTGAAATTATCAAGAAAAATTACTGTAATTTCAACCCACTTCCTCTTGCGGTAAATAGCATCCCTCCCATGGATATTAATGGTTGTGGGTTATGTACATGCTCAGCTTCTGGAATTTATGACATGGTTCCAAAAAGTATTGATGCAAAATGAATGGTATCACAGAATGGCTTTCCTCATTTTTCCAAAGGAAGACAGTGTTCCATAAGCTTTCTTCCTCCTAGCTTTATGCCTTATTGTACAGTGGTGCCTCGCAAGACGAAAAGAATCCGTTCTGCGAGTCTCTTCGTCTTGCGGTTTTTTCGTCTTGTGAAGCAAGCCCATTAGCGGCTTAGCGGAGCGGCTTAGCGGGCTTAGCGGATCAGCTGATAAGCGGCTTAGCGGCTTAGCGGATCAGCTGTTAAGCGGCTTAGCGGATCAGCTGATAAGCGGCTTAGCGGATCAGCTGTTAAGCGGCTTAGCGGCTTAGGATCAACTGATAAGTGGCTTAGCGACTTGGGAAAAGGGGGGGAAGGGGGAAAAAACCGCAGGAACTCACAAGACATTTTCGTCTTGCGAAGCAAGCCCATAGGAAATTCATTTTGCGAAGCACCTCCAAAACGGAAAACCCTTTCGTCTAGCGGGTTTTCCGTCTTGCGAGGCATTCGTCTTGCGGGGCACCACTGTAATGCTTCTTTGATAGCTAGTTTCTCTCTCAAGCAAATCTGATAGTGAAACAGCATTGTCTGTGGGGGCAGTGGTGGATCTTGGGGTCTCAAATTTCAGCAGTCTCCTGCATGACACCAAAGTCCAGCACCCCTGTGTCTCTCATGCTCCATTCTAAACCACAGTTGTGGCTTCCCTGGCGGTGTGCTCCCAAAGCTCCGCACCCAGTGCAACCATACTGATCACGCTCCCCTAAATCTGCCTCTGATGGGTGGGGGAGTGGCTTGGATTGAAGGAGTGGATTTTGGGTGATTGAGAAGTGCTAACTCAGTGCCATTAGGCAGAGTTATGGGGCAAGTATACAGGGATGGAGTAGAGGCCACTAGCATAAAACATACCTAAGGATCACTTTCACCCCTTCCTCACACTCTTATATGCAGAGCATTGTCAGAAGGTCCTGTCTGCAAATTACTGCATGTTTTTGCAAGAAGACTTTGCTCCTTTAGGATGCACCTTCAAGCACTCCATTTTCCTTCTATGTTCCTCCCCTGCTTCCCACTCCTTGTATAAGCTAAGGGGTAACATGGCTGTGCATCACAATGCATATTCACTGGCAAAACAGAGGCATCAAACTTCAGGCCTAATAACTCTGTTTCTTTCAAGAACATTATAATCACACCCATTAAAACACTGCCTCTTTCACCTGCATAATGTATTGTGCCATTCTGGATAGTATCAATGACAGTTGACAGCTCTCTTACCCATTAGGCTAGGTTTTTGCTGGATGCAGGTGTTGCTAATCTGATAATGTTGTTGCTGGTTTTGGTGTGTGAATGTGTGTGTGCCTATGCAAAGTGACAAGTATTAGCAGGTACTGTGCTGTCTGGTATTCTCTTTCAGGCTTCACAGCTGCACTCGTACCTCATCCCCTGCCCCCCCCAAGTTTATCAAACTTGTTCTTCCTCTTTTGTGATATGTCGGCAGCTCAAGCAACTGGATGTGCCCTGGCGTTCTGAGGTGATGATTGGCATGCCTAATCACTCTGTCTCCAACTCAGCACTGAAATTGATGAATGAGGGATGATTGCCTGAAACGGGTGATAAATTGGCTCCCACTGGGTGGCCTGCCAAATTCGGTGACAGAAAACAAGCTGTGTCAAACAGCAGGCTTTGTGGGCGCATTCTCTTCTGTAGCCATTTTATGCTCATCAACATTTTACCTGTGTATATGTTCAAATGCCAGGCTATGTGGTGAAACAGAATGCTCCCTGTGACTGGAAGCTGAGGCCTAGTCTACACAAAAAGCAGAGCAGGTGACTGTAATAGAATCCTGAGGTAGATGAGAAGACTGTACCCTTCAGACAAAGGTGGAGGAAATGCCACTGCATAAATAGATGGTTACAAAAATACTTTAAATGTTTCCAGACAGGTGCTTACTGTGAGATATGCCCAAACCTCTTTGCAAAGTTTTTACATTTTGTCTTTGCCACAGGGGGTGGGATCTTTAGCATCTTCCCACATATACAGCATAGTAGTGTTTGCAGCAAATAACTTCCAGGGAGTACCTGGTTTCAGATGGGCCCACCATAGGAAAGATGAAATCTAGTTTTTAGGACAAAAGGAAGGACAGCTGTCGGTGACAGGAAATCTAAGTAAATCTTTAGAACTAGGAATAGAAAATGAGACAGAAGCAGGAAAGATAAAGGGTGGGGGAGAAGCAGCTCTTTAGGACCCCACAGATTCCTATTTTCTGGTTTCCAAAAAACTCAGACCTCTATTCCAGCTATGATTTCATTCATTGGCTAAAACAATCAATGAAAAGCAAGAGCAGCTAGGCTGGCTCATCTCGCAGAAATCATTTGGAACATTGCCTACACATTTTGCTTTATAACTTCCTTTTTAGAAGGGCTAGAAATACAGCTTTTTAAAGAAGGAAGCTCAGAGTCTGGACCCCCTGTAGACTTAATTAGTCTCTCCTAGGTGCTTACAGGTATCCAGTTACATCTAGGATTCTGAGATTACAAAGCAATAGCTGATCCTCATTTTTGAAAACATAAATCTGTCTCATGCCTTATGCAAAACACACAGGTGCCTGGATAGGAAGGTGGGATTAAATATTCAAAAGTTGAACCAATGGAAGAGAGGTGCTGAAGATGGTCATTCTCTAGGGACAGCTCTACCAGCTATTACACATGTGATGAGCACTAATCCTACTACTATGCCATCAAAACAGACACTGAAAGCAAGTGTGGTGTAGCAGTTGTGAGTGCTAGACTTAGAATAAGGAGACCCAAGTTCAGTTCCCTTCTTGCTCATTGGGTTGCCCACCCTGTTGAATAGTCACTTTAAAATGTGAAGGTTCATTATTGTTTCACAAGTTGTGTATGTCTTTAAGGGCCAGGGCAAATAACGAGACCCAGTCTTACAGCTGTGAAACATAGCAGGTGCTGCTAGGTTGTGCTGTGTCAGCAATTGGATGTAGTATATAAAGAGCAGCACCTAGCTCTCTCATTTCCCTGGGGGTTGGGTTGGTGGATGGCTCATGTTTGTTGTTGTTATCTTTAGTGTAAAAGGAGTTTTTGTTTTTGTTATTAAAACCTTGTTAAAGTTTTTTGAGTTCCTTGTTATGCATGGTCTCCCCAGCGCTACTAAACTGCAAATATCCAACACTCCCCAGTCCCCCCATAAGCCTAACCTACCCCACAAGGTTATTGTGAGGTTAAAAGGGAGATATACAGTTACAATATCCCAAACTCTTTGGCAGAAGAGCAGGATAAAATGAAATGGCTATATACCACAAGGTCATCCTAAAAATCAGTTTACAATGGCAGCAAAATGGGGATATTCAACTACGGTAAGTTTTACTCAGAGTAGACCCACTAAAATGAATGAACATGAGCAGATTACTCTCAGTAGATCCACTCTGAGTAAAACTTAGTTGCCTACCACACAAAGACACATCAATACACTTTAAGGCTCTGCAGCTTGTACCGAACTGTTAATTGTCCAAAACTAGGCAAGGCCATATAATCTGTGGCCTCTGTCTAAAAGGAAGCATACAAATTCCACTGCCTTGGGCAGTGAAGGGTTACAAGAACAAAGTCTGTTTTGAGGTTTGGAAAAGGAGGTGATTAATTAGCCCCATTTCCTGTTCACGTTTTTGAACAGCAAGCTACAGACAGGTTGCTCTTGCATTTGTATCTTTGCAACAAATACATCTATAAAGGAAGATGCCTGACATTTGGAGGGAGAAAGAGCAGGGAAACCTCTCTCCTTCCAATTCACATTTTTGCAAACCCAAAGTCTTTAGTGATTCTCACTGTGAGGATAATAGTAATCATGAAAAGCATGCTGATGAAATACTGTATAGGGAAACTAATTAGTAAGTGTTACAGTGCTCTTTATGCTTGTTTACCAGCCAAGGGAACACTCAGGCCTATGTGCTGGTGGCAGATGACTAATGAATGGAGACTCGACCTGCTTTCAATGGATAATGACCCAACACATTCAGAATCTGTAATGATAAAATATAAAACAAAAAGGCAATGCCATGTCCTCCCTCCTCCTCTGTCTTTCTCCGTCCTCCGAACATACATATTCAGCCCTAGAACACAATGGCTGTGAAATAAGGTGTCTGTATGTGTGCTTTTAAAAAGTAATTGACCATGATCTAAAAATAAAAGACATGCTTAGGTCCTGCAATGGTAGTACAGCTTCATACTTTAAAGACATTTTGGTGGTTCTTCTGGTTGAAACATTAATTATCCACAAGGGTTTTCAACCTTTTGGAGGTGCCCTTGACCAACTACATTCTTTCTGCAGCACCCCTGTGGGGCTCAGGAGCCCAGTTATGTGACCCCTTGCCTGCAAAGCAGGCAGCCTCTCACCCTTTTCCAAACACATTCCCTTGTGGAGTGTTCCCTCAGCCTCCTCTCCTTTCCCCTCTCATTCGGAGTCCTCTGGGCAGCCCAGAGCTGCAGCCCACCCCCACCCCTCAAAGAGAGGTGCCTCCTCACACTGCCCCACAGGTGCCTGGGACTTGTCTGTCCATTCCCAACAGCAAGGGCTGGTGGACTGGCTGGCCAGCCTCCCTCGCCCACTTGCTTGCTTGCTTGCTTACTCTGAGGCCGCCACAGTTCCTGGCAACCAGCACCCCCTGGCCAGCTCTAGAGGCACCATTCTCCTGAGAAGCTTGTAGCCAGGGCTGCTGCAACAAACAGATGTGCAAACCTTTGGGAAACAGAGATGCAAGACGGCATCAGAGGAGGGAGGGAAGGAAAGAGGGACAGAGGCCAGTGTTGCCCACAGCACCCCTGACCATCACTCAAGGTATCACAGGGTGCCACGGCACACTGGTTGAAAACTACTGGTCTACACTGATAGCCATTTTGGAGTAGATTCCAATGTCCAGTCCAAATTAGCAGTTGGTGTACTATCTTTTATGATATCATTGTGCTCCCGCATCATTCCCATGATGGTTTTATTGTTTCTGGGGAGAAATGTGGGTAGAATAACTCTATAGATTAGATTACTAATATTGTAGAAATGAGTCCTGTACTATTTTGTCACAAGTTTATCCCTTTGTCACATTCCTAATCTGAATTTTTCATATATAAAAAGGAAACAATATATTTTCAAGTCCTTACATTTTCTAGATTGCTACAGGTATTTCCTTCCAACCAGGTGGTTCAGTGCCTAAAAATAAGGTACCAGAAAACACCTCTAAGATACCTCAAGATTAGCAAGGGTATTACAATAAGGGCTGTACACTTGCTTGTATTGCTTGCCAACCCATCTTATTTGACACCACTGTCAAACACCACACCCCTTACAGGTTAAAAACTTTCTCCCTTTCATTACCCTCCCCACCCCTGCCAGTGGCAGAGACAACAGGGGAAGCACAGAAAGGGTTGTAAAGCCCACCACACACTGACCCAACCTTCCTCTTTCCAGCCCACCTGTTTGGCGCCAACTATTCCCAGTTATCTCCTCCTTACCGCCTTCCTGGCCTCAGCCATCTGCCTGCTTGCTTCGCCAAAACCAAATCATCCTGCTCTGCTGCTGCTTTTCTCTTCCTCAGCCTCCAATGCTGCTAAGGCTGAAATGGCAGCATTGTGTGAGATGTGCAGCATCAGAGCAGGATGGTTACTGCCTTGTTCTGCCTTGTCTGTTCCTCTGCAGCTCACCTGAGCTGCCCATGCACTCACTCAGCTGACCTGCCTGCATGGGCTGCCCACATGCTGTTCTGTCATCATGCAGCAGTTTGTGTGGCCACTTATTGGCAGCTACACCAACATGCCCAAAGTCTTACAGTTTTATTATACAGTGGTACCTCGGGTTACAGATGCTTCAGGTTACGCGTTTTCAGGTTACGGACGTGCTGAAACCTGGAAGTACTGTAATGGGTTACTTCCAGGTTTTGGCGCTCGCGCATGAGAAGAAACACTAATTCATGCCTTGCACATGTGCAGAAGCACCGAATCGTGTCCCGCGCGTGCACAGATGCAGTGCTGCGGGTTGCGAATGCTGCGGGTTGCGAACGTGCCTCCTGCACCGATCACGTTCGCAACCTGAGGTTCCACTGTATAGTAAGATAAACTTTCATGAACCGCATACACAAAAATACTTTGAGCACATGCAGTTGCACAACTCTTAGCAAAACACAAACAAAATTATTTTGGTAACCTTCAAAAGAAATTACTCTGAGCATGTGTAATTTCATATTTTAAACTCATTTCTCATTATTTTTGCTCACTTCCTAACTTGGGTCAGCCACCATTTCTTAGCCTGCCTCCCTCACATGGCTATTGTGAAGTTGTTTTATTTACTTAACTAATTTATAGGTTGCTTCATAGTATAAAGCCATCAAAGCAGCATACAAATTAAAAACAGAATAAAACATACACAAGTTCCAGAAACAATATAACCATTTCAGCAAACGCTAAAAACAATGAAACAATTTCTTCATAAATACAATTGTTTCATCAGTCACTGGGAGCAGATCCACATCCAGTGTTCGAAACTCCCATTGTTCTAGGTGCATTTTACAACAGGGAATTTCATTAGTGTGAGCAGTTTCTGAGCTCTGAGTGCACTACTGCACCTAAGATTTCAGATTAAAACTGCAGAGTGGAAGGAAAGGAGGACCTTTTTCTTCCTCCCCACTTCCAGTTACTCTCTGAAGACTGGAGAAGAGACCCTCTTAAGAATATTAGGGGGGTGGGAAGGGGAAGGACTAGAGCATGTGAAAAGTGAACATAATATTTTAGTTGCAGTTCATTCATTTTCAGCTTTGCATTCTTGTTATAAAAAAGTGCACCTAGACATTCCGTTGTTGTGCCCATAGCCTAGGTTTAAGGTGCCATTTAGCTCCTAGCTTTCATATCTCAGTTTCTAACACTGTCCACATCATATATTTAAAGCATATGGAACATACATTTAAAGCACATGACTTCTCCTAAGGAATCCTGGGAAATGCAATTTGTTAAGGGTGCTGGAAACTGTAGTACTGTGATGCAGGAACTACAGACCCCAGAATTATTTGGGAGAAGCCATGTGCTTTAAATGTAAAATGGATCCAAAAGGGGACTTAGTGCTCGTATAATGATGTATCATACACATCAAATTTGGGTTCCCTTAACCAGAGTATTGTATTTTTGAACCATCCAGATCCATATTATTCTGGGTACCCCTGCAAATAAGCAAATTAAACACTCATCCCCACAGCATGAACCTTTGTAAGTGTGGCTTTTGGTCATCATGCATTCAAGTGTCTGGCACAAAAACAGCACTTTTCACTGGGGAAAACACTTGGTCTTCTTGAACAGAAGAGTCTCCAGATTATCAAATTGCATGAGATGAGGTAGCCCAAGCTTACTTTGGGGTGCAAGAGCATACAGATTTCCATTCCTTATTTAAGCACCTCGTACAGTTGTTTCAAACTTTTAAATGAGGAACTGGAATGCAGTTTCAGCCTCATCTCAAGGAGGGTGTTCAATCAGTTTCGGCTCTGTACCAAAATATGTTGGTGAGTGACAATAGCCCTATTCATATGTTTCACTTATGTGTTAGAGCAGTGTGTCAGGCAAGCTGAACTGAGTAGCATTGCACATAACCAGCAGCCCCAACCTGGCATCTGTGCATGCGTCGTGAATGCTTGCAGAGGCAGAGCCTTTGCATGTAAAGCAGGGAACCAAATTGAACGAAAGCCTTTGCAAGTACAGGTGAACCTACAGAGGCTCCTTTCCTGCAGATATTTATGGTGAACATACAAGTGCCAGGTGCGAATAGCGCATGACAGGGGAATGGCTCCTCAGAGATGGTCTGACATGTGAGTAAGACTAAATACGGCTATTAACAGCCTCTTTTAGGAAGTGTCTGATGAGCTAAATAGAGGGTTTTCAAATGAGTCACAAAGCTGCACAGATGACTTCTTCCTCCCTCACCACTAAAATGTGGAACCACTTGCAAGTAAGATAAGGTTTATAAGATGGCGGTTGTACAGCCATTAGCCATCAAATATTTATCGTGGCTTCCTTATTTGCACATGGATGTAAGCGGTGGGGAGGGGGAAATTGCACTTCCTGTAATTTTCGCTATACAATGAAACTCTCTGCTTCCCATTAAAATCTTCATCAGTAAAATGAATACTAGGTAGCAGTAGGGAATTAAAGCTTTCAAGATACTGTGTGGGAATTAATTGCACACAGCATTTAATACTAACCTGTAGTATCAACCTTCTACACTAGATGGCAAAATGGTGCCATTTTTCACTTCTTGTTTCTGTACTACATTTTGGAATTTCTGTTTGTACACAATTCAGATTTCTTATTCATGGGCACATGGATGGCATTATTACAAAGTCTTAATTATGGGGTTTATAAAATAAAAAGCCCTCTTTCTATCATGTGCTCCTTTTAGACTTTGTAATGCCCATCACTTCACCTTCTTAAATATATATCAGAAATGTGATTGTTCCATCAAACATTAATGGACACCATTTAGTACTTGAAATGCTTTGAAAAGGGCTTGGTCCAAGTTCTTAGGCTGAAATCCAAGGGTAAAACCTTAATTGGCTTTTGATATTATGGTCTTTTCAGTACTTGGAAAAAATGGTTTCTCCAATTTATCATACCTATTCCCCACCCTCTTTCCCCCTACTACTCATTGGAGGAAAATAATTATAATTTCGCTTTAGGCAACATATCAGACTTCATGAATTGAATTCATTCTAAACGTAGATCATCTGTGCCCATAAATACCTGCTGAGCATCTATTCCTCCGCAACCACTCCCCCCTCCCATTGCATCTGACTCTTATTGCATCCTCCAGGTCCCTACCTGCCCTCCCCATTACCTCATTTCTAACTCTCAGCAAGCTGAAAACCCTGGAAAATCTGGCTCTTTGGTTCATTATAATTTTATTATCAATATGATGGGGTCCCCCCCTTTTGTATCCTGCCTGATGTTGCATAACCCATTGGAGGACCAGACACAAATAAGTGTAATTTCAGAAGCACTGTTTTGAAATGTTTAAGGCTAGGGCTACGAATTATACAACTGGGCCCTGTAGTGGCCCCTTTCACAGTGATGTGATCTGCAAGAATCAGGTAATACTTGCCTCTGATGCCCCAAGTTAGCAGTTCAAGTTGAAGACACAGCTACAAGGGTGACCTGTGTGTGGAGTGGGCAACTCTGTCCAGGGCTCTGCAGTGTATTTTTGAATATCATATGCACATAGAATTATGGATAGGCACCTTTCATTGCTTGTCCCCACCACTGGCAAAAAAATATTTATTTAGGAGTATTTCTATATTCTAAATAGTTCAGTATTTAGTTCTTAATTCGTGCAGATAATTAAGCTGGCTTGAATAACGGCAGTCACTAATTTCTCTCACACAGTAAGCACCATTCTTTCCATGCCAGAGTCAAGACACAGGAAGAAAGGAGATAGAGGCATTCAAACCCAACTTCTTAAAACTTCCTACATACCATGGTAGTAATACACCATTATTCCCCATGGCCCATTTAGAATGGGAAAAGCAGCTTTTGAAAGCAGCAGGGGAGTGGAGGGAGTGGGTTATTCTGCTTAGTCCTTTCCCTGCCTCCAAATCACACTTCCCCAGTGGCTACCCCTGCCCCAGCTATTCTAATGCTGCAGCTGGTGCAGAATATGTCAGTCCACCTTGTACTAAAATTGAGATATTAGAACTTTACAACACTAGATCTATGTATATAAACTGTACTAGCTTCTAGGCGTCATTAAAGTTCTGATCTTGATTTTGGAGATTGTAAGTAGTCTAGACCTATTCCTATAAGAATCCCTCCACATCTTTTGGAAAGGTCCTGATTCATATTTTTTGCTTAAAGAAGTGTGGCCCTGGACTTCCAGCCCAAAGTCCTGTTCTGACAGCATCACCACTGAAAGATGGCAAAAAAAAAACCCCACACACAACAAAAACCCTGCTGCAGCTGTGTCAGCACACAGGAAGAGCTTTGCAACTCTCTCTTTAAAATCAAATGAGCCTTGATCAGGACTGCTTCCATAGATCAAAAGTTACTCCTTGCAACTGCCTGAGATCATCTTTATGGGCAGCATATACTCTGCTTCAACTCTGCTGCTTAAATAATTTTAGCTCCCTCTGTATAAACCAACTTACGATCCCAGTGAAAAAACAGCCATGGCCCATGAAACAAGTAGGAATGGATAATCAATTTTTATCACTTGTATTATGAGTAGGACCCATAGCTTTGGGTGAGTTATTATAGTTTCTCTGCTAGGAATGGATGTGTATAGATGTTTAATCTCTCTTCCATTGCTACGTATCAGCCCAGATGGACAGGAAAAGAAAGCAATGTTAGCTCATACTGCAGCTTGTGCTTTACCCTGTGACCTTTAACCAGAGGTGCCAACTTGAATAAAATATTGGGGGGTGGGGCAAGGTAAGCCCTGCCCCGCATAATTGATCACAAGGCACGGTGCACACACACACACACCATTTGAATGACGATGCTCATCAATTTTGTGGGGGCTCGGTCCCTAGGAGTTGGCTCCTGTGACTTTAACCATGGCATTCTACTTTGCTAGGTATTCACCTCTATCTTCACTGCTTTCCAAATAAAGTTAGATCAGCTTAAGTATCAGGCCTTCTCAATCAACACATGTCCTGACTCCACCCCAAGTCTCTAGGTGCTTCCTTTTTCACAGACTGAGAGATAGTTTCTTACATTAACACTTCAACCCATGGCAGAAATATCTAAACAAATCTATAAAGGGTTATGAGAGTCAGCATAATTGTTTTTCCATCTCAAAAACTTCTTTCCACCTACACCCCAGGGCATACTGAGCTCCTCCCCAGCCACCCTACCCCACTGCTTCATTTCTGCTGCTGCCTTAGCCCAGTAAATCCCCATCCTTTCCTTTCTAACATGTGATAATACAAGTTGCAGTGAGGGCCAAAGGAACTCTGAAACAAAAACATGATTCACTGGAAAACCTTGTCTGCCCAATTTGGAAATTAATTTAAAGTGACTTAGCTAAACCCACAAGGGAAGTCAGTAGCACAGTAGAAGTCAGTTGCCACACTCATGTTTTGCTCCTGCAGTCAAAAATTCCTTCCAGTAGCATGCTTTCGTGTGCATGCCAAGAACTAACTTAGTTGGTCTTTAAGGTGCTACTGGAAGAAATTTTTTTTATTTTGACTATGGCAGACCAACACGGCTACCTATCTATAACTTGCTCCTGCAGGATACCAACCCTGATGTACATAATACATACTCTAGTCCTTTTATGAACTCCAGCAGGACTGAGTGCAAACTCAGTTGCCTCCTTCCCATGAATCTTCTAATCTTGGTTCTTTTCTGCTAGGCATTCATTTTTATTCAGTGCCTTCCTGAGTGATTTTATGGTCCTAGGTTAATGCCGCTCAGCATCATGGAAGTACTGAACCATAGGACTTCTCCAGTTGCTAGAATGGATGCTCATTTTTTATTTAAAACTACATGGGTAAAAAAAAACACAGCTTCCAAGACTACCATACTTCAAAATTTCACATTTTTCAGTGGTAAAGCATACACATTCTTTCATTCAACTAAATGCAGAAATCTCCCTTCATTTCAAAGAGCATTGCGGATTTTCTCTCACTTGGAGCCTCTCTGTAGCTTGCATTACTGTCATTTATTTTATTTTGTGAAAGTCCTTCACTGTGCAGCCCCACCCCATGCTTCAGAGAGCAAGACGTCAGAAAAGAGGAACAGAATGTAATGTACTCTAGAGAAGTGCACTTACCAATTATATTTATTCAGCTGCATGGGGAAATCTCAGCAGTTCAGAGCAAATGTTCACTGAGGTGAGTAACTCTGCAAACCAGTTTAGCTGGTGGGTCACAGGGGAGTTCCAAGCATCAAGAGTATGCTGTGCCTATAATATTCAACTGAACATTATTATTGGCCAATGAATGGGCTTAAACCCCCTAAGTATGATGAGTCTTTCTAGGAGAAAACTGGACACGAGCCATAGCCTTCTTAAGTCAGGACAAGCCCTCTATAAACCACACAAGAATGGATATTATGGTGGGAGGATAATTGTGGTGAATAGCATACTATGTATTTATTAGAGCTGAGCCAAAATTCAGCAGGTGACATTTTTCTTGGAATATGTTAAAGGTTTTTCTTTTTCTCCACCCAATAGATAAAGGCCACTTTCTGCACACGCTCCAAACTCAAAAATCTGTTCGAGCAAGTAACATGTAGCTAGCGGAATTACATTTACTTACTTCATCTGTGCATGCAATTCTTGTCTTCCCCTTCCCACTCTATAAAAATCTTTGTATTTTGGCAAGAAGAGTTTGGATTTGATATCCCGCTTTATCCCTACCCGAAGGATTCTCAAAGCGGCTAACATTCTCCTTTCCCTTCCTCCCCCACAACAAACACTCTGTGAGGTGAGTGGGGCTGAGAGACTTCAGAGAAGTGTGACTAGCCCAAGGTCACCCAGCAGCTGCATGTGGAGGAGCAAGGAAGCGAACCCAGTTCACCAGATTACGAGTCCACAGCTCTTAACCACTACAACACACTGGTAAAAGCTACCCCTGCATTATAGGGATATTTCCTAAGATTTTGCTACACTCTGCCTTCTGAGCTTTGGGAGAGTAAAACCCAAAGCTTCTCTCTTTGCTTACTTTTTTCTTAGGACTGGGCTGAGAAGAGGAGTCCTGGTCAATAGGGCAGTTTAGGCTATGGCAGGAGGTTCATCCCATCTAGGAGCAGCCTATTATAAAAAAAAATACTTTGAGAGGGGGGATACTTATACCAAAAAAGGGTTTGACATTCATGAAAAGTCCCTCTCTGGGCCATTATTAAAGTAAACCAAACTAATAATAATTTCTATAATATTTCTTGAGTTACATGAGAGCAGGGATAGGTTTACAGTAAAAATCAAATATCTTCCCTACACACAAATGCTATATAACTAGAGCCAAGATTGTGAGTAACTTTGTAATGGAATTTGCTCCCACATGATTTTGTGATGACCACCAGCAGCGATAGCTTTAAAAGAGGATTAGACAAATTCATGGCGGGTAAGGCTATTAATAGCTACAAGGCACAATGGCTACACTCCACCTCCACTGTTGGTGGTAGTATGCCTCTGAATGCCAGTTGCTGCAAATCACAAGTGGGGAGAAGGCTGCTTTTTTAAAAAGCTCATGTTCTGCTTGTAGGCTTCCCATGGCCATCTGATTGGCCACTCTGATGCTGATCTTGATCCATCAGGGATCTGCTTATGTTCCTAGACCCAGTCTCTCTCCTACATACTCTCTCCGCCTCTGGATACCTTGGCTGTTGTTTGTGCTGGGCTGGCTGCTGCTTAGCCTTTCATTTTTAGTCATTGCCTTCCTTTTCTTCTCTATCTTGCCCATTGACTTTTCAGGATAATTTGTGGAATTTGTCGCCACAAGATGTGGTTGCTGCCTCTACCTTTGACAGCTTTAAGAGAGAATTAGACAAATACACGGCCCGTCTATCAACTCAGCAAGTAGTCAGGATGGCTGCATCTACCTTCTGGTTTCTGCAGCCTATGTTTCTAAACACCACTTGCTAGGGAACATGCCCTGCTCGTGGGCTTTCCACTTGTATCTAAATGGCAGTAGTCACTGTGGGAAAGAGGATGCTGGACTCAATGGGCCTTTGGCCCGTCGCAGCAGTGCTCTTCTTTCTCCTGCTTTTGCTTCCACAA
Source organism: Podarcis vaucheri (assembly GCF_965113315.1). Lineage (NCBI taxonomy): Eukaryota > Metazoa > Chordata > Lepidosauria > Squamata > Lacertidae > Podarcis > Podarcis vaucheri. The sequence continues at coordinate 61,626,330 of NC_138762.1, read as the reverse complement.
GCTTCTTTCTTATGCTTTTTTCTTCCCTCAGCCATCTCCAACAGTCACAACTGCCATTCTCTTTAAAATGGTTCAACATTCCTCCTCTGTGTCTGGCGTGCCCTCCTCTAAGTCAGGGAAAAGTTCCTGTTGTGTCATCACCCTGACCAGGGCATTGCAACTGGCCTCAAACGCATGAACTGGTGCTGTGTTTTTACCATGGTGAGTTGTCAAAAGCCATTTCCCCACAGCATTTTCATTACCCACACGTTGAAGAACAATATTTTCACAGGCTTGGAAAAATAGTAATTTGAAGACTGCTCACGTGCAAAGCTTCCTACAATTTTTTAAAATATATATATAAAGATTTCACACCATTGCAAGCAGGGCCATCACCCAATTAAGAAATCTTAGTCAATTAATCAAATGAATTTAAAGTGATTAATTAATCAAATTGATATAAATTTGCATATGACTTAAAGCAATAGGTATTAAGAAAAAGGCAGACTTTCATTGTTTTCAGATGATGCATGCATGTGTCACCACAGTCACCATCTCAAAAGAAGCATTTGCTCCTGTGGGAGAGAGAAGAGGGAATGCTTTTTCTAAGGAAGCACCTGCCATCTGCAGTTTTTTAAGTACTTGTCTTAATTAACATTTTAAAATGTGCTTTCTGATTAATTTAAGGTTTTGCTGTTGAAGTGTAAAGCCCTGAACAGCCTGGGATCTGCTTCCCTGTGAGACCTCCTTTTCCAAGATCATCATGTTCAAGCCTTTAGGTCATCAAGCGAGGTCCTCTTGTGGGTGCCACATGCCCTGGAAGTTTGCTTATTTTAGTACCAGTGGAAGAGTCTTTAGTGCTGAAGGACAGGAGAGGGGAGTATTATCCCATCTCAAAAAGAATTGATCCCTATTCTGAGTCCATCTCCCTGCTGACCAGGAGAACCTTTGTATTGTCTGCTTTATTGTCTCCATTTGCTAGCCCTCATCCAACTCATAATGGCTTTCTTAGTATTAGCTGAAAAGGAGAAGGAGTGTAGCAACCACCCATTATTGACAACCTATCTGCTGGTAAATTTGTATGGTTAACTTCTTCGTGTCTCCTGTCTGCTCCAATCAGCAGAAGGCTTGACACACCTTTCAGGTTGATCTGTCCCAGTAGTGCGGTGGCAAATTTTGAAATGCAAGGTCCCTTCATGACAGTCACACCATGCTGCCTCACACCCATGTCTGAGATTATACACTTTAACTTCCAGAACGAAAGTTTTCCCTAAAGCTTCCTGAAAGTGTTGTTTTGTGATTTTTAAAGATTTCTCAGCACCTTACCAATCTACTCCCCAGAAAGCTGAACATCACAGTTAAAGCAAAAGTCATATTATATGATTGACAAATCAATACAGCATTTATAATCTATAAAAAAATATTAACAACATAACCAAAAAATAAACTAAGCACTGTTAAGGTCTTACACACACTCTTCACACCCCCATGACTCATAAGCTTTCACTCTGTTCAGCTCATTAGAACAAACATACAGTGGTACCTCAGGTTAAGTACTTAATTCGTTCCAGAGGTCTGTACTTAACCTGAAACTGTTCTTAACCTGAATCACCACTTTAGCTAATGGGGCCTCCTGCTGCTGCCGCGCCGCCAGAGCACGATTTCTGTTCTCATCCTGAAGCAAAGTTCTTAACCTAAAGCACTATTTCTGGGTTAGTGGAGTCTGTAACCTGAAGTGTATGTAACCTGAAGCGTATGTAACCCGAGGTACCACTGTACACATAATGCCCATGGCAACAACTCCCTTCTAAAGGTTCCTTGGGCAAGACAAGTGGAAAAACCATTGCCTGAAGGCCAACTGAGTCTGCCTCCCCTCACATAGGAAGCTGACCCTGCTGGAACATGGCTGCCAAAAAAGGGGTCCATGGCACCACTACTTCCACCTGGGTCCCTAGGTGACTATACCCATGATCTATCCTTCTTTTTAAAAAGTGTTGTGATGTCTGACTGTGTTCTGCCTTGGTATTCTACACAGACACATTTGAAATGGCTGTAGACATGCCAACATTTATGCTTTACTCATTTCTGTCTTACGTTCAGAAGTTCTTCCCTTACAATGGGGTGGACCCTTTTTGCCAGCAGTGACCCTTGCAAGACAATTACTTAAGTTGCTGGGGGGGGGGGACTTTTAGCAGACAAATGCAGACAGTGGAATGCCTAAGCAACCTCTTTCCACTGGTCTTTAACTCCCCTATCACAGTCTTCCAAGACTGCTTTAAATTAAACAAACAAACACTGAGGTCTGAGGGAAAAAGATCCTGAACTCTGTCACATCTGGTTTAGCCTTTCAAAGACTGGTGTGTGTGTGTGTGTGTGTGTGTGTGTGTGTGTAAGGAATGGAAATTGACTGGCGAGGCATGGGTAAATAAAGTTAGCCTCTGCTGCTGTGACATTGATTCAGATTTTGGCAGGATAGGTAGATTTAGTTCAAAGAGAAATCAGAGAATAGGCAAGAACTGTTTCAATATACATTCCAGGAACAAAAAGAGGCTATGCATTTGACCCTAGGCAGTTGCCATTTCAGGATGGCTATTTTTACAGCTAAGATGGCTATAAAAGTTTCATACACTATTTTTCAATGTCACCCCCACACCCCTGTTTTTCCTGCCCATTTGAAAGGTTTAGAACAGGAGCACCTGTGCTTGTATTATTTTCTTTGTAATATATATTCTTGTTTTCCTTCATCAGATTCACCATATAAGCGGCAAACTAAAAAGGATGAAGCTCAAGGAATACAACATATGTTTTCCATTTCCCATGTAAAACTATTTCTCCATCTGATTTATTACCCACCTGAACAAAATTATGTTTTTATTCCATGTTTATTTCAATTTCCTCAGCATCTCCCATATCTGGGGTGGGTATGGGACAAGGAATGTAAACTGCCAATGATGTTGGACAAAGAAATCAGCTTTGAAATACAAATTTACAGCAAATCCAGGTTCTCTCCATGCATACAAATGAAAAATGCTGCTGCAATAATTTTTAAACTAGCAAATGCAAGGTAATCCTGGGAAGAGTGGTCTTCAATCTCCTCCAGACATCTTTTACTGAATGCTGGGACTGTAGGATAAATCCACTGACAGCTATAAAACACTGCAGTGGCAGAAAAACCTGCATATATTTGGTTGTATCATGTGCATACTGTAGTTCTTTCTGGGACACCCAGAAGCACCATTGGGACCACAGTAAGATGGTTATTTGCTGGATGAACCTACTTGCCCACCATAGAAGTGATCACAAGAGCTAATAATACTCTATATACTGTGAAGCAAATTAATTACCATGCTTGAATGGGCAAGTAAAGAATCGTAAGGCTTACTTGTGGGATCATAATGAAAAATGCATAGCCTGTGCCTTAGAAAAAGGGGCTCGCATCCAACCTGTTCTACAAATCTGAGCAAAGACAGGTGAACCTATTATGTAAGCCTGGCTGAGTAGTCTTAGCAAGGCTAATCTGCCACTGAAAGATGTGTTCCTATTTAGGTAGTACCAGAATTTGCCAAAGTAAGTAAGCTGTGTTCTATAAATTGTCTAGTTCAAAAGGGTCCTGATTCTGAACAGCATCTTTAGGGAATAGTGAGGATAGAACAACAACAAGTTTTGCCACCCTTCTGTAAACCAACCAAAGTAGTGTACTGCAAATAAATACAATCAAGACAACAGCATTATAAGCACTGTTAAATCAACAGAGCATCATGAAGTACATTACAAGCAGCAATACTAGGAAAAATGCAAAAGGCGAAATTAAAAAGATGTGCCATCACATATTTGGTAAAAGCAGAGAAAGTAGGGAGTTGGACCGACCATAGCTCTGAAAGCAGCACATTCCACCATCATGCATGGCCATCAAACAGGCCTCTGTAAGTGATGGTATCTTCAAAATGTCTTCTTCATCCATATTATAATACATTTATGGCTAGGGTGCATATAATGTAACATTTTACCATGGAGGAGATATTTGGTTTGATTTGGATCTCAGTATGAACCTACCCATTTCACACTTTCTGAAATGGCACGTGAACCAAAGCACAGCTATCCTTTAAAATTCACACTTCTCCAATTTTTGTGATGCAGTTCTCCAAGCAAATAATGTGCACAAAAATGCATCTATTACAAGAAACTGCTTCAAAATGTGTATGTTAGGAGAAATTTGTACTAAAAGGCTGACTGGAAATTTGAAAACTCATGCACAAAAGTGAAGAACTTGAAAATGGAAAAATAAGAAGCAGCGAGAAGCCAGAATGGACATATCCATCAATTTCTCATCCATCAGTTTCTCATCCATCCTTCCTTGGCTCATATAAACAAAAGAAAATGCACACAGCTACTTGTTCATTTCCTAGAGCATTTTTAGGCATGCCTATCAAATGAGATCTATATCCTTGGTACTAGAGATGTCAGTCATAGTGAGAAGTGCAAATGCTTATTTCTTCCTCTATACTTTTTGAAATCATACCTCTGGATTAAAAACATCACATCAAAACTAGTAGCTTGTCCTGATAACATCTAAGCAAATTCATCCTGCATCTCTCCAAGAGAAGAGGAATCTACCTAGCCAGAAGATTATAGAAAGTAGAGGATATGAACCTGCCCAAATATACAATATTACTTTTCAAAATCACAACCTCCCACTCTCTCACTGCATGCTGAACAGCCTTGCATATGTTTTGCTATAGCAGATTGGGCAATGTAAAAATCAAAAAGAACATTAGAGCGCATTTGCTGGACTGCACCATCTAGTTCAGCATTCTATAAGCAACATTGGCCAGACATATGCCCAAGCATGAAGGCAACAGCTCATTCACTGTCTGTTCCCAGCGTGATCATGGCTAATAGCTATCTTCCATGAACCCATTTGATCCTTTTGAAAATAATATTTACTCCTTCATTAGGGTCCTTGAAGTTTGCATTATGATCTAATGAAGCATCTTGGTCGGCTTTCCTGCTTGCATGTTAATGGACAAACCAGCTACTTATCTGTGATTTAGTAACCAAATAAGGCTGCAATCCTAACCCTATTTACCTGGAAGCAAGCCCCTTTCAATTCAATACAACTTAAATCTGAGTAGATATATTAGGGAACCTCCAGCCCACAGATCTGATTAGGCCCACCAGGCACTCCCATTTGGTCCATAAGGCTGTTTCGGCCAAGCCACATGCACATGCCCTCCACCTGATGCCATATATGATGTCAGGTGTGGGGCAGGTAAATATATGGTTGTGCCAAAAACGGAGCTGCAGGCACTGCCTATCGGCTGGTTGGCAACACTTGCAAAACTCTGTGTTGTATGTGGCACTTGGAAGCCCCAATAATCAGTTGATTGCTGGGGCTTCAAAGCTCTTCCTCTCTGCAAGCACCAATTGCCAGGTGACTGTTGGGACCTCAAAGTGCCCTGCACAGCTCTCTGCAAAATCAGCTGCTTCTCAGTGCTCACAGAAAGCTATGTCTGATACTACCCCACATGAAAGTCTCTTGGCTTATGATGTCTTCAGCAATGTTCATGTGCCAGCAAATTTCAAATGTCACATTTCAGAAAATCTGCAGTAATAAAGTCCCATGTGAGGACTAAGCATGTGAATTGGGTTGAAGACAAAGAGGGAAATAAACTCTTATACAGACAATGGTACATAGCCTACAGATTTCCAGAGGTCTGTAGAAGAGGCAATGCAGAAGATTAAGGTGCCTCAAATCTACAGCAGCCCACAGTATACAGAATGCATACTGCCTTTTCTAAAAGATGAACACACTTGTCATTTAGCTTTTCTTTTACCCTTGTGTGAGCAAATACAAACTTCACACTTTTTACGAAGTGTTAGCAACACTATGTGGGATCTTGAAACAATCATAAGCATGCTGCCACAGAAACTGAAGACAATATAATAAGTTACAGTAGATGGTGCTAGACAGGTGCAAAAGATTCAAGACAGTCATTTGAGGATACCTGCAAGATTTGCCCTTAAGCTAAGCGGTTTAGAAAATGTGCAATTTAGATTTATCTGTTCAGGAGGGAGATTCAGATAAAACAGTTGAGCTGGTGAGATGATTAAAGACAACCCCCTATATTTAGATAATGCTCAGATTATTACCTTATCTGACACAATGAAGGGTACAAGCCCCAACGCCACAAAGCTCAACGCTGTAGGTGTAAGTATAGGTGAAAATGACATGCATAAAAGATGCTGATTCAAGATTCAAGTCAATCCTCCATTGTGGTCCCTCTGATTAGCACTGGGAGGTGAGGGACAATAAATTGTCCCGTTTATTGACACGTATCAAGCTTTTCCTATTTTCAAAACACAGTAGCTTGAATAATTCCAATAAGGAAAAAGCCCACATCAGTGTAAAATCTCTTGTCAGTTTAATGTGGATTTATAAAGTATTTTAGAATGCATGCTAGAGACTGGAAAGAGCTTAAAGGCTCTTCTGGAGTCACAGGTATTGCATTTTAATGTATACATCAGAATTTACTATATCATCTTTCAGTAATTTGCATCATCACGCCAGGAGTATGGATCTCTGTATATTAATGAGAGACATGAAAATACCCAGGTTTATTGAGGATTATTTTGTTATGACAATAAAGTATCTTATCACCTTAAAAGTACATCTTTTCTCTGGGTTAAAACATGTCTTCTGTTACAAATCCAGATGAGCATATGTCATAATGGCAAGATTAACTGAATGCTGCATCTAATGAACCTTACTGTTTACATTTGGCAGCATCCAGCAAAGGCACATACTGCAGGGACACTGTAGAAAATGCTCTTTAAACCTTCAAAAGTTGATAATTGTTTTGAAAGCACCAATCCAGGTGCCGACCTGAAGAAGGTGTCATCAGATGGCCCATAGTCTGCCAATCGAAAAAATGTAAAGGCTAAAGCCCTCAAGTGGACTTTTTTGTGTGGCCACTTTGAAACAAACTGTGTTCTGCAGGTGGACAGTTGCTCCACTACAATGAAATATGATGACAAAGCGAGGTCTGAAGCTTCCAAATGATATTTATTTCCATTTATCTGCAAACCTGGGGCTGGTTTATTGATTTAGCATCTCTACAACTGATCCTTCTTCAAATGATTCCAGGGCAAGAACTTTAAAACAACCATTAATAATTTTTCTAAAGGCTAAGTAACAGGAATGGGGAACCCAGGTGTCGCTGGACTACAGCTCCCATCATCCTGATCCTGAGCTGCTGGGGCTGCTGGGAGTTGGAATCCAACCTCTGGAGAGTCTTGGGTCCCCTCCCCCAGGGAGGGGCTAAAACATCAATAAGACTCTACACAGCAGCAGGTGAACAAATAAAGCAAGTTATTCCAATCAGCTTCAAACCTCATCCCGCAGAAAGCCTAGACAAAGAGGCAGCATGCCGTTTCAGCATTACCTTGCTTTTTGTCTGGTCTGGTGTAGCTGTGCATTGTGTATGAAAATCTGCTATTTCTGGTGCTCCCATATTAACATAATGTTATGTTTTTAGGTGTTGCAAGTGCAGTAGGTCTTTATCTAAAGAGATGTGAGTCTGCTTGGTTTCCTTTAATCTTTTAAGCATTGTGGAATTGCATATCACAATCTCCTCTGTACTTAAACGAGCAAGAACAGCATGTAGAGACTATTGAGCTTCATGTATCAAATTCTCAGGGTTATACAATCCTGCAAAGTGTAACCAAGCAAAAAACACAACGCCAATAAGCCAAGCCAAGAGAAGGGACAAAGAGTCGCTCTACCATATGTTTGCGTGATTTCTATGAAGTACTAAGGCAGAGAGAGAAATTTGCTTCTGTTCAAATCGATACACTTTAGAATGTGGCAATACCACATCCACAAAGATGCCTACAGATTATGGTGGTATAAGATGGAACACTTTCCAGTTTCAATAAGTACTGTTAAAGAGCAGAAACTAAATCACAATGGATTGGCATAATAAAACCACAGTGCTAAATGTTTCGCCATATTTGCCCAGCAGGAGGCTCTCTTGCTACACGCTGCATGAGGCAATTCTCCTCCCGGGCTAAGGCACTCAGTCATAATCAGGAAGTAGAAGGCAAGAATGTGACGATCACGCTAGCACTCAGGATGACATGGTATTAGAGGCAGTGAATCGTTTTTTCCCAGCCTAGACGAATTACTCAGGATCATTTAGTCCTCTAACACCAACTCATTTACCAATTCACAAGTTATCCAATAAGAGGAGAGAGAGGAAAGCTCTTCCTTTAAAATTTTTACACAAATCCCTTCCTCCCAACTCAGAATTCATAAAGGTACCAAAACAGAAATCAAAAGCCAGAAACAAAAGTAGCATAATTGTACTCACTATAATGCTGTGCAAAAATTTTCTTCTGTGTTGGTTTCCCCCCTGTTAATGAGAGAAGAAAATGCATTAAAAAGTAAAAGGTAAGGTAAAGGACCTTTACCTAAACTGCATTAGAAACTGATTAAAGGAGGAGAAAGTGTCAGTGAAATTCTCATCGGGTTAGGGTGGGTATTGCTATAAGTACTTTAGCTTTGAGGTGGCTAAATGGTTTAGTGAGTGCCTTTATTTCATTCTTCAAGTCATCTCTCCAGAGATCTGCATTCTGCGATCTTCCCAAATGCCTGCTGTTTCTGAGAGGCTGCCTTCCACACACCAGACAGCTGGTTGTTTTATTGTGAAATCTTTACTTTTAAAGAAATAAGTAAAAAAACAAAGAAAGGGTAAAAGATATAATTTAATATGTTCAAAGAACAGTTTAATCTAACACATTGTACTCAGACGTAAATCCCATTGAATTGAATGGTCTAGGATTGCAGTCTAAAACTGCTCTGTATAGTGGTACCTCGGGTTAAGTACTTAATTCATTCCGGAGGTCCATTCTTAACCTGAAACTGCTCTTAACCTGAACCACCACTTTAGCTAATGGGGCCTCCTGCTGCTGCCGCCGCGCCGCTGGAGCACGATTTCTGTTCTCATCCTGAAGCAAAGTTCTTAACCTGAAGCACTATTTCTGGGTTAGCGGAGTCTGTAACCTGAAGCATATGTAACCTGAGGTACCACTGTACTTAGTATCTGTGTATTGGCAGAGCAAAAATGATTTATACATGTTCCCCACTTATTTGTTTTAATCCCCATAGCTTCAATCCACAAATGCTTACATCAGTGCGTATCACTAAACTTATGACAGCTCTTGGGGACAGCAAGGAAGACTGGGTTGAATGCCTCTGTCTCCCAAGCAGTTTGTTGACTTTGTTCTGAAGATACGTGCAGACCAGCATGGATTACGGTGTGTGCAATTCTATGTAATGGGTGCAGGATTTATTTTCTACACAGTCCCACACATCTCTTTTTGTGTGTGTGCATCCAGCAAGGCGATCTGTATCTTGAATGCGGCTTCTGCATACAGATTGCCCTTTCAGGGCTGGGCTGCATGGTCTATAGGTTTGGACTATAGGTTTCCCATAAAATCTGCATCTCTGGGCCAAATGAAACCACCTTAGATGTGGCCTGCATATATACCTGACTAGCACTGAGGCTTGCAAAAGAAAAATAAATTAAAGACATAGGTCCATTTTCTTGGAAGATGGCAAATCCAGCATATGGACATTTCCATCTTTATTTTCATGTGGTAAGGCATTTATACAAAATCATGACACTATCAGGGAAAACAGTATTTTTGAGACAGTTCCTGTATCATACAATGTCAGGGATTTTATTACAGTGACCAGTGGCGTAGCGTGGGGGGTGCAGGGGGGGCCGGCTGCACCGGGCGCAACATCTGGGGGTTAGGGTTAGGGGGCGCAAATCCACGGTTTAGGGGGTGCAAATCCACGGGTTAGGGGGCGCAAATTACTTGCCTTGCCCTGGGTGCTGACAACCCACGCTACGCCACTGACAGGGACTACACCTCACCATGAAAGTGAGGTGGTGGAATCACAGTATAGACTACAACACCTCAAACTTAAATGCATAAATTTGTTCCTCCAAGTGGAGAGTGTAAGGGCTGTGTGACAAAGGACAAAGAGCTGACTTGGTCCATGGTATTACAAGGAACTTGAACACCACAGGCTTGGAAAGGAGGAGGAACCCTTCTCCTGAGCAACAACAAGCCCAGCAGCTGGGGAGTTAATACATTTCCTTCCCCAGGCCCTCCCAGTGCCTTATCAGATTTACAAACTTAACACACCCCTGCAGTGGTGCTGATGCCTCCCACCAATTGCATGAGAGAAACACAGCCTGTCTCTGTTTCCACAAGGTTCCTGAGTGGGAGGAAGGGACAAGTTGTTGCAAGGGCATCCTATTTCACTCCAAAGGTCTTTGATGCCTCATCTGATTCATTGTGAGCTTCCCGAAATGACTTGTATCAATTTAATCAAGTTTAACTTGCAAGGCATCCTCTAAGTCTAAAAGAATGTTGGAAGTGAGGCTTGCTCAAGAAGCTGAACGTTCTGTTTCAGTGCCCTCACAAGACTATAGTACTCAGAGTTCTGTGAAGAGACACAGTCATGGGCATAGCCGGGGGAGGGGGGGATGGAGGGGCAGCTGTCCCCTCTAAATCAATAAAAATACATAAAAATACATAGCAAACTGAGGTTCTGCTCCCTCAACAAAAGGCCTGCCCCCCCCCCCAAATCCTGGCTACGCACATGGACACAGTGACTATTAAACCAGTTGAAGTCTGCAGTGTAGATACATGTTGTTAACAGTCACCAAGAAACATAATCAGCAACCCCTAACGTGGCAAGCTTAAAGGTACTAGTGCCGGGGTATCCAACATAATGTCCTCAAGATGTTGTTAGACTACAACTCCCATTAGCCCCAGCCAGCACTGCCAATGGTAAGGGGATGGTGGAAGTTGTAGTCCTACAACACCTGGCGCCTAAGGTGGAAGAAAAAGACTCTATAATGTACAGTTTTAGGCGGCAAACCTATATACACTTCCCTGGGTATAGGTCCAGCTGAACTCAAGAAGACTTACTTCTGAGTAGACATGTAGAGCAATGTGCTGTTAAAGAATAGAAAAAGGTCAAGAACGTCAAGTGAGGATAATGCTAACAGTGGTGAGTGGTTTGCAAAAAGAGGGAGGCATAAGAGTACGTTGCAAACCTTAAAAAAGGGAAGGGTGTGAACTCAACAAAATGCTACTTTTGGAGGCTCCTACATAGATAACAGAAATAGAAGTCTGAGAGAAAAGAAGAAGGTTCACATTTAGTTTCTGTTCTTCTCACACTCTGCAGATTTACAAGTCTGTAAAATATAGATAAGTGAAGAAAGTTACACTTAATGGCCACTGCTTCTCAACAGGGAAGATGGGCCTCATTCGGAAAAAATCAATCTGGGTTTCTTGGCCTTCTTTTCAGGCTTCTTTGAGCCTTGTGTCATATTTCCAGGGGAAAAAATGTGTTTTCTTTACTTGAGGGCTCATTTTTTCCTTACAGGTGTCACTGCCATAATATGTGTAGGAAAGCTTTTAAAAAGCAAAGAAAAAAAACTATAACTACCTTTAATTTCGAAGTGGCACTGGCAGGCATTGCTATCTAAGCTTTTGACGATAAAGCTTTGCTGAAACACACACATTTCTTTCCCAGTTTTTTGGGCGGTGGCAGTGGTAACTAGACTTTAAGGAGCAAGGCATTTGAGTAAAGGGTGTCAGGAAAATAAAGGGAGTGCAGGGCAGCATTTGACAAAATAGGTAGCTTCTTCCTAACAAATTATGTATAGAATAAGGAAAGACATAGGTTCTAGCTACCCAGAGACAAATTATAATATAACCTGCCTTTTATAAAGTGTCCATTTGCCATGAAAGGCTAATAGGTTGATACCTGACCATTGCTTAACAGACTGTACACTATTCTATTTCATTTCCTCATTTATTACAAATTATTTCTTTATTAATCCACCCTGAATCTATTTCCTCCCCCCTCGACCTGATTCAACAATACTTGTGTGGACAGCATTATAGAGTCAGCAGCTGTGAACTTGAAAAGCAGAGAAGCTACTGATCCCTTCAGATCACAGCCCCTAATACAGTACTGTTTCTTAGCACAATATTCAACTTTTTGTTTAGGTCCGAGACCCACATGTAGCCCATACATGCCTTTGTGGACGTTTCTTAATATTTTACCAAAGGTTTATGTGGTAGCTGGCTGCTGTTGGGACCCACAAGAGGTAGGCCACAAGTCTAACTCACATATTTTAAGACTAGTGGGTTTGTTACCTCAGGGAGGCTCCTTCTGTATTCACTGCAGTGGAACATTCTGGGCATAGGAAGCCACAACACTCTCTCTCTCTCTCTCTCTGAGAGCTGTTTGGATCCAGGGAATTGCCTCCATCCCCTTGTGAGGTATTATGGGTTGGCTGCACACCTCTAGTACCTCTGAAGAGGAACCTACACAAGGAAGCTGTGTGGGCTAGTTCCTTTTAGGATATTGCAAACAGGTGTTCTCAGCTGGCTGCAGAAGAGAGTGTGCCCTGAGCCATAAAGGGCACTCTTCTTTTTGACCTAGGGGTTAACACTTGCATAATGCTACTCATTTCTTAGGTACGGTACCCTATATATCTCATGGGGTGTTTGTGCAGGAAGTTCCTATGCAGACAGGCCTTCAGTATATCCTTCAGTACCTGCGCTTTAGTCATTAACAAAACATCACGCTTCAAAGTCTTCCCTCTAAAAACAATCTCTGGGGAATGCCATGCTTCATCTGGTAATGAATACGTGAGCTTCCTCACTGCTTTCCCCAAAGAACTGCTGTTAAAAGATAAATGGATGGTAAAGAATGTTGACATTGGGACACAGATTACTCTTTGCACAACTATAGGAGGGCAGCAAGCGGGCATCAGAGCCTCCACAAAATCTTTGTACGTGCTGATTTTCATATCAGAAACATATGTTTGCAACTTTTGTTCTTTTTCAGAATTAGGAAACTAACCAAATTCAAGTCCCTTTTGATGATGTGCAGATTTAAGCTATGTGCTGCTTAGGGGGGGAAATAACATGATATAAGGAATTAGACAAAATAAAGTCCTGACTGTTTCCCTCTCTAAGCCTCTATGCTGATTTTCATAAACCATCACATACATATAATGAAGCTATATATTACATCTGTACCTATTTTGCTACATTTGTTGCAATATATATATATATATATATATGGTTAAGAAAACTGCATGGGTATGTGTGCGTGGGTGTCTAGTAGGCAGCTAGGGGGAGAAAATAAAAAATATTTATACTAGTATAGTAATTCTTAAACAGTCATTACATAGAATAAAACATAGCCAGAATATGATGTTCCCTCTTCTGTGTCAGTAGTATGACCTAACATTTTTTCAGGTGTTGAAAGATTTCTTACAACTTCTGGCAATTTGCTGCTAAAGTTGTATTGTTTACTCTCATCATTGCACAATTCCAACTGAATTCTCTTGTGATTTACCATTGAATTATTTCCCTGCTTTTTCCAGTTTATTATTTTTTCTATTAGACTTATTACACAAAATCTACAATACCCCCCTCCTGGAACAAAATGGGCACAAATAAAAGGGCATACTGCACTGGGAAGTTTCTTTACTCCAGCCCTGTTATAATGAAATAACAGCACTAGTAATGGTAATAATACCATTTAATATATATGCATTACATGGTTTAATTGTATTGGGCTGTGTGTAACCCACCTTGGGACTCCATGGTGAAGGCCAAGTTATAAATGCCTATAAACGAACTAATAAAATCAGCCCTGGAAGGGACTTATAACAAACGGAATACACAATTCACGAACATATGCCAGCAGTTCCCATTTATTTCAATGGGGCTTGCGCAGGAGAACTTCCCATCGGATAATTTACGCCTACAGCAACTGTTCCCACCATAATCGTTTACATTTGCAGATGCACTGACTCTGCTTTAGATAACGTAAGCCAGCATTTATGCCAGCTGTATTTTTGTGGGTATTGATTTATGTGAGGGTGTATAATGATGAAATGAGTCTAGGAGGCTGTGAGTAATATAAGAGGTTTATTCCCGTTCCTTTCTTACAGAGGAAGCGCGGTAAGAGTGTGCGGGAAATAAGGGCCCATTATGTCCCGGTGCCTTGGCTTATTGTGGTTTATAGGTTGCCAGGGCAACACACTCAGCTACCATTCCCTTCCCCTCCCCGCCACGAGACCCTCATGCTGCTCTTTCAGCTGCCACTCCTTTGTTGCCACGGGCGCTGGAGCAGAAAGAGAATGCGAGCGTTGTTTCTGATTGGGCCTCGCCGAGCCTTGCTTATTAGCATATGAGGACGGAGTATGACAGGCAGGACGAGAGCCGATTGGCTGAGGCTGGAGGTGAGGCTGTGGGGTGATCCCGGCAGGCCGCTAGCTCTCGGACTTGAGCGGGAGTCGGCTCCGGGAGGTCGCGCGCGAGGCTCTAGGGCGCGCGCGCTCGTGCTCGAGTGTCCTCCTTTACCCCTCGCGGCGTCGCGCGCCGATCCGTGTCAGCTTCGTACTGCTCCCGTCTCCTTTTTTGTCCTTCCGACGGGGCTTCCAGACGGCGCGCCGCGTGTGTGCAGCTTTGGGGAGCACGCGGGACCGGCGTGTCCAGTTTGGCCGAGGGTGGTGTTCACGCAGCCGAGGCGTGGAAAACCACCTAGTGCACGCCCAGTTGTACATGATTCAGGCTTGCCGGGATCTTCCCGTCGTAGAAAGTCGAGGCAGATGTACTTGGCAGCCCTGCCAAATGTGAAATAAGAAGCCAAGTTAGGCTGCCAATAAGATACAAATAGAAACTAAAAGCACAATTTCAACCCCCACCCGTGGGTAAGAAAGGGATCGGACGAAATTTGCTCGCCATGTTTTTCCAGATTGGGGTGGGGACGTTACAACCTTCCTTTTATAGGGAGAATGACGACCCCAAAAAACAACAGCAACCCCGGGGTGTTTGTATTGTATCGTTTCTTCCATCTGGGCTCGAGAAGTAGCAGGTTTCCCAAAGAGTATTAAGTCCCACTGAACTAAGTGGGGCTTGCTTCCAAGTAAATATGGATGTATGAGAAAATGTACATCTCTCTCCACACCCCTACTGTCTGCTAACTGACTGCAACCGATATTTCTTACCATGGAAAACCTGAGTAGTCTGTGTTTAATAAAAATTCTCTGCTCCCTACAATCTGCATAGGTCTATGCAGGGTTGATGGGGGAATTTAAAGCTGCTGGACCTGCAAGAAACAAAACTAGGATGGGGAAGTTGTGGCCCTTCAGATGCTGCTGGACTACTACTCCCATCACCCCAGGCTATTAGTTATGGTAACTCCAAAAACAAGGGTGGGGGCTCCTATTCCCCATCCCTGGACTATAAGAATATAGTGGAATTTGCACTTAACTTGTTTTTTTCTATTGTAAGCCACCCTGTGACCTTAACGTGAAGAACAGATAAGAGATGAAATAAACAAAGCCCTGCCTGCAAGCAGCCAGAGACTTCTTTCATATTTTCTTGTCTGGGGTAAGGTGAGGATGAAAAGTCAATGTTGGTGCATTTTGCACTCTTTCACCCCAAATCTTTCCCCTGGGAGATGGAAGCAGCTGGGGATTATTTTTATCCAGCAAATGGCTCAGTGGGAAAGGGTCAGAGCTTTCCTGAGACCGAGGTGGGGGGAGAGAGAGTCTTGTTAGACTAAAGTTAGAAACTCAAACAAAAAAAGCAGTTGGTCCCTAGCGAGGTCCCCAGTCGGCTGCCCCACCCATTGCTCCAGCCTAGAAAGGGTTAAGTGGCTCCTCAGAGCTGTCTCCACATTTACATTAAGAATGAAACAAAACAAACAAACAAAACCGCCCACTGACTGCTCAGCATTTCCCTGCCTCTTATCTGGATTGATCCCAGGAAAGAAAAATAAACTGAATTCTGTTTCTGGAGACTCCTTTTTTTGTGATAGGAAATTGTGGAGGAACAGCAAGCTGGCCTTTTGTCTGGGATTAAAGGACATCTTTACTTCTGAAATGAGAGGTGTTTGGGGCTCAGTCTGGTGCAGTAATGGCCTCTCACTACTCCAAAGTCATTGTCACTCAGCTGGGCTTAATGGCATGCTCCACCAGGGCAGACCCAGCTATGAGGTGGAGTGCCAATTTCAGGCGAGAAAATGCCAGAAATCAGGGTGATCTCCCCCAAAACTGATGCTGATTTCTGGCACCACTTCTCCATCACTGGGGGACACAGCCGGTCATAGCAGCAGAGTAGGTGGTGCAGGAGTGCTAGGCATGGTGCCTCAAGCGGTGAAAAAGGAAGTGCCACCCCGCTACTGCTGTTGCTGCCACCACCACCACCAGTGCTGCCATACCTGCTGCTGCCACTGCCACCCACACAGTATGCCCTGCCACATACTCACTCCTGGCAGCACCGCCATCAGCACTCATTTGAGGTGTGTTCTCACTCAAAATAATGCAACATCTTGGAAGAAGTAGGCAGGGCCTCTGTGGGGGTGCATCTTGGGGGCATTCACCACCTGAGGCTACAGCTGACCAGGTTGAGAGTGTGTATATGAATCAGTGCTGGATTACCAAATGGGCAAAGTAGGCACTGGCCTATGGGCCCCACACCCCATGACAATGGAACAAAATAATATTGATATGATCTTAAAATAACATTACAATCAAACTTTCTTAGTTCAATTTTATCCTGCCTAGGGGCCTCCAAAGGGTTTAATCTGGCACTGATATGACTTTCCTTATCCACCAGCTACCTTTTACTTTCATGCCAGCACCAGCCAGGATACTGCCTTAAGAGGAAGCAGGACAGGGTCAGACCCGTAAAAGCCACCCCTGTTTTGTTTTGCGGACTTCTACCCTCTGCCACTGCATGGAGGCCTGGTGGGGCCCTCTGCCACCACAGGGAAGCCAAATGAGACTTGCTGCTGCCATGGCCTGGCCCCTCAAGATTGGGGGGCACTCAGCCATGTCCTCACATATGCCCCCCCCCCATAGAGTTGGTGGCGTGCTTCTGTGCCAGGGGTGGATATGTGGCGGGGCACTTCCTATTTCACCACTTGAGGCAAAAGAAGTACAGTGGTACCCCGAGTTACATACGCTTCAGGTTACAGACTCCGCTAACCCAGAAATAGTACCTCGGGTTAAGAACTTTGCTTCAGGATAAGAACAGAAATCGTGCAGCGGCGGTGCGGCAGCAGCAGGAGGCCCCATTAGCTAAAGTGGTGCTTCAGGTTAAGAACAGTTTCAGGTTAAGTATGGACCTCCAGAACGAATTAAGTACGTAACCAGAGGTACCGCTGTACTAGCCTGTCACTCCTGCCCCCACCTGCACCCCCAACTCTACTGCTAGTGTGATCTGCAGCATCATAAGAGCCAATTACTAGGGCGTGAGGTCCCTTTGGCCCCCCAGTAAAATATTTGAGGGGGCTGCCCCGCCAGTTGATGGGCATTGCCATTCAAATAGTGTGTGCACCCCGCATCATGTCATTGATTTCGGGTGATATCACCCTGTCGCTGACTTGGAGCATGATCTCGCCCCAAATCGGCGCCGATGCCTAGTACCGCTTCTCCGCTACTGGCGGTGGAGCCTCCTTCGCCCCAGATACGAGCTGGGCCTCTCGGAGCTGCCTTCTTTTCCTTTGGTCTCCTCGTGGGGTGTGGGGCTATGCTCGACCATTTCCCTTCCCCCGGCTGCCACTAGCAGTCGCCGGGTACGCGCAGCGCCCTCCCTCCCTCCCTCCTGGGTGCCGGGAGAGAGGCGGAGCCGCCGCCGCCGCCGCCTCGTCCCCGGTGTTACATGTGGTCACTCGGACTGAGACGCCTCCTCCGCCCCGCTTCACTGCAAGGGGGTGGCCCTTGGAAACACCTTGTTTTAACATACACGCTATAAATACGGCTGGCTCAGAGCATGGGAGCAGAGCTAGAAGCGAGACACCGGGACGCTCACAGAACCGGCCAGACGCAGCCAGTGTGAGCCGCCGCTCCGAGCCCGGTGAGTGAGTGGGGAGGCGGCGGCGCGCTGCCCTACGCACCTCGGCTCGGCTTTGTTCATTTGCCGGCTTGCAGGCGAACAGCTGCGCGCCCCTGGGTGCCTTGTTTCTGGGGCTGGGTCAGGTCGACGGGGCGGCGGGGAAGGGGGCTCGGCCACGGCTGACGAGCCGAGCTTCCTCAATCCAGCTCAGTCTTTTTTCTTTTTACTGAGTGCCCGGGGGGACTGGAAGGCAGTTCCCTTTAGGCGGGAGCAAACCCGGAGTGAGCCGCGGCCGGCTTCCTCTTGCAGGCTCGCCTGTGTCGTTATGCAAGCGGCTGGGGTGGGTCTGGCGGGAAAGGGGTCTGCAACGGAAACAAACGAGGGAAGAGGATGCCGAGCTTCCAGCTTCTCCGGATAGGAGCCTATTGCCAACTCTACCGAGGGCAGACGGCAGTTTTTCAGGCTCTTTGCTTCTGCTCAGAAGCACTTTCCATTAGCTCAGAGGTTTTCAGAACGGAGATCTAGAGCCGCGGAAGTACTTGCATTGATGGGATCTGGCGGGTGGGTGGGGGCAGGGAGACGCTTATTCAAGTGGTTTCCTCGCCCACATCCCATTTTCTCTCCTGGATGGAATAAGATCTGGGTTTGAACGCAGCTCTAAACGTTAAGAAGGTGGGGGGCGGAACACAAAGCAAGCTTGGGGTCAGAAGAGGCTGAGGCATAAAGAAAGGCTTGGAGCTGGGCGGGAAGCGGAGGGAGGCTTGCTGCTGCTGAGGGTTTGGGGCAAGGCACGGGGCTGGTCCTAATCGCCATCTTTTGTTCTCTTTCGCAGCCACTCCTTGCAGCAGAGGCTTTCTTGCTTCCAGCCGGCAACTACTTACTGGGAAGCTGGGCGGAAAGGCGGCTTCGTCCTTGGCAAAGAGATACCTTGCGCCAGGGGGAGAAAGAGCCGGCACGCTCGCTTTTTTTCTCTGAGAAAGGAAACCAAAGGCGGGAAAGGAAAGCAGCAACTTTTCATCAGTTTGGCGCCTTTTTAAACTCGGGCCTCGCCTTGATCCCATCCGAGCAGCTGCTCCTGCTCCCCGAAGTCTTGCTCGGCCTGCCGCGCCTCCGCCAGCCGCCAGGATGATGCAGATCTGCGAGTCGTACAGCCAAAAGCACTCGCTCTTCAACGCCATGAACCGCTTCATCGGGGCCGTCAACAACATGGACCAGACGGTGATGGTGCCCAGCCTGCTGCGGGACGTGCCCCTCTTGCTGGAGGAGCTGGACGCGGGCGGCGGCGGCGGCGAGCGGGAGGCCTCGCTGACTCCCAACGGCGGCGCCTACTGCTCCTGCAGAGACATGTACAGCCACTACGTGCTGCTCAAGTCCATCCGCAACGACATCGAGTGGGGCGTGCTGCAGCAGGCGAGCGAGGAGGCCGCGAGCCGGAAGAAGGACAAGCTGAACGGGGGCCCCGGCGCCGTGGACATTAGCCGAGGGCTCCCCGAGGACGAGGAGGTGGAGGAGGACCTGGAGAAGCAGTTTCACTACCACTTGAGCGGACTGCACACGGTGCTTTCCAAACTGACGCGCAAGGCCAACGTGCTCACCAACCGGTACAAGCAGGAGATCGGAGGCAATAACTGGGGACACTGAGCCCGGGAGGGGGAGGACGCGGCCAGCCTGCCTGCCTGCCTGCCGGGGTGAGAAAGTCAGAGGACGTTTGAGTTTGTAAAGGGCTAGGGAAGAAGGTGTGTGTGTTTGTGTGTGCTGAGTGCGAGAGAAGCAAATGCTCTTATGTGGCTTTGTAACTGGAGCAGAGAAGGAGCATCTCGGGGGCCAGTGGCGAGCATAACAGCAGATGTAAAATTGTATGTGTCTAGGAGAGAAGAATGTGAGGGCGGAAGGGACTGGCTTTCTTGCTAGGCATATCCTAGTGGGGTTTTACTGTTGGCAACGCTGAACATCCATGGAGGCGGGGTGATGAATCTCTGCCTGGTGTAGCAGGCATAACCAGGTAGTCGAGTATAATATTTCCAGATTCTGAGGACTCTGAATGATGTACAGTGGCCCAGGCCAGTTACTGAAAGAGTGTGTTTGTAATCACTGGAAAACTGTGTGTGCACGCACATGTGTGGTGGCGGCAATAGTAGTGGCGATTGCATCACTTCTTTCATGTTTTGCACTACTTTTGTAACGTTAATATATATGTATATAAAGTCTTAAGAATTCTCTTTGCATGCTCCTAGATCTGCAGGCGTCTTATTTTTTACCAACGCACAAGGATGTACATTCATTACTATTAATTAAACTTTTTTTTTTTAACAAGCGAGGTGAACAGTTATTGTTCTCCTTTAAGTAAAGTTACTTACCTTTCTACATTACATTGAACTGGTCTATATGAGGCTGCAATTGTGCTACTTAAGAACTATTTATACTCAGTTGCAGAGGATGGAACCAGTTAACTGATGTGCACCCCAATTTCAATGGAAAGATAAAAGGGTCTCACTGTTGTACATGCATTGAAGATTTATTTAAAACTTTTTTTATTCAGATGTAGAGTATATTCTAAAATAAATAAGCAAATATATTGACTAAGAAGGACTTCACTGGTTTTTATGTTGTGCCTCTACTAGAATTTAATGCTAACATCTATTTTGCAACACACAAACTGTATATGAAATGATTCTTGACATTATCTTTTTTGGAGGGGTGGGGGGTATGCTTGATCTAGTTCACTACAGGGATGACAGGAGTGTATTCCCCACTCTCCCCCTGTGGTGCACAGGGACAGGCCCATACTTATTTTGTACATTTATATCCTGGAACACAAATGTCATACAAGGGGTTCTTGGGATCTCTGCCATCCATTCAGTAACCACATCCAGACTTGCTTTGCTTCCAGGCCATCCCCTCACTCAAGAGGGTATGAACTCACAGCTCTATTATGCCCTGCTATGCGTGGGCAATGTGCCCACTGTATGTTGAACTGATCCCTTTTAAAACCAGAGACAGTTCTCTTATGGACTTCAGTGAGAGGTAGATTGCACGACAGTGCAAGTTAACTATCCATCTCAGGCAGTTGCCTTTCAAAGCAACATATAGTTAATTTAAAAGAACCTCAACAAGTAGAAACCATGTTCTCTTAGCTCTTCTTCAAGTTGCCTTTACAATTCAACACCTACAGTGAGTGCAAGATATTTATATGGATGCAGGTCAATCTTTTAAACCTAGTTATTTAAGTACCTTAAGACTTGGTAACTACTAATCAGATTTAAGTTACTTAACTCTGCAAGTTATTTATGTTGTGACATGGATGCTTCTAGACTGTTCTTTGAATCAACAGCTTCATTCTGTGGTATTTTCTAGTTTAAATCCAGGTATGCTATCTTGGAGTCTGAAACAATGTTTTCCTATTTTTTCAGAACATATACATAAAGTGCATTGTGGTTATATTCATATGCACCCAGCCTAATCTGGAGTCCTCCTAAACCTACTTTTAACAACAGAGTAGTTGTTTAGTCATTTCAGCAATACCATTTTAAACAACAACAAAAATGCCATATAATGATGTAAACCCTTTAAAGATGCGGATGCATTTTATAGATTCAGATCTGAAAATTCCTTTGGGCTTTGTTTCAACTTTTTGACAATAATATGCTAATGCAAAAGCATTTCTGGCTGTTCTGGGCTATATCTTTGAGGGAAGTGGAAAAATAGAAAAGGTACATAATCCTGCTGAAGCTAAGCACTCTTACATGAGTAAAAATGATATAATTGCTCTTAAAATGGTTTTAAAAATATTGTGTCTCTTTTATAATAAAATGGCTTAAACTGAAATCTTATTTTAAGGTTACAATCCTATGTCTCCTCATCCAGAATTTATCCCAATACAATCAATGGTGCTTAATTTTGAGTAGGCAAGTGCAGAATTTTTTCTTTTTAAAAAATTACTTTGGAAAAAATGTCACTATTAAACCTTTTAGATGTGATGGCAGCCACCAGAGGTGGAATGGATGGCCTTACTCTATTTTTAAAATTCATACAATTTTTAAAAGTTTTTAATTAATATTATAGTCAAACCAAGATTTTAACAGTTTTTATGGAATTCACTTTTATTTTAATATGTCTTCAAATTTGCTTTTTTAAAGTCAACATGTACTTTAATAATCCTGTCAGCAACAATGCAGACTTGTTTTTGTTTTGTTTTTTTACACTACCCTCAGCAACCTTGGGCAGTTAGGGATTGAGCAGGGCCAACTGTCACCTGTTCTGGGTACTCTATGCTGGTCAGCACGCTATTTAAAATTTCCCACCATGCATTGGAGCACTGTGGGAAGTTTTAATGGCAACCTATTTATATTTCCCACAATGCCCTGACACAGTTACTTTAGAAGTTCCAGGACATTGTGGGAAATTAGAAATGGTAGGTCATAGTCATCTGCCAGTGGTCTCAAGTAGCACTGGCCTGGTTGGGAAGCACTGACCTGGAAGTTGACCCTCAGAGGGCACTTTGTTGAGAGCACCCCCAAATCTGGAGTTAGTTCAGTTCCTGGGAATTCTTAACTTAGTCTTCAACTCTCTACAGTTTTCCAACAGTAAGTCCTCTGAACTCAATGAGACCTGGGAGTAGACATGGATGGGAATGCATCACGAGGAAAATATCATAGGAACATGGGGAGCTGCTTCTTGCCAGGCTAGACTATTTCTTCATTTTGTTCAGCATTGTCTACTCTGCCAGGCAATGCTCTCCTGGGTCAAAAGCAGAGGTCTTTCCTATTACCTGGGATACCTCCTGTATGTAGATTATGTTTACCACCAAGCTATTGTCCCTCTCCCTAAGCTAGATATGCGAGGTGTTTAGTTTGCAGAATGTCAGCCATGATGCCATTGCATTCTTTTCTACCTGAACCATTTTTAAGAAGTCAAAGAAAGTGCTTTTAGTTCATTAAGATACTTTTCTGCATACCATGCTAACATTGTTATTAATGGGTTCAACTAGTAATTGCATTACTAATGCCATAGTAGATGTTTCTCCCTGAAGTTAGATCTCATGAAACATCCCAACACTGTCTAGAGATGAAACAGAGATACTTTACTTTATCAGGAGTTTCCATATTTACATTTTTCTAAGCTGCCTTCATTTGTAACAGGCCCCCTCTCTGCTGGCTACTCAGCTTGCTGCTTGCTACATCCTATGCAAATCAAATAAAATTTTTCCTCGGCCTTCTGATGATTTTGTCAACCTAGTTACTTGCTTTTTAATTTCCTGTTGTCTTTACTTGAGAGTAAAAACCTACCTTATCTTGGCCAGTGGTTTAGACTACTGCCAATAATGATCAACATTTGCTGCCACTGTAGTCTTATGCTTCAAAAGCCAGAATTTAATACACTTAGGGCAGTTTCCAACTAACGTATTCTGTCAGTACAAGGATTTCTGTTTGTGCAATGGAACCTGCCTCCCCCATTCACATGTGTTTTGGACCTCCCCAAATCTGCTCTATAGAAAACCCAATAACAGATTTAGGGGATGCATAGGTGGAGGAGAGAGGGAAATCTCCATTGCGCAAGCAGAAATCTTTGCACTGATAGAACATGTTACTACATTGTATAGTTGCAATCCTAATCCATTACTTGGTAAAAAGTCTAATTGAAATCAACAGCAAATACTTCTGAATAGACATAGTTAGGCTTGTTCTGTTAGGGGAAAATACCTGGTGTGTTGGCAGCCCTTTTTAAAGAAAGTTCCTAAGCAAATGCTCTTGGTAAGTTCGATTCATAAGAATATGGGTGTAAACAAATAGTCAATTAGTCAAGCTTCGGATTAAATGAGAGGTTTGCTATAGAGAAGATGCAATTAGGAATAGCATTTAAAGAACAGATATAACTGCAGAATTTTGCCAAATGCTTTGCTACGTTGCCTGGAGAAGATGAAATAACAGGCAGGGTCCAACAGACCCATACTGTTCTTTTTGTTTCAACCTGTTGCAAAGACTCAGTGAAACTGGGCAGCTTCAGACAAGCCACATGCTTCATCCAGGCATCAGGAAGCAGATCTGACTAGTGAAAGAGTGAATGGAACTTTCTGGGAGACTTTTCACACTTCCATTTTATAGAGGAAGTCAGTAACTATTGGCAAAAGGCATCCACATCTTAGCCAAGTTGGAACAATGAATGCTGACAAGACATCAAAAGGGATGTTAAATGTGGTTTTTTAAAGACCCAATTGATGCAGGACAATGTTGGTCTTCCAGGCCACAAATGTCTAGCATGCATGAAGGGAAATACGAAGGCAGACAGGCATACATTCCTCATCTTGATCTTCCCCAGTATGTGACTGGAAAATGAACTGTACACGCTTTGCAAGTAGGGTTAGCCAATCTGTAAACTTGGCTATTTGAAATGGAGTATAAAAAAATGTAAGAGCTCTGCTGGATCAAACAAAAGGCCCATCTAGTCCAACACATCAGAGTGGCCAGCCAGATGTTTATGGGAAGTACACAAGCAAGACAGCAGTGGCCATTTGTGATTCCCACCAAGTGGTATTCAGAGGCATACTGCCTGTGACAGCATACAAGCCCTTATGTTGGGTAGACACTGATAGCCTTATTGTCTATGAAATGTCACAGCCGCATCATGCACTTAAAGCACATAGCTTCCCTGAAAGAATCCTGGGAACTGTAGCTTGCTAAGGGGGCTGGGAGTTGTAGTTTTGTGTAGGAGTGAACTATATTTCCCAAGAGTCTTTGGGGGAAGCCAAATTCTTTAAACATATGGTGTGGGTGTGGCTGATCCTCTTTTAGAGCCATCCATGCGCCTCAGCGCCTAGGGCTTGCCGATCGAAAGGTCGGCGGTTCGAATCCCCGCGGCGGGGTGCGCTCCCGCTGCTCGGTCCCAGCGCCTGCCAACCTAGCAGTTCGAAAGCACCCCCGGGTGCAAGTAGATAAATAGGTACCGCTTACCAGCGGGAAGGTAAACGGCGTTCCGTGTGCTGCGCTGGCTCGCCAGATGCAGCTTTGTCACGCTGGCCACGTGACCCGGAAGTGTCTCCGGACAGCGCTGGCCCCCGGCCTATAGATGTGAGATGGGCGCACAAACCCCAGAGTCTGTCAATACTGGCCCGCTCGGGCAGGGGTACCTTTACCTTTACCTTTTATGTTTGTGACCAGTGGCTCCTTTGGGAGTGAGCTCCATAGTTTATCCAAGAGCTGCATGAAGGAGTAATATATTTTGCATGCCTTGAATCTTACAACACTCAGCTAGATGGCCTTGGGTTCTAGTATTATGAAAGAGGGAGAAAAAAATTCTATCCTTAGTTTCCACACCATAAATATGGGCTGTGTTAATAGGAGCTGGATAGGCAAGGTTAGGCAGTCTAGCAATCTGGATGATGTCAGTCACATCTTTAACACCCTATGAAGCTCAGCCAGGTTTCTGGTATTGTAGAGGGGTATCATAGGTGCAAACTATCTTGTTACATCTTCATTTTATGCTTCTTCCTAAGTTCCCTCCTTCCCCAGTCAGTTAGACTTCCAGCATCCAGAGTCAATGGATAACTGAGCCGAGGCATCAGTTTACTATTTCAGATTAATGATTCACCAGCATAGTATCCTTTTATAAAGCCTGCTCTTCCAGATGCATTTTCCCATAGTGAGTTGTGTGTTCTTCAAAATGCTTGATTTGTGAGGGAAATGGCATTATGTACTGTAGATGGCTTATGCCAGGCACCCCCAAACTCGACCCTCCAGCTGTTTTGGGACTACAACTCCCATCATCCCTACCTAACAGGACCAGTGGTCGTGGATGATGAGAACTGTAGTCCCAAAACAGCTGGAGGGACGAGTTGGGGGATGCCTGGCTTACACTTTCTGAAACTGACAATGACCACAAAGGACACTGTCACCAGCTACTTGTAGCTGCTCACGTGACCCTCCTGATTTGATTTGCTCATTACATGGGAGAACACAATGCCAATTGAATGATACTCATGAGGTTCCCCATGTTATTTACACACCTGTGTTGAAGACATTAAAAGGGGTTTTGGTGCGTGTTCAAATTGGTGGCTAGCTGCTCTTGTAGTAGGGGAATGCAAACTATACATGGTTAGCCTTGCCCAGAGAAATTGCTGGAGGCTCAAGTTTCTTTAAGGCAGAGCTTTCCAAACTGTGTGTCGCAACACATTAGTGTGTCAACTGCAGTGTGTAGGTGTGTTCCACAAACACTCCCCGTGCTGCTCCTGGGGTTGGAAAGGGTTAGTTTAACCACTAGTTTGCTAGTAAAACTGAATTACTCTGTCGCAAAATGATACAAAACTGAATTCCTATGTCCAAAAAGTGTGTCAACAACTTGAAAAGTTTGGAAAGCTCTGCTTTAAGGCATTCAGAGACAATGTGGCAAATGAGAAATACTCTGCAAGTCAAGTGAAAACAAATAGGTTGCAAAACATTTATCTGGCTCTAGTTGCATACCATTGCAACTGAGTTGCAT
This sequence comes from Podarcis vaucheri, assembly GCF_965113315.1. NCBI lineage: Eukaryota > Metazoa > Chordata > Lepidosauria > Squamata > Lacertidae > Podarcis > Podarcis vaucheri. Next base: position 61,599,924 of record NC_138762.1, on the reverse strand, counting down.
ACCATTGCAACTGAGAAGGTCAATGCAGCTGCAATAAATTACACATTTGATTAGGTAGGGTAATTTTTTTAAATTTGGAAGTCAGTTCAAATGTACAGTGGTACCTTGGGTTAAGAACTTAATTCGTTCTGGAGGTCTGTTCTTAACTTGAAGCTGTGCTTAACCTGAAGCACCACTTACTGCTGCCGCTGTGCCGCCGGAGCACGATTTCTGTTCTCATCCTGAAGCAAAGTTCTTAACCCAAGGTAATATTTATGGGTTAGCGGAGTCTGTAACCTGAAGCGTATGTAACCCGAGGCACCACTGTAATGGCATTGCCCAGTGATTTGAGGATTTGGTGATGTGCACTCTTAAAGCCTAGTTCCCACTTAAAGATATTTGCATTTGCGAGGCTTCACTGTTACAGTGGTTTACAAGAAATTTTCAAATCATCAATAAAAAATGTTAAAAACAATTAAAAGCATTTTAAAATAATTAAAACTAACAGTAAAAGAGATTAAAACAACAGCTACATGGCTTAATAGGCTTGATTAAACAAAAAATTCAAGCAAGCACTGAAAATAGAACAGTGAAGGTGCCTTTTTTTTGCATTCCTCCTGTTTGGATTTTTTCTTAGGGTTTTTGTAATTCTGTATACCTTTGGGTTCCCTCAATCCTGTTGCTGCAGACCCTCAGGCAGCTGAGTTCACTATTACCCTATTTATGATGTAGATGCATAATAATCACAATTTGTCAATGTGTAGAAGATAATTATGAACCTTCTGACAAAAGTGCATTCCAGTGCAAAGGTCCTCAAGCTGTGGTCCATTCAGGTGGTCTGTCTGATTTCAATATTCATATTTACTTTTAATTGATTTTTTAATTCCTTGTATGTATTTTATTGTATTATCATTACAATTCTATGGAATACAATAACAAAAAGCAGGCAATAAAACACCATTAAAAACATACAGTATCTACCACAAAACATAACAATTGCTGTAAAAGAATCGTTAAATGGTCTGCCAAGACCAGGAGCAACTTTCAAGTGGTCCATGGGAGAAACGTTTTGGGAACCACAGTTCTAGTGGCTTTTGAAGTGCTAGCAAGATATGAAAGCAACCTTGAGCAACAGGTTTGCTTGTCCTTCAAATCCTCATCCTTAGTTGTGGCAATATAATAGTGTCGTTGAAAAGATTATCATATCACAAGGAGAGGATTATAGCTTTGAGTGAGGAATGAGCCGCAGGAAGAGCAGAAGAATTTCCAGCATGCACTGATAATTCAGAGAGCTGAAATGACAGAATAGGTATATAGATATGTGTTTATTTATTACATTAACACATCGTTCCTTGAAAGAGCTCAGGGCGGCATCTTCACAACAATTCTGATGTAGGGTTATGCCTTGTGGCTGAATGGGAGTTTTAGCAGAGTCAAAAGCCAAGGTAAAATGGTATGTCTTCAGCATTCACCCAAAGCTGTACAATGAAGAGGCCAGATGTACTTCGGTAGAGGGTGGGCAGAGAGTTCTACAACTTAGGAGCTGCCCCAGAAAATGTCCTTTTGCCACCTTTTGCTTCTGAGGGCAGTGGGACAATCAATAGGGCCCCGTCTGCTGATCTTACCATCTGAGGGGATCTGTAGGGAAGGAGGCAGTCTCTCACGCATTTGGGGCCTGAGTTGTTTAGGTCTGTGAACAGTAACATGAGCACCTTAAGCAGGAATTTTAATGTGAGATTTTAATGGATCTCCAGCCAGTAATCTGGCCGCTGCATTTTGGACCAGTTGAAGTTTCTGAGTTGTTTTCAAGGACAGCCCCATGTAGAGTGCATTGCAACAATCCATTCTGGAAGTTAGCAAAGCATTGAGTACAGTGGCCAAGTCATTTCTGTCCAAAAGCAGTAGTAAGCTGGTGAACCAGCCACAGCTGGAAACAGGCACTCCTAGCCCTGAAGGCCACCTGAGCCTCCAGTGACAGTGCTGAATCCAGCAGCACCACCAAGCTATGGACCTGTTCCTTCCAGGGGAGTACAACCCCATCCAGGGCAGGCCTGCTTCCCACCTTCCAGACATGAGAGCTTGGGAGACATAACAACACCTCTTTCTTTTCATGACTCAGCTTCAGTTTACTGGCCCACATCCACCCCACTATTCATCAAGCACAGGTCTAACACACCTCAAGCCTCTCCCAGTTAACATGGAATGGAGAGATAGAACTGGATGTTATCTGCATACTGAGGGCACTTCACTCCAGATCTCCTGCTGACTGCTCTCAGAGGCTTCACATAGATGTTAAATAGCATGGAGGACAAGACATGTGGGACACCACAGGACATCTCCTACGACTGCTTTCTGGAGCAGAACCACAGAAACACAGTGCCTGCAACCCCAACCTCTCTGAGATGCTCCAGAAGGATGTGGAGTCAACAGTGTTAAAAGCAGCTGAGAAGACAGAGGAGTGTCACATTACCACCATCTCTCTCCCAAATGTCACCAACAAGGGCAATCAGGGCAGTTTCAGTGCCAAGACCAGCCTTAAAGCCAGACTGGAATAGTAAGCAGGGCATATTTCAGCTAGAAATTTTTACAATATATAATGTATTCCAGGGAGGATACCTGCAAGTTATTCCCATGGCTAAAATGATAATGTTGGATGGATTACCTAGGAACTGAGATGTTGAGTCTTCAATGTTGCTTAGCAAACCTGTGACTGGCATGTGAACAAACTTGTGATTAAATCCTTTGAACATTTTGAACCACTTGGATATCTGCAAATCAAAAATCTCATGATGCATAGCAGGAAGAGTCTGGAGGATATGTGGAAAATTATATTGCAAAATGCCACGTGAGTGTTTATTGAACTTCCCCAACACATATTTGGTAACCTTTAACAAAGTGGGGAATTAAACATGTTTTGTTTAGCTATTTGCAGGTTACATTTTCGTACATTTGTGGGTATCTTAAGTACCATATTCTGAAAGTAAAGTGTTTAGCAACCATCCAAACTAGAAATATTCTGTAAAGCAATTAGCAATTAAAATCCTATGTTTGTAATCCCCAACTCAGTTTTGCTAAGTAGTCACTGTAACAAATTTGCTGTTAGATAATCATCACTGTCTGTTCTTTTTGTATTTTATTTCCCTGCCCCCACACCTCACAAGTATGGACAGAAACTTGCCGATTTAGGATTACACTCATATGATGAAGTAGACTGTGACCCATGAAAGCTTATGTATTAATGAATTGTTAAAATTCTCGCCCCCCCCAATTGTTTAATGTCTATTCAATGTTAATATTCATAGACACAACATAGGTTTTAGGTACGCAAGTTCTATGATTCTAACCGGTGGTTTTCACCCCTTTCACGCAAAGCCTGAATGTGGATCCAAACCCTCTTAAAGAAAATGACGATGAGTATTTATGTAGCAATTTTGAAAGTGTTCAAAGCACTTAGCATGCAGTATTGCAGCAACTTCTACCCATCCATGTAAGAGTAGATAAGAAATGTTATCCCCACATTGCAGATGAGGAGCTAAAGCTGAGAGAGAATGATTTGCCTACAGATGCCTAGTGAGGTCATGACAAACTTTGAACCAGTGATAATTGACAGCTTGGTCTCTTAGCTACTAGGCTTCACTACCTCCCACCTCTTCCATTAATTTTAGTGGCTGTTGATTATACCACTTGCTTGAGTTCTCCTTCCACTCATTTGTTATTTGTCATATATGATGTTTTTCAGAGTGTTCAAAACACTTCATGCACATTATTGCAGCAATTTGTTTTACAGAACATCCCTGTAAAGGGCAGGCCAAAAGCTTTGTCTACATATTGCAGATGGGGAGCTGAGGCTGAGAGATAAAGCTGTCGAGTGAGATCAGGGCAGATATGTGCTTTGAACCAGGAATGGTCCTCGGCTCAGTCTTTCAGCCTACACTAGCTCTCAACTCTTCCACCAGCTTTTGTGGCTAAGGGTTGCACCACTCATTTGTTGTTATCTGCCAAGGTATTCCATCATATGCCTATCGTTTGTGGATTTAATTCCTGTGAAAAAGATGAAGCACAGTGGACACTTACGCTACCACAATGACTTTTAGCTGTGCCCTGCAACTTCCCTGCCCTCCCCTTTCCCCACAAGTTCCTTAAATCTGTTTTGAAGGGTTGGGGGCAGGGGGAAACCCAGACCAGATTTGGAGGGTACAGGGGGTGGGGAGGAGAGGGCAAGCAATTTACACTGCACAGCTGAAAGTCATTGTGTTACTGTTTCCTTGACTATTGCCCTTAGATGCCCAGCTGCATTGGACTTCCTTCTGACCCTAGAAGGTCCCAAGGTACAAAGAGCGGCAAGGACTCTTTCATTAGGACCCCTGGGTATGTCACAATGCTCATTTTTTTGCTTCAGGTTCTGAATAAAAATTACTGTGCAGAAAACGGTGACAAAACTCTGTTCAGGCCAAGGATATCCTAGGAACCATCTCCTCCCTCCTGCCCATCCTCCATATGTATGCATCAGCTGATGCAATCTCTGCACGGTTGCCAAATCCCTGAGCTCTCTCTTCTTGTTCAACAAACTCTTGGCAAGAAAAACTGCTTCCAATAATGCAGGCCTCAGTGAAGTAGTCAGCCCTGTTTAACAAGTTTAAGAGAAAAAGGTTGAGAAAGAAATGGAAAGTCAGAGGCCTTCAAAACTAAAGACTGATATCCGTAATCCTCTAGGGACTGACAGTTTCTTTATATGGTCATGATACAGTAAGACTGCTTGCCAAGTTTCTATCTAGGCTTCTGAATCAAGTTGGTAGTACGTAGCACAATTCACAGGAATTCCTCCACTCCCTGCCCCCACCCCGGATGGAAAGCATGCATTTTGTTTGCAGAGAGAAAAGCTACTAGGGGCAACAGTTGAAAAAAGGGGTGAGCACTCCCTGTGGCTTCAAAATCCCTTCACTCAAAAAAGACTTTTCTCTTAAAAACAAGTAAAAGACAATCCACATTTTCTTAACTTACATTCATGTGTAACATCTAGCTAAGGCCGGAAAAAGGAGCTTAAGGAAACCCTGCTTCTGCACAACACACCTCTATTTTGTTTTGTGACTAACCGATTGTATATTTATTTAGTGACTGAGAGAAATACTTGGCTAGCTGTAGAACTTCAGGGGTGGTGCCTGAATCAGTTCCTTCTACTTATGCAGCTATTTAAAGTGGCAGTAATTATTATTTTTAAAGACTCCCCCCCCCCCGATAATTTAAAAGGTATTTTTGCACCTGATTTTAAGTTCAGTTTTGTTTTGTGCTGTTCAGATTAAGCCTGACAATATACACAATAATGGATCTGATAGTGGATATGCTTTTGAAAAAGCCAAGTTCATATCATAGAAGAGGCAAGTGTTTTCTGTTCCTTTTCAGGGAAAAGCTATACCGCTTATCAACTGGTCTGTGTCCGGAAGGGTTCATTAGAAGCTCATGGCATACAGCTATGAATTAGGGGGTTGACTATACATAAGAAACTTGTGAACTTAGGAATTCACATTTTAAAACCTAAAACGTCTCCCTAAGCTACCTTCTGTTTAGGCCAAGACATAAAAACACTTAAGGCAAGACTGTTTTAGCTACATGTGATATACTAATAGATTAGCAGCTGAGAGAGATGGGGGCAGGCCCAAAGGATAGAGGCAAACCAAGAAAAATTACAAGTGCCGAGGGAAGATAGGTAGGAGACCAGGAAGGCTGTGCAGACACATGCACAGATAGGTGCAGAGTGAATGCATATCTTTCTTCCTCAACGTAGCTGTAACTTTCTGTGTACTCACATAACCTTTCTTAGAAATCAGTTTTAGTGCTTGAAAATGCGTCAACTGCAGTTTCATCAGTGATACATGGCATTTCTTAATTAACCTGGGATTGCTTCAGTGCCGGATTTACATATAAGCTAAACAAGCTATAGCTTAGGGCCCCACTCTCTTGGGGGCCCCCAAAAAAATTAAAGGGGAAAAAACTGGATGTACATTTCTAAAATATAAGATAAAAAACAAACGAAATAAAACCTACATACAGCAACAGTGTTTTGTGTTGCGTAGGCTCCTATGATGTAAGTAATGGGCCCCGCCTGCTAGCCTGCTCCCTAAAATATCACTGGTTTGCTCATATGTGGCTTTAGATACCTATTAGGTCCATAAATTACCACAGTCCACAAAAAACAGCGACAATTTGTTGTTGACAAAGGACAGCTAGACATATAAAGGGCCCCATTACCTTCAGTAGCTTAAAGGTAAAGGTAAAGGTACCCCTGCCCGAACGGGCCAGTCTTGACAGACTCTGGGGTTTGTGCGCCCATCTCACATCTATTGGCCGGGGGCCAGCGCTGTCCGAAGACACTTCCGGGTCACGTGGCCAGCGTGACAACGCTGCTCTGGCGAGCCAGAGCCGCACACGGAACGCCGTTTACCTTCCCGCTGGTAAGCGGTACCTATTTATCTACTTGCCCCCGGGGTGCTTTCGAACTGCTAGGTGGGCAGGCGCTGGGACCGAGCAGCGGGAGCGCACCCCGCCGCGGGGATTCGAACCGTCGACCTTTCGATCGGCAAGCCCTAGGCGCTGAGGCTTTAACCCACAGCGCCACCCGCGTCCCTCTTCAGTAGCTTAGGGCCTCATCAAACCTAAATCCGACCCTGGAGTGCTTCCAAACTTCAAGCTCTACCTCTACTTATTTCCCTCCTAGGGAGTGACCCTGGTGAACACGCCAATTCGGCCTGCTCCACATTCTGTCCATTCATTGCCTTTCTTGAACTCTCAACATTTTCAAACACTTCATCAGACACAGCATCTTTGCCACTGTTCGGCACCCTCCAGTTTCATCACGGTTTTCCTAACAGTTTTCTTTAAATCTTGGAACTTGTTTCCCACTTAGTCTTAATTCATTAATTCATTGTTATCTTAATCCATCTGCTTTTCTAGTGTCTCCCCGCCCTGCACTGTGGCTCCTGCTGCCTGAGGAGGAACAGCAAATGGCGCCCCGCCCTAGGTCAAGGGAAAGAGTACCTAAGGCTGGCCAAGTTATTTTGGCACCTTAGACACAAAATCCCACACATGCCTCTTCCTGGGAGTAAAAATACAATAAGAATAAAATAAATAAATGTTCAAGTTGTCGCTAGCCTTTCATGACACTCAAAAACTCGCTCTAACGATAGGACTGGCTACACTTTTGCTTTCCTGAATGGAGTCAGACAGAAATATGATGAATCAGTGTAAGGGACATACACAGGATGGGCATTGTGAGGATGAGATAGTCAGGAGACAAAAAAGGGAGAGCAAGACAAAAACATATTGAGGGAGATTGTAATTGCATACGCACCAAATTGCAATTTGCGTACACAACACATTTAAAGCACATTCTCTTCCCGCCCCAAGAATTCTGGGAACAGTAGTTTACCCCTCCGAGAACTACAATTCCCAGCACCCCAAACAAACTTTCCAGGAGTCTTTGGAGAGGGACAAAATAGACTGGGAAATAAAAACTCTTTAGCCCAAATCTACCGATGTTGACCTAGTTACTAACAGGCTTTTGGTCTCCTGATAATTAAAAGTGTAGGTGGTCCATTGCAGGGTTTTCTGATGATGGGTGATGGGCCCTGAGGTGAGGGACTGGTGGACCCCGGCTGCACACTGCAGCCCATTTTTAAGGGCTCTCTCTCCCATCCTGGACTCAATGACAGTTGGCATTTTATGGCTAGAGCACAGGCCATGCTTGGCAGATAACTCATGTGACACCTTGCTGGGAGTTGGGAAGATGTAGATAGACCCTGGGGGCAGGCAAATAATGTTTAGCTCTGGTGGAAATGGAAGCCCACCGCACCTAGCCTGGGCTCTGGATTCAGGAGCTGGTTGGAGTATGCGTTTGCCTCACTTGAGCAAAATGGAGGGGTAAGAGAGCTGGGCCTTTCTGCATAGTACTAAGTACCAAACTCATATTCCCCAATAGTGTGGTTCCCAGATGTTTTTAAATATATATATATATATTTGCACTTAAACCAAATTTACTCTGGCCTAAGCTTTCCAGTGTAGATTAATGGGGGAGATTCACTGAGGAGGGGATCCCAATTCTCTGAAGAAAAAGTGGCTTTTCTAATCTTTTAATTAATATAAATGTATACTTTTTAAAAGGAAAAATTATTGTGGAAAAAAAGAATCCAATTATTTCAATATTTTTAAGACGGCATTTTCTTGGAACAATGTGCACACTTACTTTCCTGCACTGGCATACACATTTCCATGGTGTAACAACGAGTAACAACGAAAGGATATGTTCCCCTCCCCCACCCCACCCCCAATCTTCGGCTACTTTCCCTCCTCTACTGTGTTAGCACAAGGAGTACTCTGTTGTAGGAATGTGGTTAATGCCACTGTGGCATTAAGAGAAAAGCCACTCCCACAGCCCAGAAAAATTGGATCGTCCATACAAGTCTTTAACTTCATTAGTCACTTACAACAGGATTTGAAAGGAGCATAGTGAACCAAGGCATAGCCTTGCCTGGCCCAGCTGAAATCTTGTTTTTGAACTGACTGCGCAGAAATGATTAGATGAGGAAACCAAAATAAATTCTTTTTTAGAACAAGGAGTTATTCTGCAGCGTCCCAGTTTCACAATGAAATTGATGTAAGGCCTAAATGACTACATCTGCAGAACATTTTGTTTTCTGTATGATACAAAATTTCACCACAGAAAGATATGGTGCTATGACTTGCAGGCTGTGAAATGCTGAAAACACAGGTAAGAAAATAAAAAATAAAATAAAATTGTAGGTAAATAAAATGCAACTCTCTGATAAAAGGGAAATGTCTTTTGGATCTTCTCAAGTGCTTTCTATAATACAGTGGTACCTCAGGTTACATACGCTTCAGGTTACATACGCTTCAGGTTAAAGACTCCGCTAACCCAGAAATAGTACCTCAGGTTAAGAACTTTGCTTCAGGATGAGAACAGAAATCGTGCTCCAGCGGCGCAGTGGCAGCAGGAGGCCCCATTAGCTAAAGTGGTGCTTCAGGTTAAGAACAGTTTCAAGTTAAGAACGGACCTCCGGAACGAATTAAGTATGTAACCAGAGATACCACTGTATGATGGTGCAACCACAGAGAATACAGGCATTTGCCCTGTTCTTATGATTGCTACTGTGCATGGTGGGTGGCTACAAAAAACTGAACCCATGTGCAGAATTTAGCCTGGGTCAGCTCTTGATACTCCACTGCCACACATGATCATTCATACTGGCATGCCAAATGTTAATCTGCACTGAAATAACCCTGTGACACTGGATGTAAACGTCTTTGGCATCGGTTGGCATAGCTGGACTTCCACGGGCCCAGCCATTCCTGTTAAACTACATGCCGCAAACACCATTCAGACAGGCCCTCTGCCTCATAAACTCTGCTGATCACCTATTATAGATTCATTGTGTCTGCTTATTGAAATGTGTTTAAAATTTTTTTTGCTATAGATCCCTAATACAAAATGCTCATGTGACTTGTGAAATATGGAAGTGCATGTTTAGAGATCACATTTCACTTTAAAATACACACAAGAGGAAAGATATTGCCACCCCTGTATGTTCAAGGTCTTCATATCCAACATACTATTTGTGTGTGTTTTGTATCCAAATATAAAAGGTCAATGGCCCCTTTTTTTAATAGGAAGCTACTGATCCATTCTCATGGATGGGAGCATGGTGCATAGATAGTATTTCAGTATCTCTTTGCTGATTCATGCCTATGGAGCTAACCAAATTTCCACTTGTCTCATTTCCCAAGTGTTCATTTTTCATTTCATGAGCATAGCTTCATGCTGACTCACTCTTTATCTAGTTCCTGTGTCCTTTCCCCAGCCTTTCTGTGCTTCTTCTACGGTTTGATTCTTTATCTGCTCAGTTTCTATGTAGCCAAATAAACTATTTTTGTAATCTATAAGCCTTGCTTGGATGCTAGCCAAATTTATTCCACTCCCACCACTGTTCATCTTTTTTCTTTTATATTTGCAATACACGTTAAACACCTTGCAGTTATTAACTACAACAAAACATTGCGATATCTCTTGTTTCCAGGATGAGAGGGCCTGTATCAGTTGTACTCTCTGTTTCTGGGAAGTTAGTTTCCATGATGGAAACTGGCTCTTGTGTCATGGAGATGGTGAGGGGATTTTAAGTATATCCTACTAGTACACTCAGCTGTTATGGGAAAGGAACCCAATACTGAATTCTCCCACACCCAGAAACACAGATTTTAAGTGTAAAAGATGAGATTCACAAATACTGCTGGAAATTTAAAATACTCATGTTTTGTTTCCAAATAAACCTTATTGCCTTAAAATAAATCAAGTGCAGTTGTATATCAAACGACTTTAATTCTGTTCTTATCTGTACAGGACAGTTCTTTCCACAAGTCACCGTGTTTGCCTTGTAAGTTCCCGTAGGTCTCGTTTATCTTCTTACTCTTTTAAGAGACCAAGCAGGAAAAACAATGATGAAATTATTTTATACCCCTCCTTTCTGTGTGCTACTCCTGCGAGTGTTTCCTAGATTTGGGTCAAGGTTGGCTGGCAAATGTTCATGTCACCAGAAGCGCTTTTGAGGAACTGTTGTGGAAGGTCAAATTGCTTAAGTATCCTGAAGCAGGATCTAGCTCCAATGAACCTGCAGCCTGGCTTGACCCCCCTTCCCCTTCCCAGCAGCCCAGTAAGTTGTACCTGCTCCCCCTTCTCCCAGTGCATTTGAACTTCTGTTCCTCACATTGTGGCAGCTCACTTCTGGAGGGTTCTGTTATGCTTTTCAAAAGAACCTAAGCATGGGGTAAAATGGGAAACCAGAAAAATATAACTACAGTGGTACCTTGGTTCCCGAACAGCTTAGTTGTCAAACAAATTGGCTCCCGAATGCCGCAAACCTGGAAGTAAGTGTTCCAGCTTGCGAACGTTTTTCGGTAGCTGAATATCCGACGTGGCTTCAGCAGCTTCCGATTGAGTGCAGGAAGCTCCTGCAGGCAATCAGAAGCCATGCCTTGGTTTTTGAATGGTTTTGGGAGTTGTACAGAGTCCCGGAAGGGATTAAATTTGAAAACCAAGGTACCACTGTATAGACATAGGACAGGTGTGGGGAGCTTCCCCCCCCCAGCCTAAAGGCCACATTCCCTCATGGGCAACTTCCCAGAGGCTACATACTAGTGGTGGTGAATAGGGCCAGCATAGCTGTCAACTTTTCTCTTTTCTTGTGAGGAATCCTATTCAGAATAAAGGAATTTCCCTTAATAAAAGGGAAAAGTTGACAGCTATGAGTGCCAGAGGCAGCTAGGAAGTTTAGGGAAGTTTTTAATGTATGACATACAGTGGTGCCCCGCAAGATGAATGCCTCACAAGACGAAAAACTCGCTAGACGAAAGGGTCTTGCGGTTTTTGAGCTGCTTCGCAAGACGAATTACCCTAGGGGCTTGCTTCGCAAGACGAAAATGTCTTGCAAGTTTGTTTCCTTTTTCTTAACACCGTTAATACAGTTGCGACTTGACTTCGAGGAGCAACTCATAGAACGCGGTGTGGTAGCCTTTTTTGAGGTTTTTGGTGATTTTTGAAGCTTTTCCAAAACTTCTCTGACACCGTGCTTCGCAAGACGAAAAATTCGCTAGACGAAAAAACTCGCGGAACGAATTAATTTCGTCTTGCGAGGCACCACTGTATTAGTGTATTTTTGGTATTTGTGGAAGCCGCCCAGAGTGGCTGGGGAAACCCAGCCAGATGGGCGGGGTACAAATAATAAATTATAATTATTATAGGATATGGCCGTAGGCAAATGGGGGAGGAACAATGGATGTGGCTCCAACTTTGGTGTAGTAGGCAACATTCAGCCATGGAAAACCCATATTTTCTTCACCCACACTCACAAACACAACACTCTGAAGCTGCACTGAGGTAGCATAGACAAGATCAACTTAAAAACCACACAGCAGGCTGCGCAAGCAGAACAGAAACTAAAAACACCATGCCCGAGAGTTAACTCAGGTAGCTCCTCGTACAGCAAGCCAGGAGAGCCAATAAACTGCACTCTGCATCCAGGTAAGCAGAAGACACTATTGCTTTGAGGACCCATTTCCACCAGGAAGAAGCATTTGAGAAGGGCATGGGAGGGTGTGACCTGGGGAGAGGCGTGTGTGAGGAGGAGCATGGCCTAAGAAGAGTCCCAGGGGTCTGGCAGAGAGACCTGAGGGGCTACACGCAGGCCCCAGGACTGAGGTTCCTCAGCCCTGAAAAAGAGGAACACGAACGTATCCTTTTCACTGCACTTTGCAAAATTCTGTAATCTAAACCCCGAGAGAAGCAACGAGAGCACGAGATTGCTTGTTAATATTTTAGAACCTGAACCTGAACGGCTGTGTCAGATACAAAAATCACTTTCAGCTGTCAAAATATCCCATGCAATTTCCCAGAGCATAAAAGCAGAAGGTCTGTCAGATGTGAAAGGAGGTAAGAAAGGCTGTGGTATTTACTCCTACCTTGTCAAATAAATTCTGCACCATAGTTGAATTCCATATGTGCAGCACCCTGGAATCTTGGATAAAACACCAAATAATACTGGCCAAATATTGCAGCATTAGCCACCGTTACACTGAATCTTGCAGCTCCTGAGCCGAATGGGAGTGTGGGAGTCTTTGTATATTACCCAGTCCTATGATTTGAGTCCATGTGGTGGAGTGGTTAATGTTGGACCAAGACCTGTGAGACCAGGGTTCAAATTCCCATACAGCCATGAAGGTCACTGTGTCACCTTGGGCCAGTCACTGTCTCTTAGCCTAACCTAACACTCAATGTAGTTGTGAGAATAAAATGGGGAGGGGGGAAACATACATGCATGCCACCTTGAACTCCTTGCGGAGGGGGGGAGATATCATATAAATCAAATAAATAATGTCTGATGAGGACTTTCTTCAATACAGACACACACTGTCCACCTCACAGCTGTGGTGCGACTCAGATGCGGATTACGAGGTGTTATTTAAAGGTTGAAAAAGAAATAATGTAACGAGTACAATTTAGGGTGCAAACCTGTGGTTCTTGGAAGGTGACCTAGGAGGCATAGGATGTTGGGGGTCTCCCAACAGAGACAAGACCTGTCTTTGGAAGCCTTTTTGGTATAGCTGCTGCCCCTCCACCATCAGTGCTCCAATGGTTGTAAGGAGATAAAATGAGTGTGAGCAGGGTGTGTCAAGAGGCAATCCCCTCCCAACTCTTGTCCTGGTCAGCGCATGACTAGCATGGCTCTGGAGCTGGTGTTTCTTCCAGCCTGGATTCTCCAGTTGGGTTGCTCTGTCCATTATTTTTACCACCAGGAGGGGCGCCATTTAAATCATTTGCCATGGGCACAGAAATGCCTTGGGCCATCTCTGGATGTTTGTGCCCTAGCTCTCTGCTTGTTCCATGTATATTCAATAGCATACGAGGTTTGTGTTAAGTGAAGTCTGACCACAGGAACAAATTACCTTGCCTTTAAGGCTAATTTCAGCCTGAGGGAACTGGTTGTTTAGCAGGCAGTTGATTGCACATGTGGCTTCTCAATCAATAATTATGACTTCCAACAATTTCTGGAATCTCCACAGGACCATCAGCATTCCAGAGCAGAGGTGAAGGCAGGGGCGAATTCCTTCCTCTCCGTTTTTTTTCTCCAGCACCCCATGGAAAAATTCTTTCAGAAGAATGCCTTGCTCTTCACAGGTACTTTATGGCTGATATTTCATAGGAAAGAAGCAATCAGGTCGCATGCAGAGTTCTACTTGAGCGTGAATAATATACCACATCCTCTGTTGCCAGAAGCATGAGGGTTTCCTGTTGATTTTAGTAAGAGGTGAATTTTACTTGCTTTCACATCTTCATTGTAAGCTGAAGGTGAGGAAGTTTTGAGGAAACCTTCTCAAAAAAAAAGCCAGCTTATGGAAACAGAATCTACGATTACAACCCAGCCCTTTAGATCATCCTCTGTTTGGTATCACATCACTAAGGTGAAGAAGCGCGCAATATTTTTTTAAAAGGAAAATCATTACCATTTGGGGGCTTACAAGAAATTGTGGGAAGGTGGAGGATAAATGATGGAAAAATTAATGTAATACCCTGAGTCTCCTGAGTTCCAGGTCTGTTATTTATTGTTTACTTATTTGCTTTATTTATATCCTGCCTTTCCTCCAACAAGCTCAAGGCAGCATACATAGTTCTCCCTCGTAGGTTAGAGTTAAGGTTGGCGACTGGTGAATTTTATGACTGAGTGCATATTTGAGCATAGATCTCCCCAGGTCTTGTCTGGCACTCTAATTAGGAGTTGCCAACATTTTTGAACCTGTGGGCATATTTCATATTTTTCATCAATCACAAAATGTCTGCAGTAGGGGTGTGGCCTGTCCACATATCATTCTGCTTTGTTCTGTGGTGCTTCTCTAACAATACTGCATTATTGCCCGCTGGAGGGGAACTCTTGGACTATAGTGCAACAAAAGTGGGACACACACACACACACACAAAGCACAGGACATGCACTGATTAGAAACTTAGCGACACTTTGCATGAACAGTGTAGAAAACAAGGTCACATATATACAACCAACCTCATAACATCTTGAGCATAAATCATCACAAATGCAGAATAAAAAGGACATTTCACATAGATTCCTGATCATCACCAACTTTCTCACTGAAGAAGCTTTCCACTGAAGTGACAGTACCACGTCCCCACAAAAATGGTAGGCACATCCTTTGATTGCAGAAAAGTGCAAAGCCTGAGCAAGTGCCCACCAGTCATATCTTACCTTTAGTCAAGTGCACTTGTGCTCATTGACGAAGCTAAGATACTGTGTTTCACTGCCATATTTACTCATAATACATATTTCTGCTCACTTTATTGCTCTGTTGAACTTTCTGCGTACAGAAGTTCCTGTTTAAATAAGGAACAAACAGTCCAGAGCCCATATGCTGTAACTCGCTGCATCTCTCCCTCTCTGCTGACTAGGTTTTCTGGCTCTTCTCGCAGAGGACTGGTTCACGTGTTACACTCAGTGGGCTGTCACCTTTTAATTTGTGAGGGCTCTCCATTCATGTGAGTTGTGTAGTAAGAGCTCACAGCTCATGAGTTTCAGACACAGTAAAGTCTGCGATTTTGGATACTATTTGCATGAAAAATGACACGGCTGAGACTCATTCATCTATCAACTCACATATTACTTTGCTCATGCAAATGAAAAATTCATGTGCATAAAAAAGTGTGCGCGTGCGCACACACACGCACACACAGAGAGAGGCATGTTTGGCAAAAGACATCTGCAACTAATGCCACAATGAGACTCGACTTATTTTGAAGAGGAAAACAATGAAAGGTTTCCCAGGATGGCATCTGCACAATACAATAAAAATCCAATAATGTAAACAATAATATTAAGAAGAAATAGAAAAGACTTATTAAATATAAAATAGCATATGGTAGATATAATATTAAAAAACTGAATATAAAACACAACTTAAAATGCCTTAGAAAATAAAAAAAGTTTTTTTGCCTGGTGCTAGAATCACAAAATAAGCGGGTGCCAAGTATCTCTCTCTCTTTTGCCATTCACTATAACTGTAATTGCAAGACAGGCAACAGGGATAAGAAACCTCAGGCCTGGGGGCCCAATGTGTCAATCCAGGACTTTCTATATGGCCCTCAAGACTCTCACAAGACCAATCACTCACTCCACCTGTTCTCTGCCCTCATCAAGTCCCCTTGCCTCTTGCTTGCCTGGGTTTGTTTATGTATACAAGTCTTTGCTTCTCCCCAGCCCATGACTGTGCTGTATGGAGAAGGAAAGAAGCCAAATTCTGGCCTTACTGCTTGTGGTTTATGTGGCTTGTTTCTGTTTGTGTCCCCCATCTTTTACAACCGTCAGAAGGTGGGGAGAAGCAAAGCACTAGCGCATGTTATTCCCTCTTTAATTTTATTCTTATTGCTACCTGAAAATGGGGCTAAAGTTGGAGGAAAATAAAATATGGGGGTACTTAAAAGGTCTGCTTACATGTATCTTTCTCTAACTATTTGTCAGCATAAAAACCCCTATTTCAGAGAAGTGCTACCCTGAATATTTTTCTTATGAGTCAGCGTTTTAGATATATGGCAATTTGTTTACCCAGAAGCTATGGGATATTCCTCTTTGTACCTTGTGAATTCAGTCACTTTTGGCAGGGAGGGGGTCTTGTGGTGGTTGAGTTCCCAATTTAAATTCTATTGGGCCTATGGAACAGAGATGGTTCTGTTCAGGATAGACTCTTTTTTCCCCTAAATGGGAATTTAAAAATTGTTCCCAGTGGTGATATCATAGCCATCTACATTCCCACAGTTGCAACAATGGAAGTTATTGAGAGGCATGACATTTTCGTTTAATACTTACATTGTTAAATACTTTTATTTTTTTATATATAAAAAAGAACAAAAAAAATGAAAGGCAAAATGTGTTTTGACAAAGAATGTTAGAATGATAGAAATATATTGTTGTGAGAGATTCCATGACTAAACAGTTTTTCATTAGCATAGCAGCTTTGGGTGGGGGCAATAGAGTTGCTCTGAATGTGGACGCAGCTGGTGGCTGTTGTGGGATGTCTCTGTATATTACAATGATGTTTCTTCCTGTAATCCTGAGCACAAGTGGGCCAGATTCAGAAAATAAGTAACTATGGGCAATGGCCATGAAGCTAGTGACCAGTGTTCAGGGATGATGGAAGCTGCTGTCCAACAATATCCAAAAGGCCACAAGTTATCCATACCTCCCATAAAACATCCTGAAAATGGTCAGCTAACCAACTATTCCTTGTAAAATCTGAAAATCGAACAAATCCACATCCTGCTAAACGTATTGCAGAAACTCCTACAGAGGCAGGAATCTGTCCTTTCATTCTTCCAGGGATAGTGCAGTGTAATTACAATCATAAATACAATTGTCAGTGTTGTTGTTGTTATCAATTGTCAGTGTTGTTATCACATTTGGAAGATGTGCATCATTGTGGTTTGTGTTCCTGGCAAATGATTCAGATGATCTGTTTCTTTCCCTCCAGCCACCACTCTAAATGTAGTGCAACCAAAGGTGGTTGGTTTTCTGGGTGTGTTTTTTTTAGCTTTCCATGCTCTGAGTTGCAATGTGAATTGCACATTACACACACCAACACACACATCAATAATGGATTGTAGAAGAGGACATCAAGGCATTTTCTGAATCTTCTTACCTTTGTTCCTTTATTGCATTACTGATAGATTCCCTCCTTCTTTTAAAAAAGATGATTGAATGTTTCTTTTAAAAAAATGCTCTCTCATTTTAAATTAAGTTTTATGAATTATCTACATCACTTATAATCTGTCTGTTGCGTGAGCCAGCTAAAACTCATTAAGCATATCCTAACTATCATTTTGAACTTAATGGTTTCATCAAACGTATCTGTACCTTCACTCCTAGCATACTGGACAATGCCTTTAAGGTTCTGAGGATTAATGAAAATATCATTCTTATCTGATTGTGCCTAAATTAAATCCTCATTTGAGAGAGGTAGCCGCTTCTAATGTATTTCTAGTGACGTTTGCTGAAATCCAACAAAACTCTGTAAAGTAAGGAAATTAAATATTAAAATGGAATACCCTGTAAAGACTTTGCCTCTTCACACAAGAGTTTTCCCAACTGGTGTTCCTATGACTCTTTGCTAAGGAATCTACAAGTATAATGGCTGTCTTTGTTGAAGATTTTGTGTTGGTCCTGCCACCTGGCCATCAGAAGATGCAGACCACTGTGACCCATTGTTTCCAGACAATGAGTTATTGTTCTTTTTCGTATAAATTACAAGAGGAAAGTTCCCTGTCCAAGAGGCGTACAACTGAAAATTTGTCATAGCAGAGACAACTGAGAAAGAAATTGAGGACTGAGTTCCTGCTAGCAGATCCTTGGATGGCTTTAACAGAAGATTGAACAAATTCATGGAGGATAAAGCTATCAATGGCTACTAGACATGATGGCTATGCTCTGGCTCCACAGCTGGAGATAGCAATACTGAATACTAGTTGCTGGAAACCAAAGGAGGGAAAAGTTTTATTGTACTCAGGTCCTGCTTGATGGTTCCCTATGGGCATCTGGGTGGTCGCTGTGAAAACAGGATGCTCGACTAGTGGTCCATTGGCCAGATCCAATGGGCTTTTCTTATGTTCATATCCTGCCTCACCATTTATTTCTAGTGTTATTTATTTAACTAGTTCCCCTTTATTTTCTTTCTGTTTTGTTATTAATATTTTAGATTTTCACCTTTCTATTTGTTTCCACCATACTATTCCCCATGTTTTGTCAATCCCTCCTTCCCTTCCTGCCCTCCACTTCCTACAAATGCAGTTAATTATACAAATCTTGGTGTGATAAGAGGGTTAAAGAAAAATTAAATAATCCACACGTTATACATGAAAAAAAATCTTAAATAAACTAGAAGAAAGGAGGGAGGGAATCAAAGTTTTATTTTTAGTTTATCTATTTAACAAAAACTCTAGGGACTTACTTAAATTAACTCTGGGGTTGGGCAGACCTGCTAGACCAGATTTTACTAGTGACACACTGTTCTTTATATTATTACCTTTATCCTCCCTAGCAAGGCTAATCATTAACCGATTTGAGATTTTGGTCACAAAATCTTTAAGCTGTATGACAATGTGGCTATGTGGAATCAACTAAACTACTCTAAATTTCTGTGGAAAATACTGAAATTTGCATACTAAGTATACACTTCCTGGAATGAAGAAGAATCCATGAAACAAGATTGCCATTCAATTTTGAATTTTGTGGCACGTAGGAAAATGGTACCCAGAGAATTTTCCGCAAGACATTTCCTTCCCAAAGTGCAATGGCTTAATATTGTACTGGGCCTTATTAGTACATTAAGTGCTGAATTAAGAATTGTTTTCTTGGGGTTATTTTTTACTTTATATGCCATGAGCAGCTAATCAGTGCAATCTAAAGAAAGCAACATATATAAGCAGAATAAAAACAAAACTCGTGATGCATTCTAGCATGAACTGCAGCTTCTAATTATATCCAGCATCTTCTGAAACGGGCATCTCATGTATGTCTACTGTATTTGATTTGGGAATGAATTTATTTCCCAGTTTCACATAGCAGCTTCAGTTCTCCAGTTAGGGACTAATCCATAACTACAGACACAACAAATCTTAATTTGTAGAAGAGTTGTACACTACGATCAGCCTTGAAGGACCTTCCTTGACACCCCCCCCCCAATCAGCTGGTGACTAAAGATAGGGCCCTTTTAGTGGTGGCACCCTGGTTTTGCAATTTCTTTTCCAAGGAGATTTGTGTGACATCAACATCTTTTCAGCACTTGGAACTCCACGTTTATTTCTCCAGGCCTTTTAAATTTAACATTTTAACTCTGACTTTTATTTGTAATTTTGTTTCTTGTACAGTTTCATGTATTTTTGGTATTGTTGTGATTATCTTCATTACTGCATATGTCACTCTGAAAATTCCTGGAACTGAAGACTAGTACTTAAGAGAGAGAAAAGAGGGGTGGCTCCCATGGTTGCTCTGTGCACAAATCAGATCTCCTGCTTAAGCCATTTCCCATTCCCAGGGAGATGACGTTGCGGGCTGGGAGCAAGCCCTCCCCATACGCACGGGACCAGATAGCCCCTGCGCCATTGGATGGTCATCCTTAGGCCGCCCAATCCGGACGGTCCAGGGGCATGGCGCAGGCTATTTAAACTACCCATGGTCAAGGACTTGCACCTGTTTGATCCCTGCTTGGTCAGTTCTGCTTATGTACTAGATCTGTTGGATTGCTTTAATGTAATTTTTGTGGAGTACCAACACAGCAAAACTCTGTCGGATTTTGCAAAACTGTTGTGATCCGTATTGATCATACAAGCAACTATATTTTGTATTACCCGAACTATCTGGCTTGTGTATAGGACAAAATTGATCTGAACTCATTTAGAACCCCAGTGGAAATGAAATCAAGGGATAGAGGTGAACGGTAAGGACATCTTGAAAGTACCACAGTTCCCAAGAGACAGATCAAACACACTGAAATGCAAATGCTAAGGTCTGTGGGCCGGTTAAGGCCCGAGGGACTTGTTTATCTGGCCCGCGGCGACCCCTGTTGCCCATTGCCGCCACCTGCTCTTACCAGCCTGGCCCGGTGCTGTGCGGCTGCCCACTTCTGGGTTGGAGGAGCACCAGAAATAGTGTGTGCGCATGCACAAGTGTTATTTCTGGTGCACATCCAGGTCAGAGGAGGCCCGTGCACATGCACACAAGCTATTTCCTGCGCTCCTCCAACCCGGAAGTGTGCTGGAAATAGCATATGGGCACACGCTCCCCTGCCCTCCGGCCCACCGCGTGATCGGCGCTGGAGACACCGGCCTGAGGCATGGTAAGTTTGCTGACCCCTGCCCAAGAGGGAGAGGCATGCTTGATTTCTGCTTGAATCCAAGGCTGTGAGAGAAGCAAAACTTTATTGAGTGTTAATGCTGTGAGCCCCTCCATCACAGGCTCAGGTTGTCTATATCTGTAAATTAACCATATATCCTATAGACATCACAGTCTCCACTGTTCCTCATTCCAAGGACACTGAACTCTGGGTAAGTGCCTGGAACCCCTGGAATCTTGCACCGCTCAGAGGTTGGGGTTGTGTGCAACTGTATCCTTTGTGAGCCAGAGCGTTTCCTACGGAACTTCCCTGCCTGCAGTGCAGGAGTAAAGGACAGCTCAGTGTTTGCTTGTGTGATTAAAGCTTGCTGGGGCAAACCTATCATAAAGCCTTCATTTTCTATAAAGAGTTATCGCCTTAAGCACACTGAACTTCGAGACAAGCCCAGCTGAACTGAATGTGACTAGTGAACTGAAGTAGGACTACTTGTTTGCTTGCTCGTTAAATGTTACCAATAGACAGTATTTGCTTTTTACCTCCTTCTTCCTAATCTTTTATTTTTTACATCAGATGTGAGGAAAACCATTTGAACTCTGGAGGTCAGATCCTTAGCACCAACCTTGAATATCAGTGGAACAAATCTACCTGTCAATCACATGGCATTATGATGATGCCAGGTGACTGGTGTGTGGGTTGTCTCACCTACCTGTCAAAATGTTCTGTGCAGTTCCCAAGCATCTGACAGACAACTGAATGTCAGGCACTTGGGAACCCCGGCATAAAAGGTTTTGCCAGCCCTATGCTCTCTTAGGAAGCTTGGTGCCGCACTGGGCACAGCTGTTCTCACCCAACAGTCAGGTGGCTGTCAGGCACTTCAGAACCTCTGTGAAAAGCAGCAAAGAGCAGGCCTTGGCTCTCTTGCCCTTGCAAATGCACAGTTGGAAGCACACTTTAAGGCTCTTGATTGTGTCTTGGCAGTCGTGTCCCTACCTGCCCCCATGCCTGGCATTGCATATGAAACCAGTTGGTTCATTGCAAGCACCAGCTGTGACTCAGTGCGGCATCATTCATTCCACCTTAAAAGTGTTTCCACAGAAGCATTGCTCATCCCTGCAAGTTTTCTGCAATGAGAACACATGTCACACCTCAGGGAATCAGCTTCCTCCCTCCTTGGCAGTAGATAAGCGAACAAAGTGAAAGGAGTCTTCTTCTTCCCAGCTTTTCCCTTCTGAACTATACCCTCTGCAAACCACTGTTCTAAATCTATACAGTGGTACTTTGGGTTACAGACACTTCAGGTTACAGATGCTTCAGGTTACAGACTCCGCTAACCCAGAAATAGTACCTCGGGTTAAGAACTTTGCTGCAGGATGAGAACAGAAATCATGCGGCGGTGGCACTGTGGCAGCTGGAGGCCCCATTAGCTAAAGTGGTACCTCAGGTTAAGAACAGTTTCAGGTTAAGAATGGACCTCCAGAACAAATTAAGTTCTTAACCCAAGGTACCACTGTATTGTCCTCCTGCTGCTGGGGAGATTCAGGGTCAGGGGGAGGAGGAGGCTCCCACCATGCCTCCTCATTGTAGCCCTCCTCAGCACAGTCCCTGACAACACGGCATCATCAGCATCAAAATACCAGTTCTGTATCCTCTCCACTTTAATCTGGATTTAAACTTTCTGAAAATCCATTAAGTTAAAAAACAACAACACCTGTGGTCAGCTGTAATATCTGAAGGGCCCATTTGTAACATTAAGCCTCTCTTTGGAAGCGCTATGGGAGCTGACACACTGAATTGCAGTTTGTGTGCTTAGCATAGTACTTGCAACAGTTTCTGTATTTACCTGAAT
Organism: Podarcis vaucheri; assembly: GCF_965113315.1. Taxonomy (NCBI): domain Eukaryota; kingdom Metazoa; phylum Chordata; class Lepidosauria; order Squamata; family Lacertidae; genus Podarcis; species Podarcis vaucheri. Next base: position 61,577,654 of record NC_138762.1, on the reverse strand, counting down.
AAAGACATGAAAAGAGTCTTTGGAGAGTACGGTATTTTTAAACACAATGCCAGTGTGAATATCAAACTCGTGGGATTCATTGAGCTCTGACTGTGGGTATTACATTGACCAAAAGATTGGAGAGTCTCAGCTCCCCATACTAGCATCAATATTTATAATCAAGGTTTCTTCAGCTATTTGATTTTTTTTTTAAAAAAAAATTGAAGCTGAGAGTCTAGGGTGACCAGTTATGCATCACTAGAAGAAAGGGTTTGCATTATGTCACTCCAAAACATTATATTGCAGACAATTGGCATAAAATTGGCACATGATAATATAAATGTATAGATGCTAATTTAGAAATAATTATTATAATTTAAATAGAAATATAATACTTCTCACCATAGAGGGGGAAGGTATCAGGCAACGTGTGCCTTCTCAGTCTGCTGACCAGATGTTGCTAGATATTGATGGGCAACTTCAAGGCTCTCCCTTGTTATAGTTCCTTATAAAAAGGTAAAGGTACCGCTGCCCGTACGGGCCAGTTGTGTCCGACTCTAGGGTTGTGCACCCATCTCACTTAAGAGGCCGGGGTCCAGCGCTGTCCGCAGACACATCCGGGTCACGTGGCCAGCATGACAAGCTGCATCTGGCGAGCCAGCACAGCACACGGAAACGCCGTTTACCTTCCCGCTAGTAAGCGGTCCCTATTTATCTACTTGCACTTAGGCGTGCTTTTGAACTGCTGGGTGGGCAGGAGCTGGGACCGAAACATGGGAGCTCACCCTGCCGCGGGGATTCGAAACGCCGACCATGCATTGGCAAGTCCTAGGTGCTGAGGTTTTACCCACAGTGCCACCCGCGTCCCAATAGTTCCTTATAGTTCCTTATAAGAGCCCTCAAATGGAGGACACCTTCGAAGAGAGAACTGTCCTCTCAGAGTCCTTCAGAATAGATGGCTATCCTTTATTGGGAAAATGGTCACCCTTTGAGAGTCTCAGGGTGCTGAATATTGACCTCATTGCAACGCTTTTAATAAATCACAATCCAATTTAGTCCTTTTTACCCAGAACGCTGATGGTTATAAACCTCTATATCTGGAATGTAGTCTGTATAACTTATACATGCTCTCTGCACTTGAGATGCTGGGATCAGTCTACTGATCAGGTACTTCAGAGCAATAAACATTTAAGGGAGAAGTGCATGTTAATTTAGGGACAAGTGTCATAAGAAAAAAAAATGAGTACAAATTGATTTCTTAGTCATTAACCCAGGTCTGCCCATTGAATTCAACACTCATTCAGGCTTAGGGGCTTGGAATTCTCTTGGCAGCCATACTATTTTCCCAGAATGCCCTGGGCATTGCTTCATTCTGTTGCATTCTGGGAAAAGCAGCAGCTGTTCCCCACCCCCAGCTAATAACATAAGAAGAGCCCTTGCTGGAGCAGACCAAAGGCCTATCAAGTGCAGTTTCTTGTTTCCTGCTGTGGCCAAACAGAAGCCAGTGGGAAGCCCACAAGTAGCCTTCGCCCACTGATGCTCCCCAGAGACTGGCATTCAGAGGCATGCTGTCTCTGATCTTGGAGGTGGCATGCAGCCACCATTTCTCGTAGCCAGTGTTAGCCATTAACCTCCATGAACTTGTCTAATCCTTTTAAGGCTGTCCAAGTTGGAGGTTACCACCACATATTTTGTTAGCAAATTCCATAGTTAAACTGTGCACTGTGTGAAGAAGTGCTTCCTTTTGTCTGTCCTCAAAGTCTTCCAACGTTCAGGCCCCATCTGCACTATTGCTCAAGCCAGGGGGGCAGCTGCACTTTAAACCATTTTATTCCTACTAAAAGCCTGAATATTAAAAAATAAATAAAAAATTGATTTCCTAAGTAACTCCACACAATGGAATCAATGGGGAAAGTACTCTCTCTCTCTCTCTCTCTCTCTCTCTCTCTCTCTCAAAATAAACAAGTAAATTGAATTGGCCTTGAAGGCATCCAGAACATTTGGACAATCAAAGTTTAGCTGGACAGATATAATTCTAAATGGAAGACCTTTAGTTAAAATAGACATCAGCTGTGGATGACAAAGCCTTGAATAATATTTCCATTGCAATCATAGTATGTTGCCATCTATTAATGTGGTAACAGGTATTCAAATAGTCTGAGTCATGGCTGTACCACCCTAGTACTATCATGTATTCAAATCATTTGTTTACTCTATTTAACAATTAACAACAACAAACTTGCAGAACAACCTTAGGCATCAGAACCGGATCTGCTATTAGGTAGACTGAGGTTTCTGAAACCTCCAAGGCTTGGTATGCCCTCCAACATTTCTCCAATGAAAATAGGGACGTCCCAGCCACTCTGGGCAGCTTCCAACATATATAAAAACATAATACAACATTCAACATTAAAAAACTTCCCTATACAGTGGTACCTCGGGTTAAGAACTTAATTCATTCTGGAGGTCCATTCTTAACCTCAAACTGTTCTTAACCTGAAGCACCACTTTAGCTAATGGGGCCTCCTGCTGCCGCCGCGCCTCTGGAGCACGATTTCTGTTCTCATCCTGAAGCAAAGTTCTTAATCTAAGGTACTATTTCTGGGTTAGCAGAGTCTGTAACCTGAAGCATCTGTAACCTGAAGCATCTGTAACCCGATGTACCACTGTCCAGGATTGCCTTCAGATGGTTGGGGGTCAGATAATTCCATACCCTCCAACATTTCTCCAATGAAAATAGGGACATTCCAGGATCAAATCAGAAACCGGGATGGCTTCTCTAAATCGGGGGCATCCCTGGAAAATAGGGAGACTTGGAGGGTACGCTCCCCATAGGTACACTGCCTGCCCTGCTTCCTCCACCACTGGCATCAAAGAGGCACCAAATGTGACTGAAACTGCTTCCAAAACTGTGTGCGATCTTGCAGAGCACATGAGATCTTACACAGTTTCTCAGAAGAAAGTCCAGGGAAGGTTTGTGGGGTTTGCTCCAGAGGGTTGGAGGAGAGAGGCTTTGGAATGGGAGGTGGGGTGATGTGGGGAAGGGGGGAATCAACGAAAGCGGCCTCCCTCCCCATTCTGCTGCTGGAAGGTTCTGTTCTGTCAGTATAAGGGATACAAATGGCTATAACTCAGGGATAGAATATAAATTAACAAAGTCATAACCAAGCAAAGAACGAGAAGAAGAACAAAGCACTTTCAAAGTCAGCCGAATAAGCTTTCCTTGTTTTTATGAGTAAGGTCAGAGTGTCACTGTTTCTAATAATATAACCAGCCTTGAACAGCAGCACTGCAAAAATATTTGAGGTCTGGTCATTGCACCTGTTGTCAAATAAAAACTGTGTGCATTTCTTTGATAGAGGATAGTTTGCCCTGACTTGTCTCTTTTGGGGTCATGTTTTGTTAGGTGTGGGTGAAAGGTTGATGCTTTTTGTGAAGTGAACAAGTGCAATCATGTATGCCTGTGCTTCTAGTTTTGGTGTTTGACAAGAGGTTGCATCAGCATCACCCTCCCAAATTTTTCTCCCACTGCCTCCAAAAAAAGTTAATTGGAAAAACAGCCCCGGCTCTTTATTTGCCGAGCATCCTATTGCTGCACTTAAGGTTTTCCTCCAACACTTTCAAGGTTTACTAATGAAAATCATGGCAATTTCTAACAAAGATTTTTTTTAAAAAAAGAACACATTCTCAGAAGAATAATCATTTACTGGTGTCAATCCTAGATATGAATCTTGTTGGCTCATGATAAAAGCCGAGTGAAGTATCATCAAATATGAGCTGGAGTCAGAACGTCAAGGTTGTTGCAGTGGAGCTTGTAGCAAAAATGTTTGGGATCAATGTGTCAGGTTTGCAAGCCCATGTTTTGACTTTCATTTATAACTGTGGAGAGTCCTTAGCTTCTTCTTTAGGATCCCTTGACTTTGGGTTTCAAGCACGTATGACTTTTCAATGTCCTTCCAGTTTTATTGAGTTTCATATATATTTCTCTTATTTCTTTCAAAAATGTACATGTCAACTTCTAGGTTAATATATGTCACCCTCTCAAGGTGACATATATCACAGCTACAATATGCAGGTTGCCTCCATACTATCAGTATTTTGGATTTGATCGTGAGCTGTTAGTGGAGGTTGTAAGCTAACTTGGGCACCAGAAATGTGGGAAGGGCTTTTAAATACACATTAACAAGAATGTGGGCCTTGTAAACAAAACACCTTCTAGTTAAGAAGACTCGTTGTTTATTTTAAAAAAGGCTAGAAAAAACTTAAAGGATATGAATCACAATTTCTTATAAGTGCAGAGCAAACATTCTCATACTTAGAATATCTATACAAATCAATTACATTGAATGAGATAGTTTGTGATCATTCTGCAATTGTTTGCACTTAAGATGCAACGAGAACAGGCTAATCATGGTCTAGTAAAGGGATCCCCACATTTCAAGTTTCCTAGTGGGCCAACTCCTTTAGACAATTAATTATTATTGTCTGATTAATTTTTTCTTTCTGGTTCCTTACCCCTTTTGTGTTTTGTTTTGTTAAACTGTAAGCTAGTGGCAAAGACAATGTTAGGTGCTTTAAAATGATGCTGATCATCATCATCATCATCATTATAATTGAAATATCTTCTCTGCATTTCTACAGTCCCAACCAATTTGTAAAGCAAAAGAACTTGGAAGAGAGACTAGGCTGAGTGTGGGTCTCACAGCTAATGTGCCCCATTCATCTGGCATATGACCCTTCTTCCATCTGCCTCTGCTTATCTCATGCCAGAGCCTCCCCAGCTACGCCAGACTTCCCTTCTGATCGCATCCCATTACAACTGGCAGGAAACTGTTTCAAAGGCAGTATTACTACCTGAGCCATACTGGCAAAAGCTGTGTCAATCTGCTGTAGAAAAAGTAAACAAATGTAAATACACCTTTTCCAGGTCTATCCTGAAATAATCCTGCTGACAGAACGTTGCAGAGACTGGGCTTGCTTCCAGAGAGGGATGGGAAAATCTGTCAATTTCAGTTTCTCTCAGTTTGTCATTTTCCCAATCTGAAGTTCAGTTCTCCACGTATTCACATCAGTTTGTGATTATTTTTTTAAAGTCCTCATGAAAATTCCTCAGCAATTTTTCATAATAGATTTGTTTCTATTTACTTTTGCCTAAAATATACCTTTTTTGCAGAGCAGTTTCCCCTACTACAATACGTTTTTGTATGCTATTTTCACTAATATATGCTTTTTGTATGTGTGCACACTTCACTCCAGTGCATACATCTTTGTACACATTATTTGGCTGGAGAACTGCCTTGAAAAACCCGGAAGAGTGCAAATTTTGTGGGATGGAAATTGCAGAATGCATAAAATGTATACATTCCCCACAAAAGAGCCACAAAACTTTTAGTTTGTGCACTGTTTCAGAAAGTGTGAATTAGGTAGGTGAATTGATTCCCCACCCCCCACCCCTGGCATTCCTCGTTCCTTGATTCTTTGGCTGTGTTCTACCCAGAAAATAGTGAGGTACCTTTCCTCCTTTCTCCCTGAAGAGGAGTTTCAGCATTGGCATGTGCCAGCATTCTAGTGCAAGCTGGAAGCATTTCAGTTCTTTTTGGCTTTTCCTGGCTATTGATGTCTGTCACTGCAGAACTTTAAATAGTTTTTTATCACCTGGTTGTTATTTACTGATTTTGGGGGGTTGCAGTTTTTAAATTGTTTTCATTGTTGTTTTAATGCTGTAAGGTGAAGGGCAGGCAATAATTAATAAATTAATTATATTACTTTTAACTGTGTGTTTTTTCTGCTGCATTTTATGATTTGTAATGCATCACCATGCAATGCAACTGATGCTGCAAATGTGCATTTAATTGAATAAACCTATATGCAAAAGAGCAGACAGCCCCCTTGAAGTGTGAGAGAGGACGAAGAGAGATGGTTGAGTCTGCAGTGGAATCCCGAGCTAGTATGCCTGACAGATGGGTGCAGGAGGTCCTGATTCATATGTACATCATCATGAACCCTTCGTATCTTTCCTTTCAACTGTGTGTCCAAGGCACTGAAATTGCACTGCTGATCATTAGCATCTGCTTATGATATTTGCATTAATAACTAAATCCCAGCTGGAGTGAACAAGAAGTCTTAGCAGTTGGCAGGTTAAGTAAAGGATTTCAATGTACATTGAGAGAGCTGCACTATGGCTGCATCTTTGACTGTTCTGGCAGGTCATTAGTGCATGGCAAGCTTTGCCCAGAATTGATTGGGACTTGGAGTGACTCACCAGAGAGCTGGAGCACATAAGACAAGCTCTCTGCAGAGGAGAAAGTGCTTACTGCCCTGCTAGATCCAATCTCTTGGTGAGTAGACTGCCTTACAGTAGACCTGGCATCAGAACCAGAATTCACTTAGTCCTGGGTGAGGATTAATCATGCACTCTCATAGGCAGCTAACTCACAGTTAAGCTGTCCGAAAGTGGAGTTGGCATGATTACAGGCAAGCCTGGTTCATTAGGGGCAATGGACTGGGGGGGGGGGAGTGCCCAGGGGAAGAAAACATCAAGAAGGCAGTGCCATAAAGCCATCATTGACTTCAAAGCAAAAGCAAATATGATTGCACAAAGTAAGTCTTCTTTATCAGATAAGCAATGTTGATATGGCATTTGCCTTTTGCCACCCATTTGCATTTCAGTCCAATGACTTGGCTGAATGATGTGCAAATGTTAGTGCTCCGTGTTCATACCTTCATACAAAGAACCTGATTGTGCTACTGTTGCGTGTGCAGATAGTCAAGTCAATTGGTCTTGTAATATGAGAAAGTACAGGCCTAGTTAAGGTCAGCAATAGTGCCAACTGTAAGAAACATTTCCAGATGTCTCTTTTTAAAGGGGCATCCCTTATGCTAGGGGGAAGTATCTATTTTTGCTGCTTTCTAACAGCATGTAATATGCATATTTGTAATATTATTATTTTTTTGGTGCTTCCTTGCTCCAGTGACAGTCTTGTTTGGACCATGCAACTCCATATTGCCCCTGTAAAAGCAAGCAACTGATTCCAAGGGGGAGCATAAAATCTTAACTAAGGTTACATCAAGTGTTGTGGATGCATGGGCAAATCTTGTTTTGCGGCCCAGGTTTATAACCTGTGCTTAATGCATGATTGAATGGAAAAGGCAAACATGCTCTTTGAAGATTTTCATTGTCTTGAAAAGAGGGACAATTTGATATTTGAAAAGGAACATCTGGGTACTAGGTGATTTCTTCCTCATACCACCAGGCGCAGCAAAGACAAAACAGGTTTAGCACCATATGTGATGAGGGAACTGACGTGTATAAGAAGAGGTAGACAAAAGACTTTGCCAGGGGCTTATAATGTACCATGCAGAGCTAGTTCAATAATATGTGTCTGGTTGTAAAAGTTAATGAGGGGGTTGTTTGCACCGGCCACACCAAATTCACTATTAGTGGAATTTGCAAAACTGTGTGAGTCCAGGATTTAAATACTTGCCTATGGGTAGGTAAATCACATCAACAATTTGGAGTATAAACAAACAGAAAACCAGGTGGGATGGGTAATGGAATGGAGTGTCCTGCAACATTTGCTGCAGGTACCATTTTTTAATACTCTTAGGAGATTGTGAGCACCCTCTGTTCAGTACTGGAGTGCACAATGGGCTTGGAATGTTTCTTTTAAAAGACAGACAGTGTGGCCACTTCTGTGCAATGACTATTCTCCCTCCTCTGCATTTTCTGTTTGATGTGAATGTTGACCTATTGCCTTTGAGTAGAGATGTGTAGGAGTATCACACAAATAGCATACTGCCAAAGACTAATGCATTTTGTCAGGTGATCAGTTTTGGGTCTAAAAAGCCAACAAACGCCACAGGTTCTGGCTTTGCACAGAGTCTGCCACACAGTGCTCATAATCTGCCCAATTCTGCACTGGCTTCATTCCTGGCTTGCCACATTCCTTATCCATGTATCATTTTGTTTTAGGCTAATAGATCCCATGGGAGAGCTTAAATCTTCATAGGAAAGAGATGACTACAGGTATCATTACTAACACCAAGAGGAAGGTGCAGAAACAGCACAAGTGCAGCACATTTTAAAATTTAAAATTATTTCATGTGCCTCTGCCTTTGCTAAGCTGATGCCCTCCAGAAGTTTTGGACTACAACTCCCATCAGCCTATGCTGGTTGAAACCAATGTGAGTTGTAACCCAAAACTTCTTGAGGGCACGAGCCAGATAAGCATAATATGAGCAATCTTGACAAAAGGACAAATATTACTATCTCTATGTTACAAATGAGAGGCTGATAGTGGCTTGCCAAAAGATGGTCTCATCGTTGTGTGGTTCACGTAAGGTTTGTACTTCCAGGATACATTTTGGCTGGCATTGTTAGGACTAGCCAGTAGCTGGTCTATTTGGGCAAATGGGGCAATCAAATACAATCTGCCCCTCAGCCAGCCCTCACCTGCCTCCCTTCTTACTTGCAACCAGCCCAGGGGGCGGCACACTGCCTGCCAGCTTCCTCCTCCTTAATCTCAGTGTTGCTCTTGAAAAGTCAACTGAGAGGAGGATGGGGATGAAACTTCAGTTAGAAGGCTCCTCCTGTTGTTGACTCTGGCTCCGCCTCCTATTGGGCTCCCTGCTTTCTGCCCCACCAGTCCCAATGGGCACGTTCCACCACTGACCACTTATTAGAGAGAGAGAGAGAGAGAGAGAGAGAGAGAGAGATTCAACTTTTTAGTTCTACCACCTTAAGATATGTTAAATGACAGCGTAGCAAGATATGAAGCAGCTAGAAAACTCCACAAAATTGTAGTCAGAATGATTTTTGCAAAAGTACAATCACAGTAACAATGTACATTGTGGTTCCTGCTCCTTCCCTTTAGAAATGAAAGCGGTCGTCTTGCATAATGGTATTTAGGAAACTATACTTTGTATTTTACTGTTGTTTCATTCCTCTGGGATGACATTTAACAATGAACATTTTATCTCCTGCTCCAAACAGTTACATCTTGTGGTTACTATTAGAATTATGTTAAGTCAGACTGTAATTGTATAGTTTCTCTGGAGCTCACAATGTCTTGGTTTTACTGGGACAGTTGAGGGATATGGCAATGGTTAGGGTTGTAGGTAGCCTGTGCTATTTTTCTCTTGGCAATGGTGCCGACCTGAAAGGTGCTGGAACTGAGTTCCAGTGAGTTCCTGCTGAAAAAAGCCCTGCAGGCTATAGCCTATAGGCTTAAACATCCGGAGTGCATCAGGTTGGGTGAGGCTACTGTCAACTGAGTCTCACATTGGATGTAGTTGTTATACAAGGACCCAGGAGACAAGGATTCAAATCCCCACTTAATCATGAAGCACACTGGATGACCTTGGGCCTGTTAATGTCTCTCAACCCCTACCTCACAGGGGGTTCTGTTGATATGATACAGATTCTAGTACAGAAACAACACAATACAGGAACCTGTGACATAGAACTCTAAGAGACAAAGGGCATTGTTTGTTTTTGACTGATTTTTTTAAAAAAAAATGTTTAAAATTCGTACTTAGCTACATTGCTTAGCTAAAAGTCATACTTAGCTTAGCTACATTGTAAGTTGTCTTGCGGAGATATTTTCCCTTGAAAGGAAGTGTTTGAATGCCTAAATAAACAAGAAGACTGAAAAAGGTAATAAACAGTACTGAATTAGGGCATGTGCTTTGTAGTAATCATGTAGAAATAGCTAATGCTGCTTTCCTTTCTTCCTGTAAATCCAGCTAAAGACTGGCATTATCTTTTGGTCTGTTGTTCTTTCTTAGGCTGTGTACACATTAGTGGCTTAAAACGCAGTGAGGTTGTTTTTCCTTGCCATGTTTCAAGCCACATTTTTTGTTGTTGCTGTACACACCAACCTAGCAGTTTGAAAGCACGTCAAAGTGCAAGTAGATAAATAGGTACCACTCCGGTGGGAAGGTCAACGGCGTTTCTGTGCGCTGCTCTGGTTCGCCAGAAGCGGCTTAGTCATGCTGGCCACATGACCCGGAAGCTGTACGCCGTCTCCCTCGGCCAATAAAGCAAGATGAGCACGCAACCCCAGAGTCAGTCACGACTGGACCTAATGGTCAGGGGTCCCTTTACCTTACACACCAGAGAGTAGGTGGGGATGTCTTCACCTAATGCTCATTATGTGATTTGTTTTCCCATACCTGCAACCTCTCAAACTCCTGTCATCTGCACAGGCACAATGGCTGTCTCAAATAAATGCACCTCAGCCTAACCATGGTTTACATTTTCAAATCAGATGAAAGCTGGTCTGAGGGAAAATGCACCAAACAGTAGTATTTCTCAAGAAACCACAGGATACATATAGATGGTGGTGAACATCACATGTGCTTGGTTTCAAACTCCAGTGATGGGAGGGCTGGAGCAAATGGTATATGAACACAGTTAAAGTGTTTCATCAAGATCATTCATTTGCTTGCTACATCCAGAATCATGAGACAGTGGATTCCACTTCTGCTTTTCTTTCATTCTCTTGGCTCAGCCATGGTCGATGCTGCTTAAATGTAACAACTGGAATGCTACCATATCAGAGTCCTATTCTGCATTGTTCATTGTTTACTAAAAGGCTTGGCCTTGATGTCATTGTTTTAATTGGCTAAAGGAAACGGCATCATGCATCAAGGAAACTGTATCACTGCTCAAATGTCTTAATGGGTGCTTCAGAAATAGGCACAAATGAATGTCTCCTAATTATTGTGTCACAAGAACATATCCTAAGCCCCTACACCTTCACATCAAAGTATGATGCAACCATCTCATATTATCAGGAAGCTGGTGAGTACAACCAATGAATACGCCATGATAATTGGTGAACTATGGCAACTTGGTGTTGATAATTGGTGGGTGCACATATCTTCTACCTGATGGCTGAGAACCCCTTTTATTCTTCTCAGCATTCTGATTCACGTAGCAACCACTGAACACAATAAGTTGGTAAATTATAGTAGAAATTTCTTTCTCTCTCTAGAGGAAAGAACGTGCCCTTGGGTTTACCAAATGTTGAGCAAGACCCAACGTGTTAAAATGCCATTAATGTATTATGTCAAGGCTAAAGCTGTCAGGCACTGAGGGCGTCTGTTATATGAAACATTTTACAAGTAGCCCTGTAGCCTGTGCTGCAGAAGTAGCCAGTGTTGCAGCGCCACAGAGTTATCTATTTATCTCTTTGTAAAAATAAGCAAGGATGCCTCATAGTTTCTTATCCAGCAGTATTGAGCCCTTGGGACTAGTTCACATGGCAGGAACAGAGGAAGCTGCCTTACAAAGGGTCAGAATATTTGTTCACCTGCCTCAGAACTGTTTCCCTCATTTGCAGTGGTTTTCCGGGGACTCAAGTAGATCTATTTCACCTCCACCTGCTACCTGATCCTTTTAACTGGAAATGCCAGGAATTTAACCTAGGCTCCTCAAAATGCAAAGCACCTGCTCAGCAACTTAACTATGGCTCTTCTCTAGGTGACATGTTCTGAGACCTTGGAACATTCATTTATTAAAAAGGAACTAGTTCAGATTCAAGATGTCCAAAAAAGAAACAAATAATTCCAGTTCATGTTTGTCCCATTGTAAGGTAAAAAGGTAACAGTTCTCTTCAAGTTTGTCCAAATAGTCTCCAGTAATTCCTCCTGTTACAAACTGCTGTGCTGTGCTTATACGATATATCTAAGAGGATGAAGAAGACATCAAAACACAGACAGTAGAATGCAAATTCTTAAATTTCTTTTTCATAACATTGGTTAAAGGTTAAAAAAGGGTAAGAGAATGAAAAAGTAAGAGAAATCATTCCAAGTTTCACCCCAAAATGAACTTCTTTCACATTCACTTCACTCAGCAATTACAACCTATATCATGTCTGGCAAGCTGAATTAATCAGAGAATCATAGAGTGGAGAGAACCTCATAAGCCATCTAGTCTGAAATGCAAAGCTAGCTATCCCCAACAAATGGCTGTTCAGACTGACCTTGAAGATCTCCAGGAAGGACAATCCCATGTCCTGATCTCCCTTGGTAAACCACTAACCCTTGGTAAATTTCTGTTTCACTATGGCATAGTGGGGTAGCCAATATGGGGCTTTCCAGATGTTGTTGGACTCCAACTCCCATCAGCCCCAGCTAGCATGGCCACTGGTCAGGGATGATGGGAGTGGTACCAGGTTGGCTCCTCCTGCATTGTAGCATTGATACATAAATAATATGGCCATGCCAAGATGGATACCCAAATTCATATTGTGGCCATCATGCATCATAGCTCTATCAAGTGCCATATGTTTTAATGTCTGAGTGTAAGTCAAGGAACGCATGTATGTCTCTCTCTCTCTCTCTCTCTCTCTCTCTCTCTCTCTTTTCTTTTTCTTTTTTATTGAGATTTCCACACAAGCAGAAAACATATAACAGAAGAAAAAAGGGCATATAAAAATAAACAGTAAACACTCTTATCAATCAATGTTAAGTATCATCCACTTATTTACCCTGCGTTAACACGCATTTTGACCTCCTTCCTATCCTGCTACGGTTTTCTTACATTTTTTCTTCTCCTGCAGTTTCCATTTCCAAAATTTACGCATAACAAGGATTATGTTAGATCTGCTGTAGTTTTTAATTTACCACAATTTCTTTCAATATACGTCACAAATTTACTCCACTCTTCAGTAAACTTTGTTTCTTTTTGATATCTGATTTTGTTTGTCATTCTTGCTAATTCTGCATATTCAAATAATTTTGTTTGCCAATCTGTGATCGTGGGAATCTCAACTGATTTCCATTTTTGAGCTATCAATATCCTAGCTGCTGTTGTCATGTACTGAAATAAATTTTGGTCTTTTCTTTTAATTTCACCCCCAATTATTCCTAAGAGGAATGCCTCTGTTGTTTTTTTTGAAAAAGTATACCTAAATATTTTTTTTAATTCATTATATATGAGCTCCCAATTTTTTTTTATTTTGTCACACGCCCACCACATGTGGTAAAAATCCCCCTCCTTCTGTTTACACCTTCAACACCCCCCCCCACTTTTATACATTTTATCCAATTTTACCGGTGTGATATACCATCGATACATCATTTTCTCTAAATTTTCCCTTAGTGTGGCACACACTGTGAATTTCATTCCTCTGTTCCATAACCTCTCCCACTTTTCATACTATATATTATGTCCCACGTCCATGGCCCATTTTATCATTACCTCCTTTACTACTTCATCTTTTGTGTCCCATTCTAACAACAAATTATACATCTTAGCTAACAGTTTAGTTTTCCCTTCTAATACAGTGGTGCCTCGCAAGACGAGATTAATTCGTTCCGCAAGTCTCTTCGTCTTGCGGTTTTTTCGTCTTGCGATGCACGGTTTCCCATAGGAATGGATTGAAAATCAATTAATGCGTTCCTAGGGAAACCGCCTTCAGACCAGGTCCGGGGACAGTCTGTCCCCGGACCTCTTCTGAAGGCTGGGGGGGGGACAAGGGCTTTTCTTCCCACCCCCAGCATTTTAAAAAACCCTGGGACAGCGGAGGACTTCTCCGCTGTCCGGGGCGATCTTAAAATGCTGGCAGGCGGCATTTTAAAATCGCCCCGGACAGCGGAGGACTTCTCCGCTGTCCGGGGCGATTTAAAAGCCCCTGGGAAGGCAGGCAGGGGGGACAAAGACTTTTGCCCCCCGCCCGCCTTCAGAAGGTGTCCCTGCCCCCCGCCCCGCTTCGGAACAGCGTTTTGCGATGCAAGCCCATAGGGAAATTCGTCTTGCGAAGCGCCTCCAAAACAGAAAACCCTTTCGTCTTGCGGGTTTTCCGTCTTGCGAGGCATTCGTCTTGCGGGGTACCACTGTACTTCTGTCTGGTATCTAGATTTTTTCTCGTTCATCCCCAATTTTTTGTCCGCATTCCAAAGTGCATTTATCTGATGGTATTGCAACCAACCTGTTAGTCTATCTTTCAGTTATGAAAGATATGTATGTCTCATGACAACAACCAACCACCAGCTAAGGGCTAAATTACATGTTACATAGAAATGAATGTATTCAAATCCTGATGGCTGCTTCTGTGGGTGAAAATCAGCTTTGGAAGGCAGGAATCTGAAACTCAGAAGCAGAGTGTGTGTTTGTGTGCTTAACCCTCCTCCCCTAAGCTATTTCTCTTTGCAGTGTCGAGACATGTTTGTGTTGTGATTCTGTATATGACATCATTGTTTGTTCTCATACCATGAGAACTCATGGCAAGAGATGAGTGACAAATATATCTTCACCCATGCAATTAATGGCCTTTCAGAGCTGCTTCTTATGTCATGGTAGTAGTGTACCAGGGGGAAGATGTATATTGCATGGCCCTTGCTATGTCATCATTCACAAACACACTGAATGGAAGTACATCATTCTTTCTCCTGTGCTGAGATGCTAAACTATGCTGTAATGTCAGAATTCATCACAGCTGCCTTGGGAGCAAAAGTCAAAGCATCAGCAATTTACTTCAGCATCGTTCATTCTGGAACATGATTGTATTGGGATTCTTGACATGCGAGGCTTTTGGCCCAGAGTAAATTTGTGCACTAAAAAAAGCTAACTTTGGTACAGCACAATCTTCTCATCTGGTAAATTACTTACAAGGATGAACACATGAATGCAGAAAAACCCCTCCAAAAATTATGAATGGGATGGTTTATTTGAATAGATGTCTTTGCTCAAAGAAATTTTATTATAGCAGACAAAATTTTGTACTTGGCCTTGGAGAACCCTGAGTTCAAATTCCTCATCTGGCATTAAGTTCACAGCTTGACTCTGGACACATCAATATTCCTCAGTATTGAACAGTCAAATGTGTGGCCATCTGCCCAACAGCTGAAGTTTGGGTCATGCAACAGGACGAGGATCCCAAACACTCCAGTCAATCTACAACAGAACGACTGAAAAAGAACAGAATCAATGGCCCAGTCAAAATCCAGACCTCAACCCAACTGAAATGCTTTGTGGGACCTTAAGAGAGCTGTGCATAAACAAATGCCAGCAAACTTCAATGAACTGAAGCAATGTAAAGAATTCCTCCACAACGATGTAAGAGATGGATAAAGTCCTACAGAAAACAATTACTTCATGCTATTGCTGCTAAAGGTGCTTCTATAAGCTATTGAATCATAAGGTGTACTTAGTTTTTTGCACATGGCTTTTCCATTTTGACTTTATTTCTGTTAAATAAATCATGGTGCAGTGTAATATGTCATGTGTTGTTGTTCATCTGAGGTTGTATTTGCCATTTTAAGACCTGCAGGAATGTCTTCATATGTAAAACTACAGAATTCAAAGAGGGTGCACTTCCTTTTCCCCTTGACTGTATCTCCTTTGCAAAGTTGTTGTATGAACAAAATGGGAGAATTCCATTTATGTCATACTGAGCTCCTTTGAGGAAAAAGGATGGGTGTGGGGTGTGTGTGAGGTGTGAGTTGTATAAATATCTATTCTTTCCACCAGTTTGTTTGCAAGGTATGACTGCATTATTCAGGAAAGCCACCACAGCCCATTTTGATCTGCCTAACTGAAGCAAGATGGCAGTGAAAAACTCATATCAAATACAGAAAGGCCTGGGATGCAATTGTTGCCAAGATTTCTAGTGTGAAATCTGTAGTGTTTTTTCTCCTACGGTTACCTCTCTGCACCTGAAGAGAGAGAGAGAGAGAGAGCGCACAAAGGAAAGAGGAAGGAGGGAAAATGCACAGAGAATATGGGAGCCTGCGTCTTATTTTACCAAAGGCAGTATACCAAATAGCCATCATATGATAATGACTTTCAGTGCCTAATAATCTGGGTCATAACTGAATGCTTGACCCAGAGATGAGAGGTTTCATCTTCTATTACCAAATCCCCATGCTATCCAGTCCTTAATAATTTCTTTCAAAACAAATAGAATGGTACTCTTGGGCTGAGCAATACGTTTTGACATGCACCCTTTGACAAGAACTGAATATAGCTTCTTTTTAGAGAATGTGATGAATGCGTGCATAGAGAACAGCACACATCTCATATATTCTTGATTATGCACTCTGTGTGTATAATTCTCACTCTGTGGTAAAGCCTGTATTATCTCTTATTGGTACTGGAGATTTTGAAAGGTAGCCACACCTGGGTCTCTACCTGTGAATCATCTGACATCACTGACACCAGGTGGCCCGTTTTGTTTAGGGCTTTGGAGCTAAAAACATACCTTTTTTGCTGAGATTTTCAGAATGTTGAACTCTGCGTCTAGTACAATTTTTTTTCTTAATCTATGTGGGATGATCTCGGAACTACAGAATATAGCAGTCCCTGAGTGCAGACCCCTGTAACCAATAATCTGCATTTATGAAGCTGTATGGGGCTATTTCCTGGAGTGCTTTACTTCTGAAGGCTCAAAAACAGACCTTTGAGTGGGGTGGAGGACGCAGCTCAGTGGTATAACACATTATTTGCATGCACAACATCCCATTTCAGGCCTTGACATCTCCATGTAGTTCTGGCAATGACCTTTGTCTGCAAACCTTGGAAAGGTGCTGCCAATCAATATAGGCAATACTAAGGAGCCTGAATCCATGTTTTGCCTTGGGGTAAGGCAGCTTGCCATAGTCCAGGCATAGGCAAATTTGGCCCTCCAGATGTTTGGGACTACAATTCCCATCATCCCTGACCACTGGTCCTGTTAGCTAGGGATCATGGGAGTTGTAGTCCCAAAACAACTGGAGGGCCGAGTTTGCCTATGCCTGCCCCATTGGGTTGGTGAACATACCAAGACTCTTTCTTCTCCCTCCCTTATTTTTTACACAACAATTCAGTGAAATAGTTGATATATTTCCTCACACACCCTGCACAGCCCTTCCACCCCCCCCCCAAGAAATCTGCTCTGGAGGGTTGGGGAAACAACCAGAACAGATTTAGGGAGCACAGAGGTGTGGGAGAGAGGGAGAGCATTATATTTCACAAGACGAAATCCTTGCACTGATGGAATCTTAGCCGTAGCACTGTGCTGAATACTATGAAAAAATAACAGCCTGCTGCTGTGAGCTGCTTCTGTAAATAAGGAGCATGAATCTATTGGTGAGCCTGCAAAACAAGGACAACATTGAAGACTGCTTGTTAAAAATATAAAACTAAAACAAATCACCCTCACCATCTTAAGGGAGAGAGAACAATAATATTTTGTGTTTAGGTTTTTTTTAAAAAATGAACAAATCTATAGCAATTCAATACAATCCACAATTCTTGGGCTAAGCCACTTTTTATTTTAATGAAGATATCTTAAAAGTGTATTTATGAGGCAAGTGAAGGCACCACATTCCGAAGTCAGCCAGTAGAAGATACACTTGGATCAGATATAAGTTGCAATATAAATATTTGTAATTCATCCAATATTTAAAAGCACAGCAACACTCTTAAGTCTGAGGAAGCACAAACCAATTTAGCAAATGCTGTGGGACAGAGGCTCTTTAGAAGAGATCAGACGGGAGGAAGAAGAGTAATTGCCATTTTGTGCAGGAGGCATCTGAACGTTTAGATAGTAATTGAGATAAGAGACTTCAGAAGAATTACATGTGGGCTTGAATCCTGATGATTCAAATTAGCAGCAGGGCCTGGCCCTCAGATGCTGGTGGTGGATCCTGCTTTTATATTCGGTGCATGAGCCCACTTTGCAGCATCGCTTGATATTGGCGGCAGCTGCATGAGGCAATTAGACAAAGGTTTTGATTCTTCACTCCGAAATCCCAGGTTTAAGCCTGTGTGATTCTACTGAAGCCAGAGGAATTACACAGGAGGGAAGCTGATGAGACCGCAGGAGCACATGACAGGCCCTCATTAAGCCTCTGAGGACAGAGGCACGAAGCAGCTGAGGGCAAAATGCTTCTAAAGCCAAGGAGGAAAGCCTATAAAAAAAATTAGAGAAGTTGGAGATCTCAAGATCATGCACTTTAACATCTAGCCGCCAAGACAGGATCCTTAGATGTCGGATCACAGTGTTTGATGATGGCTGTGGCCACAAGCCTGCCAGTATTTTCATCCCTCCCATTGCAAAGATCACCAGATCGTGTTTGTTTTACTTTCTGTCTCAGAGAAAGGAGGGGGAAGAAATAACTCTTCCAGACTTCTGTCCCTAGCATTGTGCCTGTTTTGCTTTGATCTGCCTAGAGACAAGATGGCAGTATGAGAGAGCTGCTTCTCTCGTACATGTTTGTTATGTTCTTTTATTTGTTTAATCAGTAGAAATAAATTTAGGTATGCAACAAAACCTCCACAGTTTTGTTTCCGTTACTCTGCTGCTTTTGAGGTGCTCACAATAGCAAATGTGAGTCCACTGCACTGGGACCTATTCCAGGAGAATGCTGTGCTGCTGTTCCTGCGTTCCTGTGATTGGAAGGTCAAAGAAGGTGCAGCCCATGCAGGCGCTGAAGACGTGGGCTGTATATTGGTGTAGGGTCAAAGCCCCCCTGTGGATCAAGGGAATAGGGAGAAAAGCCCTTCAACTGGGGGGGGGGTGCAGATCAAGTTGTTCAGAGAGAAGCCCCCCTTCTAGAGGTACTAGGGCCCCACCTCTGCACCAGGCATTTTAAATGCCACTCCACTTTAAACAGCCATGGCTTCTCCCAAAGAATGCTAAGTACCAGGGGTGCCAGCTCCTGGGGGCCGATCCCTTTTGGAGCTCCCAATATTTTTGGGCTGGCGGCTGGACCCCCAACATGCAAAAAGTGCAGAGGTGAAGCATTGAGCCAAGTGTGGTGTAGCTCCAGTGGCCCAGTCCCCACCTGGTCTATCTTGCAGGGCTATTGTAATGATTACTGAGATGGATTATGAGGACAGGTGTATACAGTCTAAATCATGGGTAGGCAAACTAAGGCCAGGGGTGGGATCTAGCCCAATCAACTTCTAAATCTGGCCCAGGGATAGTCTGAGAATCAGCGTGTTTTTACATGAGTAGAATGTATCCTTTTATTTAAAATGCATCTCTGGGTTATTGTGGGGCATAGGAATTCATTCATTCCCCCCCCAAAAAAATAATATAGTCTGGCCCCCCACAAGGTCTGAGGGACAGTGGACCAGCCCCCTGCTGAAAAAGTTTGCTGACCCCTGATCTAAATTTATTTAATTGTATGCTCTTTGGGGCATAATTATTTTTTTAATCGTGTACAGAACCACGTACATTGATGGTGCTATGTAAACAAATGTTAATAATAATTTCAAATGCTTGTGACTTGTGAAAATAATGATATGAAAATCATATAAGCCAATGCTCTTGGCTAGGGCAGCTAGTACAGATAAATAAAGTAAAATTAAAATGTGGACTGCAGTCTGCATATTGAATACTATGTATTAGAAGAAGAGAACAGGAAACGCTATAAGGAAAGAGGGAGAAAAGGGCATCAAGTAAGTTGAGAGAGGATAGGAAACGCTGACATGCAAATTTCTGTCTCATTGAGAGTTATATGCGCCACCCAGCAATAAATACACAAGGCCTTTTTCTAAAAAAACGGAAGGAAATAAGATGAATGTGGAACTGCAGAACGTGATCAAGGATAAGAAAGAGGCATATGAAAGGTGTAAAATGTCAGGTGTAGGAACGACAGAGGGAGATTGTGCGACGGTGCCAAAGCAAGCTAAGAATAATCAGGAAGAGATAAAAAAAAAAGGGAAGATATATGGCTCATAAGGTTATTAAGATTGGAGATGCTTCAAATATGCATGGATCTAGAGGTCAGGAAAGGAGCTAGTAAGACTTCCCTGAAATGGCAAGGATAATCGATTGATTTAAGACTTGGCCATCGTTAAAAGTGCAATTCATTATTTGCCTTTAGTGCTTGCAAAATAGGCTGGAGGAGCAGATGGGGATTTCAGATCATGCAGTTGGATCAGGAGGAGGAGGAGGTGGTGGTGGTGGTAGGGGAAATATGAGAGAAATTAGAGGAAAGGAAATGTGACGAGAATGCAAGATTGCTCAATGAATGGCAAGATTTCAGGGTTAGATGATGGAATACAGGGCAGAACTGTGAAGAATGGAAGAGGACGTGCTATCTTTATATTTACTGATCTGCCTATGTATTTATCCCAGTGGCGTAGTGTGGGTTGTCAGCACCCGGGGCAAGGCAAGTAATTTGCGCCCCCTAACCCGTGGATTTGCGCCCCCTAACCCTAACCCCCAGATGTTGTGCCCGGTGCGGCCGGCCCCTCCGCACCCCCCACACTACGCCACTGATTTATCCTCAATTTCTAGACTTCCCCATCCCCAATGAAGATGCCTTAGCCTGCATGCATTAGAGGGAAAGGCCTTGCACATACAACTGTATGCACATGAGTTTTTCTCAACATGGTGGGGAACCCTATGTGACATGCTTTTGTTGCAGCTTGGAGCCATAGTTATTTATTTTTTAAAAAATTCAAAACTGCAATACAGTGGTACCTTGGGTTACATACGCTTCAGGTTACATACTCTTTGGGTTAAGACTCCA
This sequence comes from Podarcis vaucheri, assembly GCF_965113315.1. Classification (NCBI taxonomy): domain Eukaryota; kingdom Metazoa; phylum Chordata; class Lepidosauria; order Squamata; family Lacertidae; genus Podarcis; species Podarcis vaucheri. The sequence continues at coordinate 61,557,203 of NC_138762.1, read as the reverse complement.
CTAACCCAGAAATAACATCTGCTTCCTTTCCTCCCCCATTTTGTCAGCTTGGTAGACTGCCTTGGCATGCGAGGCAATGCCAAAAATATACATATTTGGATCTGTCAATTTTCTATACTAATCCTGTGCTTCAAAAAGAAGGCTTCAAGAAATCCAGGAAGACAAGATATTGCCTAAATGACAGGTACAGCAAGATTACTCAGATAAATGGAGCTGGGCCACCAATGGATGGCTGGCTGAGATAAGTTTAGATAAGTGTCATGTGACAGGATGGATTGATACAGATCGGCAATAACCTCAGTTTAAGAATGAGTGGGAACCAATAACTGGGGGGTGCCAGTTTGTCAGGCTTAGTTAGCATTAAGCTCAAATCAGTGTTATTAGACTGTCAGCATTTGCCATCTTTTCCCACCTCACTTTAAGCTCCAATGACAGAGCTTTCTCGGCCCATAAAAAGGATTTCTTGGGGAATGTAAATCAAAAAGTGATTGTTTTTGTATTTTGCTCCTAACTTTTTATGTTACCTCTGATTCTTCAGCCATGAATTGATTTTTTTTTTTATTTAAGTGAGGAAGATGAAGGGTGAAGAAGAGGACTAAGAAAGCAAAGAAGATGGTTCTCTTACTGCCTTTCACCCTTCACCCTAACCCCACCCATGTTTCCTTACCCCAGTTTTGTATTTATTGGAAGCTGCTCAGAGTGGCTAGGGCAACCCAGTCAGATGGGCGGGGCACAAATATATTATTATTATTATTATTATTATTATTATTATTATTATTATTATTATTAAAAACAGCCTTCTGCATACACACCAGAAGGGCTGTAGCTCCAGGGGACAACATCTACCTTGCAGGGCTGGGAAAGGCTCCTCTCTGAAACTCTGGAGAGCTGCTGCCAGCCAGTGGTAGCAATACTGAGCTAGAAAGACCAATTGTCTCATGCAGTACAAAACTGCTTCTTATTTGTGACTAGATCAAGACCTGCTGTGGATCTCTCCAGACTCAGCTCAAGGATAGTCATTACATCAGTCCAAAGACGAGTTAATTGTATGCATGCGGTTCTCGCACAAGTGTTTTGTGGTGTAAACAGCAGCTGCTGCTGGTAGGATTAACCCTTTCCCTTTCTGCCAAGGTCCCAATGGAAATTCCCTCCAAGCTGTTATTTATGCTATTAAAAAGGGCGCATGGATTTTATTCAACTTTGGCAGTCAGTTGCCCTGCATTGACGAGCCTCAGATCGTATCTTTTTGGAAGGTATTATTATTATTACTGCATTCATTTCCCACCTTTTATTCCATTAGCTCAAGGTGGCACACACAATTCTCCTCTCCATTTTATCCTCACAACAACTTGCAAGGTAGGTTAGGCTGAGAGAGAGTAGCCCAAACTGACCCGGTGGGCATCATGGCTGTGTGGGGATTTGAACCCTGCTCTCCCAGGTTGTTGTCCAGCACTATAACCATTACTCTGCATTGGCTCTCTGGTTAAGGTGGTGGTGATGTGGGGTGGAATGTCTGGTGTCCTTTAAAACAACAAGATTCCAGTTCCCTCCCTACACCATTCTAAAATCTCATGACAGTGGATATGGATTCAGTAGATTCAGCAGAGGAAACACAGCCCAGAATAACTAAGGAGATAGTGCAAGAATACTTGGCTAGTTTAGATGCATTCAAGTCTCCAGGGCCAGATGAACTGCATCCAAGAGTATTAAAAGAACTGGCAGATGTGATCTCAGAACCACTGGCTGTCATCTTTGAGCATTCCTGGAGAACAGGCGAAGTCCCGGCAGACTGGAGGAGGGCAAATGTTGTCCCTATTTTCAAAAAGGGGAAAAGAGAGGACCCAAATAATTACCGCCCAGTCAGTCTGACATCAATACCAGGGAAGATTCTGGAGCAGATCATTAAGCAAACAGTCTGTGAGCACCTAGAAAGGAATGCTGTGATCACCAATAGTCAGCATGGATTTCTGAAAAATAAGTCATGTCAGACTAACCTGATCTCATTTTTTGACAGAATTACAAGCCTGGTAGATGAAGGGAACGCAGTGGATGTAGCCTACCTTGATTTCAGCAAGGCATTTGACAAGGTGCCTCATGATATTCTTGTAAAGAAGCTGGTAAAATGCGGTCTTGACTATGCTACCACTCAGTGGATTTGTAACTGGCTGACTGACCGAACCCAAAGGGTGCTCATCAATGGTTCCTCTTCATCCTGGAGAAGAGTGACTAGTGGGGTGCCACAGGGTTCTGTCTTGGGCCCGGTCTTATTCAACATCTTTATCAACGACTTGGATGATGGACTCAAGGGCATCCTGATCAAATTTGCAGATGACACCAAACTGGGGGGTGGGGTGGCTAACACCCCAGAGGACAGGATCACACTTCAAAACGACCTTGACAGATTATAGAACTGGGCCAAAACAAACAAGATGAACTTTAACAGGGAGAAATGTAAAGTATTGCACTTGGGCAAAAAAAAATGAGAGGAACAAATACAAGATGGGGGACACCTGGCTTGAGAGCAGTACATGTGAAAAGGATCTAGGAGTCTTGGTTGACCACAAACTTGACATGAGCCAACAGTGTGACGCGGCAGCTAAAAAAGCCAATGCAATTCTGGGCTGCATCAATAGGAGTATAGCATCTAGATCAAGGGAAGTAATAGTGCCACTGTATTCTGCTCTGGTCAGACCTCACCTGGAGTACTGTGTCCAGTTCTGGGCACCACAGTTCAAGAAAGACACTGACAAACTGGAATGTGTCCAGAGGAGGGCAACCAAAATGGTCAAAGGCCTGGAAACGATGCCTTATGAGGAACGGCTAAGGGAGCTGGGCATGTTTAGCCTGGAGAAGAGGAGGTTAAGGGGTGATATGATAGCCATGTTCAAATACATAAAAGGATGTCATATAGAGGAGGGAGAAAGGTTGTTTTCTGCTGCTCCGGAGAAGCGGACACGGAGCAATGGATCCAAACTACAAGAAAGAAGATTCCACCTAAACATTAGGAAGAACTTCCTGACAGTAAGAGCTGTTTGACAGTGGAATTTGCTGCCAAGGAGTGTGGTGGAGTATCCTTCTTTGGAGGTCTTTAAGCAGAGGCTTGACAACCATATGTCAGGAGTGCTCTGATGGTGTTTCCTGCTTGGCAGGGGGTTGGACTCGATGGCCCTTGTGGTCTATTCCAACTCTATGGTTCTATGATTCTATGGTATAATTCTTGACTGAAAGAAAGAGCTCGGTGACATTGTAATAATCCAGGTCAGGTTCTGTTTGGTTTTTCAGCATCCTTATCTCAGGAGGATGCAGGGATTTGGAGTTGCTTTGCCCCTGCGGTTTTATGATCAGAAAATGACATAAAATATCAATATTGTTTTTTGAAGGCCACCTGAGGAATGGAAAGCAGGTCAAAGGGTGGCTTTCATGCTCCAGATGAAATTAGCGTAATTGTGTCAAGTCTGCTGCTTGAAGCCTCAGATGGCGCCCTATGGGCTGCTTTTCTTTTCTTGAAGAGTTTGTGTGAATGTCATTTTGGAACAAGACTTTCTATTAGTACATTTCCTTTGCAAGGTCTCACAACCTGATCCTATGCCTGAGTGGTGCATTGGTTCACTCCTCTTGAGTTCAAAGGGACTGGCTCGCAATTAAGTGTCCTCAGAGCTGCTCCTTAAGTGAAAGAGGCTCCTAACAAGGACATGAGGAAGGGTTTAGGTGGGCTCCCAATGCATTCAAGGAATGCCTGAGGAGGGATGTCGGGCCATGTAGACCAGCCCTGCCCCGTCATCTGCACAAGAAGGGGCTTTGCATGCAAACTGACATACAAGCATAGAATTTCTTCATGGATGGGGGAATGCGGATTGGCCAGGATCCCCCCCATCCAGGCTGCATATCCGTGAACTTGGAGCACAAAACTGTGGGAGGTTTATGTAACCAAACATAATGCAAGGGAAGGAATAAGGGTTGCTTCCTGTTCCTTTCTCTCTCTCTTTTCGAACCATGTAAGCTAAACATGTCTCCGACTGTGTGTTAGAGACTAAGTTCTGTATTTTGCAACCAAGAATACCTTGCCAGTGTTCTTTCTGCTGTAGCATTGAATGATGCATGAGTGAGACCTGTAATTACTGTAAGTAAGGCATTTAAACTTACTTAGGTTTGTAGTCTGTTCACTCCAAGAGGAGTAGAGGCGGGGAGAACTGCAACATCTGGGACATCTAAAGGCCTAACGGCTAGTGCTTTTTTCAAGGGTACACAGTACCAGCACCTTTTTTATCTAAAAGAAAAGCACTGGTAAAAAATGTGGCAATAACTGTAACTATTTCCTGGGGAGTACCAGCACCTTTTCTTCTAGAAGAAAAGCACTGCTAACAACCTACACTTTGCAAAGGCTGCATAGATCTGTGTTTTGTCTTTTACTACCACTGCTGGCTTCTTGTTAGCATGTTATCACACACTTCAGTTCATTTTGATTGCATTGTATCAGTAGCATCAGTAAGCATGTCCATAGCAAAATGATTTAAAAAAATAAGAATAAAAGAAAACATTCAATGGGGGAACTGGGGTCAATTCTTCCTAGAATCCATTGCATCTCCTTACAACTAATAGTGTCGTCCTGGTCAATTTTGGACATTGTCAACATTACACAACTTCAGGGGTGGGAAACCTCGGGCCTGGGGGGGGGGGCGGATATGGCTTTCAGGCCTCTCTTTATGACCTGCAGAATTCTGCGCAAGGCAATGCCCCCTCTCTCCATGTCTCACTCCATACTGCCCCTGCATCACACTCCAGAGGTGTTCTCCTGTCTGGAACGTAGGCCTTAGCACTGTCAACTCATTTTACTTTCCTGGGTGGAAGATAAAGAGGGATGCATGAGTGTGTGTAGAACATAGCCTTCTGTAGAAGAGCATTTGATATTGCAGATGCATCCCCAGATCCTGTCTAAGATGCAGAACTGGAGCTTCCTTAGCAAGGTTGTGACTGAGTAGCCACATTATGCTGGTGCAGGCACATTTAAGCACGATCATCTCCTATAGTTCATCATGTAATTAAGTTGATAGTAATCAACGCATTTTCTAATTAGAGGCTAAAGTGACAAGAAACCTGATGTGAATACTTACTTTTACATGATTAAGTGAACTTTGGGCAGCTTTCTTTTAAAAACAGGTTTCTTTCTTCTTCCCCAACTGTTGCTGTATTGCTGGTGAGAGAATATTGGAAGCTGCTGTGAAGTTGCACATTTTGAAAACAGGAAGCTGGGACCACACAAATCACTTGATTAGCAGGCCTTTTTTAAATTGTGTGTTCTGAAAATGTACAGCTACAAACAGATGCAGTTTTCACTTATGTCAATTGCATACATTAGTTTGAAGTCAAAATGGTGTGTTTGAGAAATGAGAGTGGAGCGGTGGACACCAAATCAGACGTAAGGCAGCTATAACTTAAATCCAATGATCACACTTAGGGAAGGACAGCAGCCCTTTCAGAATCACGTTGCAAAAATTCTTATTCAGTGAAGTAACTAAGAGTCAATAACTGATTGCTAAAATGAGTGAAGGCCCCAGGACATCAGTTGCAGATAATACTGCTACTCATAACAACAAATGAGGCATGAGATTGCAAAAGGTGAGAAGGGGCTCTGTATCCTGTGTCTGGTTCTGCCACTGAATCAGCCTTGTGACGTGGAACAGTCATGGAAACTCACACAATAATGAGTTACTCACTGCTTTGAATCCAGAAGACTGAAACGTGAAGTCTCATGTGTCTCCACTGTGAAAAAAGGGTTCAGAGTAAGTGGTTCATCTCCTGGGGTGGGAATGCATACCTTGACTCAATGTGTGTAGCAATACTGTTGACTGAAATGAAAAATGACAATGTAGCCTGAGATCCTCAGGTAAAAGATAGCGGTTAAAGAGGAATTTAATTAGTGGTGTTGCCAGTCTGGCAAGAGGTTAATTGGTATAATGGGGCAACGAGACAGAAACCTGAATAAAATTGGATTACCAATACAGTGCAGTACTGGCATAAGAAAGCTGTTGTAAGCTTCTTGTTCAGAGATTCATCAGGCTGGTTCATCACATTTTCTAATTGCCCACATGAGCAGCCCTAGAAACCCTGGTATTCACACATGTGATAATATAGAAACAATTGACTTCTTTTTTTTACACTTATCACTGTGGTAACTAACTGCACAGGGTACCTTCATTTATGTCCATGAATACATAGGTCTAGACCTTGCATGGATCTTTAAAAAAATGTGTTGTTTGAACCTATGATAAACGTCTGAGCTCCAGTTCGCTGGTCCTTTTGATAATGCCCATCTCTCTCTTAAAAGGATCTTCCTTCCTGTAGCACCTTAAAGACCAACTAAGTTAGTTCTTGGTATAAGCTTTCGTGTGCATGCACACTTCTTCAGATACACAGATTGTGTATCTGAAGAAGTGTGCATGCACACGAAAGCTTATACCAAGAACTAACTTAGTTGGTCTTTAAGGTGCTACAGGAAGGAATTTTTTTATTTTGACTATGGCAGACCAACACGGCTACCCATCTGTAATTAAAAGGATCTATTCTTCATGACAGAGAAGCAAGGAAAGCATGATGTATATGCTCAAGCTAATCCATGGAAGGCATCTAACTCTGGGAAAGGAAAATGGCACCTCAGTTCTCACATCCTCTTCCCTTTTGTTCAAAGTGCCAAGTACCCATTTCTGAGGTGTTCACCCAGTGAACCTCACAACCCTTTACCGCATTTTGATTGAATTCCCTCCTCCAAGCATTGCTCTTTCTGGAACACAATAGAAAATGAGGGAGCTAAGCATGCCCTTTGTCTCTATTTGCACTGAACAATTCTGCTTGTTCACTTCAACCTCCGAACCTCTGCACATACTGTACCTCTGCAACAGTGCTTCCCCCCCACTAGAAATAGAGGTGCCAGAACTCTCCATGAACACCTTCCTTGTTCTCATATAATGGCAATGGCACTCACCTGAGAGGTGCCGGAACTGAGTTCCAGTGAGTTCCAGTTGAAAGAAAGCCCTGCTGTGCACATAAAAGGTAAAGGAAAAGGACCCTGACAGTTAAGTCCAGTTGCGAACGACTCTGGGGTTGCGGTGCTCATCTCGCTTTATTGGCCGAGGGAGCCGGCGTACAGCTTCCAGGTCATGTGGTCAGCATGACTAAGCCGCTTCTGGCAAACCAGAGCAGCGCACGGAAACGCCATTTACCTTCCCGCCGGAGCGTTACCTATTTATCTACTTGCACTTTGACGTGCTTTCAAACTGCTAGGTTGGCAGGAGCTCTGCACATATAAGGATCTAAACTGCTGAAGGAACCATACTAGTATTAATAATAATAATATATTGCTTTTAAAAAATGAATTTAGAAGTGTGGAGTTGACTGAATAACTTTTTAGCTCACAAGATGGGTCTCACTCATGTTCTTTACTACTTTGGGTCTAAGCTAAGTTTAAGGGATCTTGCTAAGACCTGTCCCTTCTCTCCCCAAATACCACATGTCTGGGTTTCCATGTGGCCATTGTTGGAGTGTCTAACATGTTGGAGGCAGCTGTCTCTCAGCTTGCTCTACCGCTCTAGGAAGAGGAGGGCACGTGTGGTCTTTCATCACAGGGCACAGGGCTGGCACAAGCCCATGACAAGGTGAAGCCTGTGCCTGAGGCCTCTTCAGGTTTGAAGACCCATTTAAGATGAGTCTACGATTGTGGTTCTTAATCAGCACTCCCTCCTGCTGGCCCAGTGCCAGAGAAACTAGTGAGAAAGGTATATAATGGATCCTGAAGTGAGCAAGCAAAAAACAATCTCAGCTTGGCTAAGAGAAGTTAGAAAAGAGGTAATAATTGGCGGCTGTTGAGCACAAAGCAGCCAGGAAAAGTCTACTCTTCCACAAAACCAGGGACTGAAGAGACATTATGAGGAAGGGGAACATCTGGATCAGTGCTACACTGGTGCACATTTTTTGACCATCTAGCATAGCCTTCCCCAATCCAGTTTTGGACTATAACTCCCATCAGCACAAGCCACCACAACTGTGTTTGCTGGGGCTGATGCGAGTTGTAGTTCAAAACATCTGGAGAGTATCAGGTTACAGAAGACTGGTCTAGCAGCACCTTGCTTTGGTTGCTGATGTCTGTGTTCTGTATCTGCCCAAGCTGCCACTGGCCAGTCAGAAACGGCAAAGGTATTCATGTACAAGCAGGATAATATACAGGTAGATTGTATTTCAGGTATCCTGGTCTTAAGCCATCTAGGGTTTTGAAGGTGAATCTCAGCAACATTCTTGTACTGGTGAACATCAACTTGCTGGAGCACCTAGGCCAGGAAGCTGTTTGTCTGGAGAATATTTATCCCACCAATAAACTGAAGCAGCATGCAATATGTTTGAAATGCAATAAAATACTAGGGAGGGACAAAAGTGTTTACAAATTGCCCCTCTCTAGGTCTCAGATACTCTGGCTGCCATTCTGCTGCTGAATCTCTGGTCCAAAGCAGCAGGAGGAAAAAAAATCTGGTGGTGCATCAGTCAGATGTTGCCCCCTTAATGGGTGGGGCTTTTAAAGGTTTTTTTTTTTTTTACTGATTTCCATGTCCAGTTAAGTGCTGGACAAGGAGCTGCCACAGAACCCCTTTAGGTGGCTAGAATTGCCCTCCTCTCAATTTTTTTTTTTTTTTTTTTTTACTATTTAATGCCACTTTCTTGACCTAGCCAACCCATCCCTGCATGCTTGATGCAAGCAGCCACAAAGGACAAAGCATAGGCGTCCTTTTTTATTCTGTATTGCTCGCAGCACTCTTTCTGTTATTTGTCTCACCGTCTGCTGTGGTAAAATTATATCACCTGTGTAATATACATAATTAATTATACAAATTATGTTGTCATTATGTTATTCCACTCTGTTCATCTCAACACAATGCAACTGGGTGTGAGTGGGTATTTGTGTGGGTGTTGTAATAAATCATATATCATTTGTGGACTGAAAGCAACAACAGCAGAATATATCAACTCTTCTGGACATGGGATGAAAAAAGCAAGCTCTGGCAATTCTCACTCCTTTTTCTATTTCTGTTGGAATTCTCTGACATCCCTAGTCAAGCATACAGGTGATGTGCAAAGCATTCCTCCCAAGTGAATTCCCACTGGGTGATGATTGCTGAAGTGCAGTTGGTTGTAGCAAGTCTCAAAATTGCAAATGCTACTCTGGGTGATCAGTATTTAACGTATTTTTCTGTGTATAACATGCTCCCGTGTATAAGACGACCCCTATTTTGGGGGGTTCCAGATTAAGAAAATAGGGGGAGATTGCCCAGAGTTGTTGAACTTGGGGGGGGGGCGGTATTTCCGCAGCAGCAGCCAATCAACAACAGACATTGCCACAGCCACCAATCATTTGACTAATCGCCGCTGACAATCTCCTGCTCGTGGCTGCAACCAATTGCCCGTCCCCCCCCTGCACTATACGTGCATAAGACGACCCTCAATTTTTATCATTAATTTATCATTTTAAAAAATCATCTTATACATGGAAAACTACGGTAATTGTGATGTGGAGAGCATTTTGTTGATATAGTGGGCAATATTGTTCTACTGGCCATTCTCATTCTCAGCATAAATTCCATTTTCAACAGTAAGCAGATATCACCGTTGACCCATCTCTGCAAAGGGAATACCCATTTTAATAATCCTTTGTATAACATCTATTTTGTTTCAGATAGCTTCAGGAAGCCATTCTCTCCCCCCAGGGTAATCTTTAGGTGACTGCTTAAGCAAACGACATCAAGCCCTTTGAATGAAACACTTATTTGAGATGAGAGTGCCCTCAGCACACAACAAAAGGGTTTTCCAAAGCCACTTGCATCGTTACTCTGCACTCATGCAGATATCTGAGGCCAAACATTCCTTGTGTACTCTGAACACAGCTTGATCGTGGCCAAGTGCAAAGAAAATGTTTGGTTTTCACATTTCTTTGTTGTTCTCTCTGGAGTGTCACTTTATGAGTTCAAGGAAATGCCAGTATCTGGGCAGTGGGTCTCACATCCCGTCTTGTGCTCTTTTCCCCTTTTCTGTTGAGTATATATATATATATATAGAGAGAGAGAGAGAGAGAGAGAGAGAGACAGAGAGAGACAGACAGACATATTTATTCCAGTGGAAAAACAGAAGAAGAGTTTTGGATTTGATATCCCGCTTTATCACTACCCTAAGGAGTCTCAAAGCGGCTAACATTCTCCTTTCCCTTCCTCCCCCACAACAAACACTCTGTGAGGTGAGTGGGGCTGAGAGCCTTCAGAGCAGTGTGACTAGCCCAAGGTCACCCAGCAGCTGCATGTGGAGGAGCGGAGACGCGAACCCGGTTCCCCAGATTATGAGACTACCGCTCTTAACCACTACACCACACTGGCTCTCACACAGATGTAAGGTGCTCTGTCTTAAACAAACGTATGCCCCACTGTTTTATTCCATGTAAATAGGATGGTGCCTTATACCAAGTCAGACCACTGGCAGACGTGGCTCACAAAAATCATAGAATCATAGAATTGTTGAGTTGGAAGGGAGCCTGAGGGTCATCTAGTACAACCCCCTGCAATGCAAGGACCTCAGATAAAGTATATATGACATATGACCATCCAACCTTCCAATCAAGGAGAGTCCACTACCTCCTGAAGGAGTCTGTTCCACTGTCAGATAACTCTTACTGTCAGAAAGTTACTGGTATTGAGCTGGAATCTCCTGACTTGTAACTTGAAGCCATTGGTTGAGGTCCTACCCTCCAGAGCAGGAGAAAACAAGCTTGCTTCATCTTCCATGCGACAGCCCTTCAGATATTTGAAGGTGGCTATCACATCTGCTTTCAGTCTCCTAGCTTCCTCAACCATTCCTCATAATCCTTCATCATCTTGGTCGCCCTCCTTCCAATTCTGACTTCTGTGGTATTAGCTACCCCTCCCAGTTTGGTGTCATCTGAAAATTTGATGAGCATCCCTTCAATTCCTTCATCCGAACCATTTATAAAGACGTTGAACAACAACAGGCCCAGGACAAAACCCTGTGGCATACCACTTGTCACTTTTCCCCCAGGATGCCAGAAATCCCTCCTGAAGGAAGCTGAGACCATGGTCCAAGAAACCAAACCTTTCCTGATGACACCACCTGTGCAGCCGGTGGTTTACTTCCAGAATTGCTGGCATGGGAAATTGTCTGGGCTGATGGGAGTTATAGTCCAGCAACATATGGAGGGGCACAGGTTGGCTACCTCAGTATACACTGACTTGCAGCAGCTCTCCAGTGTTTCAGGCAGGGATATTTTCCTGTTCAGGGATACGCAAAACCACAGCCTTTCCCCTAATTATGTCTGGAGATAACTGCAGGTTATGGCATTTAAGGCTAATTCAAAGAGAATGTTTCCTGTATAGTGTCACTGTAAAAGTGTTTGCTTTCATTCATCCCTTGTTAGCCTTGCCTTTTTCCTCCTCTTCCATCTACTCTCTTTCTTAACTCCCTCCACATAGTTCAATTATCGTCTCTTCAGGGATGGGACTTATCTTTTGCTTTGTTGTTCTAGAAAGCATTATGTAGGCTGATGCTGCTAAATAACAACAACAGGTGATACCCAGTGTCAGTCATACTCAGAGTAGACCCATTGAAATCAGTGAGTCTATTCTATGATCTAGTTGGATATCACCCAATAATGAGGTTATATGCATATGCAATGATTTGAGGATCCTACTTGTGAATTTTACTGACCTATTAATCTCCACTAAAGAAATAATAATAATAATTTTGGTCCACTCAGTGAAAAAATAAGTATTGCCAGCAAAAGACTTCTCTGGGTTTTCTTTGAGAGGCTCAGCTGTGCATTAAGCTTTATGAAGGCCAAATAGTCAGTGGAATGGGTTTGTTTCTAAAATTGTGCTTTGCACCTCACTCTGTAAAATCGTGCCCACGTAATCACCCAAGTGCAAAGGCTAAGCAGAGATTACAGATCAAATACTTTTAGTCCAGACATCTTAAAATTTGACCTCTGTTGCAAGGCTTAAAATAAACAGCTGGGTCTATATGGAGCTTTGTTCATGAGGCTTAGTTCTCAAAACTTCCTGAAAGAGAAGGGTTGTATTGCAAACATTTGACCAACAAAGTCATGCACGGGATAAACCATTACAGAACAACTGACGTTTAGTGTTGGTGTAGGAGAGGAAATATATATAGAAAGGGTAATTTTCTGGATGCCAAGATTCAAGTTTGGGGTAAGTACTCTTTGGTGAGAGAACCCCAGCAGAGATCTAAAGTCACAGAATTTGCAGCAAAGTAAAGTGTGGAAATATGGGTTGTTAGACCTTTAAAATATGCCCCTGTGAGTTCCAAAACTTCCCTCTTTCCCCAACATAGGAAAAGACAACACACGTGGCAAATTTTTAAAAAAATGTTTTACTTACCAACTCTTCAAAGGTCAGGTTAATGTGCTTTTCCATGCATCAGTTGGAAAAAGTTGCACAGGCAGTAAAACTTGGCTTAGTTACAAATTGGTGAAAGTTCTTAAATTATTGGTAGAGGAACTCAAGAGTGGTTTGTGAGCTGTGCGGTCTCAGCTAGAGCAACCAGCTGAAACCTATTCACACAGAGAGAATCTCAGGTAGACTAGAGGACTACCCTTTTCCTCCCAAGGTAAGGAAGTGACCTCACTAAGCCTGGTGGGACAGCTTACTCTATGGTCTTTTTTTTTTTTTGTAAAAATTTTTATTGCGTTTCTTTTCATAGGTTCACAGATTCAGTTACAAAGCAAGAAACAAGAAACAGTTTTTAAAAATAAAGAAAAATAAAAAAAAGAAAAAGTTAATTATATTTCAGATCATCCTTCTATAAGTTACTTTCCACTGGACCTCCTCACATCCTCCCAACAATGCGTTCTTTAAACTAACAATATCAGCAATTTATCATCTTATTTCACCGCTTATTGTACCTTTCAATTTATTATGTTTCCAATTTCAGAAACTTGTGATTCAATTTAATACCTTTAAAATAAACATAATATATTTGTTTCAAATTTGTCTCCTTTTTTGTCATAACTTACATTGTCATTCACCTAATCAAGTTGCAGAAGCATAACGTTTCTTAGTCGTGCACCATCTTAACATTCAAACAACTTATAGTATTTTTGCAAATAGTCCTTGAATTTTTTCCAGTCCTCCTCAATTGTTTCTTCGCTCAGATCTCGAATTCTGCCAGTCATTTCTGCCAATTCCATGTAGTCCATCATCTGCGTCTGCCAGTCCTCCAGTGTGGGTAAATCTTGTGTCTTCACATGAAGGAGTTAAGCTTACTCTATGGTCTTAACTCCTTCATGCATTAAGTAGATTTAAGCATGTTGGTTATATGAGGCCACATTTAGAGTGTTTTTAGACTAGGATAGCTTGAATGGGTTGTTGACAACTTTTTTTTTTAAAGGGTTTCCCCAGAAAATGTAAATCCAATTAAAATTGAAGGAGCTGGTTCTGATTAGGACTGTGGCAGTGGGTTGTGTGTGGTAACACTGTGGTCTTGATCCTGCTCAGCCTCGCCATCTCCCCACACAAGTCATTTGTTAAAGAGAAATCAGCCATGTAGAAGAGGAACAGAAACTGGTTCCAGTTTAATGCATAGTAATTGTGGTTGACTTCAGCTTGTTTTCTTCAGAATTGTTCAGAATCCTCATCAGAACTCATTTGAGTTTAAAAAAGGGGGAGGGGGATAAAAATTGAGCTTCCACCCTCCCCAGTCATTCCACTGGAGTATGTTCTAGTGGGAAGAAGCCTGAAAATAGCAAATTCCTCAGAGCGCAAACTTAATTGCTGTGAACTGCAGTGAGGATGCTCTGGAGGCTCATCATAAATAATCATTAGTAGCAATTTATAATTTAATATGCAGCCAATTTTTAAGGCACTGAAAGTAAATTCCAGTTGTGGTTTATGATCTTTCCTTTTTCAACAAGCCTCCTAACTGGAGATTTTTGAATTATTATTATTCCAGACAATATCTTTATTGGAAATGAATTTTTTTAAATGCATGTTTTAATTGTTTTTATATATGTACTTTTTAAAAAAAGAATAAGCAAACTGTTTTTGTATATGCTATTGCTTCACGTAGCTTTACTTGCAGAGTTTTCCTAGGAAGCAATTCATAAAAGAAATAAAAATATACAAATAGTAATCATCAACAACACTGTCTGTGTTCATAATCTTGGGCATGTGTGCATGAGAGAGAGACAGAAATAAAGACAGTGAGATAGATGCACATAAAAGAGCTGGTGCTGAGTAGTTCAGTGGCTAATGGTGCAATAGTCTGCTTTCCTGGAAATAAGCCCACGGAACTCAATGGGGCTTATGTGTGAGTAGACATGCATAAGACTGAGCCGTGTAACAGACTTAGCTAATAATCATGGAGGCCTTTACCTCTGACATGAACTCTCCAGGTGACCTCAGGTAAGTCATGCTCTCATATCCTCAATTCTACCATCTGCAATATGGGGATACTACCTCTGTGGTGGGACGCGGGTGGCACTGTGGTCTAAACCACTGAGCCTAGGGCTTGCCAGTCGGAAGGTCGGCGGTTCGAATCCCCATGATGGGGTGAGTTCCCATTGCTCGCTCCCAGCTCCTGCCAACCTAGCAGTTCGAAAGCACGTCAAAGTGCAAGTAGATAAATAGGTACTGCTCCAGCGGGAAGGTAAACAGCGTTTCCATGTGCTGCTCTGGTTTCGCCAGAAGCGGCTTAGGCATGCTGGCCACATGACCCGGAAAAACTGTCTGCAGACAAATGCCGGCTCCCTCGGCTAGTAAAGCAAGATGAGCACCGCAACCCCAGAGTTGTTCGCGTCTGGACTTAACTGTCAGGGACCTTTACCTTTTACCTCTGCAGCAGGGAACCAATTTTAGCCCGAGAGCTACATTCCTTCTGGCTAACCTCCTTTGACGCATGTGACAGCAGTCTGTGGGGCCAAGGGGGAAAGTGGCTGTCTCTCAAATACACGTCCATCTCCACACACGCACATTGTGACATATACACACATAACACCCCCCACATCCATTGTTACACCTAATGCTCCCTGCCTTTTTCACACATGCATACACACACCAATTAGGTTTGTGGGGGGGGAAAGCATTTTAGGTTCCCCACTCCCCAAGCCTAATAGATGCAATCTGTATGTAGACCTCAGGGCATGTTTCCACAGAGAAAGTATTAAAATCAGTTAAAGCCAGCAGTTCACTACATTCTGTGGACCAAGCTTTTTGTGCATCAAAGACATGGGGGGGGGATGCACAATTTCAGTTGGCTCCAATGGGAGGCTGGTTTCAAAACAAATTGGATGGGTGGGGGTGGGGTGAAGCAAGATCTATGGGTGTAGAGTGGTATACAAATTTATTAAATAATAATAATAAATAACAGTAAGTGAGTAGGAATAGATGGAGAGTTCCTGCAGGACACATCTTGCCCACGCACCACAGGTCTCTCACCTGTGCCTTACTGGGTTGTCATAAGGCCTACAATTAGACAATACATGTGAAGAGCTGTGAACACTTGAAAACACTATAAAAATGTTATAAAACACTACAGAAAGGCTAAATACCACAAATATACAAAAATGCAAATAATATTATTTGTATGCTGCCTTTCCACAGGTCAAGCCATGCTCAAGGTGGCTCATGACATGATAAAATACGTAACAACAACATAATAAAAGTAGTCATAAACAATAAAGAAAACACGAAAAATTATGCAACCAAGCTGAACAATTCCCATGTAAATCACAACAAGATCTAAAATAAAGATACAAAATACAAAAACAAAAAAGCAACAGCAGCTACGCCCTGGTCCCAGAGTCTGTTCATCAGCCTCTGCTTTGGTAGCTGGAGTCAGTCAGGGCTCCACCCTCCCAGCCCAAGTGGGAAAAGCCTGCAAGGCAGGGAGCAGGTCTTCCAGGACTCACAGCCAAGATGAATATTAATATTAGTATTAGTATTAAAAAGAACCTCAGAAACCTGCGAATGCACTTTGAACTTTCTTTTGAATGCGTCTGTGGTTGTAGCTAAGCAGTAAATCAGAACCCGGCACATGCTAAAGGCACAGACTGACAGCTCTATTGCTGCTGCCTCCTCCTCTTCTCTTTGCTCCGGTTGGTGAACGACAAGCTCCGCAGCCAATTGTGAGAGATGGGCTGCTTCCCTTTGAGGCACTCGACTATAAGGCTGACCTCCACCCCCCACCCCCACAAAATGGCAATAACAGAAAGAGGAGGCAGCATCAGAAACAGGGATGGAGGAAGAATTTGATTCAGTTCACATTTAAAGGCGAATCTTCCTAATCTTCCTTTCCAAACACTATGTGAGCCCAAAACACAGCCATCCTTTGAAATTTGCACTTCCTTGAATTTTGCCATGCTGTTCTCGGGCCAAGTAATGTGTACAAAAGTGCACATATTAACCCAAAACTGTGTATAAAAACGCATTATATCAGGAGAGCTATTAAGGGAAATACACTTTGTAAAAATGGGCATATCAGGAGAAATTCACACTAAAATGCTGTTCACTTTCATGATGACATTTTAAAGAATTCACAAGCTGATGTGGAAAAGTGGAGAACTGAACTTGAGATTGAAAAAAATGAGGAACTGAAAGAAACTGAAATTGACAGATCCACCCATTCTTAACCAGAAGTAAGGAGGCTGGTGAACGTTTTGAGGAATAGGTCACCAGGCAGATGGCTGCTTTCTTTCCCTGTTTGTTTGTTTTCCCCCCTCATCATCACAGCCATCTCTTCCTCCTCATTGTGTGAGAGCAACACAGCTTCCTTGTATTTCAGCCCCAACCAGCTGTGGGGTTTTTAATTCCATGAATGACAAAGGGAAAGGAGTTGCCATGAAATTCACTGTGTTTGATTCCAGTGTTTCCAGAGATTCCAGTGTTTGATTTGCTGATATGCTATTGCCACACGTTCATTAAAATGAGAACTCGAAGCCTGTTGACAGCAGTGTGAACCTCTTTTAAAGGTTCAAATCTGAAGGATTTTTACCTCAGACATGATAATGTGAAATCACTGCTCACACAAATAAAACATGGAAGTGATAGAAAACAAAATGACTAAATCAAGGGTCAGCAAACTTTTCCAGCAGGGGGCTGGTCCACTGTCCCTCAGACCTTGTGAGGGGCCAGACTATATCTTGGAGGGAAAAAATGAACGAATTCCTATGCCCCACAAATAACCTAGAGATGCATTTTAAATAAAAGGACACATTCTACTCATGTAAAAACACGCTGATTCCCGGACCGTCTGCGGGCCGGATTTGGAATGCGATTGGGCTGGATCTGGCCCCCGGGCCTTAGTTTGCCTAACCATGGACTAAATGGATGCTATGCCACTGGTGCAGTACCATCTCTGGCCTCTTTTACACACCACATTGCTCTTGCATGGGAAATGCATCCACTTTGTAAAAACCATAAACCCTGTGTAGCAAGGAAGGAAGCCATGATTGGAGGCGGTTACTATAATGAATGTCACCTTCAAATCCAGTAGTCATGGCTTGCTTGAGGGCCGGCCCTCCCATTAGTGAGGTGGCTGCTTCAGCTGAGAGATGCTGGGGTGGGCAGGAAATAGCAGTGAGGTGTTGGAGGACAGATCTGTGTGTGCCACATAGCCCTACACCCACTTAAACCAGCCTGTTGCTCTCTGGTGCAGTGGAGGATGGTGTCCTATCACCCATATCAAAATTCGTTTCAACTGCCAGTCCAGTCAGCTTCTGTACATGGAATGAGAGGGAGCACCATCTTGTCCTTCACCTCAGGCAGCAAAATCTCTTTGCCTGGTAAGCTTCACTGTACTGAACTGAGAGTCAAAACAAGAACCATAAAGTAAAACTGGAAAGCAGATAAGAGTTAAAGAATCCATATGCTATAGTTTCCAAGATAGGGACAGTTACTTTATGTTACAATCTACATATTGAGTTTGGGGTGGAGGGAGTTTGTTGTCTACCTTCTGTAAGCAATGAAGATGTGCTTAGGATGTGGAGCAACACTTGCAAACTTGAATATTTGGCAAAGCGTTTATTGAGTTTATTGATAAAGAGTTTATCATGTTGGGCCATGATCTGAATGTCATTGCAGGGCTTTCAAGAGCAACATGGTGGAAAATCCTCCCCAAGTTTCAGTTGACACCCCAGACTTTTCCATCACACTATGAGTGTCATAAACAGTACAGTACCCTGAAGATAAATTCTGGTGGTGCGAACAAAGCATTTTCATTGGCTCTCAACTGAATCCAGTGCAGCATTTCAGCAACTTCCTGTAGTTTGCCTTTCCTGTGGCACAATTACTATGGCTCAACCCCTACATGTTGACTGGCATTTGCAGCCAATACAGTGGTACCTCTGGTTACGTACGTAATTCGTTCTGGAGGTCCGTTCTTAACCTGAAACTGTTCTTAACCTGAAGCACCACTTTAGCTAATGGGGCCTCCCGCTGCTGCCACACCGCTGCCACATGATTTCTGTTCTCATCCTGAAGCAAAGTTATTAACCCGAGGCACTATTTCTGGGTTAGCGGAGTCTGTAACCTGAAGCATATGTAACCCGAGGAACCACTGTACATGCACATTTCATTCATTTCAGGCTCTTGTGCATTCTAGACCTCCAATCAGAATCTGCCCTGCCTTTCTTTCTTCTACTAATTGGGTAGGGATGAATGAAAAACAGAGAACAATGATTACCTCACAATACAAGTGCTCTCATCACTTGGAAGTATTAGGCAATTTCTCAAACATTGCTAGTGTAGCTGAGGTGCATATTTGCACGTCTTCCTCCAGAGCCACCACTTTCTGAATTGTCATCCACTGTGGTCAAGTTTATCAATCCCTAGCATCACAACTGAGTCATATCCCCTGTCACTACAATGAATGAGCATACAGACATGGGCAGTTTGCATCCTTCATTTTTATGGCATTGCACATGAGATATGAGCCCAGTCTCAGACTGGCATTTTGGGTATGTGTGTTATTTGTGTTAGATGTAAGCATATGCATTGCAGTTATTAGTATGATGGATCTAAGTTGGTGGCCATCACACCTCTTCCAGGAGCAAATTACATCATTCAAGAATGATGAGTTCATACTGGTCTTATGTAGTGATGCATTTATTGTGTTTGCTGCCCTGGGCAGAAAGGATTTTTTGTGTGCCCAAGATAACAGAGCCCCTCTCAGTGCAGCAGTGACCTTTCTTGCAAGAGTAGGAGCCACCTTAGGGGAGCACACAGCTGGTATCTCTAGATGAGTGGAGGCTCTTCTGCCCTTCTTCTCGCCTCCCTCTGAGGAGAGGACCTCACTCAAGGGCCGCTACCCTGCAAGTGGTGCCTTCTGCACAATGCCCTTACTGTGGTCTCCAGCTACTTCTGGTGCCTTTCAAGCAGAATGAGCTGTTCTGTAGCTAGTCTCTAAGGAAGGAGGGAGGCTCTTATGCCCTTCTTCTTTTCTCTTTCTGAGGAAGGCTGGTGGGGTTTAAGTGCTGCTGCAGCTGTTGGGGATGGGGCGATGACATGTAAAGGCCGCCCACATCCCAAGGCCTCTTCTGTGATGTAACATCTCTTCAAATTTGCCATCCTGAACTACTGCCCTGTTTGCATAAACACACCACTGGACTTATGATGAGTTCTCTTATTCTGCAAAAACATCTGTCTTGTTAGTTTAAAAACTAACACATTCACAGTGGCATAAGCCTTTGTGGTATGTGGTTAATTTCTAAGGTGTCACAATATTATTCTCAGAGGAGGAACTGTGATAGCCTTTAGTAGAAAAGGAAGAAAGGGTCTTGCAGCACCTTAAAGACTACCATATTTGTTATGGCATAAGCTTTTGTGGACTCTGGTCGACTTTAGCAGGTACATGAAGTGTTATCATTTGATCCAAAAGCATGGGTACTTTTCAAGAGCTTATCCTGCAAAGACTGTATACTTTACTCTTCAAACATAGAAAAGGCCTTGTGGCATAAGACTCTTCATCCAAGTTTGTTCAGTGGAACAAATTCCTAACCAGTGACACTGATCATGATACTTTGAGGTTGGTTTTCAGAGTGGGCTGCTAACAATAAGTGGAAGGCAACTTGTTCATTGTAAATACTACCTTTCCTGGCATATGTTCCCTTCCTTTTATTACTCCTCATGTGTCAATGATAGGAAAAGTATATTTAAAAGTATATCAGATATTCATAAGAACGAGACTGCTGGATAGGGCAATGGCCAAACTTGTTCTCACAGTGGCCAATCAGATGCCTATGGGAAGAACAAAAACATGAGCCAGAACAGCATTATCCCTGCTTGTGATTCCTAACAACTGAAATTCAGAGATGTTCTGCTTCCAACAGTGGAGGTAGTATATTGCCAACAAGATTAGCAGTAGCCACTGATAGACTCAAACTCCATGAATTTGTCTAATGTTTTTTAAAAGCCATCTAAGTTGGTGGCCATCACTGCTTCTTCCAGGAGCAAATTACATCATTCAAGAAAGTGCTGTGTGGAGAACTGCTTGCTTTTGTTTCCCCAGAATCTTTCAACATCGTTGACTGTCCTTGAGTTCTAGTGTCATGAGATTTTCCTCTTTTTCTACACCATGCAATATTTTATGCACCTCTGTCATGTATCCTCTTACTCTCTTTTTCTCTAAACAAAACAAAAAACAACAACACCAAATGTTGTAAGTTTTCCTTACCAGGGAATTCCTTCACCCCCTTGATCATTTTGGTTGCCCTTTTCTAGCTCTTACCATAAACAGAGATGTTTTCCCAGAGTCCCCTTTAAGTAATAGAAAGTCTATACTCTTGACTAATTGGTTTCCCCAAATCTTCTCCTACTAGTCAGAGGCTCTGCCACATAAACAGGAAATGCCCCTGAGCTATTTATTATTTAATTGGTACAACGGAGTCACACCTAACTGTAGCACATGTGGCTAAAGTGCTTGTGCTAATTCCAAATACATATTTCTTCTTTAAAATTTCCTGGGATGCCTCATAAAGAAACAATTGCTTTAGTCACAGTTTCATTCAGAATGCCTATATAAATAAGATACTTATACCTTGCTTTTCAAGGCAATAAGCCTTTACAAAATAGCTTACAATACAGCTAAGCTGGTATAAACAATAAAAGTTCAATTAAAAACTCACCCTGTTTCTTCAAGTTCTATGAATAAGATTCCAGTCCATGGAGAAATATGTTAGAGAAGTTTAGGAGCTGGAGGATCTTGATTCAGAGCAAAAATGTGAACATCCTCTTTGAGATTTCCTGAAAGAGCTTGCCATGGTTTGCTGTTGACATGCCATAACTGGGAACATGGCATCAGTAGCTACTCCACAGCAGTTGTTTTTTCATATACAGTTGTCTTTGATGGGCATGAGGATTTAGCCATCATTATCCCAATATGTGGACTGGAGTTCTTGACAAGTCTGTAAAGCTCTTCATAGTGCCACAACCCGCAGCTATAACTGAGTGATCCAACTCGCTCATCTTGGAAGGAAGGAAGGAAGGAAAGAAGGAACTTTGATGGGATGGGAAAAGGAAGCAGCTACAGGAGGCATATCGAATCACATAAAATGAGGCCAACAGGTTGTCTACCTCTGCCTTATGGGCATGAAGATTTTCAAGCTGGGCAAAACACCTTGGGGCTTCACATAATCTTCTTTGGTGCTGCTCAGCGAGAACCACTTCTTGGCATTTGTTGCTTTGTTCATAGTACCTGGAGTTACCTTGAACATGGTGGCATTTGGCTCCACTCATCTAAACTGCAGGTTCGGCACTTGGCCATTGTACTACTCAGTGTGACTGTGGTTTCCATTAAGATTACACCAGCAGGGGCATAGGAAGGGGGTGTGGGGGTGTGGTATGCCCCGGGCGTCATGCCTGAGGGGGTGATGAAATGGCACACCGTGGGCGGCAGCCCTTACTGTGGGGCCCAGTCTGCAGCACGCCCGAGCCATGCGTCTCTGAAACAGCAGCGGGGGCTTGCGTCCGCCAGGCGGACTCTGTGGGCAGCTCACCGTGCCACCCCACTGGGTGGATTGCCCCACCCTGCCAGTCCAGGTGCCAGAGCAGCTAGCTATGCCCCTGTACACCAGGCTTCACAGGGTGTTTAGATTTCTTTGTAAGGAAGGTTGAGGATTCTTTTGACATGGTAGAAGACTCTATAATGAGGGATTGTGCTTGAATATTTGTATCCATTTCCTAAAGCAAAATTCCATAAGCGGAGTCTATACACCTGCTCTCAGTCATACACCTTCTCTTATTCTTTATAAACAAATGATGGTTTGTTCATGTAGAGCGACTGATGTTTATGGTGCATACCTGTCAATTAAATATGGGTGTAAAATGCTAATTAAAGCAGAGAGTTCTATACTTGGATGTATTTCAGATACCTATCTTTACTGCGGATGGTGGTGGAGATTACTACAAGAAGTATCCCTAGCATGCCCTGGAGCTACTGTGGAAAAATCCTTTAGAGGCAGGGACTCCAGTGCTTGCTGCGAGAATCCTTGTCAAATGTCAGTACAAATATGTCACTACGTTTGTCACTAAGGGAATGCCAAGCTGCAAAAAGCCATCCTAGAATATGGGAAGAAGCAAAGAGCAGGAGTAGGAGAGGAATCCAGTTAAGGCCCATTATAGCGCAACTGTTCTTCCTTTGCTTAAAATTGGTTAGACATATGAACACATCCTTACAAATGGGTGCTTAGGCTCCTATTTGAATTCAATAGGACAAAAATACAAAGGTTTATCTGGAATGAGCCAATGGTCCTTTTGCACCATGCCTTTCCATATAACCGTATGAGCCTATGACTTCAAACACAGGCTCAGAGGTGGCCTAAGTCATTTTGCTGCCTGAAGCAAAAGGAAAATATGCCATTCCCCACTCCCATCTCCACATATAGAAGGTAACCCAACTAGAAGGTGAATCTTACTTTAATGTCTTCCACTGATCCTGAGGACAGCAGGTTAGCTTTGCAGTGTTCTTCAACCTTAAGTACCTAAATGTTGTTGGACTACAGCTCCCATCATTCCTGACTGTTGGCTAAAGTGACTGGGGGTGATGGGAATTGTAGTCCAACAACCTTTGGAGGCCCAAAGTTGAAGAACACGGGATTTGGGGGTTGCAAGGCAAGCCACAAGGCACACACAGCTCTGCTGTCTGAAACCTCGTTGCCACTCCCTGCCTTCCTGCACCTGCTGCCTGAGGCAGCCAACTCACTCTGCCTAACAATAGAGCCAGCTCTAAGGGTTAGGCATAAGATACATCTACTTTACTGCTATTGCATTTTAAGTAGTAGGAAATGACTTTGTAGTTCCTGTAGACAATAATCTAGGAGATCCAATTCTTTTGTGATGTGTTCATTCCTTTGATCAGAAGTGTAAACCTTATAGTGAAACCTGCTGTAGGAGGATCACAGGATGATGACCCCTCTGTACCAAAGCAAAACGCTGACAGCTGATTTGGGCATGTATCCAAGCAGTGAAGTCCTTTACTGGTTTGAAATTACCCAAGTGGAGGAGAAAATTGTTTGGATTCCAAAGCATTTAAAGAATCTATACCTGTGACAATAAAAAACGCTTTCAAGTACTGCATGGGCTCACTAAATATAACATCCTAATTGGTTCCAGATAATAAAAGACTATTTATGGCATGTGAAAAGTGAAAGGCAAAGACCAAACTATAGAATAAATTATAAAGGTACTGTCAGTCACTAGAGTTAATTCAGCAGTTTCTTTCAACTTGAAGAGCGGTAGATTTCTCTTTATTATGTCCTCTTGAGACATAAACATATTGCAATATTTCCCTCTGCAGGGGTAAGAATTACAGTCATAATGGCCAAGGTGGACAGAGAGAAATAGAACTAAGAGTGTTTGCGTAGAATTGATTCCTATGACCTTATTCTCATACATCTGATGTCCATCAGAAGTATCATAAACATCATTTACTGATAATACTTGGAGTACAGTCCCATTCCTGCTTATTTGGGATTGAGCTATACTGCCCAAAGTTCTCAAATCACTTTACATATATTATCTCAGTACCCCTCACAACAGACCTATGAGGCAGGCCAGACTGGTTCCATAATGCAGATGGTGGCTGAGGCAAAGAGACTGGGGCTCTGTTCAGGGTTCCTAGTGAGTTTAGGGCTAAACTGAGATTTTGAACCTGGCCAGGGGGCTTTCACCTCATCGTCATTCGTCACTGCTATTAAAATCTGTCTCCAACAGAGTATGTTAAGGTGCTATTGAGTGGTAAGGCTGGGAGCAAAGGAATCTATTCGGCTGCCTCAGAAAATTGTGTCAGTGCCTACAAATTGGAAAGCTCATTTCCCTCCCGGTTCTTTTTGGAAAATGGATTGGTACTTCCTCTTCCTCCTCCTCCTCCCCACTTCACCACATTACAGCCATTTGATATCTGCCTTTAGGAGAGGATGGGGAGCCAATTGCAAGTTAGGGAAAGGCAGGGTAGGATTTCAAGGTTACATGTGGCAATGATAGATGGGAAAGATGAATAGACAACAGACGAACGCATTATATCATCGGCCTCGCCACCGAGAAGCAAGAGATTGTTCTCTGTATTAGAGAAGCTGACATATTTGGCAGCCTGTCTCCTATAAGGACATCCTCAGTCCTTGTTTCCAATAAGTGTTCATAGAAATGTGGTTGTCTAGGTGACAGTCAGGAAAAAGGTTGCTGGCTAAGGAATAAAAGAGCCTTGGCTAATAGGCCATTATGTAACTCAATGTCTCATGGTTCTATTATTCCTGAGGATGCAGCCGTTCATTTTCAGGCTCCACTTTCCTTTCTTCCGCATGAACTTCTCAGCAAGATTCGGCCACTGTGGAGTTCAGATATATTGGAATGCCTTACAATCTTTCTTCTCGAACAATGAAATGAAACCAGCAAATCTAGTTCGAACCGTAGTAACCTTGAGACTTGGTGGTGCTCATTAATTTCAGTAGAATTAAGTCTATATCTATCCAGGTATCGGATTCCATCTCCAGGTCAAAAAGGCACACCCCATTCATTGCATGCCATATGAGTACCACATGCTGATGCTGTTGCTGCTGGTGGGCACCTATGCTGGTCCTACGTCCGGTCTCAGTTCCCTTCACTTGTGCATCATGTGAAAGTGAATAGATTCACACAGAAGGGGGCTATGGGACCATGCCTTGCCAGCCCCCCATGTTGATTTTCACTGCCCTGTACCTTGACTTACCAGGAATGTATAAACCCAAGTTTACTTGACATGAAAAACCCATAAGCACAACTGTTATAGATGATGACTTGCTTGTGGATTTAATGGTGATGCCTTCACAGAAGTGATAGAATGTTGCAATTTATTTAACATCTCTAAACAGATTTAAATTCATTATATTGCACTGGTTTTTTTTTTGACTGAGCCCTAAGAAACAAGTGTCAATTACTTAATTGTCACAATGCCTCCTCCATCAAAACTGAAGCTCAAGATTCACTGTAATTTTTGGTGAACTATCATTCTGTGTCCATAATCTCTATCTGCCAGGTGTTTTTTCTTCTTCACCCATGCTCATTAATTTGATGACTAAGCATCTGACATAAGATATAATGTTTGGACCTTTGAAAACCTCCTCAAATTAATCAACACACCCACCTTATCTTGAGTTGTGACTCTGCAGGCTTCATGAGTTTACATGGCTCAGCCTTGACCTGTAAGGCCTTTGGCAACTGATACAACCCTTTCCATCCATCCACAGATTCCTTGCTAATGTCAGGAAACCTATTGGCTAGGAAATGGCCTAAGATCCTTAACTTACTAGACAATTAGATAGCTGTCAGAAAACAAAGGTGAGAGTTGCATTTTAACTCGGAGGAAAGACTCTCTATCCAGGTCACTGATATACTCATAACATGTCCAATTGCCCACCAGGGGTCATAAACCATCTTAGAACCAGAGACTAAATGTCATTCACACAATTGACCTTTAAAAATAAATTGTGGGGAGAGGGGTGCAATCCAGATTGATACCCTGGCAGAAGAGGTTGGGGAGTTTTCACCCTTTGCTTACTGCTGTGGTCCAGTTTTCACCCACCATGCCTGGTATTTGCAAGGGGGGGGGAGCTTCAGATGGGAAGCCTTCTTTCCAATGCAAATTGCGGGGGGGGGGGGGGTGAGAGAGAGAAAGAGAGCCAGTGAGCTCTGAATTAGGTCTGCAGCCAGGGGCAAAAGTGTAACATCCCCTACCTTTCCTGCTACGATCCCAATCTGGATAAAGCTCCCCACCGCCACCTGTTCTGCTGCTATTTATTTACACTGAAAAAGCCAACAATCGAAGATATTAAGGTAACCCTGGCAGTCATGCTTCAGTATTCAGCCTCTTTGTATTCAACCCCACGTGGTTTAAATTCCCAGTTGCAAAGTACACCTCCACCATTTCCCCGCTCTTCCTCCTAACTGAGGGTGTCACTTTCCAAAGGCAAAGGAGAGGTCTCCAGCCATGAATGAGCACCCACTCAGATACATCCACTCCTTGGGACAATATTTATTTTTTTCCTAGTGGTTACACTCAAAAGACTATGCTTGGTCATGTGGCTTTAAATATATATATATATATATATATATTTAGCCCGCTCCTTTGATTCTTTCCATACATGTTTAACTTTAAATACCTCCTCCCAGAATCTCGACTTCCCCCAATTGTCTTTCAGAGCTGAAGGTAATTCCGTTTCTGTGGTGCTGGTTTCTCACCTGCTGGCTGCAATTAACAGTTGCCAGCTGGGGCCTGGCATGTTGCCAAAGAGTTAACAAGAATCAGAGGCCAGCATGATGCCCAGAGAGGATGGACCTGGCAAATAAATAAGGGATGCTGCTCTGCAACTGAGAACACTTTGCTAAAATCAGGGTTTCCGTGTCACAGATCCCTGCCCCAGCCCTCGTTTAGTAACACAACGGGTCTCTTTCTTTTTGTGTGCTACAAAACTTGCCTGCCACCAAAGGAAGCATGCCAGAGAATAAAGGCAGCTTAAGCAAAAAGGGAGTTCATATCTGCAGTGCTATGGTAAGGAAAACAGCTCATGGATCTCAATTCAATGGTCATTACATGGGAAATTCTACAGACTTAGTGGCCCTGGGTTGAGAATTCTGTTTGAAATGGTAAAGGAAGCAGCTTTGAGGAAGCCAGACCTTGTGGGAGTCTTTGGAATTCATGCTCAGACTGAGGTTGGTAACTATGTGCAGTCTTAAATGAGAAGGCAGAATTACAGCAATGTGGTTGTCACCTTCAGGGGTATCATAGAATCATAGAATCATAGAGTTGGAAGAGACCACAAGGGCCATCGAGTCCAACCCCCTGCCAAGCAGGAAACACCATCAGAGCACTCCTGACATATGGTTGTCAAGCCTCTGCTTAAAGACCTCCAAAGTAGGAGACTCCACCACACTCCTTGGCAGCAAATTCCACTGTCGAACAGCTCTTACTGTCAGGAAGTTCTTCCTAATGTTTAGGTGGAATCTTCTTTCTTGTAGTTTGGATCCATTGCTCCGTGTCCGCTTCTCCGGAGCAGCAGAAAACAACCTTTCTCCCTCCTCTATGTGACATCCTTTTATATATTTGAACATGGCTATCATATCACCCCTTAACCTCCTCTTCTCCAGGCTAAACATGCCCAGCTCCCTTAGCCGTTCCTCATAAGGCATCGTTTCCAGGCCTTTGACCATTTTGGTTGCCCTCCTCTGGACACGTTTCAGTTTGTCAGTGTCCTTCTTGAATTGTGGTGCCCAGAACTGGACACAGTACTCCAGGTGTGGTCTGACCAGAGCAGAATACAGTGGGACTATTACTTCCCTTGATCTAGATGCTATACTTCTATTGATGCAGCCCAGAATTGCATTGGCTTTTTTAGCTGCCGCGTCACACTGTTGGCTCATGTCAAGTTTGTGGTCAACCAAGACTCCTAGATCCTTTTCACATGTACTGCTCTCAAGCCAGGTGTCACCCATCTTGTATTTGTGCCTCTCATTTTTTTTGCCCAAGTGCAATACTTTACATTTCTCCCTGTTAAAATTCATCTAAAGTTCTCTAATCTGTCAAGGTCGTTTTGAAGTGTGATCCTGTCCTCTGGGGTGTTAGCCACCCCTCCCAGTTTGGTGTCATCTGCAAATTTGATCAGGATGCCCTTGAGTCCATCATCCAAGTCGTTGAAAAAGATGTTGAATAAGACCGGGCCCAAGACAGAACCCTGTGGCACCCCACTAGTCACTCTTCTCCAGGATGAAGAGGAACCATTGATGAGCACCCTTTGGGTTCGGTCAGTCAGCCAGTTACAAATCCACTGAGTGGTAGCATAGTCAAGACCGCATTTTACCAGCTTCTTTACAAGAATATCATGGGGCACCTTGTCAAATGCCTTGCTGAAATCAAGGTAGGCTACATCCACTGCGTTCCCTTCATCTACCAGGCTTGTAATTCTGTCAAAAAACGAGATCAGGTTAGTCTGACATGACTTATTTTTCAGAAATGCATGCTGACTATTGGTGATCACAGCATTCCTTTCTAGGTGCTCACAGACTGTTTGCTTAATGATCTGCTCCAGAATCTTCCCTGCTATTGATGTCAGACTGACTGGGCGGTAATTATTTGGGTCCTCTCTTTTCCCCTTTTTGAAAATAGGGACAACATTTGCCCTCCTCCAGTCTGCCGGGACTTCGCCTGTTCTCCAGGAATTCTCAAAGATGACTGCCAGTGGTTCTGAGATCACATCTGCCAGTTCTTTTAATACTCTTGGATGCAGTTCATCTGGCCCTGGAGACTTGAATACATCTAAACTAGCCAAATATTCTTGTACTATCTCCTTAGTTATTCTGGGCTGTGTTTCCTTTGCTGAATCATTTGCTCCAAATTCTTCAGGTCGGGCATTGTTTTCTTTATCGGAGAAGACTGAGGCAAAGAAGGCATTGAGGAGTTCAGCCCTTTCTGTGTCCCCTGTTTGCATTTCACCATCTTCTCCTCTGAGTGACCCCACTGTTTCTTTGTTCTTCCTTTTGCTACGAACATACCCATAAAAGCCTTTTTTGTTGCTTTTAACCTCTCTAGCAAGCCTGAGTTCATTCTGTGCTTTAGCTTTTCTGACTTTGTGTCTACACGTGCTATCCAAACGTGGGTATCCAAAATGGTGCCCTCCAGTTGTTGTTGGACCCCAGCCAGCCCACCGTCAACCCATAACATCCAGAGAACACCAGCTGAGTTACCACTGGTCCACTTTCCTGCAATAAAACTGCTAGCACATTTGCAAAGCTAAGCAGGAACTGGTTTGGTTTCACATTGGATGGGAAATGAGCCTCTGGGGTCCCTTCCAACTCTACAATTCTAGGGTTTTGTGATTTCTGATATGTGAATTAGGGCAACTCAGAACAGCACAGCTTTTGTAAAACACTGTTGTTTGTTATTTTACACATAAATAAACACTAGCCAGGTTAATAAAACTCTATCCTACTGGCACTATTTGGGATGATGTGTAGAAAATGTGCTGGTAACACATAAGTTCTGAAGGCAATGAAAATGGCAATTTGCTCAATGTTTTTGTCCTGTAAATAATGAAAATAGAGGTGTAATTCTAATCCCTTTAGTTCTTAGACATCTACTGCATACCCAGCTTCCTGTTACTAAAAACGTTAATCCACTCAAATCTGGCGAGATCTTTGCTACAACTCCCCCAGCTAGATAGGAGGCTGTGATTTGAGAACCACTTTTGAATATTTGTTTCAGTTAATAAATCTTCAAAGTATGTTGGTCTTGGTGAAGCTCCAGAAGTGATGGGTGTGCTCAGGATTTACAAATATAAATTAGTTTCTCCCCCCACCATATAGTAAATCAACAAAATTTCAAATATTTTTTCTTTTCCCATCGAAAATCTTAGATGGAGAAACTTGCTTAGGTCCTTTAAAGGGTCAAAAATGAAAAGCACACCTCAGATATGAATTAACACATATT
This sequence comes from Podarcis vaucheri, assembly GCF_965113315.1. Classification (NCBI taxonomy): domain Eukaryota; kingdom Metazoa; phylum Chordata; class Lepidosauria; order Squamata; family Lacertidae; genus Podarcis; species Podarcis vaucheri. The sequence goes on along the minus strand of NC_138762.1, from coordinate 61,527,203 downwards.
GAAATGAAAATGTAATTATACTTGGTGCAAAATAATAATAATGACTATTAGAGGCCGTTCAAGTATTCCTTGTTGCTGGGGTGACTGCCCCTCCTGACCTCTCAAGAGCTCTCTGTGTGCAGATGTTTGGCTGAACTTCAGCTGCTCTCTTCGGAAGGGACGGCTCTGCCAGGGGAAAAAGATGACTGTGGTGCTTTAGACACAAAAGCCTTTTCTGCACTGATGATGAATTGCCTGATACCGAAAGAGGAGGGCATCACATTCTTCACATTAGAATGCACAGCGACACTCTAATTCTGGGAGGGAAATGATGTAACTTTTCAGGGCGGAATCCTGGGCAATGTATAGTCTCTGCAGAACAGTGGCAAGGACGTTGGGTTTGGCTGTTCTAAACCAAGGCTCAAACACCATCATATTCACTGGCTAGACCTGAGCAAATGAGCCAGTCTGAGTCTGACCTACAGAACAGAGTGAGTGTGGCATGAGATAACTGGGTGCTATTCATAGGAGAGAACGTGGTTTAATAAATTAAAGACATATGCTCCCCTCTTCTTGGAAGTTGATTCAGTGGAGCTTACTTACAGCCAATCCATGGGCTGCCACTGCCACTCAGCTTCCTCCTTCTCCATCTCAGTGTTGCTGAGGGAGGAGCATGGGGACAAAACTAGAAGGACTTTCCGAAGACACAAGATCTAACCACTTTGGAAGAATGGCAGATGAAGCTGATTGACTGTATGGGACTGGCAGAAATGACTAGCAGAATCCGTGACCAGGGAGAAGAGTCGGCAGAAGAAGATTGGGAAAAATTTAAGGACTATTTACAAAAATATTTTAAAATTAAGGAATGTTGAATGATGTTGGATTAAAACTAAGTGGTTTTAAGCTGTAATTATGATAAAATGACTTTTTTTACTGTAAACAAGAATTTGAAGGTATAATAATTTAAGATGTTGGAGATGAAATAAGGTGGTTTTTTTCTTTCTTTTTCTTTCTTTTTAAGCTGTAATGCTTTGAGATAAGGATTTGCTGTATAAAAAATTCAAACTGGGTATACAAGAAGGGGAGCTATGAGGAGGTCGGGGAGACAAGTTATAAGAAAATAACTTGTGAAATTTATGTGTTTTTAATATGTTTATGTTTGTTTTTCTTTTTTGTTTGTTAAAAAATTGGAAACTCTAATAAATATCTTTTAAAAAAACCTAGAAGGACTTACCATATTCTTCGCTCTATAAGACGCACTTTCCTCCCGCTGCGCTCTTCCTGCCACGCTCAGGAGGCTTTGCATTGCTTTCGCTGAAGCCAGGAGAGCGAGAGGGATCGGTGCGCACCGATCCCTCTCGCTCTCCTGGCTTCAGGGATAGCCACACAAAGCCTCTTCAGGGCAATGGAAGGAACGCTCCCCCTGCCCTGAGGAGGCTTGGCACGGCTATCCCAGAACAGCAAGAGGGATTGCTGCTTTCACTGCACAGCGATCCCTCTTCCTGTTCTGACTTCGCTTCGCTGGAGAGGCGCTGCGCAGCTTTCCCTCTCTGCACAGCGCTTCTTCAGTGCTGAAGAGGCACTGTGTAGAGAGGGAAAGCTGTGCAGCACCCCTTCAGCAAAGCGGCAGGAGAAACGAAGCCCCTTGCATTTTTCCTCCCGCTTGTGCAGAGAGGAAGAGCTGTGCAGTGCCCATTCAGCGAAGCAGGAGGAGAAATGGAGCCCCTTCCATTTCTCTTCCCGCCAGTGGCGTAGCATGGGGGGTGCAGGGGGGGCGGCCGCACCGGGCGCAACATCTGGGGGTTAGGGGGCGCAAATCCACGGGTTAGGGGGCGCAAATTACTTGCCTTGCCCCGGGTACTGACAACCCACGCTACGCCACTGCTTCCCGCTTTGCTGGAGAGGCACTGAGCAGAGAGGGAGAGGATATTTTTTTTCTTGTTCTCCTCCTCTAAAACTAGGTGCGTATTATGGTTGAGTGCGTCTTATAGAGGGAAAAATACAGTAGCTCTGCCAGTCACTGGCTCTAGCTTCACCTTCTGTTGGTCTTCCTGCCTTCCACCCTACAGTCTCAATGGCCACCTGCCATTGCTGTAATTATTCGTGTGTTATTACATGTCAATGCACCTTTCCCCCAAGGAGCTAAGGCTGGCCTCATGGCTCTCCTCCCCTCTCTTGTAGCCTTACAACACCCTTGCGAGGTCGGTTAGGCTGAGAGATCATGACTGGCAGGCACTCACCCTGTGCCGATTTGAACAGTCTCTCCAATCTTCTTCTAACATTCTAACCGCTTCACTGTCCTGTCTTTCTCATAGCTCTCAGAAATGATAAATCAATATTTGGGGGGTTTTGCCGCTTTTGTGCAAAGTGGCTACTGCCTCTCTTTCCCCAGCTCCATGATTTGATTCAGAGGAAGACTTTTGTTTTTTACAGGACTGGTCACACACAGGGGGAAACAGAACTAGTTTGCATGTGTGAACTGCTTCTAAGAAACAAAGGCTGAAGATTATGCAGGATCAGAAGAGAAAGGAGAAATGTAAGGTGAAGAGATGAATGAACAAGACTATGAAGAGGTGGAAAGGGGGGAACTGAACCCAACCCCCAACCCCCATTTCCAAACCTGCAGTTACTTCAAGAACGCACTAACATGTTTTATTTCATATATTTATTTATCAAATTTCTTACCTGCCCCTCACCATAAGGTCCCAGGGTGGGCTACAGCAATTTGCAATTATTTTTTAAAAATACTTTATACCAATTCAGGCCATTGGCCCCTCTAGCTTAGCATTAACAACACTGACCAGCCTGAAGCTTTCCTTACACCAGCAATGGAGTTCATAACTGAGTGGAGATGTGATCTGCGGCTCATGCTCTTAACCGCTAGACTGCACTTGAAGGAAGGTCACAAGAAAGACAGAGGACAAAACGACAGTGAAAGAGCTAAAGCAAGAAGAGGGCAGATTGAAAAATGGACAAGCAAGTAAGCAAACAAAAGAAATATGGGAATAAACGGAGCAGGTAATAATCAATGTGAAAAGGGGCCATGAATAAATTAGGGTGCAAAAGAAATTTGCGATAGAACCAAGGAGAGAAAAAGGAATGGGAAAGACTTGCAACTTTCTTCTTTGACTGAATAGCAATCATATCTGCAAGGCCGCACAACATCTCTTATGTGTCTATTTGCAGTTTCCATTTGCCTGAGATAAGCTCTGTAATGTGTTACTCAACCTTATTTATGCCTTTGCAGTTCCAGTCAGACTATGTCTGACCTGTTGACCCCACCTACCTGCACAAAATAAGAGGCATCGCTCGCCTCCCTGCCCCATCTACAGGTAACATGAGATTGTGCAAGATGGGCTGTGAGACTGCAATTTTGCCCTTGTGCACCACTTATCAGAATGGGTCCTTCAAAGTTCACACACTCCTACTTTGCCAGAGGAGGCAAAGTTCCCTTGTCTGATCTGGATGTCTCTTGATTACAGGACTTATTAAAATGCTGCTGCTGTTTTTTTTTTTTTTTTTAAAATAAAGATGTCAACTCTTTATTGGATATGAACCCCTGTTACTTTCTGTGCAGAGTTTACAACGAGTCATATTAAGCCTGCCTAAAAGTGAGTACCAGGCTCACATAGTATATAACAAAGATGACAACCTCAGGAAAAATGTCCAAATGCCTGGCACTCACTTTTAGCCACTATCTATTAAAAAATAAATCCCATTGAGTTCATGGAGTTCACACACTCCTACTTTGCCAGAGGAGGCAAAGTTCCCTTGTCTGATCTGGATGTCTCTTGATTTCATGACATTAAAATGCACACTTGCTAGCACTGGAGAAGAATAAACTATAAATGAAGAGTGGCTGTGGTGACTGATTCTGCATCCTATGTATACTTACTTGGGAGTAAACTCCATGAACTCAATTTGATTTATTTTTGAATAGATGGGCATAGGGTCACACTATTACTCATGTAAGTTATGCTGCCATAGTTTTAAGTACAGCTAAGATTTTATGCTTATCATGGAGTATGTACAAGAAAGAGTCACAAATAACTGCCCAGCCCAGGGGTATCTTGTTTCTCTGTGATAAAGGGCACCATTTTGGTGTGGGATTTGATTATGTATGGCAAATTCAGGCTGTACAATTATAGTTGATTGGGAGGTCTTGCACAACAATCTCACTTTCCCAAACATTCGACTTTTGCAGTAAGGAAAGTGAAGGGGGAAATGAATTGGTTTGATGTAATGTCATGTAACCTCCACACAAACAAATGTTAATGAATGCTCATTAACTAGCCAGGGTTGCCTAATCTCTCTCCAAACAAATCTGGATGAATGCTCAATATACAAGTCATCTAGAAGCGCCCAAAGACAGCAATAGGAGACAGAATGTGCAGTACTGAGAACACACTGGTTCATAGGACTATGGTAATATGGAATCTCCAGATTTTTCAAATTAAAGAACTACTCAGAGCTATTGTGAAAACTAAAAATGGCTTTTTAATATTTTTTTTAAAAAAAATGCAGCATCTATTACATGGTATTAAATGCAGCATCCTGGTCTGCAGTGTGGTGTAGTGGTTAAGAGCGGTAGTCACGTAATCTGGGTAACCGGGTTCGCGTCTCCGCTCCTCCACCTGCAGCTGCTGGGTGACCTTGGGCCAGTCACACTTCTCTGAAGTCTCTCAGCCCCACTCACCTCACAGAGTGTTTGTTGTGGGGGAGGAAGGGAAAGGAGATTGTTAGCCGCTTTGAGACTCCTGAAGGGGAGTGAAAGGCGGGATATCAAATCCAAACTCTTCTTCTTCTTCTTCTTCTTCTTCTTCTTCTTCTTCTTCTTCTTTGCACTGGTGGAGGAACAGGGGGTGAGGGGAGTGCACCATCGGGGAGGGGGGTACCATTGTGGCTGCCCTCCCGGTCACGCACTGTGCACTCCCCCCGTGCCGGGCACCATGCCCCTGCTGGTGATGTGCCATGCCCCTGCCTGCTCTCTGCCCCCGGTGCCGGAGCATGCAGCTTCATCACTGGCTCTTTCGTTCAAGGCGGCACAGGCAACTGGCTGCTACTTTATTTTTATGACTCCTCATGGCTGCATGCGCATTTACCTAATGTTCTACTAGTGATGGAGGAGAAATTCAATTTGGTTTTCATTTTATGTAAACTTCTGTAAACCTGCACTTTCTGAAACAGGAACAGATATGCATCTCTCCTTTGAAATCCACACTTTTTCCAATGCAGTTTCCAAATTTAAACATGTGTGGAAAGATGCATCTATTAGGAGAAAATCTGCATAAAAATGCAGTCTTAGTGATTATAACACAGAGTGGATCACGCCTATACAATGCACTTCAGTTCCACCGACTGATGATTGAAATACATGTCACATGATTGTAATGAAAATTCAAGGATTCATCCTTGAAAATGAGTATTTGGTCTGCAAATTTTAAAAATGACCATTTCACCAATATATTAAATAATGTCCCATAAAAGCAGATTATTTGTTTTTATTAGTCCATTTAAACATGAATAACAGATGTCAATTGCAATATATGATGTGATAGAATTGTTCCGCATCTGTCTAATGTGTATGGCAGATCCATTCCTTGATCCTGACCTAGATTCCAGAATGCTCATGGCTAAGCATAGATGAATCCATCCCAGGATTTACGGGAGGCCGACAGGGGGAAAGCGAATTCTAGAAGGAAGAGCTTGAGTCTGCCTGTAGCTTTAAGTAAGGAAGGAGCAGCAAAATAAACCAGTTATCAAATAAGCATAATCTGAGTTCGGGTTTTTGGTCCTAAGAATACCATGTCTCTGAACACAACACTGGCAACAAACGGGGATACTGGGGAAGAAAACAAACCAGAAAGAGGGAAAACAAGAACAAAAACGAGAGGGTTTTTGTTGCTGAAGGAATGATTTTATTAGCTGGAAATTTAGATGGTTCTTCCTTAGCAAGCTCTAGCAGTTACCTCAGTGACATTGGAATTGATTCTTGATAATGCCATGCTCCACCAATGAAATATTGAACTAACCAACCAATTTGAGCCACCTTGTCTTGAGGAGTAAGCTGCTGGATCCAATCTCTCTCCCCTCCCCTCACCCCACAACTATTGTTCAGGGTTATAACACTTAGGGTGTAGCTAACTACACATGATGTTTACAGCATCATTAGCAATTATGTATTGTGTTTTTAAATGATAAGCATGGGTGGGGGTTTGTTACCAAGATTGCACTACATGGAGAGGTATAATATGACCCCAGCAGAAATCTTCATGAAATCTGGCCCCTTGTACAGCAGTTGGCATTAGGGGGGAAAGTTCCCACTTGTGCCAATGGGATTTCCCCCCCCCCAAAGAAAACCTAATGCTGAGGCAGTTGCGGGGCGGCAAATTTCATGGAAATTGCTGCTGAAAGCATAACCGTTTCCTCCCTGCATGCTGTGATCTTGGGAGCACTTGGGACTCCCATGTTGGGTATTTAATTTTTTGAATGCACACAATGTGAGTACTACATTATGTGTAGTTACTTCTCAGATAAGCAAGGTGTGCTTTATTTTCTCGATAGGTTGTTACAGGAAAGTTGTGCGTTTTAGGGCACCTCATTAGTTCCCTGAGTAAGGAACCTCATGGTATACACATAAGCTTTAAATATTCATAACAGGAAAAGGCAGTCCAGTTTAATACTCCAGTGCAAATCTATGTCTTACTGAGATGAGATATGCCTGCTGAATGAGTCAAGTGTCACATTTCCTTAAGGCTTGCATTTCAATAATCCCTGTTCCTTTGCTGTTTGGCAAACAGTTAATGAAGGCAAACAAAAAAAATTCCTTCCAGTAGCACCTTAAAGACCAACTAAGTTAGTTCTTGGTATGAACTAACAACTGAAGGCAAACAGTTAATGAATTTATTGCACCTTGTAAGTACACAAGAAGAGCAGAGCAGGATCAGGCGATAGGCCCGTCTGGTCCAGTCTTGTGCTCTCACGGTGCCCAACCAGGTGCTAATGAGCAGAGCTTGAGCACAACAGCTCAGCCCTGGAGGTGGAACATAGACATCTTGGCTAGAAGCCACTGATAGCCTGATCATCCATGAACTTGTCAAATCCTTTTTCAAAGCCACCCATGTTGGTGGTTGCCATTGCCTCTTGTGGGAGCAAATTCCAAAGTTTTAACTACGTGTGAAGAAGTACTTCCCTTTGCCGGACCTGCATCTTCCAGCTTTCAGTTTCATTGGATGTCTCCAAGTTTAATATTAGGAGAGAGGAAGGAAAGCTTTTCTTTCTGCACTTTCTCCCCACCATGCATAATTTTTGCACCACTTGTGAGACAGTTTCCAAGTGTTTAGAAAAGGATACTGGTTCTCTGGATACAGGGAGAAAGTGAAGCTTCTCTCAGCCCTATCATTTGCTCACCTTCTCCAATGACTTCTGCTCCACCTGTTTGAGAAGGTTGTCTTTCAGCAGATCTGTTGCAAAATAAATATTGCTGTGTTGAGTTACAGAGAGATTATAGCTTTGTGTTTCTTATTACTTCCCTCTTTTGGATATAACATGGAAGGAAAGATAGGTATTGCAGTATATGCAGTATGTCACTCATCAGTTGTGCAATGCAAGAGAGATAAGCAGCAGAGTCTGAAATAAATGCTCTCTGCTGAGCAAGCTCCAATGCAAGTTCATGGGCCAATCTGATTAGCATCTACCTATGTCTGGTTTGTATCAATAAACTGGCGGAGATTTCAAGAACTCTGTGGCACTTGAATGCTGAAGGGTCACAACTGCAGCAAAGTAAAAATGTAACAGACAATGTTTCTAGGTTTGTTTGTAGCAAGTGATGACACAATGACAATGTAGCCTAGAACTTTGTTGGTCTTGACCAACAAACCGACTAAAGAATTGGTTGCTTCAAATAATGCTTTATTTATGTAGGATCTTACTGCTCCTTACACTGAATGTTTTGGACTAAGTTATGTAACACTGTGAGAAAATCCACTAATGGGTATAAATAGTACATCATTAAAATATAATACAACTATCACCCATGATGTAACCCTTGCAAATGAAAACTGGTAAAGAATATATTTTTTAACAAGGGCAGAAAATCATTTCCCCATGTTTATTGACCAAGTTTCCATTCTGTTTATTGCTTTTGTCACCCAAAAGACAGAGAAATGCTTCCATGCATGCAATTCCGTGGTGACTTTTTAAAGTTAAGTTTATGGTATTGACAATTGTGTTCATTGGGTAGAATTAAGTTTTATGTTTTCTTTCCAACAAGCTGAAGTTGATACTCTGCTTCATAAATCAACCTTACTTATATTAAAAGTACATTTAATTGGGTCATTTTAAAATTAAAGCCTCTACCATTCTGAATATTCAAAACATCTTTAATGTGTCCTGGTGGGTGGGTGGATTGCATGGATGGTAGGTAAGGCTTAAATTAACACGAGAAGTTGGTTCTCCTAGTCCTGCTTGTGAATGAAATGAATCACCACAATGCATCTCCGAGTGAAGTAAGCATGTGGGTTTTCCTGAGCTGTCTCAAGACCCATGACAATCCTTTCCTGAAAACATGGTTAAAATTGTTGATGTGCTAAACTTTAGACATGAGTACTTATCACACCCAGGGAATGTTATTAGCAAGTGAGAGCCCATGGAATGTAAATGATTGGGTGACATTAATCTTGTGCTAAATGAGTTGTCCAATGCTGTGTAAGATCTGTAATGATGTATGAATTAAACATAAACACTTGGTTCACAAGGGGGTCATATGGGAGAAGAAGAGATATATAGACAAGTTCTGCTTCCAACACACTTATAAGCAAGGCTTAAATTTGACCTCCTCAAGACGGTCTTTGGAACTTGGTCTCCCCAGGGTCCTGGAAATAGATTTCAGCTGTATTCCAGACCTGCAGGGAACTGGAAGCTGCTGCATGTAAGGTTATTGTGACACTAAATCAACATGTCACTGGGTCCACCCCCAAATGGCCCAGTAACTCAGGTCAAGTTCAGGAATTTGTTCCAGAAACACAGGAATATCAAGTGACAGGAAGTCTGCTGGGATTAAATATAGCCGGTTTCTACAGTCACCCTGAGAAGGGAGAGAGGCAGGCAAGGCCATGCAAGGCTGCCAGCAACCAGTGTGGTGATGGTTTCTGTTGTAAGCTCAGTATGCTCAGGGCAGTAGACTTTACTGAAATAAGTGGAATGACAGGAGTCATGGAGTGCTGGTGGCTTGTGATGTTCGTGCGCACACATGGAAGTACAGCGCTCCATTAATGCGAGTTCCTTTGTAACTTTTGCAAACCATCCACAGCGAGCAAGCAAATAAAGTATGCAAGGCTGAATCCAAAGCAGCAGAGTGACCCTTCTGTTTCCTCTCCTCCTGCTGCTGTGTGCCCCCAAAATATCTGGAGGGTCCCCCAATTCTCCACAGCTGATTCTGAAGGTATGCAAGGAACTGAAGAGAGGGATGGGGGGGATCTCTGTTCTGCTGGCAGAACAGGAGCATTGGCTACTGACCACATACATAAGAAATGACTGGCATGTGAATCAATCAATTAAGAACATATGCCGTGCCTGGTCTTAGATCCAAAGAACTGTGAGAAGGGGACTAGCTGCTGGCGTTGAAGGGTTGTAGCTTAGTGGTTAGAACATCTGCTTTGCATTCACAAGGTCCTAGGTTCAATCCCTAGCATTTCCAGGCAGGGCCTGGGTCTGAAAGCCCAGAACAGTTGCCAGTCAGTGTAAACAAGACTGATGGATCTGTGGTCTGGCTCAGTGTAAAGCAACCTCCAGTGCTCAGAGTTCATGACCTGCTGGAGTAGTTGGGATCTATATAAGTTCTCTCCTCCTGCTCTTGCACAAGCGGAATAATGTGACTGGATTTGGTTCCATTCCATTCTAACCCTGTGTGAGCGGAAGGTATCTTTTGTAGATGGAAAATCACCAAAAAGGCAAAGTTAAGGTTTTGGGTGCCAAAGCCTTTTGTCATCGTCAGACATATTCCTCATAGACTATATTTTTGCCAGTAGAAGGAGGCTGGAATTGAACTTCTGGGGTGTGAGATCTGCGAATTTTGACAAACCTTTACACTGCCCCATTTGCTTTAGTGAATTATGAGCCTTTTCCAAGCCTATCATAACTGTTTATACTAAACGAAAAAGGGGAAATGCCTTGATACAAAATCACAAAGGGTTAATGTATACATGGCATTTTTATCAAGGCAATTTGAATAAAAAAGGCACAGACCCCCCCCTTTTTTTTTGCCAGAACAGATCAATTCTCATTTATTAAGTGATTTGAGATGATTGGCTTCTAATCCTACCTGCCCTATTTGAAATATGTTTTGATAATGAACATTAGGTATAGATGTGGGAAAGATCGAAAGCACCACTTGACTATGAAGCTTATTGATGAACCTTGGGCGAACTATCTTCTTGCAGACAAGCGTACCATGTTAGAGTCATTTTGAGAATAGATTGAAGAGACACTGAGATCCATGGGAGATGGGCAAGAAACAAATGTGATAGATAAATAAAGAAGTTAGCCTAGCTGCTGGCAGCACCAATGGAAAAAACTGGACAAGTTTACTGCTATATATAACTAGTGTCCACCATCCAGGTATCAGAGGTTGAGTATATTAGCTGGTTTCCGCATGGAAAATAAAAATACGAACAAAAAGTGAACTGCAAAGTTCCTTTGCTTCATGGCTGACCTATCAACTGCTTTACCAGGGACATAATTTAATGGACTCTTTTAAACTGATGGGCCTTAAAGGATCTTAATCAGTTAGAAATTAATTAGAATTTATTTATTTATTTATTTCTCCAAGGGTCATAAAAATACATTGTGTCAGGAGCTCATCATATGTATTTTTGATATACTTTAGGATAACAACAAGCATTAAGATGGCTGCGATCTTCGTAGCTTTCACAATAATGTGAAATAGCAAAGTAATGAGTCAATCTGGCAATTCATTAATGATTAGGACTTTATTCCTTGCTGGAATGAGCCTATAGGGTTAGAAGAATTTATTGAATATTAGTAGCTAAAAGTATAAAACTCACCCTGTAACATTCGGTGAAGACAGTACCATTGATTTCCAACTGAGTTAGCACTGTGCTTTGCTAACTGCTGTGATTCAGAACCCATTGGCCTATTTGTACTCAAGGTATTTTAGTCCTAAAGACTGTAATGCTATTAAAGAAGCTTAAGTGCACCATCTTAGGTGACATGATGGTTGCAGGTCTAATGTTCTAATTTCAACCTGCTGTTTAACTTGTCACTTTTAAATCTGCACTTCATTGCCTTAGTGAACGTTCTGCTGATGGGAATGCTCAGAAAATGTTAAGGCAATCTGTTCATACCCACAAAGGCATTTTGTATTCAAGGATTCACTGTGTTTTTAATTGTTTCACCATCATCCACATTGGGAAAAGGTTTAGGCATCAGGGTGCATAGCACAAGCAATTCCACCTGGCTGGAGATGCTGTTCCCGTGATCCAAATATTAGAAACTGAGCAGCATGAATGGCTTTCCCTTCTACATCCCACCCCACTGTTAGTGGAATAGTTAAATGGTGTGGGCAGATTTTAACATGTGGTGAATTCACAAGAACTACTTGATATTCCTATGAACATCAGAGTGCTGTGGCTCACAGATAATGTGCAGTAACTGCAACATGCAAAAACAAGCATTTTTTGTATTCCGATTCAAAAATTATTTTGATCATTTGCAAATGCAGGCAGTATCAAGTGGCTAACCTGCCCCAGCCTCTTGAATGTGAGAATTTCATTCTTCTTGTTGTTGTTGTTACCCCACCCATCGAACTGGCTTGCCCCAGTCACTCTGGGTAGCTTCAAAGAGAATATAAAAACACAGTGGAACATAAGACATGAAAAACTTCCCTAGACAAGACTGCCTTCAGATGTCCAAGCGAACTTCTCATGTTTCTCTTTTGGTGCAAAGCTAGAAATGTATCTCAAGAAGCAGGCATATAACATAAGAAATGTCCAGCTGGATCAAACCACAGACAACCCTCTGCTGTCATCAATGTCCATCCTGATGTTCCGGGAAGTGTACAAGTTTATCAGTCTCTGGTTATTCAATATATACTGCCTGTGAACATGGAGGATAGGTTTTGTTTTTTCTGTAACTGGGGAAACCCAGCCAGATGGGCAGGGTATAAATATGATGGCGATGATGATGATGATGATGATGATGAAAGTCTCTTTTCCTGTTTCCTTTTTGTGGGAGCGGGGGAGCACAATTCCAGAGTGCATTTGTTACATCTCATTCATTTAGCCAGCCCATTTGCCACTCCCAGCAGAAATGACAAGCCACTTGTAATATTGTGGTCATGTAGGCCCTAGACAATGAGTGATATCAGATAGGTATGATTTATTAGAGCAATTTTCTCTGTGTGAAAGTGAATGCATCTACTTCTGAAACTTTTCATGTGTGTGCTGAAAGACACGGAGTGTAAGAAATTAGATTTGCCTGGTGGGAACAAACCAACATTTATCTCATCCAGCATTCCCTTTCCAACAGCAGCTGTCCAAGTGCCTTAGGAAGTAAACAACCAGGGTATGAAATCTGGACAGACATCAAGATGCTATACAGCTAATGCTCTATAACTGATAATAGGTCTATTCTCCTACTACATCATCCAGCAGTTTCTCTGTTCAATCCTAACTAGAAGCATTATAGAGAGAGACCAAAATACAATTTCCTGTGAGACCCCTGTGTTGATAGCTGGAATTAAGATGTAGAAACATTATAGTCCACAAGATTTTGTTTGAGTGTTGATCATGGGAACCCAAACTGCAAGCTCTTGGAACTTGAGAGCATTCACAAAACAACCTGCAACTTTTAAGGGTTCATACAAACAACAAGATATTTGCATCGGCATAGCAGGTAAGAGTTGAATCACCATGGAAGCATAGCTTCAAGCCCACATCTCACCTCTGGATGCCATATTCCCCTCCTGAATTGCAATGATGTGTTGCTAGTATGATTTCCCCTCTGAGGACATTGGTGCAGTTGTTCTTCTTGACGTGGTGTGGGGCAGCACAGTAGTAAATCTAAAACATGTCAATTTAGAGGGACAAAATGAGCTAATCTTTTGGGAGAAACTAAATTGGGCAAAATGCACCACCAGGAAAGCTTAAATCCAGCTGCTCTGTAAAACTAGAAGTGGCTACTAGTCATGATTTCAGGACAGTGCTGGATTTACGTATAAGCTAAACAAGCTATAGCTTAGGGCCCCACTCTCTTGGGGGCACCCCAAAAAATTAAAGGGAAAAATATAAGATAAAAAATATAAGATATAAGATAAAAAACAAAAACAAAAAACCTACATAGAGCAACAGTGTTTTGTGTTGTGTAGGCTCCTTATATATGTAAGTAATGGGTTCCGCCTGCTAGCCTGCTCCCTAAAATATCACTGGATTGCTCATTTCTATATATAGGGCGCCTACATTCTGCATGGACTAGTTGCATGGCAACATGTGCAAATGGTTTTAGATACCTATTAGGTCCATAAATTACCATATAGTACATATTCAACACAAAAAAGAGCAACAATTTGTTGTTGACAAAGGACAGCTAGACATATAAAGGGCCCCATTACCTTCAGTAACTTAGGGCCTCATCAAACCTAAATCAGGCCCTGTTTCAGGATATCAGTTGCTGGGAGTATGAGCAGTATGGTCTTCCCATAATTATCTGCTTGGCCACTCATGGAGAAGACAGCTAGAATAGGTAGCCCTTTGTTCTGATTCAGCAAAACTCTTCTCACACACACACAGACACCTTTTTTTCCTCCACAAACAAGCCACTTGATGTGGCTTATGAAAAGCAAACTTAAAATCAACCATAATCCAATCAATCTTATGATACCTGGCTTAAAGAGTGAGGTGCCTGGCTTCTGCCAAAGGACACACTCTTTTGTAGCTAACCTGGAGCTAAATAATTCTGGACCAGGGTGCCATGTCCAGCAGAGCAGCTTCCGCACTGCAATCTATTGGAATGTAGTCTTCAGTGACTTGTGCAAATTTGAAAAGGTCTTTGTATATGTGTACATCTTTTGAAAAGAACAACAAAAGGGGTAGGAAAGAAACAAGGAAAGGTTGAAAAGGAGCAGGACACACACACACACAAATGGGGAGGTTGTCACCTCTCCTTATACATCATATTCAGTCTATGAAATCTGTTCTATTATTGTCATAAATATAACGAGCAAGGGACTCACAAACAGGGCTGCTAATGCTCAGTGACCAGGAGTAGAATAACGTATGAACTATGGTCACTTGTAAGTGTCTCTGAATGGAAAGCTGTTGTTGAGAATAGCCCCTGTTTATTTATTTCCATCTACAGATATATTTTTAAAAATGTTATTTCAAGGTTTCTTGTCACATCGTGGGTAGCTGTTGATCCTGGTTCACCATGCATTTACTCACATTTACCATTCCACCAGAAAGTGAACAGAAGTGAGTTGAGCACTTTTGTGAGGTAAGCATTGGCTGATCTGGGTGAAGCGGTGAATCAATCACATGCCAACTTTCATTTCTAGCTAAATTCCATGCACTTATTAATTCAGCCTATATACTCAGTGTGGCAACTTGGTTATGTGAGCTTGCCCTGCAGCCTGTCAGCCTGTCAGAACTACGTGCCTGAAGCAATGCAAACACTTCTTGCAGTCACGTGGAGGTGTTGAACAATAAACCTTATCTTCCAGAACCACCCAAAGATTAAGCATTGCATATACCCCGTAAGAAGGACATTATAAATGCCCTACTTTTTAGTAGTGGGATGGTGAGTGGGCAGTGGTAGAATTATAAGTGTGCAAATACAAAAGAAAAAAAATATGTGTGGGGAAATGTGATTCTAGTTGGGTAATGGCCAGTTGGGTAATTGTGGAAACCCACAAATAGCAAAAGAGATTTCCTAACATTTAATGACTTCTGTCCTGAAAGGAAGCACATAAAGCACTACAAATAATGTGGTTATGCCTTAATCAGTGGGATTGCTGGGTCACTCACCCATCTCTATTTAGAACAATGTTGTTTAGTCGTTTAGTCAAGTCCGACTCTTCGTGACCCCATGGACCAGAGCACGCCAGGCACTCCTGTCTTCCACTGCCTCCCGCAGTTTGGTCAGACTCATGTTTGTAGCTTCAAGAACACTGTCCAGCCATCTCATCCTCTGTCGTCCCCTTCTCCTTGTGCCCCCCATCTTTCCCAACATCAGGGTCTTTTCCAGGGAGTCCTCTCTTCTCATGAGGTGGCCAAAGTATTGGAGCCTCAGCTTCACGATCTGTCCTTCCAGTGAGCACTCAGGGCTGATTTCCTTAAGAATGGAGAGGTTGGATCTTCTTGCAGTCCATGGGACTCTCAAGAGTCTCCTCCAGCACCATAATTCAAAAGCATCAATTCTTCGGCGATCAGCCTTCTTTATGGTCCAGCTCTCACTTCCATACATCACTACTGGAAAAACCATGGCTTTAACTATACGGACCTTTGTTGGCAAGGTGATGTCTCTGCTTTTTATGATGCTGTCTAGGTTTGCCATTGCCTTTCTCCCAAGGAGCAGGCGTCTTTTAATTTCGTGACTGCTGTCACCATCTGCACTGATCATGGAGCCCAAGAAAGTAAAATCTCTCACTGCCTCCATTTCTTCCCCTTCTATTTGCCAGGAGGTGATGGGCCCAGTGGCCATGATCTTCGTTTTTTTGATTTAGAACAATACACAATTACAATCAGCAAAATAACCACCTGCCCCCTATCTCTCCCTTATTCTGAACTGGTTCACTCTCTCACACTGAGTTGTATTAAGCAACTTTAGAAAATGCAGAGATAACCCATACTCTCATTCTGTTCACAATATTTACATGCTGCTATCTGGAGTACTGATTTTATATTTTTATTTTAAATAGTTGTTGATCCCTGATGAGGAATTTGTTGTGGCTGTTTTACCTTTTAATTTTATATGTATCAAGTGTTTTGTGTAGCCTTGTTACACCTTATTGCTGAAATAAACAAATAAACCTGGATAATAATGGTCTAATTTGTGCTTTCATAAAATTTCCTTCTATTCACCCAACCTTTTTACTCTTGTCCTCATTTATCTTTTTCCTGTCTTGCCCTCTTATCCTGTCTTGCCCTCTCTCTCTTGATGCTATTGTTTTGAACAGCCTTAACATCCCAATATAAAGGTAAAGGTACCCCTGCCCATACGGGCCAGTCGTGTCCGACTCTAGGGTTGTGCATCCATCTCACTTAAGAGGCCGGGGGTCAGCACTGTCCGGAGACACTTCCGGGTCACGTGGCCAGTGTGACGAAGCTGCTCTGGCAAGCCGGCACCAGCGCAGCACACGGAAACGCCGTTTACCTTCCCGCTATAAAGCGGTACCTATTTATCTACTTGCACTTAAGTGTGCTTTTGAACTGCTAGGTGGGCAGGAGCTGGGACCGAAAGACGGGAGCGCACCCCGCTGCGGGGATTCGAACCACCGACCATGCGATCGGCAAGCCCTAGGCACTGAGGTTTTACCCACAGTGCCACCCACGTCCCCTCAACATCCCAATATAGTTTTGCGCAAACAGATTCTGGCCTTTGCGTTGGCTTCAGTACTCTGATGTCACAGTAGGGCCTAAGTAGCCTTGAACCAAACAGTTTATTAGTACACAGCAGACCCTAGCATGATAATTCCTAAGTTCAGTTTTTCTTCAGTTATAATTTGCCACCAGTGCTTGGACTTCTGGGACATGCCTTGTTTTGGTGGGTTGCTCGAGTGATTTCAGAGCCTTTATGTGGAATTGTCAGTTGACACTTGATGCTTTGTGTATCAGATTATAATGTAGTAAGAGAGTTCTGTGGATCTTGAGAAAGGGCTTGACAAACTGTAAGCTACAAGACTAGTTTTCTGCATGCATTTTGACAAAGTAGAAGAAAGAGCAAAAGTACCAGTAGGTAATTATTATGGACAGACACAGAGCAGATCAACAGCACTTCAGTGTGAAGTGGAGAAGCAGGATTAATGCTAAAAGAGCTTCTGATGAATACTATTGCTAAATTTGTGATATGACCTGAACAAGAGCTGGAGTGTCTCAGCCCATGATAACTTTAATTTAAATTATGAAATGTCTGAAATGTTTTTCCCTCCTGAACTATTTGAAGCAGACCTTGTGAAGCCCCATCAGTGGTAAACTCTACTCTGGTTGGGCTGTACTTTGCTTCCAACTGAAATTACCTCAGTTGAGCCTTGGCTGGATATATACAGATGCCTAAGTGTTCAGCAGCTTGAGCATGGGCCTTGAATTGGGTTCTTTCAGTTTTATTTTCCCCCGTTTTGTATATTTATTAAAGCATCTAATACTCTGCTCTTCAACACAAGGTCCCTAGAAAAAAATAACAAAAATTATAGCAAAACAAGAATAGCCTAACTCAATAGCAGAAGGTGTGGTGGACTGGTGACAATCACCTGATCTCCAGTCAATTGCATTGCTGCTTCTTACTGAAAGGCAGAGGGGGAAGGGCAAGGCAGCAGCAAGGCTGCCATGCCAATCTGGCACTCCTGCTGGTGTGTTTGCCTAGTGTCAACCTTTCTGCTGCCTCTCCCTCTTACCTCCCAGTAAGCAGTAGCAACATGAATAATTGGATATCAGGTGAGCAGCACTGCCTCTGAGCACTGTCTACTACCAGCTTAACCAGATAAAACCCAAGTTTAAAACAAAGAATTAAAAGGCTTAAGAAAACCTGGCATCAGAAAGGCAGTGAACCTGATCTCTGACACACCTCTCTGGGGAGAGATTTCAAAGGCTGCAGCACCAACAGAAAGGAAACCCTGTCTCTGTTTGTCCCCTGCCTCACTTCGGATGGTGGTGGGTGTGGCAGAAGCCCCTCTCAGACAGAACATGGACAGATTAATGTTCCATGTGCCCTCATTGTGGTGAAGAGACTGATGCTGATGGATTGGAATAATAAAGATATGGTACCCTTTAATCAATGGATCGACAGCATGGCAACACTCACAATTTTTGAACAGACTGCTTACAGATGTAGACTTTGGATAAATATGACAACATTTGGAATAAGTTTACACAGAAGGTAGTAGACTATTAATATTTACATATGTATTAGGATAATAAAATTATATAAGAATGTATGGGAGTATATTACATTGCACACACACACACACACACACACAGTGGTACCTCGGGATGCGAACGGGATCCGTTCCGGAGGCCCATTCGCATCCTGAAGCAAACATAACCCGTGTCTGTGCATCTGCGCGTGCACAGGTCACGTTTCGGCACTTCCGCGCATGCGTGTGACATCATTTTGAGCAACTGTGCATGCGCGCGCAGCGAAACTTGTAACGCACTCCGTTACTTCCAGGTCGCCACGGAGCGCAACCCGAAAATATTCATCCCGAAGCTTATTTATCCCGAGGTATGACTGTGTGTGTGCGCGTCTATACATATTCTTATACATATATTTGTTTTTCACACACACACTGTTGAGAATTCCATTCCTCCCATGCTGCAGATGTGTGGGATTGTTACATGTCACATGCCTGTTTACATTCCAGCATGGATTATTGGAGTCTTGTGAATGGAAAGTGAGATACTCTGTTTCTGCTCTGTATAGCTATTACTTTTGCAGTTCTCTCTCCGGGGAAGAAAGACGGAGAGAGAAGCCATGTTTTCTTTGTTCTGTTACATTTGATTTAATTTGCAATAAATTAGGCTTAGATGTTACTCCTCAAGGCTGAGCTTCTGTTTGGACTCTGCTAGTCGTGTGCTCATGTCCTTGGATATGGGTCACATCAGTGTGATGGGAGACCGGAGTGACGCTGCGTTGGGAGGGAGGCAGTGGCCTGGGTGTTACCACCCAACACACACTTCTCCCCCCTCCCCATATCACTTTCAATAAAATATTAATAAATAAAAAAAGAACATGGACAGATTCACATGGGAGGAGGTGCTTATGTTGATGGATTACTCACGTCATCTCTGACCATTGACTATCCTAGCTGTGGCTGATGGAAGTGGGTGTCACCCTGGAAGGTGCCCTATTGGTTACCTCTGCTAGATATGATTTGTTTTACTGTGTTTAGAGAAGAACCCATGAAACACTGCACACCAAAGTGTTGCGAGAGTCAGAGACCATTTCTCAATGACCACATGGAAAGACAGTGCTCCTTTAGACTAGCCAAACACTTCGGATTGCAGCTGATGAATAGTTTTGTTTACAGAAAAGTTGTTATCATGCATACAGCCACCTGAATATTACTCCCATAGAATCTATATGATATTTACATAAACGGAAGTAACCTGCAACTTTCATTTATCTGTTGCCTGCCTTTGAAAACAGTGGTTTCTAATAAACCAAACAAGAGGATGGTATTTGCAGGTAACCTCTCTTTGAAGGACTGTCTGATCCAAGTCCAGTTTAAAGATATGGAATCCTAAGAAGGGAGAGCAGGGGAGTCTTGAAGTTGTCCATCAACTGTCAGCCCTTGGACAGCAGACCGAGTCTTCCCCATTATGGTGGGATATATTCTCTGCTTAGAAATTAAATCTGCATCCATCCATATGCATCAGCATATGCAATTTTTATGCAAATCTATGTCCTTTTTTTGTCCTCTTTTTGTGCCGCATGTCCTCTTTTCTAGCTATGTGCAAGAGTAGCAATTCTCCTTTAAGATTCTGGGACATAAACCAGACTTTAAAAATAGATTCAAATCCTGATGCATTTCCATTTTGAACAACTTACTGGGAGCTTCTCATTTGGATCATCAAAAGCAAGGAGGCAATTTTGGATGTTTTTCATTCATAGGCTAGTGTTCTGTTTCCAAAAAGGAGCCAGCTGCATTCAAGATTCCGTGCTTTGTGAGGCTGCATCTTTTTTATATATATATAAAAAAAAACATTGTTCTTTAGCTCTGCTGAAAGGCGATTGTTGCTGGCAGGATTTGTGTGCAGTGATGGAGAAAGAAGCATCTGCCACCAGTGACTTCCTAGATGTGGTCTATTTACAAACCTTGTTAGTTGCCATGAATGCGTCATGCCTGATTGATGCCCTTATGGGCAGGGCAATGCTCTGCGAAGGGTGCCCTTTTCTCTAAGCCCTTAAGGCCTTACACATATCCAGATCTGTCTATATCTAAATTCTGTAATAGGACATACAGCCTCAGGAGACAGAAGGAGCAATGGTCGCAGGAAATAATGGTATTCAGTTAAGCATCTGCGTCTTGCAGATGCGGAGAACTTGAGGTCCAGGGAACAAATGTGGCCCCTCAAGGCTCTCAAGTTGACTCTCTAGATTAGGGATGGAGGAAAGATTTGATGGAGTTCACATTTAAAAGCTGAATTTATCAAAATTTCACTTTCCAAAACCACAACACAACCAACCTTCAAAATTTACTTGTATTTATTTATGTATTTATTTATTAATTCTTTCATTCATGTGGTTGACAACATTACCTTGGCATGGTTGGTCAATATTTGAATTGAGGACCTCCTGCCTCAAATTTCATACTCAAAGCCCAGTGAAGGCTGGTTGAACAGGATGAATGGGGCACTGCCCCCAACCTCAGACTGCCCTTAGACAGCCCCCTTCCAGCTGCTTGCCTTCTTATGTACAACCAGCCAAGAGGTGGCATTGCCTATTAGCTCCTATCCTTCAATATTGCCATGATAGAACTCAGTAGGGAGGACAATGGAGGTGATACTCACAGAATAATAATATTATAGAACTGTAGAGTTGGGAGGTACCCCAAGGGTCATCTAGTCCAACCCCCTACAACTAAAGCATCCATAACAGATGGCCATCCAACCTCTGCTTAAAAACATCCAAGGAAGGAGAGTCTGCCACCTTTCAAGGTAGTATATTCCACTGCCAGGCAGCTTTTGCCATCAGAAAGTTCTTCCTGATATTTAGTTAGAATCTCCTTTCTTACAACCTCAATCCATTGGTTTGGGTCCTACCCTCCAGAGCACGAAATAGCAAGCTTGCTCCATCTTCCATGTGACAGCCCTTGAGATATTTGAAGATAGCTATCATATCTCCTCTCCATCTCCTCTTATCCAGGTCAGACATACTCAGCTCCTTCAACTAAGCCTCATAAGGCTTAGTTTCCAGACCCATGATCATCTTGCTCACCCTCCTCTGCACACGTTCCAGCTTGTCAACATCCTTCTTAAATTGTGGTGCCCAGAACTGGACACAGTATTCTAGGTGTGGTCTGACCAAGGCAGAATATAGTGGTACTATTAGTTCCCTTGATTTGGACATTATACTTCTGTTGATGCAGGCTAGAAGAACCTTAGGATCAGAATAGAATTAGTCAGCTCTGACTGTCACTTGCCCTATTATTCATGGGCATAGCCAGGATTTTTTTTTGGGGGGGCAGGACTTTGTTAGGGAGGGCAGGACTTTTGTTGGGGGAGCAGAACTGACGTGATTGGTCAGTTAATATTTCTATTGTTTTCTTTGGTGGGGGAGGGGAGCTGCCCCCTGTCCCCCCCCGGCTATGCCCATGATACTATTGACCTCTCTGTCTTCCATACTACCAGCTACCATTGCACTCCACTCACATCTACCTGGCTGCCACAAAGCTACTGGAGTAGCATTGCATGGTGACTGGGTTCAGCTGCACACTTGATAGAGCTGATTCTGTACTCTGTATAGATCACTTCAGCTCACATCCTTAATATGCCCATTTTGTTATGGTACATGGGCCTTACATATGCCACTCCACAAAAGCATGAATCTATATCCTGTCGTATTTCACCCACCCCACACTTGGGTATAGGATACATAATCATCCTGCTGCTTCTCCACATCTAGGAACAAAAGCACAACTCCATTGTTGTGTGTACTGGGGTCTGGTGGGCAAAAAAAGAGGCTGTGGCTACGTATTATGAAAGCTGAACCAAAGTGGAAAGAATGTTAGGTTTCAAGTCAAGTACAAACAGAATGTGCTCTCCTTACCTGAACGATCACTGTCTTTTAAACCAATAAAGAACACGGGATGGAGCAGCCTGCAAGCATTATCATTACACAGCACTTGCTAGAATCGCAGAGAGAATCCTCCAACAACCATACAGAAACGGGCATCACTTCCTGAGCTATGGAGGAATAAAATGGAGTATGCCACAGGAAATAGGCTGGGCCAGCTCTCCATAATGGGTGCTTTTAAATAAATATTCTACAAAATGCATCCCTAGTAGGCCGGCGTCTTCTGCACTATGGGCTACTTAGCCTGTTAATCTAGGCCTGACCCAGAGAATGCCAAAGGGTGAAATTACTTTTGCCACCACACGCTTATTGCTTAATTCTTGTTCACTTATGGGTGATGCGCAAATTTCACTCCTATTTAAAAGACTTCCGGGTTTGGCTCCATGAGCCTCCTTTTAGTTTTTCGTTTGACGTTTAACCTCTTGGGGTTGGAAACTCTGTCATTTGCCAACCAACTGGGGAGCATCACAGCAGGCAGCTGTCTCATTATGCTGGCTCCCTTCCTGACAACCTTATGGAGCTGTGGTTTTAAAACTGACAAGTGGAACCTTGCACTTTGATACAGAATTAAGTGAGAAAGCCAGCCCAGGGACTGAAATAATGGGGCGAGATTGACAGACTGGTCAGAAAGGAAGCTGCGTGAACACTTCCCTTATCGGGCTGGAGCAGTCATGCAGCGCTCCTTGTCAGACAAATCCTGGAAACGGCATCTTGAAGCACATGCAAACAAGCAATCTCAGCAGTAAGATTTGGTTACTAATATGCAAGCCAATTAAATTTCATCATCCATTCTTACCTGGCAGCTCTAGTCCAAAGTTTTATTGCCCTGTTCTTTTCATTTCAGGGTGATAAAAAAACACACAGCCTGCAATCTGTCAGCCTTGGCAGACTGCCAGAAGAGCCTCTTCCCCTAGGTTCCCCACCCTCTATGAGACTGAAATACCTCTTGAGTGTCATCAGCAACCAAGCAGCCTGGAGAAATTTGCATCCTTGAGGAGTCCTTCCTTCACCTTGAAGGGATCCGATTAAGGGGCCGGGGGTCGGGGGTCCATAAAAGTATGCAATGTGCTATTTGCACTGGGGGAATGCAATAAGTAGAAGCTGCAAGTTAAGAGCACCCCCCCCCGAAAGAAAATCTTAGCTCTATTACACTGGTGCATATTTCATTCATTTCAGTGTAACTCTGCCAAATTGCTAATAAGTTACGCAGCGTAATATTCATTCATTCATTCAAAATATTAATTAGTTGCCTTTCATTAGGGGAGTCCAGGATGCTTTACAAAAATGTGAATAAGACTTATCACATAATAATGTTGTGAGTTGGGAGGGTGGGGGCGGTCAGGTTGTATGCCTGAGTCCCTTCTAATTCAGGGATCCTACAAGGATTAAATTGTTGGAATAGCCAGGCCAATTTCTTGCTAATGGCTCCCAAGTATGGGTCATTAAGGTAACAAAGGAAGTGGCTCTGTGCCAGAAAACAAATGGGTGAACCCCCTTCCTTCAACTGGTTGATAGTTAGAAGGCCAAAATGCCAGAGTTGGTTGGGAGAGCTGGGCTAGAAGCACGAGGCAGGCAGAAGACTGAGAGGGAGAGACATGCTTGATTTCTGCTTGAATCCAAGCTTGTGGCTATGAGAGAGGCAATACCTTACTGCGGTGTTAATGCTGTGACCCACCCCCATCATAGGCTCAGGTTGTATTTATGCTTAAGTAACCCGTATATCATAAAGACACCACGTCTTCTGTCCCTCATTCCAAGGAAACTGAAGCTGCACCTGGAACCCCTGGAATCTCACACTGCATGGGGTGCTGTGCAAAGCATTTTAAGTAATAAACAACAAGGTAAATGATATAGGAACATAGGAAGCTGCCTTATGTTGAGCAGAGTATTGGTTTCTCTAGCTCAGTATTATCCATACCAACGGGCAGCAGCTTTTCAGGGTTTGAGGAAGGAAAATTCCCAGCTCTACCTGGAGAGGCAAATCAGATGCTCTAGCACTCAGCTATAGTTCTTCCCAACTACAAATAAAAAACTTAAACGCAAAGAAGGCAGTTCTGATTTGAAATAATCTAAAATGCCTGGACGAATAGGGGTGTGTGTCTTAATTTTATGCTGAAAAAATTGTAGCATCTGTGTCAGAAATGTCTCCCTGGGAAGGCCATTCCAAACTCAGGGTGCTACCACAGAAAAGGCCCTCTCTGTTGGGACTGCCTAAAGCACCGCTGTAACAAAAATAAAACTCATCCATAATGGTGCCCCATTGTGAAGTGCCCTCCCCTCTAAGGACCAGTTGGCTCTGACTTGGTTTTTGCTTTAGTGCCTAGTTAATGCATGCCTGTTTCCTCAGGTTGAATAGGTTGCCTCTATAATTCAAGATTGGACTGAAGCGATAGTTAGTTGTTCTCTTAATTATCCTTATTGAATTGCTGTGTTGTAAAAAGAATTTAATTGTACCCCACCTTCAGATCATTTATGATGATGGGACAAGCTATAAATTATTTTTTAAAACCACACAAACCAATAAAGCTCCTTGTCATGTCATCGGATCTTAACTATCTAAACGCAGGTTCCATATCTGCATTTACACCATATTATATATAACATTTATTGATGGGGAAGGCATGGGCTGGGTAAGGAGGACGATCAACTCTCCTGTTTTCATGATCCACAGACACACCTGCCCTTTCCCTCCTCCTTGCTACTCCTCCTCCTCGTTTCCACTCCTCCCCACACTTGCTGGCTCCTGCCTTGTCTGCATGTGGGTGTTTCCCGGTGGTGTCAGGAGGACGCAAAGTAGAACACACTAAGGCAAGGTCTGCCGGCATATCTATCTCATTGTTCTCGCCATGATAATGATCACAATCACACTCGAACTGATTGCACACCCACCCACCCCAATGCTGTGCACTCAAGGCCTGGCACGTTTCCTCTGAAGCGGACATACACCGCACCTCAGTTTACACTCACACAGACAATGCCTATAGAAAGGAGGCCGGGTGCTGAGAGAAACACAAAGAAATGGATCCGGCAACTTAAGCTGGTGTGCAGAATTGGCCAATGCTGATTTGGAAAGATTAATGCCTTACATAATCCGCCCACCCAGGCCTCCTCATTTCCTTGTGCTGTTTTGCCTAGCCTTGCCTGATATAACTCTGATTTCCTACTTAAATCATAAATGTTTTGAGAGAAGGGGTGGTTTTCCTGAAACAGGCCTTGCACAAGAGGATGACATTTATTGTGCCAGTACAATAAAAACAAATTGCAATTATTGATAGGGGACCTGACAGTCAAAGTCCCATCATCTATTACCCAAAACCTTCCCCAAAAACTATATACCTCCGCCGTGGTTCTGGACTTTGGGTACTGCCAGACAGTTGCTATTTTCAGCTGGGATTTGATCACATTCAGGCTGTGCAAATATAGTTAATTGAGATGTCTCGTGCAACAAACCTGCTTCCCCCAAAGATCAGAATGTTTGTGATAGGGAGTGATAGGAAAATGCACTGGGAAGTGTGGGATAACACTTGCTTTGACGCATGATCTAAAAGTGCTGGTTTTGACCTGTTAAACCGTATGCAGCTCAGGACTCAAGGACAGCCACATGAACTGACCCAGACCCCGTGACCATTATCTGAGGCCCTTCTTTGTGTGTCCTGTCCATGGGAGGTCCAGAGGATGCAACACCGGAACAGGCCTTTTTAGTGATGGCCCCCACTTGTGGAATGATCTTCCCAGAGAATAGTGTAGGCCTGTACAAAAACGGGGTAAATGCAATATTCACGACAGAACACAATTCAAAACTGCATTCAAAAAAACATGGTGAAGTCTTCGCTTGTTTGATTCCTTGCTTATTTGCAGGTGTGGGGTGCATTACTTCATAACTTCGTGAAGTAACACACCCCGCACCTGCAAATAAATAAGGAATCAAACAAGCAAATACTTTACCATGTTTTTCTGAATGCAGTTTAGAAATGGAAGGACATGCAGAATAACAGATATGCTGCAAGAGCACCATGTGAAGGTGTTCACAGAAGTTCAAGTATACAGAAGTGGCTGCTGAGAAAAAAATAACCATTCAAGTGTTAATTATAGTTAATATGATTTAACATCTTATCTTGAATATTAAGGATTGACTTTATGTGTCTCTGCTGTGGATGGTGGTTGGTTTTAGCTTTATGAGGTTGTTTTAGCTTCTGTCATGTGGCTAAATAACTTTCTGTAGTTAGCATTTGTTTTATTTGTTGTGTCAGTGTTTAAATCTTGTGTTTTAATTTTGTTTAAAATTAGTACCATGTGACTCCTATGATATGAGACAACGAACAAATACAGTGGACGCTCAGGTTGTGAACGTAATCCATAAGGAAGGCACGTTTGCAACCCATAGCGTCTGCAACCCGCAGTGCCGCGTCTGCGCATGAGTGGGCTGCGATTCGGCGCTTCTGTGCATGCGCAAAGCACGATTTAGCATTTCTGCGCACGTGCGAGCGCCGAAACCCGGAAGTAATCCATTCCAGTACTTCCAGGTTTTGGTGCGTCCATAACCCGGAAACGTGCAACCTGAAGCGTCTGTAACCCGAGGTATGACTGTACAACAACAGCTGCAAGCCTAACCATGTCTACTCAGAAGTCCCAGTGAATCCCTCTCAGGCAAGGGTGATTAGGACTGCACCCCAAGACACAGTAGGGATCGTCAACTAGAGACCCCATGGCCAAACTTTGCAGGCTCCTGAGTTCACCAGCTGTCAAAAAGAGATCCACCGTCAAGAGTGGCCTCGGTGGTGCGGAATGCCTGCTATCAGCTTGGGCTGGTGGTCCAGCTGCAAACCCTATCTTGGTAGGGATAGCCTAACTTCTGTTGTCTATACCTCTAGGTTAGATTACTGCAGCGCATTATATGTAGGGCTGCCTCTGAAGATGGTTCAGAAACTTCAGCTGGTGCAGAATTTGGTGGCCATGTTGCTCACCGGGTCAAGACGTTTGAGCATAATACACTGAACCTTGCCTGCAATGGCTGATTAGTTTCCAGACCCAATTCAAAGTGCTGGTTTTGACCTATAAAGCCTGGTTTTGACCTTAGCCAGGCATGGCCAAACTTGGCCCTCCACCTGTTTTGGGACTACAACTCCCATCATCCCTAGCTAACAGGACCAGTGGTCAGGGATGATGGGAATTGTAGTCCCAAAACAGCTGGAGGGCCAAGTTTGGCCATGCCTGCGACGGCTCAGGACTGCAGTACTTCAAGGACTGCCTCTCCACATACAAACTGTTTGGGACTCTGTGATCATCATCTGAGGTCCTTCTTTGTGTGCCTTCTCCTCGAGAGGTCCAAAGGGTGGCAACATGAGAACAGGCCTTTTCTGCAGTGGCCCCCCATTTGTGGAATGCTCTCCCTAAGAAGGTTCATCTGGTGTCTTCATTATATATCTTTACGCAACATGCAAAAACGTTTTTCTTCAACCAGGCCTTTGGCTGATTAATATTCTGTGGCCTTTTAAATGTTTTTTTTTTGGGGGGGGGTATTGTTTCATTTTGCTTTAACTATTTATCTTGTGCTTTTATGCTGCATTTTTATCATGTGAACCACCTTGAGATCTTTGGGTGAAGGGCAGTATATAAATGTAATTATTAACAATAATAATAAAATAAAGAGACCAATGGCAGTGGCAATGCAACTGACTGTCCTAGTTGCAGTCAGCGTGGATCTGGCCCACCACCCTACATCACTTCCACAAAAATGAGCACCGTGCACAGTGCCGTAGCGTGGGGGGTGCAGGGGGGGCCGGCCGCACCGGGCGCAACATCTGGGGGTTAGGGTTAGGGGGCGCAAATCCACGGGTTAGGGGGCGCGAATCCACGGGTTAGGGGGCGCAAATTACTTGCATTGCCCCGGGTGCTGACAACCCACGCTACGCCACTGACCGTGCATCTTATTTAGGCCCACTATATTTTAAAAGCTCTCTTTGAAAAACTGGGCAAAATAGTGGGCACTTCTTGGGGGACAAGCAGTAAGCCGGTACCCGATTACACAGCATTCTTATTCAACATGGGGGGGGGGGAAATAAAAGCAGCAAGCCAGTTTGGCACAAGCGATTCCTACACTGATGTACAAAGCTGTAGCATATCAGCTGCCAAATGAGCCTTGCTCCAGAGGCAGCTCTAAACTGGTTCCCTTCCCCTCTCCGGCTGCTCCGGAGCAGCCATCGTCAGAGAGTTCTCTTCATCCCCAGTCTCTGTTTCCCAAGCTGTTTTTGTTCTTTCAAACTTGCTTATTTAAGATATGTGCTGAAATTAAACATCTCCGCACCAACGAGTGCCTAGATTGCCTTCGTGGAATGAACCGAGTTGCATTCTCTGGGGATTATGCCAGCAAATAATTCTAAAGGATCTAGCCTGCCCTCCCCTTTCCCTTCTCTCTTGCAAAAACACAGGCAACGTGAAATAAAAACAGAGACGTCCTTAAGTCCCCAGCATACTGCGGCCCTCTCCGTGCTGACTCAAACACAATGCCTTCTCCTGCAGCGGGAAGCAGCATGGAGCCAGGTTGCCGAGTCATCCTTTTAATCTTCCTTTCTTCTGCTTCCAGGGCCTGCTGTGCTGGGAGGGGGGAGCGGGGAGGAAGCTGCAATAGAAAATGCTAATCGGGCTGGCAGCACAAAGCTCCAGCTGCCTCTGAGCCCTTGCCTGTTTTGCAATGTGCTTTTCCACGTACGGGAGTGTTGAAAGCTACAGTTGCTTGGCGGCGATAAGCAGTGGGCATTGAGCTGGTGCCTGCATGTGCCTGTGCACGAGGGTGCTGACAAAGACTCGCCCAATTCAGTTTTGGCATACAAAGTGCCCCCTCCTCCCAAATTTTAAAACATGCGAGCTGCAGCATTTCCTTAATCCTGTCTGAAAGTTGGTCATGATCTTTCCTTCAAGATTCATATTGCTTCAGGTTACGAAAGTGGTAGGTTTTATCAGCTGACTTCTATTTCTCTTTAGTATAGGGTTACCAGGGGACAGTCCCTGGATTTGCAAACCTGTCCCCGGACAAATTCCGTCCCCGGAATATCCCCAAATTTGCAAATCTGTCCCCGGGAAACATTGCAGCATCAGTGTCGCTGCCCGCTGCCATGGCACCCACCATTTTTCCTTGCTGGAACTTCCGGCGAGGAAAAATGGTGGGTGCCACAGCAGCAGGCAGCAAGCAGCTTCTGAAGCCAGCCAGAGCCAACTGCACTACCAGGCTGCCAGTGTGGTGTAGTGGTTAAGAGCGGTAGTCTCGTAATCTGGGGAACCATGTTCGCGTCTCCGCTCCTCCACATGCAGCTGCTGGGTCACCTTGGGCCAGTCACACTTCTTTGAAGTCTCTCAGCCCCACTCACCTCACAGAGTGTTTGCTGTGGGGGAGGAAGGGAAAGGAGAATGTTAGCCGCTTTGAGACTCCTTTGGGTAGTGATAAAGCGGGATATCAAATCCAAACTCTTCTTCTGGGCTGCTGGCTGCCGCTGCTGCCGCCACTGCCGAAGGGGAACCGGGGATATCCAGTGGTACAGATCTCCTGCCCCCTTCCCCCTTTGTTTTGACTGATTGGGGGAGGCTCGGGAGTTGTGGGTGGGCAGCCGTTGCCCAGTTTTTAAAAAACTCTCCGCATTTATTTTTCACAGGGTGCGAAAGAAGGGCTTTGCACCTTTATACAATATGCATGTGTGCTTGGGCCCAGGCTCTTTTGCCTCACCATCCCCACTACTGACTCCCTTAAAAAAAAAAAAAAGTGTCCCCGGATTCATTGAAAAAAATCTGGTAATCATACTTTAGTACACATGTCCTGTAGCGACTGGCAGGACAGCATAGCTAGGGCTGTGTTGCTCTATGCCATGTGCCTTCCCAACACCATGCGCCACTGCTGCTTATCAAAAGAGGGAGGGACTGCCTGTGGGAGTTCAGCACATCACTGCCAAATACCAGGAGTGGGAGGCAGCAGCATAGCATTGGTTGCCGGTGTCCAGGGCATGTGTATACACTGGGTGGCAGGTCACCATTTCGGCTCTCGCCACTGATGCCACTGGAGTGACCCCACCTCCACTGGAGCAAAGCGGGGCCATGCTGAGCCGCCTGCCCGCCCACACAAGAGTGAGCCCAGCTAGCCAACACAGCAGGTGGAGAGGACCACCATGCTGGGCTGCAGTGGAGGCAACTGCATTGAAGCGCCTGGTTTGCACCCCTCAAAAATTGTGCACTCCCCTGGCACTCCCATGCTATGCCCCTGGTGGGAGGGGCGGGGCAAGGCAGTGGAGAGCCCTGCCAGTCACTGCGGTTTGTGCCTATTCAGAAATTTGCCCTAACAAGTTTGCTGAGACTTCGTCTTTAGCTTAGTGTGTTTCAGTTTGTAGCCACTGATTGCTTTACTGCATTTTCATCCCAGCTCTCCTCCAATAACACCAAAGCAGCATACATTGTTCTCCCTGCACCTACTGTTATCCTCACAACAGCTCTGTGAGGTAGATCAGACTGAGAGCTAGTGACTGGCCCAAGGTGCCCCGGTCAGCTTCATGGCAGAGTGGGGGACCTGAACCTGGGTGTCCCTAGTCCCAGGCCAACCGCTAATGACTATAAAGTGCCAGCTTCTTTATAAAGGCCTGTCCAAACGTGACACTCCATAGAAGTTATGGTGGGCTGGGTCCAGCATGATGAAAGTGTTCCAAGTCACTGCTAATACTAGTGCAAACCTGTGCTGAAACAGACGAGTCCTTCAACACAGTTTTAATTGGAATATTTGAAATTCGTCTTCGGTGTTTGAGCTTGCAGGACAATTCCCTATCTTACACAATGTAGCCAGAGTGGAACCCTTGCCTCTTAAGGGCGTCAAGCTAGTAATTGGGAATAGACCTGGGCAGGCTGCCTTTGTTTTTAAATCAATTAGCTGTGCTGGGTTTGGTAACCAGCTGCAGCATTACATGTGAGGCTCTTCCTGCTTTCAATTTGCTGCTCCCCAGATGATAGAGCTTTACTCCCTCCTTGCTTTTATAAGCAGGAAAAGCCTCCCCTCTTTGGATTGTAGCACAGGACTGCATGCAGCCCTGTATATTCCACATCCTTTGCTTTTGCACACCTCCAGTGAATCTATCTTGGCCGTTCATCAGCACCACAGGCAATCTAATTACTACATAGCTGCAAAGGGATAAGCTCATTTATAATAAATAAAAATCTCACTTATGAAAATGTAATACCTTGAACTACATTTTATACCACCACAAAAGGAAATGAATTAATTGCCTGGCGCACTGGCAGGGGGCGGGAGGGGAGAGACTCTGGGGTCCCTCTGGGCTGTCCCTGTCAATGTATTCTCTCCCCCCTGGATCACCTGCTGTGTGACAGTGAAATGCTTAAATTGTTTTGGCAGGGGAAATATTCTCAAAGCCTCGTGTTTATTTTCAACAGCAGAGAGGAGTATCTCTGAATACAGCCTGCCCTTCTCTCCCAATGGAACTGTTTCTAATTGCAGATGATGTTCTGGAAAAAGCATTCAAAATTCACAGCCAGGCAAGCTGAATTTAAAAGAAGAAGAAGGGCACACGAACAACTTGGTTTGTCACACACACATACCATTCTTTAAAAACAATCCTTTTAAAAGCATGTTCTCATATGACAAACTATAATCTACCAACATAAGGGAATGAGAGGACCACTTTAAGCCATTGATAGGGAACCTGCAACCATCAAAATGTTGGAATTCAACTCCCATCATCCCTGACCATTCACCATGCCCACTGGAGCTGATGAATCTTATTCCTGAGAACCAGGCACCACCTTTGTAGGTGGGATCAGACACATCCATCCAGACGGAGTGTGCATGTGTGCGCATGGCCAACCCATAGGGCGAAAGAGTCTCATGAATGAGCTCATCCCACCTCATATTTAAAAGCTTGGTGGGAGGGGCATGTCAACAGTTGGGACAACTTCATAGCTTTGGTTGGGTTATGAACCGCTTGCCTTGCTCATGTACCTTGGAACCTCGACCTCTGGACCTTGTGTTTACTGCTGAGCTTCTACCACAAATAACCTGAATAAAAGTTTCTTTCTCAGCCTCATGTAAGAGCTGTGGTGTTGTGTTTTGGGGATGGGAGCCTCACATGTATGCTCACATGTCAGCAGCTTCTGAGGGAGGCAGTTTCAATCAGGAATACAATGTACATGCACATCCTTGTGTACATGCATATGGAAAGAAGAGTCTCTCCTCTAGCACCACGGTCCCTATATGAGGCAACTGTCTCAGTCAGCTGATTTTAGGTGTTATGGAAGGGCAGCAAATTGTCCACCATTTGACTTGTTATTGCTGTAGTTTTACTGCCCAGGATGGGAGAGAAGTGCTATGGGATTTTCTACCTCAGGTGTCAAAGTAACTTGACTGTTTTTGGGTACTAAGCACCTTGGTGTGTGTGTGTGTGTGTGTGTGTGTGTGTGTGGTGTTGTTGTTGTTGTTGTTGTTGTTGTTGTTGCTCCACCTCAGGCAACAAGGTGTGTCGGGCCTGGCTGATTTTTAAATTTTAAAAAGCTACAGAAAATCTGATTCACAGATCACCCGCATCACATTTAATTTGGCCCTCCAAGCGAAGCACAAGACTAGCCTCCCCACAAATCCTCCAAATGTTATATGACTCACAACTCCCATCAGCCCCAGCCAGCATGGTCAGGAATGGTGAGAAGCGTAGCCTGGCAACATCTGGAGGCACCAGGTTGGGAAAGACTGTGCATGGCCTGTCTTCCCTTGGCTTCTGCTGCCCCCGAGGCAGCAAATAGAGCCTATACCAACAAAGGGAAATCCACCCTCCCCTTCAGCTCTAGCAATACTTGCCCTCAGATGCCTGCCAAGTTTCCTTAGCCATAAAACCTTTCCTAATCATCTTCCGGAGGCAGGCTCCTCTGTGAGGAATTCCACAGGAGAAATCCGTGGCAAAACTACAGACACTGAGATGAATAATCACCTTGCCTGAGAGTTTTGCTTCAAACTGTGTAACTACCTCGCTATGCCACCCAGGTGTTGATGACTGACAAATGTGAGAAGTTAAAAAGCACTGAGGCTGCACGGATCGTTTCAGAATGGACGGGTTTTTTAAAGTGTTTCGAAAACGGAAGCTCATGGTGCATACCACGATGTACCTGGGAACGAATTCATATAGCCTTTGGAGGTTAACTAATCAAATGTGAGTGCCAATTAATTAATTGATAACTAGAGCAGGCACCTGGTCAGTTACGAAGCAACCTTTCCTACACCAGCCCCAGGCTTGTCTTGTGAGCTCTGTCAGTTTGAGAGATGGCTAGTTTCTCTAGCCTAAATCTGCATCAATTAAGAAATGCTGAAGAGCAAAGAAGAATTTCTCATTCCCTCATTCCTCTCTTCTTGGAAAAGCAGCAATGCCAACAGAAACCTTATTTCAAATCTGTGCCCTTAATAAACATTTTAAAAATATGTTTGTGGTATCAGGTTCTGTGCTCACAGTAGATGGGGTGGTGGTGTTTAAACAACCCCTCCACCTCATTGCAACATATGAAGGGGTGGCAAGAACTCACCTGCCAGCCTTGACTCTCCCACACCGGCCATGACTCCCAGTGGCTGCACATTTGGTGTTAGAGAAAAAGGGGCCCTATGCCCAGAAGGCCCTTTGCTCATTAACGCAGGGGTGGGCAACTTCAGTGCCAGGGACTGGATGTGGCCCCCCAGGCCTCTGTGCCCTTGGAAGTCACATCAGGCCACACTCTTCACTGTAGCCACTTCAGACCCAGAGCGCTTTTGCTTGGCTGGAAGGTGTCCTTGTCCCTCTTGCTTGTCTGGTGGAAGGCTGGAGAGGTGTAGAAACTAGGCTACTGTGCAAAGGAGAAATTTCTATTTCTTCCATGACCTACTTTTGCCTCTGGCCCCGCCCACCACTGGCATGTGGCCCTTAGAAAATTGCCCAGAAGAGAATGTGGCCCTCAGGCTGGAAAATGTTTATTGTCCCTGCACTAATGCTAGTCAGGCAGCATCCCCACTGCCCCCTCAAACTGTCGTTGGATGTGTGAAGCGAGTTGGCGGAAGTCCCCCTGTGTTTTCGATTGCTTCATCCATAAATTTAATGAACCTTCAGTCCCCCCAGCGCCATTAAGAAACTTATATGAGGCCATATTTCAAAGAGGCTACATGCTGTGTGAGGAAGGATGAAGGGAGAAACTGAATTCAGTTTGCACTGAAAGGCAAAGCTACCAATTTTGAACTTTCCAAAACAATATGAGAACTGAAGAAGAAGAGGAGTTTGGATTTGATGTCCTGCTTTATCACTACCCGAAGGAGTCTCAAAGTGGCTCACAATCTCCTCTCCCTTCCTCCCCTACAACAAACACTCTGTGAGGTGAGTGGGGCTGAGAGACTTCAGAGAAGTGTGACTGGCCCAAGGTCACCCAGCAGCTGCATGTGGAGGAGCGGAGACACGAACCTGGTTCACCACATTACGAGTCTACCGCTCTTAACCACTACACCACACTGGCTCTCAAATGAAATGTAACTATCCTTTGAAATTCGCATTTCTCCGAATTTTGCGGCACAGTTCTCCAGCCAAGTAATGCATACAAAAAATGAGTATACTATGGCAAAGTGTGTGTAAAAATGCATACATGTATGAAAATAGCATATGAACATGTGTTTGCACCTCACTGACAGTCCCACTGACTTCCACTCTCCCTCTAGCTCCTGCTAAGCTGGAGGTATGACCAGCTGGAGGTTAGGTGAGCACTTCTCTGGGCTGACCAGCAGCGAAAGACATAGCAGAAGGGAGGTAAAGAGAGAAAGTGGTCAGGCATGTACATAACTACTTTTCTGTTCTAAGATGGAAATGAGTTTCTGTTACATTCCCTCTTCTCAGGGTGGGGGGTGGGCTAAGTGTGACATTGTCCCCTCTTCTAGTAGTGGCAGCTTTTTTAAAAAAACAAACCACCAGAAAGAGTCAGAATTCAGTGCAACTAAAGAGAGGAGCTTAAGAAACTGGTGATTTATCAAAGAGACCTAACAAGGATGCAGGAATAAAGGATAATGGCCCATTTAGTTTCAGCTGCAGTAGCTGAATCCTTGGACCAGAAAATATGAGCTCTATCATAATCTCTAGACAGATTGACTATTGTAAGATCCATGAGTTTTTGCTCACAATTGAAAAAGCAGAGCCAGGAACATCTGATTATAGAATATGGGTTATAAATTCAGAGAGTGGAAGAGCGGAATACCAAGAAACAGCCGGGTATAAAGAGCCTGGTTGGGGCAGACCCACCCTCCTTCCCAATTTGCCCCTTTTGTTCTCCTCCCACCTTGGAATATTTGCCCCTCTTTCTGCTACCCTTCAACGAATCTGTATACGCCCGTCTAGAATTCAAAGGATAAACTGTGCATATCACTGGAACTGGGATGATGCGGCTATTTGTTTTTAAGCAACTAGCTTAAATAGTAGTCTATTTTTAATATACATATGAAGAAAAGTTGTGGGATCCTTGGGTGGGATATTGGACCCACCCAAGGAGCCATTTGGGTTCAGGAATGTTTACCGTAGATTCTGGCGTATTAGGCGACTGGGCGTATTAGACAACCCCCCAAACTGGCAGCTGCAATTTGGGGGTTTATCTTATAAGCCCAGTTGCCTAATATGCTGGGCAGCTCCGTGCCAGGAGAAAGCCGCCCGGCGCGGAGCGGAGCGGAGCCCACCGCTGGCTGCTGCTACTTCCGAAGCAGCAGTGGGCGGGCTCCGCTCCACACCGCCCATACCCGGTGTATAAGATGACCCCCAACTTTTTAACCTCTTTTCCGGGGTTAAAAAGTCGTCTTATACGCCAGAATCTACGGTAGAGCTTCATTAACACATGACAGCTGAATACTAAGAGCATACTCTCTTAGGACATTTCTGATTGGGTGGTGGTGGTCTACATTCTGATTGCCCCACTCTAGTCTTGCCATTACTTTACTCTGCCTGTGTAGCAGATAGCCCAAGTGGTCTTCCTCCATAAGCATTGCTTAAGCCTTAACACATAATTTTTTTCTAGTCATTTGTCAGACCTCCGTGCCTATAGTTCCTTACTCTCTCCAAGGTTTACTCGTTCAGTAATTATTCCATAATCTTCCTTTGCCCCATGCTACTCTACAATACAGGCATCTCCCTATTTACGCGGGGATTACATTCTGAGGCACCTCACATTTAAGGTGGCCACTGATTCTCCCCTGAAACCACTGCCAGCTGCTTTCCCAGGTGGGCAAATTATTTAAGATGGCCTCAGGGGACAATGGCCACTAGGAATAAGTAGGCAAGTGAAAGGTTAAGTGCTCCTTCCAGCCACCACTTCTCCCTTGTAAACGGTCTCTTCCATATTCAGAGAGAGCACGCCCATTACCAGATGCTGAGGACAGGGAACCAGAGCTCTCAGATTCCATTATGCGCTGCTTTTGGACTCCCCAGAGGTACTCATATGAAGGCAGGTTTCTAGACTAGATAAACTAGCAGTTCACATCTTTAAAATGTAGGACTTGTGTTCTGATCTTGTTACGCGAGTACAGATGCTGCAGCAATGCGGTGTGTGTGCAGCCTCCGAATGACAAAGGCGGACCTTTCCGATAGGTGTAAAAGGATGTTTTGCTGCCAACAGCATCCATTCCTCACTTCCTTTCCAGCAGTGATCCCATTTCCTGCAGCAGGCCGGCCTATTAAATCTAGGCTGCCATCTGCTCTCCTTTGTTCTTTCCGTAGAAAATCCAGCCCCCTTTAGGGTGCTGTATAAAGTGATAAATAATGAAAAACAATGAAAGGGAGCTAAAAGCAATTTGATATCAATCACTTCTAGAAAATAAATCAATGCTGAAAAATCTTAAAACTCCTACTTTTCATGCCTCAGCCCCTCAAGCTGCAGTTGGCAATTAGCGAAAGAACAAAGGGAATTCCAGCAATTAAGATGCTTTTTTAAATGTTTTTTTCGTTACCCTCAGCCCTTTCTGCCTCTGCTCCTTGAAGCCGAGTCAATCCGGCAAGGAAATTGAGGGGGATTTATTACAGATGCAGATTTGAAAGCTGAGATGAGTTGCTGCCTCAATCGCCTTTCCGCCTTTCCCCTCCCACCGCTCTCCCCCTTAGTTAGGGCCTGGCTTCTGTGCTTTGAGCAGAAAGCTCAGAGCAGCGCAAGCCCATTTAAAATATTTCCCAGATGAGCAAGCATCAGTCTGTTATTAATCAGGCTGAGAGCTGCTTAGCAAGACAAAAATGGAGAGAAAGGCTTCGCGTAATTTGGCAACATGCTACATCTCCATGCACAGGGTCCTTTATCTGCCTGGCGAGCAGACGCCACATAATCCCCCGCACTCCAGCATCATGGCATTGTTGCAGGATGTCAGGAGATATTTTTACTTTGTGCTGGAGAATAGCAGGGAGCAGATTATGGGCGGGAAGGCTAGACTGGGCTCCAAACATCAGTAGAGGCCTGCTGAATCAGGCCAGAGGCCCATCTAGTCCAGAATCCTGTTCTCCCAGCGGCCAACTAGATGCCTGTGGGAAGCCTGAAATCAGGACCTGAGTGCAATAGCACCCTCCCCACTTGTGGTCCCCAGCAGATGGTCTTAATAGGCATATGGTCTCCTATAGCCAAGACCGAACATAGCTATCGTGGCTAGAAGACGCTGACAGATTTACCCTCCGTGAATTTGTTGAATCCTCTTTTAAAGCCACCTAAAAGAGATGTTTTGCACCAAGGGAGAAGAGTACCAAAGCAAGCTTTAGAGGGAAAACACCGTTGCTTTATAGTAGACACAGCAAACATGCAGGATGCGAGTGACGTAAGCCTGTGTGTGCTCATCTTGGAGCCCTGACCCAATCCCAACCACCCTGGGATCTTTGGGTGAGAGGTAGTGTATAAATTTAATAAATAAAAACAAATTCCATTTGTCCATAGTATCTGCTTTTGATATGTCAGTGGGAACAACTAGTTAACAACTCTGATTCTAAATGAGTAAGAATTGTGCCAGGGCTATTCATGTAATAGAATTCTGCCCCAGGTCATGCATAAAGAGACACACACTCCTGGTGCTTAGATGCATTTCCCATCACCCCGTAACCAGTTCTTCGACATTTAAAGCAAGCCACATTTCACTGGGGGTGGATTCATGTTGAAATTACAACAGCTGAAGCCAGTTTGAGTTTCTGTCTCCTGGGAGTGGCTTCCGAAATGCTACCCATTTATGTGATGGCTTGGCTTCTTATAAATGTGGAAACCAAGCTGTGGTTCATAAAAGGTTTGCAAGAACCGCCTTAAAAACATGGGAAGAGCCCTGTTCTCACAGGCCAATCTAGTTCACAGGAGCTAACCAGAGACCCACCAGAGGCCCATCTAGTTCACAGGAGCTAACCAGAGACAGGCCCATAGGATGCCTTGCAGTAACTGTATATAGGAATAGTTACAGATAGGTAGCCGTGTTGGTCTGCCATAGTCAAAATAAAAAAATTCCTTCCAGTAGCACCTTAAAGACCAACTAGAACTAACTTAGTTGGTCTTTAAGGTGCTACTGGAAGTAATTTTTTTATTTTGTATATAGGAATGCCTTCCCTGATGTCAGTGAGAATATGAAAGCATCCATTTTCTTTATAGAACAATAGTATAGTATATAAAACAATAGTAATGTTAATAAGGTGGGGTTCGGGGGGAGTTGGACTTCTTGCAGGAAGGAAAGGGACTGGAAAAGGTACTGGAAAGTTTGGAATAACAATTGCTTGACACAATGTCCCTTCTCTGACCACAACTAATCAGTTTCTTTTGTTAGCCTGTGATCGGATCTACATTCATGGTTTTTAACACTAACAAAGAGTTATGGAATGATAACCATATAGCCATATGACGTTCATTTTTAATGTTCACAATGCGTTATTAAAATGTGATGCCAGAGGGTACTACAGAGCAACGCCCTACCAGAAACCAGGTAGATGGTGTGGAAACAAAGCAAAAAAGAGAAACCAAAAAGGACTTTTCTTGTATTGACATATTAGAACAATATTTCCAATGTTTAAAAGGTGAGTGTAGATCCAGCCTTTGTTTCTTTCAAAAGGACATTTGGAATGCCCACCATGGCTTAAATGCAGATTGTGGCATAATATTTGTTTTGTTCTTGAATGTATGTTACATGCATTGGGGGGGGGGAATTGTGTTCATGTTGCCATATATCAAGGACTCATGAAGGAATTATACAGCCATAGTTCTGGATCTGCTGGTACCAAAATCCTTATGATTAAGGGCTTATGCTCAAATGCTTCGGTGTGCCTATTGCTGGAACAGATTTCAACATGTGCCAAGAAATTTGTTGTGCTCATGTTTGTGGGCTGGCCCTACCATTAGGTAGCATATGGTGGCTGCCTCAGGCAGCTGACTTCAGGTGTCCTGAAAGGACAGCAAGTTGGTAATTATTTCATTTGTTGTTGTGTTTGTTTACCTCAGGGAAGAGGTGTTTGTGAAACGTTCTGCCTCAGGTGCCCAAAGAAATTGGCTGCGCTTGGATACTATGCAACTTGACTTATATAGTTATGCAATTGGTATCAATCAGGAGATGACTCAAGAGTTTGTGACTGAACTATCTGCCAAAGGCGAAGCCTTTTGGTAAGATCTGTGGGGAATCAAATATAGATTGGATGGGGGAAATAATAATAATAATAATAATAATAATAATAATAATAATAATAATAAATAAATTTTTATTTATATCCCGCCCTCCCCAGCCGAAGCCAGGCTCAGGGCAGCTAACAACAATAAAATAAAACAAAATGGAGAAGGTCAAAAAGATTGATTAGTTTCACTGTATGGAAAGCCTCCAAAGTTCATTTTTCTCATTTTTGATCTAAGGAATTTTTTTTAAAAAAAATAACCAGGGCCAAATGCCAGTAGTTCTGTTGAAGTTCACATCCTACTAAACTCATAAAAAAAAATTATGGGAATTTTTTTTGTGATGAGGACTTTACATTGTTTGTTTTCACATTTTGCTCTATATCTGATTCCCGCCCCAACCCCCACCGATACAAAGCTAGTTATAGCAAAGAAACCTACAGGCCACTTGCTTTCCCTGTCTGATCTTCACTAACAGGAAAGGTGGGACACCACAAAATATCATTTCTAGACTGATTTAGGATATAACCCCTGCCAATTCCAGAGGAGAGTGGCAATGTGAGGGCAAAGAAAGTGGTTTAAATAGTTTTGGTTTCATCGATTGAATGCAATATATAAAGGAAATCAATCAATCATGCAAATGGTAACGGGCTATGTGTCAGGAAACCAGGTTTGCTTGCAGCACCCTATATTTTATACATGTAGTGGAAAATACCATTTTGTGAATGAATATTGCAAAAAATGTGCAGTGACCTTAAGGATAAAAAATGGCAGTGCTTAGATAGCAGCCTTACTTATTTAGGATTACCTCCTGTAGCCCCGTAACACTTGGAGAAGTGATGGAAATGTGGGGAAAATATAACCAAGGCCTAATTAATCCCCTCCTGATAATTTGTTACAAATCTCGGGATCTGTTGCATTTTATTTCCTGTCTGATTTTGTCAAAATCCTTTTTTTTTTATCTATCCTGCATTGGTGGACACACAGAACATTTTAGCTGCTCAAAATTCCTCGTTCTGTGGAAAGGGTGACATGTCTTCCATACGGTCTGGTTCCATGCAAATCAGCTTCCAAAATAGCATGGAAGAGAAGGGCTGAGTCAGTTCCTACAGGAAAAAGGAATAAAGTTCCCCAGGCAAAGGGTGTAGCTAGGTTAACGATTGCCACACTTCTGCAAATGCAACCTTAGCTTCAAACATCTTGGAAAAGAGGCTTCATACAGTAATGTAATCTTTTGCTGCACTTTCTGTCTGGCACTCCCAACATTTTGCCTGGGAAGAGCGTAGGCTTGTGACAAGATGCATTCTCTGGTGTTCAGGTTGAGAAAGGATGCTATAGTACAATGCAGCAAAATTTTGTGCAAGGATTTTCAAAGTGTTGTGACATGTGAAACTTATAAGAGACCGTATACAGAGCAGAGGGAGGGTAGTTAAAAGCTAGGAAGCATCCAATCTTAATTTGTGTATTTTTTAAAAAAAAGTAAGAACAAAGTAACAAAAAACAACTAAGAAGAAAATGTGTTGTAAAAAATACAATTAAAATATTTATGTAAACAGATAAATATCAGAATGAAGAAATATATCAAACAATCATTTGCCATCATTTATTTCCAGAAAGTATCAAAGTAACATTTCCTGAATCTGCCAGAAATCAATATAGTTCCGTTTTATAAGCTTAGCATAGTACGTTAACTTAAGCATTTTTCATATAGTCTAGGAGCCAGATCCATTTTATTTATGTGTTCTATCCTGAAAAGTTTAATGATAGTTTCTTGCATTTAATAGCGTGTAGAATTCAAATTTACAACTCTTTTTCATGCAAAGCTCTACACTTCCCTGGAAAATGCAGGTTTAGTGGGAAAGTTAGAACAACTGCTAAAGTTTGCATATATTTCATTCCTTCTGTAAATTTTATATGGCAAACTTGCAATGATATTCCCATGACATTGTAATCAATATTAAAGGCTTACATTGACACTTCTACCAAAGAAGTTGTTGCCGTGTTCTGTTAATTGTTGATTGAAGAATGGTGACACAATAAAAACCATGTCCATTCTCCCAAGTCCTGCCATTATCATCTGGTGAGAATATCATTCTGGTTTGTGCATGTTTTTCAATAGCAATGAAATAAAATGTACACGACATATATGTTTTGTTAAACGCGAGTTTCACGGTGGCAGGGAACTTGCTTCC
Organism: Podarcis vaucheri; assembly: GCF_965113315.1. Taxonomy (NCBI): domain Eukaryota; kingdom Metazoa; phylum Chordata; class Lepidosauria; order Squamata; family Lacertidae; genus Podarcis; species Podarcis vaucheri. Next base: position 61,485,387 of record NC_138762.1, on the reverse strand, counting down.
ATTCTTTTCTATTTTTTTTGTCACTTGGTTGCTAATTTCCACTGAATATCTAGCAGCCAGCTGTATTCACACTGTTTCCTTTCTGTCCCTATAAGGCACTGACAAAACTCTAAGCTCCGTCCAGTTCTCTTTTGACAGGGTTGGACCTCCCAGGTTTTTGACTGCCACTGGCTGGGCAGACTGTATTCTTTCCCATTATGCTCGGGGGCCTCACCTTTCCCTTGCCTTTGAATTCTGGAGAATAGTTATACTCTGCCAGTGCATGAAGCTTAGACATTGCTGCACACACTAGCCTGCCTAGCTGTCTCCAAAATCGTAAGGTCAACGTTTACATTTCATCCTAGCGTTTAAAGAACACACGGGACACGCAACCAGATAGTGCAATGTGGAGTGTCATTTTTCAGTCTTTCAGCCGGCCACTTAGCAATCTATAGACCTTCTTCCACAATGCTACATTCAATTTTGCCTCCCGCCCATTTCCCCCTTTCCCCAGCAGTCAGCATTCTGGCCCCATCTGTGCTATGCATTTAAAGGAGTAAACAGTCATGGCTTCCCCGAAAGAATCCCGGGAACTGTAGTTTGTTGTTAGGAGATTCCTGCTCCTCTTAAACAGCTGCAGTTCTCAGAGTGGTTTAAAAATCAATTCCTCTTCCCAGCAAGTGCTACAGTTCCCAGCTGTGACGGTCTGATACAGTTTTAAATGCATAGCACAGATGGGAGTCTCAGTCTCATTTGCCTGTTTCGGGTAAGAGGGGAAGTCCTTTTCTTAGTTCCCCTACCCCCAAATATCTTTTGCACTTCTGCAGACCTTGGGAGTTCCCTGGGCTTGCTGACAACCTCTTTCATGATACCTTCTGTGCCATTTTGGTTGCAGGAAGGTTGGCACTCAAGAGAACTGGGATACATGAACAGGCCACATGACCTAGTTCCATCAACCTCCTCCACCTTGCTGGTACTCCCTGCCTCCAACATCCGCTTCCTGAGACAGCTGCCTTGCTTTTAGTAGCCCTGAGCAGGAGTGAGATGATTCTCAGGCCATTTCTACAACCAGTTTCCTCTTTCAGATTCCAGCTGCCATGATGGGATATCTAGATTTGTACATTATGGGTGCTCAAAAGAGCTGTGCTAGAGGTGAAATGGATTCTAGAAGGAATAATCTCAAGGAAATGCTTATTTATGAGTACAATTATATAGCACTCAAGGAGCTCAGGGTGGCAGGCACGGTTCTCCTCCTTCCCATTTTATCCTCACAACAGCCCTGTGAGGGAGGTTAGGCAGAGAGGCAGGGACTGGCCCCCAAGGCCACCCAGTGAGCTTCATGACAGAGTGGGGATTTGAGCCCTGGTCTCCCATGTCCTAGGTCCAATGCTCTCTAACCACTACACCACACTGACTTGGGCCTTCCTTGGAAAAAACATTGGCTTGTATTCTCCAAAATTGAATTTCAATCCACCATTCTCATTCACATTGAATGTATGTTTGTAAAAAATACAGTGACCCAGTTCAGGTGTTATTTTCAAGTGCTAGCTAACTGCTTCCCTCATAGTGATTTTTGTCATTTTTCAATGCATGGAAGGTGACTGTATTGGAGAAACTTCTGTATTTGCAGAAGCTTCTTGCATGTTTTTAGAACCCTGCATTGTCAGGTTTCTGAAGCTCATCCCCAATGACACCTGATGATTAACACCTGAAAGCCATGCCTGATTCGTGTTAATAATGGGAAAACATTGCATTTGATGGTTGATACATAATATTTATGCCTTGCAGTACAATCCTTTGCAGAAGTAAGTTCCACTGACTTCAGTGGGAATCTCAGGTTACTGTGTATTGGACTGCAGGCTGAATTTTAGCTCTCCTTGAGATTGTGTGCTAATGGGCTTTGGAAGAAAATTCAAGTTATAGAGAGCTTTCAGTTCTCAGATGGTTGGTGAGCATTATCCTGATAGGGAAAACATCTTGTATAAATGCTTATGTATATTGTTTATTTATGGAATCTAGGGATCATTATTTTTCAAGGAAACGGAAACTAAGAAAAACATGCCTATGCTGCTAGCCTCATTAGTTTTTACACTATAGACATTGTGTGGGTATAGGCCATTGTTTTTCAGTTCGGATCATCCCAATGTGTGTTGCAGAATGTTTACTAATTACAGCACAGCTTTGCAATGGGCTTTCCCCCCATTAGCTGCAAACATGGTAGTTTGTGAGAAAAGCACCTTCATAAGCATATGATGTTTGATGCATGAGCATTATGCAGAACCATGGTAGAGCAAAGGGCCATGAGGTATTGATGATATGGATCATCACACTACATGCCTATCACTGGTCTCCACATCATCAGTTTCTTGTACTTGATTTACTTATATGTTCAGATTTTGTTGGACTGAAAGCATTGTCCAGTAAAGCCGCTGCAGACATTGCGACCCAGAGGTGGCAACAGAGTAGGGCACTACTGAGTCATTCAGATGAGATACTCCCCCCCCCCACTGGGCTTCTCTTGCCCTGAAACCGTAAAGGGTTGAGGTGAAAGGCAATGAGAGTGGAAATCACTCAGTGCAACAATACCCATTTATTATGAACCATTGGTGCAGCTGTAGGCTTCTGTGGGGAAAGGCAGGGCTTTTATGAGCTAATCCTAAACAATTAACACATTTAGCTAGACTATAGAAACTAAAAGAAAGAGAGCAGGAACTGTGTGTGTATGGAGGGGGATTGGAACACACTGTAGGATAAATTGTGGCTTAATATTTAATAGATGTAAATTGGCCGAGAAATGGCAAATATATATGGTAGAGTGGTACCTGGGTTTTCGAATGGCTTAGTTGTTGAACAAATCGGTTCCTGAACGCCATAAACCCAGAATTGAGTGGTCCGGTTTGCAAACGTTTTTCGGAAGCCGCGCTTTGGTTTTTGAATGGTTTAGGGAGACAAACGGACTCCCTGAATGGATTAAGTTCAAGAACCAAGGTACCACTGTATATCCCTGTAGTGATAATCCTAAACCTGAGCTGAGTCTGACCTCATTTATAACACAATTCTCAACATTCCTACCTGGAAGTAAGTTCCATTGAGTTCAGTGGATGTACTCCCAGGTCAGTGTTACACCCTGCACTTTGTGTTGCACCGTGCATGCACTATGTGTTCACCAAATGCCTGGACAGAGCATCAAATCACTTACCAATTTGGCAAGAGCGATTTGCAGTGATTTGTCTGGAATGGGACAAACCGCATATGCAAGAAAATTAGGGGTTAGTAGAGGCTCCCACATTTGAACTTTTCAGATATTAACTTGAATGCATATGCTACACAGACTACCTCCACTCCAAACCTCTAGGCATTCAACCTTTTCAAACGTGCCAGGGGCAAAAATGGGCTGAGCAAAGGAAGTGACTCTTACCTTTGTAAGCAAAAGCCAGAGGTTTCTACACACACCTCTCCATTCTCATTCCAGGCAAGCAATAGGCATTACCATAGCTAGAGAGTGCCTTTCGGGAAGGCAAAAGCACTCAAGTGGGCAGTGGAGCGGGGTTGGTCAGGGCTATGGCCAGGGGAAAGAGGGAGAGGTCCGAGGGCTGGAGAAAGGTTTGCAGCTGGCCTCTTGACTCTGCGTCAAAGTGTTGAGTAGCCCTGCCTCATAGGATGTTAAGCCTTCATGCGACACACAAAAGTCTCCATTCTTGCAGTGTTCACACTACATGCGCAGTGTGATTCTTGGCGCCTTCCGTCTCCCTTTTCCCTGTGCAGAGCAACGTGGGAACTCTAACACCTGAAGAGGGCTCTAGTGTCACATGGACACAGCCTTACTTCAGGCAGTGGGGTGAGGGGAGGCTCTCCTGCCCTTCTCTTTCCTCGACAGAGATGTTTAAGAAGATAAATGAGGAAGGGCAGAGAGACGTGCCTCAGACTTTCATCTGTCATCAGTACAATCTTGCAATCCTTTCTGCACAATCTCTCTCCCTCTCCCTCCGCAATTCATTTCAAGGGAGGAGGAGAGGAAATAAGTATTATTATTTTTTGCTATGGAGATGAAACTCTCCATGGGTTGTCTCAACCTTAAAAGAATCTAAATGACCTCACTTGTGGGGGCATGAAGAAAAACAGTCACCGTGAAATCCAGATGGGGCACTCTGGTATAAAATCAGCCAGGAGAGAATGAACTCTCTGAAATCCTGCCGTATTTTAAAGATGCCCTTAGCTCCCAAAACACACACGGAACCAAAAGGAGGAGAGGCATGGCGATTTGCAATCTGCATTAATAGCGTTATGAATAATATATGGCTGATGTCACGGTTTCCTTTCCTGTTCCTGGTGCAGGCCCTTTCCTGTGTTTTATATACCAGGTTCCATTAATGAGGAAGGCAGTGCTCCACTCTTTCAATAAATTATTTCCCTACAACATCAAACATTTGGACAGCTAAGCCTCAAGGACTCTCGCTGCATGTGTGGAAAACGTAGGCTGCGTGGTGTGTGGGGTCTGGGCCTCACGGAGCACAAAAGGAACCATTTTATGTTACAGGAAACCACCCTGCAGTCTCCAAAATTAATTCCTTGGGATGGATCAGAAAGAATCAATTGTGCTCAAGCTGCCTTCATTCAAATGACTAATGGTTTTGTTAAAAATCACACTGTCAAGCTAGATGAGGGATATTGAGCCAGATAAGCTGCACGGAGGAACTCAGCCTATGTGCCTTTCCCTCTTACGACTTGAGAATAGGCTCTACAGGAAAACAGCTCTTGTAGCGGCAGAACCTTATGCTATGTCATCAGTGAGCACATCTCACCTTTCTAACTAATTTGATGTTTAAGTATTCCTAATTCTTCAACTAAGTGAACATATAATATTGTCTTCTTAGCTACTTTGAGTCCTCGTTTTGTATCATTCCACAGCAATGTGCTTAAAATAACCACAATTGTTTTGTTTCGTAATGGGAAGAAATGTGTTGTTGAGGCTTGTCACTTCGATGGGGAAACTTTGGTTTTCCCCAAAATGATATCATATTCACATTGCTTTCATTTTCTGAACTCAATCTATGTTTGTTCCCTTTTCAGGCTATCATCTCACCTTCAGCTGTTTAATTGAAAAATTAACTGTCATAATACTATATTATTGTATCTCAGTACAGGAGATATTTTTAGGACTTTTAATTAAGATAGATCCTCTTGATTAACACAGACAAATACCGGTAAGTTTTGTAAAAAAAAGAAAAGAAACCCTTTTCAGAGGAAAAGATGCATGCAAACTGTTTACAGCAGTGCCATTAGAACAGAAATATTTTCTATTTTATGGACGGTTTAAATTTGGCCTTGATTGGGATATTGATTGAACACGCTGGTTCTATACTATAATCTTAGAATGGTTTAACAGACATTTTCTTTTCCCTTGGAGCTGTAGTTTGGGACGAGAGATATCTAAGAGAAGACACCAGGATTCACACCAAAATATGATCCCCAGGATTCTTAAGGGAAGCCATTAAACCATTAAATTGACATATCTTATCAGTTTGTAGAGTAACTAAGCTATGGTGTAGGCCTAATTCATCTATCTGAGCCTCTGGGTTTTAGAAATGTAGGGAAATGTTTTTCACTATTATGGACAAAATTATTCTGATTCCTAATTGATTCCATCTTGGTTGCTGTGGACATCATCAGTTTCAAATCCCCTGTAAAGAGTTTTAGTCAGTCCACCAATGGTGGGGGACCCCGTCCATTTGTTTTCACCAGGGCTTGAACCCTCTCTTAATGACCCTGGGGCATAGTGAGGAAAATGAATAAGACATTTGCACAAGAATCCGCAGTGATGTACCCTAAAGCACTATGGTTTTTCTCCAAACCTGATTCTTTAACTGATATTTTTATTTGCAAATATAGTGTTGAAGGTTTCTGAAACAATGGACTCGCTTCACAAGGACATCTTGGAGCTGCATGAAGAGATGAATATCAGGAAGATTCAAGGCGGTGCTCCATGAGGGTAAAGAACTGCGCAAGCTGTTGGAATATCGTTATGTAATTTCTTTTGCTCTATGTTGCAGGCACCGTACTGCAGTACAGTGCTAATAATTATGTTGTTTTTGTAAAGTGTGATTCCTTGACAGCACCTGTTCCACAGGTATGCCTCCCAACAGATGCTGTCAAGGGAACAGTTAGCATGTGTTTACCGTTACTAGGACATGTAACTAAGCAGCCTTCTTAACATTTAAGGTAAATTGTATTTACCACCCTTTTGTGGGTGAAGGTGTACATTTAACAGAAGTGCAATTTATTTATTTATTTATTTTTATGTTTCATCACCGCCTACTTTGATGTTCCTTTGCAGTGAAATGCATTGAGCGATGTTCTGTCAAACATCTGATTTGAAAGGAACAGAGGAGGCATATATATCAGACAGTCCCATGAAAATTTTCCTTTTATGTACTGTTTAAATTGACATTGTGGTGATTTGTGTGCTGCAACAGAAGCCTTAATTTTAGAAAACATTTACTCCTCTGGAAATTGGTGGTGAATAGAGAGGTGTATGTTTTAGTACTATCAGAGTTTATTTTTGTTTTGTTTTGCAATGACACTTTTTTGCGCTGGAAATGGGGGGGGGAGTTATGTAAGAAGTAATCATTAAAAAGTTGCATTTTGAAGTATCTTCTTTTATTGCAAGTTTATATGTCAGACAGCTAGCATGTACAAGAGAACTGTTAACATCACTGAACTTCTCAGAATGCTGGATTTCAGCAGCAGTAAACGTATGATTCTCCCCTTCCCCCCACACAGTGGCATAGCGTGGGTTGTCAGCACCCGGGGCAAGGCAAGTAATTTGCGCCCCCTAACCAGTGGATTTTCGCCCCCTAACCCGTGGATTTGCGCCCCCTAACCCTAACCCCCAGATGTTGCGCCCGGTGCGGCCGGCCCCCCTGCACCCCCCACGCTACGCCACTGCCCACACAGCACAATGATGGTCTCTTTTGCTTGACCCCTGTAAAGTTTTTTTGCCTATTTCTTTCTTGAGAAATAGAGCTGCAGTGTACAGTCTGAAGACACATGAGTTTGCCATCTTGCTGAAGCCACAGAAATCTGAAGTGGCACATTTCTGGCTGGGAGGCTGCTCGGGAACCATGGGTAGGCTTCCTCAGATTTTATGAAAGGCAGAAATATAAATATAAGAAGTGAAAGTCCCCACTATTTGTATCTAGATCTTTTCTTTTTTGCTGCTGCTGCAGTTGCTGCGGATAACAACACTAGTTGTGCCCCATACGCGACAGAGCTGAGAGATATTTCATACAGCTGTGTTCCATTTTCTGCACTGTGCTGGAGTCCCTTTCTAGATATTTCATTTCCTCCTTTCAGCTCTTTATCTAACAGAGCTTGCCAGCCATGAAAGATTGCCCTGTGCTTTTGGTGTGTGTGTGTGTGTGTGTCAGAGAGAGAGAGAGAGAGAGAGAGAGAGAGAGAGAGACATAAATGTCAGATAGGGATGAGGTCAAATGCATCAAACTCTCAATTAAAATCTTTTAATGTATGTAAAGAGCCATGACACACTTGCATGAGTGAGCATTGCTTAAAGAGCACAGCCTGCTGCAGACACTCGCAGATCAGAAGGCACGGAAAGGAAGAGAGGCAGAAGAACCACTGTAAGCGGACTGAGGTTGAGATGGTCACAGGCAGGGGCATATTAGGCACCAAGGAAGCTCTTTTCAGATTAGCTTTAGGAAGGACTGGAATGAAAATGCATGACACTGGACTTTACTGATGTGTGTATGGAAGTGTACCATGATGCTGAATTTGTAACACGTTGTATGCAGCATTTGGAAATACTCTGGTCAGTAGCAACGCTTTAATGCAGGGTTTCTGAGTTCATTGGTCCCTTGATGAACTTATAAAGTTGTCATTGACCTAAGCCCAGATTCTTAGGAATGTAAATGAAGCAATCGCCTTTCTTAGGGAACCTAAAATGTAAGTAGAAGAAGTAAAACAAGTGAAAATAATGTTGGTACAATAATGAGAGGTATGGGCCTGATAAGCTTTAACAAACATTTAGATATTGGGCTGTTTGTTAGAGAGTTTGATGCTTAAGTCGCTGCATTTTTTTATGTTCAGCATGTTTCTTTGTTTGGAAGAAAACTAATGCGTATTAGGAATAACTTTCTGCAGGTCAGAGCTGTTCATCAGTGGAGAGGACGTCATCAGAAGGTGGTGGGATCTGCTTCATTGAAGGTTAGGCACCTGTCAGAGTTTCTTTCGTTGCAATTCCTGCATTGCAGAGGGTTGGGCTAGAGATTACCCTTGTGGTTCCTTCCAGCTCTATGGTTCTATGGCTTAAACCCTATACTGTACAAGCTTGAAAATGCCAACCAAAATGTCTCAACAGCTGCCCAAAGGTCTGAATATTTCAACCCCCATTCTATCCCCAGGTCTTTTTTTAACCCTCTGTACATTTGACCCTACAGTATTACTGTTTATTATTATAGGCATTTTTATTCCTAAGGCAGTGTAAACTAACAGCAGAACAAATGGCGCTTGCATGATTTTCTGCAGGAACCAACTACCAGATAGTCATGTGCAAATATAAAATATATCACTATAAAAAGAATTATATTTATTATCCCCAATTGTTTACTGCAGCAATGGAAGGTAGCCTTCTCACTTGGATCAGAGCTGTTTCAGAAGGACTTTACCCAGGACAGAACACACTTTGGCATTGCAACCACAATCAATTGAAGTAGGAGCGGACAACCTTTGAAGCTGCTGGATCACAGCTCCCATCATCCCTTACTATTAGCCAAGATGGCTGGGGCTGCTGGATGTTAGAAGCCGACAACATCTGGAGAGCCATAGGCTAGTCACCCCTGGAGTAAGGGCCAAAGTGTAGTCATGCGGAGAAGGACAGTGGTCTGAGGTTGGATGATAGTCACCTTGCTTATACAGATCTGGGCCTGGTCAGTAGAGGTAGAGCTGAATAAAGAGGTTCCTGGAGACCCCTTGAGTACCTCATGTATGCTGCCTTGGGCTCCAGGACAGGAGTGAGTGAGTGAATAAATATGCCAAACAAACAAGAACTCAACACCAGAGGGCAGATTGAGACAATTCATGTGGTGCCTGTCACTGCTATCTGGCCCTCAGAATATTGTCCAGAGAAAAATTTGGGCTGGAAAACTATCGTGGTTTAGTGGCCAAGATGTAGGAAGCCAAGGCTCAAATCTGTGTTGATTGAATAAGCAAGAGAGAGAGCAAGAGCATGAGAGCTCTTGTCTACCCATCTCTCTCCTCATCACTGTCTCCACTGTCTTCCATGAGTTAAGGGGCCAACGTCTGAAGTGGGGAAGCTCCTGCACTTGCAGGGACTACTATCACAATTTAAACCCTGATCTTCCAGGGTACTAAGTCTTATATCCTCTAAGAGGACAGGAGGCTTCCCCCTCATGGAGGGCAGCTGCAATGGAGGGATGGGAGAGCACCATCCCTGCTCTCTCTGACAGGATGCTACTTACATGCTGGCATCCATCTGTCTCGAGAGACAACGGAGTGCACCTCTGGGGGTGAATTCAAACCACGGGAGAATCACAGCGCCTGCTGTGGCTGCAGAGACTCATAATTGCTGCCTTCCACATTGCTCATGCTGCATTGGCGGCACGGAAGTGACTTTTCCAGTGTGCAAGCCTGGGCTGCCCAGACAACATGGACTGCCTCTCGGCCTTGCTGTTGTGCACCAAAGGGTAGCAGACCATTATGTTTGCTCAGGTGGGGGAGAGAGCATTACAGCCCCTGAAGAAGGTTAATGTGATTCCCTGAATAATGCACACTTCCAGCGCAGATCATGCAGGCTGGCTTCACCTCTTGTCTGTCATGAGCCTTAAGCACATAGCTAATTGCATGAGTCAACAAGTACATGTTTTAGGAATGTGATCAGAAGCTGCCTTAGACCATGGGCAGACGATTGGTCATTCAGGATGGTCGCATTGGTTTTTTAGGTGGAGATTTCTGCCATCACTTGGCACCTAATCCTTTCAACCAGATGCTGCGGATCGAACCTTGCGCCTTCTGCATGCGCTCTATGGACTCTGCCCTCTTTCAAGTTATAGCGTAATTGTAAGTAAGAGCTTTTCCAACTGAATAATCTTTACACTGGGAAGAATTGCTCCACTTCTACACCCTTGACAATAATGTCTGGGTCATAGACTTTGCTTGCCCAGACAATTGCCCCTAACTGGAATTCCCAATGCAGGGAGTTGGATCTCTCGCCCACTTGCTAGCAAGGTAGCATTGACTGCACACAGGGGATGTTGTAACCAGCTCAGAGGCCACGGTACTGCAAATAGGTTTTCTGCCTCAGTGAGAACTGTAGAAAAGGCTGCTCCCTCTCTGGCATGCTGCCCTCGCTGGTCTCGCCTTGGAGGTTTGCAACCGCGCTCCGGTGTTTGTTCCCAGCTGCTTTGTGTGAGCTCAGTGCATTTTCCTTGCAGTTACGACAGGGCTGCAGAAAGCTTGACAGAACAGAATTAGCAAGATCTCTCAACCCCCCCACATTTGAATAAAATTCCAAGAGAGTGGGTAAGAGAGGAAAAGCCCATGATCCTGGTAATTAAGCTGTAAGGCCCACCAGGGATTTGCTGTCATCATGTCATCTGATATGTGTGGAAGACCAAAGAGGAGCCAGATGTCAGGTTGCCTAATCCCCCTCCTCCACTCCCCAGAAGGTTCTTCTGACTGCGCTCGGAAGGTTTTCTGCGGAAGCCTGGGAAAGGAATGATTCACAAAACAATCCTGAAGGATAAATCTTGTAATTCAGGGCGCTGAACAGCTGGTAGTTTAAAGCACTGAACAGCAGTTTAGTGATTAATTCGCCTCTTTAAAATGCAGAGCGATGCGATACGATGAAATACAGCTCCAACTTTGCGCGATGCCTCTCTTGTACACACAGCCTGCCTCTCCAAATGCTTTCTTTTAGGGTTAAAAATGCTTACAAATATAATGCTAAGTAATTGCAGGAGGAGACATGGATGAGGGTGGGAAAGGGTGGAAAACTCATTCCTTCTTGGTGGAGGCTGTGTACAAATACCCGTTTACGCGCACCCAGTGTGCTCCCACTGTTGGTTTGTGAAGCCATGTGCACATGACACCAGGCACACTCCACAGCTAGCTTGCCGTTTCTTGAGAAACTGTGGCAATGGGCGCATCAGTAACTTATCACACACACTGGAGAGGGGGCAGGGATGTGTTCTCCCAATGCCGATAACCTGATCTCTTTTCCTGCATCTGTAACCCCACATCCCACAATCCTATTCAACGGAGCCATCATCTGCGCATGCTCTGTCACTTGCACATTCACAACGGCTGTCTCTAATGTGCACACCTTGGCACACACTGCTATTCACTCTCTATCCAATGGAGAGTGTGTTCATGCAGTGTGTGTTCCAACCACTGGTTTGAGAAGCAGTAAACACCCGGCCCATCTCTATCCTGCTACATATTATGAAGTGTTGTGTGTCCCTCCCCCATTGGCTTTGATCCATATCGAGAAAAGGGAGAACCGAGCTACATTTTAAGCCAGTGACATGTACACAACTAAAGTGCTTCGTCTCCTTCTCCCTACTGCAAATACTGAAAAATATTCAAAAATGTGTATGAGATACGGTCTGTATGAAGCGCATTGTAGAAGCAGCTTATCCCTCACAGATACAATTCCCAGCAACCCGTAACAAACTACAGTGCCCAGAATCCTTTGGGGGAAAGAATGTGCTTTGAATGTGCTTTAAAGCATTGGTGTGCACACAGCCCAAATGCAGAAACTGCACTTTCAAGTCATGAAATAGTGTGCTAGCTGAGTAACAGTTGGGGTTTTTTTATAGTTCAAAAAATGGGGAATGGCCATGGTGTGTTTATCCCTAACAGAGGTACTGCCTTAATAAGGATTTTGAATTTCTCCCTCCCACCACACTGGCTCCCAGTGGGCCAACACATCTGCATTTACTTCTTGTGTACGCTTAAATGCTGTCAGGTGCTGAAGCTGGGAACCTTGGTTCCTATGTTCAGCTCCCCCATGTGGTGAGTCATGAGAAGTGCAGGTTGGAGCATCTCCCTGGGCTGAGAAGTATTCGCAAGCTCTGGACTGGAGCCATCCACTCAGAGGCTGACCACTGGGCCCTCCTAGGCAGGACTATAAAAGGCTTTCATGTTTGGGCTGGTATTTTGACGGAGCAAAAATGTTTCTCTCTGACTATTGTGTGTTTCAGTGTACTCATCAGCTCTGACTTCTGGGCCTGGCTTTGTCCTTTGACTCCTTGGCACATCTCCAGGCTCTTGGATCCCAGCTCCTGGCTCCTCTCATCTCTGACAGCTGCCTGCAGCTCAGTTCTGGCTCATGCTCAGACAGTGCCGAAGCACCCACATTCCCATTGCCAACAGCAGGATATACGACCAGCAGGATGTGGTGGACCTACATTTTTGAGACTTCTTTGCAACCAGCAATGAGGTCTGGGTAACCACTGTTATCTTCTTCAGTAGGGCTGTTCCATGAGAAAATCACCACCATTTTTATTTTATTTTTTAAAAATTAAGTATTACAGCTCAGATTTTGATTAAAATTGCTGTACTGGATTGTCTCACATGTCAAAGTCACTGGTGCGAATAAATATTTCCTACGCCTTGTAGTTTTCAAGTTATGGGGTGTGTGGAAATTAAATAAATGTTATATACATGCATGAATAAAGTCGCTTTTGGGGCCCCTCTGGGATGAAGGGCCCTGAAGCTTAAGCTTCATTAGTTTCATAGTAGATCTGCCCCTGTATATGGTGTTGCTTCACGCATGACCCCCCCCTTTTTGCATAAGTTCATTTCAATGAATGTCACACCATTTGGCAACTGAATGTACTCTGAAAAGGGAGTTGCATCCAGGGCCAGCCCAAGGCATTTTGCTGCCTGTAACAATTTCACTCCTACTTCCCCTAAAAAACACCAAGTGAGCTGCTGTTCTGAGGTGATACAGAGCATCTGTCACTACACCTGAGAGAGCAGGTAAAATGAGGAGGTCAAGAAGTGGCCATGTGACAATGCTAGGGGCTTAGAGGAAGTAGCAACAGACTGCTATGGCTGCCTCTGAGCACCTGCCACCTGAGACAGTTGCCTCACTCTGCCTAATGGTAGGGTGGGCTCTGTTTACAACCAACCTCATGAGAGTAGATCTGTTTGTGACCACTGTCGGGTTCTCTCTTTCGCAGCTGTTTATATGTATGAACATATAACTCCTATGGCAGGCCTGGAGAGGGATAACAGGCCTTCACAAATATCCTGGGCTCAAAAGGAAAACCACACCTGTACCTTTTTATATCATTCAGGTGTACAACTCAATGTGGTGCAACAGCACACTAGAATAGAGGTAAAGGTAAAGGGACCCCTGACTGTTAGGTCCAGTCACAGATGACTCTGGGGTTGCGGCGCTCATCTCGCTTTACTGGCCGAGGGAGCTGGTGTACAGCTTCTGGGTCATGTGGCCAGCATGACTAAGCCACATCTGGCAAACCGGAGCAGTGCACGGAAATGCCGTTTACCTTCCTGCCACAGCGGTACCTATTTATCTACTTGCACGTTGAGGTGCTTTCAAACTGCTAGGTTGGCAGGAGCTGGGACTGAGCAACAAGAGCTCACCCCATCGCGAGGATTCAAACCGCCAACCTTCTGATCAGCAAGCCCTAGGCTCAGTGGTTTAGACCACAGCGCCACCCGCGTCCCACTAGAATACTTGCAGACTATAAAACATTACAGCAATGCTTTGCCAACCTGAATAAAAATGGCAAGGGCAATGCTTAAAATGAATGCATACAACATGAATATGGACCCACTAGCACCAAAATAACAGCTTGGTGGTATCTTTGTGAAATAAAATGGGTATTGGCATATTATTGTGCTGACTTTTAAAGCCCTAAATGGCCTCGGCCCAGTATACCTGTAGCAGCTTCTCCACCCCCATCGTTCTGCCAGGACACTGAGATCCAGCGCCGAGGGCCTTCTGGCGGTTCCCTCACTGTGTGAAGTGAAGCTATAGGGAACCAGGCAGAGGGTCCCACCCTGTGGAACGCCCTCCCATCAGATGTCAAGGAAATAAACAACTATCTATCTTTTAGAAGACATCTGAAGGCAGCCCTCTTTAGGGGAGTTTTTAATGTTTGATGTTTTATCGTGTTTTTAATATTCTGTTGGAAGCCACCCAGAGTGGCTATGGAGGCCTGGCCAGATGGGCAAGATATAAGTAAATAATAATAATAATAATAATAATAATAATTACTACTACTGCTACTACAGTGAATGACATTCTTAGAAGTGCAGGTGCCAGCTGTTAGACAAACTAGGAAGATAAGGAATTGGTTTGAACTGGGTCTTTAAGGTTCTCCACACCTATTTTACATGATAAAAATCCCGTTTCTGTTCCTTTGCTTGAACTTAAATGGTCAACCAAAACAAAAGAAAATAAGGCTATGGTGAAACTGTAAGAGTTTTAAAGAATCAGGTTTTTTCCCCCTGATTAGTAGCTGCATTTTCTGCTCTCTTTTTTTGGACCTGATTCGGAATACACTGCAAACCAGTGTAATCATGTTAGCTAGTGTAAAGAGACTGGCAGCCCTTTCAGGCATGATAAACTTTTTGACTGCTTCCCTAAAGCTTTAATGTGGCAACTGCATGTAATGCAAAGGCATTGCATTTGGAATCAAGCTTTGTATTGGATCGCTGCCTGATACATGGGGCAGATACCAGCCAGGTAGTGACATAGCTAATTCCCAGGGTGATGGATCAGTTACTTACTGCTTTACCCACCAGTTAGACACAAATCATGCAATGCAGTAGTTACTGCAAAAGTGTGAAAGACCAGCTTGAGTATTTTATCCTAAATAAGCCTTTTGTATTTCCTTGATGTTGTGTTCTTTAAAACCCTAGTTGGAAGGAAACTTCACAAGGAATTAAAATAAATCACATCTACATCTACAGTATGAATTCAAAGATTTGTGCAAACAAATTTCAGTTAGCGAGTCACTGTATACATGGATTTTATTTGTAAATCTGAAAAGCACTATTTGTTTCAGCTGGGTTTATATTAAATTTTTAGACAATTAGATTACATCTAAGTACTTTTATATTCGCAGTTGAAAAATCTTCTTTCATAAATCCATGTTATGTGTGAGAGCAAAATCAGATTAAGCTCTTGGAAGCCCCAAAATCTATAGACGCTGTGTCTCAGTATTGAGAAGGGGACCCTACCCCTGGCAAAATAATAAAATACAAATAAAAATAAATTGCAAGTTTTTTAAAAAGTAAGTCCTGAGAACTGCCTTTAGCAGAATAAATTCTTAATCACATATATATCCCTATCTGTGGCAGATTGAGAGGTTGTTGCAAAGGTAGCTTATTTTAATGATTCGGTTGGCACAAAAACGGTCCTTATCTCTTTAAGAAATGGAAATGAGGTCTAATTTACATATGCTGGTTGCAATTAGCATATAAGTCCTATCCTGGGAGTTGGAGGAAGGAAAAAAATGCAGCAACAATCTAATAGGATTTGGTTAGACAAAATTAGCAACCTCAGAACAATCATCAAATTATCTGAATTACTGGTAGCCTGCAATTATTTCTCAATATCGCGTGTGCGCGTGCGCGTGCACACACACACACACACACACACACACACACACACACTGAAAGAATCTTCATCACATTGTGCTACACTTGTAGCCTGTTTTGTGTATTTGCTTTGATTTATCATGTTTGTATCCTGCATATAATATATGCAAAAATAAATAAATAAATCACAATGCATATTTGTGTATATATGCATTTTCTATTGTCACTTTCTATTTTGTCAGATTTCATACGATTTGTTGAAGGTGACATTTATGCCTTTTATGGGATCATTTTAGCTTGTGCAGTGTGTGTGTGTGTGTGTGTGTGTGTGTGTGTGTGTGTGTGTGACTGGCATGTACTCAACAAAGTCTTAGTAAAATTCCAACCGACTCTTAGTAAAATCAAAAATTAAACTAATTTTGTAATGGCTTATTTTGTGTGGTGAGTCTGAAAAATCTGAGACATGCAAAGTAATAGACCTATGGAACTTTCCCTTTTTCAGCTAGTGGTTGCATACCATTTATTAAAACAATATTTATTTATATAATTCCCACAATACAATAAAGCATGCTGCATATAGAACAGTTGCATATGTAAAAACAATTAAAATATTTGCATATATGTATAAAAGCAACTTTTAAAAATCCCTTATGCACACAATTTAAAAAAGCACCGACACATATATAATATAAATTCAAGTCCAATACAGATACCAACTGGGATAAAATATGATCTGGGGTATTATATTAGCATCCATTGCATTTTTAAAATTAAAACAGAAACAGGAGTAAGATATTCAAGAGCTCTTCTACTTTCTAACTACATTGCAATCATATTTCAGGAACACATCTCTGCCACATTTATATATTTTGCTTTATTTGTGTGTGCGTAAATACAAACACATGCACACCACCCAATAATAAAACTTATCTGGGCAGTTCGCAAGTAGAAAATTAAAATCAAAAGATATAAAAATAAAACATAAACTAAAAAACTAAACCAGAATCAAACCAGCAACAGAGAGTGACATCAGTACAAACGACTTAAAAAGCCTAGACAGAGGAATTCAAATCCCTGGTTTGCAGTAGTACAGCTCAACAATCCCAGAGTTTGAGAATCAATAGCACAGACATTATAAAGGTGTGGTGATCTGTCGTGAAACAACCCCAGTAAAGAAGATAACAGTGGTTACCTAGACCTTGTTGCTGGTTACGAAGGGGCTTCCATAAGAGTCTTCAGGGCCCCCAAAATGTAGGTCTACCACTGCTCCCAGAGAGTGGCAAAACGCGCCGGTTTTTAGAACCCTGATCTTAGACTTCCAAAAGCCAATCAGTCTGGGCTTGTAGGGATTGCAAGATTTTTGAGGTCAGCAAATTGCATAGACACCACTAGTCAAATTTTGAAACTTTATTAAGAAAAATGGCAACATGGCAAACGGTCAAATAAAAATATTGAGAAACAAAAAAGACAGGGGTGAAACTAGGCTTTATTTCACTCAGGTCAAAGATCCAGTTTGGCACCCCCTCACACGCGTTTCAATACACATACACACAGGCAAGGGAGCCTAAATGGCGCCCCTCTGGAGGCTTCACCAGGGGCAAAAAACCTGGCTAGTACCCCCCCCCCCCGTAGCTATAGCTCTGAGAAAGAGCCCAGGGTTTCAAAACTTGACAACCTACTCAATAACAACACAGTGTTGCTAGCCTACCCACAAATAAGCAGTGAGGTGTGTGAGCTTCCCAGCACTTGTAAAATGCAGTGTGGACCCTTCGATGGAATAAGGGGACAAAGCTGCATAGGGCAGCCCAGCTTTGAAAGACTCTCTTCCCTCTCCTGCATTGGATTTAGTGATACCTCACTTCTTCTGACTAATGAGAACCGATGTCACATTCCACAGATAGGCATCCTAAAGTATCCTGTGGCTTTTAATAAGTAGCAGGAGACACGTGGCTTCCTTTTTAAAGAGAAAATGCTGTGGGGAATTGAGCAATGCCCTTTGTCACAACGTGCATACTGAGTCTTTGGTTCCCTACCTTTATAATTAGCTGCACCAACCATTAAGATCCATGACTTACTGTAAAAATATCCATTAATCCTCACAACATCTGCATAAAATAGGTTGATATCCAGTTTTAGAGGTGGAAAGGCCTAGTGTTCATTTTGCATCAGGAAATGGCTGAATTGGTTAAAAGTGGTGGAGATTATTATTTGCATGTGTTTATTAATTCCAAAAGTATGTTTAGAATTGTGTGCGTCTTCCATGTAAACATTGTGTGGCTCTTGGTCCATTATGAAGGGGAAGCCCAAACCATTCCTCCAGTAGTGAGATAGAAACACTGCCCATTGTGTTCTCTTTTTCTGCCTTCCTGTAGCGTGTAAAACAGTTCTGGTCAACTTAGCACCATTTTCTACACGCAGGGACAGTGTGTCTCAGCAGGGAACATTTATGACCACTGACAGGCAAGCAACATTACAGCATACTTGCCAGCACACAACCGATATGCCATGATTTGTGATGATGCTTAAATGGCGCACATCCTTCTCACAGGGAGGTAACCTTGGCCAGAGGGACTGGCCTCGATCAAACTGGACAACTGCAGCTTCTTTCAAAAGGCTGTGGAGTTAAGGCGCAGCTCACCAGCCGCTGCTCTCTACTCTACAAACGATTTCTGTGCTTCATTTATTTTGAATGCTTCTGCAGCAGGGCAAATCTCTCTGAAATGTTGACTGTGCAGCCTGATGAGAAGCCCAATTTACATATTCTCAATTTAATCTAAAGTAGGTGCTAATTGATTATCGCTGAATGCCAGCACACTCTGATTATCCATTCAAGATGCTGAGGCACAAGCTCCCTGGGAGAAGCGGCTTTGCATTTTTGGTGTGGATGAAAGAATATTTACCCTTTCTCCCATGATATTATATGGGGAATTTAAATTAGCCAGGTTTGTACATACTTCCCTGCACCATTTTACGGCTGGTGAAGTTGACCACCACACAACTGAAACACAATGATGACCAGAGCATGTTCTCCACACCCAGCTACATATCTGAGGTCAAGAATCCCTCTAGGATGAATTCCCTCCCACTTATCCCTACACCTGTATTGCTAGGTTCTCCCAGAAGGCCAGACTGCAACTCTCAGTCAAATCCAGCAACACAGGATCATGCCATGGGATGTGCACTTTTAGGCCACATCTGAACCATACATTGTAAAGCAGCAGCTTCATGCCACTTTAAGCAGTCCTGGTTTTAGTTTGCAAAAAGATGCCAAATTTAGCAGCAGCAGAGTGACAATAAAATGTGGCAATCCTAGGGAGTGTTTAAATTGCATCCTGTATAATCTAAATTATAGACACCACCAACAAGGGCTGCAAGCCACAATGGCTATGTTCTACCTCCATTGTCAGAGGCATTATGGCTCTGAACACCAGCTGCTGGGATTCTCAGGTAGGCAGAGTGCTGTTGTGATCATCTTCAGCTTGAAGGCTTCCCATAGGCATCTGGTTGGTCACTGTGAGAACAGGATGCTGGACTAGATGGGTCACTGGCCTGATCCACCAGGCTCAACTTTGGTCCTTATATACAGTGGTACCTCGGGTTAAGAACTTAATTCGTTCTGGAGGTCCGTTCTTAACCTGAAGCTGTTCTTAACCTGAAGCACTAATTTAGCTAATGGGGCCTCCCACTGCTGTTGTGCCGCCGCCACGCGATTTCTGTTCTCATCCTGAAGCAAAGTTCTTAACCCAAGGTACTATTTCTGGGTTAGCAGAGTCTGTAACCTGAAGTGACTGTAACCTGAAGCATCTGTAACCTGAGGGACCACTGTATATCTAATCTGGATGTGGAAACCAATGGGATCTTACTTGAGGAAGTCATTGTGAAGGGAAGGGGGGAAGGAAATGCCATAAAACTGCTCTTTGAAAAACGCTTCTTACAAAGTTATTTGAGCACACTTCATTGGACAATTTACTGCCATGGAAAGCATATATTTCAAGCTGAATACCAAAGGTTGCAAATGTTGGGTGCATCATTAGCATTAAGGGTATGTGTGTGATGCATGCATGAATGCAGGTAAATGCATCTGAGTGGTATGTCTATATGGGCAATGGGGAACAAGTAAAGGTACTGCAAAGCACACCTACAAACTATTCTAGGAATGTTCACAATTCTCCATTAGTATATAAATAATCAGAAAGTGGCCAAGACCTTTTGCTGCCCATGGCAAATATGGCACACACACATATATACAGGTCTGCAGTCAGAAGCCAACTGAATGTGACTTTAACACTGGTGATGGGGCAGTGTCACCCACCCGCCATCGCTGAAGGCAGTAGGCAAACCGTGTGTGCGCGCGCGTGCACGCGCAAAGCGGACTTCATGGTGTATGCAGCTTTTTCACCCAACGCCCTGCCACTGCTCCCTTCCTTCGGCGCATTAGGCACTGCAAATCTGGCCCTGTAAAGAATGTTTTCTGCTCAATGACTACAAGAATTTGGGTGCTATTGGTTGGAAAGTTCCCTCCGTCCAGCCCCTTACATTTAAGGCAGGCTGAAGTCCTTCTCTTGACTGGGGTGGGGAGTGCCACTTGGCCTGTAAAGCAGCTATTGAGCAGTTGGTCTGAAATCGAGAGGAACGACCGAAAGTCAAAGCTGCATTTGCTCGCTGCTTTTGTTTAGGTTTTAATGGCAGCCAACTTCTAAAGAGCCGTGTGAGTGTGGCTCATGGTGGGGTTTAACACAAAGGCTGCGGTGAAGGTTCTCTCCCCCAACCCTCCTCCAGATCATGCTCAGCATGCGGGGAGTTCTTTTCCCAATAAAAGTGGCTTTGGGTTTAAGTCCCTTCATGCGAGCGGCTTTTCTCTGCGTTTGTACTCCCCATGTGGCTTACACCAGCATCGCGCACTGCAGCTTTTCCAATTCATCATTCGCTGCATGAGCTGTCTGCGTTCAGGCGGCGGCGGAGGGGACAGCGCGGATGACACAGCCAGCTCAGTTCAGCCGGCACTGTGAAAAAGCATTTGATTTTTCTTTAGAGGAGTTAATGTGTGTAAATCCCCACTAAATTGCTCAGCTTCTTGTTACGTGTGGTGTCTTTGATACCCATAAGAAGTGAGACAGAGACGATGCCTTCAAGTACATTTCCCCTGGGCTAGTGCAGCTGCTTTGAGAATTACAGATACAAAATAGGTATGCACATACCGTTTCGTTTGTCAAACGGCTGTTGTCGAAAGGGGTGCTTGGAAAAAAAAGAGGAGGAGGAAAAGTCACACAGAGTGCTCCACCAGGCTGGCAAAGTTACCCTGTTACGCTGATCTCTTTGTCAAGTTCGCAGAATTCGTCAGCTGCCTGGTGAAGAGTGTTGTGCAGCCGGGAAGCTTGCACACTCATTTACCCACCTTGGCTTAGCTGGACGCACAGTGCAGCAGTAGCAGTTGGTATTCAGTTGCTGGCCGTGTCCAAACAATTGGGGGGCATTTAAAGCATCTCCTTGGATAGCTCTGCTGGTTAGAGCGTGGTGCTGATAACACCAAGATTGCAGGTTTGATTCCCGTGTGTAACAGCTGCATATTTCAGCATTGCAGGGGGTTGGACTAGATTATGCTCAGGGCCCCATTCTACAATTCTATTGAGTATGTGAGAAACTCAAAACTAGCCATAAGGAAGCTTTGTGAGTTGAGCCAAAGGGAAATGGGTGATAGGTGAAGGCAGGAATGTTGCAGCAAGACCTCTTGAAGTTTTGGCTCTAGCAGGGGTCAGAGGCATGGGTGGCTTTTTGCCATTTGGTAGCAAAATGTCTGGGATGAGAAGTGTGGGCATAGAATGTAGGATTGGGCAGACTTCACAAGCTACAAGACCATAAGACAGCAATGCATTTTCAGGAAGCATTCCCTCACACAGAATTAGCTTAATTTAACTTCTGGGATGCCAACATATAGCCAAATCTGATTGCTGTTGTTCCTAGAAGTGGGGGACCTAACGTTCAAAAAATGGTGCTAGGATAGCAGCTGATGAACACCACAAAGATACACTAAACTCAATATTCCAGGTCCACCCAAAGTACCTTTTTACACACAGTTTGATTTCTGACGCTAATTCATTTCCACCACCCCTAGAGCGCCAGAATTTTACTTGGGAGTCCAAGGCAAGCTCCACTGCCTATATTATTTGGTAAGTTTTAACGAGAAGGATAGAAGTCCAAAAAACTGAGGTTTCTGGCAGGTCAAAGCTCATTTGCATAAATGTATTGTTTAAATTGTCATTGTTACTCACTCTGCACAAGCCTGCTCAGGAACTACTCATTGTGATATTTTTGGGGTGGGTGGGTGCTTAGATGCTCGTAATAATTTAACGAATAGTTTTAAAATATCCCTACCCACCCTGGTCAAATGTTTAAAGGACATGTTTGATTCTGGGAAATGTTCTGATGGAGAAATTGCAAAGGAATTATTGCCACTAGCTCTGACAGTTGGATGTGCACATCATGCAAGGCTGTTCTGTAAATGGAGCACACCCAATTATTTGTGTGCTCTTTCTTATTTCTGGTAGGATGCAGTATATGGAAACTGGCTTGAGAATCTGTAAAGTGGGAGGGAATGAAGGTTTTGGCCAATGGAAGACTCGTTTATTCTATTTTGTTCTTAAATCAACTTTTCCCATTGTTCTTTTGGAGATATTTGAAAATTGCAGCTCAGTGGTCTAAAAATTGATGGGGGGAGGGGATGCCACCAGCATTTAATTACTTGTAGGTCTCTAGAACACTAACGGCATCTTCCTTCCTCAATATATATGCTGGTAATTAGCTTCTAGAGCACATGCATGAAGGTAGATACATGCTTTGGACCCTGTGTGAGAGCTATAATTCTTCCAAATTGATGTGTCAAAGGAAGTAAAACTCAATCTTTTTTCCTGCAGTGTATATTTTACAGTCAGGGGACCTTCACTAATCAGAATAAAGCAATTTAGATCCCTGTCATTGTGCACTGAAAACATATGAGGAGGCTGGCATATGTGGCTTTCTAGATTTATCAGTGCCTCCCATCTTGTATGTGCATGAGAAATTCAGGGCTGAGGGTATGAGGAAAGAGCATTTATCCAAGAAACCAATATCACTGCATTTCCCTCCCACCCCTGCCAGTCACATAAACATTTTATTTATTGTCAATATCCCAAGTTCCAGTTTAAACACAGACACACACACACACACACAGAGAGAGAGAGAGAGAGAGAGAGAGAGAGAGAGAGAGAGAGAGATGGATGTATTGGCCATCCCTTTTGCTAAGCATATGACTGGCTAATGGCCTGGTTAATGCCTTCTCCATATCTCTCTTGAGGATTAACCATCAGAGCAATGAGAGGGTGATCCCTCCTCTCACAGCTAAAGAGATGAATTAAGGCAGAAGAAGATAGACATTAGGCAGTGGCAGACTTTGGGCTTTAAAATTTCAGCGGCCCCCTTTGTGATGCCCAAATTCAACGGCCCCCCCCGCCCCATTGTTCGGCTCAGCACCCAGTGTGGTTGAGCCAGTTGCACTCCCCAAAATCCACCCCTGCTTCAGGTTTGTGTGATCCACTTTGGCTAGAATGCTGATCCCCACAAACCGTGGGGAGTGTCAAAGGTCAGCAGCTCAGTGCTGTAGTTGTGCAGAAGTGTTGTTAGGGGCAGGCCTAGGGCGCACAAGCAATTACAGTGGTACCTCAGGTTACAGGTGCTTCAGGTTACAGACGCTTCAGGTTACAAACTCCACTAACCCATAAATAGTACCTCGGGTTAAGAACGTTGCTTCAGGATGAGAACAGAAATGAGGGGGCGTGGCAGCAGCAGGAGGCCCCATTAGCTAAAGTGGTACCTCGGGTTAAGAACAGTTTCAGGTTAAGAACGGACCTCCAGAACGAATTAAGTTCTTAACCCGAGGCACCACTGTAAGTTGTTAGCAGGTCCTGGACAGGGCTGGATTTAGGTTTGATGAGTCCCTAAGCTACTGAAGGTAATGGGGCCCTTTCTATGTCCAGCTGTCCTTTGCCAACAACAAATTGTCACTGTTGAATATATGCTATATGGTAATTTATGGACCTAATAGGTATCTAAAGCCATTTGCACATCACAAAATATGTATTTTATCAAAGTAATTGTTGCACTGAAATGCAATTTGTTGTTGTTTAGTCGTTTAGTCGTGTCCGACTCTTCGTGACCCCATGGACCAGAGCATGCCAGGCACTCCTGTCTTCCACTGCCTCCTGCAGTTTGGTCAAACTCATGCTGGTAGCTTCGAGAACACTGTCCAGCCATCTCGTCCTCTGTCGTCCCCTTCTCCTTGTGCCCTCAATCTTTCCCAACATCAGGGTCTTTTCCAGGGAGTCTTCTCTTCTCATGAGGTGGCCAAAGTATTGGAGCCTCAGCTTATATATTAATAGTTAAATAAGTATTAAGCTCTTACTTAAAATGATTGGGGGCCCATTACTTACATCATAGGAGCCCACACAACACAAAACACTGTTGCTGTATGTAGGTTTTATTTTATTTGTTTTTTATCTCATATTTTGGAAATGTACATCCAGGTTTTCTTTCCTTTAAATTTTTTGGGGGGCCCAAGAGAGTGGGGCCCTAAGCTATAGCTTGTTTAGCTTATACGTAAATCCGGCACTGGTCCTGGATGGCATGATGAGTCGCTGCTTACCAGAAAGGGGAGAAGCAAGGTGGAAAGGGAGAACAGCATAGTGTAAATGCACCAGCAGAGCTGATCCGGTGCTCCTGCCAATGTGTTCGCACTGCGATGCCCTACCTGCCATCTCACCTTTCCCCATTCTGGTAAACAGCAGCAACTCGTCTTCTAGGAGGTCTCTGCTCTGTCATGCCATCCACCACTGTCTACCGCTTTCCCCCCAGACACATCTATATGTATAAATTAGCATATGCAAATCTGCGTCATGGGCCTGTGCCCCAAGTCCTCTGAGCACCTAGCAACTTACCATTGTGTGATTGCCTTTTGTCTCAAACTGAGATTATCATGGCCCATATATTAAAGTAGAGCATGGGATTTAATAACGTCTCACAAAGGGTGTCGCTGTTATGGAAAACAACACGTTTTATCTCTGCTTCCACTTTCTAAAGCTGTTAATATATTACATACCTGGTTTCCCCCACCCTTAATATCTAACTAGCTCTCTGGGTGGGACATACTAAGAATAGTCTCAGATGAGCAGTTTTAATATAAAAAAGTGGGGAAAGCATAATTTGGTCATGGATAAAAAGCTTCGGGAAGAAGCAGGCTGGGCTTTTGTGGGGCATGAACTGATCAGGAGGCTTCTCTATCTCTAATTAAAAAGCCCCCATTGTTCCCTTATCAGCCTTTTTGCCTCCATATTATCTCAGGAGCACCTGACAATCTCCAAGGGCAATCTGATTATGTTATACTTTCCTCACATACAGAAGACTTAGCTGTGGAGTTTAATGCTGCCAGTGCTGTTCACATAGTCCTTCAAGCTGCAAAATTCTCCCCCTGGATGATCCCTAAATCTAGTGACACCCTACGATTGCGTTC
The DNA here is from genome assembly GCF_965113315.1 of Podarcis vaucheri. NCBI lineage: Eukaryota > Metazoa > Chordata > Lepidosauria > Squamata > Lacertidae > Podarcis > Podarcis vaucheri. The sequence goes on along the minus strand of NC_138762.1, from coordinate 61,460,258 downwards.
ATATCCTGCTCTTCCTACAAGGAGGTGAAGATGGCCAGCATGATGCTTCTTCCCACCCTCACCCCCCACTCCATTTCAAACACACCATGCTCCTGCGAGGTAGGATAAGCTGAGAGCAGCACTCTAGCCACTAGGCCACCCTGCCACCCCCTACCGGGAGAGGCTGGGGATTGAACCTGTGACCTTTTGCATGCACAGCACATGTGCTACCACTGAGCTACAGCCCCTCCCATTGTCATACCCAGCAGCTGAAGGGCACTGGAAGCAGAGTAGCCCCCCAAAAGGTAAAAACACTGTTCCAAGGCTACAAGAAGTATTAAAAGATGCTTCGTCCCTTGTGGAGCAGGTATCTCCAGGATGGCACGTCCTCAAATCCAGTGCTGATTGCAATGAAGTATTCACACCCGCAATGGCTCCAATCAGCCATTCAATCCTCTCTGGGTTACATGGGTCATTGGCAGATTGCTTGCACATATTCAGCTGGTCCAGAAATTTGTGCCAGCTGCTGGCAGTCCCCACAACTGCTTAGGCTGAGTTTGTGTGAGGTGCCAGATGCCATCTGCTTCTTGGAGGAAAGGATGGCATCGGACAAGTCTGTATTGGTGCTTCCTTTCTTCCAGATGTTTAATTCTCACATTACCGTACAAAATTTAAGAATGAAATCTCTGTGTGGAGAGAGAGGGGCATATATTTGGGAGAGGAAAATTCTGGCCTGTCAGCATGGAGCCACAGGCTAGGTAACTGGGAGCTGGCATTCTTTCTAGTTATTTATAAAATTAGCGGCTGTGGAAATTAACTCTAGCAGTTGTAGACCTATTACTGTTAGTTTTATCATCATCCTAAAACATCTCCCGAGGCAATCCCTGGAAATTGGATTCTATTGTACATTGCAATAAATCCATAATTGATTATGCTATGGAGCTTTAGTGCGGATTCAGGAACTGGATCCAAAAAGTAAATAATACATTCAAAATTTTGCTAGAAGGCTAAATTTAAAACTTATTTACTGAACCTTTTGGGATTATCCCCCCTCCCCAGCTGCACCAGCTAATGACAACAGCCCCGTCCTCAAAGTGATGCCTCATCAGAAGCCTATTGAACTGAATGGCCGTTGCACAGGTACAGCTCTCCGGGGAGAGGAGACCAAATTTGATGTAGCAGCGCTGAAAGGTGCAGCATATATTGCTCACTCTGGCCTCCTCTATAGAGGTTTATCCAATACATTGCACACACAAGTCTGTGAAGATAAAATTCAACTGCATTATTACATTATGAGGAAAATATATGCCACGGAGGCCTTCCACAAATAAGGGTGCATTCGCCTCTCCTTAATGCTATTAGTCACAAATCTGCTGATTTGCCTCTGTTCTGTAGGCTCACTCTCTCTCACACACACATGATGGGAGGTGAAATTCAGGGCACAATCTGGCCAAGTTAAGTACTTTAAAGCAGGGGCAAAACTAGGCTTTATTTCAGCCACATCAAAGATCAGTTTGGCACACACATCCCAGTGCATTTGTGTACACACAGGCTGGGAGCCTCAGTAGCACCCCTCTGGAGGCTTCGCCCAGGGCAAAACCCCAACTAGCCCAACCCCCTGGCCGTAGCTTCAGCTCTGCTTTAAGGTACCTCTGATGTCATCAGGACAGAGTTAAGCATGCACTTATTTCTTCCACTGAAACCCATGAGACTGATGACATAACCTTAATACGTCTACTAAGAGGAGACTCTCATTGATTTAGTCTCAGACAATGTAGAAACAAGACTGAATCCCATCGAATACACTGGGGCTTACTTTCAAGAAATGCGGATAGGATTTCCCTGATTATGTGTTTAACTTTTGCTGGATTCCACCCCCCATATCCATCTTATTACTCTACTTGGAAAGATCCTCTGTAGTTTTTCTATGTTGTAGAAACTTCTCCAAACTCAAGAGTTTTCTCAGTATATAACAAACCCACAAAGACACACTTCATGCAGTTTTGACTAATGTACACATTTTTGCAAACATTTCCCCCTAATATGATGTTTTTGTATGATATTTTCACTAATATCTTCATTTTTATGCACACTCCCCCCCAATATATGCATTTTTGTAAACATTGTTCATTATAGAACTGCATCTCAAAATTTGGATAAGGGTGAATTGGGAAGGATAGCTGTGTTTCGGTTCATACAGTTTCAGAAAGTGCAAATTTTATGGATTACGCTTTAAATGCACAAAACAGAAATCATTGCACTGATGGGACACGTTAGTTGAATACCACTTTTAATTTCCAGGATAGATTGGCCTGACATTCAAGGCATAAACAATCCATATGTCAGTGTTTTATTTTTTAATAACAGGTTTTGACTCCTGAGTCTTCTAGCGCCAGCACACAACCTCAAACCCTGCTTGAGTAGTTTGCTGCAAAAGCACATTTCTTTTGTAAATGACCACAGCATTTCAACTAACCAGCCCATCAGCAAGGGTAAGGGAGGTTCAGTTAGCTTACTGCTCAATTTTCAGAGTCACTGAAGCAGTTAAGATGTGTGTTGTTTCAGGAAATAATTGTCTTCAGGCTTAATCAGTTGCCTGGTTTTCAGTTGTTGGATGGAGGGTGCTAAGGAGCTGAATGTATTGCACAGACTTTCAATAACACTATGAATATAAAGTGAGAACCAATATCATTTCTCAGCCTAGAGCCTTAAAAAGGAACATCTGCTTTCCCGAATAAACATAAAACTTCATCAATTTTTTATTTTATTTTTTTAAGATTAGGGTTTACCTGAGATCCAATTCACGGTTAATAGTGTGATGTGGAAGTCACTTCCATATTGAACCTGTTCCAAAATGCACTAGTAAAGTGAGTCATCTTACTAATGTGTTTCCCTCTTAAACCACAAATGCTCCTTCCTAGAGGTGGATGATCATGTGAGAGCCTGCGTAGTGTTGTGGTTACACTGTGGGACCAAGGTCACTAGGAAAATGCAGGTTCAAATCCCCATTGGGTGAACTTGGACCAGTCACTGTCTCTAAATCTAGCCTGCCTCATATTGTTGTTGTCAGGTTATCATAAGGCAGAAAGAACAATATACACTGTCTTGAGCCCCTTGGAATAAGATAATCACAAATATTTTAAAGGCCCATTATTGGTCCCAATGTCGGAATATAAATTTCCCTATACTAGAAGGAGACTAAATGTCATAGAAATTATGTGTTACTGTCTGAATTGAACTCTATTAACGTCTAGGTCAAATAAACGAAGTACAAAATTACACATCTGTTTTGTGGTTCAGATTCATGAACCCACCAGGTTTTTGTTTTGTTTCCCAATAAGAAAATTTGTGAGACTTGGCTGTCAGAAATGGGAGCTGGCCTCCTCCTCATAAAGTCAAGAAAATTGATGTTGCACATCAATAAAACAAGTACTCGCTTCTCGTCAGCAGGATGCCTTGATATATTGCCTCGTGGAAGCGGGTGTGTTGCAGTCAAGGGCCCTTCCTCCCTCAGCGCAGCCATGTGAGAAAGCAGAGAGACTGGCATCCCCTAAAATGGGATCTGCCATGATTTCATAGCCTAAGCCTGCCAATAGATTTCAGAATCTGCTCATACCAAAGCTGGAAAACGTAATTTACATTTGGTTACCACCCATTGAAAGAGAAAATAAAGACATGAGTTTGGACGTAGGGAGGTGTGACAAAGACAGATTGCAAGACACTGGGGAGAGAAAATGAAGGGAATAGGTGGCAGTCTAGAGAAAAGACTATTCTGGATATTGTGATACCTTTTAAGCATGGAAAAGGATACCCTAAGGTAAGACAGAAAGCCATGAATATTTAGTGATGGAGGCAAAATTCACAATTCAATTCAAAATTCGAATCCCCCAATTCAAAAAGTCTCACCTCATTTTGAGTAGAGCCCTTTGAATTACGAGTGCTGGGAGAAATGGGGTTCAACCCTGTTCCTAGGCTTTCCTATTAATTCCCTTCCTTTTCTAAGCACCAGACTTTCGAGAAGCGAACGAGATGACAATGGTAGGGAGAGCCTGCAAGGTATAGGATAGTCCTTCCAGCCTTTTCTTAACTGGAAATGAAAAGTATCCCAGGGGGTATGAGACTGCAGTTTCCTCTTTCTCCCAATTCAATTCAGCAGGTAAAAGAAGAGTACAAACGGGATACATAAGATTGGATCACTGGCCACTTCACTAAACCAGCTCAAGAAGACATCAGCTACCAAATGCTTCTGCAGTTCCAAGTCTAGTTTTGAAATACTACATGCCACAGAATGTCATCTACTGAGTGCTGCCAAATTCTGGAAACCCTTGCATGTCAGATACCAAACACTACAAGAAAATATTAAATATCGCTGAATTTCAAATACTGAATGTTTCTTATCAAAATGTGCCAAAAAGAAGAAAAAAAGAAGAAGGATTTTAAGGCAATTGCAGAATACAAATTCATTTCAGTTGTAAATTACAGCCTTTTGTCTCGCATGTGCTGTGTTTCAGCCCAGGAGTGACATTTCCAGTCTGGTCTGTTTCCCATCAATTTCACTTTCTGGCTTTCAGATTCTATCCCACCCCCCTACAATTCTGTGAGATCTGATTTTGGAAAACAGGAACATCCATGCTCACTCCTCTCCCCCACCCCCACCCCCGATTTCTTTTAACTGGAATTAATTAAAACATTTTTATTTGAGTAATAGCTTGTGCTAAAAACTGGCTGAGGAGCTGGGAATGGACAACAAGGGATGAATCTTATCTTTACGGCCTTGTGGCATCATCTGAAGCATCTGGATATTATCAGATGTTGGAGGCAGGGTAGTAGCTTAGGGAGCAATCCTAAACTCAGGATGATGGTGTAACTTGTGCCAGCCTCAGTTAAGCCAGTATAAAATGCGCCAGATCCAGAGCTTGGTCAGGAGGGGGAAATGCCAGCTGAGATGATCCTGGCCCAGCAGAGTGGAAACAAGCAACCCAGACAGAGAGAGCCAACTCAGCTGGCAGCACCATGGGAACTGCACCCACCTGTCGACATGCAGGGGAGAGTTCCCAGGTGCCCTTATCAGGTGTGTGCAAACTGTGAGCTCAGACAGAGAAAGCTCATGGGAAGCAGTACGCAACTGAAAGGGCAGGAACAGGGGACAAAGGGCACACAGCAATGCTCACTGCAGCAGCCAATCAGCAAGCACAGCACACGCCCCTGGTACGCACACCACATGACCGCCAGATCTGAATTCAGAATTGCACCCTTAGATACAATCTTCCTGTGCATATGCAGGGCCGTCTTACCCATAGGCACTAGGGGTGAGGGGCACCTGGGCGCCAGGCTCTCGGGGGCGTCAGGCCGAGAGTCCAGGGCCGAGATTTGGGGATTGGGAAGAGCCGACAACCACTGCCGAGCAGAGCAGAGCCTGTTGGAGCACTGCAGCTCTTCTGCTGCAGGAGAGCGAGGCGTTGAGGCAGCCTGCCGGCTCCGCCTCCTGCATGCCTGGGATTGGTGGACCGTCGAGAGGCCCACTGCATGGACACTGCTCACATGAGGCCTCCTTGGCCATGTGTGCCTCGCCAGCCCGCCCTTAAAAAAGGTCAAAAACTTTGGGGTTCCCCCCTAAAAAAAGGTCGACAACTCTGCGCAACCTGGGGGGGGGAATCTTTGCACCCCAGCGCCGCATATGCTTAAGACGGCCCTGTGCATATGTTCTGCTATCCCAATTTCCCAAAACCTCATTAGTATAGCTTTGACAGAAATGGAGTGTCTGTAGTTATTCAGCACCTCTTTTCAGTTTCCATGCATATCTTTGGTATCAATAAATATCAATATCAATAGTTGAGTATCCAGAGATAAATTCTGTGCATGTTTGCTGAGAATCCCGCTAAGGCACTCTCCTAGTAATTGGAAGTTGGTGGAGTGGAGGTGTTGAATGACACACAACAACAACAACAAACAACACAATCACTGCACACAAATCTGTCCCTCTCTCTTGCACACACTTCATCACCCCATCCAGAAAAACCCAGTACCCTTACAGATCATGGGCCTGACTTTGCTGAAGTTAAGCACATTCAAGTCTCATTGATTTCAGAGGGAGAGATTAAGCAAGTCAATAGGACTTAATTTGGCTGGATCAAGCCCCATATAATTCAGGAATATCTGTGCAAAAGGGCACTAGAACAGCTGCTTTAAAACACGTGGGTGATTATGCTAACTTCAATATCACATCAATTCCTTATGTGTAAGAACTGCCTCCCCCTTAATCAGAAGACTTAGTGGTGTGATTTGCATGCCACAAGATTTGGAGCAAAAGGAATTCTGCTGACACATATTTTTGTTTGTTTGTTTGTCAAATAGCTCCCACGTGAAAAGGAATCTCTTACATGACACTTCAAAGTAGGTGGTGTGTGTGTGTTGGTGTGTGTTTTGCAATTTACTTTAGTGTCTCCCTTACATTACAACCACTTTAGCAGATCATTGATGGCTTGGCTTCTTAAATGACCTGGGTGTGGGGAGAGATGCTGAACATTTGGAATATTTATTCTCATTTTTTTAAAATGAAGATAATTTCAAATACATATTTTGGGTCCTCTATGTTTTCTGGATACGTGAACTGATTTGAAGGCAGGGCACGCATTAGATCAATATCCTCCCCACCACCCCTGCTGTATTGCTCCAGTCCTACTTATCTCATTGTAATTTGCTAGTATATTTATGAGACCTTTATTAAGACAGGGCAGATTTATTTTTAATTTGCTTTAAATTGTTTATGCTCTTTTAAAATGCAGTGTATCCTCTGTATTGGGTTTTCGCTGTTATCTGCCCGGCAGTGATAAATTGTTATGTCCTAATGAGTACATTAAGATCCTGGGCCATTGCTGTGGTCTGTGCTAAAATGTGAGCTGGGAAATGAATGAGAGATGGGCTGGCAGGGCAGCGAATGAATCAGGGAGATCCGGTGCTTGTGCTTCTCAGCTGATCTTCTGAATCATAGAAAATCACATCTTACTTGTCCCAGAAGATGGCGTGACAGATGGCCTGTGCACAATGCACAATGTTTGGATGGAATCGACCTCTCTCCTTCCACAATCTAGTGTCTGATGTTTTCTGTAATTCAGGGGTAGCAAAGGTGACTTATCCGCAAACATTTTGGGCTACAACTCGTATCAGCCCTAACCCAGCATGGTCAGTTGTCAGGGGTGGCAAGAGTTGTAACCCTCAACATCTGGAGAGCACCACACTGCCTATTTCTGTGCAACTGACACAATGCAATCCAATGAGTGTTTACTGTCCCATGAAGCTCACTGGGGCTTACTCACTACTAAGTGAGTAAGTGCCAGGCAGATAACATAGGGCCACAGCCTGAGCGATTGGTTTTCTGCCATGCTTTGATGCCACCCTTTAGAATCACACATTTAGAATCACCCTTTAGAATCACAAGAGGGCCTTGGAGGCTATAATGTTTACTCTCTTGCTCAGTGCAGGAGATCCCAGAGCTGGAGCACCCCAAAGCCTTTGCTTGAAGACCCAGACTGAGGGAGAGTCCATCCTTCTTCTAAGTAATTGGTTCCTTTGATGGATTGCTCTTGCCACCAAGAAGTTTCTTCCAGTATTCGGCTGAAATCTGTCTTCCTGTAATTTGTCAGAAATAACTCAAGTCCCTCTTTCCCAAAGGTAGGCATTGCAGTGGAAGCCTCTTCTTTGTGCAGATCAGCTTAGGTAATGGCGTTGGGGCTTCTGGTCTCTGTGTGTCTGCCTGGATGAAGCACATTCCAGGGTGGGTTTCAAGCCAGGCTTTGAATTGTGGTTTAGGGTACCGTCAAGAGTGGTTCTTGGGTGCCTATGGGAGGAACCAAAGGAGTGTTTGAGGGCACAATGGAGCTCGTGGGCGCCACACTGACCCCCACATCACCGCTTGCGCTGGTGTGCACCTGCTTGTCTCCATGCTCTCAGAGTAGGCAGTTCTCCCCAGTGCAACCTGTCAAGTGGATACAAACTCGGAACATTTTTAGATTTCTCTACCTCTGTGCATGTGAGCAGTATAATTTGCCAGGGTAACTGGTTAGATGATTGCTATCTATCTAATTTAAAATGACAAAAGAAAACTTTTTATTGATATTTCCCTGGTGTGTTTTCCCACAAGTCTCCCCAGTAAGCAAGGAACAATGAATTTTGCTGCTTGTGTTAATGAAAACAGCCTTAGGACTTTATTTTATTTTTACTTCCCACATAATTTTGCCCTGTATTTTGTCAAATTATTAGAGATCAACACAGCATGGAATGGAAAATAAATAAATAAAGATAGTTTCCTTAGGCTGAGAGGCTACAATGAGATGAGAGGGTTCTTGGGAGCCTGTCAATTCTGAGAGTTTGAGATTAGGAAGGAAGGAAGAGAATGGGCATTCAGAGTTTGAAAAAAAGATTTGACACAAATATCTCAACTTTCACTTCATTTTGGCCCAAACTAGAGGTCATGTTATGCATGCCTTTAGCCCTTGCTTTTTTAAAAAAATGGCTAGCTCAGGACTGTGATGGCTGTGGGGCTTTAATCCTTTGCAGGCCCTCCCTTGAATCAGGAGTGCTCTTCTTAGCTATTTGCAATGGAAGGGAATCTCCCACTGGTGCGGAGTGAACATACCATCCTTGACAAATAGCTGCTGCATGCAGGGAGTATTGATTTTAATCAGAACATGGAAGCTGGGGGGCAAAAGGTAAAGCCCAAATACCATGACCCTCCCCCAGCCCCCTCCCCTAGTAATGCCGGTTATTTTTCTATTTAAAACATGCATGCCAGGCTATTTATATATTTAAAATCATACTTTTGTTATGTCACATCTCGTCTGCCTCTTATTCTAGACCTGGCTTACACCAAGAAGAAAGTAGATCAGCTCAGTTCATTTTAACAATGTTAACTCGACACAATTCAACCCGTGTACATAAGCTTACAGGGTAGCATTTTGTAATTTTGTTTCCAATAAAATTAATTTGAACTGCCCATGTCTTTTACTGCAAGATACAAATACCTTTCTCTTGCAAACTGTTTTATTCTGTCTCTTCTGTACATTTTTATGTTGTGATTATAATTTGTTATTGCTGTCCTAATTATTGTATTCTGTATTTTAAAATATTGCATGGTGTTTGTATTTTTCGCCCCATAGGACGCACCGGCCCATAGGACGCACCAAGTGTTTTGGGGGGGAGATAAAGGAAAAAAAAATATTTCCCCCCAGGCGCTTGTGGGGCCGGCAGCATGGAGAAGCGCTCTTCTCCCTGCCGCCCGCCTGCATACCAGGTCCGGGGACAGCGGGAAGACGGCTGCGCCTCCCAGCTGTCCCCGGAGCTTGCGGGGCTGGCGGCGGGGAGAAGCACGCATCTCCCCTCCGTCAGCCTCCAAACCACATCGGGAGACAGCGGGATGGCGGCGTTCCGTCTCCCTGCTGTCCCCCGACCTTGTGGGGCTGGCACTGCGGCTCTCCTGAAGCCTGGAGAGCGAGAGGGGTCCAGGCTTCAGCGAACGCCTGCATTCGCTCCATAGGACACACACACATTTCCCCTTCATTTTTGGAGGGGGGAAAGTGCGTCCTATAGGGCAAAAAATACGGTACTTTGTAAGCATTAGATTCAGATCTCAGCTCAAAGCTCATCTCCAATACAGATTCTATTTTTTGCTTGGGGCAAGTCATGATCTCCCAGCCAGTTACCTCCACATTTCTTTTTAAAATGCATGTTTATAAGGCTGGAAACCTGCTTCAAAACCTGGGACCGCCCGCCTCCCCCTCATTTTCTTGCTCTCCACATTTTGCTGGACTTGAAATCACAGAATGTGGAGGGCAGGCAGAAAATGTAATGATTGCAATGAACATTCATGGTGGGATGATAACCCAGTAGCAGAGCACCTGCGTTATATACCTGGCACCTTCAATTAAAGGATCTTGGGGCTGAGTTAGAGCTCTTCATCCTGGGACCTTGGGAGACTGTTGCCAGTCAGATTAGCCCCGCACTCGATGGCCCATAAATCTGAGTTACAGGCAGATCTGGACTCTAAAGATATTTCAAAAGGAAAGGGTGACTGCAGCAGTATTACGAGTGCCTAATGGAGAAATTGTTATGCAAAGGGAAGACGATGTGGAAAGAAGGATTTAGGAGTCTCTGTGATAAAGGCCGGGGTTTCACCCTCAATTATACTGGTGCATTCAGGAGGGCTAAAACACTTAATTACAACTCTGAGTGTCTCTTTAAAGCCTCGCGTGATATAGCAGGTCGTTTAGCAATAATGCTCTTCGTTTACATTATCCTGCCTTACCACATCCACTAAACTAGGATGGCATTGCCCAGGATTAACATTGCTCCACTTCTCAACTGGTTTAGCGAAACTTTTTTTAGGCTAATGCTCTTTGCTTTTGAGCTCTAGCAAGCACGTGGGGGCGGATCATCCCTTTCCACCCACACTCTCAGTGCACCGTAATGCACCTCAGCGAAGGTTGCCAAAGAAAGGTCTTAACCGATGTGACAACCAGTTCCTGTTTCTTTCCACAGGGCTAGAGAAACAGGAACTGGCTGTGACATACATCAACTAAGACCTTTCTTTGACAACCCTTGCTGAGATGCATTAATGGGCCCAAATGAGAAAGAGGCGGGGGTGGGGGCGAGAAAGGGATTATCTGACCCTGTGTAGGGGGATAGGCAAGAGCAGGAGAGAGAGCATTTGGGCAAACTGTGATGCTTAATTTCTGACCTTAGAATAGGTCTGCCTGGGCAAAAGAGCAATCATGAAGAGCAACTACAGTGTGAAGCTTTGAAACTGGGATGCCCTGAGCCAATAACCCCTCCCCTCTTTCCCCAGCAGTTCCTCTACCATCACACAACAAACTGCCCTTTACTCTGGGGGTGGGAAACCAACCTATGGCCCTTGGCTTCAATATCTGTTTGGAAACTGAATGGATTTCTATTCCACATTCAAATAACTTCTGATGCCCCCCAAGAAACAGATCAAATACACTGTTCCACTCCCTGAGAACCACCCCATTTGTTGCCAACCCAAAGTGCAGTCTTCACAAAGAATTACATTTGATTCCATGTCTGTGTATTGAGGAGCTTGGAGAGAGAGAAAGGGGGCAGGGGAAGGAACAAGGGTGCCAGGATGGAAGGACTCACTGTGCAAGCAGTGAGCTCAAACCTCTGGCAAGAGGGCTCCTCTTTCAGCTGCCTGAAGTAAGAGGGCGGGTGATAAGATGCTCCCACCTACCACAGGCTTTGGGCCCTGTCCATCATCAGCTCTGTCCACGCCCACAATTGCCATGTGGCGCCCAAAAGACTATCATTGAGGGAATAGTGTTTCCTCATCCCTGCCATCGTTGGATTGTGGCCTTTCTGTGTTTCTCTCACTACACAAAGCAAATTGTCCCTTCTGTGGATGTGAACTGCTTTCAGACACTTTTACTGCTCCAGGTTATGGATGACAACTCCCTTGTTAACCTGGCCTGCCCTCCTGCAGGTCTTGGGTGGCCGCTTGCTCATCTAAAAAGGGGAAACAAAAAAGGGCACAGATTTCCATAACACTTTATTCTGCTCATTTATATGTGTAGATACTATTGGGAAATAATTCTTATGACTAAAATAGGAATACATCTCGCTATACTGGAGGAAACACTTGCCAGGTGAACTATGTGGCTGCTCTGCCTGTTGGGCATATGCCAATCATCAATGGGCAGCTTCCCAACCCCTGTGCTTCCCTCTTGCTGTTCTGTCCTGTCTATAAACTGCACAGCCCTTCAGATAGAAGGCACCTTAAAAAAGAGGACTGTTCTGTGTAAAGTCAGACAGGACACCAAGATGCACCTTACCCTAGGCCCTTTATGTGGCTCCAGTAGCCTGGGGGGTGTTCCTTCTTTCTTCTTGCACCAATATCATTCTTTTTCTCAGTTGGAGGCAAGGGCATAACCGGGGGGGGGCAGGGGGGCAGCTGCCTGCCCCCCGATCAAGTAAAACAATAGAAACACTTAACTAACTGACCAATCATGCCACCCCCTGAGAAAAGTCTTGCTCCCCCTAACCAAGTCCTGCCCCCCCCAGGCTACACGCATGGTTGGAGGGTATCTTTTGTAGGTGTTAATGCCACTGGGTGTGAATGGGCCCCCATTGCTCCTGCTTATGAACTCCTGCTTATGAAAGTTCAGTCCGTTATAGGGGGCTAGTCATAGCTCTCTTTGTGGCATTGCTAGGTGCCTCCATGTAATGTTTCCAGTACAACGGTTGGTTAAATAAACTATCAATCAATCTCTGGCCATAACAGAAGTCTGCTGATACCTAACCTCCCTACGCTTAGTGCTCTTGGTGTTCTATTATATAAATGTATGTATTTAATTGAGAGGAAAAGTGGTAGTTTGGTTATGTAACCCTTTTAAGGTCATTATGAAGACAGGAGAAACTGACGTTGTTTGCATTTTCATTTTCCACTGACTCAAGAGTTTCTGCGTTTGCAAAATCACATAGCAGTGGTAACGAAACTAATTGAGCCTGGACCACTTAAGCAGATGGCTTTTGTGTGCCACAGCATCAGAACAAGTGCCATGTGATATGCCCAAGAGCCTGCAGGGATTAGTGCTATGTTTTGCAAGTAACAAGAATAGAATATATCTACCTCATCTTTCCCCTCTATTTAGCTTGCAAGAAAGAGTCATGTGTGTGAAATAGTCCTAAAAACTAGCAAAATCATTATTAGGCAAGGAATGGGTTGGCTTTAATCGGTAACATTATTTATAAGTGCAATCACACCACACAATTCTGCTGCATCAGGATCATTCATTTCAGTGTAGTTGTACAGGAAGACCTTTTAGCACTGATGCTTTATGGGAGGGGTGAGGAACCTGTGGTCTGTGGGCTTAATTGGACCCACCAAACCTCCCCTGAGGCTGCTTTGGCAAAGCCACACCCACCTGCCCTACACCTGATGTCTTATATGGCAGGCAGGTAAAAGCATGTTTGGACCAAAGGGAAAGTTGCAGGCTCTGCTAATCAGGTGCAGGGGTGCCAACTTCAATAAAATATAGGTGGCCCACCCCGCCTAATCTATCCCATGATGTGGTGCGCACACACCATTTGAACGGCAGGTGCACACACACCATTTGAACGGCAATGCCCATCAACTTGGGGGGCCCTCAAATATTGTATTGTAAAGTATGAAAATAAAAGTTTGAAAACAATTCACACAGCTCATGAGTACCATATTTTAAAAAATAAGAAGGCTGTATGTAAACCATGAAAGTATATGACCCCATGAGGAATAATTAGAGCCAAAATAGGAGCCTTGATACCTGTTTTTTTTAAAGTCTATGCATAAACCCAAGTATGACTGTGTTTAATAATAATAATAATAATAATAATAATAATAATAGAATTTATATACTGCCTATATCCAGAGGTCTCAGGGCGGTTTACAGAACAAAATCAGAATATAAAACCACAAAATATATAATTGAAATAAAAACAACAACCCATCACACACACCCCCAAAAACCCCCCACTACATTTTAAAAGGGCATAGGATGAATCCCGGTTGCTAGAAGCCACATGTTACTCATGTAACAGAAATAATTCACATTTGTCATTGGAAACCAGGTTCACTTGTTTTAATAGCACCTCAAGGTAGAAGTAACACACTTACCCTTTGTAAATGGCATGATCTAGAATCAATCTAGATTGAAAGCAGCTCATTGACAACAAGCGTGGACGCTTCTGGAGTAACGAAAACGACATTTTCAGCTACAAATCAGTTAGTGTGCGCACAGTTGATGTTAAAGGGCATTTTCGCATTATAGTTTTCTCAATTAGTTTGAATGTAAAATTTTGATTGGGTAGAATGTACATTTGGTTTTAAAATGGCTCTCCTCTGCTTTGTGACACGTATTAACCATAGCCACACATGCACGCAAATTGCATGAGAATGGCTTGGGGCTGTTTTTAATGGCTTATGTGAAAATGTGTTTAGGATTGGGCAATTTATTCCATTGACTTCAGTGAGACTGACAATTTAATCCTAAGCAGACCTTCTTGGATATAACTTCCCTTGAAATCAATGGTTTCCCAAGTACTTGTGCTCAGAATTGGGGCTTAGCTGCCCTGTAGACAGAACTGTAAGTTAATTTATCAAAGATAGAATTGCTAAGGTTTTCCCCATGAAGGATACAAAAATGCTTTTAGTTCGGTGAAGAAAAAGAAAGGTATTGGCATGCAAGCCTCATCTTCAAAATCTTCCAGAGATGGCCATTTCAGAAAGCTTATACCCCATAGTTTTTAACTTGAATAAAAAAATCCTTTTATTATCCTTTACATGCCTACTCTGAAGTAAAGCCCTGGGTGTGTATAGGATTGCAGCCTATGACTTCGTTGTATGATATCTGTACTATACATATTTACTAAGAAGCCCAAATGAATTTTTAAACTCTTGTGGAATTTAAATCTGATGCACAACAAATTCAAAATATATACATGGATACTGTGATATTATGGCTTGAAAAATACCCTTTTACGTATATGGGAAGTTTTCATTCAGGGGTGCTGGAAATAGGTAGGAACACAGCAGGAAAAGAAATGAAAGTAATGGTAAATTCTCAGCACACAATTTTCAGGTGAACCTGCTGTGCAATATCTGGTATAGAAAAAAATGATGTGGTTTGCTTGTGAAAATTTCTGGTTTTGTGCAAATCTGAAGAATTGAAAGGGTGGGGGAGGAATATAGTTCTGAAGTGCACCAAAATGATTATCAGAATGGCTGGAAGAGAAATCAAAGCACTTAAGCAGTAGCAGGTATGCAAGAGGGAGTAGCAGAAAGTGACGATTGATCCACCCCAAAACACATAAACAAATCATCTGCATCCCTAAGTGGAGTGGTTTGGAGTATGATTTCCCCCACATTTATTGGATTATCTCTTTATCAGGTAAACCCAAATTCACAGGGTGGAAGCATTGAGACTGGTGTTGTCGAAGGATAATGTCAGGTGGGCCATGCAACTTGAATGGGAATGCAGACTGTTGCAAACACACAGGCAACTCAGATGTGGACGAGCTCATAGTTTCAAAGCAGGTAGAGCTTGGGAAGGGACCTGCTTTGCGTGCCGAAGGTTCCAGGTTCAATGCTTGGCATCTCCAGGAACCAGGGAGCAGGTGATGGTACAGACAGCAATGGCCAGTCAGAGCAGAGAGATGGGCTAATCCTATGGCATGATATGAAGCAGCTTCCTGTGTCCCAGGCTTCTGTGAGAACTAGTTACCTTCTAGTTTCTATTCTGCAGTACCTCCTCAGTTTTACCAATCCCCTTAATTCTTTACTTTCTTATTTACTTAGTAGCTAAGGCGGAAAGTCTAACCATGTCTACTCAGATGCAAGTCCCACTGAATTCAGTGGGGCTTATTTCCAGGTAGGCAGAGTTAGCCTTATTTAGTTACCAATCTCTCTGGATAGCTCACAAAAATAATGAGTTGTGTTACACAATAGAAATAAATACTCAGCTGTGAAAGCAGCCTTGTGACTGTGCCTATCTTTTGGGCTGTTTGCAGGATTGCCAGCAAATACACAACACCCACAGTGAATCAAATTGATTTTGTAGCTTTGGATCAGGATCAAAAAAAAGATGAAAATAGGCACCCAATGAATTCATTGAATCTTGGTGCAATTGTGACAATTGATATTGCTTCATGCACAATTATTTTTAATTAAACTTTCATTGGAGCCACAGCAAACAATCATTAGTGCCTGTTGCATTGGTTAGCTTAAAGGCTATTTAATGAATATTTTCTCTGCCTTTCCCAGAAAACTCCCTTAATCCCTTTCTAACGAAGCTGAAAAAAGCCCAGTCACATATTGTCGCCTTTCCCAACTTGGTGCTCTCCAAGTGCTGATGGACAACCACTCCTAACATCCTTGTCCATCGGAAATGCTGGCTGGGGCTGATGGGAGTCATTGTCCAACATCTGGAGAGCAACAGTTTGGGGAAGTTATATTGTACGTGGCCTCCTGCGTGTTTGACAACATCCCTCAGTTCTGCAATCCCAGGCGAACAATTAGAAACAAACAAAATTAGCAGCATCTAGTGATTCACCATCTATCGTGGTAGGCTGTGTTTGGCTTGGTAGGTTACATGTTTTGCAGGCCTGGTATATAATTGGCAAGATGGTTTAAAGTAAAATTGCCCCCTGGTAATCTGTGGCAGTGACCATGTAAAGTTAATGGGTCAAATAATTTGTACAAATATGATCAGAAGAAACTAGTGTAGCTGAAGAATTTTATTTTATTTTGCAGGGTTGGGGAGAATATCAGGCACTGTGCCATCAGTGCTTAGTGGGCCAATTTCTTGCTATTACCACCCATTAGCTTGCCCAATTCCACTGGGCTATATCAGTATGTGAGCCAGTATGGTTTCAAACTGGCTGGAGGACCGTGTGTTGAGATGGGAGCAAATGACCCCCAATGTCCCTTCCTACTCTGATGATTAATGCACCATGGTCCAGGAGAGTTGTAGGCCAGTGGATGCTGTTGCCTCTTTTCCTTGTTATTCTCAGTGTGTACACAGTTGGCTAGGACAAGTGACCAGACAGGAACAGCAAGGAGGGAACTCTGGGAGCCAGTAGGAAGTGCCCTGCTGATGTGCATTAATACCCAATATAAGCTGATTCCTGAAGCCAGCACTGACCTAAACCTTTTCTGACTTACTGGATGCTATGGTCAGGGGGTGAGGCCTTGTTCATGGTCAGCAAGGGCCGTCTGCTTGGCATTGACCTGTGACAGTGCCTTTTCAGCAGAAGTTCCCTGTTTGTGGAATGCCCTCCCTGATCAGATGTGCCCTGTCTCCATCATTATTGACAATCAGGTGGCATTTGAAAACATTCCTTTTTCCCCAGGCATTTGATGGCTGAAGAACACAGTTCCTGGCAACCCTGGGATCACTGGGTGAGAGAATGTTTTTAACTGTTCTAAGAGTGTTTCTAACTGTAACATTTTAGAATTAATGTTGTTAATGGTGATAATGATGTATTTGCTGCCCTGTGCTTCTTTGGGAGCGAGGAAGGGCAAGATACAAATTCAATAAATCAATGCATTGGAGACCTAAGAACAAGAAATCCCCAAACACATTTTATGATAGAGTCATGGTCCACCCCCCCACTTCCAGATAGCTTTTCGGTTTTCCTTTGGGTGTCCATGCTCAGGAAGACTTGGGCTGTGGAGGACCCTTTTCAGCCACCCAGTGTGCCTAACCTCTAGAGATTTCTAAGCACTTTGGAAACAGCAGTTAAGCCTCCCGAGACCTTGGTCAGGTTAGAGAATTATCACTGTGGAGTTTATAGACAGATAATCTAAAGTACAAAAAAGGCTTATGTCCTGAAACTTGCCCTCCAGGGTCAAGGACCAAGCCAGTGGCAGAAGTACATACACAACCCTTCTTCTGGCGTAATCCTACAGCTAGAATCTCCCTTACATCTGTGCATGTGTAGTGCTATAATTAGAATGGCAGCTGCTTAAAGATTTACCTCTGCCTCCACTCCAAAGCAGTTCAGATTTTTGTTTGCTGTGCACAGACTTCCTGATCACTGAAAGGCGAAGGTGGGGTCATTCCCACCCCCCACTCTGTAATCAACATCTTTCTCCACTTGCTTGTGTTTGTAGTTGTACACAGCAGAGGATGGATGGTAGCTGGGGTAATCAGATTGTAATCCAATGAGCAGCCAAGATCCCCAAAGAGACACACTTGCCTTTTGCTCTGAACTATATTTGTATTTCCTAGCCAGTTGGAGACTGAGGTCAGAGTGAACTGCAGTCACTTTCCGTATGCACTGGGAAGTCAGCAAACAGATCGGTTTTGTATGCCACTTCTCATTTGTCTTTGTTTCCTCACAAACATTTGAAGGAGGGGCTGCAGTTCAGTAGAAGAGCACAGGCTGTGCATGCAGAAAGTCCCAGCTTGAAGAAAAGTCTGAGGTCACAGGTGATGCGAAAGTCCTCTACAGAGTAGAACAACCTTCTCCACCTTGATGGATTCCAGTGGTTGCTGGACTACAACTCCCAACATCCCATGGCCATTGCCCTTGCTGGCTGGGGCAGATGGGATTTGGAATGCAGAGAAGGCTACAGGCTGTGGAAAGCTGGAGTAAACAATGCTGGGCTGGATTGATAAACAGTCAAATGTGGCATTAGGCAGATTCCTCTGATTCTCAAAGAGAAAATTTAGTGTAATTTGGCAGCAATTCAAAGAGCCCTCCCATTCAATTTTTCTATGATCTGAAGAAGGATATGAACACAAATGTGGTGCCATCTGCTTTGCTTCACAGTCTTGACATTGAAGCTTAAAATGAGATGAAAACAGAGCTTGCATGAACTAAACTGGAGAGCACAGCAACCTGGAATTGTTTCAAGACCCCTTGAGGTTTTCAGCTGGATTTCCTCTCAGTAAATGAGAGAGGTCATTAGGTTATGTTTCTCTATAGTGCAAGCACAGAAATGGTCTGTTGCCTCTGTTATACTCTGATAATTTTGTTTTCCTAGTGAGTTTACCATCGATCTGACATCACATTACATTTTATCCCCATTATAAAATGAGGCCTAATGCAACTGTTTTTCATTAGCGTCTCAAACAAGCTGCACAGGAACTTTCTCTGGTCTGGTTCATACAGGGGTTAGGAGGTGCAGGGCCTTTATTAGTTATTACCTCTCTTTCCATTGCAGAAGTGCAGTCTTCACCCCCTTTCCCAGCACCCCATCCGTTCTCCCAAGGGCCAAGAACTAATTCTATCATGCTTGCATACTCCCGAGTCTCTCAAGAGGAGACTCTTCAGTCACAATAAATTATATTTGCTGATTTTGTGACATGAACTGTTACCCATTAGGGAATGAACTGACACCAATAAATTCATTCCACTTAGCAGCCTCACACCATGTTGGAATTGGAGTTCTAGAGGTGAAAGGCATAAATTTGCCAGGTGGGTAGGCAAGGCTCCTTCCTCCTAGGATCATTTGCTGCACTTCTCCTATGTAGGCTGCCTTGGTCAGGACAGCCCAATGTTAATTTTGCACTGACTACTATCCTATTATACTTTTAAAAATGCCTCACATATGATAGAAACTTTTCCTGCAGTCCAATGCACCATTGCCTGTAGTCTCATAAGTCTATAAGACTTTTTTCTATAGTCTATAAGTACCATTGCCTGTTAAATTGCAGCCGATCCTTCACAAAATAATAAAAATACATTGGATCTAGAGAAATGCATGTGGGTTGAACATGACTTTTGGCCACCCCCAATCTATCCTCCAGAGGGATTCCAAAGTTTAGGAGACCCAACTGAATGGGGTGGGCTTATGGAAGATACCTCTGCCAATTTAGGTAGATCACCCCTTCTCCCACAGCTAGTGGTAAATTCTGAAGTAAAAATGACATTGGCAGTCCCACCCACCATTGAACCCAGTGTGTTTTGACTATATGCAATTTTGGCTTTGGGCCCAACCCCCAAAACATAGCCCCCATGTAAGTTGTGGGCTTACTGTGCTTAATTTTGCTGTGCAAATTTGTTCTATGTTCAGTTCCAGATACAGTGGTACCTCGGGTTACAGACGCTTCAGGTTTCAGACGCTTCAGGTTACAGACTCCGCTAACCCAGGAAATATTACCTCAGGTTAAGAACTTTGCTTCAGGATGAGAACAGAAATCGTGCTCCAGCAGCGCAGCAGCAGTGGGAGGCCCCATTAGCTAAAGTGGTACCTCAGGTTAAGAACCGTTTCAGGTTAAGAACGGACCTCCAGAACGAATTAAGTTCTTAACCCGAGGTACCACTGTAGTTTTGTTTTTTGTTTTTACACCCCCCGCCCAAAGAGCAGAGTAAAGATATGTAGGGGAAATGAAAACTGGGCAAAAGTGGAAACCTGACTATTATTTTTAATGGAGTTGTTTGTAGTGATGTAGTGAATAACTGTGTTCTAGCCTGATTCACTTTATAAAAATCTGTCCTGACACCCATGCAGAAACATGATCACCTCTTCAGCCATCTGACCCAATACTTTTGAGGTTTAATCATCTGATCAAAAGGCCTGATGAAACTGCCATTTGTTCGAGTGACTGAAAGTCTGTCATTGTCCCAAATTACCAGTTTGACAGAATGATTAACAGATTATGGGACATGTCACATCCTATTAATGTTGCCCTTGACGATGCAGGGGAATAAAGGAAAGGTTAAATAGGGCGAGTTCATAGAAAAGTTTGGTCTCCAGCCACGCCCCCTTTAAATCTTCACTGAGTGACTACCACCATTGAACTCCTGTGCAGACTGATTCCCCCCCCCCTTTTCCTTTTTAGTTACTTGTGTGAAGAAAGCCTTGAATAGCCAGACAGATTAATAGCAGTTATTGGGGTCTGCTATGGAGGGTTCACATCTCATATAGCTGATCCGTGCCATGTGACTACAACCACAAAATGAGATCAGTCTCTCATATCAGCTCTCCAGTTATTACGGGAAACTCAGTGCCTGGATAGGCTACCCTAAGCTAAAAAATAAATAAAATTAAATTAACTGAACACAAAGCAAGCACTGAAGAGAGGAGTAAGGCAAAATATTTTTATCCGACTCCCAACCTTTTCTATGTTTCAAATGCATTTTGAGCCCGAGTTAAGCTGCGGCCAAGATAAGCTCCAACTTCTTCGCACAAGCAAGATTCAGAAATGATTATCTCAAGATTTAGAAATGGTTATAATTAGCATCCCAGCTCATTATTTTATTAATTGTGAGCTATTTAGCAGTTTTAAGAGTTATTTAAAACACTGAGTAACTCAAATAAAAATTTTAAACCCTCAAAATAACAACTCCAGAATGACAGTCCCGAGAGAAGCCATTTCTCAATATGGGTTCTGTCAAATAAAAAGTCATGCCTATATAATGAATTTCTGGATATTCCAGTGACCCTCTCTCCCTTGGACCATTCACAGATCTCTAATACAGAGACTGGCATGCACACTTCACCTTTGAAGTGCATCTGAAACACATTCTTTCCCTCCAAGAATTCTGGGCACTGTGGTTTGTTAAGGCTGCTGGAATTGTAACTCTGTGAGGTGTCCAGAATTATTTTGAGGGGGGAGGGAAATTTGCTTCAAATGTGCTTTAAGGGTACAGTTGTGTACACAGCCTTAGAATGCCAACCAGGCTACGACTGTTTATATTGTCACTTACCTCAGATTTAAAGAGAGGTGAGTTAAGGGTCCCTGATGCTGTGACAGGGGGTTGACTTTAAATTCACTTTGGCCCCCAACTTCACCTCCTGAAAGTGTGAACAAATCAGAAATTTAAATGGGTTCAAAGTTGTACTCCAGGATAAATTATTGTAGATACTTTTTGTACCTGAAGCACCTCAAACGAAAAGCCAACAGGATACCAGTCTCTCCTCTGAAGCACATTTACTTTTAAATTACATATGTCAGAGGCAGGGAAATGGCACTTCTGCTACCTGAAGCATTCACTTCACATTATTTTGTGGCAGGGCCGGACCTGGCTAGCCATAACTCTAGACACAGGTATGCCACGTAAACGAAGTTGGGGAGAGAAGAAATATAATGCAATGCACACTTTCTTCCCTCTTGGTGCTTCAGCACAAATTATTTCTTCATGACTCTCAAGAGCTTAGCAGTAGTTATGCTAGCTAAGCAAAAGCATTGGTAAGTCAATGAATAAAATAAATAATTGTCATAGTGGATGATTATCTTGGCAGCTACTGTCAATCACAATGTGCATCAAGCTTTCCACTGCCTCTTCCTCTGACTGAAAACCAATGAAGCTATTGTATAAATCTTGTCCATCACAGATAGCTTGAAAACTGTCGACTTCTCTGCTTTCTCACACATTCTACCAGTCCTTCGAGGTGTTTTATGCTAAGTAAAACATTTGAAAAGTTTCTGAATAGGACATCAGTGCACATACCAAAACAGCTGAAGAGGCACAAAATAATGTCATCTCTCCTGGGACTTAGGTTTTATTGATCTATTGAATGGTTTTGTGTTTCAGATTTATACCACATGCTTCATTTTACTTGCTCTTGGTGACAAATTCAACAGATTGTTCGGGTCAGCAGCACTTGAACTCAGAACATTTGATCTGTACACCAGCACTTCTGTTAGTGAGCTACTCCTGGTTGCAAAATGAAATGGAAAGAAGCAGTATTTCCCCCAGGCTCACGTGGTTTTCCCAATGACAGTCAGCTGGTCCTTCCTGTCGTGTCCTGTGATGTTCTGCAAAAGGCATTGAACTTCCCCTGGTAGCAGCTCTTTCACCTTTCCTATCTAGCTTCTATTCTTCTTCCTCCATATGACCTCTCTCTTCCTGCATCTTTCAGACATTGGCCTCAGCTAGTGAAGAGCTTATTAAGGATGAGGGCTGAACTAAATGGTCTCCAAGTTTGTCTTTTGTCTTGAAAGTATCAATGGCAGGGGCTAGTCCCAACCACATGCTCCTTAATATTATGTTTTCCCATGTTCACTGACACATGTTCTGTGTTCTGTTGTCATTCGGGTAATGAGGCCTATTTGGAGCAATGGCAATGGTTCCTATATGAGTCACGAACATTAATACGTGGTGTTTTGATCCTATAGCAAATCTCTTCTGATGCTATCTGACAGTGCTGGCCATCTGCCTAATAGTATTTGGCCCAGTTCTACTTTCTCTGTTTTAGTAACCATTTTCTAACACAGGGTTAAAGAACACGGTGCCCGCAGGTGGAAGTGCAACTCCTATGGCACCAACAAAAGTTCTCAATATATATACAGTACCCTCAAAAATCTACAGTGGACAAGAGACCACTCTTCCTCTTCATTTCCTGTTTCTACTAGCTCCATCTCTCCTACACCAAAATGTGCTCCCTCAGACATGCCCACATGTTATTGGATGCCAGGATTCAACATCCACCTTCCCTCCTACTCTGAACAGAGGAGAGAAGTAAAGAGCTTATATTGTGAATGACTGGTGGCAGCTCATGACCTACCCTCCTAGCCTTCCTCACCTTGCTATGGCGTTATGTGGGTTCTGTAGATGCAATCCCCATTGCTACAGGCCATTTGACAGATATGAATTCTTGGCCAAATAATGTTTTGGGTTACAGCTTTGCATTTGGGGAACCTGATATGCATTAAAGGCCATCCCATGGCATTCCCATTCAGCTCTAACTGTATTTTGTCATAGGCTGACAACGTTACTGTTGGGGCCTATGCATGATAAAAGGCAGGGGTGCTATCTGCATGTAATAAAAAATGTATATCTGTCCATTTTTACTAAATGATCAGTCACTATTACTTGACAACAGATGTGGGGCTAATAAAATCTTCTGAGGTGATATATCAGATAGCATACTCCCTGACAGAAAATTAGCATGGCATGTAAAACCAGCTACCATATTCACACGAATCTAATGGGCCATTGAATCTAATGCGCACCTCAATTTTCAAAACCTTAAAACCAAAAAAACATTTGCTGGCAAATGTAAATGTGCCATCAAATTTAATGCACACCCTAATTTTCGCAACGTAATTTGGCCAAACAAGGTGCGCATTACATTCGGGTAAATACGGTATTTACATTACTCAGCAACCCAACTTGGACTTTGTAATGTCTGTGGTAGGATTAGTACAATCTTATCACATATAATATCAGTACTGAGTACACTTATAATTCATACCTGCCCTTGATAACACTGAAAACAATTGCTCATTAACTTCCCAAGGGCCTTCCCAGAATTCTGTGGTGCAAGATCCTAGGTAGGGTGTGAATTATTGTTATTCTTTTTAATCAAGTAGAAGATGCACTTTGTCATTTCTGATTTCCCACCCCGCCCAATGTGGCTTGAAAGGCTGTGAAGTGTCTGTAGTATTGGCTGTAAATAAATGGCACAGGTTAGCATGTGGTGGACCAGCAGCAATATTTTGAATGTTTTACAGGGGACACTGGAAGCATCACTAATATTAGCTAGCAAGTTCTATGCCAGAGAGCAAGTAACCTGGCCAAAACCTCATTCTAACAGCCATCTGAACCACACCAAGGTCTGATACGTGGCTTCAGGGACTTGTGTGTTCCAGGCCTTGCCTCCTTACAGAGTCAGATCACCACATAAGAAATAGTGTTATTTTTCTGTAGTGTGTACTCTTGCAGTGGTGGTATATTTCCTGATGCCTCTGGCACTGCCATAGCTGCGAGAAGTAATGTCCAGAGCTGAGGGGTTTTATGTGGAAGAATCATTAATATCTGTTGTTGTTTGATGAGAGTGGGAGTCACTAAGTTCTTCTGCAGTGATGGAAGGAGACCTGATAGTTATATCTCACATGCTTGATATAACTCACAGGATGGAGCGAAACCACCACCCCCACTCATCTCTTCTCAAACTCCACCCCACCCACCCACCCACACACAGAGTTATCCTTTTGCACCTTGATTCATAGTTTGGTGACATAACTCTGCATTATGCTTATGGGCTGGAAAGCTGTGCTGCATTCCCTGTTAAAGTACCTCTTGCTTTTGCCATACATGTTTTAGTATCATTCACAAATGGTTTTGGAGAGTCGTTCTTCTCATTTGGAGTCTTCTTACACCATTCTCAGGCTGTGCTGTGGTCATTTCTCTAGGGACTCATCTCTCATATGAACTCTTTACAAGGCTTTTAATAATCTTTCTGCCCAATTGCCAGCTCCTCTGTGCCCTCTGCAGACCACACTGAAGTGATAGGCGGTTTACTAGTGTGGTGCTCTGAAGATGGGAGCACACATAAATCTTGTCAAGGTTTAGCCAAAGGATATTGAGACAGCTCAGATAGCTACTGCAAAGAAACACAAGGCATATTTCCTTATCTCTCTCTTTTGATGCATGCATCAAATACTTTGTACTCTTCCTATGCACATAGCTTAATGTTTCTGTTGCGAGCTACCAGTCATTGCTGACTTCACTGTTCAGTGGCTATGCTGTGCTTTACATGATGTGTCAATGACAGCAGGAATCCAGCTTCCTGCTAATTTGAGTGCTTCTTCCAAGCAAATCATACACTCCCCTTGCTTTCCCTGCAAATGGTACTTTAAATCCAGTTGGTGTCTGCAATCTTTTCCTTATGAATTTCTATTATTGACATTTTAAAATAGAAGTTCAACTCTCTCATGAAGAATGGGGTTCATCCACATTGAACTTTAATGCAGATTTGAAGCTGTGTGAGCCTCTAATTTCCCCCCCAGCAGCCACGTTATGTCCTCCTTGTGTAAGTATCAGCAACCCCCTTCCTTTGCTAAATTTGGATTTTCCTGATCTGCAGATAAGCTGATAAGCAAAGAAGACCCAATATAAAATGGCATGTTCTCCAACTGTGGGTGTCCTGAAGCACATTGAGTGAGCAGGTTCTTTTACATGTGGTAACATTTTGTCGGGTGCCACCTATTGCCACAGCTCTTATTTCATTTTGTTCTCATCAGCCCACAAGAAAGAATGTGACCTGCCTTTGACTGCCAGTTCTTCCTGAAGGCATGTCTCCATACTCAGAACTGCAGTTGCACAAAGCAGCTATATTGAAAATAAAAATTGCCCTTGCAGGTACAGAAGGAAGGAAAGGAAAAAGGAAGAAACTTCAAATCCTTATCTGGCTTGGAGTGACACACTTCTCCTTTTAGTTTTTACTGCTCTTTTGTGAAAATCTGATCCCCCCCCCCCCAAAAAAAAATGTCTTCCTATATACATAAAAAGGCAAGTCTGTCATCATGTTGCAGTTTGCATGGCCGCCAGTAGGCAGCCACAGCAACGCCAACATAATGACAGACTGGCAGACAGCTGAGCAAGCAGTCAGTGTCTGTGGCAGGTGGCCCATGACAGCTGTTTAAAGGAGAGTGGGAGACATTCCAGAGAGTTTGGCAAACCATTCCCTGAAGTGCCTCCCCATCCACTTCTAAAGGCAGCTGGCAGGGCAGGCTTGGCAAACTGCCCTCTGAAGCACCTCACTCACTTCATAAAACCGCACTGCAGCCACGGTTAAAGGAAGGCAGGAGGCCCTTGAGAGAGCAGTTTACCATGCTGCTTTTCCCTTAAAAGGGGTTGGAGCAAGCTGTGAGGGGAAGGGCTTGCGGCAAGTTGTGACGGGACAGGTGAAGGGAGGTGTAAAGGAAGGGGGTTGGCCGGGTGTGGGGCAAGGGGGTTGGCAAAGAAGCTAGTAGGCAGGTGGGTTGGCAGGCAGAGAAAGTAGGGGTGGCAACCTCTCGTATTTAGAACAATCATTTACAAATAAAAAGTTGTGTGCACAAAGGTAAACAAATGCCTGCATGCATGGCCACCTGAGGTGCTTATGTCTGGTGGAAGGCACAGGGAAACAGTGACCCACATACACATAATGTGGACACAGCCCAGATATAGAATGCGATACTCTGATCATTAACCATAGTCACATTTAGAGAGTGTATAAAACAACTTATTGAGACACCTGAACTGGTGGCCAGTTTGTTCCCAAACCCTGCTGCTGATGCATCTTGGGGCTGACAGTAACCTTTATAGCCCTCTGCAGTGGACGCCTACTTCTGTATGAGCCATCCTTCTACTAAGAAAGATCTTATCAGAGGCCCTCTAGCATATCCCAGTGTTCCCAGAACTACTCATTCAAACTTCCATTTGCCACACCTCTTTCTCCCAGGAAAACCCACTGTTTAGCCCTGAATCAAAACAAATGGCCATCGGGTTTTCCGCAGTGTGCTGATGTAGCACTAAATAGTTTTAGTTT
Organism: Podarcis vaucheri; assembly: GCF_965113315.1. Classification (NCBI taxonomy): domain Eukaryota; kingdom Metazoa; phylum Chordata; class Lepidosauria; order Squamata; family Lacertidae; genus Podarcis; species Podarcis vaucheri. The sequence continues at coordinate 61,433,527 of NC_138762.1, read as the reverse complement.
TCAGTGAGGCGAAAGCAAAACTGCTCCAACCCATCTCTTGAAAGGGTGGGACCAGCAGAAAACCGCTTGGACTCGTGCTTTCTAGGCACTGAACAACTGGAAGTGTGGACAAGCCCTAAGCTTGGACTAGGGAGAGGGTCTTTACAGTGGCTGCCCCTAGGCTTTGGAACATGCTTCTTCAGCAAACTTTTAAAAGCTGAAACCTTATTTTGGGAAGGATTTTGAAATATGAATGGTTTTAAGCTCCTGCACCGATTTTAAATTGCTGCACCCACTGCATTGGATCTATTGCTGAAAGGTGTTTAGTTGTTTTAGTGGCTGCCTGGTTTTCTGTGTGTGTGTTTTGCAGTTTAATTTAGTAGTTTCGCTTTTTAAAATGTATTGCTAATCACCTTGAGTTTTGCTTTATTTTAAAGGAAAGGTAGAGGCAAATGTTAACCCACAGCTCAAAAGGGGTTCTTTGTGGCTTTCCCAGAGCCCTCGCTGACCCCCGTTTGTAATATGAGGTCTTGCTATTTTGTTCACCAGCCCCAGTGATCTTGAGCTAGAGAACACAACAAGCAAAGCTTTGCACATGCCCGACTATGGATGGGTCCAAACCATGTTACTGTCACTCCACATTTCCCCAGTCCAGTGACTGAGAGACTCAGCAACAGGAAGGGAAGAGTTTATGGATAAAGAGCATAATGCTCATGTCTTTAAAAAGGTTCTGCTATATTAAAACTATATTCTTCAACCAATAAAAGTAACTTTTATCAATTTAGCTTTATGAAGATTTAAATATATAGGCAATAGCAAACCAGCAGCAACTTGTGTATTTTAGATTGTAAGCCTGAGGGCAGGGACTAACTTAACATCGATGTTTATAAGATGCTCTGTGAGGCTTCTTTTAACTGCAGAGCAGGGTTAAAATCCTTCAAATAAATAAATATCACAATATTCAGGATATTGAGATTTAGAGATGGAGGGCCCCTGCAGCCTGGTGTTTTTGTGCCTGTTTTCTACAACATGACCTTGATGCAGTAATAGTGCTTCAGTGGTGGGTTTATACTGCACTGTCCACACATAATCCTACTGTCAGGTTTACTTCCAGATCCTAGCTCACAGAGGATCACGCTAGCCAGCGGTTGTTGATTAAAAGTCTTTATTGAGTTACAGTCTCCATTCTTGAGCTGCTGCATGCAACCCTACGCCTTATGCTTAGGTCGGCGAAGCTCCTTCTGAGTCTCCGCCCCTTGCGCACCAACTTAATATCCTAGCCCTGCTCCACCTTTTCCGCCTGACAGTTCTCCTCTGGGTCCCTCTGCCCCCCTGGGTCTCTCCCTTCCGGGATTCTTCTGACGCTGACCCCCCTGACTCCCCTGTCTCCTTGCGCCGGGCTTTAGGACCTGGCTCTCTTTCCGGGCTGCCTACTGCGCCACCTTCCTGTGCATTTGAACTTGGCGCGCGCGCCCAACCTTCCACTTTCCGTCTAACCGTCACTTCGCTCCCCGATGAAGGTGTGGCCACTCCTGACTCGTGCCCTCCCTCCTGTTGTGAGCTGCCAGCGCTAGTTCCCAGGCGCTCTTCCTCTTCCCTACTCTCTGGCGGTGACGTAGGTCCCGATCTCCAACTGCTCCCCTCTGAGTCCCCTCTGGCTCTTTCTTCCTGGGGTGTCCCCCTAGTCTCCCCCCTTGCCCTTGCCACTGGTGCTCCTCTTTGTGAATCTTCTGATTCACTGGACAGACTCGGAGATCTCGGGTCGTCGTCGTCACTCATCCTTTCTTCTGCCTCCTCCCCCTCGCTCTCTGTTTCCTCCCTTGCCCTCGCCTCTGCTCCTGAACCCCTGACATCCATCCCCCCCTCAAAGCCCCCCCTTCCCCCCTCCCCTCCCTCCGGTGCGGGAACTGGGTGCTGCAGTGTCAAAGGGACGAATGTCGGGTACAGTTCGCTTCCCGTGGCCGGCCTCCATCCGCAGACTCCCGGTTCTTCCTCCCTGCTCTCGTCAACGACGGTCACCTCTGCTTCCATCTCCGTGCCGCCGTGCTCGAGACCCTGGTTGTCCCCGAAAAAGTCCATGTCGGTCTCTCCCTCGCTTCCTTCTGTAGGCGTAGCTCGTCCTGGACCCTCCAGCCACTTCCTGCGCCACTGCTCCTCTGGTCGATCATCCCACCAATACGAGGGTTCTGAGGCAGATCCCGAGGGTGACCCCTCCGGGGAACGGGCGTCTCGTGTCGGTTCCTCATCCGAGTCGAACCCCCGGAACGTGCTGGCTGAAAGCGTGGGCGTGAAAAGCCAGTCGTCGAAAAAGTCCGCCGGCATTGGCCTATGGGGAAAGAGGGCATGAAACTCTTCCTTGAGCAGAGGTTCATCTAGAGCGTAGCCCGGCACCCAGCTGTTGGCATTGGCCGGGGTGCCCTCCTTAGCGAGAAGGTATTCTACCCCCTCTTCCCCCCATCTGGAGTCCAAAATCTCCGTGACTTCGTTGAGGCGCACCTCCTGTGCCACTCCCCGTTGCCTGGTTCCCTCTCGGAGCGGACTCGGCGCCGTGCCGGGTTCCTGAAACCTGTGCGGTGCCTTGTAGGGAGTGAGCACCGATCTGTGGAACACCGGATGCATTCTGGAACCCTCCGGAAGCGCCAGCCTGAAAGCCACCGGGTTGACCTGCTCTTCGACTTGGTAGGGCCCCAGTTGCTTATGCCCTAGTTTCTTCTTGGCCAACGACCTGGCCGGCACTGCGTGGGCTGCTAACCAGACCCAGTCTCCCACCTGGATCTCTTCGCCAACCCTTCTGTGTTTGTCTGCCTGCACCTTGTATGCGTGTTTGGCCAGCTCCAGGTGCCGCCGCAGCTGATCGTGAACCTCTTGCAACTCCGACGCGAACGCATCTGCTGTCTGCGGCTCCCCCTCCACCAGTCTTTCCAGTCCCGGGAAGGTTCTGGGGTGCCTCCCGTTGTTGGCGAAGAACGGCGTGACCCCCGTGGACACGTGCTTCGTGTTGTTGTAGGCGAACTCGGCGAGCGGCAGGTAATCCACCCACGTCGCAGGCTGTTGATTCGCATAGCATCTCAGGTACTGCTGCATGATGGCATTGACCCGCTCCGCTTGCCCGTTGGTCTGCGGGTGTCTCGCCGACGCCAGGTTGATCTTGACGTTTAGGAAGCCCATCAGCTTCTGCCAGAAATTCGAGATGAACTGCCGCCCGCGGTCGGACAGAATAGACCGTGGCAGACCGTGAACCTTGAACACGTGGTCTATGAACAGTTTGGCGGTTTGTTCCGCCGTGGCCACCTTCGCACACGGGATGAAATGCGCCATCTTGGAGAACAAGTCCACCACCACCAGCACGGCCGTCTTGCCCCTCGAGCTGGGCAGATCCGTGACGAAGTCCAGGGCGACTCTCTCCCATGGCTCGACCGGAGTTTGCAGCGGTTCCAACAGTCCGGCCGGCGGTCTGTGCACTGGTTTGGCCCTCTGGCAGGTGTCGCACCTCGCCACGTAGTCCGCGACCTCCCCTCTCATTCCCGGCCACCAGAAATCCCTGGCGACTAATTCCACCGTCTTCTCCTTGCCAAAGTGCCCGGCAGTGGGCGCGTCGTGCAGCTGATGCAGTACCTTGGCGCGAAGTTCGTCTCCCGGCACGTAGATGGCCCCTTTGCGGATGAGCAATCCATCTCTCAGCTGGAACCCGTTGGTCGCTGCCGTGCCCCTTCGCATCTCAGCCATCTTTGCTTGCGCGAAAGAGTCATTCTGCAACGCTTGTCGCACCGCCTCCAGGTCCACTGTCGCCGCAGCGCACGCCCACACTGTTGGCGCGAAGATGTGCATGGCGGCCGCTGGCGTGGCGTCCTCCAGATACTGTGGCTTACGGGATAGCGCGTCCGCCATGATGTTGGTGTCCCCCGGGACATACTCTATTCGGAAGTCGAAATTCGCAAAGAACTCAGCCCAACGTATCTGCCTCTGGTTCAGGAACTGTGCCGTGCGCCAGTGCTCCAGATTCTTGTGGTCCGTGCAGACCTGCACCGTGTGCTTGGCTCCAATCAGGAAGTGCCTCCATGCTTTGAACGCTGCATGAATAGCCAGCAACTCCCTGTCCCAGATGGTGTAATTCTGTTCGGACTTGCTGAGCTTCCTGGAGTAAAACGCTCCGGGCCTCCAAACCCCCTGCGGGTCCTTCTGCAGCAGGACTGCTCCGACGGCCCTGTCCGAGGCGTCTGTTTCAACTCTCATCGGCCTGCTAGGATCGACATGAAGCAGCTGTTCCTCCGAGGCGAAAAGACGCTTGAGTGCCTGAAAGGACTGCTCCGCCTGCGCTGTCCAGATGAACTTCTTTTCCTTGGAACTGAGCGTGTCTGTAATGGCTGCAGTCTGCATAGCGAAGCCTATGATGAACTTGCGATAGAAGTTCGCGAAGCCGACAAATCGTTGGACCTCCTTCCGGTTGCGTGGGCTTTTCCAATCCAACACCGCTCGAACCTTGGCGCTGTCCATGGCGAGCCCCTTGTCAGACAACCTGTATCCCAGGAAATCCACCTCCGTCACGTCGAATTGGCACTTCTCCAGCTTGGCGTAAAGCCTATGTTGCTGGAGCCTGCTCAGCACTTCCCTGACGTGTCTGTCATGCTCCTGCTGCGATTCCGAAAAGATCAGGATGTCATCCAAGAAACAGACGCACGTCTTGTAGAGGAGCCCCGCCAACACGTGATGCATGAAAGCTTGAAAAACGTGGGAGCCATTTTGCAATCCAAAAGGCATAACTCTATATTCGTAGGTGCCCAGGGGTGTGAACATGGCTGTCTTCCACTCATCTCCTTCCCGCATGCGAATCAGGTTGTACGCCCCTCGCAGGTCCAACTTGGTGAACACGCTGCCCTTGCGTACTTTCGCGAGGAGGTCGTCGATTCGGGGCATGGGGAAGTCCGATGGCTTGGTGACACTGTTCAAAATGCGGTAGTCCACCACGAGCCTTTTCTGCGGCGTGTCTCGCTTCTTCACAAAGAATACAGGACTGCCCCCCGCTGCCTGGGACTCTCGGATGAAACCGCGTTTCAAATTATGATCAATGAACTCCTTGAGTTCCTGCAATTCGTCTTCAGACATGGAATACAGCTTCCCTTTGGGCAGCGCCGCCCCCGGCAGCAGGTCAATCTTGCAGTCATATGGTCTGTGGGGGGGTAGCTTGTCTGCCTCCTTCTCGCAGAAAACCTCCAAAAATTCTGCGTACTTGTGGGGAATCGCTTGCAGCGTGCCGAGCAGCAGCTGTGACTCCTCTTGCTCCCCTTCTTGCTGGGGCATGATGCAGTGTTCAGCACAAAAGGAAGAACCGAAGGTCAGCTGCCTCTGGTACCAAGCCAGCGTCGGGCTGTGCCCGTCCAGCCAACTCATGCCCAATACGATAGGCGTGTCTGAGAGTTGAGTGACGTTGAAGCTGATAATCTCCTTGTGATTTCCAAGCCGCAGCACCATAGGTGGCGTCTGCTTCACCACTTGCCCCCCTAACAGCTCCCTGCCATCCACCGTGACAACCTGCAGTGGCAGCGCGGCAGGCAGCAACTGTATAGCGTGCCGGTCCTGCCCTATGAAGTCTGCATTGCTTCCCGAGTCGACGGTGATTGGCACGTCCATGGTGATTCCATTGGGTAGCTGGAGCGATGCGGTGAGCCTCACTACTGGCTTGGGCGGGAGGGGGTCCATGGGCGGTAAAATCTCTGGGGACTGCTTCACTGACACGTCTGGCTGGGCCCCAGTGCCTCCTCTTCCAGCCAGACATCGTCGTTTCCCTGCTGTGGTTCTCCTTGCTGCGTTGCTGCAGTCACCATTGCTGAGGCTGCAGTGTGCTTGTGGAGCCTCCGGGGACACTCTTTCGCCAAATGGCCTGGATCCTCGCAGATGTAACACTTCCTGTTCCCTCTAGGAGGCTTCGCTTTCACTGCTGCCGGTGCTAGGGCTCTGGCTGCTGACTGAGCCCTTGCACTCCCAACCTCCATCGGTTCCACCCCTCCCCCTGTTGGGGGCGTGGATTGCGCACGCGCTGCTTCTCTGGGAAGGAAGGAGGAGCCCCTGGCTGGTTCGCGCCCGCTGCGCCCTTCGTCCCTGCTCCACGGACGTTCTTCCAGCCGCACTCCCACCGCCAGCGCCCTCTGAACGATCTCCTGCGTGGTCCGGGGTCTCTCCCCCCTCGCAATCTCATCTTTCACCGAGCTGTTCAAGCCCTCCCAAAAAAGGTCTCTGACGGGAGCCGAATCTCTGTCCCATTCCAGGGCACTGACCAAAGCGAAAAAGCGGGCATGATATTGCCGTACGCTGGCCCTCCCTTGTCTTAGTCCGTGCACCTCCCTTCGGGCAAGATCCACGTCAATGCTTGATAAAAAACAGCCATCCATCGCTTTAATAAAGGCGTCCGCATTTTGGAGCGCAGGATCCTTATCCCTCCACAAATTGCGCAGCCATGCTTTAGCGTCTCCATGCAAATGGGACATGATGAACCCCACTTTCTCTTGTTCATCTCTAAAGTCTTTGTGCAGTAGTTGTAGTGCACACATTACGTCTGCTCTAAAATTGGGGTACTGTTGCAAATTCCCATCGAAGTGCGAGACCAGACTGCCTGTGCGTCTCCCCAACCCAATCCCCTCTGATTTGGGTGTCTGTTGCCCCTGCTTCGTAAGCACGTCCAACCTGACCTGGAGATCCCTGTAGGCGGCCGCTGCGTCCTCCTCTCTCTTCCTGGACGCCACCGCCTCGGCAGTCAGTCGTGAAACCGCGTCTCTGAGTTCCGTTATTTGCTGTTCGGCCGTCATATTGTCTACCGTTCGTGAGCTTTCTTGTAGGCACCCGCTTTCCCTCCTCTCCGCGAGGTCGTGGATGTCCACAATTTGAAGAGAAGGAGCTTACTGTCAGGGTTACTTCCAGATCCTAGCTCACAGAGGATCACGCTAGCCAGCGGTTGTTGATTAAAAGTCTTTATTGAGTTACAGTCTCCATTCTTGAGCTGCTGCGTGCAACCCTACGCCTTATGCTTAGGTCGGCGAAGCTCCTTCTGAGTCTCCGCCCCTTGCGCACCAACTTAATATCCTAGCCCTGCTCCACCTTTTCCGCCTGACAGTTCTCCTCTGGGTCCCTCTGCCCCCCTGGGTCTCTCCCTTCCGGGATTCTTCTGACGCTGACCCCCCTGACTCCCCTGTCTCCTTGCGCCGGGCTTTAGGACCTGGCTCTCTTTCCGGGCTGCCTACTGCGCCACCTTCCTGTGCATTTGAACTTGGCGCGCGCGCCCAACCTTCCACTTTCCGTCTAACCGTCACTTCGCTCCCCGATGAAGGTGTGGCCACTCCTGACTCGTGCCCTCCCTCCTGTTGTGAGCTGCCAGCGCTAGTTCCCAGGCGCTCTTCCTCTTCCCTACTCTCTGGCGGTGACGTAGGTCCCGATCTCCAACTGCTCCCCTCTGAGTCCCCTCTGGCTCTTTCTTCCTGGGGTGTCCCCCTAGTCTCCCCCCTTGCCCTTGCCACTGGTGCTCCTCTTTGTGAATCTTCTGATTCACTGGACAGACTCGGAGATCTCGGGTCGTCGTCGTCACTCATCCTTTCTTCTGCCTCCTCCCCCTCGCTCTCTGTTTCCTCCCTTGCCCTCGCCTCTGCTCCTGAACCCCTGACACCTGCTTTATTAGATGTTCTGCAATACCTCCCCAGTGTTACGACATTATTACCATCTGGTGGGATACTCTTGCACTACTGTGCAACAAAATCGAGACAAGACTTCCAACGATTGTAATATGTAACATGAAAAGTTACAGAATTTCAGCAGGAAACTGCAGGATATGCACCAGCATGGAGCTTTTGCAAGCACAATCAGCAATGAAAGCAAGATTGCATATAACTGCATCGATGCCATTATGAGTACAAATAACTGTGAATGCATAATAAGAGGGACCTTAGGTTTAGATTCTAAGGTGAGTGGAAGGAAGGAACTTCACAGAAAGGAAGTTTCCCAGTCCCTCTTTTGCACTACATCCACCTGCACCTCCTCAAAAAGCTTCCCAGAGAGCCCCCCCCCTTCAAAATAACATGGTGCATCTATGCTGCTTACCAAGGGGGGGTGAATGGCAGCAAGGAGCTCAGCATGGTGTGGGCACAGCAGCAGAACCAATCTGATGCTCTTGTTTCCCTGCCTCCCGAAAGCTCCCATTCTACTAATTTTCCCCAGCAGGAGTCTGCCCCAAGCTACACACTTGCTCCTTCAGAGGGAGTGCAGCCCCATCCACAACTTGCCTATTTCCCAAAGATGGGAACCAGCCACTCAAAGGGCCTCTGTCTTCCCAGGATCCAAGCACAGTTGGCTGACCCTCATCCAGTCCACCACTGCATTCAGACACTGAACTGAACTTTCCCATGCCTTAAACAGTGCCATAGAGATATAGGGAGGAGATGTGAGCCAATGCAGCCACAGACATTTTCACCATAATGTGTTGTTGGGCCTAAGTTACTGACAGGCTTCTAAGGAGTTTATGGGGAGCTCTCTGAAGAGCTCACTGGCTAGCAAACTATAGTAAACAAAGGCGAGAGAGAGAGAGAGAGAGAGAGAGAGAGAGAGAGTGCACGCTTGGCCATGAAACACATTGCAGATACAGCAAAGCAGCCCATAATTAATGGAAAGACCCAGGGCATGGAGGCACAACCTGGAAGGAAAACATACTTATTAGAGTTCCAGCAAGAGTGCCGCCTTTTCTCAAAAGCAGAAACACCTGTACAAGTTCTTGTGCTCCAGTCTGAAGCGCACAGATTTCTGAGAAAGCAAATGCAATATTTAGCAGCGTTTTATGCTATGAGAGCTCTTGCTATTCATTTAAAAAAGAAAGGAAGAAGAAAGAATCTCTTATGAAATGCATGCAGTGCATAGTTTGGTTAGTGCTCATTCATTTCTCTTTCTCCCCAGTGTTGCGACCACTCCTCCTCCTCACTTCTGGCCAGGCCATTTTGGAATAAAGTGGTTGCTATAACTCATGAAAATAAAACACATACGCCACCCTTGGAAGACATGTATTCTATATGAAAATTTGGTTTATGGCTGCCAGACCCACAAGCCTGAACCCACAAAGTAATTCCACCAGCATCCATCTGTCAGGCAGACAAGCTAAATGAGAGCAAGAATTTATGCCATTCCATCCTGAATTGGCTACTTCTGGTCTTCCATAGCTAAGAAGATTAGAAATGAGACTCATCCCTATAAGCAAGGTTTTCTTGTTGCAACCAAACACAGAGAGGATTTGCCATGCAAACGCAGGGAGGGAAATACTAAAAACAGATCAGAATATTTCCTCCCCAAGTAGGAAGGTGAGGCCCTGTGTAGCTGGATGAATACATGCAAATACCTAATAAGAATGATTTCTTCCTCCTGCATATTAAATTGGCTCTAGAAAAAAATTAAGTCCTGCTCATGTGCAGTTTGCAATTCTGTCACATGCACACTGAACTGGATTTGGAACCAGACAGCCCTCTATAAAGTAAGACACACTGGACACCTTCCATTTGTCACCATTATGCCAGTTCAGCTCCCAGGAAAACTAGCTCAGCCAATACACCCCAATGCCTGTTAGTCCAGATGGGACTGGGCCACTGACACTGTTCAATAGGACTGGCATCTTCTCCCAACAGCATTTATTTCATGGCAGATTGTGAAAAATCCTGCATTCACCTGAGGATGACACATGCATGGAATAGTTTATATTCCATGCATCTTTATAAATGCAACTGGGTAACAATACAAGTCTGGCATTTGGCTTGGTTTTAGGCAAATCTTCCAATTTCAACATTATCCTTGGAATTACAGCAATTTTATCCCACTACCTATTGTTCCGAGTCTGAGTTTAGTAATAAATTCCCCAGAGGGACAGACCTTTTGACTGCCTGGGTCCGCAGCTAGCCAAGAGGCTAGAAAACAAATTTCCCATCTAAAAACCATTTGGAGTAAAAGCAATCATTTCCCCCAGCATTCCTGGCTTGCAGTCAGTGTTTGTCTTTCCTGCTTTGCAGGGGTAAGTCTCTGTTAATAGCCAAGCATTCCAGCTCTAGAAGGATTCACAATATTGCATTAAACATTATCCAATCTGCTATGTAACTGTATATGTACACACATTTTGGATAGCTCTGATATACACAGGGTGCACGTTTGCATGTAATAATATTTACCCTTTAAAACATTTTCTAATGAATGATATCTGAACTGACCCATCATTGTTTGGACCCTGTTTGCAAATCGAACTCCCATCAGCCCCTGTCAGCATGGCCAATGGCCAAGGATGATGGGAATTGTAGTCCCACAACAGGGTACTAGGTTGAGGAAGTATAGGTTATTTGCACTGGTAAGTACAAACCCAGATGCAAATCCATACAAACCCAGAAACTGAATGCCAGGAAGCCAAGTTCTTTCCCTCCTTGGTTCTCTGCCTGCTCCTTGCTCTGAAGGTTTAGATGCTTAGAAAACTGGAAAGAATAAAAAAGTCATCAAATGCTGCCTATTGCTACCATAACAAACATGTTAAGTATAATTGTTTAATTCACACTGAAATGGTGAATGCCTGTATGTATTGCTGAAAGGGTTTACCTGGAAGATTCCATTGAAGCTAAAGAAGAGCAATAAGAGCATCTGGGTGGGCTGAACAACAACAGTTGTTGTTCTCTGCTCTGTCATGTGCCTGCCTTAGATCCTATGAAAGAGATATGCATATGTTAATATGTGGGTCTCCATTTTGTGCGAGTTAGTCTTTCTCTGATGACCACAGAAAGAACAAAGGGGATATGAAAACAGTTCCAGGCTAATGGAGACTGTAGGAAGAGAGAGAGCTTTGCTCCTAGGTCTGTTTGGAATTATCTTTCATTTCTTATTAGTTGCTAAGCCTGTTCTGGACATGCACAAAATATTGTATGGAACTGTTTGGATGTATTTTGATTACTTTTGTTATATTCGGAAGAAAGTTCTGCAAGTAAAGTTTGAATAATATCTAATGGGTCTGGGCAATGTTTTATTCCAAAAGGAGCCTGTTTTTATGCATCCAGTTGCTTCATGCAATATCTGCAATTAATATCTGCAATAAAACATCAGCCCACCAGTCCCTCATAAATCTTTAAAGTTTAGTGGTCTGCAGCAGCATGAGAAAAGGTGCTAAATTCACTGCATGTGAAAAACTTGATGCCCAGAACAGAATGTTTGGCTTCCCTTTTAACTGACTGCCACATTGCAGAATGTTTGTGTCGTGTTTATAGACAAAAAAATTATACATTAGTATGCAGTTGAAGAGTAGGGCTGACCACTTGGGGATCAGTATGCACACAAAACTATATGCTCAGCATGCATAGAGATGGTGGCGATGACTCTGCTCACCCAGACATTTGCTCCGCTCAGACAAAGCAAAGGAAAATCAAATTCAACATTCTGGCACTGTGCAATTACAAAGAGACAAATTTAGAATCTTGAATCTGATACGATGAAGCCAATGCTTATCAGAACTCTGTCTGTTGCTATAGCTAGGCCATATAATGCCTCTTCGCATTTCCCCCCCAATAAAATATACTGGAGGCAAGAAAGAAGATGAACAACCTAGCCTTTGTATAACAAGGTATATCCACATCCTTTGTGCAACTGACCTTTTGCTAATTTAGACCAGGGAGCATAATGTGCAGTGGCAAGGGACGTCACTTAGGATTGTGTCTCTTCAGACGTGATGCCTCTAGCAATGTAATTTATATTTCATGCACAATTGAAGCAACTAATGATATAATTCTCCAAGGGGGGAAACAAGTTGTTACAGTGTTAATTACATTGCAGTTGCATTTTCCTCTTGCTTCTGCAAAATCCTTTAAGATTTATAAGTTGGGAGGAGGACCCCAAAACCTAGGGTTATACATGCACAATGTGGAATGGTAGCTTCAGTTACACAGACTTCATGTGTTCATTCCAGAGAACGAAGAGCCATCAAGTTCCAAGGTTCACCAAGTAGTGAAGCTGGAACTAACCACACAATACGATATCATATCATATGAATATTCAGCCTTCACCCTTTTAACCTTCTCTCACAACAGGCTTGCACTGAGTACATGTGTGAAACACGCTTATGAACTCCCACTGAATAACACTGGCTGCAAAAAATAGAGATAAAAACTAGAAATATGTTACACAACTCATGGATAAAAGCTCATACTATATGTTCCCCTTGAACTAACACAAAAAAGACACAGTACAAATGGAGAAATCTTTCTGGAACCCCATCCCTATCCCACCTTTGTCTATGAAAAACAAAAGTGCATGACCTGTCAACTTACTGAAGTCTCTAATCAAAGATTTAACTTGTGTGTAACAAGTCACTGCTTAATCTTTCTACCCCAAATTTGTAGCAGACAACCCTCAAAGTTACCCATCATCCACTGCCAAATTTGATATCAGTTTGCTGAAACATTTTCCTAAGTATAATGCTAGAATCTATTCCCTCCCTAATTGCTCGTTATAATGGCAGAATGAGATTTAGCCAGCTCTCCCTTAAGATGAAGCCAAGACTGTGGCCCTAAAATTAAAAGAAAGTTAAAAACAATGAACAATAATGACAACCAAAAAGCAGCAGTTACAGCAGTAACAAAAATGAAAACTAAAGCATTACAAGTTTAAAAACAGCAGCTCCTACACCAAAAGTTGGCTGAAATTAAATAGCAAACGACAATGACCAAGGCCATTAGGTTCTTAAGGGGGTAGTCAGTTTTGGAGTTCATTTGTTCCTTAGCCGTTCAAATCTTTAAAAGTCAGCACTAGCATTTGATATGAATCTCAGAAACAAATTGATAACCTCTGCAGATGGAATAAGTTCAGAGTTAGCTCTTCAGATGCTCCAGTGCCAGAAAAGAACTTGGCAGCAGAAGTTTGCACCAACTGAAATCTCTGGATTTCTTTTTCATATGTTTTCATTTAGGGCAGCCCCAAGTAGAAAACACGTTAGTAACCTAGTCGGAAAGTGACTAGAGCATGGATAACTGATGCTACATCCATTTTCTCCAGGAAAGCTGCTAAAAGGTGCTTATCATAAGAACATTCATCAGGGTCCCGTTGGATCAGACCAAAAGGCCTATTTGGTCCAGCATCAAAGTATGGGAAGCAAGACATAAGCACAGTGTGGTTTCCTGGCAAGTGGTCTTCAGAGGCACACTGTCTCCAATGCTGTAACCTGCATGTCCAGAAAAAACAGCAGATCAAGGAGTACCCCAAGCCATCAGCTTACTGCTTCAGAGGAGAAGAATCTCATCCAGAACAGGTTGAATATCTTCACTCAGATTGCCCTTTGAACAAAAATACAGCCATCTTATCTGGGTTGTTTCAGTTTAATAAACTTCCTGTTTTGGCCACCTGCCAGCCTAGGTTTGCATAAACAGGGATGGTTTTGTGCAACAATACATAGATATAAACAAGCTATAGATATGCACCCACTTTTCCAGCTAAGAAAGCAGCCTCTTCATTGTTGAAATAAGACTTGACAGAAAGTGAAAAGGACTGGAAAGAAAAATAAAATGCTAGAGCCTTTTTCCAGTCTATAATAATAAACTGGTCAGAGTTCTACAACCAGGACATGGTCCTGTCAGCGCACAACATGTGGCAGGTGGGCAGTATTCATTTCTCAGGGTTACAAGCTGTGAGGGCCTCCCTTAGCCTCTGCCTACACAACAAGCTGTCTATTGCTCCTGTTGGTGCACCTGTGCTCATTCTGATCTTGATTCCTTCCTTAGCAGTGTTTCCTTGGACCCAGGTTTGCTTCTGCCCTGTGCTGGACTTACATTGTATTCAGGAAAAGAGAGAGGTGATCGCTTGAGGAGGGATCCCCCAGAGTACTGAGAGGGATATGATGCACATATGGTGTACATATGGTGGCATGTTACCCTGCTCTCTTGTCTCCTTTGTCAAATAAGTATTCTGGTTTTAATAGTGCTTCACAAACCTGCACAATCTGTTTGGCCAGACATGACAGCAGGACAAAAAGAAATTAGTAGGTATGCACCATGGATGAGGAGGAGACTGCCTTCCACAGCACCTAGTAGCTTGTGTAAAACTTGGCTCTGGGTGTTGGTAGTGTTACTATAATAAAAAAGAGCTCCTTCCCTCTCTGATCAAGCAGTGAGCCACTCACCTTCACCTGGAAGTGTCCTAAGGGTACCAGTTCAGCAAGCACATCCATTCATGGTTTCCTCCTCTTTCATTGATACCTTCCAACAATAGTGGTTTCCTAATGACAAGCATCAATACATTTCCATTGCCACAGGTCACCAAACTGCTGTTCAGTAATCAATATTAGGTTTTGTTGGCGATAGATAAGCAATTTCTCTCTTAACTTAGAGCATAGGCATAAATTCAACCTGGCCTGCTTCCGAAATAGACATAGATCTCCATAACCGATGACAGCTGATTTACACATAAGAAAATGTGATGAACGAAGCCTCCAGAAAATGTGTTCCTTCAGCTTTGGCTTGGGTTGATTGTCCATGGTTCATGAACAGTTTCCCCAGAATTTAGTTGCTGGAAGGACACCTGTTCCAATGACCCTTCATTATGCAACTCAGGGCTTCTCCAATTTTATTTAGCATCCATTCTGTTTTGCATGCACAAAGCTTATGCAGAAGTTATGCCGTGTCGTAAGTTATAAGTTAAATCATAAGTTATGTGATGTGATAAATTATGCAGAAGTTAAGTGATCCCACAATTTTTAGTGCATTTCCCCATCACATTCCTAACTGCAAAGTCCGTTCTTTTCTTTAGGTGCCAGAATGCTTTAATCCACGTTCATTGTGCAAACCTATATTTATAGCATGCACTCGAATCCATCCCACAAAATAATAACAGTCCAGAGGCGACCTCAACCTTTCTCCTACATGACCTAAGGTCTCTTTGAACCACTCTCTTCCAGGTATGAAGCGTTCGTTATTATTAATGAAACTTAATAGCCACTTTACACAAGCATTTCAAAGCAACCTACTAATCAAAATTCATGTAATCCAAACAATTAAAAACAAAGGACAATGCAAGAGAATTGAACCATAAATCAACACCTCCGTTCCATAGCATGGTTTCAAACGGCCCCCAAAGGAGAAAAGCAAAGTAAAGTAAATACCCCTAACTGCTGCAAAGAAGAAGAAGAAAATCAACAATCAGATGCCTGGGAAGAAAGAAGTATCTTTGCCTGGCAAAGAAAAGGTGTCACTGTCGGCTCCAGGCAAACCTTCATGGGGAAACACTCCATAGAGGAAAAGGCCCACTGGAATGTTGCCACCCTCTGGAGAAGAGGAGGCACACAAAAAAGGTTGTCTGATGCAGGTCTGAGCAAGTACACTGTATAGTACGGTATTTGGGACCTAACAGCTAAGACTTTATTGGTTAAAACCAACACGATGAATTGTGTCAAGCTGTCTGGGCTTTGGTCCAGCCTTCCCTCCTGTTGCCATTCAGACTGGGGAGGAGTGGGTTAAAGAGGCCTTTGATTGTGTCTTGGCTGGCACCAGTGGAGCCTGTGGGTGGAACGAATGTTGCTGGCCCTTTGGCCCATTCCAAACACAGCCCCTGTTTAAAATTAATTGCACACCAGGGCTATAAAACCTCTGGGAACAGAGATTGCCTTATTTTGCTTGCAGAGGGAAGGGACGGAGTACGCTATACTACTCAGTACATTTTGGCCTCTGTCCCATTTAGGGCCTTCTGCTCTAACATAATACATGTGTTCTCTAATAATAACAACTCTAAATTGCTAATTTGTAGGGGGTGGGTGGGGAACAATTAAAAAAAAACCCTTTTCTAAGCCATAGCATGGAAAGCCATTCATTAAGGCATGAAGAATACATTTTGAAAAGCACCTCTATTACATTCTCCTTTGGAAATGCAAGGGACAGGGATTGTTTTGTTTCCATAATGGCTCTATGGGTCTGGGTGAACTTTTGCTTGTGAAGCAGAATAGAAAGGTTCTGGAGACAGAGCAGAGGGAATGATTGGCAGAGCTGTTTTGTTGCCATGGAGAAATCACTCCGAACGATTCATCAGACAATGGACCGCACTCTCTGGGTATTAGCTTAGCCGCTTGTGCATGTCTGTGTGACACATGCCTCCGTTCCTTGTTCCCCCAACTAAATAGGAACCCGTACATAACAGCAAGGATCTTTGCTGTCAAGATAGCAAATGTGAATAAGAAACTCAACCATACGTTGCTGCCACCAATTCTCCCACTCCTGACCATGAAGGAAGAGGATACTGCTGCTAACATTGCTGGAACATTTGCCTCTTCTGTAGTAAAGCAGAAACTGAGAAGTGATGCTTAGAATGGGATCAAAACCTCTAAACTGAACAGGACTATGCTAGTGCTGCCATATAATGAAGTGGCAAAGCCAATACAATGCTGTGGTCAGAACTAGGGTCCTATTCAGGGAGCATGTGTGTAGAATATAGCAGGGAGGACGCATGGGGCCTTGCCTGCCAGCCCCCATGTCCCCTTGCATGGTGCTTACTCAAGCTAAGCACCACTCTAAGTGGTTAACAAAAGGCAGTCCAAAATATGAAAAAGCAAGCATTATAAACAAGGCATAAAAGTAATTGAAATATAAAATAAAATCAGTTGTTTTAAACCAATGGGTTGTGTTCAGTGCAGCACTAAGGAGATTGTTCCATCAGTTCAAGCATTTCCGCTTGCCCAATGGAACAATTCACCTGTTCCTCATTCACTGCACTATTCTGGGATGTTCTCTTCATGCTCTGGAGCAGCTTTTGTGAGGACATGTGGGGGGAAGTCGCATTGCACTAGGGCAGTAGTTCCCAATTGGTGGTCCACAGACTCCAGGGGGTCCACATAACCAACCCAGAGGGTTCGTAGCACCATACACATAACAAAAGAAGGGGGGACCATGGCTCAATTTTTGAAAAACAGGGGGTCCACATTACTTAGCTAATTGGGAGCCACTGCACTAGTGGGAATCCTTGCACTGGTTTCCACTAGCACAACAATTTAGTTGAATACAGCCCAAATATAATTGCTAAATAGGCAGGTTAAAATTGTCTGCTAAAATTATCTGTCTGGGTAGGCTTGCTGAGACAACAAAAGTCTTTAGCAGGCACAAAAAACATGACAGCAAAGTCTCCTGCCTACTATTAATGTTGAGGGAGTGCAAAAGAGTAGATGCTGCCATACCAATGGATCAATTTCTTAGAAGTGTGGAACAGGCATTATGTGGCATTTTTGAAAGGGTCTGTTCTGCAGATCTACCTGGTCAGGTGGGCACAGAGGGAGTGACGCAATCTAGAGTGAGGCAACTAAACTGGCCCCAAGCACTTCGAAGCTTCTCCACAAGCATCAACCTATGTGAATGTTACATCACAAAACCTTGTGTGTAATTTACAGGATGTACTGTGGCCTGACTATTCCTCAAATGTCTCTTCCCAAGAATGTCTTCTGAATATAGGGAGGCCAAATCTGCTGATTAAATCAGTTCTGCAAACTTAAGTTTATTAGCTGGAAGTACCTTCAAAAGGAAAGGAACCTGTCTTTCAATAAATTGGGGAGATGGCAACTGTTTTTACCTAAATATAAGGCCTGCACATCTGCAGGAGGCGAATGGTTCTTCTCCAGTGATGAATTAATACAACCCTCATGGTGCAGGTGCACTAACTGTCTAGTACTTCCATCAGAGCATATTTGATATCCTTCTGAATTTGTCCACATGGGGACTCAAGGGCAGGACGAAATACGATTAAATCAGCAAGCAGAATGCAGTAAATAATGAAAGGGCCTGAAACAGCCAAGGCTGTGTACATTAGTCAGTTGTGTATATATAAGTATTGCTTTTGCCATGTTTCTTCTTAGTATTGCATTTGATACTAAACCAGATGGGGAACTTGAGTCAAGGAAGCTATTTGAAATGAGCCGTCATGCTTCCCTGCTTGTTTTCATGCAGAAATAGCAGCCAAATGAATGTGACTATTCTTGAACCCTGAGCAGCTGCAGAGCTTGCCATATCGTATTTTTGTTTCTCCTGAGCAAAGTAAAAAATAAACCCAGCTATAAGGAGTGAAGGGTGATGTGCTCTTTCTCAGAAGAAAGCTCCATGGAAATGGCTTCTAATTAATTACTTCTGAGTAAAGCTACTGTTTATTTTAACCATGCTTTGACTATTTTTGATACCTGCTGTTAACTTTTTTTTAAATCTGGAATTTTAAAATGTTTTCTTTTACTGTTGTAACTCTCCCTGGAACCTTGGGGTGAAGCATGGGTAATAAATAAAATAAATAAAAACTAAATATTATAATGTATTTTTACCAACATTTTAAAAAATATGTTGTAAGGAGACCTCAGTGTAACAAGCAGCTAACATCCTCATCCTCATATTTTAAGAAGTTGTATCAAAATACTTTCAAATTCATCCTCTGGATATTATTTCAGCAGTCATCGCTTGGCTGGCTGCTCACATCAGCGTCCTTCTCTCAAGCTGGACACAAACCAGGCTGGTAGACTGAAGAATCTATATCGTGCTGAAGGGAAGCAGAGTCAGACAAAATGAGCTTCCTGTGCCTTAACGCAAACGATTGCCTTCTAAAGCAGTCATTTGTTACTGTAAACATCAGGGGAGTGGATGCAGCAGGGTCAGCACTTTGTCAACAAAGATCCACCTCCTTGGAAGCAGCAGTTTCAAATGACTTCGTGGGAAGTGGATCTAGGTCATAGCAAATAAGTTTGTGCCTATTGCTGCTTTCTTGTGGACAAGATGTGCCAGAATAGAGTGTGCAAGTTAAGGCCTAATAATGTCCCATAGAACGGCTTTATTTTTAGAAACCTGCCCCTGATTTGTCTGAGCCAGTGCTGGATTTACGTATAAGCTAAACAAGCTATACCTTAGGGCCCCACTCTCTTGAGGCCCCCCCAAAAAAATTAAAGGGGGGGGGGAACCTGGATGTACATTTCCAAAATATAAGATAAAAAACTAATGAAATAAAACCTACATGCAGCAACAGTGTTTTGTGTTGTGTAGGCTCCTATGATGTAAGTAATGGGCCCCGCCTGCTATCCTGCTCCCTAAAATATCACTGGTTTGCTCATTTCTATATACAGGGTGCCTACATTCTGCATGGACTGGTTGTATGGCAACATCTGCAAATGGCTTTAGATACCTATTAGGTCCATAAATTACCATAAAGCATATATTCAACACAAAAAACAGTGACAATTTGTTGTTGACAAAGGAAAGAGGGACATATAAAGGGCCCCATTACCTTCAGTGGCTTAGGGCCTCATCAAACCTAAATCCGGCCCTGGTCTGAGCTGCAGATAAGTTTTCTAGCAGTCTGATACATGAGGTTGAGCAAGACCAGCTTTTAGTTTCAGACTTGTGCAATGGGGTGGGGAGTATGGGGTGGGGAGTAAGTCGTGACTAAGTCCAATGGGACTTAGTCACAACTTACTCAAGTCATATGGATGAGACCTTTGGGTATAAGGTGGTATAGAAATTAAATAAATTTAAATAAATTTAAAGAAGTCTACTCAAGGTATGACAAGAAGCTTGGCTTCAACTCAGGAACTGACAGGATCAGTGTGGAAATTGCTGTTGTTGTACCCAACGATATTTTTCCTAAGAGAAAATACCACCATTTGCCTATTTTTTCCATTTCTTTGTCAACAGATTTCCCATCTCTCTTCAACCCATTAATTAGAAAGTTGCAGAAAAAGTTTGACTGTCTCAGGTTGTGCTAAGCATGCTCACTTCCCCACAGTTAAAATTCATATACAAACTGTTCACCTGAATGTATGTGCAGCAGGCACAGCTGTGCTTGCCTGATAAATAACCAGTAGCAATATCTGGTGGAAGAATCGCATTTGCGACATCCAATTCTGCTAGATGAAAAGAAGCCTAAAACCAGCACCTTGAGGGAGAATGTGTGCTAATCATGGATAGAAGACCATTCCTAAAGAACCACTGATGGTTTTTTTCTGCCATCATTGGCTGCGGATGCAGCCTGTGCAAGAATTCAGACATTGCAACTTAATCTAATAGGTCTGAATTTTCTGTTACCATATTGCTGCAACAAATTGGGCTACATTGTATAGCAATTTTAGAGCCTTTGTGAGCAAAACATCCTGAAAAGATGGAACCTTTACCTACCACCATAATCCATTCCGGCGGCCCGTCCTTTAGGCGAAACGGGTCACTGGTAGAAGCACCATTGTGCGCATGTGCAGGTGGCGGCAGCCACTTCTGCGCATGCGCAAATGGCAGAAGCCGCTTCTGCACGTGCGTGAATTGTGGCAAACCCAGTATTTACTTCCAGGTTTGCCGCAGTCGCGACTTGGATCGGGCCCAAGTAGAGGTGGTCATAAGTAGTGGTTCTACCGTACAGCAAAGACCATAGCTTAGTGGTAGAGTATTTGCTTTGCATACAAAATGTCCCAGGTTCAAACTATGGCATCTCTGGGTGGGGCTGGGAAGGATTCCTTGTCCGAAACTCTGGGGAGCCGCTGCCTCTCGTTGTGAAAAACAATGAGCCAAATCGACCAATGGTCTGACTTGGTGTAAGGTTTCTAAAGGAAATAATCTCTCTCTCCCCCCCCCCCTTTTCATTTGATTTTCTAGGTTCCTATTTCCTTTTGGTGTATGTTGGTCTTTTGTCAGGGACTGGGCAGAGGAGGAATGGTGGAGACTGCCTTCCCAGCCTGACCCTTCCAGAAAAGAACAAAACAGTTCAGAATTACAACAGTGGTTTGAGGGAGGTCACAGCTCAGAGGCAGATGAGGGGAAGAGCTGGGAAATAATAGGAGAGGAGGAGGAAGCACCAGGAGGGTGATGGCTGATGGACACAGTGTCTTTAGAAAGCATTCCAGACACACATACCCCTTCCAGAACCCGGCAAGCCTTGAAAGTAGTAGAGCAAAGGGCTCAGAAGCAAAAGGCCCTCAGCACCAGCCGTAGAAGAGATGATGAATGAGGAAGTGGGAGAAAAGAGGGGTGGAGAGTCACTCAGGACAACGCCATTATCCCAAGAGGTTGTGTTCTAAGCCTCTCTCTGTAAATATTGAATAAAGAGCAGATGGTAAGAACTTTTCCTTGTCTTGTATATTTCTGGCAACCGGCCGTGGGAGTTGCTTACTGCCATCTGACACCTTTTTGCCTTTTTTCATAGTTGAGCTCAAGCTATGACACAATGTCTGCTGATTGTGCCCCATTCTCTCTTTCTCAGAGATTGACCATGTTGAACATGCCAAGCTCTTTCCTTGGAGCTTGAAGAGTAACAATAACCCCTCTCTTATTTTTCTTTGTTGTAAGATGTGCATAAAGCAGGGCTGACAACTTGACTACACAAACACAATTTGAAGGACAATGGCCATCAACTTTGCAGGGGCCTCTCCAATATTTTACTGTAGGTGCCAAGGGATCTTGGTCCTTAGGAGCTGGCTCCTGTGACATAAAGCTTTAGCTATTGGATTTCATTTAGAATAACTGTTGACTTTTTAAAAAGCAAAAAGCCATTGTTAACATAAAAAGCAGTGTGGTGAAGTTTGTTTTGTGGTTAGGGCAGTAGGTTATTGTAAGGTCAGGAATGCCCACTGCAGGAAATTTCTTTCCCTCTTAAATTCTAGTCTCCAAGGAAAAGGTGAAAAATCCAGTAAGGTTTTCAGATGATGAGGGACTAGGGGTCGCAGTCAATCTGGATTACTTAATTTCCAGATGGAAAAGTCATTTAATGTGTTTTTTGAACCAGGAATACCATGAAGCTTAAAAAGGGGAACCAAAATGGTCAGGTATTAGGAGTGAAAAAGAAAAAGCATTTGCAGCTGTCTTGCAGAACGCTGGAGGGGTGTGATTTATAAAATTATGAACCAGTACAGTGAAAATGAACAAAGGTATGTTTTTTCCCTCTCAGGTTAGCAGAACCACCTTATGAAATCAGTAGGTGTAGGACAGACAAAAGAAAGTAATTCTTCATACAATGTATAATCAAATGGTGGAATTTATTGCTTCAATATGCAGTAATGACCACTGCATATTGCTGTCAATCTACTCCAAAACTCTGGAAGACACCCTCCCCCAGCAGTTATATGTAGATGCATGGGCATAGCCAGGCCTTTTGTTAGGGGGGGCAGGCCTTTTTTGGGGGGAACCTTCATTTGCTATGTATTTCTATTGATTGGGGGGGGTAGCTTCCCCTTCCTGACCACCCTGGCTACATTCATGTGTAGATGTTAAACAAAGGATAAAATTGGATCTTAAGGAACCCAGCACTGAAGGCTTCACAGGGCCGAAAAGTGCTCCTCAAACATCACCCTCTGGAAACGACCATCCAAGTAGGACTAGAACTCACTCCTAGCTCAGACAACTGCTCCAGAAGGATACCATGGTCAGTGGAATAGAAGCCTCTGAGAGGTTGAGGGAAATTAGCAAGGACTCATTTCCCCTCTCTATCTCCAAACAAAGGTTATCAAAGCAGTTTCTCTGTCATAACTGGACCAAAACGCTAATTGAAATTGATTTAGCTCACATTCACAATCACAGAGGAAGAGTCTGTCAATGCCTGCTCATATAAATAGCTATATGGAACCTCCAGATTCAGAGGCAATTTGCCACTGAATCCATTGCAATGATAGGTACTGTATTGAATGTGGCTCCTATTGGACAGTGTCTAGAACATCCTTACTCCTCAGTACTTAAAGCAATCTCTGCCTGCAATGTTTACAGGTTTTGTTTTAAAAAATCTTGATTAATAATTTTTAGGGGCTGAATACTCCTTTGCTTTATCAGACTAAAATTTTAAACATATCTATTCAGAGATAAGCCCTATTGACCTATTGCCCTCAGTGAAGAAATTCAGATTGGTTCTCATTTTAATGCAAACCTACCAAATTCACACTCCCCTCCAAATGTAAACAAATATTCTTTGAAATATGCATGTCTCCGAATTTTGTGATGGGGTTCTTCAACCAAAAAAAATATTATATTATATTATATTATATTATATTATTCTATTCTATTCTATTCTATTCTATTCTATTCTATTCTATTCTATTCTATTCTATTCTATTCTATGGAATTCCTTTTCAAAAATGTGTATATTAGGAGAAATATACATTAAAATGGTGATGAATTTTCATGAGGACTTTGATAAAATTTTTGCAAAAGAATGCAGAAATGTGGTGAATGAACCTACACTTGGAAAGATGAGAAAATTGACAGGTTCATCAATCCCTACTTCCAGATATGAATAACATACAGAATTATTGCCTTTCTCACAGTTTGGAGTAATGAACACAAGCAAGAAGATTCCTTTTCTGTGTTTGTGAACCTTTCATTGCAAATATTTTTTTGAAAGTGTCTCACTTTTCAGTGCTGAAATGATTTAATTTTACTTAAAGTTTCATCAGCCAGGCTAGCATCCTTCCATTTTGGCTACTGAATAACCATATTTTGAGAGTATGGCTGGGAATCTGCAGAGGAGAGTTTACAACCTCACACTTGCTTTGATATTAAATCGACTCCAAAAAATGTTTCATTGACGTTTTAGCACAGCATCTCGCTCTTAAGACACATTTGTCATTCTCAAATGTGTCTTATTCTATTCTCTTGAGAATTTGTGAGAAATTGTTCCTCTGCAGAAGTGGATTCTGCTCAGCGCAGAAACACCTTTCTTTGGGAGGTGTAGCAGAGATCTCCCCAGTAAATGCTTGCCAGGCCTGCCAAATTACCAGCTACACAGATTTCAGAAAAGAGCCCACCCAAGGTAAATAAGGATGTGGTCAAGAAACCTCTTTATGTGAACCTCCAAGGAACCAGGGGGGTGTTAAAGTGGTATGTAGCTTGTAGACAAAATAGGTGTGATGTGGCAGATCTGTAAACAGATACTACACCTTAGAAGAAGGGGAAAAAACACCAAAATTGCATAAAGGGGGGATTGGCTTGAGACCATGTTGCTAGAAGAAGGAAATTAACTATTTCCACATGTGCCATTTTCCTGACTGAAGTTGCTGCCCTTCCCCAATACGGCTATTTACCCTGCAGGAAAAAACATAGAGATACCCTAAACAGAGCAAATAGCAGATTGTTTTAATTGGTAAAGCCATGCAGGCAGAAAAGTGTTACAGAATCCTTCCCCCATCACTGTGGGCATGATTTGATGGACTTTGCAGATGCTACTTTTTTCTTTTAACTAACCTCGGAATATCTGTGATCATTTGAGTCACATCTAGAGATCTGCGATTCCTAGTATGATGTGAACATTTTGAATTTGGCCTTTAGGGCAAATAAGTATATAGATTATTGTTTCTGTGTCTCAACACCAGTTTTAAGAGCAAACCAGAGGTTAAAACTATCCCCTTTCCGGCCCCAGGAGGAGTGCAGGCAGCTTTTGTGCGACACAACTACGCACTGCAGCTGACACACTAATGTGCTGCGACACACAGTTTGGAAAGCTCTGCCTCAAGGTGAACCACATGTTAAAGTTGCATCATCGTTTGTCCCGGTGAATTTACCTAACCATATGCGTGAGGTGCTGATCCTTTTTTAATGCAACACCTACATCCTTCCACTGCATGTCTAGTTTCAACACCAGTTTTAAGAGCAAACCAGAGGTTAAAACTATCCCCTTTCCGGCCCCAGGAGGAGTGCAGGCAGCTTTTGTGCGACACAACTACGCACTGCAGCTGACACACTAATGTGCTGCGACACACAGTTTGGAAAGCTCTGCCTCAAGGTGAACCACATGTTAAAGTTGCATCATCGTTTGTCCCGGTGAATTTACCTAACCATATGCGTGAGGTGCTGATACTTTTTTAATGCAACACCTACATCCTTCCACTGCATGTCTAGTTTCATGACACTGAGCTGCCTGTTTCTTTTCCTTCTGCCTGTATCTTAATGTACATACGCACAACCTAATCCCAGGAACATTTACTTATAGACTATTGACTCCAATATATCATTTACTAGGATTAAGACAATCCATAATGGTTGTATCAGAGGATGCAGCAGCTAACTTAATCTGATCATAAAACTTTATTCTCATGAGCATTCTGAATGGGACTCTCTTAGCATCTTGTTTATGTTTCGTTTGTTAAGTTTCATAAGCAAATTGTACCTAATGACTACCTCCACCCTACTATTGTCTTCCTTGTCATCATTTATATTGTTGCACACCACCCCAGTCTCCAAGAGGTGTGAAATTCCAGGGGTTCCAGACGCTTACCCAAGGCTCGTGTTTCCTTTGGAATGATGCATGGCATAGACCATGGTGTCTTCAGGATATATGGTTTATTGACACAGATATACAACCTGAGCCTACAATGGAGGGGTTCACAGCATTAACACCCCCAAGGGGTCTTGTTTCTCCTGTAGCCTCAGCTTGGATTTAAACAGAAATCAAACATTGTGGTCTCTGGATTTCAGCCTGCAGCTTTTCTTCTAGGCCAAATGACATACAATTTCAACTCTAAAACTCTGGCTTGCTCCTCCTAGCTATGTAAAAGCTGGAGGAGGGTCCCCATCCATTTGCTGTCTGACACAGGGTACTCCCCCCTGTTTCCCTTAATGTCCCATCCCCCAGCAATCACCTCATGAGCACTTTTTTTTTTTTTTAGCTTTTAAGTCCTTGGGCAGTAACAATGCAACACACTCCCACACAATGGTGAATTCTGAGCTGCTAAGAACATAAGAAGAACCCTACTTGATCTGGGCAGGTGACATTTGCATTGCAATCCCCTTTGCATGTCTGTTCAGAATTAAGTCCCATAGAGTTTAAAAGGATTCACTCCCACCTTTCCTCAGCACAGCTCTGGCTGACAGCCATAAAATGAAAACAACTATGGGATGACAAATAGGAACAAAGCATTCAATAGGGCTACAGCCCTAGGGAGTTCCAATATCCGGTTCGTAACAGCAGCTTGGCTAATCCTGTGTAATGCTAAAGTGTGTGTCTGTAGGTGCTATGCCTGTCAGGTTAGAAGATGTGGACAGAACCCCTTTGTTACCCTACCCATGTTTATCCTTTCTTTAAATTCCCCCTCCCACTGATCATCACCATTATGAACCTGCAGAGTTCAACCCCATCCAAAAGAGGCCAAATGCCATCTCCAAATACCACCCCTCCTTGAGTTTTGATTTAAATGCTTATTATCACACTGATCATTCAATCCCTTATTGCCTCCAAGCATCTGTTCAGAGTGTTCAGAGCAATCAGAGCCACACCTGGATTAGGTTAAAAAAAAAAATCAGGCTTGCATCGCACCCCAGTCCTCAAATGACTTCATTTCACACAATTGATGACACCTCGAGTCAAATCCTCAGATGACCTTAATTCACCCAACAGTTAAAGAGAAGGTGTGAAACAGTGCAGGGACAAAATGCCATGGGCAAGAAAAGAGTCCCACAGCATCGCCTTCTGGAATTTTCCCCCTAGCTAGTGTAAAATGCTGTGACTAGACTGGTGATGGGCTCAACTACTGCCGACACACGACACTTGCTTTTTCTTCCACAGGAAGAAGGGCACGTGTAAGCAGTTCAAAGGTGATTTTAGCCTCCTGTGTGAAAATGGCCCGCCATGGTATCCAAGCCATAAATTAGCAGTTCAGGTGACCAACTCACATGTTTTTTGTGAGGGTACATATAAGAAGAAGAAGAAGAAGAAGAAGAAGAAGAAGAAGAAGAAGAAGAAGAAGAAGAAGAGGTACCTCGGGTTAAGTACTTAATTCGTTCCGGAGGTCCGTTCTTAACCAGAAACTGTTCTTAACCTGAGGTACCACTTTAGCTAATGGGGCCTCCCGCTACCGCTGCGCCGCTGGAGCACAATTTCTGTTCTCATCCTGAAGCAAAGTTCTTAACCTGAAGCACTATTTCTGGGTCAGCAGAGTCTGTAACCTGAAGCGTATGTAACCTGAAGCGTATGTAACCTGAGGTACCACTGTAATAGAATTGTAGAGGTGGAAAGAACCACAAGGGTCATCTAGTCCAACTCCCTGCAATGCAAAAATATTTTGCCCAATATGGGGCTTGAACTCACAACCCTGAGATTAAGGGTCTTGTGCACTACTGACTGAGCTATCTGAGCAAATGTAAGTTGATAAGCACTTGGTAAATGAAAATCTACCCAAACAATAGTGGAAGCTAGCAAATGTTATTCGTTTGCTTCACTGTTCTTAAAACAAAGTGATGGAGGTGGGCCACTGATCCAGCATTTCTTTAAAGTTACATATTGTGTATATTTATTTATTAAAACAATGTATATATACTTTTCAGGAAAGCTCCCCTATTGACATTAGAGATGGTGCGAGCTAATCCTTCATCAGGTGATTTAATAATTACAAATACACTCGGAGCAAAGATTTAGTTGCCCCTTCACCCACCCTTACAGAGGTTATATGCCAAATTCTTCTAAAATATAACCCAGATCTATTACCTGCAAGCACTTCAATAGGTGGCCAATCGAGGACCCATTGTAAAATTCCCTGGTTAATTTATGGCTGTCTGAGACCCAGGACAATAAATCAGGACATATATCAGAAGGGGACAACTAAAGTGGGGGGAAAGACATGCTGTTTGTCAACAGAAGTGATGCCTGATATAACATGGGAAGGGAGTTGTTTTGCTTTGATATTGCTTCCTCCCGCCACCCACTGGTCCAAAGCATTCAAAGAAAACTTCATAACTTGCCTAGACAACTCGATGTGGGCTTGATAGCAACATGCAGCCAACATGCAGTGAGTTTCTTAATCATGCCTCTTTTCTGACAGGCAGCAGGAAGATAAGGACAGAGACTGCAAGACCACATTGGCCGTTATCTGATGCAAATGAGGCAGCCAGGAAGGCCATCAAAGCAATGGATGAAAGATTTACGTCTTTTACTGGCCATCTGCAAAGCAAAACAAAACAAAAATAGCTGAAACACCAGTTTTCTGCTTTATCGGCTCTGTGAATAACCATATAAATTTCTACGACATTTCTTTAGGCTTGCTGAAGGGGAAAAATTCATCCCTCAGGACTGGGCCAGCAGCCGTAACAGCATATGGTCTGTTGGAATCAGTCGCTGCGTGGATTTTGTGTGTGTTTGCTCTTTGAACGGGGTGTGCAGAGGGGGGGGGCGAGAGAGAGAGAGAGAGAGAGAGAGAGAGGTGACTTTGTGAGTAATCTGGGAAACAAGAGGACTTTATAAAAGATGAAGTTTGCTGAGTTAGCTGTTGGACATCCAATAACTCCTAGATAGGAAAGTTGAACTCCATTTCATGATTGTGAAGTGTGAAGGATGCCAAATTCATTGGCAATCTCCCTCAGGCTGGCCTGCTTAGCCTTGGAGACCAGAGGTCTTTGAGCTAACAGCTTTTTTCCAGAAGGAAAAAAGGAAAATATGAACTCTGTCGTACAAACCTACAAGTTGTACATGGGAGGCCCTCTTCTGGGTTCCACCTCCAAAGGAGGTTTGGAGATGGGAAAGAGCCTCTTTCATTGTGGCCTCCCCTGTCTGTACAACACTCTCCCCAGTGAAGCCTGGCTAGTGCCACATTAAAACTTTTCTTTCTGCTCACAGGGGCTGGTTTGATCTGTGAAGCCTTAAATGGTTAAGGAATACAATGCCTCAAGCACCACCTCTCTCCAGAGAAACCTACCCAGATCCTCCACGAGTGGTGTGGAGGATGGCAACACGAGAACGGCCCTTTTTAGCAGTGGCTCCCTGGTTGTGGAATGTTCTCCCCAGGGAGGTTCAGAAGTATTATACATGTTTAGGTGCCAGGTGAAAATGTTCCTCTTCATCCAGGTGTTTGCCTGATTAACATCTGCTACCCTTTTAAATGTGTTGTGGTTAGGGAATTATTGATTTGTTTTTGTTCTTGTTTTGATTACGTATTATGTGTTTTTTATCTTGTATTTTTATGTTGTGAACTGCCTGAGATCTACTGCCTGAGATCTACTAATGAAGAGTGCTATACAAATTAAATAAATAATGATAATGATAACTGGTGCCACGTGATAGGCTATTTTCATTAATTTTTGGGGTGGGAGGTTGTTTTTTTTAACTGGTTCTGATTTTGTTCAGTTTTATAGGATGCATGCTTTTAGTATTATGTGGATTCATTGTTTGATTCATTGCTTTAATTGTTTGGTTTTAAAATCATATATATATATCTGTAAGTCACTTTGGATTTTTTTAATTTTTTAATTAAAAAGATGACTAAGAGAATGAATGAATGAATGAATACCACCTGGGAACATAGTATAGCATCTGGAGAAGCTCAAGAAAACCAAAGTCAATGTGTTTCCTTTTTCTTTCAGCCATGCTCACCCAGAGGTGGTGGAATGGCCTCGTAAATTCCTAGGAAGTTCACCACAGCCTCTGTAAAAGTGAGAGAATTCAAAGAGGAGCTGTGGGCTGAAAGAAGTGCATTTCTTCCACCTCCACTTTCACCACTGATTAAAGCCTTATGTTTGTTTTGGAAAAGATGTAAGAGGCAACAATTTGCTATGTGGATAACTTCCTTATTTAGTTTAGTCACTAGGTGACACTGGATTTGTATCTTGGTGGACTCCAGAGTTTCTCTGCCGTCCTCCTTTTAGAGCAGCAATAAAGTTTTTGTCCAGCTTCCCGACTAGTGTGTCCTATAAGCCTTCTGTGACAAAGCCTTCTGTGACAGTACAGTATATAGTATTATAACTTTCTAAGTATGGTTGTGATATTTTCTCAGTTTTAAAGTTTTATCATTTTGAAAACTGCTTTGAGGGTTGTTTTTTCCCCCAATCAAGGAATAATTGATTTTATAAGAAAACAAAAAACAAACAAACAATAGTGTTATGAGTTTGGAGCAGCATAGACGCTGAGCTGCCTTCTAATTCCTGGATCCAGTGCAGATTCAATTCCTAAAATAGCCAGACCAGCTTCCTGGTAGGATAACGACCCTCTAATCAGGGGTGGCCAACTCCCAAGAGACTGTGATCTACTACTCACAGAGTTAAAGACTGGCAGTGACCAGGTCAAAGTTGTCAAGCTTTTTTTAGGGGTGCAGGGCAAAAATGTTGAGATTTTTTTAGGGGAGCCAAGCTTCTTGAGCCTCTTTGGGGGGGGAGCCAGTGATCTACCAGTAGTTCATGATCTACCTGTTGGACATGCCTGGTATAGGTCATTGAAGTAACAAAGTGGCAAATGTGTGTCATCCCTCAACTCATTGGTAGTCAGAAAGCCAGAGCGGAGAGTTGAGTTAAGTGAGCTAGAAGCTAGAAGCTGGCAGGCAGAGCTATGCCTGATTTCTGTTGGAATCCAAGGCTGTGACTATGGGAGATGCAAGACCCTCTTGGAATGTTAATGCTGTGAACTCTTCCATCATAGATTCAGGTTGTATATATGTGTAAATAAACTATATATCATAAAGACACTACAGTCTCTGCTGTCCATCATTCCAAAAAAACTGAACCCTGGGCCTGGAACCCCTAGAATCTCGCACCACTCAGAGATTGGGGAGGCGTGCAACAAGATAAGATACCTCTGGAATTTGACTTCTCTGGCACAGCATCAAAGCCCTTTTGCAACAGAAGGCATCGCTAACTGTATCATTATTCAAGGATTAAATATGTTGTGAAATGTTTTCATTTTCCTTTGGTTGTTTGTGCATAATGAAAACGACGGTGTTCATTCATAGCTGAACTTTTAACTGCCGGCATTTCCTTCCTCTGCCCCTGTCCCATCCACATCAGTGACAGGTGCCCTATAGGATTCTCTTCCACAGGAGGTGGGGATGGCCACCAACCTAGATGGCTTTAAAAGAGGATTAATCAAATTCATGGAGGAGAAGGTTATCAATGGCTCCTAGCCATGGTGGCTATGCTTGGCCTCTACAGTTGGAGGCAGTAAAGCTTCTGAATACAAGTTTCTGGAAGCCACAGCTGGGGAAAGTGCCTTTGTGCTTGAATCCTGCTTGTGGCTTCTGGTTGACCACTGGGAGAAGAGGATGCTGGCCTGATCCAGAAGGCTGTTCTTACACTCCCCCCACCAACTATCAATTCTTTATTGATTAAAAGATTTGCATGTCTATACAAACATTATGTATTATCTCTTAACAGGTAAAAAAAGAGAGAGAGAGGAATTATGTAAAATAGAAAATTTATAAAGAAAAAAAGAAATAAAGAAGTAACAAAGATAAGAAACAAAGAAATCAATTTTTTTTTAAAAGGAGACAAAGTTATTTACCTAGTAAAAGCACTCATCAGCACAATCCTTCCCATCCTTCTCATTATACTGTTTGATATAATATCATTTCTTTCTGCTTTGTATACATTCCTTTGATCTTTTTCTTTACAAATATCATTCAGTTTCTGCTAATATGGAGTTATTTGTACAATAAAGTTTTTTCCCCACAGGCATCTGTTGACCACTGTGAGAAGAGGATGCTGGCCTGATCCAGAAAGCTGTTCTTACACTCTTCTGAGTGTGCAACCCTGTCAAAGAAGAAAGAAAGACAATGTTCACAAGTCAAAAGAGCTGCAGTTCTGGGACTTCAAGCAAATCAATAGTGCTGGCACCCAGGAACTGTGGCAGGTTGAGGGTGGGGAAGCGCCTTTAGTGGGTTTCCTTAATCTACAAGAGATTAGCCATTTATTATTTTTCTTACATAACCTTCACTAGACATATTTTGGTGAAAGCAGCAACAAGGTAATGCAGAGATTCCTGTCCTTTCTTTTTTTCTTTAGTGGAAAGGGGTGGACGAGGGGTGTGTGAACAATTTGGGAGGAGGGGCTTGAGGGAAAGACATTCCTGTGCAGAGGTGGAACTGCTAGCACCTCCTGGACCATCCATGACAATAAAGTAGCCTGGGATGATCATGCTTGGCAGCCATCAGCCCCTGGGCTTCCTAACTTTCCACAAGCCATAAAAAGAAAAGTCACACTCCCCTGTTAAGTCAACATGGCATCTCAAGAGAGGTCCTTTGGGGAGGGCATGAGTGCATGCCTTAAGTCAGGCGTCTTTATGCTATGTGGCTCACCCTTCCGTATAAAACAAACATTCTGTTTTCTTTGAGGGTTTCCTAGCAGCCTGCTTCCCGAGTTGTGAGAAAACATGAATCATTGGGTCTCCAAACAAAATTGCTTCTGGAGTCCAGAAGCATCTGGGTTGCTTTGAAATATCTCAGTG
Organism: Podarcis vaucheri; assembly: GCF_965113315.1. Taxonomy (NCBI): domain Eukaryota; kingdom Metazoa; phylum Chordata; class Lepidosauria; order Squamata; family Lacertidae; genus Podarcis; species Podarcis vaucheri. The sequence goes on along the minus strand of NC_138762.1, from coordinate 61,401,406 downwards.
GAATAACTATAGGGCTTTGTTTTTTTCCTTTTGCAGTGGTGTTTCCTCAGCTGTAGACTGTCCTTCCCAAAGACGTTTGCCCATTATCCTTTAGGCACTGGGCCAAAACATCTTTATTCACCTAGGCATTTTCATAGGCCAAAGAGTTTATTAGCCTGTTCTAAGATTTTATCTGTTGCTTTCATTTTTCTGAGTTGGTGTTCTGTTTTTCCATTGGGCTGTTATCTAGCAGATCAGCACCACACAATCTTATCCCTGTGCACCATGCAATTACACCCACAGGGTGGGGGTGTCTTACTGTGGCTTCCTGTTTCCATGTGCCAATCAGCCAGCCAGAGTGTGCACAGATCACATAAGGACAAGTTGCCTCCTTTGCTTGGCATGCAGCACAACACTCCCTTTCCAGGGGGGTCAGAACGTGGCAAATGCAAACCATTTCAGATAACACTTCAGCGTCGCTGTGACTTTAATATTTGCTGCTAAACCAAGGTTGGGGGAGCGGGGGAATCCTTGTGCCAGCCAGGCCTTTGAGACAATCAAGCCCATGAACAGACTAGGATCAACTTCTCCTTCAGTGCCTCAGAACAACACCCTCCCCCCAGGGTGTGATATTGCTGCAAACTGACAGTGCAAAGAGCTCGGATCTGTGGGTGCCGCTTGTTCATCCAACTGCTTGAATTAACTCTGATTTCCCTCTTTTTCATGCCCCTCTCCATGGAAAAAATAATAATAAAAAAGATGGCAGCTTCTCTGAGGAGCTGTCTCCTCTCTCTCCTGACAGGCTGACAGTATGATGCTGGCGGTAATATTTGCGTCTGCCAGGGGAATGCCTGGTTCACTGCTGCCGACGTGCACATTTTAAAACTGGTCTGACACCATTCAGCAATGACAGGATTGCATTTCACTGTAGAACAGCTGTGGGGAAGAGGATTCAGCCTGACTAAGGGCTTAGCCGGACAATTCAAGACGCAGCATGACCATTCATTTAGGAACAGAAGGGCTTTCTGCAAGTTGTGCACTTTTAACCTCCCGCACAGCAGCCTACAGAGGAGGGCAAACAGACTGCACGTCCCTCCCTCGCACCTAGAAAATGGCAGAGGTTGGGGAGTGAATTCAAGTCTGGTCCAAGCCCCTACATTTCCCAGCATTTCCAAGCAAGCTGAGAAAGGAAATTGATGGACTATTCCAACATCATGGAGAAGAAAGCAGTGCCAGACAGGGATTATTTTAAGAGCAAAACCTGCTCCCTCTTCTTGGTTCTCTCTTTTCATAGAACAGAGCTGTAGAGTCAACAGCTAGAGAGTGTCTCCTCCCTACCTTTCAACAGAGGGCCACTGGCTGCAGTGCAGGATTAATTCAGTTCCATTCATACTTGCCCACTTATTTATTTTTAAAGTAATTCAGGAGCAAAATAAAAAGTTTCTTCTCAGTTTTTGGGAGTTATCACCTTATTTTAAAAAAAATAAATAAAGGTGCTTTTCTTATTACAGTGTTACCTCAGGTTAAGAACTTAATTCATTCTGGAGGTCTGTTCTTAACCTGAAACTGTTCTTAATCTGAGGTACCACTTTAGCTAATGGGGCCTCCCACTGCCGCCGTGCCACCGGAGCACCACTTCTGTTCTCATCCTGAAGTAAAGTTCTTAACCCACGGTACTTTTTTCTGGGTTAGCAGAGTCTGTAACCTGAAGTGTCTGTAACCCAAGGTACCACTGTAATATAATATCAAGAGTACAACAACAACAACAACAACAACAACAACAACAACAACCAAAATGACATAGGAGCAGTACAGAGATTGTATTTACCAAGCCACTAGCAAGCCAATGGATCTTAGGGTCAATGGGTGAGATTGTGAATATCTCTCCCAGTTCTTTTTAATTAAAATATGGTCTTTGGGGTCAGAGGTTGCAAATGTATTTCCCCCTACATAATATTCCCCCTCAAAATCACCCCCATTTTTTTGTGAGGGTGGATATACAGACATCTGCTTTGTGATGCTTAGCAAGCAACAAAGGAAGACAAATGGCTCAGCAATCCATTATTATTTTGTCATGTTATGCCTTTTCCTTGTTCTCTATACATATAGGGCAGGATTCACCTAACACGTCACATCAGTGGAAGCCCCGTGCAAGGACTTCATCTTGTGGGATAGCACTTTCCCCACCTCTCCTCCCCTGTGTCCCTTGAAATTTTTTTTTGGGGGGGTCAGAGAGCCCACAGAACAGCACATAGGGGAGGTGAAGAGGGGTCGCTCCATCTTGCAAGCTGCAACGCTTGCGCAGATTGAACATCTGGAAAAGCACGGTGTTGAATTTCACCCATATTAGTTAATAAAGAGTACTGCCTTGGGGTATTTATTTATTATTACTTAATTTTGTTATAGGAATTCATATCCTGTTCTTCACTGAATTCCCAGGGTAGCTTACAAGGAATCAAAACTACAGCAACAGCAAATTTAAAACAGAACTAGAAATGTTATTTTTAAAAAACCCCACAATTTAGAAGAGCAGCATAAAGCCAGCCTTCAGAAATAAAACAACTTGAATTTCAAAGTTAAGGAAGATAAAGATGTCTTCCCCTGGCACAAGAATGCCATAAACTACAGCATCAGCTGAGGCTCCCAGGGAAGAGCTTCCCAGAGTCAGGGAGCCATCGCCAAAAAGAAAATCTGTCTTATCGAATAACTTACCTGGATTGCTATGGTTACACACCTTCTTGAAATGCAGAAGAATGTTGGCTATGAACAATATGGGTTTCTCAGACCCTAAAGCTTCCCTAGACTGATAATTCAGGTTTTTTTAAAAAAAAAATCAGTGTGGAGCCTCACCAGGACCATAGCTTTAACCCAGGGGTCGGCAACCTTTTTCAGCTGTGGACTGGTCCACCGTCCCCCAGACCATGTGGTGGGCCAGACTATCAGTGGTGGAGCTTCATGCTCTGGCACCGGGAGCAGAGAGCAGGCAAGGGCGGGGCTGGCGCACATCCCGGGGGGGGGCGTGCCGCCTGCAGGGGCAGAGAGTGCGTCCTGGGGGCAGGGCGCACCATGTGCGGGGGCAGGGCGCCCAGCGCAGGTGGGGGACCAGCTGCTATGGCACCCCGGGGGTTGCGCTGCCAGGGGAGGGGCACTCCCCCCCTTGCACTCCTCTTCCTCCGCCAGTGCGGACTATATTTGGGGGTGGTGAACGAATTCCTATGCCCCACAAATAACCCATAGATGCATTTTAAATAAAAGGACACATTCTACTCGTGTAAAAACGGGCCGGACTGAGAAGACGATTGGGCCGCATCCAGCCCCTGGGCCTTAGGTTGCCTACCCCTGCTTTAACCCTTTGCCAACCCATTCAAATTGGGCTCTTTGTGCATGAGGTTTTCATGACCAAAGAAGGTTCCATTTCCTCTAGCCAGGCCTCACATGCTGGTGATTGGTAAACAAAAGCAAAGTGCATTTCAGGGCACACCTGAGGGACTAATTTCAAGACATTTGGTCCTTGGGCTTTAGGTGGAGGGAGGGTAGACCAAGATCTATAAGCTGCCTGTAACCCACAGGTGCTCTCTTGCCAGCCTGTGCAGCCCTGTGCTGCCACCATGTGTCAACTCACCCACAGGCTGGTCATTCCCTGAGAAAGGAGGTGCACCATCATGGCAAATATATATCTGTAGCTCAAAGTCATCCCCTGAGCACTGATGCTCCCTAACCCTGGTTTAAGCCAATGCAGTTCATTTAGGGACGGCTTGTATCCAAGGTCATATGTTTGCATGTGCAACTTGATGTTCAAGGCATGTTCAAGTCCATTTCACTTTGATTTATTGTGTATTAATGAACGACACACCTTTTCAGTGTTTTGGCCTGTTGTCTTAAACCCTCATATATTCAAAAGAATGGGTACTCGCCTAAGCTGTAGAAATCTGATGAGGACTTTGTTGTTGTTGTTTAGTCGTGTCCGACTCTTTGTGACCCCATGGACAAGAGCACGCCAGGCACTCCTGTCTTCCACTGCCTCCCACAGTTTGGTCAAACTCATTCTGGTAGCTTCGACAACACTGTCCAACCATCTCATCCTCTGTCGTCCCCTTCTACTTGTGCCCTCCATCTTTCCCAACATCAGGGTCTTTTCCAGGGAGTCTTCTCTTCTCATGAGGTGGCCAAAGTATTGGAGCCTCAGCTTCAGGATCTGTCCTTCCAGTGAGCACTCAGGGCTGATTTCCTTAAGAATGGATAGGTTTGATCTTCTTGCAGTTCATGGGACTCTCAAGAGTCTCCTCCAGCACCATAATTCAAAAGCATCAATTCTTCGGCGATCAGCCTTCTTTATGGTCCAGCTCTCACTTCCATACATCACTAGTGGGAAAACCATAGCTTTTACTATACGGACCTTTGTTGGCAAGGTGATGTCTCTGCTTTTTAAGATGCTATCTAGGTTTGTCATTGCTTTTATCCCAAGAAGCAGGCGTCTTTTAATTTCGTGGCTGCTGTCACCATCTGCAGTGATCATGGAGCCCAAGAAAGTAAAATCTCTCACTGCCTCCATTTCTTCCCCTTCTATTTGCCAGGAGGTGATGGGACCAGTGGCCATGATCTTCGTTTTTTTGATGTTGTGCTTCAGACCATATTTTGCGCTCTCCTCTTTCACCCTCATTAAAAGGTTCTTTAATTCCTCCTCACTTTCTGCCATCAAGGTTGTGTCATCTGCATATCTGAGGTTGTTGATATTTCTTCCGGCAATCTTAATTCCGGACTATGATGAGGACTATGCCGGCTTAATAACTTCCCAACACCCATGTCCTTCAATGTCTTCTTTCTGATCAGAAATTATTGTTTGTATGAATTTTTCTATTGAAGAAACCATTGGTAATTGTGGACATTCATGGTGTGGGGACTAACAGATGGACAGGAAAAAGTGGGTTCTGCAAGGCCTTCAACAAGGCTGGAAGGACAAACATCCACCATCTACGACTTGGTAGCCTGGAGATCCCACTGTCCTTCCTACATTTGAACACATGGCTTATAATTGTCAGTCTCATTTGTCAGCCACGGGATCACATTCACCCAGTGCTTTACCAGCTGCACTGGCTCCCGGTGGAGTACAGGGTCAGGTTTAAGGTGCTGTTGTTGACCTTTAAAGCCCTATGCGGCCTAGGACCCTCGTACCTACGGGACCGCCTCTCCTGGTATGCCCCGAGGAGGACCTTAAGGTCCATAAATAACAACATTTTGGAGGTCCCAAGCTTCAACGAGGTTAGATTGGTCTCAACTAGGGCCAGGGCCTTTTCAGCATTGGCCCCGATTTGGTGGAATATTCTGTCACAAGAGACCAGGACCCTGCGGGATTTGACATCTTTCTTCACGGTCTGCAAGATGGAGCTGTTCCGCCTGGCCTTCGGCTTGGACGCACTCTGACCCCTTATATGGGATTTGGTATATAAATTTTCCCTTGCCTTTTTTTCTGGCCCATGTAGGACCAGCATGGATAGCTGGCTCGGGTGAATATCTGATATTTCCTCCCTTTATGGTCTTGATTTATGGGCTACTACTAAAATGAGGCTGCATTTTAAGCTGTATTTTAAGGAGTATTTTAATTAACTGGGTTTTTTTTTCTCTTACGTTTTATTGTAATTTATATTTGGTGTTATGGGACATGGGTGGCACTGTGGTCTAAACCACAGAGCCTAGGGCTTGCCGATTGGAAGGTCAGCAGTTCAAATCCCTGCGACGGGGTGAGCTCCCATTGCTCGGTCCCTGCTCCTGCCAACCTAGCAGTTCGAAAGCACATCAAGTGCAAGTAGATAAATAGGTACTGCTCCGGTGGGAAGGTAAACGGTGTTTCCGTGCACTGCTCTGGTTCACCAGAAGCGGCTTAGTCATGCTGCCAACATGACCCGGAAGCTGTCTTCAGACAAACGCCGGCTCCCTTGGCCTATAGAGTGAGATGACTGCGTAACCCCAGAGACGTCTGCAACTGGACCTAATGGTCAGGGGTACCTTTACCTTTTTATATTGGTGTTAGCCGCCCTAAGCCCGGCCCTAGCCGGGGGGCGGGGTATAAATAAATTATTATTATTATTATTATTATTATTATTATTATTATTATTATTATTTTATTTAGATATCTGTTTGGATGATGTATGGAGTGTTTATATTAGCTAAAGTCTTTAAATTGGGATTCTTGGAGTATTTCTATTGACTGTGTCAGCTGGAAATGTTTATAGTTTTCCCTTTCTTTCCATATTTGCAATTTAAAAAAACAAACTCCTGAGTACCCAGATGCTGAGTAGTCCTATTCAGGCATTTGGGGAAAGACATGTGAGGTTAAAGTAGGAATGGAGCAGGTACACATGCACATGCACATGCACACACTCCCTCCCATGTGCCAGGACCACTTCAGATCTTCCTGCATCCAGCACAAAGGCCTGAATGAAGATGCTAAGCACATTCACCTGAAGACACTTAGAATCCCACTTCAGAGCTTTGCACAGAATACAGGAAGACTTGAAATGGAGCCAGCTGTGGGGACGTTGGGGTTGAGGCTGACACACACATACACACTTTAAGCCCTTGATGTGTGCTTAAAGGTAGCGTAGCAAAGCTAACCCTGGGGCAGAAGATTACCGTAAATGTGCAACAGAATGAGGAGCTGCTCCGGATCAATTTCTCTACTCCTTGGGAGCTTGTGGTGGGAACGGTGGAGCAGGAGGAATTTGAGGTTCATGTGAGCGGGCAAGAAGAGCAGTGGCAGTGCAGCACAATTTCTGTTCTCATCCTGAAGCAAAGTTCTTAACCCGAGGTACTATTTCTGGGTTAGCGGAGTCTGTAACCTGAAGCGTATGTAACCCAAAGTACCACTGTAATTAAAACCAGATGAACACAACCTGAAGATTCCATGACTTTCACCCAGTTAATGCTAACAGTTAACATAAAAGCCATATAAACTGTTATGTACTGAAGTTCTCACCCTGGGCCAGCAGGGGGATACTGTAGATAGTTCAGGTCCACATATGCAAATAAGGGATCGAAAGTGACGTTCAGTGATTGGATAGTTACAGAAAATGGTTACTGTTGCGTTCTAGTGGAGCTCTATATAAGCAGGCTGGCTGAACTCTTCAGTTCAGTTCTGTTCTGGCCTGTGAATAAACAAGAGCTGTTTGAAGAATCGCTGTGTCGTCTGATATGTTCACCTACAACTTAAAATAAACAAGCAAGAACTTCAATGACTGATAAATAAATAAAACCTTATAATTTAAGCTCTGCCTTAGGCAGTCAAAAAATTATGGTCCAGAGATATGCATTTTAAAGACTAAATCTGCAGAATTTTGCAAAATTTGCAAAATTTTGTCTAACATAAAAGCCTGTGTGTTTTTCAACTAAATTTGCATCTGTGCATAAATTGTCATAAGCACATTTTATGCAAATGTGTCTCTTTGACCCTCTTTTTCAGTAATACGTAAATAGCTACCATATATCTAATGATAGAATGATGTACATCGAAGCACATTTTCCCCCAGTGACAGCTTTCAAGCAATTCATAACTGTGTTTGGGGGGCAGAGCTTGTGCATGCCCAGACAGTGATTCTTGGTGTGAAAATAACTGTCCTTATTTTCATCAGTGAAATGTTTCATTTGTATATGGCTAATGGGGACACCTTGCACACACAAAGGATTACAGCCTGAGCATACTCTTGCATGCACACCCATGTTGCTTATTGTTGAATGTGCTTCTTTGACTGCTGTTCAACCAGACATTTGAGAAAGGCACTAAATTCTTCTTGAAATCCTTGTAGAAACTAGAAGCCAAAAGCTTTGTAATCCCAGCAACATGTTGAAGATTTTTTATAAGCATTTGGAGTTTGAGTCACACACCCAAATTAGGAAGTCTTCATCCCAGGTTTGGACTTGCTGGAAAGAGGAAACTTTCCAGCTCAGCATTTCCAAATGCATGAAGTATGTAAACAGCATCTGGCTTGTATTGCTCAGTTTGGCTCTCGTTTTGCACTTAATCATATGCAATCAACCACAGCTTAACATCCAAACACTTTGCTTCCTGCTGTAAAACACCCAATATCACTATAACTAGGGGATATTTTTCATCAAACTTGTTGAGATTTTAAACAATGCATTTACATTATTAACCTGCAGCTTGGTCAGCCATGAAAACTGGACTCAACTGTATTAACCTTGAAAGCATCTAATTACCTAACAGTCATCTATATAAATGGCAGTATAATGCAAGGCTTTCAAAGTGGCCAGAATGGAGTAATTTGCTTTAGCCTTTTCCTCAGCCATTTCAGTGAAGATGGGGCTTCAACAACAACAACAACCACCATTTGAGAGCTGACTGTGTTGGAAGAGGGGAGTTGTGAAGGCAGTGGTGATGGTTGTGAATCAACAGGTAAGTGGCACACCTGATTGCTGAAGTCTTCAACAGCCATAAGGGTTTGCACAGCTGATACATTTTCAGAAACATGGAAGTGCTGTCACTAGCAAGCCAACGCATAGGAATATAGGTAGCTGCCATATACCAAGTCAGAACATACCTGTCCATCTATGTGGACAGTCCATCCTATGAGATAGTCCATCTATCTCAGTGTAGTCCACAATGTCTGGCAGTGGCTTTCCAGGGATTGAACCTGGGCAATTTCGCATGCAAAACAAATGCTCTACTCCTGAGCTACAGCCCTTTCTGAATTCAGCTCTCATTTCATTGAGGAATTCCACATCACAACATCATCTCCCAGAAATCTCACAAGTGATGGATGTATGAATGGTTGCACGTGATTTTCACAGGCGCTTGCTGAGCAGTGTCTCTGACATCGGCAATAACTAACTACAGGCACTGCCCCCTCCATGTCAGGGCTGGCCCACCTATGAGGCAAGGTGAGGCGAGGCAAGATCTTCAGGGGCAGTAGATCTGGCCTCCAGTGCAGAGGTGTAGCATGTGGGGGGGGCCTACCAGGCAATTGACCCGGCTGCAAAAAAGGGGGGGCACCTCTGCAGCTGCCACACCGACCGGAGATGCTCCCTAACTAATTGGATTTCCCCCCCAACTGGAAAATAGCAATATGTGTTAGTGAGATAGTGAGTATGGGCAGAACATTCAGAGTTGTGCATAGGGACTTCCCTGTGTGCGGTATTCAAATGACTATTCAAGTCACAGCCTAGTAGACATTTACCATAGTTGCAAATAGAGCTATCACATAGGCACCCAATTGAGTGTCCCTGCATATATGGACATGAGCTGGGTGGGCAGTTAAGAATATTGGCCTGGTCTGTAGAATTTGTCGGTAAATGTTTCAGTGTTGATGAAAGTGAACATCCCATTTTTTGAGGCACCGGCTGTGATCAAGTGAAATCATTTCCCTTCCATATAACCCTCATATTTCATGCTGAGTTAATAATAGATGGCTTTGTAATATTCAGCAAAGCACTACACTTTATAATGTTTGCATGAAAGCTTTATGCATTGGGAGGGTCCTTGGCTTCATTTCTTTCTTTCTCTCTTTTTTTTAAAAAAGCACAGACTTTTAAAATATATATAAGATACCCAGTTTAGACATCTGCTACCATTTTCTTGCAAGTTGCTATACCTTTGTTTTTTAGAAGAAGAAAAAAGAATCATTGACAGAAAAATTATAGAAACCAGCAAGTGTCCAGCCCTGATGTCAACATGTTGCAACAAAAACCCTTAATTACCCTTACATTCCCAGAATATGCTAGAGAGAAACATAATAATGTTCATATTGGATTGAGAGCCATAATATCTTAATGAAAATTTGTAAATTTTTCAAAATGTCACTTCTTTCCAAAAGATGGATGATTTCTGCAAGAATTTCATCTATCTAATTATTTCTGCCTGATGACATAGCTGCTCCAGATTTTTCATCTTACTCTACTCTAATCATTTCTAGAATTCAAAAAAGAATGGAAGTGGTTTATTAGTACATAGATAAATGGATGTGTGTGCGATCTTAGTTTTCTGCTGCCTTCTGTTATTGCTTGTGTTGTTTGCCCGGCTGGAGAAAAACTGGCTGCAGGTAGAAGGATCATAAATTTACCTGTTCCTATCACTCATTCCTTTCCAAAATTCCTGGTGAGTACTAGTTCCCACCCACTCACCAGCATCTTTTCAATTAATGTCAGGCAAACAGGCAAACTGTTCCTTTAGCAATGAGTTCGCTCTTTAATCACATATAATCATTAAACAGCAGCCACTTAAAAGGTTACTGCACTGCAGTTCTCTTATCAATACAGTGGTACCTCAGGTTACAGACACTTCAGGTTACAGACGCTTCAGGTTACAGACTCTGCTAACCCAGAAATAGTACCTCGGGTTAAGAACTTTGCTTCAGGATGAGAACAGAAATCGCGCAGCCGCGGCGGCGCCGCCGCGGACGGCCCCATTAGCTAAAGTGGTACCTCAGGTTAAGAATCATAGAATCATAGAATCATAGAGTTGGAAGAGACCACAAGGGCCGTCGAGTCCAACCCCCTGCCAAGCAGGAAACAGTTTCAGGTTAAGAACAGACCTCTAGAACGAATTAAGTTCTTAACCCATGGTACCATTGTATAGGAAGCTGCCTTATACCTTGTCTGACCTGGTACATCTCCTCCTCCTCCTCCTCTTCTTCTTCTTCTTTGGCGATCACTCGTAGCTGAGTAAAATTGTCTTCCATAAACACGGTTTTAACAATGAATCCATAAGTGACTGTGGAGGCCAATTCTGGATCCACACGTCCTTCCACAGTGGGGACATTGGCTTCCAGGTGGGAGCTGATCATGATGTGGATTTGCCAAGCATGCCTTCCTCCTAGCACGTTTCTCCCTTGCGTCTTGAGTTCGAGTGTCTTAAAAGCCCATGACACCTTTGGTAAAGGCTGTTCTCCAACTGGATCACTCACAGGCCAGTGTTCCCCAGTTGTCAGTGTTTATACTACTTTTTTTAGATTCAGCCTTTAAACCTCTTTTGTTGACCACCAGCATGACACTTTCCATTTTTAAGTTTGGAATAGAGTAGTTGCTTTGGAAGACGATCATCAGGCATCCGCACAACATGACCAGTCCAATGAAGTTGATGTTGAAGAATCATTGCTTCAACACTGGTGATCTTTGCTTCTTCCAGTACACTGATATTAGTATTGGTCTACTACACTGGCTGGCAGCAGCTCTCCAGGTTTCAGACAGGGGGTGGTAGTCAACTAAGTTGTACTCAGAGTAGCCCCACTGAAATTGAATTCCCATGACTGAGTTAAGTCCATTAATGTTAAAGTGTTTACTCCGAGTAAAGTTTAGTTGACGGCACACACATCAGATCTTTTCTAACTCTACCTGAGGAGTCTAAGGACTAGCTCTGGGGTCTTCTGAATGCAAAATACATGACCTGCCACTGAGCTTGGCCTTTCCCCAAGATCTGCTCTATCCTTGAGCTACCTGGTAAGCCGTAACTTATCCTGCACAGAATCTGGGGGTTTTAGGAACTAAAGTATTGCTCTTCTAGATTAGAACAAGGGTCCATGTAGTCTAGTAAGTGTGGTCAGCCAACATGCTTGCCTGGAGACTACACAAGGTTCTCCAGGACGGCAGAGCAGCAAATCAGCAACTGGTTATATCATTCTACCTACCTTAACTGAAGGTAGCTGCTGAGTCTTACAGCAAGAGGGCAACACCTCAGAGTCCAGAAATCCAGTCTGTTATCTCTCCTGACCTTTCACACTGCTTCATGTGAGGAGACCTGAAGCCTAGAAGCATAGAATTGTAGAGTTAGCCAGCCACTACGCCTAGGCCCAGATTCAGGTCTTCTCATTTCCTCTTCCTCACTAAGCAGATGCTTTTCACAATTGTACTTATTCAACAAGGTTTTGTGTTCACAGCCTTAACTGTGGCGAAAGCATGCTTCCACGCAGTTTGGGAAATAAATGACTTGAGGAAGGGATGTCCTAAAGGGGGGGGGACCAGTGGTATTTGATATTTTTGTTCAGAATGGAAACCTCGTTTAGAAATGCCAACATTTTCCTACAGGATAAAGATTGTGGTTGCCAACAATTCGCCTCTTTCAAGTTCACCTCCATTGCCAACAGTTCACCTTATCGTTCTTCCTGGTTTAGTGCAAGGGAAAGAGAGAGCGCAAACGCTGTCTCCTGCCTGGCGCACCTGTCAAAGCAGCATATTGTGTGAGGAGTGCCTGCTGCCCTTTGGCTGATCCTGGGCCTTGGCAAAGCGCCAGGCTCTCCCTGCCGGAGCCTTTGAAACTGTGCTCTGCCGAGTGGAAGCAGCCCTTTTTTTAACCTTGACATGCTTGATGTCAGCCTTTCGTCCACAGCAGTGCAGGAAGGGATCATGAGGAGAGCATTCTCTGCTCACATGGCTGGAGGGCTAGCCGGTTCCTATTACATGGGGTTATAAAGAAGCATTTGTTAGGGACTGATGAATTGCAGCCAAAGCAGGGATTTGGCGTTTACTGCCTCTGTAGTTATCAACTTGATCAGTTTCCTCTTTTTTCTTTCTTTTTTACTTTTTTCAGCTTGGAAAAGCAGCTCATGTGCACTAGATGTTTATTTTTCCTGACTATTTGAGTCTCAGATATAGAAACGTTTGTCCCAAAATATTTTAGTCAGCCATAACGTTCGAGTGAGTTAACACAATTTCAACCGATAGGATCTAGACATTAAAAAATATTATTCCTGGGAATAAATAAACTTAACTTGGAGAAGAATTTTATGCAAAGATTCTGTGAGGAAATTGCGCTTACCTTATTTATGGAATATGCTACCTTATTGCCATGCTATGGAATAATTACCTAATTTGTAGAGCATATGGAATATGTTACTGACAAAGAAGAGGGCAGCAAAGTGTATAAATTGTCTCAAAAGAAGGAAAGTAAACAGACAGTGTTTCAAACTGGGAAGCTGAGAGGCAAAGCATCATCTCATTCCTTCTACTAGCCAGCTCAGGTGTAGACAGGTTTGTAGCTAACATAGAACCACTGAGAATGATGAGGGAGGTATCAGCTTTCTCTGGAGAATCTCAAGGCTTGAAGAAACACAAAAAGGAGGAATCTTAAGGGGGCACCGCCACAGAAAAGCCCAGGTGTCAGCAAACTTTTCCAGCAGGGAGCTGGTCCACTGTCCCTCAGATCTTGTGGGGGGTCGGACTATCTTTGGGGGGGGGAGGAATGAATGAATTCCTATGCCCCACAAATAATCATAGCTGTCAACGTTTTCCTTTTTAAGGGAAATTCCCTTATTCTGAATAGGATACCTCGCAAGAAAAGGGAAAAGTTGACAGCTATGACAAATAGAGATGCATTTTAAATAAAAGCACACATTCTACTCATGTAGAAACATGCTGATTCCCGGACCACCCACAGGCCGGATTTAGAAGGCAATTGGGCCAGATCTGGCCCCCGGGCCTTAGTTTGCCTACCCATGGAAAAGCCCAATAAAGACAGCATGCTCAGTAGCCACAGAAGGACTATAAGTGAAAAAGAAAAATATGTGATGGTGCACTGCAAAACTTTGTTGCAGCTCCCACAGCTGACACAGAAAGGATTTGAATCTCTAGATCATGTCTTTAGACAACCCAGGCAGTTACAGGCTTCACAACCACAGCTGTCATGACTTTGTAGACCTTGAAAATTGCTACTGGCAATACAGGGTCCTCTTGACTCAGCTGTAGCGTCTGTCCCTTTTTGCTTTGATTCCCGGATGCTAAGGGCAAAGAGCAAGAGGAAAGTCACCCCTATTGCTGGTCCCTTGGATCTTCCATGGCTTTTCAAAATGGGGGTTGTGTGCCGAGTTATAGTGCATGTTTTTGTTCCTAGATAAAGTTAAGGATGGTTTCAGACCACAAAAAATCAGCACATTTTAACAGCATGCAAAACTGGTTTAATCTAAGTGCAATCCTAGGCATGTCTGGAAGTAAGCCCTATTAAGTTCAACAAAACTTACTCCCATTTAACCTGCAGTCTCAAATTATCAGGCTCTAATTGACAAGATGAGTTTGTTGACATAATTTAAGGAGGGGCTGCTGTGACTGTTTTGACCCTTTCTGGAGCTGAGAACACTCCAGGAAATTCAAAATCTGGATATATGTGTGCCCCAAATTTGGAAGTGAGCCAATGACACGCCTATATTTCCCTACATAATTCTTGTTTTCTTCCATAAGCCTGAAAAGGGGAGGATCACATCAGGTGAGATAAAGTGCTGACGCCACATCTTTCCTAGACCATGCAATAAATGGATTTCCCTGCCAGCGCACAGGCTGCCATTGTTATCATTTATGGCTACTACATTTCATGAAAATTTCCATTTCCAAAGGTAGATTTCAAAAATGCACCAATGCAGGTGTTGTCAGACACTTTAATATTGTTTCTGCTTCCTGATTGGTTGTGACTGGGGAAAAGATATCTTCCGAGGTTGCCTCTTTCTTTCTTGTCAGTCCAGGTGAACCTTCGGGAAAGCTGACATCAGAATTGTTTTTGAAGAAAATGTGGTGAAATTCAAATAGTTGCGAATTAATGGTTGTACCATCATTACTGCACGAAAGGTAAATGGATAGTAAGTGGTGCCTGTATGAAAATTGTGCCCTCTGCTGTCTGACTGCTGTTTTGTGCACCATTCATCACAACCACGGAAGGCAAATATGAATGAGTAGAAACTGGAAACCAAAGAGGGGCCTCCAAACCTGGTACAAAGCTATGCATCATGAGATGGGAGATGCGGGTGAAGAATGGGTGGCTTTTTATATTAGTCAACATGACAGTATATGCCAGAACAAAGCCTACAGATCCCCCAACCCCAGGAATATAACTCAAACTGAGCACTTGTGTGGTGGGGGGTTCATCCTCTCAATCATTTCTCAGTGAGCCTGGAAGAAAGGTGTTCATAGAAATTGCAGAGTTGGAAGGGACCCTCAAGGGTCATCCAGCCCAGCCCCATGGAATACAGGAATAATGCAGTGTCATTCTGTGTCTGTGAAGAATGAGACAAAGATGTTGGGGAGTCATTCAATAAGCATCTAGGAACCACAAGCTGGGAGTTCCAATGGAAGATTTGCATCTGTGAGCGTCTGCTGTTGTGTAGCTATGACAAAGGACTTCCTCTATAATATCAAAATCTTTGTGCATACCTTGTGCTGCCTCTCTCTACACTCTCCCAAAGCACACCCTTTCCAGACTTCCGAAATGCCATAACTCAACATCCACCTTTTAAATTAGCTGTCCTCACTCTGGAGTCATCAGTTACTAAAACGAAGAGATCGGCTAAATTATGTAATGGCATGCTCTCTCCCCCTTCCTCATTTTTCTTCTTCTGTTCCCTGATGTCACTGAATATACAACCATGCTGCTTCTTTCTCCCAGGGGTGCTGGGCACTGTCTGTGTGCAATTACCTGAACAATTTTCTCTGCGCCTTTGCCTCAAGACAGAGATCTTTAGAGTGGGCAATTACCGTGGCTGCTGCTAATGATGACAGCGCTTATTTATTTATTTAAAACATTTAACTCGGACTTTTAAGGGTATAGTTCTCGTGATGCAACGTACAACAATGTGATAAAATACAGCAAGATGCATCAGAAGGATCTAAATTATAAGAATACTGCATTATAAGGCAGTGCCAGCCCTGTGCTGGCATTCTGCTTGTGTCTAAACCCTGCATGTGAGCAAGAGGGCAGGGAGAAGAACGGTGATCCCTCTGTCCCAACTCACGGCAAGGCAAATGTCTGAAACAAGGTTCCTCCTCTATTCCTGGAGGCTTCCAGCATGATTTTAAATCCCAATTATGCAATTATTTCCCGAGCACATGGAAACCCACCACAAGTATCAGAGGCTTCCCACTTCAGACCCTGACCCTGCACAAGTTGATGGGCGATGCAACGGGCGGTGGCATAGCGTGGGGCCACAGGGGCACAGGGGCGGTTGCCCTGGGCACAAACTTGTTAGGGGTGCAAAATTTCAACACCTGGTGCTGTCACAAACCAGCTACATGCTTCCATCACTGGGCTCTGTTGAAAACGGCTTCTCCATGTGAACCAGGAAGCGGCCTCCCCAGACAGCAGAGCGACTCTTCTTAGCTCTGTGGCTGCAATCTCTTGGATGATGTGGATGCCATTAGGCAGTTGAATGTGCAGGAGTACTCCATCCCTTACCCTCCCTCCCTCCTCCCTCCCTCCCACCTACTTCCGTGTGGCCCCGGGCACTGGCAACCCACACTATGCCATCAGTGGCACAGACACTGTTAAAGAAAGGCTGTCTGGAATAAATTAGTTTTCAAGACATGCTCGAAGTGCCAGTGATAGATAGATGATAGAGAGCTAGATAGCTAGATAGCTAGATAGCTAGATAGCTAGATAGCTAGATAGATAGATAGATAGATAGATAGATATAGATAGATAGATAGATAGATAGATAGATAGATAGATAGATAGATAGATAGATAGATAGATAGATAGATTAAAATAACCATATGAGAAGAAGAATACATAATATAATAAAGGAGTGTCAGTACTTGCACGATGCTTTTTCTAAGTGCTCAAAAGAAGCCTGGGGGACAAGGTATATGTTGGTGCTGAGAATGCCAAGTTCTCTACCACACGATAGCAATTAGATGCCATATTGTAAGGATTCTACTTTATGAATGGTTGTAGTTGGGGCCTTAATCTCCATATGATTGAGAGCATTACTTCATACAATATTTCATTAATAGTGTGTGTGTGTGTGTGTGTGTGTGTGTGTGTGCGTGTGTGTCTGTGTGTGTGTATTAAAGTTCAAATATCTTGTGATAATTCACAAAACCTAAACACCTAGGGGCCATACAATTTGTTAGGCTTCACCTCCATTACTGCACATCAGGATCCCCTAAGATTCGATCAGCCTTTACTAGGGACTGAGACTTTAGCCTAGTAGGCCCTGCCCTGTGGAACTCCCTGCCAGTAGAAGTTCCACAGGAATCATTCCTCCCTTTTTTTAGACGTCCTCTAAAAATGGTGTTATTCAGACAGGTCTTTGCAACGATAAATTCTTTTTTTTTTTTTTGCTAGCCAGCACTGATTTCTTTTTTTTGTTTGTTTGTTTGTTTGTTTGTTTGTTTGTTTGTTTTTACTGATGTGTAAATTGATTGGGGTTTTTTTGCTCTTTTTGTGATTTTGCACTGCATACACCACCTTGTATTTTTACAAAGCGGCAAATTTCTAGATATCTTAACACAGAA
Source organism: Podarcis vaucheri (assembly GCF_965113315.1). Lineage (NCBI taxonomy): Eukaryota > Metazoa > Chordata > Lepidosauria > Squamata > Lacertidae > Podarcis > Podarcis vaucheri. The sequence goes on along the minus strand of NC_138762.1, from coordinate 61,384,210 downwards.
CCACTGCCTGTAAAGGTCACAAACTTTCATATAACCAATTTTGGGGGAAAGTGCTGGTAACTATCATGTTCATTTTTTAGGCATCTTGTATGCAAGGGTACAAATTCTGCCAATGTTCAAAGCAAACCATGGGGCGTTGGGGGTGATCCAAAGAAATAACTGGTTTTGTTCTATCCCACTATGAAGAAATCATAGGTGTATTAGCAGAAGCAAGTATTAAATGGCAATGTCGTTTTAAGTGGATTCATGCTACTTTGTGTTGAGGGGGAACGTTAACAAAATCCAAATGTTCTGCATCCATCCATTACCCGTGACCTCTTTCGATTTAGTGGTTCTTGTTTTAATTTATATGCCTAAAATGAAACAGATTGAATCCCCCTACAATCTCCTTGCTTTTCTAGTTAGGAAATTTATTCACAGATTGTGTGCTGCACTCAAGGGCAGAGAACAAACAATTGTGCATAGATATAGATATAGATATAGATGATATAAATATAGATATAGATATATGCACGCACACATTCCTAGTGTATTTGCTTTTTACACTTTCTTCCACATTACACATTGTAAAACATTTGGAGGAAGAACATAAAGAAACGCTGAGATTTCACAAATCTTGCCCTGTTTTTATTTCCTGTCTTTCCTCTGCACCTGTTTGTTGTTTTACATGACATGAATCAGCAATAAATGTAAACCTGACCTTTCTCCAACCATGACTTTGAAGGTTAAAAAGGAAAAGGAAAAGGCACCTATCTACGCTTTTCTTTCGTTTCTTTTTCTTTTAACCAGCAAGCTGACTTAAATTCACAGGCGAAGTTGTGGTCAGACGCCCCTCCCTACAAATATAACATTGTGGATACAGTCAAACCTTGGTTCCCAAATGCCCCCATTTTGGAACGTTTCAGCTCCTGACCACCGAAAACCCGGAAGTAAATGCTCCAGTTTTCAAACGTTTTCCGGAAGCCAAACGTTCAACACGGCTTCCGCTTGAGTGCAGGAAGCTCTTGCAACCAATCGGAAGCAGTGCCTCGGTTGTCGAACATTTCAGAAGCCAAACAGGCTTCCGGAATGGATTACGTTCGACAACAAAGGTTTGACTGGGCTGGATTAACCATTATGCAAAATAAGTACATGCTTAGCGCATCACGGGAAGGGGCACACCACAGAAATGACCTAAGCCGATTAGTTTTGAGGATCTGATCAAAGGCTTTGCAATTAGGAAAAGTAGGAGAAAAAAATTCAAATATAAATTAAGTGGAAGTATACAAAAATAAACATTATTTTCCATCTTACTGTAGGTTTTGTTTCGTTTTGGGAAATAAAATTTTATTGAAATGGTTATTATTGTTTTTTTTATTTTGAATTAGTTATATATCTTTTACGTGCTTAGGGCTTCTAAAGGCCTTAATCCGGCACTAGCCTTCACATCATGATGCCTTTGTGAAGGTGGGTGGCAAAGGCCTCATAATGCCTGGCCCAATTTCTTGGGCTCCGTAGCAGAAGAAAGGCAGGACACAAATTGGGGGGGGGGAGAGACCCTTGAATCATACTGCCATGGAAGTTTACAAAAAGAATACTTACAAAGAGTTGTGAAACCTGCGGTAAGACTGTCTGCACTGCAAGGGGGCAATTTCAGGATTCCTTATCCTGCACCAGACTCATCCTTCTTAAGCTCCACCTTCTCTGTCTTTCATTGACTCATCAACAAATCCAGGTATACATTAAAATTCTCCACCCCAAGATCTTTATATCATTTTTCATCCAAGGCTATATATACATGTTTGCCTTTCCCACATTTACCAATCTTTCACCTCCCATACGGTTTTCTCATATCCTCCAACATGTCACGACGAAAAAAGAGGATGCACTCCTGGACAAATTCCATGACTTGTGCAATATCATTGCCCCCCAAAAGTGCTTTCTCAGGCACAATGCCCAAAAACATGCATTTTGGGGCACAGTCCAAGATCGCAACCCCTATGGTGCCTAAAATGGCTACCAGACTAGTGGAAGAAAAAATGGTATGTTCCGGTTTTACCATGACACTTAATGACAGTTTTCTGGCGGCTCAGAATGGCTGGGGCAGCCTAATCAGATGGGTGGGATATACCATATTTTTTGCTCTATAAGACTCACCTTTTCCCTTCTAAAAAGTAAGGGGAAATGTGTGTGCATCTTATGGAGCGAATGCAGGCTGCACAGCTATCACAGAAGCCAGAACAGCAAGAGGGATTGCTGCTTTCACTGCACAGCGATCCCTCTTGCTGTTCTGGCTTCTGAGATTCAGAATATTTTTTTTCTTGTTTTCCTCCTCCAAAAACTAGGTGCGTCTTGTGGTCGGGTGTGTCTTATAGAGCGAAAAATACGATAAATAGTAAAATTATTATTATGGAACAGGATGTCCATATTTTTATGTTGGGGGGGCATGGAGTTATGCTGTGGGCTGAAATCCTATACTCACTTCCCTGGAAGTAAGCCATACTGAATTCACAGGAACTTACTTCTGAGTAGGCATGTCTAGAATTGTACTGCTAGTCTATGAGCAACCATATCACTTCTCCAGAGGTTCAGTATTTTAAGCTGTTTAAATTGCAAACAGCTTGGGGGCAGGGGCTGTTTGTATCTAGGGCATTTTGCACATGGTGACTGGTGCTAGATAAAGCCATTAGCACTGCAATGCTGTAATATGAATAACAAGCAATCATAATTTTAAAATATTTTAAACAGCCTTAGGAGCTGGCTGCAATAAAAGATCTCCGAGATTTTCCCACCAGCAAAAACATCATAAATTATAGAAGTTATAATAAAAATATCATAACTATCCTTGCTCAGTGAAAAAACAAGAAAAGAAAGAGAATGCTAGTCTAAGAAGCAGCACAGGGACAGTTTAGAGAAAACAACAGCACTGGCAAAGCAAAGTACAGCCCAGTTGTCAATTGTGTTGTCAATCCAGTGATTGTAGCACCCAAATCAACATTCAGAATCGGCACATACTGCAAAGGCAGGAACTATGCAATTTGATTTTGGATGGGTGTGGACGATTTCTTAGTGGGTAACTTATGAATATTATATGTAAACTTCAGGTACCATGGACAGAGGCTATCCTTGTCATCTTCCTCTATCATGGGCACAGCCTAGCCTTCCCCAGCCTGGTGTTTTCCAGATGTTTTGGACTATTGCATGATCAATGGTCAGCAATGATGGAGTTGTAGTCCAAAACATCTGGAGGGCACCAGGTTGGGGAAGGCTGTCATAGACTATAGCAGGAGAATGACATCTCCCATAGTTCCTTGGACCTTCATACCCAGCATTAAGGGAGACAGAGAAGGAAGGAAGGAGGGAAAGGAAAGTGGAAGGAACGGGGAGCATTTGAGGGGACCTTGTGAAGAACATTTTTACAGGTCCTCAGATTACAGTACTTTGAAAAAAAATGCAGGTTTTGTCATTTTTTAAAAAGATCCCACATAGAATTGTAGAGTTGGAAGGGGCCACAAGGGTCATCTAGTCCAACTCCCTGCAGTGCAGGAATATTTTGCCCAATGTGGGGCTCAAACCCACAACCCTGAGATTAAGAGTCTCATTCTCTACTGACTGAGCTATAACATCATTTCTGAGAATCCGAAGAAATCTTGGGAGGAATCACCCATCCCTTCTTTTAACAGTTCTGAGGCATTGCTTTTCTACAATTCTCAGGAGATGAAAGGGAGGTTTCAGATAGGACTTAATAATGACCTTGTCCAGGGCCAAAATCTTTCCATAAAATCTAGCCACAAGTAAGTTCCATTCATGGCAGCCGCCATCAACACATGGACAACGTAACACAAAATAAGTAATGGGTGGATCTCAAATATAAATCCTTTGGATATCCTTTGAATCTCAGCTAACAGCATTGCACTATGGAACACAGACCATGAAAATGTTGCTTTGTATCTCAGTTCTCCTGTTGTTTTTGTGTTATATTGTTGTGACCTGGAAAAGGGTAAAAAATAAAACAAAATAAGTAACTCTCGTTCAGCAAAGGTCCTTTTTAATGGTAATTGAAAGCTTCCTGTTTGCAGGCACATCCCATTTTATTGCTTCCCACGTCAACATGGTTGGGTGATAAGAGCTAAATCGACATTTAAGTTGCATATTTAGTCAGACTCCCTGGGGTGCAGGGTATAATTATTTGTTTCTTTCCATTATGGTGCATTAGTGATATTCTTCTGTAATGGAAAGAAAGAGAAAAAATGGAAATAAAAGAGTGACTTAATACCCCTCCCCATAGGTGACAAAACCTACTAATAAGGTGATATCCAAGAGTCATTTTTCTAGCTGTAATAAAGTGGGCAGAATTTGCAAACTGGAAGTTTTCAGATAAAGGAACAGTTCCCATTAAAAGCTCTAGTATGTCTTCCCTTGCCTATTATTCTTTTGCATGTTATGGCTCTCTCACACACACACCCAGTATGACATTTTGCCAAAGATCAGGTCAAAAAAGATAGAGGACAGCAAAGAAAATTGCATTTTGCTCTCCTCCCCTCCCCCGCCTGTACAAAGCTAGTGAACAAAATTTCACTGCTAGGTGCTAGCATGAAAGCAAGCTGAGTGATCAGAGTAGGAGCAAACACATATGAGATTTAGGAGTAAGGGTGTCTGCAGACGGTCATTATTTTGTGGGAGGGATTAAAGTGTAAACTGGAAATTGAGATTTGTGTAATTGAAGTGGACTGGTGTGCTCTGCCAGCCTAGCACAAGAGACTCATGTTAAAAAGAAAGAAAGGATATTTTGCAGTTAGAAAAGTGACTCGGAAATGCATTGAAAAGTGTGGTTTAAATGAATGATTAATGGGAAGACATATAAACATCCTGCAAGCAGCAAATCAGGAAGAATGCTTGTGGTCATATAACTGTCCCTCCCCACCAAACAAAATCAGAGCAAATGTTCAGTAAAGGCTGAACATAGCCTAATCTCTGCAAAGGTTTGTGCAAGTGAATCAGGATGAATTTTCAATGAACAGGTCACCTGGGGGAGCCCAAAGGCTACCAGGTCAGAGGGACCCAGATTCATTTTCATTCTCAAAATTCAGCACTGCCTCAAAAGGTGGGTTGTGAACCATTACATCATGGCCACTGCACAGTTGAATGTTTCTCTGCACCATTGCTGGAGCGCAAAATGCTACAACCCAACTTCATTAGCTGCTATCAAATATTTAAATCAAAGAGAACTCACAGCCCTGAGTTGTGAACAACGGCATCCCACGCCCTGGGATTCGTCTGTTGCTTTCAGACAAGGGCCTACCTAAATCATGCACCCTGTGGATGACAGCAGTGTTATTTTTCCTCTGACATGATTCAGAAACCAGGTCACTCTCATTGAAAATCTGTCTTGGATTAGCCAGGCTGTTGAAAGGTGGCACCATACGGTATTCATCAGCTGCGCCCAGAACAAACATCTCTGCATCATGCACAGCATAGTGAGCTGGCGAGATATTTTTACTGGTAATCTCCCAGATGAGAAGGCTTGCTATGGCACCTCAGCAATGATAGTCAGAGAAACAGTCTGGCAACCCAGGTTACCATTTTTAAATGATAGGAATAAATGAACTTGCTTTTTACCTGCTCAAACAAAACATATTGTTGGGGCTCAGAAAGACAAAACAACTGTGTTTGAATTATTATTATTGGGGGGGGGATATATCCTGTATTTAACATATACTTCACTTACCAATGAAGTTCATTGGTACTAAAAAGTCTGGGGGAGGCTGGGATCCATTCATGCCATGTTTGTTCTCGTATGTGATTGGCTGATTATTGCTAGCACTCTTCTGTGGCAGAGCAGGACTGTGACAAGGATATAAAGAGTTACTTTATCAGTTCAAATCTTTTAGGTACCACGAGCTCTCTGGTCAGAGCTAGCTATTTATTTATTTATTTATTTCATAACATTTATACCCTGCTTGTTTGTGAAAAGAAACAAAACTCTTCAAAGTGGTTTACAAAAGATAAAACAGCAAAATAAATAAAAATTCACAACTACACTTCAAAACATACAAAAGTTAAAATACTGAAACAGATAAAAATCACCCCAATTTTCTTAAATATCTAGGTAGGCTTGCATAAACATGAATGCTTTTAGCAGGCACTGAAAATAATAGAGCGAAAGGACCTGCTTAATCTCAAATGGCAGGGAATTCTTACAAATGTGCAACTGGTATTATTTTCTTCTGAATTAAATCAACAGAATTTATATACCGCTTACTCAGCAGAGACGTCTCAGTGGTTTTTATTCATTGACTTAGCAAAACTTATATACCACTTGATTGTCATAAGACCTCTAAGAGGTTTATAAGAAGTTAAAAACAGTTAAATACAAGCAGTTAAAATATTTAAAAGGGAATTAAAATCAGTGGCAGACTAAAAAGAAATTAAAGCACATTAACAAAAATGTTTTAAACATGCACCCAAAGTGATCCAGAGAAGCTGCCCGATGTGACATGGCAGGGAATTCCAAAGAATGATTTTTTAAAAAATATATAATCCCACTTTAACAATCTGAAGACATCTGTATCGGGAAGTTTTTAATGTTTGACATTTTATTATGTTTTCATATGTGCTGGAAGCTGCCCTGAGTGGGCGGGGTATAAATAAAATCATCATCATCATTCCTTTTAGCCAGGAAAGCATTGTTTGTGAATATTGTTGATATGGCATAGAATGTGAAAGAGAGGTATCTTCAAGTCTGTATTCTTCCGGAGACTTTTTCTTCCTCTTTCCTTGGAGGATAATACAACATGTTGGAGATCTATGCCTGGATTTCCAGACGTCCTTGTTTTTCCTTTAACAGTGGAGGGAGGGAATGTCAAACCCTTTCCCCTTGCTGCTATTTTCCTAATATAAATCCAAAACTGCTGCTAGACATGCAATAGAAAAAATAAAACCCATTTTCCATGAAGAGGATGAATGATGGGTTTTTTAAAGGGTAATTTAGACAGGGAATGAAAGGGGGAGAATAGGGCTGAATTCCCCTCTTCCATGCCCCAAACTGCTGTGCCAGTCAAATTCAGAGCCTCAACATATATATTGGAATGAAAGAAGTCAAAATATTGGCCTGGGATCCTATTGTGGATTTCCCATCAGTTTAGCTAAGAGGATGCAAGAAATTTAAAAGTGAATTTGTCACTTACAGAATTGACCAAGGGTCTTTCTAGATCCCCAAAAGAAGTCTAGCGTTGTCTGCCATGCCATCATAAGTTCCATGTGCTCACATCCATAAAAAAGCAGTCTCCGTACTTACGTATTTTTTGCTCTATAAGACGCACCAGACCATAAGACACACCTAATTTTTGGAGGAGAAAAACAAGAAAAAAATATTCTGAATCCCAGAAGCCAGAACAGCAAGAAGGATCGCTGTGCAGTGAAAGCAGCAATCCCTCTTGCTGTTCTGGCTTCAGTGATAGCTGAGCAGCCTGCATTCGCTCCATTAGACGTACACACATTTCCCCTTACTTTTTAGGAGGGAAAAAGTGAGTCTTATAGAGCAAAAAATACGGTATTCTACTTGCACCACAACCACCTGTTTCCCCTCTTGAATGCTTGCTCATGATTCAGCCCCACATGCCAAATAACCCTCTCCTCACTCCCCAGATGGTCTTGGCAGGAAGAATTGGTGCTTGTGTTGTTGAAAACTGTGGAGTCACTTTTAATTACCATATCTGGGATCCCTTTTTCCATCAGCAATGCCAGGAGTCGCCATAGCCTCCAGAGGAGAAAATGTGAATCCCATTCCCTCTGCCCTTAGCTATTATCTCCAATTTACATCTAAACTAGTTTTTCAAGCCACTTTAAATGCTGCTCCTTTCCACCTTTATTTCAATGCAAATGCATTAAAAACTTTATCCTTCCCATGCTTAAATCTTGCATGCTTTCTTTTGCTTCTTGTTTCAGTCATACATTGTTTTACAACTAAAGCTTTTCTTTCCAACCAATTATTATTTCTGGTGTGTTTTCCAGAGCATTCCAAAATGGCATCTGATTATACATAAAGCCTCAGAATGGAGCTCTGTCCCCAACCCCCCTTCATTAAGGACACAAAGGATCCCTGCGTGAGCCAAACAGCACTTTGTGATTTAATACAGCTTTATATTCTAAATCGCAGCCTGGCTTTTTGCAAAGCAGATTCTGGAGTGAATCAATGCATTTTCCGGGTTGCCAGTGAGCACCCTTTGCTAACTCCAACCAATTCTGTCACTCCACAGAATTAGCATTTGATTAAGCAGCCCCAGCACACACAGACTCCTCTCACCACCATGCGCTCGGAGTGCTATGATAATTCCTGAGTGGAAGGAGCGCAAGAAAGAATATTATTCTTCAGGAAGAAAAATTGCAGGTTCTCTATTAGTGGGAAAGAAATGTGCAGATCCTAATTATTCTAAAGGCTGCCTCTTCTCGTGGGATGTTTTACTAAAGTTTTGGGAATACTTCTGTCGTGTCTAAAAATGGAAGCACTTATATATTTATCCACAGAGAAAAGCAGGCATATAGCCTCATAAATCTAGAGTTGCCGGCGCTCCATGGTCATAAGCCATTACTTTCAAAGAGGTTTATAGCATAGATAGGCTCTAAGAAAGGGGACTCCTATACCATCTGCTAGCATTTTGTTCATAAGCAGGGTATGAACTGTGAAGCCACATGAAGTCAGCCACTTCCTATGTAGGTCTGGGCCTGGTCAATGCCTTGAAACCTCATGGACACTGCTTTGGGTTCCATGACAGTAGAAAAACAGGGTATAGATGCTTCCATATGGGAGTTTAATATGGAATTGGGGCTATTCGTGCACTCATGTTTCTGAAGTGTCCACATGACAATGTCAGCAAAATGTTAGTCCATGCTTTAATCTGGATTTCCTCTTATCATGGAAAAGCTGGTAAGTTAAAATAAGCCATTATACATCTGCAGGCAGTGGCGTAGCGTGGGTTGTCAGCACCCGGGGCAAGGCAAGTAATTTGCGCCCCCTAACCCATGAATTTGCGCCCCCTAACCCGTGGATTTGCGCCCCCTAACCCTAACCCCCAGATGTTGCGCCCGGTGCGGCCGGCCCCCCCTGCACCCCCCACGCTACGCCACTGTCTGCAGGCACTGCTGGTGTGACAGCTTTTTAGTGTCTGGGGGGGTGTTCTTTTGGAGGGGTGACTGGTTTGTCACTTGCCTTGTGATATTTTGGTGTGTGGCCTCTAAATGTGACACCCCAACCTTCATTTGTGCCTCATCTGAACACAACCTAGGAGCTTTCCTGTTTCCATCGGTTGCCACATGTTGAAACCATATTCCAATTTCCACAGCCCAGGTAAAAGATGCTGCTGTCTCAAGATCTCTTCAGAGTACATGTAGGGGATCACCTCAGAGACTCTAATCACAATACATACAGTGGAGTAATTTTTTTTTAAAAAAAGAAATAAATATAGAGGTCTTGTTCAAGACATCTTTACTTGGGCAAGTCTTGCTCAGGTAGATATCACTTCTGTGCAAGACCTTAAAAACAAAATTAAAACCCAAAATTAAAATCCAAATTAAAATCCAATATGGATAGCTCACCTACCCTCTCCCCCAACAGCTTCCATTTTGCCCACAAGTTAACTAAGTATAAAACAACTGGTAACCTTATTTATATTATCATTATTGTTATTAAGTACATTCTGAAATATTGGACCTGAACAGCCATTTTGCGATATTTGACCCCTCTCTAGAAGCAGTCAGGGTTGTGAGGCTGAAGAGTTTCAATCAGCTGCAATTCAAGACTGGATTCATCATAAAGATTGTTCATGGTGACTTTTCTTTGCCGAATGTCAGGATGCTGTCAGTGAATCCCAGCTGTTGCCCAGGAAAGTATAAAGACAAGGGAAGATTTCTTACTGTCCTTTTTTTATTCAGCATTTACAGAGAGAGGCTATATGTAAAACCCAGCCTCTTGGATAATGGCGTTGTCCTGAGTGAATCTCCACACACACCCATACCTGTCTCTCCCACTTCCTCATTTGTCTCCTCTACAAGTGCTGCTACATCTTTGAGCTCTTTGCTCTCCTACTTTCAAGGCTCCTTGGGTTCTGAGGGGGGGTGTCTAGAACGCTTTCTAATTTCCCAACTTTCCCCCCTCATCTGCCTCTGAGTTGCAACCTCCCTCAAATCCCTGTTGTAAATCTATACTGTCTTCCTCTTCCTCCTCCCTGGAGGGGTCAGGCTGGGGAGGCAGTCTCCACCACTCCTCCTCTGCCCAGTCCCTGACACCTAAGGGAGGTATATTGGACATGCTTTACTTCCCTGTTTGAAAATATGACTTTGCAATAGTGGCTGGTGTGGTGGGGCAAAGCCACAGAATGGCCCCTGCAGCACAAGTGTTGCTGCAACTTATCTGCAACTTATATGGAGGAGGCCCACCCCAGGACTATTCAGATAAGCAAAACTGGTCCCAGGAGGCACTGCCCCACCATACCAGCCCTCAAAGTCCAATTTTGCCACTTCTGTGGCTTTGTTTCCTTAGTAGCCTTCGTGATCATGTCTCTAGACTATGGAAGTCTCTCCCCTGAGAGACTCATCCTCCTTACTCCACCCGCTCTTTAAGAAAGCCTTTGATTTGATAATCGGCCCGTTTTATTTTGCTCACTGACTCGTTTTATTCTGCGACGTCTTTTATTGTTAGTGTCTCCTGCTGCTAGTTTTAATGAGGATATATTTTCTATGCCTTTATTTTGTTGTTGTTTTGAATTTGTTTTATGATTTATTTTTTGTCTTTCACGTATGATGTATTTTCACAACTATGAGTCCGTTAACTGTCCTGGGCAGTTGGAAAAGGGAGAGTATAAATTGGTTAAAGTAACTAACTAAAAAATAATAATAATAATAGTACAGACTTCCGGAAAGCAATAGAATTTGCACCGAGCATGGAACTGTCATAATATATTTCACTTCTGCAGGAGGTTTGCTGGGCTGTCTCCTGCAAAATGTAATTAATTGCTATAAAACATTTAAACCAAGTGACCCAAAGCTTCAGTCTCTGTAACGTTCCTTCCTGATGCAGTCTGCAGTAGAAGCAACACCCAGCCAGCCAGCCAGCCTTATACAATGTGTGAGCATCTTTATTTTTTTCTTTATAAGAGAAGGTAGGATTCTCCCATTTTCGACGCTGCTGGAACTTGCCTTCATTCTGCCTGCTGGAAGAACTGCCATTTATTTTATCTATTCATTTATTTTGATTTACAACTTTCACCATCCCACTTGCTTGGCGTGGCTACCCAAGAACTGCATATAGCTAAATGGGTTGCTTTTACTGCTGAACACACTGCATCAGTCCCCACTGCCAGTAAAATGACACTGACTCTTTCTAGGTACCTAGTGGAGAGAGGTCTTTGTCCTTTATTATAGGCACTGTCTGCACGATAGGTTAACAGAGTCTGTGACCCTGAACTTGCCTCCTTGGGGTGGGAGTGCCATTTCAGCCAAGGGCTGAAACAATATATGCTTTCAGGTTTTTTGTGGGGAAGGGAGTCGTTGCCAAAAGCCACATGTTGAAATGCCAAACACATGTTAATTTTAAAATATTTTATTTTTGGTGGAAAAGCAAGATCAATTGCTGCAGTGGCATTGAGCAGTTTGGCAAGAAGCGCAGGCTGCAGCTGTTAAAAGCTCCTTGCAGGTTGATCACAACTGCACAGATCCTTGGCTATTCAGAAATAAGCTTTGGCAAGAATGTGAAGTTGCTAACCTCTCCTGCACAGAGATTCTAACCCTAAGCATGGTCAACTCACTAAGCTCTACAGAACATATTTCCTAGGAATGTCTAGGAATGGACTGCAGCTTTTGTGTGCTTTTACATGACCTGCATGTTGAGCATTCATCCTGGTTTGTTTGCAGAGTACGGTAATTAGACAGTGGTGGCTATTTAATGAGCATTCACTTAGATTCGTTTGCAGGGTGGTGAAACGACACTGAGTCAAAGCAAATGTTCCCACATTTTCCACTGCATTTCGCCTGGCACTATCCTTATCACAAAAAAGTTTGACCTTTTGGAGAAGCAGACTTGTTGCACAAGAGCTCCAGATCAGCTTTCCCTGCACAGCCAACATTGTGACTGAATCCCATTGACACCACAAATCCAGCAGCAATCCAGACACAGAAGAACAGGCTGCAAACACACCCAATATGGGACCTGATCAAGTTAAGGGTTCTGAAATGACCACTGGAGAGAAGGAGACCAAAAGGACTATCAGCTTCCTGAAGAACCTCACAGACCGTCAGAGTTTATAGGGCCAGAGCTTGGACCAGGCTCCTTCCCCTGAGGAACCAGGTGCTTCCCACATTTCATTGGTCCAGCAGCACAAGGAGCACATCAAAATGGAGGCTACAGAACAGAGGGGGATACCCATATTCAGACCAGCTGACTGGTCTTTTAAAGTTCTGAAGTTCTCTACAATGGGGTACAGCCAGGAGGAGGAAGTCTGGAGAATTGTTTATTTGCTGAATAAAACAAAACAGGGTCCATCCACAGTTTTGTTTGTCCTTTGATTTCCAGGCACAGCTCCAAGAGGTTTTTCTTTCTTCCCGCCACTTTCCCCGGGAAAACCTGCTGTTTATTGCTGAATTGAAAGAAACATCAATCTGGTTTTCTGTGTGTTGACATTTGTTCTGATTCAGCAGAAAACAGTCGGTTTTCCCAGGGAAAGCAGTGGGAAGAAAGAAAAACCTCTTGGACCTGTGTCTAGAAAAAGCTTCATTAACATGTGACCCCGATATTCAGGATCCTGCCCCGCCTCCCAAACTGATGCTAAAGTAGCTCTTAAAAATCACGGGGCAAACAGAAGAAATCAGGGGATAAAGTGAGGTATGGATGAGCCTGTAGTACAGAGGCTTAAAAAGTGTTTTTTCTCACTTGGAGCTATCCATGGTCTGTTCACCTTGCCTCACGCCTCCAGACTTACTGCTGTCTCTCTGTGGCTTCTGATATCACACCAGAATACAAGCCCTGGCTGAAAATAGTGACAATCACACATATTCTTTCCTCTGCTCAGAATTTTTCAGGACTGATGGGTTAAATCTGAAGTAACAATTGTGCTGCTAAACACATCTGATGTTCAAGAAGTAAAACAGGGCTATAGTCATGCCATTCTTAGGCCATAGTCCTGAGTGAAGGGGGTGCTGAAATGGCCTGCCCCCGTGGGGGGGGGGAATCCTAGTTATATTCTAGAGCCCTTCACTAAGGTGTGTAGCCCTTTTATCTGCCGCAATAGAAAAGAACACATATACATGGTGTTCTCTGCAACTGCTTGGTCTGAAGTAACCCTTTCCTGCCTTCAGAAATTTATGCAATGGGGGTAAAGATGGATTCTATTTCATTTGACAAAATGTCATGTTATTAATATCTTAACTGATGCCACAACACCCACCAGTGCAGCCATAGGCCCACTCCACACGCAATTCCTGGCTTAGAAACCTGGCTCAAATGAACTAACCTAAGGCATTGTGATCAGGTCTTGAAAAAAAATTGCAATTTCCTATGCCTAGTGTTGCATTTTTAGATGCAAGGCATAACTAGAGATGCCAAGCATGCCCAGAGTAAACATCCACAAACACTTCAGCCCCTTACCTTAGAGCAGCAGCAGCAAGATTGCCAAATTGCCAAACACTGGAGGATTTTGAAGGCTAAATGTATGAAGGAATGGACAGCAGATCTGGCATCTAGCCTTAATAGAAAACTCACAACTCACAAACTTACCACTAGACAAAGTGACCATAGCATGGGCAAATTTTATACCATTCGGTCACACTTTATTTTATACACCACAAAAAAAGGAACATGGCTTCCCCTCGCCAGAGTATCTATGGACCTATACAGAAAATCACTTTGAGACAATTGAAATGTTCTTGAGGGGTGATTAAGGTTTTTGGTGGGGAGGGGAGGTATTTAAAATTCCTTCCTTTCTTCAGTCCTTTCATATTAGCATGATCTTTTTCTAGATGGATGGGAAATCCGAACTGTGACATTTGAGCAGCCATAGGTTTGCATGTACAAGAGCAAGCATCATCTTCCAAGAGCCCAGATCTGAATTTCAGGTTCAGTGAACAGTGGTGCACCTAGGTAATTTTAGACCCTGGACTAAATGGCCTTATGTGGCGGCCACCATGTGTATTACTTCGGTTGTGAGGGGTGGACAGACAAGGGCAGAGATCGGTGTGTGAATGGCACAACAAAACCTTTTAAACTGTTGTCCCTAATGAGACCTGCGAGCGGAGGAGAAGATTTGGGATCCACTTCAGGCAGCAAAATGTTTTGGGTTAACACTCCTCATTCCTCCCACGCTCCCATTTGCCTTTCAGCCACTTTCTCTTTCTCTTTTTGCTTTTATTTCCTCCTCCTCTGCTGCAGTGGACACAGCACCGAAAAGAGCAGCTGGTTTGCCCATCTCTTCTAGCCGTTGTTTAGCTGCATCTCTCCCTGTGTTCTGAGCCAAACAGTCTTAGTAATTGCAGGATTTCAGGGGAAAGGAGCAGCAAGTCATGAACTGCTAACGAGTGGGTGTAGCTGGAAGGGCTGGCAGAGTCCAGCGCGAGACACTTCAGGCTGACAGGAAGATGCAGCCTGTTGGCCCCGAGAGCATGTGTGTCAGAGTCAGGGCATTGGGTTTCTGCTCCATCAAAGCTGGGGAATACATCAGAGCTATGCCACGTGGAAGAGCAAAAGGAGAAAGAGAATCCTCGCAGCCACAAAGACCGCTGTGCGCATCTTTGCATTTGGGAGGTGATAATCTTTAATTTGTCACAACTGTTGTGCTCCTTGGTTCCTTTCCCCTTTCCTCCCCCCGCCCATCAGCTCTGACTTTTGAGTGCGACATCCTGACACTCTTGCTGTCAGTGCACCTTGTATCACTCCAATTACCGTCCGGCTTATCATAGAATCACAGAATCATAGAATCATAGAATCATAGAGTTGGAAGAGACCACAAGGGCCATCGAGTCCAACCCCCTGCCAAGCAGGAAACACCATCAGAGCACTCCTGACATATGGTTGTCAAGCCTCTGCTTAAAGACCTCCAAAGTAGGAGACTCCACCACACTCCTTGGCAGCAAATTCCACTGTCGAACAGCTCTTACTGTCAGGAAGTTCTTCCTAATGTTTAGATGGAATCTTCTTTCTTGTAGTTTGGATCCATTGCTCCGTGTCCGCTTCTCCGGAGCAGCAGAAAACAACCTTTCTCCCTCCTCTATGTGACATCCTTCACCAGGCTTCTCCTGGTGAAGCACCCTTCATAGCCTTAGAAATACACACATACAACCTCCATATACAGTTCTTTTGATACCTTATCAGGTGAGGAATTGTGCAGCGAAAAGAACAAAGCGGCTGTTCCACAGTGACATTCTGCGTTAATTAATGCCACCAGCTTTAAAGTCCACTATATCGTCTCACCAAGAGAAGCAATCACATGTTATCTTCTATTATTAGTCTCTAAATATGAGCATAAGCAACCAAAAAGAGGATTGGGGGGGGGACAAGACAAGGAAATGCATCAGCAATGCCTCAGAAGAAAACTGCATTCCCTTTGTGGACGCCACCACAACATTCTTAACTATCAAACAGATTACATAATATTCTGGACTTCTAGAAATTCTCCAGAAAGAGAGGTTACTCATTTTATCAATTTGATTCTGGGATATAAACCAGTTATTTGGATTCATAGTGCTGTTTTTATGGCCAAGAAGAAGCATCTTTCAATATTGGAAATTCCATATTTTGCCCCTGGTGGACCTCTGGGTAGTGATATGCTGGTTTCTGTGGAAGAAAACAAATCACCCCAATACAGTCATATTTATATTTTATTGCACGGTTTTTAAACAGTGTCTCAAAATAAACACAGTATGCTGATACGTGTATTTATTTATTAAATTTCTATACCACCCTTCATCCAAATATCACAAGACTGTTTACAATATAAAACCCAAAAATACAGATCATAATAACAAACAAAAACAATACCTCCCAACACACCCCGTTTAAAAGGTCATACATTGTTCAATTAGCCAAAGGGCTTTTCTTTTCAATTCCTGTGACATTATGGAAACCATTTTAGGACATATGCAGGCTAAGCTTATGGGTGTTTACTAAGAAGGAAGTACTGTTGCCAAATTAAGCGTGCATAGAATTTCAACCATAACATTGTCAAATAAATATTAAAGAAATGTCAAATTAAAACATGGAATATATAGATTTGCTGAGGAAAACTCTGACTAAAATAGGTTATAGGGTTCCTTTTTTTCTTTTTCTTTTGTTTTGTTTTAAATATAACTGAACTGGAGGCATAAACAGTCAGGCTATTATATGTCGGTCAAAGAAGCGCCATCCGGAAGCTCAACAAGACTGAAGCATTAATCCAAGTGCTAATTCAATCAATATGGATCAACTTTGCCTGGGTTAAATTCCCCCAAGGCCAGTGAAACTAAACTAGAAGCATCAAATAACTAGATCAAGAGCAACCCACAATTCACTTTAGTAGAACAAATCAAAATTTGCTGTTATTTTTTGGCTCCTTATTCATCCCTGCACAGAATTATTTACCTAACGGGCAGGCATAATTAGGGACCCTAACCTGGTAGTAGGAAGGCGCAAAGCTCACACTTCAGACATAAAGCGGAAAGGATGTTGATCCAGTGATACATGAGAGAAATTAAAGTGAAAAATACTTTCCACCTCATGAGTCCTAAGCATGGGGAATTGCATTAACCCATCTACTTTGGGAGGGGAATGTCATTTGTTATGCCACCTCAGACAGCAAAATGGGGTGTGGTCCAGCCCTAGGCTTCACTCTAGGAAGTGGGAAGACCAGCAGTGTGCCAGAACTGAGCAAGGAGGATCAGCCTCAAGTCTCTCTTGCGGTCAAAAGAGGCACAAAACCAGAAAATGGTGCAAGCAACCCATATTAAAAATTGTATACTGAGAATTTGCCTGATTGAGAGGCTTTGCACACTTTCTGAGCAGGGTTAATCTTTTTTAAAAAAAAAACACCAAACAAACCCAAAGGTGCATGGCTCACATGCCCTGTTGGAACTTAATCAGCATAATTGAATCTACTAATAAGAAGACAAGAACAAATGCAAAAGGGGATGCCTAGTGGTATGAGAGGAAACATCAAAGTTGCTCCTTATATACAAATTCAAACATGTACAGGAGTGAACTACTCTGATCTAATTCAAATAGGGTGAAAGTGGATTGTCAGCTAAGTAATGCTCAAATGTGGACAAGACCAACTTGTGACAGGGTTATCTAGAAGATGCAAAGGGGAGAATCATGGTTCTATGCCTGCACATATAAGTGTGTAGGTTATGGTTACCAGACATCCCCGTTTCCCAGGGACAGTCCCCAGATTTACAAATTTGTCCTCGGACAAAATCCGTTCCAGGAATGTCCCCAGATTTCATTTAATGTCCCCAGATTTATATTTTAAATGTTGTAGATTTATTAATAGGGAATGAATGTTGCATGGTTGATTCAACGGCACAAGACACATCATATAGGGACTTCTGGTGAGGCAAAATGGTGGGTGCCACGGCAGCGAGCAGCTCCTGAAGCCAGCCAGAGCCAACTGCGCTACCAGGCTGGCTACAGGCTGCTGAAACTGCCATTGCCACTGCCGAGAGTGAACTGCAGATGCCCAGGGCTTCAACTGGGGGAACTACTCTCACACACACCCCGCGCATGACCCAAATCGAGCTGGGAGCGAGAGCGCCCGGCCACCCAGCCAACTGCCAGGAAAACCCTGGAGCCGATGCAGGGAGAAGGAGGAGAGGAGACCATAGAGAAGGAATATTGGTGCCAACTACTTGCTCATGGAATGTAGTACAGTAACGCCGCATCCCCCCCCCCATCATGGCAACATGTGAACCTCTTTCCCAAAGAGTTAAGCCCGTGGTGCATAAGCCATTTTTTAATGTACCAGTCTTCTGATATAATCTGCAGTCAGGGATTTCTGCTGTCTTTAAAGTAAATTGCATCCCGGTGTGTTATACCATAAAAGTTAAGATTTACATTGCTGGGACATCGAAGACCCTGCTGAAAGCAAGCATAATTAGCATGGTGCTCTTGTTGCCGACTGCTGCTGCTGAAAAAAAAAAAAGATTTTTTTAAACAAATCTTCTGATCTCCCCTTTGTTGCAACCTATTAGGGCTAGAAATGAACATTTGTGATCCAGCAGAGAAGAGTTTTAAAGGGATAGCGCCTCAAAGTCAAAAGAAAAGACCTGCACAGAGGGTACAAAGGAGTTAAACAGCATAAAAGAATCCTCACCTGGGGCTCAAAGGCATTTGGTAAAACACACACACACACACACACACACACACACACACACACACGGGTATCAGAAGAACACCAATGGGGAAAGCGATCTGTGGCTGCCGCTGGTTGCCTGTCTTCTTCCACTTGCTGCTGCTGCTGCCCCTGATACATTCTCATTAGTAGAACTCACCAGACGCCATTTCTCAGTTTCCTAAACAGTATCCACATCTTCTGCAATCTTAGGCCAAATTTCATATTACAGTATCATCCTGAAATGGGATATGCTCCTACTGTTTCTGTTTACAAGGGGAAGTCGCTATTTTGCAATACCTGCCCTTGGGGAAGATGTTCTGTCTCTAAAGTTAAATCTCTGGTGGAGAATGGCAGCAGTAGGTGCATCATGACTGCACATGTACGTAATTGCTCAAACTTGGACAGAGTGCTGGTTCTCTTCCACCTCAACCACAACTATAAAGTAGATGTTGTTGAACATGCTTCCTCAACCTCGGCCCTCCAGATGTTTTTGGACTACAACTCCCATGATCCCTAGCTAGCAGGACCAGTGGTCAGGGATGCTGGGAATTGTAGTCTCAAAACATCTGGAGGGCCGAGGTTGAGAAAACCTGTTGTTGATCATGTCTGAGTAGCAAGAACAGAGCAACACAAGAATCTCCCTTAATATGAAGTCAGTCCACCGACTCATCTAGGCTCGTACTCTCCACATTGGCTAGCAGCATCTCTCCAGGTTTTCAGACCAGGGTCTCTTCCTTACCCTAAATATTTCTTATTTTCATAATAATTAATTGCGGCACAGTTGCTTTTTAATGAATCTTCTCAGTATTTCTATTATTTTGCATGCCCTTGGCTAGGTGGCCTGTTGGAGGGAACTGTCCATACCACCCTAAATCTGGCGCTGCTTTGGCTTCCTGCTCAGTGCTTAGCAATGTGAGATTATTTCCCCATCCACCTTGAAGTGATCTGATAGTCATAGAGGTGGGTGTTTTGTGTACGGAAATTAGAGGGTAGATTTGGGTGGAAGCACCTTCCTATTTTAGGTATAAATATATTTCACTGCTGTAAACACTAGCAAAGTGAGGAAGCCATTTACTTTACATCTGGGAGCAGCAGCCCAAAGCTGTGTTTCTGGCCGCCCACATGACGCTGGCAGGATTCCTGCTGTAAAGTGTTTGTAGGACATCAGAGATTTTTCTGCTTCCAATTTGTCTTAAATCTGTTTTGGGTTTTTTATAGATGCCTTAAATCTGGCTGTGATCTGACTGATGTTGGATTAACTGAAGGGAAAATAATCCTCACTTTTCCCACTGCCATCTCTGACCACTAGAATCCAGCCTGCTAAGTCCTGAGCTTTGACAAGATCTGCAATCTTTTCCTGAGAGAGACACTAATCAATTTGTACAGCCCCACACTGCTCCTATAAATCTAAACAAACTCACTTACCCAAAGAGCTAACAATTTGAGTATATGATGGGACTTTGCCCAGAACACACAGTCCCTTCAGGTGAACTTCTATTTGCTTAAAGTTTTACAAAATGCAAGGTTTACTTACAATCCTGAATAAATATATGGTATGCACACCCACATTTGTTTCCATTCTTGACATTAATCTTTTTGATCAATACGGTAACACAGCTGGAAAGCAAGGACAAAACTAGCTTCTAATCGGGCTCTGAAGGTACCTTAACTAATACGCTTCTTCACAACTTTGTATGTCACTCAAAAAAGTGACAGTCTGTAAGATGCAGGCCTGCTTGTGGCTGTTAGCATAGAATCATAGGGTCATAGAATCGTAGAGTTGGAAAAGACCCCAAGGATCATCTAGTACAAACCTCAGGAATCTCAGTTAAAGAATTACATGTGGACCAACCTCTGCTTCAAAATGAGGGAGTCTGTTCCTCTGCCGAACAGCTCTTGCCATCAGAAATTCCTTCCTAATGTTTTGTCAGAATCTCCTTTTGCATTCCTACCTTTTTCCTCAAACCACCCCCTCAGTCTGCTTGTAGAAGGTAAAATTTATTCAAGATACATGATGCTTATTTTTCAACCTCTTTGTAGTTTATTTTAAAACTGTCTTCCTCAGTGTTGTGTTGTCATTTCCACCGCCACCGCCACCTGCAGTACTAGGGAAACCCACAACCAAATGGCACTGCTGTGTTCCCAATACCACCTTCAGATCAATACAAGGGAAGGATTCTATTTCTTAAGGGAAAGTTTCCGTTTGGATCAATACTTCCATGATCCTTCCATAAGCCCTTTGATTGAATCCACCATACTATGTGCACATAAAGCATACACAATGTGTGCTTTTAGGATGCCCTCTGAGGAAAAAATCCTGAAGTAATGGAAGGTTTAGGCTGCTATCCCATATTCACTTGCCAGACACTCAGTGAATTCAATGGGGCTTCTTTCTGAATAGACATGTATAGGATGGCAATGTCAGAGGCTAGAATTCTACATCCTCAATCTGATTGCCTGTAGGGTGTTAGAAGCAACGGGCCTTTTTCCCAGTGAAGTAGAAGAAAGGTTCCTGCTTCAGTATCTACCACGTTCTAGACGTCAGCAGTCCAGATGTTATCAAGGTAACAAGAATTCCAGTGCACAGTGAATTAACCACCGTTATAACTCTGGTTGTTAAAATTCATGAGCTGTAAAAAGAGAGGGGGGAGGGGAAGCCAATTGCACAGGTTACATGAGCTTTTTTTCAAGGGTATATATTGCTTCCCCTTCACCCTCCTTCTTGATTCTCCAAGTTCAAACCACTGTTGGCACATGCTAATTGGAACTCACAAAAGGGAAGGGCACTTCATAAGGCACAGATGCTGGCGGGAAGTCCCGTTCATGCTCAGTCTAGACTGTTTATGGGTGTTTGACTGAGGGAGGCCAAGGGAAATCCTTATCACACCCAGGCATGAACAATCACAGTTCACATTCATTTCTTCCTCTTTGTGTGTGTGGCTTTTTGTTTTTTGTTTTACATTCCGAAGAGATATCTCGCTACCCTTTGAAATGTATGCTCTCTTTTTTAATTACTTCTGCAGCTCAAATTTCACAACGCTCCCTTTGAACGCCATCAACGTGCTAAGTTTAAAACAATTCAATAAGGAGGGCTTTTTGTGTTTCAACTTAATATATTTCTTTCTCTTTTTCTCCAGTAACTTGAATGGTTCCATTCCTTCCTGTTACAATTCCAATTGGTTTTGCTGAATTTAGATTACTGACGGAGAGAGCCAGTGTTTCACAGTGGGGAGATGGTGAGCTATGTTTATGGGAAATGCAGGCTAAAATTCATGGAGAATGAGGCTATCAGTGGCTACTAGCCATTTTGGCTATGCTCTGCCTCCATGGTCAGGGGCAGTAATGCTTCTCAGTGCCAGCTGCTGGAAACCACAGGAGGGGAGAGTGCTCTTGGGTTTGGATCCTGCTCATCAGTTTCCCACTGTAGCACTGTGGGAACAGGATGCTGGACTGGAACGGCCATTGGCCTCATCCAGAAGGCTTGTCTTATGTTTAGGGAAGTTTTTAATATTTAATGCTGTATTGTTTTTAACATTCGATTGGAAGCCGCCCAGAGTGGCTGGGGAAACTCAGCCAGATGGGCGGGGTATAAATAAATTATTATTATTATTATTATTATTATTATTATTATTATTTTATGTTCTTCTTCCAGCTTGGCTGTGATTTCACTGAGTGATGTCAGTAACTGCAGGGATGTTATAGGGATGTCGTTTGACTTAATTGCCTCGCTGAGGTGCTGAGGAACTCATATTATTATTATTTCTATTTTATCATTTTCTGCAACAAAATGGTGCTTGTTCTTAAGTAAATGTGCTTAGCATCAGGGCAGCACAAGCAAAGTCTGTTGTTTTTCTTTCAGCTATGATTTAAATGAGTTTAAAATGCAAAGATGCACATGGTCAAGAGTATTTCTTCTTTCTCTGCAGGGCTGCCAAAAAGATGGGAGGCATTGTTTTTAACTCTAAGATATTGGGAATGTAGAAGACATTGTAAAGTATGGAATAGCGGCGGGGGGGGGGGGAGGAAGAAAAATAATAAGTATATGCTTTATAACTAAAGGAATATACACAGTAGTATGAAGGAGCCCCCTTCATGACCATGAGGTCCAGGGTCTAAAATGAAAAAATCTCTTAACTGCCCCCATACACTCCTTCTGAGGGAACAAAGCCCACCAAATTTCAAGAAGCTAGGCGCAGTGTTTCTCCTGAAAAAGCAGGATGGGATGCTAAAAGAGGGGGGGAACTGTTTCCTCTCCTAATTTTTTGTTTGAAGAATGGGGATATGAAGGAAGTGCTCCTCCTGCATAAGAAACCTGGAAAAGTTCAGGTAAATAGGTGCAGCAGCTATTATGCTACATGGTTTACGGTACTTTTGTTATAAAGACACTGGGAAAAGTCACTGTGCAGATCAACTGTCTGTAGCTTACGCTGAAATGCATGTTTGACTCCTGCAATAAACTCATAAAGGTGGCAAACTGATAACTCAGATAATGCATAATACATATCCTACTTACAATGAAGTGGGGATAGGCTCTGTCGTAAACTCATAATGTAGACATTAGTTAAGCCCTAAATCTGGCTTGCATGTGTCTATTCATTTCGTTCATTCACTTTGTTTATATCCTGTCCTTTTGCAGGAGAGCTGACAAGGATTTACGGGGTTCCCTGATGGCATCCTTTCAAGTTCCTGGTTAGGCCCAGACCTGCTTGGCTTCAGAGAGAGGAAGCTATATTGTCATTCTCCAGGTTGCAAATGAGACTGTCTAAAGGCGGAGGCTGAAAGGCCTTCCTGTGTTCACCAGAGGAAGATACCTAGCATCCTTGTGTGATTCATGGATCATTTGTGCCTGAGAAAGCATTCTTCGCACACTCCCTATAGTTCAGACTAAGTACTCTTGGCACGGTGAGTCACAAGCAACAAGAGACTATTAAGCAGCTATGAGAGGCAGTGGGGAGAGATCTGTGCTGACTAAAGCTGTACAGAGGGGCTTTAAAACTCTGACTCTGAAGACTCTTTTAAAAAAGACTGTGCTCCAAAACAGTTCCTCATAAGAAACATACAGTGCATGAGCAAATAATATTTGCAGTTACAGAATACAGTGGTGCCTCGCAAGACGAAATTAATTCGTTCCGCAAGTTTTTTCTTCTTGCGAGTTTTTCGTCTTGCGAAGCACGGTTTCCCATAGGAATGCATTGGAAATCAATCAATGCATTCCTATGGAGACCGTCTGGGGACAGAGGGGAAGCGCCGCTCTGTCCCCTCTTTTGAAGCAAGGGGCGGAGAAGAGAAGATCGCTTCTCCCCCTTGCTGCCCCTTGGTTCAAAAGGGGTCCGGGGAGAGAGGGGAAGGCGCTGCGCCTTCCCCTCTGTCCCCGGAGCTTGCGGGGCTGGCAACGGGGAGAAGCGATCTTCTCCGCGCCGCCCCTTGCTTCAAAAGAGGTCCGGGGACAGCGGGAAGCACAGCGCGTCTTCCCCGCTGTCCCCGGACCTCTTTTGAAGCAAGGGGCGGCGTGGAGAAGCGATCTTCTCCGTGCCGCCCCTTGCTTCAAAAGAGGTCCGGGGACAGTGGGAAGCGCAGCGCTTCTCCCCGCCGCCCCTTGCTTCAGAAGAGGTCCGGGGACAGCGGGGAAGACGCGCTGCGCTTCCCGCTGTCCCCGGAGCTTGCGGGGCAAGCTTCGTTTTGCGAAGCAAGCCCATAGGGAAATTCGTCTTGCGAAGCAACTCGAAAACAAAAAAACCTTTCGTTTTGCGAGTTTTTCGTCTCACGAGGCGTTCGTCTTGCGGGGCACCACTGTACATAATTGATCTAGTCCTGGTCATTTTATGTTCAGTGATCAGATCCTTTACAAAGGGATAAGGAAGGGGAGCTGACTCCCCCCGCCCTCATAGCAAGACTTCAGGAGTATTAACAGCACTGTGAAAATGTGGAAATTCAGCTTTGCGGTCACTGCAGGTCTATGACCAGACAGAATTCAATCCCCTGAGTTTCTACTTATTAGACAGCTATTAAAGGTGTACTAACCCTACCGGGGGAGGCAGGGGTAGTTGTTAACTGTAAGATGCATTTAAAGGGTAGACAGTAAAGTTGCAATTAATAAAATGGGCTTGTCATGGGTGCTTTCATTTATGAGAGTCTCCAATTTGGTGGTACAAAGAAGCGACTCCGAAGATCAATGGAGGAGTTGCTTCTGTGAGAAGGAGAAAAGGGTACTGTGTTATACCAGGTCAGATACTGGCCTGCCTGTCCCAATACGATTTACTCTGAGGCTACGTACACTCCACACATTTAAAGCACATTACTTCCCCCAAAGGTTCCTGGAGACTGTAGTTTGTTAAAGATGCTGAGAATTGTAGCTCTGTGAAGTGTAAACAACAGTTCCTATTATTCCTTGGGGAAAGTAATGTGTTTTAAATGTATGGTGTGTAGGCAGCTTCCAGGGTTTCAAGCAAAGCCCTTTCACATCACCTGCTCCCTCGCCTTTTCCACCAGAGAGGCCAGAACTTGAACCCAGGGCCTTCCACATGCAGACTTGTGCCTATTGCCCACTCCCAGTGCCTCCTCTGCCCTGTCACTGCAGCCAGAAGACCACTGCCAGAGTGTCTGCCCAACTCATGCACCATAACCACACAGAAGTAGATTACTGTAAGCGCTTGTTTTCTTCATGCAAAACAAACATGCCTATTCCCCTTTTGTCACATGTGAGATGGTCACTGTGTCCATTTAAACATTACCATAGGGGAAATGGGGGGGAGGAAATGCATCACCACCAAAACAGTAGACACAGATTTGATGAACATTTGCAGATGCTAATTTATGTGCATGGATGAAACTTTAGAAATAATGACTTCAAGGCCCTGCCTCTCCTTTCTTGTGGTTCTTTATGTGGTTCTTGGACCAAAATGACAGCCCATCAAACAGAGGACAGTGCTCCTGTCACTCCTTCAACTAGCCTAGAGGACTTCTCTCTATCCAGTAGAATCCGGGATGGTACGGGGAGCATGTGAGCAGAGCCACCAGACTATTGAAATGTAGTGAAAGCGAAAAGAGAAATAAGCAAATCAAAGGCGGCAATTCATTTTATGGCAAGTGATTAATTATAAATTCAAAGAGGCAGAAAGGTAAGTAAAGCTGAACTGCTTTTGATAATGTCTTCTGAAGCAATAAGCACTTTGTTTGTGTCTGTCGCCAAATAGCTGGCAAACTTAATCCCCTGAATCTCAAATTACACCCTTGGCTGATAGAGTCAGAGGAGCGGTTTCTAAAAGGATCCAGGTGACACCACAGAAGCTCTCTAAAGTGTTATCAAAACATCATCATCTATTTCCTTTTTAGCTTATTATGGGCATCTTGCCCTCTGGTAACCTTGCTTTCTCTTTCAGCAAAGCATAGCAGGCAAGCTGCTTTTTCCAAAGCCATTCCTTGGCTGTGCACATAAAATTATTTTCATTTTCTTGCTGTGTTCCTTCTGTCCGTCTGTCTCCATTTATTTATTTCTTCTAGGCTCCTTTCTACAGAAAGGCCTTGAAAGCAGCTTGCAAAATACAAAACAGAGAGAAATCAAAGATTAACGTAATAAAAGGATATATGCCTACAAAAATTACTAGTACAGAGAAGAAAAGGAACAAAAGCAAAATAAAACACTGAAGAAGCAAAATGAGACCATTTGGAACCACAGACCTGACAATACAAAACAGTTTTTTTACAGGACACTAGAATGTCAGTCTACCCTTGGGACATGTAAGGATAGCCTCACCCCAAACCTGCTGAGATCTTGAGAACGAGCCTGTTAAGTTGTGGGTGAACATATCAGACCACACAGCGATTCTTCAAACAGCTCTTGTTTATTCACAGGCCAAAACAGAACTGAGCTGAAGGGCTCAGTCAGCCTGCTTATATAGAGCTCCAGTACAACGTTACTGTAACAATTTTCTAAAACTATCCAATCACTGAACGTCACTTTCGATCCCCTATTTGCATAACTATCTACAGTATCCCCTGCTGGCCCAGGGTGGGAACTTCAGTATATAACAGAGCCAGATCCAGAAAGTGGAAAAGAAAAAAGGGAAGGTAACACCTGAAGAGTTTGGTGTTTTTTTAAAGATATTTATTAAGATTTTCAAAATATTACAAAAAAAATAAAAATAAAAATACAAAATAAAAATAGTTAAAAACAATTCAATCTTTCAATGACTTATCTTTCATTTGCTTATTTCCCGGACCTCCTCATGCCTCCCTTTTCTGTATTCCAGTTCAGTTTGTTAGTTCAGCAAATCCCTCCCCTCTTTGTTTATCCTAGTCTTCAATCTTAAAATATTGTAACATTGGATTTTTACCTATTAATAGTCCATTTTCTCATATTCCCTTATAGCATTACAGCTATAAACCACTTAGTTTCTATCCAACATCATTCTAACATTCATTAATTTTACAATATTTCTGTAAATAGTCTTTAAACTTTTTCCAATCTTCTTCCACCGACTCTTCTCCCTGGTCTCGGATTCTGCCAGTCATTTCTGCCAGTTCCACCTTCATCTGCCATTCTTTCAAGGTGGGTAGATCTTGTGTCTTCCAATACTTTGCAATGAGTATTCTTGCTGCTGTTGTGGCATACATAAAGAAAGTTCTATCCTTCTAACACCTGGAGAGTTTGAAGTGACAAACATAAGAACAAAAACTTTATGTAGCGCTTATGCTTTCGTTGCACTTTTAAGTCATTGCAAAAGGTCTTGGGGTTGTTTGGGTGATTCTTCTATTGTCTTCTCTCAGACTGTTTTATTCCTTTAATAAGCAATATGCAAATTCAGCTGGGCAAAGGAGATTTGAGCGACTGTATATATTTGAAAGGCCAGAACTTCAGTTCTGAGGTGATTAGCATGTTCAGTGAAGTTTATCAGTATTGGCCTGAGGCCCAGGAATCCCAGACTGACCTCACATTGGCAAGTTCCTGCCAGCTGGCTGAACTGCCCTTTAAGATAAACATCACTGGCTGAAATCCAGGTTTGTTAAATAAAGCTAGCTAATTAAGTACATAAAAGGAAAAGGTGCTAGGAATTCAGGAATTTGGGGGATAGACATATGAACATAAGAATAGCCCTGCTGAGTCTGGCCAGTGGGCCATTTAGTCCAGGATCCTACTCTCAAAGCGGCCAACCAGATGCGTATGGGAAACCTGCAATCAGGGGCAGAGCGGTGGATATTCAGAAGCATGGCATAACCATCATTGCTAGTAGCACTGATAGATTTATCCTCCATAAATCTCTTTTAAAGCATCCGAGTTGGTGGCCATTGCGGCCACTTGTGGGAATGAATTTCATAGTTTAACTATGTGCTTTCCTTTGACCATCCTCAATCTTTGAACATTCGTTCTGCCAGTGTTTCTGAGAACCTGCATATACAGGATAATCACTTTGGTGAAAAACACACGTGCTTAATACAGGAGACATGATACAATCTTCCACATTAATCTAACCTGAAGACTAAAGCAGAATGCAAAAAAAAAAACAAAAACCTTTAGCCATTAAACAGAACATTTAGCAGTCGAGAAAGGAATGGACTCTTCACAGCCGTGCTTCAGGAGTGTCCTTTATCTGTTGTGGGTTTTTTAAGGGTCAGTCGCTTATCGGCAGATTTGTTACCAGTTTCCACAATTCCTTGTGTTTCTGATGTTCAGGAGTGAGCACCAATGTTCATGTAGCCAAAACGGCAGCACCCATGCAGAGGAAGGGAAGTATCAGCCGGCTTGGGGAAACCCAATATATGCAAAGTACAAATAAATATAGCGGGGAATATTTCCTAAGGAGGGAAAGCCCCCAAATTAGCCCAATGAGAAATGAGTGTGCTTAGTGGCGAATAGTAAAGAGAACCCACACAGGTGACGCTGACACAAAACCCCACATATACACTAAGTTGCCACCCCACCCTACCCCCACTCACCATTCCCCCCTCTACCTCTTTCCCCCTTTTCTTCCTAATGTAACACTAATGTCTCACCACAAATGAAACTGATCTGTAGAAAAACGTAACTTGAAAAAAGAGGCATTGCACATACTTTTGTAAACCAAGAAATCTTTCATAAAAATATTTTTTTAAAAAAAACAACAACAGACAGACAGACAGAAAGAAAGAAAAGAAAGCTGACTGACTGGAGGGGCCACAGGAAACAGAAAACCCAGGGCAGGGAAAATGGAATGGAGTGGCTGGAAAGTATCTGATACTTGGTGCTGAAGAAGGTTAAGAAGTTACCGGTAACTTGATGGTCCAAAGTTATTTACTGGAAGAGGAAACTTTTTCCAGATTGTGCATTATATGTATAATATGATTTTCTCCCCCACCCACTCATAATATATTATAGCTGTAGGATTATTAAGGCTTTATTTTAGAAGAGCTGAGGATTTTGTTTAAGTAGGTTAACTCATAATGGGAATGGCTGCAGCTCAGTGGGCAGAGCCAGGAGCGTAGCCAGGATTTTTGTTGGGGGGGGCAGAACCTGTTTCCTATGCATTTTTATTTACTTTATTTTTATTGATGGGGGGTAGCTGCCCCCCCCCCGGGCTATGCCCATGTTTCCACATGAATTTGAAGATCTAAAACAGCATCTTTTACAAAAATATTTGTTTCTTTGTTTTGTTTCTGGACATGTAATACTTTTGTTGGTGTTTTATTTTGGCATTCCTTCTTCCGATATGTGGCGAAACAGCAGAATGCATGTTCAACTGGGTGAGAAATCCTGCCAAGGAATTTGTGACATCACTGACATTGAATAATGAGGCTATAAATAGGCATGCTGACAACAAGTGAACAGCTGCTCTTGTTTCCCCCTTTTTTCCTTGCATGAACTTGTGGCACCTTTTCAAACTCCAGCAGTATTTGAGGTTTGGCAGGAGGCGGGGAGCAGGAGAAACGCCCAGATGTTCACAGTGAATGAAACACACAAACACACACACACACACACACACACCCTTTTCTCCCTGGCTGGAAATATGAGCGATTAACAGAAAAAAAGTTTGATATGAAGCTTTCCTTCTAGTCTTGTTCCTGTATCTATAGATCTCCATGAATGAAAGTACAGACATTCCAGCATCTTAAAATGCAAGTCCTTCCATTGTAATCATTTCCAGGTGAGGCAGCTGTGTTAGTCTCTTCCAGCAAAAGCAACCAAGACTATAGAGGCCCTTTAAAGACACATACTTTTATTATGGCATAATTTGTTAATCTTCAAGGGGTCACAAGACTCTTAGCTGCTGCTGTTTACAATGAAGGGTTCTCCATTATGCTGTGCTATTCATCTGATTCCTTGGGCTGCCGGTCCTTTTGCATCCCTTGAAGCCTGGCGGACTTCTTCTGAGAGAGCTCTGGGAGGAGGACTTCTTGTTGTTTAGTTGTTTAGTCATTTAGTCATCTAGTCGTGTCCAACTCTGTGTGACCCCATGGACCAGTGCACACCAGGCACTCCTGTCTTCCACTGCCTCCTGCAGTTTGGTCAAACTCATGCTGGTAGCTTCGAGAACACTGTCCAACCATCTCGTCCTCTGTCATCCCCCTCTCCTTGTGCCCTCCATCTTTCCCAACAGCAGGGTCTTTTCCAGGGAGTCTTCTCTTCTCATGAGGTGACCAAAGTATTGGAGCCTCAGCTTCAGGATCTGTCCTTCCAGTGAGCACTTAGGGCTGATTTCCTTAAGAATGGAGAGGTTTGAGAAGGAGGACTAGGAGTGTTAAAAAGGTGCCTGATTGTGCCAAGGAGCCATCAGAATGAGCAGGTCCTACTGTTCCGCAGCCTGATGATATACCTGCCTATTCAGAAGCAAGTCCCACTGAATGAGTAATATATACCTGTCAGGGGTACAGGGACAGAGGCACAGGGAAGGCAGGAAATGGAGAGCGATGGAGAGGAATCCCAGGAGAGCGAGGAAGAGGATAGCAATGACGCAGGGGATTCCATGAGTCTTTCCAGCGAATCAGAGGATTCCCAGAAGGGGGCACCTGTGGTAAGGGCAAGGGGAGCCCCAGGGGGAAAGTGTCAGGAGCGGGGGGCCAGCAGGGGACCCCAAAGCGGCAGCTGGGAATCAGGGCCAGCCTCCCCACCAGAGCGCAGCGAGTGAGGGGGAGGTTCCAGTGTGTCAGAGGGAGCAGCTCCGGCGACAGAGAAAGGGGAGGGATCAGAGCAAGCCGTTCTCCTGGAAGGGGAGGAAGGCAGTGAGGGGAGTAGCATAACTGTCAAAAGGAAGGTCAGAGGTTGGGCGCGCGCGCCAAGTTCAAATGAGGAGGCGCGCGGAAGGACAGGGAGCCCGGAGGAGGAGGAGCCAGGTCCCAAAGCCCGCAGGAGGGGGCAGGAGCAGTCTGGAGACTCCGCTTCAGGAGAAAGCAGGAGGGGGGGAACCCCGGCAGGCAGAAAGACCCTGCGGAAAAGGAAAGAGAGAAAAAGGTGGAGCAGCGTTAGCTTATTAAGCTGGTGTAGGGGAGGGACCGATTCAGAGGGGACTTCTAATGTCTAAGCTTAAGAGACGCGGGGCTGCGCGCCTCGGTTGTGGAACCAATAATGAACTGCAATAAACATCCTTGTATATAAGAAGAACTTGGCGTTGGTCTTTTGTGAGCTGAGACCTGAGGCAGCCCTGACAATACCCTCCAACATTTCTCTGGTGAAAATATGGGCATGCCAACAATAGGGATGAAAATAGAGATGTGATATAACATAATATAAGAAGAGCCCTT
This sequence comes from Podarcis vaucheri, assembly GCF_965113315.1. NCBI lineage: Eukaryota > Metazoa > Chordata > Lepidosauria > Squamata > Lacertidae > Podarcis > Podarcis vaucheri. The sequence continues at coordinate 61,353,173 of NC_138762.1, read as the reverse complement.
CTGGATCAGACCAAAGGCCTTCTCTCTTCCGTCATCATGGCTCCCACAGTGTCAAACCAGATCCCTATGGGAAGTCCACAAACAGGACACGAGCGCAGGAATTGATATTCAGAGCAATGCTGCCTCTGATGCTGGAGGCAGGAAATAGCATATCAAGCAGTTATTTATAGCCTTATTCTCAGCGAATTGGATTAACCTTTCAAAAGCCACCTAAGTGGGTGGCCACCGCCACATACTGAGGCTGCACATTCTAAAGTTTTGACTACGCTTCTCTGCGAATTAAGTACTTCCTTTCCGGCTGAGTTGAATCTCCCTGCTAGTCAGCTTCATTGGATGATCCTGGGTTCTAATATTATGAGAGAAAAAAAGGGGCGGTCTCTCTCTCTCTATCCACTTTCTCCACATCATGCATGTCAGCTCCAGCCAGCTCAGTTTTGCCTACACTGACTGGCAGCAGCTCTGTAGGATTTTGAACAGAAGTTTCCCCCAGTTCTGTTTGGGGATGCTGGGGCTTAAACCTGGAACCTTTAACATGCCAAAGATGTGCTCTGCCACTGCCCTCCACCCCTTTCAATGTAACCCATCCCCTGGCACCGTATTTTTCGCTCTATAAGACGCACCTAGTTTTTAGAGGAGGAAAACAAGAAAAGCCAGCAAGAGCCGCAGACACGCTCGCTCGGCGCAGCTCTTTAAAGATAGAGTGGCTCTTGCTGGCTTTCCCGGGAGGTGGGAGAAGGGACTGACAGGCTGCCCTCCGTCCCTTTTCCCACCTCCCTGAAAAGCCAGAGCAAGATGCGCAGCTATCGCTGAAGCCAGCAGAGCAAGAGCGATAGCTGTGCAGCAGCTCTTGCTCTGCTGGCTTCCCAGTGAAGCAGGATTGGGGACGGAAGGGACTCCCTTCCATTCCTCCTCCCACTTCGCTGGGAAGCCAGTGGAAAAAGAGGCGCTGCGCAGCTCTCCCTCTTCCTCTGCTGGCTTCAGCGATAGCTGCGTAGCCTGCATTCGCTCAGCACACATTTCCCCTTTTTAGGAGGAAAAAAGTGTGTCTTATGGAGCGAAAAATACGGTACAGTGGTACCTCAGGTTACATACGCTTCAGGTTACAGACTCCGCTAACCCAGAAATAGTGCTTCAGGTTAAGAACTTTGCTTAAGGATGAGAACAGAAATCGTGCTCTGGCGGCGCAGCGGCAGCAAGAGGCCCCATTAGCTAAAGTGGTGCTTCAGGTTAAGTACAGTTTCAGGTTAAGTACGGACCTCTGGAATGAATTAAGTACTTAACCTGAGGTACCACTGTATGTGTATATTGGATTGAAACCTTAATAGGGTTTTCATGCATAGAGTGCCAGGCCCCAAAACTACTACCTCTAGATTATTGTTTTAATGCAAGTGGATTTCAGCTTGTAGCACACGATTATGAGAATGTCTGTTTCATATTGTAGAGTTTGAAAATTAACAACATGCATGATATAATTTATAAACCTTTGCAAACAAATTCTTGGGAATAATAGCTGGTTTTGAATTAAAGGATGAACAGGGTTTTTTCAAGGACCTAACTCAAAAAATATGCTTATGTATGAAGCAGCAACACGTTAAAATAATAAGCATGTTAGATTTTCTATTCTGTCCTTCTTTGAACCATTAAACATCTAAAAGGTAAAGGCTACAACTCATTTTTGCCAAAATTGCTATTTTTCCAACCCAACCCTCAAAATATTTTTCCCCCTCCCAAAGTCATTAAATTAAATTAATTAGTCTTCTTCTACAGCAAGGACTAAGCAATAATGAATGGTGTATTGCGGCTTCTTAAAAGCTGGTGGCCTAAATAAAAAAACAAAGGAATTTTAACCAGCTAATAAGCATAGGACAAACTGCAGCTCAACTTGCTTACAAGAATCTGAAACTGACGTTAGGATTTTTCTTATTTAGAGTTTCATAGAAATATGGATATCTAAGGTAGATCTCAGGAAAGGTGCTAACAGACTGCTATGTATTGCAGTTTGCAATTGCCAATCTGGTAAGTTATATGGCTTATAAAATGTTTTTTAAAAATCAGCTGCACTGCGGGTTGGCAGGGACACTGTATCCAGATTGATTGATTGACTGATTGATTGATTGATTGATTGATTGATAAATACATCTAGTGATACAACCTACGTGAACTGGAAAGTCTATCCCATTTAAGAAAGGGTCCTGGCTGCTGGCCAAGGAGAGTCATAAGTCCCAGATCTTTCTGTCCTCCCTGTTTCTGTTTTATGACATAGGAAGTCCCTTGCAGCCCTTTGCCATGGTCTTTGCCCTTAGTCTGCATGCTTGTGGAAATTAGGAGTCAGTGTGCTCTGTTGCTTTCTCATACCATGTAGAACTTAGTACAGTGGTACCTCAGGTTACATATGCTTCAGATTACATACACTTCAGGTTACAGACTCTGCTAACCCAGAAATAGTGCTTCAGGTTAAGAACTTTGCTTCAGGATGAGAACAGAAATTGTGCTCCGGCGGCACAGCAGCAGGAGGAGGCCCCAGTAGCTAAAATGGTGCTTCAGCTTAAGTACAGTTTCAGGTTAAGTACGGACCTCCGGAACGAATTAAGTACTTAACCCGAGGTACCACTGTACATTGTTAATACAACCTGTTTCACCAGTGTTCTTGCAGCCCTTTTAGAATATTGGTGACAACGGATTGGTTCAAATGTATTATTAAGCCAAAGCATGCCTGAAATTTGCATCCACACACTCTCTCTTCACACTGTCCCTCCCTTCTTGGTATACCACGATTGAAGACTCACTGGCTTTATTAACCATAGTTTTCTGTTATATCTGAATGAGGAAAACCTGGTTACCAGGATCAGAACAAACTAGGATCTTAAACCATGGTTTTAAGTTGATCATTAAGTTTGGATGTAATGAGAAGCTAAGGTTAATTAACCCAGGATGTCCTCAGTCACAGCATGCTGAAGAATGAGGATTACAGATGGGGCTGTTCAAGGATAAAGTGTGTGGACATAGGGCCCTAAATATCTTGGTCTAAGAAGCTTAGATATGTAGATCAGAAGAGGGCCAATATGCTATTCGTATAGAACAGGGGTCTGCAATCCGCGGCTCTGGAGCCGCATGTGGCTCTTTTACACCTTTGCCGCGGCTCCGGGGCGGATACTAGCGAGGGGAGGAGGCGCATTGTGCGCCCCGACACTCCCCACTGTGGCGGGCGCTGTACTGGCTGTGACGTTGCATGGGGGCGGTGCATGCGTTAGTCATGCACCGTCCCGACGTCACCTTCCCGCCCGCTGTCAGATCACGGCTCCGGAGATATATTCGTTTTAAATGTCGCAGTGGTTTTGCGGCTCCCAGTTTTTTTTCCCTTCGGAAACGGGTCCAAGTGGCTCTTTTTGTCTTAAAGGTTGCAGACCCCTGGTATAGAAGCTCCTATGATCAGGCCACCAAATACATGCAAAAGGGAATAATATATGTAGCTAAGCAGATAGATGAATGTTAAAATAAGAAATACTCCTAAAATTACTAGAAATACAAAGTCAGAATACAAATAAGTAAGAATAACAGAAATGAGAACTTGAGGCCATGGGCACAACCCTGCATGTTAGTACCAAGTTAATGCATTTGACTTGTGAATTTTGAGTGCCATGGCTATATCAATGCTAAATCTCTCAAAGGAGCATTTCACCAATGTTGCCTTAACCCTCAGTCCAACGGTTTGATTGGTGAATGCACATCTTTAAACCCTCACTCTGACATATAAGCGTTCAAAGCAAAAAAGCTCCTTTTGTAAAAACCCATTCTGTAGAAAGTGTTCTCTAGTGAGATTTCTGACCAAGGGAGTTGCTGCACTCCACCAGATTCTCATAGCCCAGAGATGTGTGGATTCACTACAGACAGGCCGCTCCAGCTTCTCCTCTGCTCATCATTTAGCTCTATCTGAATGTACAACTGTCATTTCATTTGGCCTGGATGGATTGCCTGTGTCACAAGCAGTTTGTGGACTGTGCAGTCTTTATGGAAATCTTGCACCAATGTTGTATGGTGGGCCACCTCGACCTCTAATCTGTGGCAAGGGTCTGCCCTTCACTACTGAGCCTGTCCGCACGCAGCAATAATTGCTTTTCTCTTTTTACTTGGTTGTTAGCAATAAGGTATGAGCAAAGCAGCATTACTTCTATACAATTTAGGAGGCTATCAGAGCCATCCCACCCATAAGGCGGGGTGAAGTACCCGCCTCAGGTGGCAGAAGCAAAAGTGTCTGTGCCCCGCCTGCCCCACCACTGTTGCTGCCAGAACGCCCCTCTACCGCTGAGTTTTGGTGACAGGGAGGTGTTGCAGTGTGCAACATTGCTGATCATCTTCCCCGCCATGAAGCAGGGAAAACAAGTAGCAATGTCTCACAGAACACCAAGCTCTCGCCAAGTTAGGCAAGAGCTGGGACATTCCAGTGATGGTGGAAGGTGGGGTGGCAGGGAGGGCAGGAGGCAGCACATTCTGATTTTGCCTCAGGTGGCAAAGCAGGACGAGCCACCCCAGGATGCTATTGTGCATGCAAACTGGTTATGTCATTGCCTTTCGGCTTCATTGAGCTCCTGTAGTTTTCTTCCAGTTTTCTTTCCTGTTTTCTTTCCATCCAGTTCTAACTGCTGGGTGGAGCTTTTTCCTCAGTCCTGTTATGCTGCAATAAAGTCAGGATCTGTACTGATTTCTCCCTGAGAAAGGTGCAATCTAACCAGTGGCGTAGCATGGGTTGTCAGCACCCGGGGCAAGGCAAGTAATTTGCGCCCCCTAACCCGTGGATTTGCGCCCCCTAACCCTAACCCCCAGATGTTGCGCCCGGTGCGGCCGGCCCCCCCTGCACCCCCCACGCTACGCCACTGAATCTAACACACATAGGGTGCCTCCAGACTGTCAGTAATTTGTGTGAAGGGTTGAAGTGCATACTGAAACTGGATTAAAGTGTTCTGTCACCTTGCTCAGCTAATTCACTGTTTAAAAAAAGTTTGCAGTTTGGAAAGTGACAGGGAAACACACTGAAAAGGGTGGGATGGACAAATGATTAACAGGAAGACATGTAAACACTCCGCAAGCAAATCAGAATAAATACAGGATGAATGCTTGACATATAACAGCCCCAAACAAATGCCCAATTAAGATTGGATATATTTTATCCACCAGGCATGCTTTATGCAAGCAGATCAGATGAATGCAGAATAAATAAGTCATCTGTAGGATCCTTTATTCCCTTTGAAATCAGTGGTGCTTACTTCTAAGAATGCATGTACAGTATAGGAGTGCTCTGTTAATGGCACACCTCAACCATCTTTAAAATCTCCTTCCCCTCTTGGTATTCTGCTTATACAGTGGTACCTCGGGTTAAGTACTTAATTCGTTCTGGAGGTCTGTTCTTAACCTGAAACTGTTCTTAACCTGAAGCATCACTTTAGCTAATGGGGCCTCCTGCTGCCGCTGCGCTGCCGGAGCACGATTTCTGTTCTTATCCTGAAGCAAAGTTCTTAACCCGAGGTACTATTTCTGGGTTAGCGGAGTCTGTAACCTGAAGCGTATGTAACCTGAAGCGTATGTAACCCGAGGTACCACTGTATTTCATAAAGAAGCAACAGTTGCACCATGTGGAAGTAGCTACAGCCGCTAGTGTGATCATGCTGTTACTCATAATGGATCGTGTTGTAAAAGAAAAGAAAAGCACGCATGATTTTGAATATACCTACCCCTCAGAAATCTTCCCAAAGCAGACCTGTTTTAATTTGTATAGATGAAAGAATGGCTTTATCTCTAAATCAAAATCCACTAAAAGCATATTTGGGAAGGTAGCACAAGCAGGCAGATGCTGAAACCCTGGGTTTCTCCTTTGGTGAGTGTATTATATTGGAATTCAGCAACTCTCCTCCTCCTCCTCCGTTTGAATTGTCTCTCTATGTCATTATTACAGAGATTACCAAATGAATCTTTTTTGCTTTTATACACACTGGGCATTCGCTGTGGGCAATCAGCTCTAATAGTTGTCATTAAGTTTGTGGTGAGGTGGGAGAAGATGTATTGAACCCATGCACTTCAGCACGGCACACAGCCCACTGATGGCTGCTGAGTAATGATTTTTTTCCCTAATTGGTGGAGAGCAGCGGCCCTAATGGATAGAGCCTCTCTGTGCATTTTCACTGTCTCTTCGATCAATAAGCCTAGCTGTGCCTGGCACAGAGGAGTTCCTGAAAGCCCCTTTGTAATAATGGATTGCTGGAGGTTACATAAACCTCTGTCTCCTACTGAGTCAGCCCTCTGTCAGGATCCTGGCACTCTGACAATGGCTTTTTAGAAGGTCACGTGCGGGATGCCAACAAAGCCGACTGGCCTCTGTTTGGCTGCCCAATCCTGGAGCCAAAAGGAATTTGCATGCCACAGGCCCTCGGAAGCCCTGTGGCGTCAATGGAGGAATGTGACATTTTAACCAGTGGCTGGAAATTCTGATTTGTTGCTGGATGGGATAGCATCAAGCTTCCCTCTTATCTCCCCTCCTTGGCCCCTTCCCCAAATCAAGAACAATCCTGCGCTGATGAGTATTTCAAATCACATTATTTCTTACTGAAATCAGCCAGCGTTCATTTTTCAGAAGCCCACATTTGAATGGGGATGACCCACTAAGGCACTTAACATCTGCACTCTGGCATTTGCTCTGACTCCCCATTGTCTTTCGGTCACAATTCAAGGTGTTGACATATAAATCCCTGCGGAGTTTGGGTCCTGCTTATGTTTAAAAAGTGATACCCTTCCAATTCCTCATTGTAATCACTTAGATCTGCCCAAATTGCAGCGTTAAGCATTTTACTGGTGTGCCAATTTCAGCGAGCAAAAGCACATTAGGGAGGTATTGACAGTGATTGCAGCATACCATAGCCTATAGCTCTGAGGCAATCTTTACCCTTGGGAACTTGCAAATGTCCGAGCCCAATCTTCCTTCAGACATTAACTAGGCCTCTCTAGTTCGGCTATTTTTTTATAATCAGAAGGTTGTTGTTGTTGTTGTTGTTGTTTTCAGGCAATGAGTTTTTAGTATATTATTTTAAAATCCTTTTTTTAAAAAAATGTCTGTTTATTTATTTTTATACTGTGCCTTGCCTGCCCTATGATGAGGCAGGCTTGAGTTCCAAATAAATGAATATTGTTCACTAAGGTTCACATGCACAAAGGTCTAAGGCTTTATTTACAAAATAAAGCAAAACACAACTGGCAATTAAAGCAAAGGTTGTAGATCCACGTCACTTTTTATTTATGCCTCTTAAATTACTTTTATGCCTCTCTCCTGCTATTGGTGTGCTTTTACGAAAGACAAAAATGCAATTTTCGGTGTGCTTGTACTAGGTTTTGTAAGGTGATCAACAACCACAAAGAAGGGTCAAGTTGCAGCCACATCTCAACCTTGGTTCTCGAATGGAATCTGTTCGACTTCCGAAAATGTTCGAAAACCAAAGAAGGGCTTCCAATTGGCTGCAGGAGCTTCCTGCACTCAACTGGAAGCTGCAGAAGCCACATTGGACATTTGGCTTCCAAAAAACGTTCGCAAACTGGAACACTCACTTCCAGGTTTGCAGTGTTTTGGAGCCAAACGTTTGAGTTGCAAGGCATTCAAGAACCAATGTATGACTGTACTCGGAAGTGAACTCCAGTGCGTTGGATCCAAAATAGGTTAGTTGCACATTTAGTTCCTACTGAAGTCAATGAGATTCAAGTTACTCATAATCAGTGCTTTTTTTCTGGGGGGACGCAGGGGTACGTATACTAAACATTTTGTGAATCTAGGTTTGGCCTCATTGAGGGGCAGTATTTCAATATGAGTTGGAAAATGAGAGTACAGTGGTACCTCGGGTTACATACGCTTCAGGTTACATACGCTTCAGGTTACAGACTCCGCTAACCCAGAAATAGTGCTTCAGGTTAAGAACTTTGCTTCAGGATGAGAACAGAAATCGTGCTCCGGTGGCGCGGCAGCAGCAGGAGGCCCCATTAGCTAAAGTGGTGCTTCAGGTTAAGAACAGTTTCAGGTTAAGTGCGGACCTCTGGAACGAATTAAGTACTTAACCCGAGGTACCACTGTACTCCTAAAAAATTTTTTTAGAAAAAAAAGCACTGCTCATGATGACTAACTGTTCATATTGATTTCTTTTTTAAAAAATAATAATAATTTTTATTAACCGACCAATCAAATCAAATCACATCACATAAATTCCAAAATAATAATAATAATAATTTATATATAATATATATAAATTCATATATTTTTCTTTTTTCTTTGTGATCTCTTCTGATAATCTCCTTCAGCAGGTAAACACCAGTTATAATCCTGTGTGAATTTTTCTGTTCGTCCAATCACCATATCGAGATGGTTTCCATATATCATCACTTCCATAAATAAAAGCACTCTTTACATCATTAATCTTCACAAATCTGTCGCCTTCTTTAGTCCCTCTGAGGAGGCTTGCCCACAATATGAAAACAGATCCATTCCTCCTCCCAGACATAAGTCTTTCGACAGAACTTACCAAAATGGCGACACTGTTTTTACTGCGTCATCCCAAAGCTCTTATACTTTCCACGATCTCCTTAAAACATGCTTTTGGTTAGAAAATTATCTCCACACAATCTTAAATCATCAGCTTAGGTCATTTAAGCGGCATTTCTGACTTGTGGGGGGGGACTCTTGGTTAATCACATAGAGAAAAGAAAGGAAAGTTCCCCCCCCCCATCCAGTCCCGTTGCCGACATACCGAGCCTTGGTGTGTCTTCTCATGATATATTCCTGTTTATCCAACCCGTCTTCTTTCTCAGAGATCTCTTCAATTAGCAGTCTTTACTCCCCATTCTTCCTTGAAATATGTGTGTTAGCTTCCTACTAATTCTTTCTTTTGAAGTTGCTGCAGCTAGAGGCGCGAAGTGCCCCCACCCCCTCGAGTTCGGGGGTGGAATAGGGCACAGCAGGCAAGGGCAGTCCCCCCCACACTCGCTTGGGGGGGCAGGAGGCTGCTTACTCCCATCACAGCCTCTTAATTACCTCGTGTGTGTCAGAGAGATGTTATTGTCAGCCATCTTCCAATGCGCCCCTAGTGGCCCCCCTGTTCATATTGATTTCAGTGGTATTTGTGAGACTAAAAAAAGAATCGTCCACATTTCTGCTTGTCCTGTGCCTAGAAAGCACACGTCCAAGTGGTTTTGCCTTCACCCTAATGCTTCCCCCTAGAAAACCTGCTCTACAGCACTAAATCAGAGCAAATGTCAATCCAGAGAAAACTCGACTGACATTTGCTCCGATTCAGCAGTAAAGATTGGGTTTTCCGAGCAAGGGGAGTGGTGGGGCAAGCAGAAGTGTGGATGAAACCTTAGTCTGGTCCAACCCACTGAGTTTAATGGGACTCTCTTCCAGGTAGGTGTGGATTAAAATTTCTGCACCAGATGTAGGCTGGGAAATTTTTATTTTTAAAACAAGTGTGTGCAAACTATCTGTGTGCATGCCCTGTCAGTAATCAGTCCACATGACAGGTTCAACAAATTAAAAGATGGGGTAAACACCAAAGGGGAATGCCTATGGGAAACACCAAAGTTACTGCTCAGATACAGATTCAAATATGTGCAGGTATGGACTACTCTAGCCTAATTTGAATAGGGGGGAAGTGGATTAACAGCTAAATAATGCTCAAACGTGAACAAGCCCCTCCTCTCACAGCTTCCTAACCTATATCTCTTTGCTAGCACTCACTGCTACTTGTTTTTATCAAGCAAGTTAGAACTTTCTGAGATTCAATATCATTCGAAAGCTGAGCAACTTTATCCTCAAAGTGTGTAGCCTGTTGGTCACAGTGGGTGATTGAGGGATCCAGAAGTCCCTTCCTCACAGAGGCAGTCAGTAACCTCCATACTGTTTGAAATAACTCTGCAGGTCAGATACCAGAGGACACAATGTGAGCTGCAAAATTACCCTTTTTCACAGCCAGCACTGCAACATGGTAGGCACAATTATGTTCTTTTACCAGTGTTCGGTCAGCTTCCAAGCACTTGAGGCTTGAGCCACTTGTTCGCCAGTCTTTGTATGGCTTCTTTCATAGTCCGGAGCTCCTCAGAGTACCAAGGAGTTGCCTGGACTCCAAAACACCAGAGAGGGCGCTCAAGAGCAATCACGCTAACCACCTGTTCCATCTTGCCGTTCCATAGCCTTTAACAGGATCACCAGCTTCTTTCACTGGAAACTCTACCAGAGCATTCAGGAACACATCCGGTTCCATCAGGCTCCAAGGATGGGCCATCCGAACAGGCTCACCGTCTTCACAGGAGGGGAAGCGCTGCTATCAATTCCTCTGGATTATTTCTGTGGCAGATTAGAGGTGGTAGCTGTAAAAACTGAAGGCAGGTCTTAGGTCCCTGACTCTCCAACCCTCTCCAACTCTCTTACGTGTTAAATGTAAGAGACACGTGTTTAAAGAAGTCAAATTTTGATATAATTTATGACTCAGTTTGTCAGTTGCAACTGTGCTTATCGTCTGTTTTCAGTTTCCCTTTAAAAGTAACTTTTTGAAAGAGGCATAGCCAAGCCTTAAGTAATTATCTTTCAGAAGAGGATTCCCTAACACATAAGGCGTGCTACGGAACCCACTCCATTATGGAAAGCTCCCACTGGCTTCAGCTGGCTCGTAGTTTCTCTTTTCCATTCCAGATACATACCATGCCATTTAAAGAGATGGCGCAAAGATTAATTTATTCAGCTGCATTCACTTTGAGGAAGGAAATTGTTTTTCTTGCTGTGCTCCTAATATGGACGAGTTGTCACCGTTCCTAATTTTAGGAGCTTTGGGATCTATTTTTACACGCTGGCGCTTTTTTCTCAGTGAGTCATGTCTTATTTCTGCGAGCAGTTTTGGCATCCAAAAGGCAAGTGGAAATATTGAGGCCCGGTCCTCGCGAAAGAAAAACCTGCCCGTTTCCTGTTGTTATTGTTGCTGTTGCTGTTGTTCCCCCTTCTGTCCCTCGACAGGAACTGCTTTATTTCAACAGCTACATCCCATTCAGGGCCTGTATCCTCTCAAACCCACTGCTTTCCGATTTTCTAGACTGGGTTTCGAAGGCCCTGCAGCCAAGCGACAACCACAGTTTTGTACACATCTGACTCTCTGCCTCAGGGCAGGAGGCCAAGGCTCTATTTAATAAAGCATCAGCTTTGCCAAGAGCAGCAACAAAATGGACTGTCACCGCGGAGAAGCCAGCCAGAGCCAGCCTGCTGGCAGCGTGACAGAGGCTTCTTTCCCAGCCCAGAGCCGAGCCAGCTTCCAGGGCTTAAACATCCAGGCAGGCCTCAAGCATGCTGTTGAATCTCTCAGACATGACAAGCTCATGCTTCCCAGGGAGCTGCATACCTCTCCAACATCAGTCGCTGCCACCCAGTCTGTGAAGTGGTGCGCGGCGTCCGCTCCGGAGAAAGAGAGAGACGTTCATTCAAACTGGCAGCTGCCTTTTGTTTCACGATGGCAGCTGCCAGCAAGGGACAGGCAGGGCAAGGGGAACACACAACGGCAACATGTGAGATGCAGAGCATATCACACGCTAGATTTAAAATGAAATAGCGTGCTTTTCGGGCAGAGATGCAGGACGACACAGGGTGCCTTCGTGCCTCGTGGTGACTCCCTCGTCAACGGGACTAGAGTTGTACCCTTGAAGTTGCCCACAAAGGTACCACAAATGGAGCTGAAGTTGAAATAAGTAAAAATGAGAGGCAAGGCACTGAATGTTGTTGTTTTGGAGCTATGAAGCTGAACTGAGTTGACCCACTGTTGCCCTAATGTGAAAATTTCACCTCCCCAAAGCTCCAAAGCTCTGGGAAAAGTAAAGTGGGTTTCTCTCCATGTCTGTTTTAGATTCTGAGTCCCAGTGATGTTGGCAGACGCTTCCAAACTCTTCTCTGTTCTCTTCACCATGTACAGTGATGGCCCTACATAAATCTATAATGTATTATTAATTAGTATTAGTCCCAATTCTGTTTACCAATACATAAACTATTATTTATTTACTTACTTACTTACTTACTTACTTACTTACTTACTTAATTACTTCCTTATAAAAAATGCAGTCATACCTTGGGATGAATACGCTTCAGCTTAAATATTTTCAGGTTGCGCCCCGCAGTGACCCGGAAGTAACGGAGTGCGTTACTTCCGGGTTTCGCCGCTGGTGCACATGCAGACGCTCAAAATGACATCACACACATGCGTGGAAGTGGTGAAACGCCACGTGCGTAGACGCGCAATTGCATCTTACGTGTATTACGCTTCAGGATGTGAACGGGGCTCCTAAACGGATCCTATTTGCATCCAGAGGTACCACTATAAACCTGATACACTACGCTCTCGTAAAATATCAGGACAGTGTAGAGCAGTGTAAAAACATTTTAAAACCCATTAAAAGCAGTATACAACTATCATTAAAATGACTGGCCATTCAAGAAAATCTTAAAGCAACTGCAAAGGCTTGTCCGCAATGAAAGCTCTTCAAGAGATGCCTAAAGGTCAAAAGTGAGGATTCCTGCCAAATCTCTGCTGTGGGAATGTCCCACAGCATAGGACTTGCTGGGCCTCAGGCACAAAACTTACAATGCCCCTCCAGAGGAGCTCAGTGATTGGGCTTTTATGTTACTCCCCTGGCTCTTTTCCCTCTACCAGACTGAGACTGCTGAGAGCCAGTCTAGCTGCAGGCTCAAATCCCACAGGCATGTGCCAGACTATGAAATCACATTAAGATAAATGCCCATTTTCTGCCACCATCACATGTTTTCTCTCCATTTCTTCACAATGGTTTCCTGGCACCAGTTTTATTTTTCTGTCTAAAGAGAGCTGCTCACCAAAGCTCCATTTCACCATCCATCCAAGTGCAACCATGCAAAACGTGCATTTTAAGGGTGCATTTCATGCTTATGGGGTCTACTTGTGGTTGTTTCTACTAGAAACCCCAAATCCACCAACCACAGCACAGTGCAAAATAGTGTCAGGGAGGGGTGGAACTGAACAGAAAGTTGTGGCACCACAGGCTGTATCATGTAGAAGGACAAATACATCTGCGTTACTATGGATCATCAGGAATTCTAGCAGCCTAGTTCAAAAGAGAAACACGCTTTGTTGTTGCTGTTCTTAAATAATTAAGGGTTTCGTGTTTTGCCTAAAGCCAAAGTAATATAGCCAGGGAGACCTTTTGAAAAACTGGTCAGGTACTTCAGAAAGGAATAATTTCTAAGGACATGTTTTATCATTTCATATTGTTTAATTTTTACCTCTAAAGTTTTCTTTCCCTCTTTCTGAGGGTTTAGAGCCTGTGGATCAGAGCCTATCCTGTGACACAGGCGGAGGAAAAGAAGCAAGACAGACTCTGCGTCCATTCAATGTGACAATTATGTAAACGAACAGGGGCTGCCAAGGAGGACCTCGCCTTTTCCCACCTGTCCAAGGATTTGACAGATTACACCATTCAGCTTGTCAATGTCTTCGCATTTGCAACGCTATGAATATTCACAGGGTATATGCAATTAAGTCAGGTGATAAAGTGCATGGTGGGTCCTCCCCCTCCCCCTCCCCCTTCTTCTCCTCCTTTTTTTTGGCATGTTAACTCTGCGTTAACGCTGCCCCTAAGTGGTTAAGTTGGCTTATTGCAAGTTAATTACCACTCATTTTCTCCCTTTATTTATTTATATCTACTCCTCTGTGCAGCTGGTGCTTTTCCTGCAGCATCAGCGTGTCTAAGCGAGCACATGGGGGGGGGTTTAACCACGGACGTATGCAGCGGAGTCTATGCAGTTGTCGCACCAGGCCAGAGGGGGCTTGGTGCTTTGCTTTTAATATCCACGAATCAAGGGCACAGAGATTCATGGGCTTCCTGTATCATTAATGGGTTTGGTGCCTTTTTGACAAAAGCATACCGAATCCTCTGACTGTGCTTAGCACCTGTCCCCCACTTTCGCCTTGTTTCATTTACTGCCACATCCTAATCACCTTGTACAGTGATACCTCGGGTTAAGAACTTAATTCGTTCCGGAGGTCCATTCTTAACCTGAAACTATTCTTAACCTGAGACTTTAGCTAATGAGGCCTCCCGCTGCCACCACACCCCCACAGCACAATTTCTGTTCTCATCCTGAAGCAAAGTTCTTAACCCAAGGTACTATTTCTGGGTTAGCAGAGTCTGTAACCTGAAGCATCTGTAACCTGAAGCGTCTGTAACCCGAGGTACCACTGTACATCAACAGGATAGCCTCAACACACTAGTATTAATGATTAGCAAAGGCCTGGGAGAAGAATTTAGTTTTTAGGAAGCACTGGAAACCAAGAATACAACACACCAGAATGTTTTTCCTTAGACTTTTGTGTGTCAAATTAATTCAAGAGCCATCTCATCTGTTCACCTGGTTGGTTCCATCCTGTGGCTTTTATTGTTGCAATGATTCTTGCACAAGTAGTAGTAAGAACTGTGATGTGTGTGTGTGTGTTTTAATTTCCTGTGTCTGTAAGCTAAATGAAAGAGCCATGTTGACTCAAACGCGCAGTGACTTGAATTGACTTTCTCCCACTTCTGTGTTGTGTTGACAGTGTTCACAAGTGACACGTTAGAAATTAAAAGACACTCTGAGGGTGGTTTTAGTCATTCAAGGAACTGGGGGAAGCTGGATCCACAAGAGATATTGTCCTCTTGCTGTAACATCTGATGGGGGAACTCACACATCTGCCCCATGGGGCAATGCATCCCATCTCCCTGGTGGAGATTACTTGAAATAGCATTGCTTGGAAAATGGTCACTCACATGTCACCTGTCATGTAATCAGATAATGAAACTTTTATAAAAGGATTCTTTTTCTTTTTTCTTTCTTTCAGGATGCTGATGGAGCCACACGTTATTAAGACAAAGGGAAAGAAGGCCAGTAAAATATTCATGGGTCAGTAATGTTTATGGACTTATTTGCAAGTCTGTTAGAGTTGAAGTGTGAAAAGTAGGTGAGCCACTTTTGCTGCTTCCTGTAACATATGATGCCTCCCTTAGCATCACTGATCAAAGGCTCAAAGCGGTTGGGGATTTTTAGTTTAGAAAAAAAAGGTGACTGATTGATAAATTTAAGCAAGGTGTAGAGATACTAAAGAGATATTTTTGTCAAAATCCCTCTCTCATAGCATTAGAACTCAGGGTTACAGTGGAACCTCAGTTTTCTAACTTAATCCGTTCCGGAAGACTGTTTGGCTTCCAAAAAGTTCAAAAACTGAGGATCAATGGGCTGGCTACAATGTCAATCGGGAAAAAATGAAAAACACCGTTCAGCTTCCGAAAATCGTTCGGAAACGGAAGCATTCACTTCTGGCTTCTCAGCGTTCGGGTTCCAAATCATTTGGCTTCCGAAGCGTTCAACAACCAAGGTTCCACCACAGTGGTACCTCAGGTTAAGAAATTAATTCATTTTGTAGGTCCGTTCTTAACCTGAAACTGTTCTTACCCTGGGGTGCCAGTTTAGCTAATGGGGCCTCCTAGCTAAGGGGTGGCCTGCCCAATCCACCACCCGGCTCCAACACAGGCTCCCTGGTAGGGGCGGAGAGGGACTGGCGGCAAAGCAAAGTGGAACACCTTCCTTTCTGCCAAGTGGGTGAGAGGGGAGGTGTTCTGTCACTTGGCTTTGCACCAGCTTCTTCTGAAAGGAGGAGCCAGTTCAAAACCCCACTGCCAGGCAGAAGGGGAGAAAGGCCTGGGGGGGAGGCGACACTCCAGTTTGTGCCCTCATAGCAAGAGCAACTGCACAGCGTTACGCCTCAGGTTGCCCCTGCATGCCGCACACAGGGAACAAGCACAAACATGGTTGGCCTTCACCTTGCAAGCTTGCCCACAACACATGTGGACCAAAATGTGTCCCCACAAGACTATGAGGGAAAGAGCCAGAGTATACTAATTTCAGTGTTGTTCAACATAGGCTACTGAAGTAACTGGAAGTGAACTGCTGGAAGTGGCTCACATGAGGAGTTCTGGACTTACAGAGAAATCCTAACCAGATCCACTGACCGGAAGGGGTTGGATGGGGTGATGGTGGCTCTCTTGAACAGAGAAGTGCTCTGCAGGTGGGACATGTCTAATCTAGAGACTCCTGCTTTGCCCATGCCAGCAGTGGCCAGCTTTAGACCTCCATATGGGTTTTTCTGGGGGCAGGGCTTAGGCAGTCTTGAATTCACAAGATCCAAGCTCTGCCACTCCTCACATCCCTTATTTCCCCATGAGATCCCAGCACTGGATCCTAGCAGAGGCAGATTTAGGGGAGCAAAACTGGTTCGCCTGCACTGGGCACCAAGCCAAGAGGGCATCGCAACCATGACGAATGAAGGAAGTTGAGAGATGGGGCAGGGTGCTGCTGAAATTTTAAAGCCCAAAGCCTGTCACTGGTCCTGGTGTAGGAATTTCTTCCACAAGGCCCCAAAAAACAAACAAAAAAGCACATAGCCTGCTTCTTTTCTGGGCAATAGAAGCCAGCAGAGCCTTGGAAGCAGCAGTTCATCTGTCGCTCCACTCCCCGCACAAACAGCACCACCCAGGATTGTTTTGATCACTCTGATTCATGCTGGGTTGCCATATTTAATTTCTAGCATTTTTACCTTGCACTTTAGCCAAAAAGCCTCCCAGCATAGTGTACGAGAAACAGTACTAAGACATCAGGGACAAACTGACATGATCATTAGCAAGAGGTGGCTAAGATTCTGAATTCCCATGCACAAATAAAAGTAGTGAAATTGGAGAGCAAAATACGAAAATAAATCCCTGCCAGTAAGGCGGGGAGAGCACTGTTTGTCTGTTTATTACATTTCTGAATTACATCTTTGATCACTGATCAAACAGCCAAAGCAATTTACAAGATACCAGTGTTTACAAGATATCCTGTTGATTTTGGATAACTTGCTTCGAATTAACCCCAAATTCTCTTTCAAGAGGCATTTCTGAATGTGTAAAAATAAGCACATTGGGATACTTCTACTACTTAAACGGGTGAAATATTCAGAACCTCGTAAACGATAGCAATCACTGGAAGAAGAAAAAAGAGTATGAGTTTTTAGTCTTTAACTGAAAGCATATTCATTCATTCATTTCAAGATTTTTTGTTGCAATGAAGGGGTTGGCAATAGAATCAATTCTATGATTCTGTGATATACCGCTTATTCATTTTAGTATCTATGCCCTTCATTTATATGCCACCTTTTCCTCTAAGTAGCTCAAAGCAGTATACAGTGGTACCTCGGTTTACGAACTTAATCCATTCTGGAAGTCCTTTCTTAAACCGAAACTGTTCTTAAACCAAGGCACACTTTCTCTTATGAGGCCTCCCACTGCCAGTGCCCTTCCACCGTTCGGATTCCGCTCTTAGACCGAGGTAAAGTTCACAAACCAGGACACTACTTCTGGTTTTGTGGAGTACGTAAACCAAATCATTCATAAACAGGATTGTTCTTAAACCGAGGTACCACTGTGCATGGTTCTCTCCTCCACAGCTTATCATCACAGCAACCCTGTGAAGTGGGTTAGGCTGAGAAACAGTGATTGGCTCAAGGTAACCCAGTGAGCTTTGTGGCTGAGTGAGGATTGAAACCCAAGTCATAGTCCAACCCTCTAAACATTAACACTGTGCTGGCTTTATTTAGAACTGTCTCAAAGCAGTGAGGAAAGGTGGATTTAGGGGAGAGTCACCGGTTCAGTCACACTGGGCGCAGAGCTTTCGGGGTCCCCAACTATAATGTAGAATAGAAGGCGAGAGGCAGGGAGGGGGGCACCAAATTTTGAGACTTCAAGGTTTGCCACTGCAGTGAGATATAATACATATTTCACTTGGGGGGGTGCAACTGTACCTTTCCTGTGAGTCCTAAATTTAATATTTCTCTAGTCTGTACCTCAATGTATGCTGCAAAGCCTAGGGAGGCAGTTTATGCTGCGGAACTGAGTGAATGACTAACCCGTTGCAGTGATTCTGAATTCCAGCAGAGTTTCCAAATGTGAAGTTGGTCCCAGTTTGTTTTTTGCTGGAATAGCTGGAGGGAATGAAGGAAGAGGAGAGCAGCAGACTGAAAAAGAGAGTTTCATGCAGGACTCTGCACTTACCAGTTAAGGTGGAATGGGCTATCCTGCAATGGGCAGCACCAAGTATCTGGCAAATTCAAAGGCATCTTAAATCCGAGTCACTGTTGGCAGATGTTATTAGACCATGCTGTTAAGGAATCCAGACAGATGAATGGCCAGGATAAATGACAGCTATTACTATATTCATGGGGGAAAACACTACATACAAGCAAAGATTCACAAAGAAGTCTTTCTTGGGTTTATTTAATATCTGTTTCCTTGCTTTGCATCCCTTTATCTTTACTCTGCCATTATGTATCAGGGCGTAAGGACTACCTTAAGCATTCTCTACTATGCATTGTTAGATCCCCTATTAAAATACAAAAACCACAGTCACAACAGCAGGCTGACAATCTGCCCAATGGTCAAATAAATTGCAGTATTTCAGAGTTCTTGAAATGGCCATTAAAATCTGACAACCAGCCAGTGTCAAAGGCTACGCAGATCTTTTCTTCTTCTATTTTAAAGTTAGTCCAATTTGATTCCTTTGGCTGAATGGTATCAGATTGTTTATACAGAAAGCAGGAATCTGAATTTTTTATGTATCATTTTCAATAGCCTGCTGTCAAGATTATCCACCATGTCCGCTTCATTATCCATGTCAGCCTTTTCCTCAGGTCTCTCAATTGCCTTCCTCTCTCCCTTCATTTCAACCACAAATGTCATTACCTACAAGGCTCTGCATTGTCTTGCTTCAACCCCAACCTTTCCCCACTAATTTATATATACCAGCCTTCCTCAATCCGGTGCTATGCAGATATTTTGGACTACAAGTCCCATCAGCCTCAGCTATTGTAGCACAAGAACATCCACGCACCCATAATACAGGGCCAAAACTAGGCTTTCTATCACCCGGGTCAAAGACCCAGACACCCCCCCTCCTGATACTTGTTTGTGTACACAGACAGACAGACACACACACACACACCTCAACACATTTATTTGTAAAGGGCATAAAAAGTAGGCAATATATCATTTGAATAAAAAGGAATCCTAAGACTGTATGATCAAAGGGAAAATGAGCATCCTTTCCAGTAAAAGCAAATTGTTTGTCAAAAGTAGAACTTTCATGTGCAGAAATTGTCTACCTGAGGTCTGAATTGGATTTATTTGGTCACATGAGCATTAAAAGATTGCATTTCCGTAAGATCAGCCAAGACCCTCTGGTTTCCTTTTAAAATGTTTTTTTCCACCCTGCAAATCCTTTTGATGTGTAAATTTACTCCTGAGTAAGCTTCAACAAGATTCCTTTCTGTTTTATTTTTGTCTGACTACTCATTTCAGGAAATGATAATTTTGTAGTCATTTTAGGTTCCGTGTAAGGTGAAGAAATGCTTTTTGCGAGTCTAAAGTAGAAAGTGCCCTTCCATTACAATCCTAATGCAGCTGGAATGATCAGAGCTTGCCAGGGAACTGGTAGGAAAAATACGTACTCACATACCACATTTTACCAACTTCCTCGCAAGACTATCATGCGGGACTTTGTCAAAAACCTTACTGAAAACATTTAATCCAAACAGACCCCCACCCCCCACAGAGAGAACACACATATTGTAAGTAAGCAATACACCAAAGTGCTCATTTTGTGAACTTGCCATTTAACTTGTTCAATCCTGACAAAAGCTGCTGTCCCCCCGCCCCGCCCCCCAAAAAAGGACAGGGTGTGGAGATCTGATTTCTTCGTCATCAGTTTTAATTGATCTCTGAGACCAGGTGGGGAGGGGGAAAGAAAAGGAAAAAGGCTATTTCCAGGGGTTGGGTCCCTTCCAACTCTGCAATTCTATTATTCTCTTCCTCAACTTGCTGCCCCTCCCTCTAGAATTTATTTCTCACACAGTTGCAAAACCAGCGGGGATCTTGTCTTCCGCTTCACTTGAGAGAGCCGCACAGCCTTTCCAGATTTTCCAACTCTCCCTCTCCCAGCATCGCATTGTAAATGAGCCTTCCTCAGCTTCGTGGGGAAAGGGGAAGGACGGAGATCGCTCTCCGGCTGAAGACCAGACATGCTGGGAGGCTGAACGCCACCCCTCTGGAGGCTTCACCCGGGGCAGAAACCCTGGCTAGAGTGACCCCACCAACCCCCCTGCGGCTCTGCATAACGAGACTCAAATGTTAGGCTTAGGATTTGGGAGATTCTGCATACTGCCCACTTCCCCAAGTGGTGAAAAGTTTCAGAGGCAGCTTTTATCAGTGTTTGGCAGCCTTGATTGCTAGAAACTTGAGGCATTTTTCTAATATTTCATTTGCGTGTTCAGACCCAGAAACTTCCCCCCTAATTAAATTCAAACATGACTCAGATTTCGGTTTGGTTTTTGGCAGAATTTAGGCCACAACTTTATTGATTACAGAAAGTGACTGGTTGCATAGGCTCTGGTCCAACTAGCTCCCTGCTATGCAGGTAGTGCTGACCCAGGGTTCCAGCACAGGTCAGCCAAGGGTGAACTTCTGGATAAGCAGAAAGCCAGGAATGTGCTAACTCCGCCACCCAAATGTCCCCCTGGACTCAGGCACGGGCACAACCCACTCTCAGGGGTTGACCAAACCATCGAGTCCCTGGATTCCTTTAACAGAATATCCTTCTCATAGGATGAGGAGAGCATTCTCCCATCCCTATCACCTGATCCAGACCCTATCCGCAACCTTACAAGTTGTGATGATTTGCTACGCAGCAGGCGAAACCCAAATGGCAACAGCCAATCAGCCAAGTGGGGGAAATTCCTGCCGTGCCCCTGTCCCAATGGCAGATGACACACGACAGCATAGCGAGGTCAATCACAAAATGCCCTAAAAATAGGGAGAGGTGGGCGGGTGTTCCGAATGCACACACCGAAAGAGGAAGCTCTGAGTTACGTGCATGGGCATAAATAGGTCCCTCTAACTGCTTGGACTGTGTCCCATTGGCCAGATTGCACCCAGCTTCGAGGGACCTACCAATCAACTGTTGTGGCTGACCAATCATACCACAACACAGGATGTCGGTTGTCCAGGTCTCACCGCAATATGTGCCCTCTTTAAGGGAGGACCCAATTTATTTACAAGCATACATCAGGGCTGGGGAACCTGTGGCCCTCTAGATGTTGGACTACAACTCCCATCAGCCCCAGCCAGCATTGCCAATGATCAGGGGTGATGGGAATTGTAGTCCAACGACATCTGAAGGCGGCTACATGTTCCCCTGTAGAGAATAGATCATGGGTTGGAAAACTAAGGTCCGCAGGCCGGATCAGGCCCAGTTGCCTTCTGGATCTGGCCCACGGATGGTCCAGGAATCCCTGCGTGGATCAGCAGCACGTGCGCTCTTTCCCTCTTCCTCCCTCTCCCTCACACGGCACCAGCACCGGCGCCTCATCCCTCCTACCTCCTGGCTTCTCCCTGCCCTGCCTAGAGGAGGAATGTGGCTGGGCTTTGCTGGTGCCAGCAGCAGCAGTGCTCAAGCGACTGCCATTATAAGCAGCCCCTCTCCAGGAGCTCTTTCGCATGCCACTCATCGTCCCTCCGCTGCTGCTGCTGCCACCGCCACTGCCAGCAAGACACAGGTAAACAGCCACCGGGGCTCATGGGCCCCCTGCTGAAAAAGTTTGCTGACCCCTGGAATAGATGAAGAGAAACCACTTATGGTTTAGAAGAGTGTCAGACTAGGACTGGTGGTGGGCACGCAGGTTCAAATCCCCACTCTGCCACGACGCTCACTGGATGGCCTTGGGCCACTTACTACTCTCTTAGCCTAACCTGCCTCTCAGGGTTGTTGTAAAAAAAAGCGAGGGTGAGGGAGGAAAACCATATACACAGATATGCGCTCCTTGGAGAAAATGTGGGATAGAAATGTAATAATTGAATAATTTCTATAAGCAGCAGATCCATCCCCACAGCACTGTCTCCACAGAGGCAGCTCTGCATGCAAGATGCTTTCAGACTTCCACTCACTCTGAAACTGAAATTTCTTTCTCCCAGTCCCCTAATCCATAGGTCGGCAAACTAAGGCCCGGGGGCCGGATCTGGCCCAATCGCCTTCTTATTCCGGCCCGCGGACGGTCCAAGAATCAGCGTGTTTTTACACGAGTAGGATGTGTCCTTTTATTGAAAATGCATCTCTAGGTTATTTGTGGGCCATAGGAATTCGTTCATTTCCCCCAAAAAAAAAATATAGTCCGGTTCCCCACAAGGTCTGAGGGACAGTGGACTGGCCCCCTGCTGAAAAAGGTTGCTGACCTCTACCCTAAACACTTCTCTTGCTACCTCTCTCATACAGAAACCTATCAGCCCCTCCCCTCAGTAAGGAATGGGAAAGGCCCCGTTTTTTTTCAAGCTGAGGCTTTCATATTCCAAACAAGCAACTGAGTTTTCATATATCCCTGGCCATTAGCAAGTAATTTGCCTGACAAAGGATATGGTGGTGGCCAGCATTCATAACAATAGTTTCCATAAATCTACAAAGGAAACTCTTGACAGCCCTCAGTTTGTTAATAAAAAACTAGTATATTCGTCTCCATTAGGAACCAGAACTTATTAAGCCATGTTCCAACCACTTGCAAAGACAGGTCCTTATGTGGTCTGGCTGGTGCTCCTTGCTAGGCCCGTGTGTGTTGTGGGTAGACCACATTTCTCCAATAACTTTGTAGCAGAATTAGTAGCATTGCAAGGAATTTTGCAGGCAATGCTTCATTTGGCAGTCCCACATTTCTGTCAAAAGTGTGCTTAGGGGTGCTTCACCTTGGCTGCATTCACACAGCCGTTTATTCCATTTCCCTCAAATATTCCTATCTGTTCATTATGCTGTGCTTTCAGACAACATAAATGCCACTTCCAAAAATCTAGCAGAAGACTGTGGAAACTCAGCTCTCATTTCCATGTTATTAGCTTCCAGAAGCAATCCGTTTGTAATCCCAGGATATGACAGCCATGCTGCTGGCAAGGCAGTGGTACATCTGCCCCCCCCCCTTGCACTCACCATCAGTGTACATTCAGTAAAGGACTGCTCAGCCCAGCTGCTCTAGTGAATTAGATTCATTCATAGAATTGCAGAGTTGGAAGGTAACCCAGCGATCATCTAGCCCAACCCCCTGCAATGCAGGAATCTCAATTGAAGCATACATCATTCAACTAGTCAGTCATCTGCTGGAGTGTGGGGACCCAGCAAGATTCTCTTCTTCATCTTCTTTTAAGTAACTGTGAAATTAACCAAGTAGCCATATTAGCACCGGCATATGCATCTCTTGAGTTACTGGTGATAGAACCAGTATAATTTCCATGCTCTCTAAGCCGCTGTAACTGGTTCCTGTTACAGGTGTTCTTTGATGGCAGCGATAATCTATTTATGGGTCTTGTGCTTTATTTGTCCTGTTTCTCATATGACAAATAAATAAATAAAGAGCATTTATTTTTAAATAAAGAGCCCATGGTAACAGGTACTTCTGATTCATTCTGATGCCTGGACTGTGCCATTTAAACCTTTTGCTATAATCAGTGTACCACATGATCATAATGGTAATCTTAGTCTATCAATATAGCCACCAGGTTGCATGACCAATGAGTGAAATTATTGGCAAAGTTCTTCTTATTTATTCTAACGCTTATAATAAAAAAGCATAGTGACAGACAGCCTAATAATAAAATAGTCATCATAATAACAGTCCACTTTCCCACACTTTCACAGGCCGTAGATTATTTCATAGTCATAGGTCTGGGTAAAGAGGAATGTTTTTGCCTGCCTGGCACCTAAAGACATGTAATGATGGTGCCAGACAAGCCTCTCTGGGGAGAGCATTCCACAGTCTGGGAGCCACCACAGAAAAAGCCTGTTCTATTGTTGCCACCCTCTGAACCTCTCTGGGATGTGGGACATAGAGAAGGGCCTCAGATGGCAAGGGTCCGGGTCTCTGTGGAGTACAGGTTGGTATTTGTGCGTGCATAAAAAGAGCCCTTTTGCTGGATCAGAGCAAAGGCACATCTAGTCCAGTGGCCAACCAGATGTCTCCAGGAAGCCCACAAGGAATAGCCCACTCTTGTTGCTTGTCCTCTAACAGGTGACTTCAGTAGAGTGCCTCTGAACCTGGAAGCCCTATAGAGCTACAGCTGAGAACGACCATAGATATTATTCCCCCTCCGTATGAATTGATGTAATCCTTGTTCCAGCCTTAGGTGCCAATAGTCCTTGTCACATCTTATGCCTGTGAGTTTCATAAACCAATAAACATTATGTGAAGAAGTCCCCATGGATGACCCAAAGTTTTAGTATTAGATGAAAAAAGCTCCTCTTCTATCTACTTTCTGTCCAAGCCCTTGATCATACTGGCTGCCTCTTTCATGCTCCTTTCCTGGCTGTTATTATGTCATACAATTCACTTAACTGCACAGGGAATGCATGAAATGAGAGGGCTGTAGCTGCAATTGTCTATTAGGCTGCCCACATTTCTGTTCCAGCTATTCTGCAATGATACCCTTTCTTCTCCAGACACTTCTCCCCACCCCACCCACCCCACCCTCTCTCTCTCTCTCTCTCTCTCTCTCACACACACACACACACACACACAACATTCACATTACAGGCTTCTGTCTCACCTTCTCCCCCTTCCTCATCTCTTATAGGCTCAGGCAGTTATGGGGCTTTATCAGCCAGAAGAGGAGAAGGAGCCAAGAAGTGCCCCCAGGAAACTAGACCAGCTGCCCCTGGGGGCAGCTAGGAAGAAGATTTTTTAAAAAGAGCCAGACTGCTGAATCAGACCAAAGGTCCATCTACTCCAGCATCTGGAAACCCAGCACAGTGGCCAGCCAGGTTGGTGGGATCCAGTGAGGACCATATGGACTGAGAAATAAGGTGTAGTACAGAGAAGGGTGCAGAAAATAACCTTTCCTGTATTGCTACACATTTTAGGCTCCCATTCTGTCCACGTGGTGTGTGTTTTTTTAATGCTAACTACCACACAGTGCAGAGGGACGCGGGTGGCGCTGTGGGTTAAACCACAGAGCCTAGGACTTGCCGATCAGAAGGTCAGCAGTTCGAATCCTCGCGACGGCGTGAGCTCCCGTTGTTCGGTCCCTCCTCCTGCTAACCTAGCAGTTTGAAAGCACGTCAAAGTGCAAGTAGATAAATAGGTACCGCTCCGGTGGGAAGGTAAACGGCGTTTCCGTGTGCTGCTGTGGTTCGCCAGAAGCGGCTTAGTCATGCTGGCCACATGACCCGGAAGCTGTATGCCAGCTCCCTCGGCCGATAAAACGAGATGAGCGCCGCAACCCCAGAGTCGGTCACGACTGGACCTGATGGTCAGGGGTCCCTTTACCTTTACCTTTTTACCATACAGTGCCTTTTTGCCATCTGTTAACTACTCTGCATATGTCTAATATAATGCAGACGCTTCTAGCAGGTCATTCACTAGCACAAAGATTCATCTGTTTTGCGTGTCTGGCTGGACTAGAGTGTGGGAATTGAATAGACATTTTCATTCTGGACTACTCAGCAAAACCATTAAAGGGGAAATGTATGTTAGATATTTTTATTGCTTATTTAGGAAAAGTGTAGTATAAATATTAAAAACGATTATAATTATCATCACTATTATAACATATGAGAGAGCGACCCTGTTTCACATTTGGCAGCTGGCTTATGTTTCCGGTACACCTTTACATGCAAGCAAGAGTGCTGAGACAGCAGCCGCCGCACCAGTTACTTATCAATTCTCCGGTGTTTAATGGTTTGTGACTTTACAATATTCCAATTTTGTCCTGTCAGAGAAATAATCAACAATATTTACCAAGGACTAAAATTTGCCTGTTCAGGAAGAAGATAATCTTAATTAACAATACTGATTATAAGCCACTGTCTTCATTTAAAATATTCTAAGTTTAAAATGCAGTGTTCAAAATCATTCTGTGACTAGGGAGAAGGAGAAGTCCAAAGAGAAGACATAGGCTAGTTCAGACATAATGCTAAACCAGTGGTTCCCAAACTTTTCTTCCCATGGTTGCTCAGCAGTCTTGGAGGACCCTGTAATGAGTTTTCTGCCTGTTCTAGCAATTCTAATGCACTGTGCTAGCTGCTGTATGATGTTTAATTCTATTTTTGTTGCTTCTTTTATTTCTTATATTGTATTTAACAGTGTTCCAATTTGCATTCCATATATTTCACATTGTATACAATAAAATACAATATAAGAAATAATTAGAGGTAAAAGAAATATAAAGGTGCCTTTCCAATAATCTTGAAAGAAAGAGATAGTCAAGTGTGAACTAATTTAGGATTTAAGGCACAAAAGCTTTAAACCTTTCCTGGTTCTTATGCAACTACATGGAAATCTCATAAGAATCCTGTGATCCTATAACATTTTTTATTCTTAGGCTGCAATCCTATGCGCCCTTATCTGAGACTGAATCCCACTTGACTTAATGGGACTTACTTCTGAGTAAACACACATAGAATTGGACTGCATAGCTCCTATATATCTATGCCTTAGATCCAATTCACATCACCTTGTTCTGGAATACAGGAAGGTGCTTTTTGCTAGCTCAGACTATGTGTCCAGCATTGACCAGACTCTGACTGGCAGCTGTTCTCCAGGATCTTACATCACCTGTGCATTTAACCAGAGATGCCAGGAATTGAACCTTGAACTTTCAACATAATTTCCTGGTAATCTTATGATTGATATTATAATTTTTTTGGAAATGAGCTGACGTGACTTTGGCTCAATTGAAAACCAACATGAATCTAAGCCTTTGCGGCTTATTCCAACTTCAGCCTCAAACCCCAAATCAAACTATTGTATGACAGCTTGTCCAGCAGACATTCTACCATAATCTTCTCTCTGTAGGCCAGTGAATGATTTTCTGGAGAAGAATTTTTTGGCACATCACGTGTCACATTTTCCTGTAGTGGTGGCAGAAAAGACCACAAAGCTATCAATTTACTTCTAAATCCATTATAAACCACAAGCTTTAGAGAAACAAAGTGTTGTTCCAGTGAAGCCAGGCAAAAGAAGCATGCCATTTTATTTATGGCTTTAAGCTGAACGTACATTGAAATAATTACAATGTGCATTGAATGTGTTTCTTTCTTTTAGTATCTGTTTGCTTACTACCAAACACACGTGGCATTGGGATTCAAAATAAAAAGATAACAATTGTGACCATCTGCATGAGGCGTGGTTGTCAGATTTCCGAGCCGCTGCTAATTGTAAATCATTGTTATTTATTCAGTGCAATAAGTGTGCACCCGTTAGTCGTGATTGCGATACATTTAAGAAGAGTGATCGTTCCCAGCAAGTGACGTTTTTATGGTTAGCAAGCAGGGGGAGGGAGGAAAGACATCGGACTATTTGCTTGGGAAAAGCCACAAATAGGGTTGCATTTCAGACTTGACAATACATTACGTTAGATTAGAAATAGATCAAATCCAATAATATTTGTCCTAAGAATTCTCAATGTTTAATCATGATATATAGTTGTTTAGAACTGGAAGATCTGTAGGACTATAGCAATGTCAAAAGTTGGCATTATAACCATTGTGTTTGTTTGTTTGTTTGTTTGTTTGTTTGTTTGTTTGTTTACCCAGAGCAGCTTGCATAAGATAATAACAAAGGAGACTCCCCCTGTCCTTGCATTTACGGTACTATCCAAAATAAGATTTGTGTGATTGATTTGTGGTGCCACCTGTATCGTTTGATGTACATTCTTGGGCTTGTTTTACATTGTTTTATTGGTTTTTAATATTATATTACTATATAGTTGTAACCCACCCTGGAATCTTCTGCTGAAGTGTGGGTAAGAAATCTCTTAAATAAAAATAAATAAATGATACAGCATAAAAGGAAATGGCCAAAAAAATCCTGAGAATGGCTGTTTGTTAAGGGTGCTGGGAACTATAGCTCTGTTAGGAGACCCCCTAACATCTCTCAACACCCTTAGCAAACTACAGGCCCCAAGATTGTGAAATGATGTTTTTTGCATGTCTTTATTTGCTGTTACGTTGTAGTTTTATCATGTGACTAAGGAATTGTTTTTGAGATGTTTTCCTGTTTTCTTTACTGCAAGCAACTTTGAAAGTGATTGTTTTTGTGGAAGAGTGGCATACAGTCAGAATTATGAATGAATGAATGGCTGTTAAAGTGGTGTAGGACTGATTTAAATGCAAGGTGGGGGCGGGGACACTCTTTCTTTGTGCCAGCCAGTGGTAGCTGCTCCTCATAAGATGGAAGGCAGGGAGACCAACAGCAGGTGGAGCCAGAGCTAACAACATGCGGAGCCAATTCCTTTCAGCTTTTAACTTATGCTCCTCTTTGCTGAGTTCTGCAATGGGATGCGGGTGGCACTGTGGTCTAAACCACCGAGCCTAGGACTTGCTGATCAGAAGGTTGGCGGTTCAAATCTCCACGACGGGGTGAGCTCCCATTGCTCAGTCCCTGCTCCTGCCAACCTAGCAGTTCGAAAGCATGTCAAAGTACAGGTAGATAAATAGGTACTGCTCCAACGGCATTTCCGTGTGCTGCTCTGGTTCGCCAGAAGCCGCTTAGTCATGCTGGCCACATGACCCGGAAACTGTACACTTCCTCCCTCGGCCTATAGAGCAAGATGAGCGCTGCAACCCCAGAGTTGTACGCGACTGGACCCTAACGGTCAGGGGTCCCTTTACAAGGGCAACACCCAGACTAAAGGAGGAGGCAGCTGACAAGCAGTGGCACCCTCTGTGCAAGTTGTAAGTCGGAAAGCAGGCAGGTGGGCCCTGGCTGAGGGCAGACTGAGATTGGTGGAGAGCGCTCCATTCACCCAATTGGAGGACCCTCCAGTGCTGGCAAACTATCTCTCTCTGTGTGTGTGCTCCCACCCTCCCATTTCTCCCATGAATAGAGGTCAGAACCGCATTCCCCCTTCTTCCCAGTTTACAGGTGAAACCTTCAAAAAGTACTTATTCATTCTGTGCATGTATGTTTGTGAAAGTGCAAATCATAACATTTTCTCACATTCTTAAAGTTCATGCACTTACTGATTCCTGTATCCATGTGCTGTGACTATTTTGAATGACTTTTTTTTTTAAGGGGGAAGAGCATTCTTTTAGGTATTTTCCACAAATGCAGAGACACCAGCAGAATTTTATCTCAAAGGGGCGCAACCACAGCTATTAGCTTTGGCTTTGGACTATACTAGATTTGATGTTCAATGTGTTATTTAATTTAATAGGCATTTTTTAAAAATGAAAATCGTCCCAGTGGGGAAACCTTTCCCACTGCCGTAATCCTAACAAAAACCCCTCCCTCAAAATCACTATTTGAATTTGGAGTAAAGCTCTCATTAGTGCTTAACCTTGAGGAATCAGGGGGCCCTGCCCATGCACTATCTGAGGCCAGTTCAAACTAAATTGCCTGTAGCAGAAACTTTCTATATTTGGGGTGAGAATTAGGTTATTGCTTAAGGAACATTTGCCCAGAAATGGCTATTGCGCCTCTGTGCCTGGCTTATTGCATGCTATAAAGATGTAGAGAATCCTCTAAGTGCTCCTTCTCTGCTAGCACTGCCAAAACGTGCAGTTTTAGCCAGGGCTTGTGCTGCATGATTAACAAAGTGGGCTCGCCGACATAGGGTTTCTGCCGTTGTTTGTTTTATGAGGCAGATCTTCTTAATATTATGACTGGTGCTGGGTCCCAAACACAAGTCTTCAACCAGCAGCTTCACCCAGCCAGACCACAGCAGCCAAGCAGCCAATCGCTGCCCTTTACAGCAAAGGGCTTGACCATGAGGTTTGCAGCAACAGCAGAGGTCCAGCGTTTTCAAAGCAGGTGTGTATTTTTGAGGGGCCGACTGCAGTAGGAAACAAGCCAATGGCACAGAAACGGGGGGGGGGATTGCTGAGGGAGGCAAAAGTGAAAAGTGTGTGTATGTGTGTCAGTTTACGGACTAAAGTACTGAACTTGGGTCTAGTAGCCAGATGCAGAGACAGGGAGACGTCTAGAAAGAAGGGTTGCCAGGAGACAGGAGAAAACCCCATGCAGACGGCAACTTTTGTCTTCAGCTTGGCCCAGTTGTGGTTACTCCTCTGTCGCACACCAAGCGCACTGTCTGGCTCATTCACCACAAGCAGAACCTCACAATCTTGTACACCATCTACATTGCGTGGGATGGTGGCAGCATGCACAGCCAACACCTTCAGCTTCTGACAAATGTGTTAGATTTCCATTCGTCACAAGCAGGGACCCTCAGCACACTGAAGAGAGAAGTAGAAGCAGCTGCCGGGGAGAGAGAGAGAGAGAGAGAGAGAGAGAGAGAGAGAGCTGCCACATGAATCGGCTTTGAAAAGCATTACTCACAGTACACAGAACTGTTTCATAAGATGAATAAGTCTTCGGTCTCATTGCCAAACTGTTAAGAGGAGGGATGGCGGTCTATGGTTTATTTATTTATAAGTTAGAAAACTCTCGCAAAAAGCGGAAAGTTCTGAGGCGTGCAGGGAGGGTTGCACAATTACCACGGCCTAATTCTCTCAGCCACAAGACCAAACCACACGGCGCAGAGCAGGGCAGAGGGAGGATAGAAGTATGAGCACAATTAATTTAGATATGACAAGAAAGATGAACCAGACAGTACAAGGAGCGAGCCAGCAGTCATTTCTGTAGTTGCATTTCCGCATCCTTAACCAAGAAAGCATCATTACAGGAATAGCAGCGGCTGAATCTGTGCAGAGTTAGATGCACACTAGCATTCCTCACCCCACCCCACCCCAAAATGCATAGTGATGCAGTCAGGTAATTTTAGACTCTGGACTTAATGTTCTTATGGGAGGATGGAGGGGGCTCATTAGATTGCAATTGTGTGTGCCTTCACTTACTTAAAAAATGTGACGAGTTAGTTTTGCTGCATCTGGGGAGTCCTCATGCTCATTCTGCTGGACCTCTGCCCTAATGGCATCATGGCAGATACATGGCAAAGGGGTGAGGTGGGTGGACGATGAAATAGTGTGCATCAGGGATTCTCCTGCTTATTGGGACTGTGGACCCACACCAAGTTAGAAAAAGCCTGCCTGCCTGCCCTGTGCTCTTCTTCCCAAAGACACAGCTAGGCTGAACTACTTGGAGAAGACCAAAATAATGTATTTTATTGGATATCCTGCCTTTAAGCCACAAGTATGTTTGTTTGCAGCTTTCAGTCAGGTCCTCAGTGGGAACCAGTATGTCAACTAGATGACTCTAAGATTTGTTTTAGGAAGCCATTGGCGCCACAATGGCCTTTTGAATCACCACTCTTTCTGCTTCTTCCTTGAGCTGCAAAAAGCTGCCCGTCTCCTGGGATAAATTACCCACTGTTTCTACTCTCCAAACGCTCCTTAGCTATTTCTGCTCTGGTGGGGAGGTGCAGCCAGTTGAGTCACATAGACCTGACACATTGATAACAAAGGACCTGCAGAATACATAGAGGCCATTGGTCCGCATTCCATTTGTCTGTGTGATCCAATTGTGAAGCATACAGTTTCTCATCACCTGCTTAGCAATGATTGTTGATCCATCTGAAACCCAAAAGCATCAGGCATAAGCAATATTCTTTAATCTGTAAGCAGTTTTGCTATCCTGCTGTGGTACAGAGACAGTAATCATTCCTGGAACTCCAACACAAGCAGAGGTGCTATACAGAATCCAGAAGCATCCCCAAATTCTGAACAACAAAAACAAGCTTACTCACTATTCCAGAGCTTGTCTCTTTCTAACGAAGGACATCTCTGTCTCACCTGGATTAAGCTAGGCTATAAAACACTAGGTTGGTTTTTGATGTGTGTCTATTCTGCCTTTTTTGGTGGTAGCTTTCTGATAATAGGCTAATGAAATCACGAAGAGTGCTTTTAAAATACCCATAATGGAAAACTGATATATCTTTGTTAACCCCAGAAATGAAGTGTGAGATCTAAACCTGCCTGTTTGGGAGTTTCAAATATTGACCGTTTTAGTATGAATGATTTTTCCAATTACTAAACTTTTTGCCCATTTTCCTGTTTGTTTTTGCAAGTTGTGAAAACCAGTCTCCATTTTTTAAATTCCCCCCAGCTCCCTTTCAAAATGGTCATCTAGACTTGTTTCCAACTCTTATGATTCTATGTAAGAGTTTAGTATTTAGCCTGGAGAATATCAAATGGTGGTGGCAAGGTGAGGGACAGATGGGCATGCAAGACAGCAGTCAGTCCTCAAAAATCTGAAGAGAAGGGATGAAGAAGATAGAACAGGCTTATCTTATGTTGCTCAGGACTACAAACAATTGGTGAGCATTGTCAGAAAACAGATTTTGTCTAAACATCAGAAGGAACTTATTAATGGCAAGAGAACTTATTAATGACAAGGAATCCAAATGCCTTGGGAGATGGTGGGCTGTCATTTGCCAGAGGTATTAGCAGAGAGTGGGCAGCCATCTGTCAGACATGCTGTAGTTGCATCCTGCATTGCATGGGGCTGGTGTCAATAATCCCCAATATATTTTCCAACTCTTATGTTTCCCTGATTCCATGAAACTGGTGTATGCCATCTATCTGGCAATGAAACAATGTGGAGCAAACTGAAAACTGTATAATAAACATATAGTCCCTGCATATTTTCAGAATGCCTTGATTCACATAACTTTGGTTCACCACACATGGTTACATTGTATATTATCATGAGGAATCAATTATAGAATCAACCAGTTGCGTATTACTGCATGACATTATACACCAAGGTCATTTCCAGTCATGAAAACAACAAGCACTGTGGAAATTGTAGGTGTGGTTATTGTTGTTTTCTTAAAAGTGCCAACTATGTAAAGTTTAAACCAATACCAAACTTTTCAACACAAAAAGTCAATATTTTGTTATTCACTTTTTATTGAAGGTTTCTCATAGTAACAAATAAGATTTATTAACCGTTCAATAGATTATGTTCATCAGGTCTTTGCATGCTGTGATTAATACCAGTCAAACAATAGGCCTTAAGTTCTCTTTTATGCAACCATGGATATACTGTAACATTACCCACAATCCCATTGTCCCTGGGAGATAAACAGTTTTTCAATAGGGGCACAAGACATTCACAAATACAAACATGAATGTATTTTTGAGAGGATGAATTTTCATACGGAAAACAAATCATTATGAAAAATTGGCACAAGGTCTTTATTAACATGTTCCAGTTCCACATTTTTGTATCTATTGCTGCTCATATATACACCCTGATTCACAATTGGATATTAATTAGTATAGCATTATTTATTTATTCTGTTACTTAATTAAAACAACAAATGTCTCAGACATGGCCACAGTTCTGGTATTCTTCTTAGGTACAAGGGTTCTGCAGCTATCTGACTTTCTCAGTAATCCTCCTCAGTAACAATATAAAATGAAACTATTTAAAAATGAAGGGACATTTACATTTGCCAAGGATTATTGATACAAGCTCAACAACACTGCATACTAAAGTTAACATTCTGTTTCATCCTGGGTTCAAAAACTGCTTTATAGTCACAATTATCAGTCTAATATAGTCTAGGCCAGAGACCACACTGCTGCGTATGTAAAGACCAGCTTTTGTGCTGACTGGAGGGAAAGCAGAATCATTATTCCATTTGAAACTTTACTGGAGAGGGGAAGGGTTAGTTGTCTCTCACTGACAGACTGATGAAAAACATAAACATATCTGAGGTAGTTTCTAGACCCCTGCCCGTGGTTAATTGGCGGGTTTGTGCCTGAATTAATAAACGTACCTAACCATTTCACAGTGTTAAGAATCCACAGGACTTTCTCCTGGTGGGCACAGCGTGTGCTAACCAAGTGTGGATTTTATTAATTCCCATATGCAATCAGTTGGCATCCCAAGCCCCTTGAATCCGGCAAGTTTATCTGATTGGAGTGCAGCGCATCCGAATGTACCCTTCATCCTGCTTCTTCATGCTGTGCATGTTCAGAGCGCTTTGCAGTAATACCATAAGCCCCTGCAAACTCGCAGCGTGATAGGAAGGAGCAGAGTAAGAAGCGCTCCCTCGTGTGCCACGTCGCTTGGAGCAAGGTGCTGAATTTGAATTGCTCCTGCCCACTGACCCAGAATCGGAATGAGAGCTTATTTTCATTTTCTTAAAGCATTCTGCTGAATAAACTGATACTAAATCGCCAGAGAACTTCTGAATGAGGCCACACATTATCAAAAACGCTGGCAAGTTATAACACAGGGGGGCGGAGAGGCATCTTTCACCCGTGGGGTAAATGCCTGTCAGTTCTTCCCTGACCACACACCCAGTGGGGTTACTCACAGGTAGCCAGAATTATCAGGGCCCATCAGCAGGTCTCTGTGGCCAAGTGGGTAGCCCCCAGCAGTAAGGGCACAGCTCTATAGACACTACCAACTGAGCTTAATTAACTTTGGTATTATATAATTGCTGGTAATAATTCCTGCAAGATACTTAATGACCCATGCATCTCATTATCACTGGAGGTAATGTTACTCCTGTGTGTCTGGGGTGGGGGGGTTGTATTCTCCCTGAGCAGCTCTGTTCAAAGTGCATGCAGGCTGAAATCAGAAAGAACGCTGGTGCTGTTCTCTCAAGTTACCAGCAGGGATAGTTTGGCCAGCCATAAGCAACTGTGCCTGCCATCATGTTTCAGTTTCCAGGATAACAAACAGTAAAGGTAAAAAAAAAAAGGTAAAAAAAAACACCTGGACAGTTAAGTCCAGTCAAAGGCGATTATGGGGTTGCAGCACTCATCTTGCTTTCAGGCCAAGGGAGCCGTCATTTGTCCGCAGACAGCTTTCTGGGTCATGTTGCCAGCAGGACTAAACCACTTCTGGCGCAATGGAACATCATGATGGAAGCCAGAGTGCACGGAAACACCACAGCAATACCTATTTATTTTCTTGCACTGGCACGCTTTAAAACTGCTAGGTTGGCAGGAGCTGGAACAGAGCAACAGGAGATTCAAACCGCTGACCTTCCGATTGGCAAGCCCAAGAGGCTCAGTGGCATGCTCACTCACTTCCCAACATTATCTCCTCACAATGTTTTGAAAAGCTTCAGTAGAAGCACTTTCACACAACCCCCCCCCCCATTTTTACTGTACCATTTTAGTTTTGACATAAGGTGAAAGAAAGTACACTAATATCTGCAAACT
Source organism: Podarcis vaucheri (assembly GCF_965113315.1). Taxonomy (NCBI): domain Eukaryota; kingdom Metazoa; phylum Chordata; class Lepidosauria; order Squamata; family Lacertidae; genus Podarcis; species Podarcis vaucheri. The sequence continues at coordinate 61,317,913 of NC_138762.1, read as the reverse complement.
CAGTTTTTCTAGTCAGCTTCAGTTTTGCTATGGGCTGGGAAGGAAGGAGCAAAGTGGGGGGGGGGATCGTTTTGAGCACTGGAAGCCATACAGAGCTTTGGCTCCAATTTCAAAACCTGCAGCGTGCATACACTGCTTCTAGTGTGCTTGCTTCAGGTTATTTCCTTGCAGCCATGAGAGCTGATGTTCTCACAGGGCATGCACAGGGCATAGATTTTGTTTCTCCTGTGATCATGGCTACAGCCTTGACTCAAAAAAACTTTTTGATGCAACACATTGGCCATATGCCATCATCTTTCCACTGGAAACCTGGGCTCTGTGTTTTAGGGCACCATCTAGGCTACAGTACCACCTCCTTGAGCACTTGGTCCGCTGGTCCCAAAGGCCAACCAATCCTTGTCCAGTAGACTCTATAAAGCCCCAGTCTATAAAGACTGCTTGAACTCCTGTTGCCTTTCCCTGATTGCTTTCTGTCTCTCCTGAGCCATAAACAGGCAGGCCCTCAACCCCCTGCTTGGTTTTAACTATGCCCCTCTTCTGGCTTCATTGGACTGACACCCAGTTCCCTTCCCCAGTTCCAGATCCTGACTGCCTAGGACCAACAGGCACATAAGGGCTAGTTACCGTATTTTTCGCCCTATAGGACGCACCGTCCCATAAGACGCACCTAGTTTTTTGGGGGGGGGAATAAAGGGGGGAAAATATTTTTCCCCCAGGCGCGGGGCTGGGGCAGCCCGAGCTTCCCCCGACCCCAGCCCCCAAACAAGCAGCTCTCTGCAAGCTGTGGGAGCCCAGGCGTTCCCGCTGCTTGAGGAGAGGTCTGCGAAGCCTGGACGCGCTGAGATCAGCGCGCGCAGGCTTCGGGATGCCGGCAACTCTCCCCAAGCAGCGGGAGCGTTCCCGCTGCTTGAGGAGAGATCCGCGAAGCCTGGACGCGCTGAGATCAGCGCGCGCAGGCTTCGGGATGCAGGCAACTCTCCCCAAGCAGCGGGAGCGTTCCTGCTGCTTGCCGAGAGGTCTGCGAAGCCTAGAGAGCGAGAGGGGTCGTGCGCACCTACCACTCTTGCTCTCCAGGCTTCAGCGAAAGCCTGCACTCGCCCCATAGGACGCACCCACAATTCCCCTTCATTTTTGGAGGGGAAAAAGTGCGTCCTATAGGGCGAAAGATACGGTAACCTTGCATTTGATAAACTGCAGCTCTTGTGACAGAGGCCTCAATTCCAAGGTGCATACTCACACTTTGGAATAGCCCAAAGGCTTTCACAGTCCACTGTGATGCTGGAGCTCTTAGGAAAATCCACTTGCATGCCAAATCCCAAATTCCATGCTGCCCTTTTCTTCTGCATTATATGGCTCCCTCAAATACTATGTCAATGTGTACTCTGCATCCTGCTATTAATTCTAGTATGCAGGTCCTATGTTCTTTAAATAGCATAAACTGGTGGTATTCAAATCAGATTTTCTCAAAAGTGGTCTCTTTTCATGGTCTTAACACCAAATCCTTTTCTACTTTAAGAAGCCACAAATACAAACCTTGTTTGTATGATAAACACTTTCCTAGCATCTCAAGCCCCTGGTTGAGTTCACTCTGAACTTTACCCTGCCCTTTGTGATTTTTGACATTTGTAAGTATTCATACAGTATCGCTAAGTATACACTGCTTAGCAATCATGATAACCAGCAAGTTATTTGCTTTCAGCAAGGACCACAAATGATCCCCATAAGCAAAGTGCTATAAAAGCCGTGCTCACAGGTGGTACATGCCCCTCAGAATATTTATAGGCTCTCTAGATGCAATCCTACCTGGCTATTCTGGGGAAATACCTGGGCCACAATAATAACTGGGTTTTCCCTTGCCTATGCAGTTGCTGCTCATCCTTTGCACAGGATCAAGGTATCTTCCCTCAAAGAAATATTTGTAATTATGTGTCCTTTGTATTTCTCCAACATTCAAATCACACTATATTGGTGCAAAACAAGTTTGGCCCTAGAATCACTGCAATTTGGAGTGTTGAATGTGGTTATATTCTGCTCCAAAAGACACAATCGCCACCTTCCCCTGCTATGACCTTAACAGGTCCTGTAAAAATGGAACTTGTTCAGGAGCTGAAACCTTCTTACGTCAAGGCAAAGTTTACAGGTGTCTGTTGTCATAGGCACAGCAGCCTGTGAAGAGCCCTAATGTACTCAGAAGCCTCCGAGTGCCTGTAGCAGCTCTTGGCTCTGTCAGCTACTACATGCACCTCTGAAGAGAACTCTCAGAGCAGACGCAGCGTTGTTTTCACTCACCCACTCATCTTCTAGGATTCACTCACCCACACATCTTCAAGCGTTGCCTTTCTTAAAGCACCAGAAAGAAACAGGCTGCAGAGAAAGGAAAGTATTCAGGGATATTTAGAGAAGCCTTTTTCCCATTGCAGGGTGTCATTTTCAGTCTACATGTGGATGAATCGCCCCCCCACCACTGAGTTGCTCAAAGTCAGAGATTATTAAGCACTGGGCATCTATGGCAGGCAACAGTTGTACAAGGACTCTACTAGTCAGAGAAAAGCCTGGATTATCTGAATTCACCTTCAGGTGGCATTAGGCAGGCATGGTTCTGTCTTTTCGCAATCAATTCTTGAAAAACTCTCAGCCTAAGAGTTGTACATCCAAAATCTCCTATCTCTTTTTCCTTCCTTCCTTCCTTCCTTCCTTCCTTCCTTCCTTCCTTCCTTCCTTTTTCTTTGCTTTTCTTTCCTTCTTTCCTTCTTTCCTTCCTTCCTTCCTTCTTCTTTTTTTGTAACTGACAAATTCTGTAGCTGTAGCACAAACTGAAATCCAACCTGCAGGTAACCATATCCAGAAACACATATGGTCTTTTATAGTTCACATTGATCCTGCCAAATTTTACAACCCACAATGCCTCCTCACTGTCATAGGCATCAGGTGGTATTTATTTATTAGCTTTCGCCATCCTCCCTCAGCATTTTTGTCATGTTAATCCAGTGGTAAACCTCCTCTAGATCCTTAAACACTAGTAAATGTCTTGTTCAATACAGATCTCAAGGATCTTGAATATTATTTTTTTAAGTTAACATGCACTGATTTGTAAGAGTATTATGACTGTTTAGCACACATAAGTGTAATAACAGCCTTCTAACTTGGCTTCCACTAAAGTATTTTCAAGTAAAGGGATGTGTAGTAAAGGCTAAAGATAGCTTTAAAATTGCTCACTCCTGCAATTTTCATAAAAATACAATTTAGGATTTAAGGGAAATTATAAGTTACTTTAATAATCATTCTATTAAATAGTAAATTGTATAGGAAGTTTCCGACAGTTTTCCTCTGCAGAGAACTGCCCATTTAACTACAATCTATTTAGAAGAGTTTGCAGTTATGCTAGAAGGAAGTAAAGGTGAAATTATCCTTGCAGTGGAAGAGGTAACAATTCTAACTGTATGATGGAGCATGAGAACTATCCAGACCAATGAACATCTTGGTACTTTGCACACATTCCAGCTTGCCAACATCCTTCTTAAACTGTGGTGCCCAGAAATGGACACAATATTCCAGGTGTGGCCTGACCCAAGTCAGAGTACAGTAGTACTCTGTTACTTCCCTTGATCTGGACACTTCTGTTGATGCAGCCTAGAAAAGCATTAGCTTTTCTTTGCAGCTGCATCACAATGTAGATTGCAGATATAGGGTGTAGAAACCTGTGGCTTTTGTGTGGCTATTGCCCCAACCTGTAGGCCTGCTCACTTGGGCCTCTGACCCCACCCACCACTGGCACATGGTCCCTCAGAAGGTGGCTTTTATCAACCGCTGAGCTTAAGCTGGTTCACCTTCACCACTCTTGCCAGCTGCCATAATAATGGGGGCTAATAATTCTAGTGAGAAAGAAGAGTGTGACTTTGCGTTCATCAGGGTGTGGGGGGAAGAGTGAAAAAATGGCATTTCATGGTTCGTTTCTATAAAGCTCAATGCATAATGCATTATCTCATTCAAAGGTAAATAGAGGATATACACATGGATGAAAGATTAAATCCTGGAAATTCTAAACAATTGAAGGGAAGCATAACCATAGCAAATTGATTCTGCTAGCTGTCTGCAAGAAGAAACTGGGGAGGGGGGGAGTGTTTGTGTATTATTTAATCACATGTAAGATTTAAAGATTTAAAGTGCAAGTAGATAAATAGGTACCGCTCCGGCGGGAAGGTAAATGGTGTTTCTGTGCACTGCTCTGGTTCACCAGAAGTAGCTTAGTCATGCTGGCCACATGACCCGGAAGCTGTACGCTGGCTCCCTCGGCCAATAAAGCGAGATGAGCGCCGCAACCCCAGAGTCGGCCATACTGGACCTAACGGTCAGGGGTCCCTTTACCTTTAAGATTTAAAGAAAGCCTTTAGAAAGCTAGGCCATGGCAACATATTTTGACCACTGGAAAGTTAGGTAGGTTAAGCAGGGTTTTTTTAAAAAAAAACATGCAGTTGTATATATATGTGACGTTTTCCCCCGTCTGCATAATAGCAGTGGCTGTCGCAGTGGGGAAACGGAGTACCTGCCATCACAATACCCTTCTCAATAGCACTGATGTAAGAGAAGGAAAACAGACAGCACATGGAGTGCTGTTCAAGGGAAAAGAAATCCTTGAAGAAAATTGTATTCCCCCTTCATGGGGGGGGGGAAGATTAATTTAAATACCTAGGTGGTCTTGGTTGATTGGTTGGTTTTATGTCAGCATTGACCCTGCAGTAACCCCAGTCTTGCTGATCAAAGGGATTATACTACAGACTCCAGGGTCGAGTTTGTTGTCTATGAGGCTTTGCCAGCTCTCCATTGGCTCACAGAGAACTGCTGTTCGCTTCCCTTTTGAGGGCATGAGCGCTCATTACCTGCTGGCTTTTATTGACCTTCATTTAGAGTCAAAGAGAGGTTTTGGCTGTTGATTTACAGGCAGGGATCATCAATAAACTAAATATTCTTTTGTGACAAAAAGCCAGTGGGAACAGGACGTCACGAGCAACAATAATACCGTTGAATGCACACAGCACCAGGCAAAAAAGTAACGGCCGTGGAAAGCGAGGGGAGTCATTATTTTGGCACCAGCACAGATTTTAATGTCAGATTGATCAAGCAGGCAGCTTCGGAAAACTCGCCTTCCCTCTCCTACTAGAAGGTCTTGTGAATCTTGTGCTGTCTGTCTATGAGCAGAAGCCACAGCTTCGTGGCAGCATGCTCTGGTGGTGGAAGCCTGAACTGGATCCAGGAGACCTGAACCAAATTTCACCTCTGCTATCGATTAGCACGTAGAGGTCTTTGGTACATCACCCCAACGAGGCTCGCTTTCACATCTGTGTGTAAAATAGAAATCTTCTACATCCTAGTGTTCTTGGGAAGATAACATTTCCTCGGGATTAAGAGAACTTGAGGCATTAAAAGTGCTGCAGAATTTGGTATTGGTTGTTATTACGGTAAGAACTGCAGTTTGCCTGTTTGCTTCCAGGCTGAGGTCAAGGTGCTTTCCTGGAATATGATTTGATGAAGGGCAACATATACATGTTTAAAGCAAACAAATAAATTGGTGGAGACCCACAACAAAATGTGGCAGTCTGTCCCGAAGCCCCTAAGAGCAGGGCTGCTATTCAGGGCTTTAGCCAGGCTTGAACATGAGACTGGCAGTATTATCTGGGGCTCATAAAAGAAGAGAGGGGGGGAGGTTCACACATAGAAGGGGGACACACTTTTTTTTTGTTTTTGGTCATCCTTCTAAACCCTTCCTCCACTGTGTTCCAGTGCTCAGTTTCAGATGGGCTGACAGCCCCAAACCTGAGTGTGTGACTATTTTATATAATGGGTAGCAAGTAGTTTCTGGAGAGCAGGAAAGTAAAAAAGGCTTGATTGTTGTTTGGTTTGGTTTGCTAAGTTTGTATTCCACCTTTCCACCCAAAGTGTTCAAGGTGGCTAATACTGATAGGAAAAATACAATGAAAATTAATTCACCCCCTGACTACATTCTGAGAAACAGACAAAAATGGTGAGCTGATTCTTGTTTTATTATTTATACTCAAGCAAGGTACAGTACAAAATACATTAGGTTGTTATCTAGAACGAAGGGCATGTGCATGTAAAATTGGTGTTAACCCTGTAAAATACTCAGAAGCTGTTGTCCTTTTTCTGACCCTACTCTCTTCTGAAACTTCCTGATATAGCATGGGGAAGAATATTTCGGCCTTATTGCAAGTATCACTCCACACACCTAATCTTCCCCTCCAAGTTTACTGAAAGATATTGGCTGCTCAAGCCCCCAATTCTATTTCCCTCCACTCCACACACTTCCCAGCTGACATCCTCAACTTTCTGTGGTTCAGCTGTCCTTAGCAATCAGTAGATCCTGAAAATAGGTTGTCATCAGCTCCACTTGGTGGGCATTTTAAAAATCAATTTACAAATTAATATATTTCTGCATGTCTGTGAAGCCTTTGGAGAATGCAGAAACCACTATCTTGTTTTGAGTAGTGTCTCTTCCCTTCCAAACTGAGAGTCACAGAGGACTACCAAAATCCAGCATTAAGATAGAACAATTATTGTTAATGCAGCTGTTAGGAGATGAAAGATGCATTCCTCTCTTGTTCTTTCAGAGTTCAATATAAAATCTGTGAGTTTTTCAGCCATCTCTCTTACCATGATGGGGAACTGCATGTTATTCGTCTCTTACTCATCTCCACCATCTCCATAATAGGTAGATCACTGAGAAAGGGGTCATTGAGTTCACCACCATCACCACCCACAGGACTGACCTAAAAAAGAATAAATGCATCTGCAAAAGAGAGAGAACAAGAGGGCACAGATTTGCATAAAATTTGAACCTGGCAATTTCTATGTATAGATGCAGCATTTGGGGGGAAGACTATAATTTAAATAGGGCTACATCCAGTGGAGGCTGGCCCATTAAGGTGAATGGAGAACTGCCCCACCTGTCTGCCTGCTTTCTTACTTACAACAACCAGTCCAGGAGATGGCACTGCCTGCCAGCTTCCTCCTCCTTAGTCTTCTTCTTGCCCTTGTGGAACTCAGCAGGGAAGAGGAGGATGGGACAAAAGTAGAATCAGTTGGCTCAGCTTCCATTTAGGGTCAGCCAACCTGCCTTAATACATCTCACCGTAGTCGTGAGCAGGTGGTCTGTGAACCTGATCAGTCTGCTGCCCAGGTGCTTTCCACCAGCAATTTCAAAGCCTCCAACTCTCCCTGCTGGTAGTTCTTTTTTATATTTAAACCAATCAGCCCTTCAAATAGAGGGTGCCATTCAAGGAAAGGCTGCATGACCATCCTAGCTGAGGCTCTGCATCCTGATCATGGCAGAATGGAGGTGGACAGAGATGGAGCAAAATGTAAGCCAACCCAGTGCATGGCCAGATCGGAAAGGCTATTGGCCTATGACTGTGTGCTCCCCTCTCTGGTTGGCTGTCACACTGTAGCCTCAGGGTCAGGTGTAGTTTTCTCTATCCTTTCAATGGGAGGGAGTTTACAGTAAGCGATTGGATGAGGGGACCCCACTTGGGCACGTCTGTTTTTCCACAACAGTCAAGCTATTCAGCAAGTTCCTTTTCTAGTGGCTGGGATCCTGGGTATGATGCATGGGGCTGGATAGAAGAAGCAAACTGTATCCTGTGCCTGACCTACAAGAGGCCTATGAAAGCCTCATCACGGGTCTTCCTTTTGTTACTTATATAAGTAAGGTGTTATTCCATGCAGCAAAATTTCAGGTGGTCTTCCTACTGGAAAATACAGTATGAAAAATGTGGGTTGTTAGTTTTCTATTCATATGGTTCATCTATCAATTGAATGGATATCAAGGAACACAAACACACACATCTTTTGTTGGGAACTCTTCAGATCACCACAATGCTGACTTAGTTTCCAGGGAAAACAGCTTTTAAACATCCCCACTCTGACTCTCAAGGATTTAAAGGAGGCTTCTGTGAGAACCTCATTCACCTTTTGTATATCAAGGGACAATTGTTTCAAAAATCCCTTTTGAATGCAGACATTCCAAACCCACCTCTTGCCATTCTCACACTCCGAATAGCAAAGGAAAGATCTCAGAAGTAACAGAAGTCTGTTCTGTCTCCACCATCTGCCATTCATTCGTTTGCCTCCTGCAATGGGTCTCAGTGGTGGTGGTGGTTTTTAAAGAAAGCACTGTTGTTGTTTAGTCATTTAGTGTCCGACTCTTCGTGACCCCATGGACCAGAGCACACCAGGCCCTCCTGTCTTCCACTGCCTCCCGCAGTTTGGTCAAACTCATGCTGGTAGCTTCGAGAATACTGTCCAACCATCTCATCCTCTGTTGTCCCCTTCTCCCTGTGCCCTCCATCTTTCCCCACACCAGGGTCTTTTCCAGGGAGTCTTCTCTTCTCATGATGTGGCCAAAGTATTGGAGCCTCAGCTTCAGGATCTGTCCTTCCAGGGCTCTTATCCTTCAGAATGGGTAGGTTTGATCTTCTTGCAGTCCATGGGACTCTCAAGAGTCTCCTAGATAGCCCCAATGCTTTCTTGTTTATTTTTTGTATAAAAAGGAATTAAAGCATAGAGATGCATTTAGTCTATGAGTGGATTAAGGGTGCAGAACTGTTGCTGCTGCTATTTTACTGCATCTATCTCAACATTTCCCCCCCTCACAGAGCTGGGCTTTGAAATTATAAGCAGTGACTCCTCCTGCCCCAAGAATGTGGAACAACTGGCGTGCCAGACCTTGACCTCTCCATCTCTCCTCCCTCTACTCAGTCACTAATTTAGTGAAATTCTTTCAAGCACATGGTTAATGCACTTAGTTTATTGTAGCCCTAGCAAACAAAACCTCCGTGGTGGCGGTCACACAATTTTAAGAAAATTGCTGTTTCAGCTAAGTTGGTTGGCTGCTGCAAGCATTCACTGTGCATGGGGGAGGATACAAGACCAGCTGGGAGAACGGACATTTAAAGACAAAGCAATTGAGAAGTATGATATTCTGCCTTTAGTCAAGAGTGCAATGTAATTGTTCAGACTGTAAATGTCATGACACTTCAATCTGACGAACAGAACCTAGAACTCTTCCCACAAATCAGAACAGGTTTGGAGTATCATTTATGTCTGCATTGTTATGATAATGTAGCATAGCATCTGAATCATTCCATTATTGTAGCTCAGTGATAAGCAAGCAACGTAAAGAAAGAAAAAACTAATTATTTCAGCTGATGTGTCTCTATTGACAGGTTTTGATGGCTGGTTGGTATCCTAAATAAATAATGAACAGCATTTATTGTTTTTGTTGCTGCTAAAAAAAATTTTTTTCAATGAAGAGATGCAATCAATCCTTTTTCCAACATAAGGTAACTTTCAGGAAGTGGGACACATTGGGATTCTATTCACGACAGGAAAGGTGCCACATAGATTTCTATGACAAGGTAACTGCTTGAAAGACACCTTGTGGTGGAAAATGTATCAGCTCAGCCTCATTTGTTGTGTCATTTAGAACTCCTATGAGTACAATTGCTGCAAAAATGAAACCACTGGTGGCCAATCTTTGCAGTCATCTTGATATGTGGAAAGATACCAATGGCTGCCTGGCTAGAATTGGGTGTGATTTTTGCCAACAACAACAACAAAAAAGGTTAGGGAGTGGAAGATGGCTCCTAACTTAGCGGGCCTCCAGCTACCAGCACCAACATGCACATTGTCAACAATAATGTGATAGGAAAAGAGTAGAGCAGTTGGGTTTCACAACTGAGTTTCAGCAGCTGCAACAGCAGCCCATGCAGCTCAAGCAGAAATGATCAAAGACAAGTTGGAAGGAAACCACAAGAAGTGGCAGTTGAGCCTGATTAGTGCTATAAATCATCAAACTGGCTTCAATTCCAGAAGGTCCCTTTCTGGCTGGCGATGTGCCTGCCTCTGGCCTACTTAGCTCAAAGATTCTGAAAAGCTTCTTGGCGCATGCGTGGGAACACCTGTCCCCACGCACAGAGAGAAGAATTTATTAAAACAAATACAACTTACAAAGCAAACTTTAATTCTTTTCCATTTAAGTACTTTCCTTGGCTCTTTGAACTTTGAAGAACAGAATAATAACATGCAGCCGAAGCTGGAGGGGAAATGGCCTTTTAAAAATACACTGCTACTCTCTAAAATGGCTAAACGTTCATTTGCATTTGAATCAGAATAAATCACAAGCAGGTTATTTTGTAAAATGACCACATACTTCTGAACTATACGCAATCCTTGTTTTTGCATGGGGATTATGTTCTGGACCCCAGTGCAAGACCCCGGGGCCTGCATAAAGTGTTCCATTCCAGCCCACCCCAATTCCATCCTTTTACTGACATTTTAGTGATGTTTTGGGGTCACTTCCGGGTTTGGCACCATGCTCACATGAGCAATCACGCATCAATCAGACATTCATAAATCTGGATCTGAAACACAGTATTCTGGCTACAGAAGTCAGCTTCTTTCAAAATTGTTCAAGACAACCCTTCTAGGATGCAATTAAGCCAATTCATGGAAGACTGATGAATCAACAGCTATTAGCCTTGACATACAGATGAAACTGCCATAGATTTAGAGTCAGGTAATCTCTAAATATGTGTGCTGCTCTGGTTTGCCGTGTGTTGCTCTGGTTTGCCAGAAGCGGCTTAGTCATGCTGGCCACATGACCCGGAAGCTTGCACTGGCTCCCTCAGCCAGTAAAGTGAGATGAGCGCCGCAACCCCAGAGTCGTCCGTGACTGGACCTAATGGTCAGGGGTCCCTTTACCTTTACCTTTAATCTCTAAATTGTAGCCTTGAAAACCTGATGCTGCTGGGACAGAGGGTTGATTTGGCTGTCGACTGCTAGAAACAGGGGACTGGACTCAACAGACTTTATCTGATCCAGCAAAGTTCTTTTCTTACAGGGGAACATTTGCTTCAACTTGTTGGGGTTTCCCCTCTGCTCTTAACACTGTGACTCTGAGGAGAGATACCTATGGGATTTTTTAATGTATAAATCAAATCAAAAGGGAGGGAGGGAGGGAGGTGGAAGCAGAAAGGGACAGGGAAACCAATTTCTCTGAGTAGATTCTATGTGTCCACCTTAATCAGAGGTAGCTGTGGTCTTTCGTCATCCCAGAAAAAGCTCAAGAGCCGTAATCAGACGGACTGGCATATCTGCTTCAGAGAGCTGACAGAGATGCCAACAGCCATGCTTCCTCCCAAAGAGTTCAGCCCACACACTGGCAGTCAAATACTAAGCGGGCTCAGAGGAGAGAAAAGATAAAATGCACTTGGAATAACAGATTTCTTGTGGCCAAAGTAGACAGTACGGCAAATCCCTAGCTGCCCCTGAAAGCAGCAGCAGCCTTTCATCTCTTTCCCAAGGTATCATTCAGTGTAGGAGTGGATAGCCTTTTTCAACCTAAGGGCCACATTCCCTTCTGGGCAATTTCTGAGGGCCACATGCCAGTGGTGGGTGGGGCAAGAGGCAACAATGGGAGGGGCAACACATGTAGATTTTACCTTTTGTAGCACAGGCTAGTTTTTACAGACTAACACAGGGCTCTGTCCTCCATCCAAGAGCATACCATCCAACATTCCTGATATGAAAATAGGGAAATATCTCACTCCCCCCACAACTGACCCTCCTCAAACCCCCATTTTTTGTCCCCCTGCCCACAGAGCATTTCCTATCAGAAGAAGAGTTAGTGCCACCACCACTCCATCAATGGGACACAGCCTACACACAAAAATCCAGGTTCAAGTACATAAACACAAAGCAAAATAAGAGATAACTGATTATTAACTATTTGGCACTGGTCTTCCAGCCTGGCCTGGCTTAAATGCAGTTCAGAAGGTGGCAGCTGTAAGTATCCTTACTGCAAATGGGGCAAGTGTCCTAAAGTCTCAGGCTGTTCTAAGCCATATATATATATATATATATATATATATATATATATATATATTTCTGTTTCTCAATTTAAAATACTCATTTAAACATTATTAAAATATCAATGACTTCCCTACTTCTCTTTCCATGGTTCATTTTGCATATCATAAATGCCTGCATATTATACAAAAACTAAACCATTCAGTATTCCATTATTGCATCCATCAAAACTTATTTACACTGTTGAATTTATCTTAATGCTTAATTTTTTTTCAAGTGTACACAATTTCCCCCCGTATATTCAATAAACGTTTTCCAGTCTTCTCTAAACGTATGTTCTTGTTCTCTTATTCTATATGTTAATGTTCCAAGCCTTTAAGCTCCTGTCTGCAGCTTTTGTCCCAGACTCGCAGACTGGACTCTTCCCACGGGCTCAGGCATGCCGTTTCAAGTCTTACCTCACACCCTGCCTGGCGTTTGCTTCAGCAAATGCTCACCTTGCCTTAAGAGGTAAATAGTCTCATCACTTCCAGCAGACAAGCCTGGTAACCCCTGGCGGAGGCATGGCGACTCTCAACTCTCATCAGTGTTTCGTGGCATCTGTGTGGCAAACGTAGCTTTTCGATAGCTCTGAGCTACTGACCATCAACTCTCATAGCAACAAAATTTCAGAGTCTACCATGCATTTTCACCTACCACGTTTAAACGCACAACACTGACTGACCTGCAAACAAAATGCTAATGCATCCTGCTGCCTTCCAGGCATTTTGACTACAACTCCCATCAGCAGGCTGGCTGGAACTGATTGGAGTTGTGGTCTAAAACATCCAGAGGGCAGGGGAGAAGTTAGGCTTTATTTCACCCAGGTCTACAACACAGTTTGGCACCACCCCATGCACATTTGTGTACACACACACACAGAGGCTGGGAGCCTCAAAGGCACCCCTCTGGAGGCTTCACCTGGGTACCGGGGGGGGGGCCAGCTATCCGCCCCCATCCACCCCCACCCCCCGTAGCTACAGCTCTGCAGAGGGCATCAGACTGGAAATGTTCTGTTAGGTAATCAGAGCCCAATAAATGCTAGTTTTACAAGTTTGTGGAAAAGCTAATGCCTGGCCCTTTGTGCATCTTCTCCATGCATTAAATCAAATGGAGTTCCTTTGGGGAAGAAACGACAAGTGGTCTTGTAATTAAAGATGGTATCATAAAGTATATGCATTAAAGTGGCACAAGTAAGGTTGCAGGCAATTCTAATTTTGGCATTTAGTAATTTTTTATTGGAAGACTTTGCAGCCTAAAGATCATACATTTTTTTATTTTTAAAAAAGTGTGCACGTGTGTGTCATTCTTTACCAAGATTTTAAATTAGAAAAATAATGTCTAAAAAGAGGGGGTTGGGGTGGAATGTCTGTCATATTAGGTGCAACTGTTAACACCACCTAACCCATTAGTTAGCCAGCAGCAGGAGCTGAACTCTAAATCTTCCGGCATCTCCATCAATGCGTAAATGACAGAAGCTGCTTGTGTTCTCTAGTAGCAGAAAGCTGTTTCTACAGACGGCGAAAATAACAAATGGGTGGTCAGAGGTTGGCATTGGCTTCATTGCCACTTTGCGGAGCTTGAGAAACCAACATGCTCTTAAGCAAAACGAGGAATGAAAGAGCTACCAAGTTCACTCGTAAGGCCTAGTTATTTGTGAAAAGCTCATGTATTTTCATGATTTGGCTTTGAATACTGCAAGTCTCCGGCCAGATCTAATGTAACACTCTACACATGCCAACTTCATCACAGTTCTTCTAGCATGTTAAATCACAGAGGCCTATCCCCAGATTCAGGCTTGGTTTCAACATCTAACACTCACAGGCTGTATAGACTCGGTAAGGTAAGGTAAGGTAAGGTAAGGTACCCCTGAACAGCTAAGTCCAGTCAAAGGCAACTATGGTGTGCGGCGCTCGTAACCTCTAGGGTAATGTGTTATATGTTGGACTACTTTTGAAGACAGTTCAGAAAACACAACTAATGCAGAATTCAGCAGCCGAATTATTAGCTGGCACCAGACAGTCTCATACAAACTAGCCTGGACCCTGCAGCCTTCATCAGAGGCCTTTCTCTATGTGTCCCATCCAAAGGAGGTGTAGAGATGCAAACAGGCTTTCTCTCTCTCTCTCTCTCTCTCTCTCTCTCTCTCTCTCTCTCTCACACACACACACACACACGTGGAATACTGTACTCCCCTAGCAATGCTGAAAACACTGCCCACCTGACAGATTAACCCCAGGGGAACTCAGCCCTCAACAGAAACAAACTTTCATCATCCCTATCTTAGACGCTGTTTGGACAAGCACTCTCACCCACCCTCCAGGGTACAGGTGGCCCAATTTACTCCTCTCACAGACACCACAAGAATGCTTGTAATTTTTGCTGCAGCACAAGCAAAAGGAGCTTCCAGGCAGGGCTTAATTTGCCAATGGGTCGTAAGCAGGTTTTTGTTTTTAACTGATCATATCCCCCTCCACCCACAAAAACACTGTATATATGCAGACTGACTTTTGATGTCAATGGCATTGCATGGATGCTGTAAAAAATAAAAATAAAAAACTTGGGTCTGCATGAGGAACACCAGTCCCAAAATAAGCACCCATCTGGAAGCACCCAGCACTGCAACCTTGCTGGAAATTGTTTTCAGAGTAATTGCTGGATAGAGTTGGATAGAACCTTCCAATCCCTCCTCCACCAACAACTCCCCCCCCAAAAAAAAACCAGGTGCCCCATTTTAGGAAACCATGCATGAAGGCACCTGGTCAGTCTAACAAAACACTCAGCTGTGCTTTGCTCACCTTGTCTATAAATATTCCTGTATTTTTATTTTTATGCAGGTGTTGGCTGCTTGGGAGAAAAAGCAGTGCCTTCAAACCTTGGTGTTTTGCCTTTACTGTATTGTTTTCAAAGGACCCCGTTTTGCTGTCGCCCACTGAGTAGAACCAGAAATCAGCATTATAGGTTTTAAGGGTACCATATATACAACCCCTTTGCTATTCACAGCAGAGAGGGAAAATAGATTTCTGGCTCTTAAACCTTGCATGCCTTTTGTGAGCCACTAATAATCTTGCTGTTTTCCTGACATGAAGCTCACTTGGCACCATTTTCAAGGTTTACAAAAGGATTGTCTATTAACGGTCTTGTGAAAACAGTAGGGGGAACTATGCATCTAAGGAGAGGGGTAACAGTCCTGTTGGAAGATGCAATTTCATTAGAAGGCACTTATTTGTAAAGCTTTATGAAGGTGGGAGCCCCAAAATAGAATTACATTATTACACTTCCCCAATGCAATGAGAGATGGACATTTTTGCTTCTCCCCACCTCCCACACATCATTTAAATCTAAACTACTGCAGTCCTCATTGATTTTCTTCTTTATGCTATAGTTAACAGATCCAATGCATGTGAATTGCAGTCCAAATGACCAATATGGCAAAATCATCAAATACCGTGATAAGAATATATGTTATATATTATTACAGCACACACACACACACATATACATGCTGCTTGTGAGATCTGTTAGATCTTCAGACACAAAAGATGAGGGTGCTTTGTAGCAGCTATCCTGAGCTGCTGGAATGCCATCCCTAGAGAGACACTGGCATTTAAACAGACCCTCAAAGATTTTTATTTTTATTATTCAAATTGTTGGTTTTTTAAAAAAAAATATGATGTGCTATTCTGTATTGTTTTCAACTGCAGCTGTTTTAATGTCATATGGTTTTATTTTAATGTTGTGGTTTTATTGATATACCATGTTGCGGTTCTTCAAGGCAACTCGAATAAAATTTTGCCCTGAAAGCCGGCATATATTTATCAGTTTCTGACATTTGTTGGCATCCGTCTATCTCAAGAGACAATGGAGGTTTTTGGGGGTGAAATTAAATAAATAGGTGTGCACACGGAAGTTAGGTTCGCATTTATAAACTGTACTATAATGGAACGGCAGTGCAATGTTTCTGTAGATTGCCTCAGCATGTTATGAAAATTACAGACCCTAAGGCAGGGCTTTGTTACCCTGTTCGATAATCCAGTCGTAGCCTCAGTTTCTGCCATGGGGTGTGGGGACAGGGAATCAAGTGAAGGCCCAAGTACAGATATACTTCAATGTTTCACATCCTTTCTACAGACTGCAAGGTGAGAACTTCTGTTGGGGAATTTATGTGCGGTCCCTGAAACGTACCTTTAACCAGGGCTTTCCTGAGGCCCAGTGGAGGAGGAGGAAGCTTTTTGAGTTCCTACACTTTCTCCAGCACCTATTGTACTTTTTTAAATAAATGGATTTTCCAATTCAAAGTTACAGGTTTTGAGGAGCAAAGGCAGGGGGTATTCCCCCCCCCAAAAAAAAAACACTCCCTTGCTCTAATCCAACAGTCCTAGCAAGAAAAGGTTTATCTACACCATTTAAGGTGGTGTCTCTAGAAGATGGCATTACCTGAATGAGAAACCGGGCCTTCCAAGCACATTTAGACTCTAGACCCATTAGCAGGGCAAAAAACCACAGCACAGAGAACACTTTGCACAGCTCAAGCCAATCTGCAGAGCCTGAACTGTAGGGAAATAGGGAAACTGTTTGTCATGCAGAGTACAGTCCAGGGTAAGTTGCTGACTTGGGCCTGAGGCAACATGGGGCCCAGACAGGGCAAGACTGAAATCAAGAGTCAAATATTCCTGCCAGATGAGGAGGTGTCAGGACCCAGACTTGCTGCAAGTGGGGGCAGGGAAATCAAGATAGATTTAGTCACCAGAGTGTCAAGCTAAGGGAGCAAAGAACAGGATATGGCTCCCCCAAGAAGAGGCTAAGCCCATGAAAAGGAGCAGGACAGATGGAACAAATAAGTTAGGAGGAAAAGGGTGTCAATTTCACACTCAATCCAGGAAGCATCCTGTGGTGGAGTAATAGCTCTGCCTTGCAGCCTGCATTCCTGCATCCATGACTAGTCAAAGGAATACAACCAGTCTCAACACAAGAGGAAGCCTAGTGACTGGTTACTAGTGCAGTGGATTATCAATAGCTGATTCCTGTTTCTCTGTGGCATTGGGGATGTCAGGGGTCCTTCTAGTGGGCCCGATTCCCTGCCCCTTCCTCTCCTCTGTAAAACTTGAATGCTTTTTTTTTTACTTTGCTTACAGGTATAGCAGATGCACTATAAAGCACAACTCCTGTAAGACCCTGACACATTTCATCTTTATTTGCCCAGGCACAGTTGTTTTAAGCTTTTAATATACACAAGGTCCACATAAGTGCACTCAGCTCAAACAAAAAATAAATCCTGTTGATACCCCATTGTTCAGAATAAGCTCTATCGGCCATAGATCCCTCCCCACAACTTGAAAATTCAGCCTTAAATTTGCATCTATAAGTTAGCCTATGCCAAATTTATGCAAAGTTTTACCATGGCCCTGTGCCCCCATGTCTTAGAAGTACGGTACATCCCTAGCAAAACCCTGCTATATGGCATCCTGCTTTCAGTTTGGAGGTGGGCATGGCTTCAGGCTCCAATACGATCACATGTTGTACGTATCAGGCTGGAGCTGGCACAGTGTAGTGGCTAAGACACTAGGCTGTCCATCAGGCAAATCCTGGTTTGAATATGACCTCTGCTGTGAAATCCCTAGGCTGATGCAGGAAAGCCACACTCAGTGCTTTTTTAAAGAGAACAAAACAGTGCTTTTTTTTTTATTTAGAAAAAAGGTGCTGGTACTACCATGAAGTTGTTACAGTAAGTGCTATACTACTTTTAACATTGGGAGGTGGGGGAGGTGCTGCTACTATGTACCCTTGAGTACCCCCAGAAGAAAGCACTGTTCAAAAATATGTATTATAATGCAAAGCCTGCTATATGGATGGGTGATTTTCAAAATGTTACTTGAAGTTGTACGTTGTTGGCACAGTTTCTGACTAACGCAATGAGCTTTTTAGTCTGTTTTTAGCTTTTTAATGGTTTTTGTTATATGGCTTTGTGTTTTCGTTGCTGTAAACTGCTTTGATATATTTTTAGTGACACAAAAGTATAGAAATGTTTTTACAAATTGTTATAAGAAAAAACTGTTCCTTTTCCCTTAAGGGGTACCCAAGAGCCCGTATAGAGTCCTTATGTAGGTTCTCTATCGGTAGGAGAAAATAACAGAGGCCAACCAGAGAATATTGAGAAGCAAAGCAGCTAGTAAGCCTGATCTTTATTAAACTGTTGCAACAGGGTGCTCACACACCCCCACGCAGGAGGGAGGAGGAACCCAGAACAATGGTGTGCAAGCCCTTATACAGACTTTTGAAATTGCCACCCTGTAGCTCAAGACCCCCCCCCCAATACATCATGTTTTTTCTTATAACAAAATAAATAATAATAAATATTGGGATCCAGGACTGCCTGCGTAAGTGCTTGGCTGTTCAACCTGTGTATTTGTAAACAGATATTACAACAAACTACCTGGGATTCTCATACACACACACTACAGGCCAAACTAGAGAAACCTTTCTCCTCGCCACATCACATTTCTGAAATATTTTCGTAAGGACTGCAGCAGTGGGGGGAGTTAAACTTCCCCTCCCCATCAACTGTGCAGGTTTCTCCTCAGTTTACATATCAAAAATATGCATTCACACAAATAGTGCCACATCTCTTCCTCTTTCTGAATCTCTCTGCCAAACAAAACTAGCCCTGCCTATTTGCCCTCGACAAAAGAGCAACTCAGGGGAGCGCATATGAGTATTTAAGATGCCAAAACTAGCTTTCCAGATTGCTGCCACATACACAATAGCTAAAGTGCATTACCCACAGTCCTCTGGGCTGCTGAAAGCTGCCCTGAAGGTCAATTTGGCCGCTGGTGCTATTGGAAGGGGCAGAACGGAAGGAAGCCAAAAAGCAAAGCGGATTACGCTGATTTTTTTGCAACCAGCGACTGGGCTGCGAGGTGGGCCGGCCCCTGGGCCACGATCCTGGCTGACCCGAGGCCCCGCTTGCTCGTCGGAAGAGCCGGCGGCGAGGCCTGAATTTCCATCCGAAGCGGCAGGGGAAGCTATTTTCATCTTCAGCTGCTACAGATTTGTTCCTGCGATGTTGGGCGCGCTGAGCGGCTGACACAGACCTGGGAATCAATCAAAAATAATTGAAACAGAAGAGGCTTCGCAATCAACCAATTAGGTTGCTGGAGCCAGAAGAAACGGAGGGAGGGTGGACGGGGACTAAGACACACGCACACAAACCATATAATGTATATATAAATATATAGAACTTTCTTCCTGCCAACTTGATGCAGGAAGGACGCTTTTGTTATTCCTTCCGAGGCGGTAGGAGGGCTGATTAGCTTTCCTTCTGTGACGAGGAACAAAGAGAAAAGGCGGCCCATTAGCGCGCACCGTCGCCAATCAACATAATCTGATTTGCTCGTCTCTCGCCTGCGAGCGAGTCTCGGCGTCTGCTCCGAGAAGCCTCTGGAGGTGCCGCCTTTTGTTTTCTCCTCCCTCTCCACCTCGCTGCTCCTCGGTAGCGGAACCCGGCAATTTGGAGCGACCCCATCCAGTCCGCTCTGCCGCCGCCGCCACAGTTTGGCTGCTTCCTTGCCCCGGTGCCAATCCGCTAGGACGCGAGCCAAGCCCGGGAGCCCAGGCGCAGCAGGGAAGCCGCGAGGCCGAGGTAGGCGACGGCAGCCTTTCTCGGCTTCGGCCACGCTTGCGCCCTGCCCCTCTCTCTCTCTGCAGCTACGCAACCTCGTGGCTGCAACTTCGAGGGGATTTACGCAGGAGACCTGACATATTTCACCACCTCAAGCATTAGAGGGATCAAAGTTGGTCTGTTGCCATGGGGGAAGGAAAACTCCACGTCGAAACTACGCGTTTCTGAGAAGGAGCGCACAAGCCGCGCAAAGTGGTTTGGGGCGCGGGGGGGGGGGAGAGAGAAACCCTTTCCATTTTTAATTGGTGAAAGGGTTTGGTGCGCTTCGATAGGCAGCCGCTTATCCGGCTGCATTTGGAGGGGCGTCAAAAGCTCCTCCCCCCCGCCCCCTCGAGGACGTGGGCCACGTGAGCTGCTCCTTGTAGGGTGTCAGAAGCGGAGGAGACCCACCACCACCATCCAGGCTGGTCGAGGCAGAAATTCCCAAGGACCCGCTCTCTGGCTCAAAACTAAAACAACATATTGCCATTTCCGGCCCTTGAATGGCACCCCAGTTTGCCACCTCGAGCTTTGCCCCCACAAATCCAAGAGACCGATCTCTCTCCTTAGTAGTCTGCATACCAGCCAGGGAGGAGTGGGCGAGTACATTGCAGGGGGTGGGCTAGATCATTGGGGACCTTCCCAACCATACAGTTCTAGGAGTGTTCCTGCTTGGGCCAGACCTTGAGCTTTTTTTGCACTGGAGCAGAAAAGTCAAAACGATGCCCCTCCACTGTTGTTATACAGTAGTGTAATGGTAAATGAAGGGGACGCGGGTGGCCCTGTGGGTTAAACAACAGAGCCTAGGACTTGCTGATCAGGAGGTCAGTGGTTCGAATCTCCGTGACAGGGTGAGCTCCCGGTGTTCGGTCCCAGTTCCTGCCAACATAGCAGTTCAAAAGCACGTCAAAGTGCAAGTAGATAAAATAGGTACCACTCCAGTGGGAAGGTAAATGCTGTTTCCGTGCGCTGCTCTGGTTCATCAGAAGCGGCTTAGTCATGCTGGCCACATGACCCGGAAGCTGTACGCCGGCTCCCTCGGCCAGTAAAGTGAGATGAGCGCCGCAGCCCCAGAGTTGTCCACGACTGGACCTAACGGCCAGGGATCCCTTTACCTTTAACGGTAAATGAAGTTCCAAGAACTCATCATGATCGCCCCACAGGGGAGTGAGTAAAAAATTCAGGCAGCTGTGCTGATCTGCTGTACACACTCATGTTTAGTGTAGGTACTTGCTGGACTAGGAGTTGGGAGGCCACAGTTCAAGGCCCCACTCCACCATGAAGCTCCCTGCATGACCTTGGACCAGCCATTGTTGCTCTCAGCTGAACAGGGTTGTTGTGAGGATAATATGGGAAGGGGAACCATGTAAATAAAAACACATCCCAAGCACTATATAGCATAATACTCCATTTATTACGGTTCATGTGCCTACAAACCGGTGCACAGTTTCTTGGAGGAGAAGCTCTTCCAGAGACCACAGTGACCTGCTTTATAAGGGACAAGGCAGTCTCAAGTTATGTATTGTATGTCACTTGTTCCTGTTCTGAAAAGAGCTCAATAGCTGCACCTCCACTGCCCTGACTAGAATATTGGGAGAAGAATTTTAGTCTTGTTAAAAATGACCCTGGAGGACATCTAGCCTGACCCCCTGTTCAGTGCAGGAATGTTGCAACTGGAGCATCCTGGCAGATGGCCACTCAGCACTGAATACCGCCAGTTGAAGGAGAGGCCGCTCTGCTACACTGCTCCTTTGGAAACCACTGCTTAAAACACTACTTGACAGGTCAGGGCTTGCTTGAGGGTATTTTTGTGGAGGCCTGGGCAACAGGTCGGTTTCATTGTCAGTGAGAGTGTGCCAGTCACTTGCTTCTGTACCTTTTGATTCGCCTTATCCACTGATCTTCCAAGCACCGCACAAATTGTGAAGCCTGTGGATTAGAACAGTGCATGGTCCAGAGATTGGTACCTGGGCCTTTCGAAAATCCACAGGCCAGAAACATGCACACAGAGCTTCACACAATTTGGCTTCCTTTTTCCTGCCATTGCTTCTAAGATGAAAGTGAAGAGAATGGGGCGATACTGTGCAGACACACCAGCGGATTCATTCTACTACTGAACAGCTCTCATCAGACACGCTGAGCCAATCTGATACGATATTTCTGAGTGAATGACTAGCCTATAATCTTCAGCATAGGAGAGAATAAAAAATTATAATTAAACCTTATCAATTTTAGCTGTGGTGCTTAGTAAGTTCCGTTGAAAGCAATGAGATGTACTTTCAAGGTAATGTGTTTAGGGGTTGGACTGTGTGTCTGTTTTTAATTGCTTTGGGAGCATTTGAATTTGTCTTCCCTTCCAAAAATAGTCATCTGAAGACACGTTTATGAGAGTTTCCAGCATATGTCAAGTAAGCATGATGAGATTTTATTAGGGTATTTTCAGCGATTTCTCCTGACTCAGAAATTGATTCTCTCTCAAGAAATTCCCAAACCCAGTGATGTGCATTTTATGGACATTTAGGCTAACTCCAAGAAAAGGGTGGAAAATGTGCTGTTGTGTTCACTTTCATAATATTATCCCAGACTATATCCAGGAACAACTTTTTGTTGGCTGCCAACACTAATACTGCACCTGATCTTTTCCAGGAACAACTCTCTGAGAGACCTGGCTTGAGCTAAGAGTTCCTCCTCCCCATTGGTGCAGAAATATATTTAACTTTGTGCTTAGGACCTGCTTTTTAAACCATGGCACACATTGGCTGCAGCCCTAAGAGTTATCGTTTAAAGCTGTGCAAACTCGAGATTCCTCAATGAGCTGCTTATTCTGTCCTAAAACCATGGAGATGATTGACATAGTTTACTATGAAGACTACTTTGTTATATATGCAATGTATTCTGACTATTAGCCTCTGTTTGGGCAGAATGGGGGGATGACTTTTGTGGCCTTAGCAAAAATTAAACGTGTTGGCTGCTTTTTCTCAGTCCTTCCATACAACATTCTTAGCTGTAGTTGTATTTGTCATAGCTCTGCATAGGCTTCCTGCTGCTGCTGCTGCAGAAGCAAACAACCTGCCTTGATATGTCAAGTCATAGGAGAGGCCTTCTTGAAGGACTTACAGAAACCTTCCAGAGAAACATCCATCCTCTGGAGAAGGCGACAGATGAGGAAGCACTTGAAAAGAAGGATTTGCATTGCATTTTTCACACCGCCACCACTACCACACTTAGCAAAGATTTAAAAGCAGAATAAAACATGTTTCTACAAGACGGTAAATGTCTGTATCTCCCCACCAGACAGAATATGAGTGGTCAAAATGTACAGGGTTCTTTCATCAGAAGTGCAAAAACAAAAAAACCCAAGCTTTTTTAAGATTAAAATTTCTTCTCGCTCTCCTCCCAACAAAGATAACTTTCTTTTGTGGTGCCAAAAACTTCTGCCAAAGTTCTAGATGATCCAGGGGGTGCCTTCACAACACTAAGATTCTACAGTACAATTTGCCTATTTCACACACAGCCCTCAAGAACTTTCTATACAATACAGATAAAGAGACAGGAGGGAAATCTTTGAGAAACATCTAACTTACATACGTATGTTTAATCCCTCTATTTTAAGTACAATGCAACACTCTTCTTTCTTCTGGCATTGCTAAAGTTCTTGTTAACTCCCTCATAATCCCTCACCGTCTCTATTGTAACATCCTGTTATTTCTTGGTCTTCCTGCTTCTTTCCTTAAATGTCTTCTGCTTTGAACTCCTCTGCATGCTGGATCTATCATGCTCATCACTTTGATCACCTTTCTTCTCTCTTTTTGTTCTCCTCATCTGCTTTCTCTTTCTTCTGGCACCCTCCTTTTGTTCAGCTTCAAATGTCCCTATTGAATCTAGAATCACATCTTCTGTCTCTTGATTGTATGAGCCTTTCCTGTTCCTGGCGTCCAGCAATAGAGGCAAGAAACACACACACACACTCCCTTCCCAAGCCAAGTACCCCCTTCTCTTAGGGCAAAGAGACTTAAGGAACAACCCAACCTACCCACTCCCTGCCCAGAACAAGCTGGGGGGGGTGGACTGCTGCACCAGATCCCACTCTTTCCCCCAGTGCCTCTAGGGGTGGTGCAAAAAATCAGGCTGGCTAATCATTTTGGTGATCAGTAGGCAAGAGAGTCATCCCTAAAGAAGAGCCCTCCTTGGTGCAACATTTGGTAAGCAGACCACAAAAAGTCCTGTACTGACATAATGATGGACAGAGCCATGATTCTTCTTTCCAGGGGTTGCTGCTTTGGGGCATTTTAAAATGTTTTTTAGGAGTAGTTTTAAGAAAATGCAGCTCAGGAAGCTGAAACCAAGAACAGAGGGGTGGTGTAGTTTAATATAGTCCCTTGCTACCATTTGTTCACTCTGCACCAGCCCCTCCGCTGCTTTCCCACATATATGGGGAAAATAGGGGGACCACATCCTTCCTCCATAAGGAACAAAGCAGCTGAGAGGCGAGTTTGAGCATGAAGAAAAGCAGGTGCAGGAGGTTACTTGTTAATACAGATGTCATCCCCAACATGTCACCCATGGGCATGCATGTGCCCTCAGAGGCTCTCCCTGGCACCTCTGGGATCCCTTCCCTGAAACTGGAAAGGAGACTTGGAACAAGTACAGTGGACGCCTGGGTTGCAAACATAATCCGGTGCTTCTGCACTTGCACAAAATGCGATTTAGTGCTTCTGCGCATGCGCAAGCGCCAAAACCTGGAAGTAACCCGTTCCGGTACTTCCGGGTTCAGTGCAGTGCACAATCCAAAAACACACAACCTGAAGCGTCTGTAACCCGAGGTATGACTGTATTCTACTGTATCCTGTAGAAAAAGGTGGGGTGGGCATGGCAGTTTTTCCAGTTTGCAAATGGGGCAAAAAAAGTTGGCAACCTTTGTGTTAACAGATAGCAAAAAGCAATCCGAAAACAACACTGCTTAGATAGCACCCTATAGCTGGCATGCTACAGACTGACATCAGCAAAACCAACAACAAATAAGAACCTTCCCCAAAGAGCTTACAATCTGAATTCTACCAATTAGGACGACAAGAGAAGGAAAGGACGGTGGGGCTAACACAGGAGAAAATTATAAGGGCTGCACTATTGATTTTAGCAAAATGACCTTGTGTTTATTGGCTATTGTGGTATATTCAACACACTATTTGAGCACGCTTGCTACATTCTAATAACTTAGCCGTTTTATTGCTCCGCGGTCACTTTCCAGCAGCTTTTCACAGGCTGCAGAACGGGACTCGTGGTCATGAGTTCAAGACAAGACTTTAGTTCCTTTAACCTCAGGCCACCTGATCTGAGCCACAGACATGATACTCAGCTGCAGCAATGCTGAGGATAGGAGGAAGGCGAGGGCAATATGCCTTGTGCATTACTGTCCCCAGTAAATTATCCAATGAACAAGAGTGATAGAGCTGCAGACAGAAGCTGTGTCTCCACTAACATTTGTGACCCACGTAATGCAGCAACTGGTGAACGGAAAGCAAAGCATCTGTGGGTGGGAAGCTTTGGGGATTTTGTGGGAAACCCAAATTGGAAGCTGTTGTTTTTTCCCAGTTGAGTTTGCATGGTTGCACAGAATATGAGAACCTTTTATTCTTCTTTCAAGGTGGGGGAGGCCTGCATTTTCTCTGTTGCCATGCCTTTTTTTTTATTAGCATCGTACGTTATCTCTGCCTTTCTTTTCCTTTCGCAATAAATTGCTTTTCCCCAATCCATTCTGCGACAAGGCAGAGGGAGACAGACCGCGCATCGCAGGGGCTCCACAGACAGACGAATCCCATTCACGCTGATGACACCACTGTGTTGTTTTTCATACCTCCCCTGACCTTAAAGATCAGAGGGCCTTGACCACACTGCTTAGGCAGGGAAAAAGCACCAGTCCTGCTGGACTTGCAGACTGGAAGAGAGAGACAACCACAGGCACTGGGAAAGGAGCTGTCAGCCTTCATTATTAATATCCCACTGTTAATATTTAATGTCATAAAACTGCAGCTCCCTCTGCGGCAGAATCATCAGACATGCAGGGGTCATACCAACCGGAATTCTTTAGACGGAAAATTCAGCGTCCCTGTTCTGTAGCTTCATGCTGGGACTACTAAAGATGCTCTAGATGGAGATGGTGTGGTGGGTAGCTTAATAAAGCTCTCTTTAAAAAATAAAAAAGGGCGAGGGGAGATAGAGAAGAAAAAGAAACCTTTTTGCCACATGTACTTGGCACTCTCCCTTTATTGTTATCTATGTTTTCAATTATACTTTTCAGTAAACAAAGTGCTCTGCAATTTTTGTCCCATTTATCTTCACAGCACTCTGGGCAGTAGAAAAGGGCCACAACCCTTTGCACACCAGGGTTGGGTGCATTTTCAAGCATGGTTGGGGATGGTCTGATAATGTTCACGGCTGCTTGTCAGTTTCGCCAATGCCAGTTTTCTTCATTCTTTTGTCTCTGGAGGAACTGACAAGCCTTATCAATTTCACCGATGCTTTCTTTGAATATCACTACGTGCATCAGCTCTAGAAGAGGACGTTATTCTTAGACTGTGTACACACAACATATGGCTTTGGAATCAATGAGGACTGTGTACTTGGTTTTTTTTCTATGTAGTCCACCCACAATCTAGATCGTTGCATATATATTTTTCTCCTGAAAAGTGTTTCTTGATTAACTAGTGTCTGAAAACAAAATCTCATTGCAGATTGATTCGGCATTAACCCACAGTCTGGCCAGAGGTATCCAGATGTGGGCAGCCACAGCAATAGTGGGTGTATCCAAACTTGCCCAATGGCATTTTAGGGGAACATGTACCAAGATCTCAATCACCGTTTCCTTTTTCATTCACCAGGGGCATGTGCAGGGAGGAAGAGGTATGGCTAACCTAAGCAAGGAGAGGGGTTTCAAATGCTCATCAGCTGTTATGGAGAGCAGGCTGCAGAATCAATCTGGGCTGGAAACCAGCATATTGAGGACAATAGCGAAACTACAGGCAGGTTACTGTGCATGCAGCCTTAGTCTTTTCATACTAGTGAAATTGGCAAGACTTTGTGAGTTTCACCAGAGAGAGTGGAAAAGTAAAAATAAATGACTGTATAGCAGATTCCAAAAAGAATGGAGGAATCAGGTAAGGGAGCCATGTCTAGTAATAGTGGGCAAAAATACACTCTGCACTGGGAGGAAAGCGTAAAATGTAAAAAGCCATTCCAAATGTATATACAACTCTATGGAGAAAAACATGGAAGGAGAAGTAAAATTGTGCTTTCGACAGACTGCATCTATTCACAAAAGAAAATACAGGAGGTTGAAATGCAGTTGTCAACACAGGAAGGTGAATATACACCACACACTCGATGCAAAAGTGCATTTAAAACTGCATTTCTGTCTTTCACCTCTGAGCACCAACGGTGAGTGAGAGGCCCAAAAGCACTTTTAAGTGTTACGTGTGAAATCTCTCAAGGACTGAGTCCAACTGAAACCAGTGGGGCTTCCTTAGGAAACATGGCTAGGATTAAGGATACCAAGGATACTAGCAAGTCATGTTGTTTTGGATCTAGGCCTCCAACATCTACACCCATGCTGTCTGACTCCCTTATCTATATGATGATAGAGATTGCATGCAACAACTATTTATTTATTCATTTATTCATTCATTCCCCGCCCATCTGGCTGGGTTTCCCCATCCACTCTGGGTGGCTACCAACAGAATATTAAAAACATGATAAAACATCAAACATTAAAAACTTTCCTAAACAGGGCTGCCCACGGATGTCTTCTAAAAGTCAGATAGTTGTTTAGAAGAAGAAGAAGAGTTTGGATTTGATATCCCGCCTTTCACTCCCCTTCAGGAGTCTCAAAGCGGCTAACATTCTCCTTTCCCTTCCTCCCCCACAACAAACACTCTGTGAGGTGAGTGGGGCTGAGAGACTTCAAGGAAGTGTGACTGGCCCAAGGTCACCCAGCAGCTGCATGTGGAGGAGCAGGGAAGTGAACCCGGTTCACCAGATTACGGGACTACCGCTCTTAAGGGGAGAGCATTCCATGGGGTGGGTGCCACTACTGAGAAGGCCCTCTGCCTGGTTTCCTGTAACCTCACCTCTGGCAGGGAGGGAACCGCCAGAAGGCCCTCGGCACTGGACCTCAGTGTCCAGGCTGAATGATGGGGGTGGAGACACTCCTTCAGATATACTGGGCTAAGGCCATTTTGGGCTTTAGAGAACTCTGAGGGTACCAGATACATCAGGGTGGCACTGGCACAATAAAGCAGACATTAACACAAACCCAATATCGATTTAGAATCCCAAATTGTGCATGGAGGAAAGCAACATTTCCATGCCAAACACATGAGGAAATAATAACAATTGCCTGGAGTGTGGTGATGCAGGAAAAAATGTGGTCTTAAAAAAAAAACCAGCTGATTGATGTATTCAGTTTTGGCATCAGCAGAACACTGCAAAGCCTCCTTTACTCTCCAGCTGATCCTTTTGTGTTGCAAGCAGGGAGGAGAGGGAAATGCATTTGTTTCTACCTGGGTGGGTGCCGGGAGTGCGCCTTTGAAGAGCTGCTGCTGTTTCTGCTTCACAGAAAGGTCACACACAAGTGCTGTTAGCGCAGGGCAAGTTGCTTCCCTCTAGCCAGTAGACTTAGCAGCACATCACCTCACTTGGCTCCCTGCCCAGGATCCTGAGTCCACTTCACAGGAACGGGTCTTTCCTGTTTGCAGCGTGCTTTGCCTTGCCAATGTGCCGCTAAGCTGCCTTACAGCATTTGCTCTTTTCAGGCATTCTCTCCTCTGGGCATAGATTCAGCTTCAGCTCCAAAAAACCCCACAAAAAAACCCTTGCACAGTAGTTTCAGAGGAAGCATTAATGGCAAGGAAAATGGCATGAAAACGATGAACACACATGGCATCCCCAGCTTGTCACTTTAAGGTTGCCCAGTGTCTCAAGTTCTCCATCATGTCCAGGCAAAGAAGTCTGTAGTTTGTGACCATCCTGCAATTTCCTGGGCTTAGCAACCTGCCACTCTGAGCCACTTGCCACAAAAGACCATAAATATTGATACGGTCCCTGTATTTTGCTGTCCCTCCCCCAAAAGCTATCATCACCAGAGGTGACCAAGGAGAGCAAGTTTTACTACATAACTTTTGCCTGGTGATCAGATCAGGGACCTGCCACCGCCACCAACGCTGTGCCTCTCTTGCTCGCATTGTGCAGTGACACCCATGAAACAGCAGCAGGGGTGCCAACGTCCAGTGAGATCTGGCAAGAATTTTGTGAGATCTTGGTGGAAACCAGAGGTGCTGCCAGCACCACTTCTCTACTAGTGAGACAGGTCACAGGTGCCACCTCTTAGACTTCTGCCACTCAAGGCGGGTGCCTCACCTTTCCTCATCAGTGGGTCAGGCCTGGACCAATGTTCTGCTTCAGTGTTTTATTTTCATTTTGATTGTGCATACTTTCTGTTTCTCCCCCCTACTCTGTTTTCTAACATCCTTTTGAATAAACTGATTAATTGGATTTCTGGAGCGGACTGGTTTCTGGACACACTCAAGGGCTGGTTGTCTCCATCCCCCCACCCCACTGTCTATGTTGCTTGGACCATTTGGGCTAAGCTACTGGTGGCTGAAGACAGGAGTCTTCAGGAAGAAAGGAGTGCCTGGCGTGCTCTGGTCCATGGGGTCATGAAGAGTCGGACACGACTAAACGACTAAACAACAACAACAACTGGTGGCTGAAGTACCTGGGATTGCTGAAGTTACCAAGGATGAATTCCGCCATTTTCCTTCCCCTGAATATACCACTGCAAGATAGTGGAAATAGCATGTTCCTTGCCTTGGATGACGTTTATGCAGGTAGTAGCAAGCAGACAGAAAAATAGCATAGGACACCTGTCGCTACTGGGCTACACTACAAGGTGGTGCTGGAGCAGGCTGGCACTGACCACAACAATGCACCATAGTGTTGTGACATGCAATTATTGTGATAAAATTTCCATCATACTACTAACCCTGGTCTTATTTTGGCTCCTGACAGAATGAATCATGGTAATTTTAAAACAATCAACATGTTTTGCAGTCCTTAACGCTTCTGCTTCGTCACAATCTACTCTTTATTTGTTGTGATTCCTATTTTTAAGACTGGGCAACTTTGTCTGAGATTCAGGTATTTACCCCATGCTATTCAGTGAGAGTCAGTGGACATGGTTAGTTTAGGGATTGGTAGTTCAGTAGGAAGCAGTGTCCTTGTTCCTAGAGGGGGACTGAGCAAGAATTGGATTTCAGATTGTCGGTGCTCATATCTGGCATCATGCATTGTAATCATGATAAAATGTGTCATGAATTGGTACACTAAAAATGATTTGTCTGTGTTAAATGGGAGGAGGTGTTGGTTCCTTCACAACAAATGACTCCCATCTCCTAACCCCTACCTGACCCTTGATGTAGAAGATGTGTTAATTAAACCTATTGCAGCTTATGGAAACTAGCAAGTTCTGATCAGAGCCACAAACTAGGCCAACAGGAGTACTTCACCAGTTAATTATAGTAAATATTTACATAATGGCAGGGCCCCTCAAATTTAGAAGGAAGAGTTAATGCAAGGAAGTGCCCTTTAACTATCCCATTTTATTGCCTGAACCACTAGGGAGCCTGGCATACCAAGATTTGCAAATGAAGTGTTTGATATTGGCTGAGACATTAAATTACTTATCCAGTGCTATAAAATGCATAGGTCTAGTATATCATCTTTGCACAGAAATTTCATCTCCACATTTCCCAGTTAACTCTTCCCCGGCACTGCTCCACATTGTATCGCAAAGGTCTCTCCCACAATTGGCGGAGGGGGTGGGGAGGCACCCACTAGGGCTTGCCTCATGTCAGTCTGCAGTGGTGCCCTCTCAGGAATATTTCCTGGTTTGTGTTGCTTCCTGAAAGGTTGTCTATCATCCTTCTGGAGACACCACAATAGGTAAAGTAATGTTATTGTATTGGGTTGTATGCAAAGGAATGCAGTCTTTCAAATTTTGTATAACTCAAAAGCCTTCGTGGTTTTAAATATTTTCAAGCTGGTCTACTGGGAACTGATTTTTATGTTACACTGCCCTTGAGCGGCAATGGCTGATGCTTTTTGAGACTGGTAGGGTGGAAAGGAGAGATGCCAGCAGGAGCCAGAGGCAGACCCAATGAGTGGCAGAGCCAACAAATGCTAGTTCCCCCTCCCCACCTCTGAATTCTATGAGAGGCAACACTGAGGAGGAGGGCGGGCAGGCAGGCAGGTGGCTGACTGCTGGCAGATTGAGGCTAGTGGCGCAGTCACCCATTTGTCCTAATGGACCAGCCACCACTGCTGTTGAGGTTGCTCCTGAAAACACAAACCAGGAAGGTTTGTAAGCACCTGAAAGACCTGCTTCGGGATTGAACAATTTCAAACACACCAGTCAAATACTTGGGGGGGGGGGAGCAGTGGGGAGCTGATTTTGCTGGCATCGGACACTGACACAAGTCTCATGGGAGTAATGTCCTTGGTGGCAACCACATCAACATAATAGAAGAATGAAGGCAACAACAAAAAAAGTTTTGGCCAGGTCTTGGGGAACTGCTACAGCATCAATGCTATTGTCTCAAAGGAATTGACAGTTTCAAAGGAAATTGGAGCAGCCTCAAAATTCCATCTTAGAATCATGAGTTGTGACAAAAAATCCCTCAAGTCACTCCTGTGATGAACACAAGAACACAACTGGAATCATCTCGGGAGCCTGATGATTAAGTGTGACAATATTTTTCTCAGATCTCTGCAGGGCTTGGCTAGCTCTTCAACATTTGAAATATTTTCCAGCCCTACTTAGAGAATTTATACCTGTAACTTCTCGCACATCAGGAATGGCTCTTCCAAGTCACTTCTACACTCTTGACTTACCAACTGAACTTGCCCCAGAAACCAATACAGGCATGATTCCTTCCTCATTAATAACTCTTATTATAATCTCCTATTCGCACCACCCTTCTGAGTAATACCCCTCCCCACCTTCTCACTATATAGAAGGATCTGGCAACTTCTGTTTCAGTGTATCTGAAGAAGTGTGCATGCACACGAAAGCTCATACCAAGAACTAACTTAGTTGGTCTTTAAGGTGCTACTGGAAGGATTTTTTTTATTCTTATTATAATAAACAACAATAATATTTCCTGCTACTGTCAACACACAATATTTCCAGGACTACACTTACAACCAACCACAGAACTGTCTTCCCAGGAAAGACTCCTAATTTTTTTCTTAAATGCAGTAGCTTGTTAAGGTGCTCAGAGGAGGCTACCCTAGATGGCTTGAACACACTGCAAAATCTGTCAAATCTGTCAAGCAGTTCAGGGCTGACAGATTTTTAGTATACTGTATCCAAAATATGCTGCAGGACTCTTATAGAACCATAAAATTGTAGAGTTGGAAGGGACCCAGAGGGTCATCTCATCCAACCACCTGCAATTATTGTGGGTGCATGGGAGAGCAGTTCTAAGATGGTCCCATGCATGTGTGTTGCACATATTTCCTAGGGTACAACACCATCTCTAGAGGAAAGGCACCTTACAGCTGTTCTAAGGTGGTATATTTTGCACCTTCTTGGAGATATGAATATGTCTTATACAAAATCAGACAACTGGTCCATCTGGATCAGTGTTATGACAGTGCTGACTAGCAGCAGATCTCCAGGGTTTCAGACAAGGACTTTTCCCATCTGGAGATGCTGAAGATTGAAATGAGGACCTTTTGTACCCACCACATGTGCTCTTCTACTGATCTCTACCCCTTCAAGTTATCAGTGGAAGAGGAAGCCAATGCAGTACAGGGACCAAGGGAAACGTAACTAGCTAAGGTAGGTCAGCAATTTAGCCTTTTCACCTGTGGCAGTGAAAAGACTTAGGCATGGAACCGTATGCAAGCAAAGCATCACTGAACACTGAATAAAGCAGACTTTTATTGGCACTGTAGAACAGACCTGGGAGTGGGGCTGGTTCCCTAGGTAAAGGCAGCTGCCTTCTTTCCTGGAGCACCTCACATACTGGTTGCAAGGAGCTAGTGCTACACAGCCCAGCCTGTTTCTGTCTCTTTTACAAGCTCGTGGGGTCTGAAACACAGCGGAGCAGCTCTGGACTGTGGGGATCAGGAACACTGAAGTGGAAACTGCACAGCAAAAATGCACTGAGAGGACTAGAACATACCGTATTTTTCCGTGTATAACATGCCCCCGTGTATAAGACGACCCCCATTTTGGGGGACTCAGAATGGGAGGTGATTGACCAGAGTTGTTAAGCTTTTTGGGGGGGATTGCCTAGAGTTGTGGAGCTTTTTGCGGGGGGGGGATCACTCATCCACCTGATCGACACTGCCAATACCACATGTCACAGAAGCCACCAATCATCCGCCCAGTCACAGCAAGCAGCCACCAATCAAACACACTCATGCAGCAGCGGCAGCCAAACAACAGCAGCCCTTACCACAGCCACCAATCACACACCAAATCACCGCTGACAATCGCCTGCTCGCAGCTGAAACCAATCGCCCATCCACCCTATGCACTCTCCGTGTATAAGACAACCACCAACTTTTTACATATTTTAACCAAAAAAAAATCATCTTATACACGGAAAAATAAGGTATATGAACAGTCAGAGCCACATCAAATTAACCAAAGAATAAAAGACAGCTTAGAAAAATAAACAAATATAAGGTGTCCTTTCCTTTAAAGCACACTTGACAGGTATGCCTGGGGTAATAATTCCATGCTTTTCTTGTTATAACTCTCCCGATTTAATTAAAATTTCACTGGTAGCATCTCCACTGAGGAAAGTATTTCAACTCCAATTTGAAAACACTACTGGTTGAATTTCCTCCCCTTGTATATCAGTTTTTACTTATCAAGAGGCAATGCCTGTGCTGAGGCAACTGGCACCCCGACCCCAAGTACAGTTCATAGAAGAAGGTTCTGTTGAAATTACAGAAGACATATTTCTATGGCGCGTTTTTCGGATGGGGGTGTAAGGCTCTTCCTTCCTCCGAAGGAAAAAAAAATTCCCCTGCAGTAAACTATGCTTGGCACCCAAGCCTGGATCCTTATATTATAGCACTGGCCTAGCCACCTATTATTTCCTAACATAAATTTATTTTATGGAGGAATAAAACCTGCCATTCCGAAAAGGTGGGGGAGGCTTTTCATACACCTGCTTCTCATCGAAAAGAGCCATGATTTGGCATCTCAGGTTAGAGTAGGAAATTATGACACCAGAATTGACTTTAGGTGTTTCTGATGCCTCCTTGGATGATTGCGTCTATAACTTATAGAGACAGTGGAGCTTTTGTATACAAGTGAGCACATAAATTAATATCCATATATGAGAATGATGCACTGTGAGCCGGGCTGGTTTGAAGAATGGCTTTTGTGCACAACACTTGTATAAGTTGTGCCCAACCCAGTTCACCCTGTCTGCTGAATGTGTTCAGAAGGGGAGAGTATTTTTGACTTTGAAAACACATTAGCAAGGTGCTTAGGGCAGCACTGGGGGAAGAGATCAAACTGGTGGAAACAATGGCCATTTCTGCAGTAGACAGAGACAGATAAACAACAATACTCACTGCTGCATAGTGCAGAACTCTGTCTACATCCTCATAGAATTTAATTAACTGGGAGTATGTCCATCCTGCTCCCTGAACTCTGAATACGGCCATGGTTCCAGCTTCTCATGAAAAGGGAATGGTGTAATGGCCATATTCCCAGCTTCAGGGAAATTTAACACCCTGGAAACCTTCCAAGCATCATAGCACAAGGAGCAGAATGGCCTGTAACCATGCTGCTGATTAATGTGTCGTATGAAATGCTTGTTTGACGTGCTAAATGCATTGGGATTCAGCCACTACCTACGTGACATGGTGACTTAAGTATATTCACAAGTACGTGGTTTTTTTAATGTTTACAGCTGAAAATCAAAATGCTTCTTTTCCATTCTGCTTGATGAAGAGATCTGCATAAAGCAAAAGCTTGCATGCTCTAGAGCAGTTAGCCTAATTAAAGACTTTGACTTTATTAAGTTGTCCAAAGTAGCTGGACGTATAGCTCAAGAGGACAATTCCAGTCTCTTGGCAGGATTGCACTTATTTTCTGCATCTGTAACTTGACTAGAATGTACACTGGATTTTAAAATGACTCTTATTGGCTATCTATCACAACACTTGCAACATTCATACCACGCCTAAAAACAGTAGAAGAGAGGTTTGATGGAAGGTGCTTTCAATATCATGTGAAAAGGCCTGCATTGTCAGCGATAGTCACCATCTCATCCTGTATCATTCTTTAATCCCTTTTTGAGCTTTTACACAATATCACTATGGGGCAGAATTTGCAGGTTGTTTGGTAGACTTTTCTAAACAGTGAGTCTACTGTTTGGTTGTTCCTGTTGCCAAACCTCAGCACAAAATGGGTTTTGGCTCTCATCTGAGAGTGTAATTAAATTTATTAACCTTACCACCCCAATTCTCTACAGGTTTCCTCTGTTAATTGTAGCAGAGTGGAATGTTATCAATGGCTTCATATAATCGCATCTTTCCCTGTTAAAGAAGCTTATGAAACAACCGTGAAAAGATGATAGATAGTTATAGGGAACGAGAATTTCTCAGCCTCTGGATGAAAAACCTCTCATATAAATTTAGTCAGCCTGTTAAAAGACAAAAGAAAATTGAGAACCATGTGAAGTTCATTATGATCATTGTTTTTCTGATTGTGTTTTATTTATTTTGATTCACATGCCTGGCCTTACCAGGAATGAACTTGAAGCAGTTGCTTTAGGCAGCATATTTCAGAACAGTGTCATTTCCCCATTTCCCTGCCTCTCATTCCTGTGTGTCATTATAAAAATTGAACTCCCATTGGGAGGGGGAAGAATGAAAAGAGGTAATTTTTACTTTTTGCTTCAAGGACAGAAGTGTAGAAGACTAGTATTATTGATTCATATTGTGTCCTGCCCCCAAGATCTAGGAGTCCATACCACAGCATTTTAAAAAACAGTTGTGTTTGTTGATGTTTAGTCATTTAGTCATGTCCGACTCTTCGTGACCCCATGGACCAGAGCACGCCAGGCACTCCTGTCTTCCACTGCCTCCCGCAGTTTGGTCAAACTCATGCTGGTAGCTTCAAGAACACTGTCCAACCATCTCGTCCTCTGTTGTCCCCTTCTCCTTGTGCCCTCCATCTTTCCCAACACCAGGGTCTTTTCCAGGGAGTCTTCTCTTCTCATGAGGTGGCCAGAGTATTGGAGCCTTAGCTTCAGGATCTGTCCTTCCAGTTATAGAGCAATCCAAATTGATGTGTAGAGGGAGAACTAAAGGCAAATGAATCTCCTTTTCCTTTCCCCCTACTCACTTGCCTTGCCATGTCATGCCCAAGTACCAAACTTAATCCCATACCCTCTGTGCATTAAAATTAGTTTAATATTACTCAGTTAAAGCCTTTGACTAAGGCTGCATATGCACTACACATTTTAAAGCATGTGACTTCTTGCAAAGAATCCAGGGACCTATAAGCCAATCTTACTTCCCACTGAGAAGACAGATGTGTGCCTGATTTTTACCACTATGAACAACAGGTATGACTCTCATGGCTGAATATTCCTCCATATAATCAATAATATTAGGATGACCAAAAACTATAAAACTAGCATGACAGGGAGAAGGAAACAGGCTAGAACTCTACATGCAGACAATGTATTGTTCAGAGGAGAATCCAGTCATGAAACTATCCACCAGCTTCCTGAATGCCCAGCTACACCCTTCACATCACATGCAATTGTGCATTTCTGTCTGATATGGAGTATTGTCTTTGGATGAAAAGCAGTCTTAGAGGCTATAATCAAGTATGGCAGAGGAGTGATGGGCAGGGTGGGCCTGATTTCAACCACGCTATCCCTGCTTGTTGTTCACTCAAATTGCACGCCCACCCAGCCAGCCAGCTGCATGCAATGTGCTGTTTGAGTTTGAAGGGCATGACCCAGGCACCGGTTTATGAGCTGCTTGAGAGGTAGGCCACCCACCATTACCATTTCCAAATTCTGTTATCCTGAACAAGAAACCTGATTTCCAAAAGATGACCAGGGCCATCTTGTAGATCCCAGTGTTCATGAAACAAAGATTCATTTTGTGTCCCACCACGATTTCTTGGTGAATCACTTTGGTATATTTTCATAGTGTCGTGCAAAAGCCAATACTTTCCTCCAGATGCCCAGCTAGTGCTGCGGCAATATACATGTGTGGGTTTTGGTGTGATTTTTGTGGGTGCCTGAGAGATCAAGCTCAATACAGGCAACACATTCCCCAGTCTCTATAGAGGTATAGGGATGAAGCTTTTTTTAAAAGGGGCATTTTAGTATCTAAATGAGTACATTCTTTCTTATCGCAAAAGCACTTGTTCAGCTGCCAACCTTTATCAGCAATTTCCCACCATTCAATAATATGCTCTTTTTCTTTCCTTCTTTCTTTAAAGTGTCATGAAGGAGTGAAATTGACTAGGCAAGGGGTGGCTTAGTCAATATACACTCCACTGACCTGTAAAGGACAGGGGGCATGGCTGCAATTAAGGAAAAAGGGAAAATTAAAAAAAGCAAACTGACCCCCACCCCCCACAGCAAGGCTTCCTTTTCCCTCTTCAGTTACATTTGTTCAGGACTGGGGCTTACTCATCAGTAAACACCATTCCAATTGGGGGTTTTTAAACAAACAAACAAACAAACAAACTTAATTTGTACCCAGATACTAAAATACCCAGCTAAAGCAAGGACGACCAACATGGGTGCCCTTCATATGTTGTTGAACTCTAACTCCCATCAGCGCCAGCCAGTCTGGCCAGTGATCAGGGATGATGGGAGTTGTAGACCAACAACATCTGGCAAGCTAACCCTGAGTTAGGGCATGGCTACACACAAGGACTTTCTACATTCCCGTTTGGTGCTTCAGTACTAAACTGGAATACTGGAGAAATCCCTGAACAGCAGAAATAATAGGGTAGGGCATAGTGGAAAGAAAATAAGGCTGATAATGTTTTTTTGATGGTACAAACTGTGCTGTCCAAGATCTCTTAGTAATACTTTGGCCACCCCACCTGTCCACATTACTGAAAGGTGTTTGATGATGGGCCAAGAAGATTTGCTGGAGGTTTCCATAGTCTACCCCACCCAGCTGCTGAAAAAAAATCACATGTACCATTAGGATTTATCCCTAAGCTCTTATCACGATGAGCTTTCAGCCCATTTGCTCCCAGAAAGACAATCAAAGCCGCATAACACACTTTCAGACTTGCAGTGCTGTTAGGTGCTTCATGAAGAATGGAAAACAGATGAAAGGCTGTCATGTGGGCAATAGGTTGTTGACAGGGATGGCAAGAGCAAGAGACAGGGGGAGCTTCCTCCATTTTCCATCGGCAACAAAAATTCTAGCCTTAACTGTGCATGAGCAGAGTGAGAAGGCTGACAGGCCGCAGCTACTCTTCTCTCAGCCCACATATTCCCAGGTGAGGGAAGGAGAGGACAGGCATGATCCACAAAGGCTTCTTCTCCATGATCCTGTTCCTACATAATCGTTTTATTTGTATGCCATCTTTCCAAAATTAATACCATGCTCAAGGCGGCTTCCAACATATTACAAAATTACATAACTGAAAATCTATCAAAAGTAGCCATAAACAATAAACAAAACATCAACAAGTACGCAATGAAACTGAACAATTGCCACATAAATTATAAGGTCCAGAATAAAGGTGCAAAAAAACTAACAACAACAGCAACAAACCCCCTGCCAACAAAACTTCCTGATTCTATTCAGCAGCCTCTATTTTTATATCTGGAGTCAGACAGGCCCTGCCCTCCCAGGCCAGGTGGAAAAAGGCAGGAAGCAGGTCTTCCAGGACTCACAGCAAGATGAAATAGCGGCACTCTGGAATGGGATCTCTTCTTCATTAGGGGTACTACTACCATTTCAAACATTTTTTGCAAGAGCACCAGAGGAAGGGAATCACAATTAATGCAATTAACATTTTCAACCACATTTTTTTAAAAGCAAAACCTAGCTTCACAAAATGGCAGAGTCATACTGTAAATCAGCCAGAGGGGGTTGGTGCAGGCTGCAACAACAACCGCAATTTATTATTATTTATACCCCGCCAATCTGGCTGGGTTTCTCCAGCCACTCTGGGCGGCTTCCAACAAAATATTAAAAATACAATAAAACATCAAACATTAAAAACTTCCCTAAACAGGGCTGCCATCAGATGTCTTCTAAAAGTCAGATCGTTGTTTATTTCCTTGACATCTGATGGGAGGGCGTTCCACAGGGCAGATGCCCTCTGCCTGGTTCCCTGTAACCTCACTTCTTGCAGGGAGGGAACCGCCAGAAGGCCCTTAGAGCTGGACCTCAGTGTCTGGGCAGAACGATGTGGGTGGAGATGCTCCTTCAGCAATGAATGGGGCAGCACCTGCCGCTATTCACCAGGGTTGTGGTTTTGTTCGTCTGGATGCAATTGCAATGAATTGTGATGGACGGCTAACCTGAGCACTCCTATCGGCTTGATACTGCTAAAGTCAGAAAAACAAATCTTAAAATGTTTGAAAGCCCTTGAGGCCCTTTTTCTGTTTCAAAGCCCAGATGAGCCCGGATGGAGAGGGGAGTGTGTTACTAATCACAAGGAATGCCACGGGCACAACCTGGAAGCGACTGCCACTCTCCTCCTATCGCTGCATTCACATAGAAGTCCGACCAGCAGCGCCAATAGCAGTTGGGAGGAGGGAGTCACATTTCCCCAGAAACAGCAAGCTGCACTTTTGAGTGCAACATGAAAAGAAAAACGGAAGCGCAACAACATCAAGTCTAGTTGTTCAAAGAAAGCTATCAGAATTCATTGCATAGACTAGCGAGATCAGATTTGTCCTGGAGTATTTACGAGCATAAGCTGAAGGCCAGGGGTGGGAGGGGCAGAGAGAGAGACCAGTCACTATAATTCTTTTCCCTTGTATCATGAACGCAAATTCCTTCTTGACTAAGGTAATAAAATAAAGCCCAGGTATGTTCCACAAAGCATGTCCATCCCCCAGTGGTGTCACCACGGCAGGACTTTGGGGCAAATGTTTTGGGCCTCGCTCAGAAGAATGAACAGAAGGACCCTCAAACCATACCTTCCAACATTTCTCCAATGAAAATAGGGACGTCCCATTCCATAATTATAATTTTACTATTTATACCCCACACATCTTACTGGGTTGCCCCAGCCACTCTGGGCGGCTTCCAACATATATAAAAACATTAAACATTTAAAAAAAAACCTTCCCTATACAGCAGAGCTTTCCAAACTTTTCACATTGGTGACATACGTTTTAAACATGCATCATTTTGCGACACAGTAGTTCAGTTTTACTAGCAAACTAGGTTAAACTTATTCCTTTCCAACCCTGGGAGGAGCATGGGAAATGTTCACGCTACACACTGCAGGCGACACACTAACATGTCGTGACAAAACAGTTTGGAAAGCTGTGCTATACAGGATTCCCTCCAGATGGCTCAGGGGTTAGTTAACTCCATACCCTCCAACAGTTCTCCAATGAAAATAGGGACATCCTAAACAAAAGCAGGACATTCTGGGGTGAAATCAGCAACCCATACAGCTTCTCTAAATCATGGATATCCGTGGAAAATAGGGACACTTGGCGGGTCTGTCGAACTAGTGGGGCAGACATAGCACATTTTGAAATAAGAAGTCTAAGGAAGCTAAGGAAGTCTAAGGAAGCTAAGGAAGAACACATCCACCCACCCAATAAGACTATTAAGTGTGGAGTCCAAAATTACCTGGGTGACAGCTGTCTTTACCAGCTCTGTAATCCTTTCTCTGCAGGTGTTTTAACCCTGTGGTCCCCAACATGGTGCCCATGGGTGCCAAAGTGCTCCCAGGCATCTCCCTAGTCATGCAAAGAGGTCCCTTCCCTTTTTAAAAAAAAAACTATTTGAAAATGTATTTTTTCTTTCTTTTACCTTGGGTGGTCCAAGGACACCCATCTAGCTTCATGGCCAAGTGGGGATTTGAACCCTGCTCTCCCAGGTCCTAGTCTGCCACTCCGACCACAGTGCCACACATTCTGAATGCTCAGGGCCAAGAGCATATTTTAAAACAGATGTTAAACTATAGGTTAAAAGTGCAAATGACAAACTAAGCTCACCCATCCCCATTGCCTGCTTGCCCAAATAAGAAAAATCTAGTCTTCAGAGCTATTTCCTTCCAGTGGTTTCTTATTGCTGGATCTGTCTCTTTGTAGAGTATGGAGGACGTAGCAGAGGAGCAGTGCTTTGCAAATTACAGACACAAAACTGCTGCTCAGTAGATTGAAGGCCTTCCATTTGCTGTAGCTCTGCTACATAAAACAGTGGTAGTAAACTGGGGAATGAACTCAGGTACCTTTGAGGTGCACATGGAACCATAGCACTGGAAGGTCCTGGCTGTGCTTTCTAGTCGAAACCGGCTGGGCTGAGAATCCTCCTCCTGTTTCGCAGATGTGCTTTGGAGTACTGACAGCATGTGGGAACTGAGATTCTTGGAAATTTCTTAGTAAGGAGGGAAGGTGCTTCTTCCTAAAGGCTGCTAACAGAAGTGTTTCGCAAAGTTCAGCTCTATTAATGTGAATGCAGCCACAGTTAAGGGGAGAGGGGGTGCAGAGAGATGTCAAATCATGTTTCGAATCAGTCCTAGATTTGCACTTACCTTATTTGTGTAAGGGGTGGGGGTCTTACCAAGGTCAGTTTGCTCTTTTACACTGGGGTGAATCCCTAATAAATCTTCCTCACAGATCTGGAGAGAAAGTCACAAGTGTTGTCAGCTGGCAGCCGCCAGAACTCTGGTTGCCTTGTCTATTGGACATAATCAAATTATTTTAAGCTGAGAGAAAAGGACGTGGTGTGATCAAGTAATTCCTATCTGAACACAAGATGGCAGCCTTAAATACATGCAGCCCCACACAGCTTTTAATCTTACACATCATTAAATTCCTAATTTACACATTATGTTTTCGTGGGCCTGCCCATAACTCATTAGCGTTGAACTCACGAGTTGTAAAGATCAGCGCACATGACAGGTGCTGGTTTCCTCTACCTGTTTTCACCTTCGATGGTGCCTTGTCTTGCAAAAAGAATGCTGCTTTTAATTTAGCCGGAGGTGGGTTTTCACATTCAACAGCATTTTTTTTTAACTTGTTCCTTTGTATTTTGCACAGCACCTTACACAAATATAAACATTTCTGGTTGGTTTAAATTACCCATGAATTTTACTGACGGTACTAAAATGGAGACTATGGTAACTAGCAAGCTTTTTATTCTGCTTAGTTCTGGGTTTTCTTGAAAGGCAGCATTCAGCTGGATAATTTCAAATATAGAATGAAGATGGGAACTAAATAGACAAGTAATGGACAATGCCTAAATTGTTTAATTTCTTCATTCACTTTAATGTATCACTTGAATGTAAGATTAAGTTCTTTCACCACATTCTTATACCCAACTTTAATCCAAGGAACTCTGTGGGTCAAAACTGACATTATCCCATTTTATCTCCACAACAACCCTGTGAGGTAGTCCAAGCTGCAAAACTATTAATTGTCAGATGCCACCTAAAGACCTATGTGTGTATGTGCAACAGCAGACCCTCCAAGTGTCCCTCCAAGTGTCCCTTTAATGAAGCCGTCCCAGTTTCTGATTTGATTCCAGAATGCCCCACTTTTCCTTAGGATGTCCTCATTTTCATTGGAGAAATGTTGGAGGGTGCACAGCAGCTTGGAAGCTGCACTGCAGACTGTAGCACAGCTGCATCACATACGGCTGCTTAATGTTTTGGAAACTATTCTCACCACCGCCATTATTAAATTTATTCATTTTCCAAGAGCCTATTCAGGAAATGTAGAATTCCCCAAGTCCAAAGGTCATATACCTGAAAATGCAGACTGCAAATTCAGAAGGATTAACTTGTGGTATATTTTTGTGTAGATTATCTAATCGTTAATGCAGGGCCCAGAACCATTGAACCTGTATGATGTTTTTGGCGAAACTTCATGCTGTTCTTTGGAGCAGCATGAAAAATGAACATTAGAAATGGAGCGATTTGCCCTTCATCAGACAAATAAGAAGGTTGGGGGGAGAGCAAAAGCAGTAGAGACAAGAGGAGTGACAGCACCAGTCCTCTTAGACTTAGAATAAACTCAGGGATTGTATGCAATGCCATTGGGTGGCGAGTGAAGGCTAATTCCCTTCTGGAAACCTGCTTTGCCCATCCTTTGCCCTCCTTAGCTGGCAGAAATCCATGGCAAAGACAGATTCCCAGCCATGCTGCTTGCCTTGGCGGTGGCTGGCTGGAACTTAGGACTCTGGCAGAATATATTAAATAGTTTATGAGCTCGTTCTTTCTAGCCCCTTTGCAGATAAATGATTTGGAACATTCTGCCTGTGTTCCAGCCAGTTGCAACAGCTTCCTCCAGGCGCTGCGTGGATTTGTGCAGAAAGGGCGTTTGAGAAAAGGGGCCAAGCCACTTCCTCATCGGATGCTTGGCACAGTCTGCGCGAGGAAAAGGCGGGAGAAGGAAGCACAGATGAGCTGGAAGCAGCAAGGAACAGAAACGTCTCAGTTGCCAGCAAGGTAATAATATCCCAAACTGAGATCCCAGGGTCTGTCTCCCCTGCTGCAGCTGTGGTTTAAGATTACCTTGCTTTGCTTCGGGTTATTGGTAGCTTGCCTTGGAGGCTGCCTTATCATCAGTCCAAGGGCAAGACAAAGGGGACTGGAGGGCCACATTGGGCTCCTGGACCTGAGATTCCCCAGCTCTGAATGTCTGCAGACTGTTGCAGGAAACCCACCCCCCCAC
This sequence comes from Podarcis vaucheri, assembly GCF_965113315.1. Taxonomy (NCBI): domain Eukaryota; kingdom Metazoa; phylum Chordata; class Lepidosauria; order Squamata; family Lacertidae; genus Podarcis; species Podarcis vaucheri. Next base: position 61,274,392 of record NC_138762.1, on the reverse strand, counting down.
ACACACACACACTCGCACATGACATACACAATGTTTCTGTTATAAATTCATATAAAATCAACCGTACATCGGATCTACACCGGTCCACTTTTATTTTGCTCCATGAAGGAAGGACTATCAAAAGGGGATAGTTTGATACAGGACGGCCATAATCCCTTGAGCATACTGACAAAGTAGGTAGGAACCCTACCCAGTTGGCATGCCAACCTTGATGGTCCTAGACAGAAAACCATCAAGGACAGAAAGAACTTGCATATGGGAGTGGATTCAACACGGACTGAAACAAAGGACAGTGATCAGCTCTTCCCTCTGGGGGCAGGAAACTGCCAGCTGCCCTTTGTCCTCTGGAAAATACTCATGGGGAGGGGGAAAGGAGGGACCAGCCAGGTGACAAGATACTCAGGTTACCTCCACAAACCCCTCCCGCAACCCCTCCTTTTTGTGATGTATCAATAATGTAGTCATGATGTAGTTGTGATGTAGGTCTAGGGGTGTAGCTTGGGGGATTAGTAGCTAATAAAAGTTGGGGTCTTCGTTTGTTCTGGGTTTCCATCTTGTTTCACCTGGTGGCAGGTGGGAGTCCTGTCGCAACAGTCTTCAATAAAGACCAAGCCTACTGGCTGCTGTTTTGCTCTGGTATTCCTGGCTGGTGTCCTTGTTTTTTTTGTCCAAGGGAGCCCTCAGATTTCTCCGTTAACATACAACTCTAGCCATCGTACCCATATATGCAAAATCAGTTTTCCATCATGCATAGGGTTTGCTGCCATCAACATACTTTAAAGCGGCTCTCCAAGCTCTTGCACTGCCAACAAAAACAGTCAAATAAAGAGCCAATTCTCATGATGATGGCACAAATGGCACATTATGTCAGGCATATCCAACAGGTAGACCACGATCTACTGGTAGATCGCAGAGTGTTCCCGGTAAATCTCTGGCCCCTCAATGATCTTTTCCCCCCCCCACCCCACCCTGGAAAAAGCTCAACAACCTTGCCTTTCCAAAAAAAAGCAGCGTCTCACACCGCATGTAACTGTCTTGTAAGTACCTTTGTTATCCATGAAAATCTTTCAATAAAACAAATTACACACACACATATGCACACTTTAAAGGGAATAAAAGGTATAAACCTGACCACTCTTTGAATCCAGCCTCAGAGCTTCTACTTGTGTGCCAGAGAGAGCAATTAGATTGAAAGGCATGTGGGGCAGAGCCTTTTTAGCTGTGGCCCCACAATTGTGGAATGGTTTCCTGACTCAAATCTGTAACGACTTGCCAATTATCCCGAAACAGACCAAAGGTTCATATAACTTCTGAATATACTGACTGGAGGCAGGCCACTGAAAAGCAGATTTTTTCAGAGAGGGTCCTCACCCCCACAAGCACTACCTGAAGAAGCCAGGGATTGAATAGGGTCATGCTCTGCTACTGAGCTACAGTACAGTCCTTCTGGACTCAGATGTTTATCGGGAGAAAACACAAAGGGTACTTCCAGACTGTCACTATTTTCAAGTGGGATTTAATCACATACTGTACTGGCAAGTTCAGCCTGTGCAATTATAGTTGATTGGGAGGTCCTGCACAGCAAAGCTGCTTCCCCGAAATATCAGACTTTTTACCATAAGGAAACCCACCTAACCAGTGATGGACCTTGGCATCTCAAATTTCAGCAGTGCCTTTTGTGACACCTCTCGCCTTTTGTTTGATGCCATTGCTGCCGCCCCTGCTGCAGCACCCCAGAAGCTCTGCGCTCGGCGCAACCGAACCAGCCACACTCCCCTAGATCTGCCTTTGACCTCACCTGCCCACAAACAAATCAGAATGAATGTTAAGTCAATGCCCAACATTGTCTAATCTCCCTGCAAACAAATCAGGATGAATGTTCAATAAACAGATCACCTGGAAGCATCCAAATCTCCAAAGGCTGAAGTTGTTCCAGGCTGAATACAGACTAGTGAAGGGCACAGACTTGCATATATGGCAGTGTATATGCATGTTTATTAACCTTTCCTCTCCATATGGCCCCTGAGAATCTAGTTTGCCCTTCTTTGTCCACGCAAATATAACTGAAGAGGATGTGCTGCTTGCGGGACTTCTCTTAGCAACATGAGCGGCAAGAATGAGGAGAACTTCCAACACACAGGCCCCACCTGCACTTAAACATATAAAGCAGCAGCATGCCACTTTGGGTAGTCACAACTGCCTCCAAAGAATCCTGGGAACTGTAGTCCGTTAAGGGTGCTGAGCATTGTAAGGAAAGCCCTGTTCCCCTCACAGAACTACCATTCCCAGAGTTCCCTGGGAAGAAGGGTTTATTGCTAAATAATTCTGAGAAGCATTGCTCTGTGAAAGGGATAGGGGTCTCCTAACAGCTCTCAGCATCCTTAACAAATTGCAGTTCCCAGGATTATTTGGAGGAAGCTGTGACTTTTAAAAGTGGTATGACACTGCTTTCAATGTATAGTACAGGTGGAGCCTCGGATTCTTGCAGATAATAGCAAATAATGAGTTCAGAGACAGTGATGAGGGAGAGGAAACTCTGAACAACCAATCTGCCAGCAAATATTCAGTTCAGCTGATGATCAGTCTTTCCTGTTGTATAATTTTTCTGCTAATGGTTGTTGGGGAAAGTGTATTTTAAATAATTTTAATACAATGTTATTTTAAATCTGTTATAAACTGGCCTGATAACTTGGCTATGAACAATAACCGTGATGTACTGTTTCTGCCACCTGTGAACCCACACAGTCTTAGGCTGGCACACAAACCCTATTTCTATATATCAGATGTTGCCGAACTACAACTCCCATCAGCCCCAGCAAGCATGGCCAATAGCCAGGGGTGGTGGGAGTTGCAGTTCAGCAACATCAGGAGAAGCAAAATTTCCCCACCTGCTAAAAATGAAACATCTGGCTCTATGCTTTAGGGTGTGGTGTCTTCCAATCTGAAACACACAGGTAAGGAGGGGACTAATAGTAGGGAGTTGATTGTGAACACCAGCCTTTTTACATCATCATGGAGGCACCTTACATTTTAAAAACAGCTTCAGTGTCACCTGTGAAGGCTCCCTCAGCCACTTGAAAACAAACAAAAAAGACTTCTCATCTATCAGCTTTGGAGAACATGCTCTGCTTTAAGCACAGCCATGCAGGAGAACAGGAAAAGTGTCTTGGTGGTTGTCACTCAAAGAAGACCCACCTCCCTGGGCATTTCTGACCCCAAACCGCAGAAGCAGCAGAAACCAGACAGGCATGATGCGCTGGACTTATGGTGTTGCAGTGACAGGGAAAGAGAACTCTGCCTGGAGCTGTCAGCAGAAGGACATGATGGGTAGGAGAGGGCAAATGTGGGAAGGAAATTCTGAAGGTAGAGGACCATGTCAAGTAGAGAGGGAAGCAAATGGCAGGAAGTGAAAAATGTTTCTCCCTCCTCCCCAGTGTGACAGCATAGATACCTGGCAGCCAGTTACGTGATTTAAGGAGGAAGAGAAACCCCAATTCTTCGCAGCACCAGGGGATATCTAGGCTTAGCTGAAGGTGGGAAATGACACCTGAGAGTGGGGGGAATTGCTGGTGAGCAACTGGATCTGCTAGGCTCATCTTTCTAATTAATGAGCCCATTTGACCTGGAGAGTGGAAATAATAGTAGAAACAATGGCCTTAGCACAGGGGTGACTGTGGCACTGAGTAGGGGGCTTCCCTGCAAAATGTCATGGCACTATGAGGAATGTGGCTGCTGTTTGCCCCGGAGACCAGCAACGTGATAACGGTGGCATCTAGCCTTCAGCAACTTGAGGAATTGGTTGCTTAGCTGGTTCAGGTGGGTTGTTATTTTGCAAACTGGAAACATTTGCAAGCACTGATATTTTCCTCCTGCACGGTGAAAACAGCTCAGCCTAATCTGGCAGCGTTCTTCTCTTAGAAATAGATATGCATAAATTGTTTCTAATGAGACCATCTGCCTTTTATAGCCCCCTTGGAAATAAACAGTACCCAAAGACCACTCTGTCTTGTACAGATCGATGGCCCAAAAGCCTGCTCTTGCCGGGGGGGGAGGGAAAGGGGGAGACATGAATTGGATTTGCTGAGAGGGAACACGTTTTGATTACTGCCATGCAGAATGGCTGGACTGCAGTGCATGGAACAGTGGGGGGGAATTGCTAAACATCACTGGACATCCGCTCTCGAGAAACAACATCTGGTGAGTCTTCTTCAAAATTAGACAGTGTCATTAATTTATAGCAAGTGGAGGAAAATAAAATATTGTATTGTTCAATGTTTCTCCCTTAAAATAAAATAAAGGGGTTTTGAAAGAACATTTGAAATATATTCTGTTTCTTATTAATGGCTCAAATGTTTAATGTAAGTTATGTTTAATGTAATGTTAAACATTAATGTTTAACATGGGTTTTTCTGTGCTTTCAAAGACCCCATAGTGTACAGTGGTACCTCAGGTTATGTACTTAATTCGTTCCGGAGGTCCGTTCTTAACCTGAAACTGTTCTTAGCCTGAAGCACCACTTTAGCTAATGGGGCCTCCTGCCGCTGCGGCACCGCCGCTGCATGATTTCTGTTCTCATCCTGAAGCAAAGTTCTTAACCCGAGGTACTATTTCTGGGTTAGCGGAGTCTGTAACCTGAAGCGTATGTAACCTGAAGCGTATGTAACCCGAGGTACCACTGTACTGCAATGCTTCATAGGAGATTAAGGATGCAAACCTATAGACCAGTGGTTTCCATAAGTGGGTGTTACCGCCATCTGGGGGCAGTGGGATTACCGGGGGGACACTAAGGGGCAAGGGGGTAGTACGGGGGTGCTGAAGGTGTAAATGACTATCAGATTTTGAAAAGCAGGTAACAGTTCTCAATAGCTCAGTTGGTAAAGCATGAGACTCTTAATCTTAGGGTTGTGGGTTCAAGCCACATGCTGGGCTAAAGTTCCCTGCATTGCAGGGAGTTGGACTACATGACCCTTGGAGTCCCTTCTAATTCTACAATTCTATGATTCTATTTTCTTGAATTCATCGAACTAAATAGTTCTAACTGAATTTTGAATAAATGGGCGATTAATTGTTAATACTTTGAATTTTAATGTGTTATCTTCCTTAGTGTGCAAACCACTGTTCTGAATAATTCTTTGTATCGAGTAAGGTAGGAGCCACTGGGAATGAGTTTATGGAACCAGGGGGGCAGTAGCCCGCAAAAGGTGGGGAACTATTGCTACAGTGGAACCTTTGTTTTCAAGGGTTTCGGAAGCCGAACAATTCGGTTCCCGAACTCCGAAAAACCAGAAGCAACTGTTTCCGTTTTTGAACGTTTTTCGGAAGTCAAATGGCTTCCAGTGAGTTTTTCCTTCTTTTCTCACCATTGACTTCGCAGCCAGCTCACTGATTCTCCCTTTTCGAATGTTTCAGAAGCCAAACGGTCTTCTGGAACAGATTAAGTTCGAAAACCGAGGTTCCACTGTACTCACCAGAGATTAAGTCCCATTGAACACTGTGGGCTTACTTCTAGTAAATATGCAGAGGGTTGCATTGTAAAGGGGAGGAGTCCCTTCCTAGAGGAATTTCAGGGTACAATTTCCAGTCACCATCTCTTGTTTTTAGATATTGAGTGTATAAATACCTTCTTAGCTTTAGGCATGTGCCAGAACTTTCTAGCTACACTACCAGTGATCTTATGAGGAGATGGGATAAAGAAGAGAATCAGAGAAGAACATTCCAGGGAGCTGGGTGGTGTTTTCGGAGGCTGCAGGGAGGTTAAGCACCACAACTCTGTGCCGTATTAATTGTCTTCCTCACAGTCCATTGTGCTGGTTGATCGCAAAAGCCTCTCCAGAGAAGTGGAATTGCACAGAATCTATTCCCACTCATGCAACTCTGGCAAAGGGAAGCCTTACACAAGCACTCAAAGATTAATGAGATTAATGATAAAAATAAAAGCACGTGCACCATACTGAAGATTTTGAGATTTTTTTAAATTTTATTTTAGCTAACAAAGCAAATCCTGTAAGGCCCATGAGTTTTACACACAAATATATCCCACTTGCTTTATCCCATCATGTTAGAGGTTGAGCCAGAAAATGGTGTCAATGAAAGGGAAGATGCAACGACAGTGCAGCTTCACATGCTGTTCATTCTCGTATGATCTAGAATGATTTTTTTCAACAAAACGCTTTGCATGTGAGATAATTTTTTTTTCTGAGTATAAGACAACTCCTATTTTTTGGGACCCCAAATTAAGGAAATGGGGGAGATTGCCCAGAGTTGTTGAGCTTTTGGGGGGTAGAGGCATTGCCAACAATCGCTCACCCGCCTGGTCGCCACAGCCAATCGCATGCCTCACTGAAGCTAACAATCGTCTGCCCATTCACGGCCAGCAGCCAGCAATTGCCCGCCCAATTGCCACAGCAGCAGCCAATGGCCAGCAGGCCTTGCCGCAGCCACCAATCACCCGCCCATTCGCCACTGACCATTCCATGCTCACGACTGCCACCAATCGCTTGCCCCCCCTGCACTATCTGTGTATAAGACAACCCCCAAATTTTAACATTTTTAAATAATAATAATAAATTGTCTTATACATGGAAAATACAGTAACTTGTATTGGTCATTAGAGACCAACTAACGGAATAAAAGAATGCACAGAGATAATTGCCATCTCTTGGCAAGAATATCAATCTTCTGCACTGGAATATGCTCTGCCACCAACATTTCACACAGGAAAACATTAAGTGGAGTGTACCTAACAATGAGCTATTTGTGTAGGGTTTGTATCTTATATAGAAAACAAAATAATATTTGGCTTATAGCCTGAGAGATGATATGGTGTACAGTGGTACCTCAGGTTACAGACACTTCAGGTTACAGACTCCGCTAACCCAGAAATAGTACCTTGGGTTAAGAACTTTGCTTCAGGATGAGAATGGAAATCGCACGGCGGTGGCGCAACGGCAGCGGGAGGCCCCATTAGCTAAAGTGGTGCTTCAGGTTAAGAACAGTTTCAGGTTAAGAACGGACCTCCAGAACAAATTAAGTTCTTAACCCGAGGTACCACTGTAAAGAACTTTGACCAGGGAGACCTAGGCTCAAATTCCTCCTTGCTCTGAAGGGCACCTCCTGGCGGGTCTTTTCATGTTCATTCAGGATGATTTGTGCTCTTGACAAAATCAGGAGAATCATACACGCTCCCTCATCCAAGAAAACTGGCGTACTCAAAACTTTAAGGACAGCCACATGGCACCATTGGCAATCGCTGCATAGCTTCCTGCTGAAATTCCTGTAGCTATACTATATATTCCTGCTGAAATTCCTATAGCGCTAGGATTCCCTGGCAATGCAACAAATTAATTTGGCTTCTTTGTGATGTAGTCACTCACACATATTTTATCTTTTTGTAGAAATGAGCAAAAGTGCAGTGCAGCAAGCACAGCCTGGACGTTAAAAGTGGAAATAGGGTGATGGTGGGATAGTGCAAATAACTTATGCTGGGGGGGAAAGAGGGTGAAGCTTGTGCTAAATTCCCTGGCAGTTTTACAGTCTTAAAATGGCTGCATTGCTGCTGGGCATGCTGGGTTTTCTGGCACTTGTGGAGCTGGCTAGCAGGTGGGTGGGAGGGCAACAAGGAAGGGCCCTGCAGAGGAAGGCACAGCAAGGGCTGTCTATGTGCAGGAAGTGGGGTGTCAGTGGAAGAAGAAAGCAAGTGAGTAGTGTTATGTACTGATCTTCTCATCCTGGGCCAGCAAGAGGATACTGTAGATAGTTTTCACTCAGGTCCGCGTATGCAAATAAAGAATTGAAAGTGACATTCAGTGATTGGATAGTTACAGAAAGTTGTTACTGTTGCTTTGTAGTTGAACGCTATATAAGCAGGTTGGTTGAACCCTTCAGCCCAGTTCTGTTCTGGCCTGTGAATAAACAAGAGCTGTTTGAAGAATTGCTGTGTCGTCTGATATGTTCACCCACAACTTAACAAGTAGCAGGGACCAACCAGGTAGCTTCTCCCCATGCATTCTTCCTCCCTTTCCTCCAAGCAGGACTGGAGTGAGATGTGCTAAGACCCTGAACTACGTCAGATTTAATGGAAAGTACAAAGAAAAATGGAAATAACGAACTTTTATATTTGCACGTATGCTGATAGATAGGCAAGGATGCAACTAAGAACGTAAGAATCTAACAAGTTAACATACAACTTGCAATGCACCTATTTGCATATGAAATATTTTTCAAATGAAAATACCCTATGAATTCTCACTTAGCATAAATGAAAACTATATTATAGTTATCTCTGCACAGATTTATAAACAACATGACGGATAATTGTGCCGCCATTGGGTGTATTTTTGTCATATCAGAATGATAACATCTGTTTTAGAGTCTGTTTCCCTTTTATTTTTTAACCAATTATGTAAAGCTCGAAATTTATTTATTTATTTTCTTGTATTTTTAGGCCCTTCATAATCGGAGGCCCTGAATTGTAGCTTACTCAGATTGTGCAGAAAGCTGGCACTGCCTCCTGCAGGGGCGCCAACTATAGTGAGCTCTGGGTGCCCAAGCACCCACAAAAAAATTGTTGAGTGCTCACCACCCAGGTCGCAAGGCCCCACAGAACTTCCAAGGTCTCGCAAGGCCTTGGGCAGCTTCTCCTGGGCCTCAAGAGACCTCAGAGATGCTTTCCAAGGTCCAGGAACCTGATTTCCGGTGGCATCAGAAGTCAAGTTCCGAGGCCAGGGGGTGCATGTAACGTCATGATGTCACGTCGCAATGTGACGTCATGTGCACTGGGCACCTATAACCTGCGGCCCAAATGGGCTCCCCTGGCCTCCCAGGTCTGGGTCTGCATCTTTGCAGGCTCGGATGGAGGGAGGATGCTTGCCAAGGTTAAAAAAGGGCAGAATGATCTCTTCATTCTTAAAACGTCTCTGGAGGGTGGTGGAAAGGTTGAGAAAGCACAAGCACTGCGTGCTACAATTCCCAATCATGATTCATGCGTACATGCTTGGCATACACGAACAGCTCATAGTTCTCTTGAAGAACTACAGGTGCTGCCGGAAGTTTCCAATGGTTGTAAGATCTCAGAATGTGGACATGCTGTAAGTTGTGAAACTTGCAAACTGGCAAAGGTAAAAGGATGCAGTTATCCAAAGGTTGAAAGGATAACAACAAGGCCTTTTGAACTGGTTCACATAGATTTGTGGGGTCCTGTGAAGGAACCAAGTCTGGGAGGGTCAAGGTTTCTGCTCTCGATGCAGGAGGATTTTACTCAGAATTCCTGGATACATGGCCTCAAATCCAAGGATGATGCAGCACAGCTGATCAAAGGGTGGATTGAGGGGGTGGAACAAAGGTTTTCCACCAAAGTGCAAGCTGTCACAAGTGACAGAGGAGCTGAGTTTACAGGTTCTGCTTTGCAGAAGTACTTTCACAAGAAAGGGATACGTCACACAGTGACTTCACCCAATCAGGGGGGGGTGGCAGAGCGGAAGTGTCAGGCTCTGGTTAAAACTGCACAGGTGTTGCTGGAAGACTCTGGGTTACCTCCAAGATTTTGGCTGGAGGCAATCAAGTATGTAAGCTTCACCTGGAATCGCACCTACAATTCCATGGTAGGGGACACACCGTTTGGGTTGTTGCATGGCAGGAAACCCCAGATTCATTTTTTGCGTATGTTCGGGTCACGTGCGTCTGTGCCGGTACCTGCTGCTTTGCAGGGGCCAGACGGATCCAAGTTCCGAAAAATGATCTTCTGTGGGTATGAGCCAACAGCGAGTGCATGGAGGTTTGCATTTCCATCAGGTGATCAGAGTAAGTTACTGATCAGTAAACACGCTGAGTTCTATGAGCAGGATAAAAAGACACAAGCTGCTGTCAAGCGTGATGTTCTTTCAGAGTGTCTCTCTGATTCAGAACAGGAAGATTATGAGGGGGAGGAAGAAGAAGCTGAGTCTGATGATGACGATCAGGTAACTGACCAAAGTCAGGAACAGGAGGAGGTATCGGTAGTTTCTCCACAAGTTGTAAAAAGGGAGGCCAAAAGCGAGCCTAGTTCTCCTGTGAGTGTAATGGAGAGGATTCAAAAACGTTTTAAGTCAGAGGGGGAATCCCGTGATGCTGAGGACACATTTCCTGGTGGCAGTGAGTCAGAGGTAACATCTGAGTTTATGCCCAGAAGGTCTAGTCGCACAACAAAGGGCATTCCACCTGAAAGATACCAGGCAACATGTGCGTGGGCGAGATTCGCACAGTGTGATTCTGGGAGTGTTGAAAGGGTTCAACAGGTGCCTGGGAAAGATGCTGGGAAGGAGCACAAGGCAAAGGGTAAGGTGTTGAGCTCAAAAAGGTCTTGTCAGAAGGTGCAGCAAGGGGGGGTGTTGAGGTTGGAACTTAACGGGTTAAGTTCTTCCCATGATGCCACACCATTCTGACGTCAATTTTGGAAGCTTGGGAGGAGCTTGGGAAGAGTATGCCAGTCCCACTCGGTACTTTGTGGGGGAAGGATGCAGTTTTGTCATGGCTGCAAATAGTCCTGGAAATTCCTGAGAAATGTTGGAATAAAAGCTGTAAATAGACAAACCTGGACTGTGTGTGTTTGTCTGGAAGCCAAGCTACATGACAGTTTTACACCGCTGTGTAATCTCTGCTACGGCGTGACTGAGAGATCGGAGCAGAGCGTGCGGCAGGAGAAGTGTGCCGGGCAGTAAAGAGCTAATTGAGGATCGTAAATCAATTAGCGGGGGTCGCGCCAGATCAAACAAATTGCACAGGTTATGGGTAACCTAAATCACCTATCGTAAAACTGTCACGGAAGAGCTGCCGGGAGCTGAGAAATCTGCGGTGTCTAGCAGAGGAGCACGGGAGCAAGCAAGCAAGCAAGCTGAAAGACGCTGTTGCTGAATGCTGTGGAGCTGTGAGCTGAGAGCAGCAAGGAAATGTTTCTCCACGCCAGAAGAGCTAGTGCTTTTGTAAGTACAGCTTGGGGCCCATTTGGGAGAGCGTGAGAACATGGCAGATGGCCAGGAGGTGATTCAAGCTCCGTTTGAACAGCTTGAGGAACTCACTGCCCAAGCGTGGAATACCTGGGCAAGATGGGTGAGAGCGTGGTTTATAGCCACGGAGGTTTGGGACATTTCCCAGAGGGAACCAGTGCAACTGGTGGACAGAGATGCAGGAAGGCTGAAGTCTGTTTCTCTGGAGGAGAAAATGCAGAGGGAGAAAGCTATGAGAGCTGAGGTCTGCATGTTGAGAGCAGGTGTTCATGCAAATTTGCAACATCACCTGGATGGCGTTAAATCTGCATGTGAGGCCTGGAGTGTGCTGAAACGTCTGTGTGAAGGCTCAGCAGGAGGCCTAGGGCAGATGGAAGCTGAAAGCCTAGAGATGGCTGGAGCCCCTGTTCCTGATGATTTAGCCTCAAGGAGTGCTAGTGAGCAAGTCGGGGGGGCGGAAAGTTCCAAAGGCAAGTTTGAAAAGTTTTCCACTGAATCTGCTGGAATGGAGCGGCAGTTCAGGGGGGGCGGATCTGGCAAGGAGTGCTTTTCCGGAAGAAGGAGAAGGAGGGCCAGGCCAGCTGGGAGGCGCACCAAGCAGTGTTTTTCCACTGGGTTTCGTCGGTGCTACGTGTGTGGATCTCACGGTCATTTCAAAAGAGACTGCCCACAGAGAGCAGCTGCACAGGAAGGCTTCAAGGACACCTTCCATGGGAACCAGTCTGGAAGGGGAGGTCAGCGTGGGAACGCAAGAGAAGGACGTGGAAAACAACGTCAGGAGACTTATCAGATCACGGCTAGTCTGGCGTTGGCTGAAGACAGCCGTGGGACAAGCCAAGAGCTAAGTTTTGTTATTGACTCTGCAGCTAATCGCAATTTGATTCCAGAGACACCTGCTGTCGAGAGGTGGAACTGCACGGCAATTCCTGCCGGGAAAACTGTACTGTTTGCAAATGGACAGAAAAGAAATATGACTAATGCTGTAAATTTGCATTTTTGTATTTTACAGGAAACGTTGGAGTGTTGTACTGTTCCTGGGATGCAACACTGTCTTTTATCTGTGCCTTATTTACTGAAAAAGGGATTTACGGTTTGTTTTCAGGGTGATGTGTGCACAATCTCCAAAGGAGGGAGGATGCTTGCCAAGGTTAAAAAAGGGCAGAATGATCTCTTCATTCTTAAAACGTCTCTGGAGGGTGGTGGGAAGGTTGAGAAAGCACAAGCACTGCGTGCTACAATTCCCAATCATGATTCATGCGTACATGCTTGGCATACACGAACAGCTCATAGTTCTCTTGAAGAACTACAGGTGCTGCCGGAAGTTTCCAATGGTTGTAAGATCTCAGAATGTGGACATGCTGTAAGTTGTGAAACTTGCAAACTGGCAAAGGTAAAAGGATGCAGTTATCCAAAGGTTGAAAGGATAACAACAAGGCCTTTTGAACTGGTTCACATAGATTTGTGGGGTCCTGTGAAGGAACCAAGTCTGGGAGGGTCAAGGTTTCTGCTCTCGATGCAGGAGGATTTTACTCAGAATTCCTGGATACATGGCCTCAAATCCAAGGATGATGCAGCACAGCTGATCAAAGGGTGGATTGAGGGGGTGGAACAAAGGTTTTCCACCAAAGTGCAAGCTGTCACAAGTGACAGAGGAGCTGAGTTTACAGGTTCTGCTTTGCAGAAGTACTTTCACAAGAAAGGGATACGTCACACAGTGACTTCACCCAATCAGGGGGGGGTGGCAGAGCGGAAGTGTCAGGCTCTGGTTAAAACTGCACAGGTGTTGCTGGAAGACTCTGGGTTACCTCCAAGATTTTGGCTGGAGGCAATCAAGTATGTAAGCTTCACCTGGAATCGCACCTACAATTCCATGGTAGGGGACACACCGTTTGGGTTGTTGCATGGCAGGAAACCCCAGATTCATTTTTTGCGTATGTTCGGGTCACGTGCGTCTGTGCCGGTACCTGCTGCTTTGCAGGGGCCAGACGGATCCAAGTTCCGAAAAATGATCTTCTGTGGGTATGAGCCAACAGCGAGTGCATGGAGGTTTGCATTTCCATCAGGTGATCAGAGTAAGTTACTGATCAGTAAACACGCTGAGTTCTATGAGCAGGATAAAAAGACACAAGCTGCTGTCAAGCGTGATGTTCTTTCAGAGTGTCTCTCTGATTCAGAACAGGAAGATTATGAGGGGGAGGAAGAAGAAGCTGAGTCTGATGATGACGATCAGGTAACTGACCAAAGTCAGGAACAGGAGGAGGTATCGGTAGTTTCTCCACAAGTTGTAAAAAGGGAGGCCAAAAGCGAGCCTAGTTCTCCTGTGAGTGTAATGGAGAGGATTCGAAAACGTTTTAAGTCAGAGGGGGAATCCCGTGATGCTGAGGACACATTTCCTGGTGGCAGTGAGTCAGAGGTAACATCTGAGTTTATGCCCAGAAGGTCTAGTCGCACAACAAAGGGCATTCCACCTGAAAGATACCAGGCAACATGTGCGTGGGCGAGATTCGCACAGTGTGATTCTGGGAGTGTTGAAAGGGTTCAACAGGTGCCTGGGAAAGATGCTGGGAAGGAGCACAAGGCAAAGGGTAAGGTGTTGAGCTCAAAAAGGTCTTGTCAGAAGGTGCAGCAAGGGGGGGTGTTGAGGTTGGAACTTAACGGGTTAAGTTCTTCCCATGATGCCACACCATTCTGACGTCAATTTTGGAAGCTTGGGAGGAGCTTGGGAAGAGTATGCCAGTCCCACTCGGTACTTTGTGGGGGAAGGATGCAGTTTTGTCATGGCTGCAAATAGTCCTGGAAATTCCTGAGAAATGTTGGAATAAAAGCTGTAAATAGACAAACCTGGACTGTGTGTGTTTGTCTGGAAGCCAAGCTACATGACAGTTTTACACCGCTGTGTAATCTCTGCTACGGCGTGACTGAGAGATCGGAGCAGAGCGTGCGGCAGGAGAAGTGTGCCGGGCAGTAAAGAGCTAATTGAGGATCGTAAATCAATTAGCGGGGGTCGCGCCAGATCAAACAAATTGCACAGGTTATGGGTAACCTAAATCACCTATCGTAAAACTGTCACGGAAGAGCTGCCGGGAGCTGAGAAATCTGCGGTGTCTAGCAGAGGAGCACGGGAGCAAGCAAGCAAGCAAGCTGAAAGACGCTGTTGCTGAATGCTGTGGAGCTGTGAGCTGAGAGCAGCAAGGAAACGTTTCTCCACGCCAGAAGAGCTAGTGCTTTTGTAAGTACAGCTTGGGGCCCATTTGGGAGAGCGTGAGAACATGGCAGATGGCCAGGAGGTGATTCAAGCTCCGTTTGAACAGCTTGAGGAACTCACCGCCCAAGCGTGGAATACCTGGGCAAGATGGGTGAGAGCGTGGTTTATAGCCACGGAGGTTTGGGACATTTCCCAGAGGGAACCAGTGCAACTGGTGGACAGAGATGCAGGAAGGCTGAAGTCTGTTTCTCTGGAGGAGAAAATGCAGAGGGAGAAAGCTATGAGAGCTGAGGTCTGCATGTTGAGAGCAGGTGTTCATGCAAATTTGCAACATCACCTGGATGGCGTTAAATCTGCATGTGAGGCCTGGAGTGTGCTGAAACGTCTGTGTGAAGGCTCAGCAGGAGGCCTAGGGCAGATGGAAGCTGAAAGCCTAGAGATGGCTGGAGCCCCTGTTCCTGATGATTTAGCCTCAAGGAGTGCTAGTGAGCAAGTCGGGGGGGCGGAAAGTTCCAAAGGCAAGTTTGAAAAGTTTTCCACTGAATCTGCTGGAATGGAGCGGCAGTTCAGGGGGGGCGGATCTGGCAAGGAGTGCTTTTCCGGAAGAAGGAGAAGGAGGGCCAGGCCAGCTGGGAGGCGCACCAAGCAGTGTTTTTCCACTGGGTTTCGTTGGTGCTACGTGTGTGGATCTCACGGTCATTTCAAAAGAGACTGCCCACAGAGAGCAGCTGCACAGGAAGGCTTCAAGGACACCTTCCATGGGAACCAGTCTGGAAGGGGAGGTCAGCGTGGGAACGCAAGAGAAGGACGTGGAAAACAACGTCAGGAGACTTATCAGATCACGGCTAGTCTGGCGTTGGCTGAAGACAGCCGTGGGACAAGCCAAGAGCTAAGTTTTGTTATTGACTCTGCAGCTAATCGCAATTTGATTCCAGAGACACCTGCTGTCGAGAGGTGGAACTGCACGGCAATTCCTGCCGGGAAAACTGTACTGTTTGCAAATGGACAGAAAAGAAATATGACTAATGCTGTAAATTTGCATTTTTGTATTTTACAGGAAACGTTGGAGTGTTGTACTGTTCCTGGGATGCAACACTGTCTTTTATCTGTGCCTTATTTACTGAAAAAGGGATTTACGGTTTGTTTTCAGGGTGATGTGTGCACAATCTCCAAAGGAGGGAGGATGCTTGCCAAGGTTAAAAAAGGGCAGAATGATCTCTTCATTCTTAAAACGTCTCTGGAGGGTGGTGGGAAGGTTGAGAAAGCACAAGCACTGCGTGCTACAATTCCCAATCATGATTCATGCGTACATGCTTGGCATACACGAACAGCTCATAGTTCTCTTGAAGAACTACAGGTGCTGCCGGAAGTTTCCAATGGTTGTAAGATCTCAGAATGTGGACATGCTGTAAGTTGTGAAACTTGCAAACTGGCAAAGGTAAAAGGATGCAGTTATCCAAAGGTTGAAAGGATAACAACAAGGCCTTTTGAACTGGTTCACATAGATTTGTGGGGTCCTGTGAAGGAACCAAGTCTGGGAGGGTCAAGGTTTCTGCTCTCGATGCAGGAGGATTTTACTCAGAATTCCTGGATACATGGCCTCAAATCCAAGGATGATGCAGCACAGCTGATCAAAGGGTGGATTGAGGGGGTGGAACAAAGGTTTTCCACCAAAGTGCAAGCTGTCACAAGTGACAGAGGAGCTGAGTTTACAGGTTCTGCTTTGCAGAAGTACTTTCACAAGAAAGGGATACGTCACACAGTGACTTCACCCAATCAGGGGGGGGTGGCAGAGCGGAAGTGTCAGGCTCTGGTTAAAACTGCACAGGTGTTGCTGGAAGACTCTGGGTTACCTCCAAGATTTTGGCTGGAGGCAATCAAGTATGTAAGCTTCACCTGGAATCGCACCTACAATTCCATGGTAGGGGACACACCGTTTGGGTTGTTGCATGGCAGGAAACCCCAGATTCATTTTTTGCGTATGTTCGGGTCACGTGCGTCTGTGCCGGTACCTGCTGCTTTGCAGGGGCCAGACGGATCCAAGTTCCGAAAAATGATCTTCTGTGGGTATGAGCCAACAGCGAGTGCATGGAGGTTTGCATTTCCATCAGGTGATCAGAGTAAGTTACTGATCAGTAAACACGCTGAGTTCTATGAGCAGGATAAAAAGACACAAGCTGCTGTCAAGCGTGATGTTCTTTCAGAGTGTCTCTCTGATTCAGAACAGGAAGATTATGAGGGGGAGGAAGAAGAAGCTGAGTCTGATGATGACGATCAGGTAACTGACCAAAGTCAGGAACAGGAGGAGGTATCGGTAGTTTCTCCACAAGTTGTAAAAAGGGAGGCCAAAAGCGAGCCTAGTTCTCCTGTGAGTGTAATGGAGAGGATTCGAAAACGTTTTAAGTCAGAGGGGGAATCCCGTGATGCTGAGGACACATTTCCTGGTGGCAGTGAGTCAGAGGTAACATCTGAGTTTATGCCCAGAAGGTCTAGTCGCACAACAAAGGGCATTCCACCTGAAAGATACCAGGCAACATGTGCGTGGGCGAGATTCGCACAGTGTGATTCTGGGAGTGTTGAAAGGGTTCAACAGGTGCCTGGGAAAGATGCTGGGAAGGAGCACAAGGCAAAGGGTAAGGTGTTGAGCTCAAAAAGGTCTTGTCAGAAGGTGCAGCAAGGGGGGGTGTTGAGGTTGGAACTTAACGGGTTAAGTTCTTCCCATGATGCCACACCATTCTGACGTCAATTTTGGAAGCTTGGGAGGAGCTTGGGAAGAGTATGCCAGTCCCACTCGGTACTTTGTGGGGGAAGGATGCAGTTTTGTCATGGCTGCAAATAGTCCTGGAAATTCCTGAGAAATGTTGGAATAAAAGCTGTAAATAGACAAACCTGGACTGTGTGTGTTTGTCTGGAAGCCAAGCTACATGACAGTTTTACACCGCTGTGTAATCTCTGCTACGGCGTGACTGAGAGATCGGAGCAGAGCGTGCGGCAGGAGAAGTGTGCCGGGCAGTAAAGAGCTAATTGAGGATCGTAAATCAATTAGCGGGGGTCGCGCCAGATCAAACAAATTGCACAGGTTATGGGTAACCTAAATCACCTATCGTAAAACTGTCACGGAAGAGCTGCCGGGAGCTGAGAAATCTGCGGTGTCTAGCAGAGGAGCACGGGAGCAAGCAAGCAAGCAAGCTGAAAGAGAGAGGGAGCAACCAGGCTGAGATTGCTCAGTAGGTAGAGCTTGATAGGGCAGCTGCATGAATTCACTTATGAAGCTTTCAGAAATTTCTGCTATTCCAGCTGGGCTAGGATAAAAATGGTTAAAGCAAAGGAGCAGCATGAATTAAATTGAGGGAAGGGAACCTGGTGCTGTACACTCCCCTGAGCACTTCTTCATTTGTAACAAATAAACCCACCCCTGCTTTATATGCAGAGAGGGCAGAAATGTCGATGGCTGCCTTGCTGACCCCTGTCCTCTCTCCTTTGGCCCCGAGTGTGCCTTAGCCAGCAATGCTTCTCTTATACCTGTTTCCAGACCCCTGTTGTCTGCCTCCAGCCTGATTTCAGGAGGGGGGTTGTTGTTGTTGTTGTTGTTATCTTCTTAAATGGGCATGAATAATACAAAGTTGCATGCAAAATGTTATGTCAGAGGATGGAGTGAGAGCTAAAGCAAAAAAGTCTAATCTAAAACCAAGCGAGGAAACAGAGAGAGGGAGTATCTGGAGAAGAAATTTTGTCACTGTGAACATCTTCAAGATGAAAAACTGTACACACAACAAGCAAAAGCATTTGAATTCACAGCTATTAGGAAAGGATTTCTGGACTTTTACAAACATTTATATAACAATAGAGAAAAGAACAATATGAGGAAAATAGAAAGATTTCTAAAGGAAAAAAGAGTGCAAAAGATCCCGACAGATAAGAAAGATCGACTTAATGCCCCAATTGTGAATGAGGAAATAAGCGAAATAATAAAAGAACTGAAAAAAGGGAAGGCACCAGGGCCAGATGGTTTAACATCCAGTTATTATAAAGAATTAAGACATGTTCTAATACTACCGTTAAAGGAAGTTATGAACAACATATTGCAACAACAGGATATACCAGGAACGTGGAAAGAAGCCTTTATTACACTTATTCCCAAGCAAGATTCTGATTTGACACAAGTAAAGAATTACAGGCCAATATCTCTGTTGAACATAGATTATAAGATTTTTGCTGGAATACTAGCAAAAAGACTAAAGAAGATACTGCAGGAGGTAATACATACAGACCAGGCAGGCTTCCTTCCGAACAGACAGATGAAAGACAATGTTAGGAACATAATAAATATTTTGGAATTTCTGTCTGTAAGGAATGAGAAGCAAGCCTTACTGATGTTTGTAGACGCCGAGAAGGCCTTCGATAACATCTCATGGGAATTTATGTTAAAGAACTTAGAAATGATGGATGTGGGGAATGAATTTTATAACGGGATAAGGGCAATTTATTCGGAACAGAGAGCCAAACTAATTGTGAATAATGTACATACCGAAGAATTTAAGATATCAAAAGGTACCAGACAGGGGTGCCCCCTTTCGCCGTTATTATTTCTAACAGTCCTGGAAGTCCTTTTAGGCTCGGTAAGGAACAATGATAAAATAAAGGGGGTGACAGTTGGCAAAAATGAGTATAAGATTAAAGCCTTTGCCGACGACATAGTAATAACGATTGAAGAACCCATAAGTAGTTTAAATGAAGTATTGGAGGAAATAGACCAGTTTGGTAAAGTGGCCGGATTCTCACTAAACAAAAAGAAAACAAAAATATTGGTCAAGAATATGGATCAGAGTCTAGTGGAAGAACTGAAACGTGAATCCGGGATTGATGTGACAAAAAAAGTAAAATACCTGGGAATTTGGTTGACCTCAAAAAATATTGATTTATATGAGAACAACTATATTCAAGTGTGGAAGGGAATTAAGAAGGATTTGGAAACCTGGGGCAGAATGAAACTGTCCTTTTGGGGCAGAATATCAACTATCAAAATGTGCGTGCTCCCTAAGATGATATTTTTGTTTCAAATGATCCCTATAATTAGGGGAATAAGCGTGTTTAAAGAGTGGCAAAGAACGCTCTCAAGATATATCTGGCAGGGCAAGAAACCCAGAATACAACTTAAACTGCTGACAGATGCCAAGGAAAGAGGTGGTTTTGCCCTGCCAGATTTAAAGTTATACTATGAGGCGGCTTCCCTATGTTGGCTAAAGGAGTGGATAAAACTAAAGAACAACAAATTATTAGATCTAGAGGGCCATGATAATAGGTTCGGATGGCACGCCTATTTGTGGTTGGAGAAAAAGAAAGCCCACAAAGGTTTCAGCAACCATATTATAAGAGGTTCTTTAATAGAGGTCTGGGAAAGGTACAAAAATATTTTGGAATTTAAAACCCCGCACTGGTTGTCACCACTAGAGATGATGTCAGTAAAAAAGATCAATATGAGACCAAATTGGACAACATATGGTGAATTGGTAGTGAGAGAGGGGGAGAAATGGAAAATGAAGCCATACGAACAGGTTAAGGACCAGGTCTATGATTGGATGCAATACTTCCAGGCAAATGCATTATTTAACAAAGATCTTAAGGAAAAAGGTTATGCAGAAAAAGTGTCCAAATTCCAATCAGAGATAATTGATAGTGATGTTAAGATAATCTCAAAAATGTATAAATTACTTTTAGAATGGCAAACAATGGACGAGGAGATCAAGTCGGTCATGATTAAATGGGCCAGAGACTTTGGTTACAGTATACAATTAGAGGAATGGGAAAAGGTATGGAACGATAATATGAAATTTACCGCATGTACGGCACTAAAGGAAAACACAATGAAGATGGTGTATAGGTGGTATATTACACCGGTGAAATTAGCAAAGATGTACAAGACATGTAACAGGTGCTGGAAGTGCAAAGAAAAAGAGGGATCTCTATTTCATATGTGGTGGGACTGTGGGAAGGTGAGGGGATTCTGGGAATTGATTTATTGTGAGCTGAAAAAGATGTTTAAATATTCATTCGTAAAGAAGCCAGAATCCTTCCTATTAGGTATAACAGGAAGAGAGATAAAAAGACAGGATTATAAATTGTTCCAATACGCTGTCACAGCGGCGAGAATACTGATGGCCCAGAGGTGGAGACAGGAGGAATTGCCGACCTTGAGTGAATGGAGGATGAAACTCATAGAATACGCAGAATTGGACAAAATGACCGGGAGAATAAGATACCAAAAAGATCAAAAATTTAGTGAGGACTGGGGAAAGTTTGCGGCATATCTGGAAACTACATGTGATCAACAAACAACGCTAGTGGGGTTTAAAGAGACTTTGTAATATTGTAAGGTATATTGCATAACAGAACCAGAGAGACGTAAGATAATGACAGAATAGCAATATTATATAGAAAATGCGGAAGAATAAGAAAAATGGATGGCTGCGGGAAGTGTTGGTGGAGGTTCAAAAACTGTAAATATGTAATCATGGTTGTAATCAATATAAGCAAAAAGAAAATTGAATAAAAATTATTCATAAAAAAATAAAAAAAAATAAAAAAAAAAAAGAATTCACAGCAGGTCTCCCGAGATCAAGTTGTGAATTTCTGAAAGCGAACGCCTGATCAAAATTTTAAATATGGTAATAAAGAAGACACTCATAATTAAGAAGGCAAAAACAATTAGAGGATCTTTGTTTTATGGAAGTTAGAAGTTTTCACAGTAACATCATCATTCTTCACCCCCCAAAATTATTGACACTCCACATTCAGTTGTATTAAAATGAACTACGGACAGCAATAGGCTGAGTTGTAGCTGCTTTTCTTTTCTTTTTTTCTTTTCTTTTCTTTCCTTTTCAGTTCTAACTTAGTTCAAGATGAGCTCAGTTAGGCCAGTGCTTCCTCACAACACTTGTGCTCCAATGAAGATTGAGCTATAAATATTTTAAATATTGCCCTTCGCGGGGGCACAGGACTCCCATGCTTGAAACAAGAGGTATGTTCAGCTGGCCAGTATTTTCGAATTATAATGCAAGCCTCAGAATAGCTGTGCCTACTGAAATTCCCGCTTTTACGCTGCTCTGTGCAAATGGAGCCTTTTAATCATTTAAGGCTTCTTCATTTGGTGAGTGCCAATTCTTTTGAGGAGCTGCCTCCCCCTCTCCCTTTCCCAGTGGCGTAGCGTGGGTTGTCAGCACCCGGGGCAAGGCAAGTAATTTGCGCCCCCTAACCCGTGGATTTTAGCACTCAAGTTTCTCCGCACCGCACCGCACGCTTGGCACCCCCCCCCCTCCACAGTGGGCGGCGACCCGGCGGCTCGGATCGGATTCGCACAGCCAGCACTGCAGTGAGAGAGAGAGAGTGAGCCAGGAAGGGGCAGAGAGCTGCGAGTGCAAGCGTGCCTCCCCGATGTTGCGCCCGGTGCGGCCGGGCCCCCTCCCCATGCTACGCCACTGCCCTTTCCCTCCCCCAATCTCCTCTAGGCCCTCCTTGAATCTTGCTCAGCATGATCCTGCCTTCCCAGGAAGAGGCTGCTTTGCTTTTGCTGTGATAAGGGTTGTTTTCTGCTCAAACATTCCATGGGCAACTACTATACTGCTGATTTTCCCACCCCTACTCCCAGTTTTGATAATGTGCATTGACTCTCTGAGATTCCTCTCTCCTAAAGTCCTGCGGTCCTTCATTTTTCACCTGGAGTGACTGAGAAAAGTTCAAGCCTGATTCAATATTTTGACAGGGAGGGGGGAATCTTAAGATTTTAAAAGGAGCCCAGGCTCCATTTACTTTTCGTAGGAAGCCATTGAAAAGTTAACATTGGCAGAAATATCTACGTATCTAAGATTTACTAGTGCCTATATTTGCATAAGTGGCTTCCTCGACTAAGATGTCAAGAAAATCTGTAACCTGGGAAAGTCAACTGTTTGTCTGACACATCTGATTCTATAAGCAAATAGTTTTCACATATATGCTTTTGCTTCAAATACTATGTCCACTGTCTGAGGGCACTTCCAGGCTGTCACTGTTTTCAAGTGGGATATACGGGCAAGTTTAAATTTCACAGAGTAGAAAATTTCCAGCTAAAAAAAATAAAATAAAAATAGCAGCTCCCAATATCTCTCTAAGAGGAAACAGCTTGAAATGAATGGGTCTTTAGAGTGTGTTGAAGGCCTGAATTGATTATACATATTGGAGTCAGGGTACATCCCACAGTTGTGGGGCCACACCTGAAAAGGCTCTGCCACTCATGTCTGCCAGTCTAGTTGCTCCCTCTGGCAGGCACACAAATAGGAGATTAAAAGCTGGTTTCAAAGTGTAATCATGCTTTTTCCTTTGAAGTATATTGCTGATAGTGTACCTAAGCAATATGCAAAACTATATATGCATGGTTACTGGGGCTAGAGTTGAATGCACTAGATCAGAGGTAGGGAATCTCAGATCTAGGGGACAAATTGGGCCTACCAGGCTTCTCTATCTGGCTCTGAAATCTTTCCTCAGGCCACACACTGCCTTAAGCCACACTTCTAGTTCGTGATGCATCACATCTGCCTTGAGTGTTTTTGTCTGGCTAAAATGTGTCATTGAACACCTATAATGCCTTTGTTTGCTAGGACGGATGACAGAAGCTGCATACACATCACACATTTTTTTAAAAACACCCCCCCCCCAAAAAAAATCAAAAAATCTGGGTGCTGTAGTTTGTCCCTCAGAGAACTACAATCCCCAGCACCCTTAACAAATCTCAGTTCCCAGGATTCATGGTCAGGGTGCTTTAAATATATGGGATGAAAATGTGTGTTGAAGCTAGCCTACTGTGCAAATATAAATATTACATTTGCTGCCCCACCTCCTTTTGTCTCTGGCTCTGCCCACCACTAGATACCAAAAGCAAACAAAAATGCAAACAAAGGGATGCTGAGACAAAATGTGAGAACATGTGGCAATGTAAAAAAAAAAACAATGTTGTGTTGAGGAAATGAGATAAAGATGGTGTTGTGGTGGTGGTGGTGGTGATATAGTCTACCTTTCTTTATAAATGTGTTTTAACTGTTTTTTATTCTTAATTTTAAAATGTTGCAACCTGCCCTGAGACCTGCTGGTGAAGGGCAGATAATATTTTTAAAATAAAATAAAAATACTAATAAGACATGCAACAAGTTAAACAGATTAGCAAATAATGAAACAAAACATATAATAGTGGGAAGAAGCAGGGGAAATAGCAATACAGTGGTACCTCGGGTTAAGTACTTAATTCGTTCCGGAGGTCCGTTCTTAACCTGAAACTGTTCTTAACCTGAAGCACCACTTTAGCTAATGGGGCCTCCCGCTGCTGCCACGCCGCCAGAGCACGATTTCTGTTCTCATCCTGAAGCAATTTCTGGGTTAGCGGAGTCTGTAACCTGAAGCGTATGTAACCCGAGGTACCACTGTACCCACAAAATACAAGTTTACCCCACAAAATACAAGTTTCCCCCTGGTGCTGGAAGACATGGAGTGCTGAGAGTAGGCAGTGCCACCATTGAGAAAACAGCTCTCCTGGGAACAGGAGGACTTCAGGTGTTAATTGGGCACTCAAGGGGATGGATACGGACAGGGAGAGACAGTTCTTCCAAGTAAAGGTAAAGGTAAAGGTACCCCTGCCCGAATGGGCCAGTCTTGACAGACTCTGGGGTTTGTGCGCCCATCTCACATCTATAGGCCGGGGGCCAGCGCTGTCCGGAGACACTTCCGGGTCACGTGGCCAGCGTGACAACGCTGCTCTGGCGAGCCAGAGCCGCACACGGAACGCCGTTTACCTTCCCGCTGTTAAGCGGTACCTATTTATCTACTTGCACCCGGGGGTGCTTTCGAACTGCTAGGTTGGCAGGCGCTGGGACCGAGCAGCGGGAGCGCACCCCGCCGCGGGGATTCGAACCGCCGACCTTTCGATCAGCAAGCCCTAGGCGCTGAGGCTTTAACCCACAGCGCCACCCGCGTCCCTGTCAGCTTGGGCTGTCAGCAAGGGGATGGATACGGACAGGGAGAGACAGCTCTTCCAAGTACCTAGGCCCAAAGCTGACCAGGACTTTATAGGTAAAAGCCACCATCCTGAACTGAGCCTGAAAACTAATAGATAACCGGGACAAGTATTTTGGAACAGCTGAGGTTCCTGGGTGTGTCTCCCGGCTGCAGGGAAGCCTCGGACCATCGGCTGGGTGAGGACTGCAGGGCCTGCTCCCTTCCAGGGCCTGCTCCCTTCCAGGGCCTTCTCCAACTGGCCCAGGGGGCGTGGCCCAGGCCCTTTCTCCCGGCTATAAAGGGACTCCTGCTGCAGGGAAGCCTCGGACCATCGGCTGGGTGAGGACTGCAGGGCCTGCTCCCTTCCAGGGCCTTCTCCAACTGGCCCAGGGGGCGTGGCCCAGGCCCTTTCTCCCGGCTATAAAGGGACTCCTGCTGCAGGGAAGCCTCGGACCATCGGCTGGGTGAGGACTGCAGGGCCTGCTCCCTTCCAGGGCCTTCTCCAACTGGCCCAGGGGGCGTGGCCCAGGCCCTTATTTGGAACAAACTTTTGGGGAAGCTGGGAAGTGTTCTGCAATTGCTTCCCTGTTCCAATGTGTTTTAAAATGTCCTCAAGCAGTCGGTGGCAATTTAAATTTGTATTTCTTTTTTTCCTTTTTTCTCTTGCTGGGGGTGGGTGGGTGTAATGGATATTTCGTTGGGGATTAATTTTAGTATAATTGCTCTGTTTTTATTTTCTGTTGTTTTATTGGTTCTGTATAGTGTGTGTTTTGTTTTTAAGGGGCGGGATCAGGGCTGCCTGGGAGTGAGGCCCCAGCCAACACGATGGCTGGGACAAGTTCCACAGGGGGGGAAGCACTGGGACATCCGATCTCGGTGATCATGGGCAGGAGGCGGAGTTACGCTAAGACCAGACCATGTCATTACCGAGGAGGCAGGTTTAGTCGTTGTTTGAAGACTATCCCTGCCTCCGGGTCTGGCCTTGACCAGATGGATACTGGAATCAACAGGGGAAACCCACATAACCTGAAGGTGTTGCTGTGTAATGCCAGGTCAATGGTGAATAAAACCACTGCCATCCACGACCTGATTGTGGATGGAGGATTTGACCTGGCTTGTGTGACAGAGACCTGGTTGAATGAGACAGATGGGCCCGTCCTTGCTGCCGCTTGCCCACCAGGTTTCTCTTACGCACAGCAACCCAGGTTATGTGGGCGGGGAGGGGGGGTTGCAGTGATTTTTAGGAAGTCATTAGTCTGCACCAGGCGTCCTACTGGGAAGACCCAGTTTTCTGAGTGCATGTTCTGGAAGTTGGGCAATAGGGGCAGTACAGGATTCCTTTTGGTGTACCGACCTCCCCGCTGCACCAAGGATTCCCTGTCCGAGCTGCTTCAGGTCGTGGCGGATGTTCTCCTGGAGACACCTAGTTTGGTTGTCCTAGGGGATTTTAACATCCACGCCAACACGACCTTACAAGGGGCCGCTCGGGACTTCGTGGAAAGCATGGCCTCCATGGGGCTGTCCCTGAATAAGTTGGGCCCAACTCATAGTCATGGACATGCCTTAGACCTGGTATTCACCTCTAGCGACGTGGGTGATCTGACACTAAGTAAAAATGAAACCAAAGAAGTGCCATGGTCAGATCACTTCCTGGTGCAACTGGACTTCTCCGCGACCCTTCCCCTCTGCAGGGAGGTGGGACCAATTCGGATGGTCCGCCCCCGCCACTTAATGGATCCAAATGGTTTCCAGAGAGTGGTAGGGGATGCTTTATCCCATGTTGATGGCCTTTCAGCTGATTCCCTGGTGGCCCGCTGGAATGCGGAGTTAACCAGGGCTATCGACTGTCTGGCTCCGAAGCGCCCTCTCCGATTGCATGGAGCCCGGACAGCCCCGTGGTTTTCTTCGGAGCTGAGGGCTATGAAACAATCGCTGAGACGGCTAGAGCGTCGGTGGCAGAAAACTCACTCCGAATCTGACCGGACACAGGTTAGAGCTCAACGTCGAGCCTACCAAGTGGCGATAGCGACGGCGAAGAAGACTTTCTTCACCGCCTCTATTGCATCTGCAGAAAATAGTAGCAGGAGACTCTTTCAGGTGGTCCGCAATTTAACGGAACCACCTTTACCATCGGGGCCTTGTAAAGACCCCAAGATCTCCTGCAACGATTTTGCAAAGTTTTTTGCAGATAAAATCACTCATATTCGGAAGGAGCTAGACGCCACCGTGGGAGCAGGGCTGGGGCGGGAGAGTGCTAGAGCCCTGTCTGGTCAAGTTGCATGGAATCAATTTCAATCCGTTACCCCCGAGGATGTGGACAGGCTGCTTGGACGAGTGAAACCAACCACCTGTCTCCTTGATCCTTGCCCATCCTGGCTTATAAAAGCTAGCCGGGAAGGGCTGGGCGATGGGCTCTGCGGGGTGGTGAATGCTTCCCTCTGTGAGGGAACATTCCCAGATCCGCTGAAAGAGGCGGTCATTAAACCGCTTCTTAAAAAACCATCTTTAGACCCGGCCAGTATGGCCAACTATCGCCCAGTCTCAAATCTTCCATTCTTGGGCAAGGTGATTGAGCGTGTGGTTGCTGAACAACTCCAGGCACGCCTGGAGGATGCGGACCATTTGGATCCCTTCCAATCAGGGTTCAGGCCTCATCATGGGACTGAAACTGCCTTGGTCGCACTGGTTGATGATCTCCGGCGAGCTAGGGACAAAGGTGAGAGTTGTTTCCTAGTTCTGCTGGATCTCTCAGCGGCCTTTGATACAATCGACCATAACATCCTTCTGGACCGTCTAGAGGGGTTGGGAGCTGGGGGCACTGTTATACAGTGGTTTCGCTCCTTTCTCCTGGGCCGTGTTCAGAAAGTGGTGGTGGGGGATGAGTGTTCAGACCCTTGGGCCCTCACTTGTGGGGTGCCTCAGGGTTCCGTCCTCTCCCCCATGCTTTTTAACATCTATATGAAGCCGCTGGGAGAGATCATCAGGGGGTTTGGACTGGGTGTCCATCAATATGCAGATGATACCCAGCTCTACCTTTCTTTCAAATCAGAACCAGTGAAGGCGGTGAAGGTCCTGTGTGAGTGCCTGGAGGCGGTTGGAGGATGGATGGCGGCTAATGGATTGAAGTTGAATCCTGACAAGACAGAAGTACTGTTTTTGGGGGACAGGGTGCGGGCTGGTGTGGAGGACTCCCTGGTCCTGAATGGGGTAACTGTGCCCCTGAAGGACCAGGTGCGTAGCCTGGGAGTCATTTTGGACTCACAGCTGTCCATGGAGGCTCAGGTCAATTCTGTATCCAGGGCAGCTGTCTACCAACTCCACCTGGTACGCAGGCTGAGACCCAACCTGCCCGCAGACTGTCTGGCCAGAGTGGTGCATGCTCTAGTTATCTCCCGCTTGGACTACTGCAATGCGCTCTACGTGGGGCTACCTTTGAAGGTGACTCGGAAACTACAACTAATCCAGAATGCGGCAGCTAGACTGGTGACTGGGGGCGGCCGCCGAGACCACATAACACCGGTCTTGAAAGACCTACATTGGCTCCCAGTACGTTTCCGAGCACAATTCAAAGTGTTGGTGTTGACCTTTAAAGCCCTAAACGGCTTCGGCCCAGTATACCTGAAGGAGCGTCTCCACCCCCATCGTTCTGCCCGGACACTGAGGTCCAGCGCCGAGGGCCTTCTGGCGGTTCCCTCATTGCGAGAAGCGAAGCTACAGGGAACCAGGCAGAGGGCCTTTTCGGTGGTGGCGCCCGCCCTGTGGAATGCCCTCCCATCGGATGTCAAGGTGATGGACAACTACCTGACATTCAGAAAACATCTTAAGGCGGCCCTATTCAGGGAAGCTTTTAATGTATGATATTTTAGTGTTTTTTGGTTTCTGTGGAAGCCGCCCAGAGTGGCTGGGGAAACCCAGCCAGATGGGCGGGGTACAAATAATAAATTATTATTATTATTATTATAGGGTAGCCGCATGAAGAGTGCATTGCACTACTCAAGCCAGGAAGCTACTAAGACATGGATAAGTGCGAACAGATCTGACCTCTCCAAGAAGGATGCAGCTGGCATGCCAACTGCAATGGAATCCAAAGCATGAACCCGCTTTTCACTATATCTGTCCTTCCATAACAACAAGGCGTCCAAGTCATGTGGCCTGAGCTTTATATAAATCCTTTAGATAGTGCTTTCCTTGGGCTGATCCTGTCTGGCAGGATAACAAACATCTCCTGAAGTTTACACCTTTGAAAGTTACTTCCACAGGGGAAACAATGTGTTAAGTATCATATGCTGTGCATGCATGAAACACAAGGAAACCCAAAACACACACACACACAGAGAGAGAGAGAGAGAGAGAGAGAGAGAGAGAGAGAGCTGGCTGGTTGCTCACATGCTTTCTACTCTGTCATTACTACCCCAGAACGCAACATAAAAATGGACAGTTTGAGACATGCTTTTGCCTGGGTAAACTCTGCCTGTTACTTTCCAGAATGGAACCTGCTCCATTGGCATGTAGAATAATGCTATGCTCTTTATATGTAAGTTACTGAAATGGGTTTTAGTATGTATATCATCAAATGTAAAAGCTAATTAGAATATACTGGTAGCTGTAAAAGCTTATTTCTCTCGCTTGCTTTATGTTGAACCATTTAATAAAGTTGACTGGCTTGGTGCTAGCTTAGGATTGGTCTCACCCATGCAGCTAACCAGCTTGTATTTGTGCTATAGATTTGTAAGAAGCAATAAATGGGAATAACAAGGCTGAGTATGGCTGACAGCACCAACAGTCTTGAAAAGTGTTATTTCCCTATATTCAGAAAGTCCCATAGATCTGAATAGCTTTGGGCTTCAAAGCCAGGGAGAGCTCAGAGTGGTGGCAGCAGTTGAATATTAAAGAGATATTCTACCCCGGAGAACCTACCAGTTTTTCACACCAGTTTAAGCTGGTGAAAGACACTCCTAGTCACTGCTGCCACCTGAGTTTGTAGAGGAAGAGTGGAGAATCTGTAGACCTCCAGAAGTTGTTAGGCTCCAACTCCCATCAGCCCCAGCTAGCATGGCCCAATAGGGATGATGGGAGTTGTAGTCCAACAGCATCGGGAGGGCCTAAGCATCCCCACCCCCATACTAGAAGCAGTGCCATATTAAGGAGAACCCGCAGGCTGTAAAACTGGTTATTCAGGAAGAATGCAGCCCCATTCAGTTTGATGCCACATTCTGGAATCAGAAACTCCCACAAAGATCAGTACTTCCATGTTATCTTTTTGTTGCTCCCCATCTGGTCCCTCAACGCCATCTCACAACTATTCAGGCTTCCACTACCTCCCTAAATTCAGCTGAAAATGAGAGATATTGCTGGGTGTTATCTGCATACCAATGACTCTTCAGACCAAACTGCCTGATTATTTCAATCAAAAGCTGTCTGGAGAGACATCTGTGGTACCCCATTGGCCAAAAGGCAGAGTTGTAGTCCCTCAACACGACTTTCAGGCCCTATGGTCACAGAAGAACTAGAGCCATGTCAACATAGTGACCTAAATCCCATCCTCATCATATGGTCCAGAAGGATACCATGGCTGATGCCACTGAGAGAGCTAGGAGAATCAACGTGGTCACACACTCCCTGTTCATCTCATAGAATGAGTTATCGACTAGGGCAGCCAAGGCGGTTTCTGTTCCAAAACTGGGCCTGAAAGCTGACAGGAGGTGTGCCACCATTATATGCTTAAGCATATTGCCTAAGAATTGAATATTAACAATTTGGTAGTAATTCACCAATTCAGAACGGTCCAAAAATGTGTCGTTCCCCCCTTTTCTTAAGTTCTGCTGTAATCTGCCCAACTCCCTCTACCACCTCTGAACTCAAAAGCAGCACTGTGCAGCTGCCTCTTTCTCTTTTTCTGGGAAGTTACATAATTAACCATTTAATTTCTGTTTGTTATACTCTTCCAATACAACGTTTATCTTCTGAGAAATAAGCTTATCTTGGTTGCTTTCTGAGTATCTTACTAGAGCATTCTTGTACCCAAACGAAGCATTATTAATGCTTAAAAATGCTAGCTGAGCCATGATAAAAGGAAGTTGTAGACAACTTAAGTCCATGTCAGCAATTTTATCTGTAAAGTGTTTTGAAAATTGGTTGAAGCTAGCTTCCGGGAATTCCATCCTCTCCTGTGGAGGCCCAGCTCTAAAACAGGTTTCTCCCTGCTTAGAATAGCTCTGCTGGGTGACACTGAGCAAATGGGATGGTTGGAGGAAACTGTTTGCTGCCATTTCATTGCAAAGACGTTCTAGTCTGTGTTTGGTCCTCCACTGTCATTTGTCCAATGCCACTCTAACCCTTGGCTCTCTTCTACAACACTTCTAGCTCCATAGTAAACCAAAGAGCCATTTGTTTGAACTCTACTAAAAATGAGAGATATTTAGGAGATATGGTGTTGGCTGTCCAAGCCTTCTGTGCCTTCCAGAGACTAATGAGATCATCAACAGAAGAGTCGGTCATGGTGGTAGGAAATTCTCTTAGCAGTGGCGGACTTTGGGCTCACGAATTTCAGTGGCAACTTGTGTAACACTAGAATTCGGTCCCCCTTCCCCGGCCTCTCACGCTCCATTCTACAGCATTGTTGTGGGACCCCCTGCAGCAAGTACCAGTTGTACTACACTACTATACTACACTACTACACTAAACCCACCTCTGCTCTTAGCACCATTAAGAAGCTATTTGATTCTATCAGTTTCTGGGAGTCGACAGTTCTAACTGGTTTCTCACCACTGGCAGAGGGGGCTCATCAACGAAAGCTGCAGTGATCACATCAAGGGAATCAAACTAACAGTCCAGACAACCAGATAATTCTCTTTCTCTTTTTCCCCCCTGCCATATCATTTTCATTAATTTTACAATAATGCTTTCCATTGCAATCTCTCCTCTTATATTATACAATTTGGCTTTTTAGGGCCATGACTTCCTTCAAACCTTCCTTGTGATTTTCTATCTTTCATTTCACATTTCTGCATTTTCACTACTTAACCATTGCTTTCAAATCAACAGCATCAAAGCATCATATTTTCTTATTTTTCTCTGCAGTGATTTTTATACCTTTCCTTACAAAGTTTCTTGCAATCCTACCAACATGTTTGATTGATTACAATTGTTTGGACAACCAGATAATTCTCATCCTTCCTGCCCCATACAAAAAACAAACAAGCACACAAATCAATCAAGGGTAGGACCTGCCATATATTTGAAATTAGGTATCTGTTGGCGAAGGGTCATGGCTGTCATGGGAGCCTTGAAATACTGAATAACACCAGACTAGTGGGGCATTTCCACGAATGCTGGCATCTCCTGCAACAGTAAGTCTTGGGGGTTCCAATACTGCAGCTGAGATTACCTGCATCAATGGCGCCAGGTGCATATACTTGAAAATGGCAGGCTCTTGGACAAACTTTTACCTGAAAAGCGAAAGATGGAGCCCTTTAAAAGGTAACAAAATCTGGATACTTTTTATTAACTTTATAATGTTGATATTCTGCAGACAAATGTACAGTGGCGTCTTCGTGTGCTATCATTACCAAGGTATGATTAATGATTTAACGTTTTAAACTTTTAAAAATGCATAGACCACAAAGGGAAAATGGTGCAGCATAGAATCAGCATGATAAAAATAGATCATGCCACACTAACGTGATATCTATTTGCAGGGAAGGTATTAGAGGTGAAGCGGATACAAAGTGACTTGTCAGCTAGAGAGATCAGGCTTGCATGCCAAGGTTCTTGTCACTCACTGAACTTCTTATCTGAAATGGAGAGGAAAGTTTCTTCAGCGGATCACATTGGCCACTGTGGCCTGTGAGTCTGTGTGTTTCTCACCTACCTACCTTCCTTCCTTCCTTCCTTCCTTCCTTCCTTCCTTCCTTCCTTCCTTCCTTCCTCCCTCCCTCCCTCCCTCCCTCCTTCCTTCAGCATGTGGCATAACACATTTGCTTGAGCCATCTGGATTGATTTTACTATTCCTATACTGTATCTCGTTTTACAGGTATTTCATTTCCCTTTGCTCTCTTTGCAGCACTCTGTGATCAGAATGAGCCAAACTAGGCTGTGTTCTATTAGGTGGGCTCAATCTCTTAGGAGTGTGTGCGTATGTTTGTGTGCTCATGTGTGTACCCTTTATCAATAGGTGCTGTGTGAGCCACATCAGTGCCACTATCCCTCTCCAACTAACCCCCTGAGTTTACACCTCTTTCCCTCCCAGCTCCCATAGCCCCCACAGCTGGTCCCCGTCCTACCAACTTTCGCATCCCTCGCATATTTCACTAATGCAAATAATTGATTTATTTACTTACTGCCTTTATACCTCACCTGTTTCTCCAAGGAGCTCAGGGGGGTGTACATGGTTCTCCCCCTCCTCATTAAATCCCCACAATAACCCTATGAGGTGGGTTAGACTGAGAAGCAGTGACTGGCCCAAGGTCACCCAATGAGCTTCATGGCTGAGTGGGGATTTGAACCCTGATTTCCCAGGTCCTAGTCTGACGGTCCTTGCAGTACACCACACTGTCTCTCTATGTATGGTATCAAAGCCAGTGGCGGAGCTTCGTGCTCCGGCACTGGGGGGGGGGCGGAGATCAGACGGGCAGGACTGGCACGCGTCCTGGGGGCATGGTGCCCAGTGCGGGCAGGGGGGCAGCCACGATGGCAGCCCAGTGGGATCACGCTGCCAGGGGTGGTGTGCTCACCCCACACTCCTCTTCCTCCGCCAGTGATCAAAGCGACTATGCTGGCTGGGACTGGGCTGGTAGCAGCCACCATGGCGAGCAGGTGCACAGGGCAGGTGGCAGCTTTTGCTAAAGCAGGTGAGGCTAGTTCAGCCCACAACTGAAAGGCACTACAGTCGTGTATACTCCTTTCAGATGGTTGGGCTGAATCACCTTCAGACTCACTATATCACTGTTTTGACATTCTGTGGTTAATGCTGATCAAAGACGGAAAGGGGGAAAGGTTAAATCCCTGTTCATCTGAGCTCCCTTTGCCCCATCCTCAATTGCAGCGACACACTTTGCCCCACAGCAACCCAGTCCAGATGGCAAAATGCTTGTCATTCTAACCATTTTTCAGATTTTATGCAGCTGCTACCCGGCACTAAACCAGAGACCTGCTAAGCCTCTTCTACACCTAAACACCATCTGAAACAAATACATTTTTTATGCCCCAAAGTCAAACATTTTATGGCTTTTGAATCCCATACCAAAAAAGAAGTCATTTCAGCAGACATGTGGCCTGCAACTGGTGCAGAAAATAGCTGCGGATGTCTCTTGACACAGATTCATATTTTTATACTAAGGAAGGTATCCCAAATATTTTATTTTTAAAAAAGATTTATACAATGTCCTACAACAAAATAAACCAAGGGCTCTGTGTTAAATTTTTCTTTTGTTTAACTCTGCCAGCTTCTAGCACAACTTCTCAAGCACTCAGAAGTTTTCAGCGAACATTTAACTAAAGTCAGAGGAATACCTGTACTCCCTCACTGAACCACCCTCTTATTCTTCTTCTGGTTTCTTGTTTTGTTTTTAATCCTCATTGAATTACTGCCAAATGCTCTTGAGTTTCCTGAAGCTCTCTGTCTCTCTGGCTACTGTTGCACAACCACGCTTACAGTCTCTTTACTTCCCCCATTCAACTGTTGTATGTTCCCTAAAATAGTCCCACAAGAGGAACCGCCTTAGATCTTTGTGCAGGCTTGAAGAAGAGGTCAGCAAAGGTCACAAAACTGTGCCTCTGGTGTTAATTTGCAGATTGGCGCAGGATAACTGTTGCTTCATCATTATTGCTATTACTAGTACTATTGTTGTGCCTTTATATAGAGCTTTAGTGTTCAGATCACATGCATTGCATGAAGCAACTGATCAAATGATGCAACTGATTTTATCACCCTGGAAATTGCCCCTGTGGGGGGTTTTATGGGGTGCTGATGTCAGTTTATTTTCTGTCTTACCTGTACTTTGTTGTCTTATGTAGAAACCTTAACTGAATCTGTAATGCTTCGATTCTGGTCTACTGATCATCATATTAAGCTTAACTGAGCATTGTTCACTTTTTTTCTGTACCAGCCATCAGGAAAATACCTTGAGTCTCACTTGTCTGCATGGTGGGAAGAAACTGAAAGTGGAGATCAAGGGTAGAATAGCAGCAACTTCAAATTTGGTTAGGAAGCTGCATAACCTCCAACATTTTGTAAGGAAAAATCGGGGCACACCCCCCATGCCCCATCTCTGTTGCTTGCTCCCTCCCTGCCGCTGACCCCACCCAATCGCTCCCTCCTTCCCTCCCCTCTCTTCCCTTTGCTGTCTTTGGCCTCCTGCTCAACAGCCTAGAGTGGCCTTGGGAAGGTTGCCCTATGCCCTGCAGCACCTGGAGACACCACAATGCCTAGAGAGGCCTCTGGGAAAATCAGGGCATCCCAGATTGGGATCAGAAGCTGGGGCATCTTCTGTAAATTTCGGACGTCCCAATTAAATTGGGACACTTGAGGAGTCTGCAGCTGTGTTTCAGCATTTGGGGGAATAGTTTGAAGTTGTTATGAATCCAGTTCTGCACCTTCTAATGCCTGTTTAACTTGGGCCAAATCCACACCATACATTTAAAGTACCGTACTTCCAAGGCACATTTACAGCACATTACTTCCCCGTAAAGAATGCTAGGAACTGCAGTTTCACCCTCATAGAGCTACAATTTCCAGCACCCTTAGCAAACTCCAGTTTCCAGGATTCTTTAAATGTACATTGGATGTACTTTAACTGTAGGGTGTGGATCTGCCCAAACTTGTTCAACAAAAGAATACAAAGACTGGACACTATGGCCACAATCCAGTACAGAGTTAAATGCACAGAAGCCCATTTATTTCATTGAGCTGGATCCATCCTTCTCACAGAAGAAGCTTCCATGTATGGAAGAATACTTCTGTGAACTGAAAGGGTTCCTCAATGGGCAGAAGGGTCCCTTCCATGACTGCAAGCCACTTGAGTAGAATGCAACTTTTGGGTCCAAGCCACTAAGTTTAAGTGGGTCTAGCTCTATGTGGAATTTGTCACGAAATTTTACTCAGTATTGATCCAGAGGAGACTCCAATGTATAGTTAGCAGAGTAAAAACTTAAACACATTGCAGGATATCCCCCCGCCACTGAAAAAAAAAAGATCAGAGACAATTGTATTTCATCCAGCAGAGCTTTACTGATATTGAAGGCAAATGAGCATAATGGTCACAAATCCAATGCATTCAGGATTGGCACTGTCCATAAGAAATCCAGTTACAGTAGACTTAACTTAAACTTACAATAACTTATAATAAGTCTAAGCCTTAGCACTAAGAATACTATGTACAGAACACCACACCAGAAGGAAAAGAGATAGAGAAAGTGAAACCCAGGCTCCTTCTGACCTTACTTTTATAGTCAACATGACCTTGACAGAGGAGATAACAGAACCACTTTAAACCAGCTGTACTCAGCTTCTCTGAAGGTATATAACCCAAACATCATGAACCTTCTGCTTTTTTCACACAGAGAAGCTTCCAGAACCCTCTTAAATTAAGTAGTTCTCTACACATCAGATCAATGCTTTCTGCACTAAGAAATGCAACTAACAGAATTATGGCCTGCATGTCTCCAGTGATCTCTCCTACAGAGGTGCTCACAAGCCCTGTGGATGGCTCAGTTGGTAGAGCATGAGACTCTTAATCTCAGGGTCACGGGTCCCAAGTTGGGCAAAAGATTCCTGCATTGCAGGAGGTTAGACCCTTGTGGTGCCTTCCAACTCTACTATTCTAATGGTCGAAAAATGTGTTTCAGTTTACTCTCTGTCAAGGATGTGCCATGAGATGATCATTCAGAAGGCTTATTGAGTTGATATTCATCAGCATTTCATACATGCATCCCAGGGCCATTTGGGGCCTCTTTGGGGCAGGAAATGTGGTGGCACTGCCCCAAGCACCAGCCTTTTTAAAGGGGTATGTTAATACATAGGGACAGATATTATGCCAGAGCATGTTCTTGGCAGTGGGCCACTGTGCCAGAAGAATTTCCTAGAAGTAGCATGCATCTGCCAGCCTCCTGTTCAAACTGTAGAGCCTGAAAATCACACTCAGTATCCATCCATTCATCAGTGGCTCTGGGAATCTCTTCAGCCTTAGTCAGTCCCTACCATGCAGCAAGGTGAAGCACGTTGCTTTGGCAGCAGGAAGTTTAGGGGGAGATGATAGTGACAGGAACCAGTGTCTGACTGGTGTAGTGAGATTCTCTAAGTTGTTGCCTATAGCACACAGGGCTCTGATTTAAGCAGCGAAACATATTGAGCCAGTACTCAATACCTTTGTGAAAATCAAGAAGGAATGGCAGTTAATTGTTGCTTTTTTAAAAGCATTCACAGTTTTAAGCCGGCGGGGTGAGGGACTTTTGGCTCTCCAGAAGTTGTCAGATTCCCACTCCCATCTGCCACAACCATTATGGCCAATAGTCTGGAAGATGGGAGTTGTAGTCCAACAACATCCAGAGGGTCACAGATTTCCCATCACCGCTTTGTGGACTGCAGTCCTACTTACTCTCTTAGCATGCTTGGAAATGTCATTGGTTTTTATAGGATTCGGGTTGTGGCAATGGCCATGGATTAAATGGCTTTCCAATTGTGCACAAGCTATCCTTAAGATAAAAGGGATTCATAAGTCTGAAGTCAACTTTAGGATGGACAATGACAGCAAAAATATTATTGACCTACTTAAGTGAAATACATTTCTCTTAATTTTTTAAAGGGAAATAAAACAAGTCTAGCAAGTGATCCCAAGTGGTAAGAGGACAAGAGTGTTCCATTTGGCCAAGGGGAATGGAATTCAGGTGCCTCCTCCCTCCCAGTACTAACTGGTTGACCTTGGGTTATCCAGGCTGCCTTAGCCCCACCTTCCTCACAGGCTGTTAAGTGGATAAACGAGATTAGAATGATAAAGCACCTTGGGCTGAGATAAAGTGACACAGAAATGATGAATAACAATAAAGGAGCCAACCTCTCTTTCAGTGGAATATGGTTACCATGCTTGAGTTTTATCACACTGCTGTTACTATTATCATACACCAAATCATTAAGTGCCCATCCCTAGTTTGTAAATACATCTAATTTTAATTACAGTGATTTATGATTTAAATATTAATTTGCATTTGATGAGCCAGCAGCACTGCAAACCTCAAGGCATGTGGAATAAGAAATGCTGTTTAACTAAGGCGTTTGTGTTCCCTGTCCCCACTGGACCCGGGCATCCTATTGGAAGCAGTTTCTTTAACCCTATTCTGTTCAGAGTCCCTTGGAATGAGGGGGAAAGTAGATAGGTAAATGAATTCAAAAGGGCCCTCGGTAAATAAATAATAAAAAGTAGTTGTTTAGCTCCATAAGTCATTCCATGCAAAAGAAAAAGAAAGCTCTGGATTTCACCCAATTTAATTGATAACAATTGATAAAATGTATTGTCCAGTGATATTATCATCTAGGCAGGCTGCCTGCATATGTGGGTCTTTTCTTTTTAATTCTCCTCACAACCCTGTGGGGTGGGTTAGGTTGAGAGAGAGATGCCCAAGGCCACCAGCTTTATGACCAGGTGAAAATTTTGAACCAAGTCTCTCCAGTCAAATTCCACTTCCAGTTCCACTACAACACAGGTGGGAAAGGTGACCCTCCAGGCCTTGTTATCTGGCTCTTAGAACTCTTCCCAGCCAGTCAGTGGCCCCACTTCTGACTCAGAGTGTTTTTAGCTGGCTGGAGAGTGTTTTTCAGTTCTGACAATGCCTCTTGAACGGCTGGATAGAGGAAGGGTGTGTGTGTGTGTGTGTGTGTGTGTGTGTGTGTGTGTGTGTAGAAACTAGTCTCCTGTGCAACAGTAGAATCTCCATCCTTTCCTTTGCCCACATTTGCCTATGTCCCTCCCCACCCCTGGCATGTGGCCCCTGGAAGGTTGCCTAGAATTGAATGTGGTCCGTGGAAGGAAAAAAGGTTTCCTACTCCAACTCTACATGAAAAGTAGCTTAGGATGCTGCAACTCTGCAGGTATTTCTAACGGGAAGGCATATATAAGCCTAAAACCCTGAGGTCAACAACTTCTGGTCTGTAGTATTAGCAGGTAGAGGAATCTAGGCTTCTAGCTCAGCTCCTGGAAGTTAGCCCTCCTGGTATTGTGGGGTTAAACAAATACCTGATAAAGAAATAAACCTGTCAAATAAATTTTATTTTACAGAGGCCCTGGGCATTGGAGAGGTCTATGGTGTGCATTGAAAAGAATCTCTTACAGATTTGTTCACATGAAACACTCTATATCACTTTGGGACGCTTGTGACAGGGACAAGAAGTTTAGTACGAGAACTGGCCACAAATCGCCAGTGAAACTTCTTTCGTCCAAATGGCTTGAGAGACTTCGTTTCAACTACTCAATAGTTGGAGGGGAGCAATATTAATTAGGAGAGCTATTGACATGATTTCCACATGACTAGATCCCTGTATTCGGGAATATGAAAGAACATGTGAGGCACAAATTGTGTGCAGTGTGTGGGGTTGTGTGGAGGGGTGGCTTACACTCCCAATCATTGTGCATTGAGTGTGAGGGTCTATAGGGGTATTCTAAGTACTGTCCGCTGACTCACTTAAAATCTACCATGGTCAGGATTGCAAAGGATGTAGACTTTCCCTACAACTCTTTGCACTCAGCATGCAAAGATTAGGAATGGAGTGGGCATACTTAATCCCATGTTCCCTACACAGTTTGTGGCCTCCCATGTTTGTTTGTTTTTAAATGCCCATCTGTATTATAAATTTATAACAGTATCATACCACTTCTTTTTTCAAGGCTTTCCCCCAAAGAATCCTGGGCACTGTAGTTTGTTAAGGAGCTGAGAGTTGTTTGCAGACCCCTATTCCCCTCAGAGAACTACAATTCCCAAGCAACTGGATTGATTGTTGAACCACTCTGAAAATTGTGGGGGCTTCCTAACAACTCCCTTTAACACCTTTAACAAAATACAGTACCCAGGATTATTTGCAGGAAGCCATGACTGCTTAAAATTTTATTATGCTGCTTTAAATGGTTACTGCAGACAGGGCTAGGTCTATAAAGTAACGCGATAGATAACACCTTTGCCTTCACTTGTATCAGCTGGTCTTGAAGTGATTCTTTTACATAGCTCTGGCCCCACTGCTTTTTCAATAAACCACAGACTCAGAGGGAAAATGCATATTTAGAAAACTTTATGGGATTTGGTTGGGTCCAGATCTGGGGAACATGGCCCAGCAAAGATTTACCCAACTGCTCTGCTTAGTAATATTTAGCAGGAGAAGCTGGAAGTGATTTTATTCTGTGAACTGCCCTGAAATCTGTGGGTATAGGGAGGTAGATAAATTCAAAAAATAAAAATAAATAATAGTAATTGTACTCTCTGTACAAACATTTTCAATATTATACTTGATTTTATTTTTTATTTTTGCTGCAAGACCAGCTTTGCAGTGTTATAATCCAACCAAGTTCTCCATGCTGCTGGGCTTATAGCTCTTTTCTAAGAAAGGGTAGCTTCCAGGACCCTTGCTTACACAGCCCTATCTTGGTAATAAAGTTTTCTAGTCACCTCCTAATCTTGCCAATGTTTTTTAATCCCTGCTGCAACTGCAACTGCAACAGAGGCTGTAAATTAGCACAGAAGCACACATATTTTAACAGCCCAAGGCCCAGATGGATATATATTTTTTTCATTCCAGCGTAATTTGTTTATTTTTCTTGACAAACCATAGCGGCAGATAAACAATTTTGTGTGGCTGGCCTGAGTTACCATTGTTTCTAGATTAAAACTAGGGCTGTTGTGATATTCCAGGTATAAATTCCAAAACTGTGTTTTTTCAGCTGTGAATTTGTCCATGCAAATCCTTTGGTAGGTGTCCAGTCTCCTTTCA
Organism: Podarcis vaucheri; assembly: GCF_965113315.1. Lineage (NCBI taxonomy): Eukaryota > Metazoa > Chordata > Lepidosauria > Squamata > Lacertidae > Podarcis > Podarcis vaucheri. The sequence goes on along the minus strand of NC_138762.1, from coordinate 61,234,224 downwards.
ATATCCTTTCAATATCTCCCATACAGAGAAGAGATAGGATTTTGAAGCGAGCAATAAAAGCGATTAAATGAGCTTTTTTTTAAAAAAAAATTCTCACTGCAAACTGCAAACAAATTAGCTGCTGGGTAAATTTCTTTCCCCATTTTCAGCCCAGTATATGTGTAATTGGACACGAAGAGAGGGAGGTGTCCAGCTGTTTCTGAAACTGTGATTTAACTCTCTCTTTCAAAACAATGATGATATGCTTTTCTTTTGGCTCTTGGGAGGAAGGAAGGAAAACAGGCTTCTAAAAAAAATCTCATAGGATACTGCCCAAACAGTCCATTTCTATCTTGTATACACCAGAAGTTTTCAAACTGTAGTCGGTGAGTCACTGGCTAGGGTTCCATAGGATTCATTGGGACGGTCTGTGGAAAGGATGTGGAGGAGGCGAGAATATCCTGGGAATGAAGCACAACAATGGCATAGTGCTGGTTTGAATCTCATCTGGGCTGTTTCCTCAGCTGGCTAGCCTTCAGCAAGTGGCTATTTTTCAGTCCCACCCCTATCAGCTAATGGAGACAGTAATCCTGGGCTGGCCTCCTTACTGGGCTGTTGCAAGCAAGACTGAGATAATGTAAGTGAATCATATACCGTATTTTTTGCACCATAACACTCACTTTTTTCCTCCTAGAAAGTAAGGGGAAATGTCTGTGCGTGTTATGGAGGGAATGCCTACGGGTGGCATGCCTACGGATTTTCCTCCTCTAAAAACTATGTGCGTGTTATGGTCGGGTGCGTGTTATAGGGTTTATATATATATATAATTGAGATGTATGTGTGTGTGTTTGGATCAGGTTAGCCATACTGATTTGAATGCTGTTGTTGTTGTCTTGTTGGGCTTTGTATGTGATAAAAGGGAGCCATACCGGGGTGAAGGCGTCTTCTTCTATTTGTCCCCATGTCAGTTTCAGTTTGTTGGTTAGTTTTTCTAATAAGGCTGTTTCCCATACAGTGGGCGCTTGGGTTGTGAATGTGATCCGTGTGGGAGCCATGTTCACAACCTGCAGCGTTCACAACTCGCAGTGCCATGTCTGCGCATGCGCAGGTTGCGATTCAGTGCTTCTGCGCATGCGTGACCGCCGAAACCCAGAAGTAGCCTGTTCTAGTGCTTCCGGGTTTTGGCGGGTCTGTAACCCCAAAAAACGCAACCTGAAGCGTCTGTAACCCAAGGTATGACTGCATTATTTGATACCATTGGTCTATGCTTGCTCCTGATAGGTCTCTTCAGTGTCTGCCTATGATGTTTCTGGCTGCTGAGAGTAGGTGCGTTATGAGCTCTTTGTGATGTGAGTGGGCATTATTGTCTTGGAAGATGTTTAGCAGGGCCAGTTCGGGGGTGACATCTAAAACTTAGTTATTTTGCATATTTCTTGTATATAAGTGGATCATTTTGAACGTTCAAAAGCCACATCGAATCACAGAATTGTAGAGTTGGAAGGGACCCTGAGGATCATCTAGCCGAACCCCTGCAATGCAGGGCTATGCAGCTGTCCCATACGGGGATCGAACCTGCAACCTTGGCACTATCAGCACCACACTATCCATCTGAGCTATCCACAAAGGCACACAGCAGTACAGTGGTACCTCAGGTTAAGAACTTAATTTGTTCCGGAGGTCCATTCTTAACCTGAAACTGTTCTTAACCTGAGGTACCACTTTAGCTAATGGGGCCTCCCGCTGCCGCTGCGCAATTTCTGTTCTCATCCTGAAGCAAAGTTCTTAACCTGAGGTACTATTTCTGGGTTAACGGAGTCTGTAACCTGAATCGTCTGTAACCTGAGGTACCACTGTATTGTTGTTTGTATGCTCCGGCAGCTTGCAACAGAGTTCCCTATGAAAGAGCAGCATTTTATTCCTGCCTTTGTTTCAACTCCTTGCTCTGACTCTACCCTCCGCTCTTGCTCTTGCCGTGCCACCTCACGGCCAGATGTTGCAGAACCCATCCCGAAGCTCTCTTTTTATCACCCTGAGCCCTCCGCTCTCGGTTCTGGTGGCTGCGCTTGTTCAGCTGTCGTCAGCAGCCTAGGAGTGCTGATCCACACACGGCTACTTCAAAGGCTGCAGGCTCCGGCAATCTAAAATAGAAAAGAGCACGCACGTTTGTCAGGGGGAGTCTAAAAATAGGCGCTGATAAAAACGAAAGGCCTTTATGAGGTGAGGTCGTTTGGAAACTCTCTTCGAAGAGGTGATCCTGTATCATTTGACAGCCCGGCCAAAAAGGAAAGGATCAGTGAGAGGAGTTTTGCAAGGTGCCTTCTGTGGGCTGGGAAGGATGAAAAGAATGCTTAGCAGCCCTGTTCCTGCTTGGGTCCAGGTTCAAAGAGAAATAGCTACAAGATAATTTGAAGAGACGCCAAACAGATTATGACTTGGGACTGGGCCCTCTTGAATAACTGTGGGCCTTAGCTGGCATGTTGGGGGAGATCCATGCTTGGATAACCTAGTATCCCAACACTTAAAAACAGCTCCAGCCAGGGATTGAGGTAGGGGGACCAGAGATATTTCAACCAGGGCTGTGGTGCTTTTCCTGCTGCAGCATTTTCTCAGTTCTGACAAAGGGTGGTGTATACCTTTTAAAATAAAATAAAGCTCCCTTGAAGCTTTGCCGTAGAAGAGGGAATCCTTTTCTCCACTCTGTGGCTAATAATTAGCTTTTAAGTTTTTCAAATTGGTGCAGGGGAAAGGATAACCCTCTCTCTGCTCAGAAATGGGCACTTGGTCCAGTTTCGGGGCCCCAGGACTTATGATATTGGATCTCCTGCACTGTATCTTGCCCTGACCCTTAGCGTCAAACTCCAGGTCCTAAAACGGAATGTGCAGTGGGTAGTTCATTAGGGTTTTAATCCTTATATACTTATGGACTTACCGTATATACTTATATACTTATAGAAAGCATCTTAAAAAGCAGAGACATCACCTTGTCAACAAAGATCCGTATAGTTAAAGCCATGGTTTTCCCAGTAGTGATGTATGGAAGTGAGAGCTGGACCATAAAGAAGGCTGATCGCCGAAGAATTGATGCTTTTGAGTTATGGTGCTGGAGGAGACTCTTGAGAGTCCCATGGACTGCAAGAAGATCAAACCTATCCATTCTTAAGGAAATCAGCCCTGAGTGCTCTCTGGAAGGACAGATCCTGAAGCTGAGGCTCCAATACTTTGGCCACCTCATGAGAAGAGAAGACTCCCTGGGAAAGATGGAGGGCACAAGGAAAAGGGGACGACAGAGGACTAGATGGTTGGACAGTGTTCTCAAAGCTACGAACATGAGTTTGACCCAGCTGCGGGAGGCAGTGGAAGACAGGAGTGCCTGGCGTGCTCTGGCCCATGGGGTCATGAAGAGTCAGACACGACTAAACGACTAAACAACAACTACTTATGAACTAGACCAGAGGTGGCCAACTCCCAAGAGACTGCAATCTACTCATAGAGTTAAAAACTGGCAGTGATCTACCTCCTTTTTTGGGGTTCAGGTCAAAGTTGTTGAGTTTTTTCAGGGAGGAGGTAAAATGTTGAGCTTTTTTAAGGGGAGCCACAGTTGTTCAGGTTCTTTGGGGGGAGCCAGTGATCTACCAGTGATCTACCATAGACGTCCATTGATCTACTGGTAGATCACAATCTACCTGTTGGACATGCCTGGACTAGACACTCGAGTCCCACAATTTAAAAAGCAGTAGTTGTAACTATTGGAAAGACTTTGTGACCATATAACTTTATCTCAATTAATCAGACACGGGGACAATTTTAAATCTGAACTCTTGCAACCTGAATTCAATTTTCTGTCAGGGTCTGGTGGGCTGATAAATACGCCCCTGAAATTTGTGGGGCTTCAGAATACTGCACTCTTTTTCTCTCTCCTTCTCTCTTGAAATGCTTTCAGATCCTACAATATTAATGTAGAATTTATTAGAAAACAAACTACTGGTATGTACAACTTACTATCTACACAACCACTGGACTTTGCAATTAACTACTCCAGTTCAGAAGACTGCAGAACATTTTCCCACTGAATCTATAAAATTAACGACCCTAGATTTGAATTTCAAAGTTTATCCACCCCAAAATGGCATTCCAAATACATTGGGGCCTATTAAATTAAACCAGCTGAGCAATAAAGATTATTAGAGTTGCTGTGAAGATTAATAATGGCCATTTGGTTCACTTGTTTTTTGTGGGGGGCATCCTAAAGTAGTACAATTTTGGTCCTAAAGTAGTACTATGTTCTTCAGTGAGCCTTCTCTTTGTAAACCTGGGATATCTTTCTGTTTAGAGCATCAGATTCAAAGAGCTGTTTTGGTGGCCAAAATGATTATTTTGCAATCCTGGAAGTCCCATTTTCCCCTTTGGCGGTACTCTGTGTTAGTGGTATGCTCAATGCTTTTGCCAAGGAAAGCATCAGCTAGAACAGGCAAGCTAAGGCCCAGGGACGGATATGGCCTAATCTCCTTCTCAGTCTGGGAATCAGCGTGTTTTTACATGAGTAGAATGTGTCCTTTTATTTAAAATGCATCTCTGGGTTATTTGTGGGGCATAGGAATTCGTTCCCTTCCCCCCAAAAAAATATAGTCTGGCCCACCACATGGTCTGAGGGACAGTGGACAGAAAAAGGTTGCTGAACCCTGGGCTAGACTCAAGGGACACCTCAGCACCTTCCTGTGCACATGGCAAGAGATGTATATTCTCTGTCTCCATGTGCTGCTATTGTACTTCCCTTCTGCCTTTTCCCCTTCTTACCTTGTTTCCCTGATTTGTACAAGATCAGTACAAACCTTAATGAAAGACCATTTTTCTGTGTGCCTTTAAAGAAAAAGAAAAGCAGATATGCTTATTCCCTGAAGGACCGCCTCACATAATGATCCTTTCTTCTGTATGGATATCCTATAGTTTTTCTACGTGGAGATCAGCTGCGTATATGAAATAAGATGAGCAATGCATGTATGCCATGCATGAAGAACGCACACACAACTATTTTACTATGTGCATTATTTATTCATTCATTCACTTAATTATTTAATGTAGGTATTTATATCCCACCTTCAAATTAATTCTGAGGATGACTAGGAATGTGTACACATTTTGGGAAGCTATGGTCAGTCATGTCAACTGGATTGTTTAAATGATTCTGAATTTTTAAATCACAGGTTATTTACTTTTTTTCTTTAAACCAGATGCATCTATTAACATAATAAAGAGAGAATGAACCATCCAAGGCTGTGTGATGTACTGTGAAGCATTACTTTGGGCACTTCCTAAGGCCAGGGAGATCTTGTTTGTTTAATAAGTTACTCATGAATATGCAAATTTGCATCAGCACAGCACCTCAGTTCTCTCACAATTAATGAGTTGCAAATTAATGTGACAACAAAAGGAAAATCTATTTAGTGGCAGAACTGTGGTTCATACCTAATGCAGTGATTGTGGGTGGTTCTTGCCATAGGAAATACCTGGGCATTCTGCAATTTCTTCCTTTCTCATTACTGCTGCTCGACATTCTCCGTAGCTAATCTTCTACAATGCTCCTACAATTGCGTAGGTTAAAAAAGGTAAAGGGTAAAGGTCTGGATGGTTAAGTCCAGTCAAAGGTGACTATGGGGTGCAGCGCTCATCTCGCTTTAGGCCAAGGGAGCCAGTGTTTCTCCACAGACAGCTTTCCGGGTCATATGGCCAACAAGACTAAACTGCTTCTGGCGCAACGGGATACCGTGATGGAAGCCAAAGCGCACAGAAACGCTATTTACCTTCCCACTGCAGTGGTAAATCTAAAAAAAAGTAGTATAAACACTGACAACTGGAAAACACTGGCTTGCGAGTGCTCCAATTGGAGAACAGCTTTTACCAAAGGTGTCATGGGCTTTGAAGGCACTCAAACTCAGGATGCAAGGGAGAAACATGCTAAGAGGAAGGCACGCTTGGCAAATCCACACCGTAATCAACTCCCGCCCAGAAAATGCAGTCCCCACTGTGGAAGGACGTGTGGATCCAGAATTGGCCTCCACAGTCACTTGCAGACTCATTGTTAAGACAGTGTTTATGGAAGACAATCTTACTCGGCTATGAATGATTGCCAAAGAAGAACCACCTACTTATCTACTTGCACCAGTGTGCTTTCAAATTCCTAGGTTGGCAGGAGCTGGGACAGAGCAACGGGAGCTCACCCTGTAGAGCGGATTCGAACCGCTGCTTCTGTAATTGCATACTAAGTTGTAGAAAAATAATACTCTAGGTCAGATAGTCAATGTGGTGCCCTCCCAATGGTGTGAACTCACACATAGCCCCCTACCACTGACCAGCCGGGCTGGGGGTTATGGGGGTTGTAGTTCACATTTATTTCTGCACCGCATGGTGTTGGAACTAAATGACCCTTGGGGTTCCTTCCAGCTCTACAATTCAGGGGTGCCAACTTAAATAAAATATTGGGGGAGGCCTAAGTAAGCCCTACCTCACAGAATCATATGACACAGTGCATGCTCACCATTTGAATGACAATGCCCATCAATTTTGGGGGGCTGTGCCCCTCAAATATTTTGTGGGGGGCAAAGCCCTCCAAAGCCCCTAGGGGTTGGCTCCTATGCTACAATTCTATGATCTGGAGAGCAACACAATGGCTACCTCTGCTCTAACACAGCAGCAACCAAGCCATACAGTAATCTGAAATAAATACAGCAAAGTCACTGGGACTAGTCTACAGCCAATTGCGTGGTTTTCTTAACTCAAGCCCTGCTTCAATAGAAATACCCAATAATCCAGGTAAGGTTTCCCGTTAAGTTTATCCTGAATTAGTACATTGTAAAACAGAGAAGCACATGTTTCCATCCTCAATAACCTGTACCATTTAGGAAGGCAACCCTGCAAGCAACTAGCTGGGGAAGGGCTGCCGCTCAGAGGCTTCTGCTGCCAAAAGCTCCCCTCCCCCTTGGCCTCCAAGAACTCCCAGAGCAATGCAAAGAGCTGAACGGAAGCCAGAGGTGTGCAGACAGTTTTGAGGCTGCTTGGGAAACATCCAGGAGAGGAGGAGGCTTAGAGAGGTGTGGAAGACGAGGACCTTCAGTCCTGGCAACTGCTCTGTAGGGGCAAGGCCTGTTGGGAAGTGCTGCTGAGGCCACTAGGCTGAGTGTATGTTCATTTCCTTGAATAGTTAAAAAACTTCACTGACAACAGAGATCTGCTTCCTTTATTGCTGACCTGCATCTGACTCCAGCCCTGGCAGCGTGGCACTGGGGTCAGCACTTCCTGTCTCCGCTGTTGCCTTCTGACAACAAAGGCTAAAAGGTACCTCTCCTTCTGTCACTGCACTGTGACCACCAGCAGTTTTGAAACTGCAACACTGCCCAGTTCTGCTCTATTTAAAATGATGGCAAGGTGTTTTTAGAAGACAAACCTGTACCATAAGGAGCAGCTAGGGAGATAGGGGAAATTTCTGGTGCAGCTCTACTCCTATGAAGGCATGGGTGCCAGCTGGGGTTGGATAGGGCCCCTAGTTCACTAGAGGGTCATGCACAAAACCAAGTTACATCAATATAGTTTTCAACAGTTTTATTGCCTTTAAGGGTTTTTTTGTAAAATATAAATACAAAGGCAGAAGAATTTACTTACAAAGTTAAAACACGGATCTCAAACATAAACACACAATTCAGAAAAGATTTAGCTTCTGTACAGTTTTAACCTCAACATATGTTAGTTTTCAATATTTTACAAGATACAGAAAAAATAGTTCAAAGTCTTCTTTTAAATAAAGAGCATCAAATGTTTAAACATACATATATATATATAAACAATCCAGTTTGCCTTGTGAAAACTAAATTTCACATCTTTTAAATTAAGATATAAAAGTTCACACAACTAGCTGATGCGCATGGATATGTTTTAAATTTATATTACAGTCCATTGAATTATATTCAATAGGGTTTACCTGGCCAAAGCAGGCAACTTTGTAAACAAAAATGAAAATTTTATGAAGTGCCTTACCCAATACAGTCTCCCAAGACAACCATATGACTTTGATCACACTGCCTGTCACAGGCATCTCCTGTGAAACCAAAGCCTTGTGTGAAGCAAAACCACTTCCTTTATTTAAAAAAAAGTCCCAAGTAAAAAAAAAATTATACCAAAGTTTGTGTGCATTTAAAGGAATATTATATAACAATTTGTAAAAACTGAATGACATCTCTAAAAAAAAAAAAGACAAAGAAATCTTCCAAAAGTCCACCCATCTGGAATTTATTTATATATTTATAATATGTATATAAAGGAAAGGTATCTTATTTAACAGTGTCCTTTATTTACAGAAATGGTGGCATTAACACATATACATAAAGACATAACTTTACAGAGAACTGTACATTAAAGCGGCCTGGAAGTTCACCAATGATCCATATCCTCATCTGGATGCAACCACTCGAGTGAAGCTCCCAGCAAAGTCTGTATCTCACTTGTATATTCCACTAAGTCCAGCATTTCCTTGCCTTCCGGGTTGAAAGCTTCTAGATCCTTTTGGCAAGAGAACAGCTGACTCAAAGATACCTGTTTGAAAAATTCCGCCTCCATGATGCTGACAACTTCCACGCTTGGGAAACTGCTACGAAATATCCGGGGCGACATTTTCAGCCTCTTTGCTGCGTCGGAAAGCAGCAACCAATTCCGTGGTCTGTAGAACAAAGTAAAGAAAGAAGTTCAAATTACCAGTAAGATGGCACAAAGGCTTCAGACATTTCAATTATGTCAGTAATTATTTGCGTAACTGGCCACATTCCCTTTTTTTGTAATATTGATGAGAAAGAGCTCTTCGTCAGGCAGTCAATGCTGTATACTTTACTTGGACCTTGCAAAAACGTGAAAACTCTTAAGTAGCCAGTTGACAGGAATGGGGACATTTAATAACAGTTTGAAATACAGGAGTGGATTTTGTTCTGCATGTAGCTCTAAATCAGCACACAATCCATGCAGATACAGACATACAAAATCATCAGGAGCGATGCACAATGCAATGTGGGTGGATTGTACCCGTTCAGAAGCTGAATATAAATAAAAAGTGCAAGCCAAATCCCCTTTCCACCAAAACCAATGACAAAAGAATCACAAAGCCCATTTGGAGAGGCTACATGAAAATCACAAGACTTCACAACTACCTCAAATATTTATACTATCTCCATTTCCTTACCCTTGAGAAAGAGACACTTGGATGTTATAGCATGGCAACAGAGGTACATCTGAAAATTCAAACTCAAAGATGTCACTAAGACCATCTTCATCCTCATCACTTGAGCCAGGTGGATTAGATAGGATGTCAAAACCTGTTTCCCCCTTTGGCTCTATTTAAAAGAAAAAGAAAAAAAGAAATGAGAACCAGCGTGAAACATACAGTAAAATGTGCATCTTGCGTGGCTTTCCACCTGCACCTCCTATACACCCACCCGCACGAAAAAACCCATGCATAATACAAAAAAGGAATGTTTGCTCACCGCACACAGAGCTGCCATAGAAGTCCCAGGACAAGCCAGGGTCATCGACACTTCGACCTTGCAGGTCAGTTAAGTACTCTAGGGGCAGCAACAATAACAACAAATTTAGTCAAAACAAAATGTCGGCAAGTTTTGCAGACAATCTTGTCATAAAGCATCACAATATTCATATTCCAAGAAGTTTTGCTTTTGCAAAGCTCTCGAATACAATGTAATCTGTTTTATTGATCAGACCACTACAGATGCCCAAATGAGACACTATCTCTCATCTTACTTCCTTTCTAAAACCCTTCTCCTGTTTCCACCTACTTATCTCTTCTGTCCTTTTCCATTCCTGTCCTCGGCATTCTCATTTGGCACACTCCTAAAACAGACTCTGAACACAGAGGCTACAATGACCTTAGATTAATCTTGCTATAGATTACATGTGCTCTATATGAACTCAGAGACACTTTTCCAGACATCCCTACATTATTCTGAGGTTAGAGGAGTAGCTACCAGAGAGGGGACCTTTTCAGTGGCTGTGCCCAAACTTTGCAAGTCACTCCCCAGCACATGTGCTTAACACCTTCCTTATTATCTTTTAGGTACCAGGCAATATCAAGTCATGTTCCTTAGGCTTTTGAACAGCATCTGATTTGACCTTTCAGAGTATCAATTCCTTCTGCTTGTACCTTGTTTTATTGCTCCAGGCCTGCTTTTCTTTGATTTTATACTGCTTGTTATTTATTTATTTATTATTGCTGGTTTTGATTAGGTTTTATTATTTTGTTTTGTTTTAATTCTTAACTGCCTCAAAAGTAACCCTTGGAAGTAACATTTTGAAATAGGCAGGATTTTATTTTATTTTTTAAAAAAGGAAAGGAAACAAAGCCTATTACAGTGAGCTGGGATGCTCTGTAGAAAATGGTTCAAATACTCCCAGCTGCATGAAGCTTTGATAGGCAGGAAGGAAAAGACGCATATGGACCATAGTAAATCTCTGCCTTCTTGCTGTAAACTCCCCTGAGTTTTGCATTTCATCCCACCAGAGCCCCAAAGGATTGTAATTTTACCCTCACCACTTTTGCCAGATGGGTGGGAAAGACCCTTTGACCTACTAGCAAGACCAAGCTGTTGATATTGCATCTTTTAATGCAACTAACAGCACAATCCTGGGTCTTGCTCTCTCATAAATGTATTGATGGTTGCAGCCTAAATCCAATGGCATATTATTATATAACATAGTGGTTATGTTTTCATAACAGTGCTTCTGAAGTCCTAAAAGACCTGTATTTCTGTTCTAAACTAGCCAATTAACGGACTAAATTTTACAGCCTGAGTTCGTATTGCTGTTCCCTAAGATGAGTCATCGACTTTGGTAGAAAATTATTTATTTACCTGTTGCATTTATTAGTTGTGTTTTTCACCAAAAAAATGACCCAAAGAGACTCACATCGCAAAGCAAACATTAAAACAAAGCAGAAATAAAAACCTAAAGAGCACACCATGTATGTGGCAGATGAACTCAATCCACTAAGATGAGCAAAAAAGAGAGATATACCTAATACCCTCCATATTAAGAGGCAAAAGCTTGAGTGAATAGAAATGTTTTTGCCTGGCATCTCAAAATGGATATTGACAGCATCAGGCAGGCCTCCCTTATGATAGCATTCCACAAGCCGGGAGCCACCAATGAAAAGGCCTGTTCCCATGCAGACACCCTCCACAGCTCCCTCAGAGGTTTGCCTCAAATGTCAAACACAGGCCCAGGTAAGTTCCTCCACAGAGAAGCAGCAATTTGGGTACTGGGATCTTGAGTAAAAACAAGCACTTTGAACTGAACCCAGAAACTAATTGGTAGCCACTGCAGTTATACCAGAATTGGCTTTTCTGGGATTCAACTGTCTTGCCCTGGTCAGCAGTCTGACCGATGACTTCCATAAACAAAGAAACAAAGTAATAATGTTGCACACCTGTTAGAAACGTTTCCATTAGTTCGCTGTGTGTCATTTTCACAATCGTTCGACCAGAGTACGTTGCAAGCGTTGGATCAGCACCATACGAAAGTAGTAATCGGACAATTTCCAGGTGATCGTTTTCCACAGCATCATGAACAGGCCTGGGGGCAGAGAGGGGGAAAGGACACCTTCATTTCAAATTCACATACTGTACTGAGACACGTTTTGTTTCCATTTGAAGCAAAAACACCATTATCTTTATCATAAGGTATGGTGGGTGACCATCTACTAATTGCTTTTCTCAACGTTTTAAAATCAAAAGTTAACTTCAGGAAGTAAACAAAGCTTACATGGCAAATGAATACACATACAATATTAAATGGCATGCTCCCTTAAAGATAGGCATCAGTGATTAATCACTACTGTGATCACTTTGACCAAGTAACTTCAATCTCATCTTTTAAACAAATTCCCATTTTTAACAACCATTGAATTCTATTCAGCTTCCATGTTTGGTACTTTGAGGTCACTTAATAAAATTGTTGTACTGGGCTATGTATGGTGGTGGTGGTGGTGGTGGTGTGTGTGTGTGTGGCCATAATCATCAGTGTTAGACTTGGAAATGAAGCTGGCTATGATGATACAATTGCAAGGGGAAACACTTTCAACACTCAAAAATTTTTTTCTTAGTTTTCCCCATATGTCTGATAACAAAATAGGACTGGAAGACTCTACTGCCAGCCTCCTTCCTGCACATAAAAACCTGGAGCTAGCTTAGGAGAGCAACATTCCTGAATTCATAGAAACATAAGAGTTGGAAGGGACCACAAGAGTCATCTAGTCAAACCCCTTGCAATGCTGGAATCTTTTGCCCAACACGGAGCTCGAACCCATGACCCTGAAACTAAGAGTCTCATGCTTTCCAGCTGAGCTATTTGAGAACATAACATGCCAACTCTAAATGCACAATAATTCCTAAGATTTTCACACGCACACACTTTTATTTAGGGCAGAGGTCTTAAGCTTCAAATGCACAAAAGTAGGAAGTTATGAGCTATATACAGATTTGCTATAAGCAGAGCAGCACAGGTTTTGAAAGCCACCAACTAGGGAGACAGTAAAATTCCTGCTCTCGCTGTTTGCCTAGGATAGTAAAAACGGGATTGTGAAGAAAATGGCAGGCAGCATGCAGAGCTGGGGGGCTGCGTTTGTTTGGGAATGGCAAATTGTTCAGGGCTGCTGTGCACTGAATATACAACTGTCTTCCACACATTTGCTGTATAGGAGGCAAACACAGCAGCACAGGGAGCTAAGCAGACAACCTTAATGGCCTGGCAAAGCATCTACACCAGTGCAATGAAGCAGCAACACACGTATTTTGCACAAATTCCCCCCAGAAGTGCATATGGGCATCATGCCATTCAGAGAGAGAGAGATGCCTGCAACCATTTAGATTGGTGACCAGCAAAACAGGGTGGAGGATAGCAAAAACTGGATGCCCCTATGAACTGGAGGAACGCTTTAGAAATCCCAGTCCTTGCCACTTCTAGAAAGGGCAAAATTTATCCAGCAAATCTGTGCAACTCTGATCTAGCGAGTGCTTGCTCCCAGTTTTAAACAAGAGAGCAGGTTTTTTTCTGGTACAGAAATCAGGAGTACCTCAAGACCACAAGGCATGCACACCTGCTCAGGCTTAAGAGAGGGGGAGATACTGAAAGACCCTGCTGTGCTCATGTCAATTCCTCTGGGGGAAGACTTGGCCTGAGTTCCCATTACGGCTGCGGCACACAGAGTCGGTTCTACTGCAGTCGCTCCCCGGCTCCCTGCCTATAGAGATCACATCACTCTCAACAGCAGCTGCCTTTCCTAGGCTGTAGCTTCATTCATCCTCCCACCAGCCTCACGACCTGCAAGAACTGCTTCCTATCTCAGCTGTTGCAGGCAGCCAGCACAGGAAGCAGCTGCTCTTCAGGCCTCATAACCCAATCTCTCTTCACACACACACACACACACACACACACACACACACACACACACAAACACACACACACACACACACACACGTGGCTAACCAAGTTGTCTGGGTTTCCTGACCCCATTGACAGACTCCATCTTAGTGTATGAGAGCCAGAGGACAGGAAAGAGGCTACGAAAAACAGAATGGGGAGCAAACTTAGAAGTAATGGAAAGTGACAACAGGAGCAAGGGGGCAAGGGAGAGATTATACTAGTAAACATTTTATATATCCAGCAAGTAATAATAAAGCCACAATAAAGTAAATATAAGACTAGTTAAAATTGGACCACATAGCTAGGTAAACTCATTTTAAGTTTCTTAATGGTTGAGATTACATGCACAACACCATCTTTTGATTCATTTAATCTACAACAGCTACCAAGCACCAAAGAAGCACAGTGGTCTTTGGGGGCATCAAACAGGACAGGGCAGCTTCAGTATCAGGCTGCAGAGAAGTTAAATATCCATACAGAACCAGAAATTGAGCAATGGTTGTGCGAGTGAGATGAAGTTCACCATAGTTTAAGCTGTGGGGAAGCTGAACCTTTTGATCTAGAATCCAAATATATATAGTGGGAGAGGGAAGTCACTGAGTGCTAAGGGAAAGGCACTCTGCATATGCTCAGATGCCATACCTTTATTTACAACTTCCCATGCCCCTGGCATCCAAAACAAGTTTCTCAAGCTAAGTTCTTCCCATGAAGCTCTACACACACCAGTAGTTGAATTGCCCTGGTCCATTTACCGGGCAAGATATTTCACATGACATGAGTGACCTCTTGATTCAGTTGGTGGTTTTTAATATCTCAGTGCAAGGTTTCCCCTGAAGAACATTAGGTTAGGTGTAACCTAGTGGCAATGTCCCACCCCGCTCCTCTCTTAAAAATTAGCTGTTACAGGATGTTGGCTCATGAGCCAGCAGACCTACAGTAAGAAAAGAATGTGAAGGCGTTTTGCCATGTTCCTCTCTTAAAGGAAAATGGGCTAAATCTATCTGCCATCATGATTGCTGTGCAGAGATATTAACATGGAAGGTCAGGGCAACAGGATCATTTATTATTATTATTATTATTATTATTATTATTATTATTATTATTATTAGAGGCATAATAAATGGAAAAGTATTGCCTAGAAAAAATATATACCAATATATAAAACGAGTCATACATAGTTGTAAGTAAGCAGAGTATGTATACTTTCCTGTGAAAAAGTCTAGTTCCTTGGGGTGGCGTGGGGTGGGGTGAATTGAAGACACTTTTATGATGCCCAACTTTTAAGGTGAGACCTGCCCCCCACAAGCTGCTTGAAAACTTCCCATTTTAAAAAAATCACATTCATCTTCCTAACCCTTAACACACACAGCTGCCAATCACAAAGTGAAAATGGCAAGAGGGAGGCTGAAGAGAGAAGCAGTCCCTGACTCTTAAGATTTTTTTCCAAAACGCGCTGCTGGGTTTTTGCTTTGGGTAGATTTTGTTTTATATGGCACTGTGTTGTCGTTTTGTATTGTACAATACTAGTTTTTCCAGGTTCGTTGTTTGTTATATATATATACATGCTGTCATTTGTTATTTTGTAAACTGCTTAGAAACTGATTTACTATTAAGCAGTTTGCAAATATATGAATTGATAACAACAGGTTATTTCACTGAGGAAATGGGAAAGGGGAGGAGGAGAAGCCAGTGGGTCAAATGCAGCCAAACCTGCTCCCCTCCAGATGTGTTTGGCAGTTGCAGCTGCAAGAGGGAGGGACAAGGCGGCAGGGGAGCTCAGTGTGGATGCAGATGTTCCTGATGCTGCAACCCACACCACACGCACACACACGCCTTACTGCTCCTCTTCTCAGTAACTGGCAGTGAAGTGCAGTGTCTGGGAGCAACACAGCCCTGTCCTGCCAGCCACAAATGTGTTTTGGACTACAACTCCTGGCTGGGGCTAATGAGTTTTAATTCAAAACATCTGGAGGCACCAGGTTGGGGGGAAATGAAAGGCACAAGTAGTCTGGCGTGGTGAGTTGTGGCTTTTCAGCATGTGTAGCCACATCAATGTGAATCTGAGTGAGATGGTAAGCTCATTCCAAGCACATGCATTTGTTATTGTGAAGTGAATTAGGAATTTCATAACAACAAATGCATCTCGACAGCAAATTTTAAAACGGCACGGAAGGGGAGTGGATTGTGAAAGTAGGGAGCGAGAAGCTGGGGGTCCTTCCACTTCCCAGCCTGATAAGTGCATGAAAGGTTCAAGATTACAGATAAATAAATAAAAATCCGATGAGAACTCTCAAGGACACTTACAGAGGACAGATCAAGTTGCACATCAGATGGAACAGGGCAGAAAACCCTCCTGGATTTTCTCCCAGCTCCTATATGTGGATGATTTTGGGATGCAATCCTACACACACTGTCCAACACACCAACCATGGAGCATGGGAGGGTGTTTCTGCTTCAGCAAATCCTAGGGGCAGTGACAAATTGTTGCGAGGAGCCTGAATTTATTTCCTGTTTCCTTAAAATTCAGAACAGTCAAGGACCTGATAAGATTCTGATTGTATTTTATATACATAATCTCTGCTGAACGAGTGAATCTGATTGCATTTTATATACATAATCTCTGTTGAATGAGTGAATTTGTACTATCTAAAAACAATCGAAGTGCAACAAAAGCCATACTTGGAAGACCTGTCTCTAAAGAAAGAAGACAGCCTTGATCTGCTCCTTCACAGACATTCCCCCTTGAAATGATATTAGCTTTTTAGTAGGGTAGGGCCTCTTTGGCAAATCTTGAAAGAGAGAGAAGTGTTTTATCAGCCTGGTGGGCCCAAGACAAAGAGGACTTAATTGGTCAAGGTAAACTGACTACTAGCAGCTCTTTGAAAGCTAATACTGATGCCTTTCTGTGCAAGACATCACTGCTACACACTTAAGTCACAAATATGAGGAGAGGTGCCAGCCTGGAGACCATAGTATGCTTGCTAGGCTCATTCTCAGGAGATGGCAGCTTCCAGAATACTATAGTTCTAGGAGACTAGCTGTTGTGGGGATGGCATGTGAATCATGGAAGACAAACTCTCACCACTGAAAACAGCGCATGGACACAGGATTTCTATACCACAGCTGGTGGACGTACAAAACCTTGCAATGTGGTTTGCACCAAGTGGTCCCATTGCATGGATTCTACAGCAGGCTTCCTCAACCTCAGCCCTCCAGATGTTTTGACACTACGATTCCCATCATCCCTGACCACTGGTCCTGCTAGCTAGGGATCATGGGAGTTGTAGGCCAAAAACATATGGAGGGCAGAGTTTGAGGAAGCCTGTTCTACAGAGTTGTGCTGAGATCTCAAAGTACCCTCTCCCCCTGTTTTAAATTCTGTGGTTGCTGGGATCCCCAATCCAAACATGCCCACTGATAATTTGCATCTCCTTTCCTTGTCAACATCAAATTACAGAGTTTCCACAACCTTGTTCTATGCAATGCTAGCACTGCAGATGCCATATTCACTTTGCCATAGGATGGTTGTTCATACATTGGTTTTCCATAGCAAAGCAGTGATTCGTGGTAAAAAAAAAAAAACCCAGTAATGCAGAATACCATTGCATGCTGCTTGGGGGCTCTGAATCTGCGCCTGCTACCTTGACAAGAGCACCGTTAAACCCAGACATACACGCACACTTCCTCCCTGCTGTCACCAGTGTCGCTTTAGTGATGGAATGGGGAGCCATGGAAGTCACGTTCAAATACATGGAAGAGGGAAATGTAGAGGCAGAACACTGCAGATTTGACTCTCCGGTCCAGCAGGAAAGGGATACAAATGCATCTGCCGAGCTCCACTTCATAGCACATCATGCGGCAGCAAAGGATGGAAATGGAAGGCCCATGCAAGGAGGGTGGTGGGTGTGTACTTAATCCAGTGGTTGCTGCCACTACATCGTGGGAGGGCAGGTAGAGGGCACCCTAGCACAAAGCAATGAGAGATTCTGGTGCTTGGTAGGTGAAAGGGTATGTCAACCTTTAGCCATGTAAGAAATGCTCAGGAAGCTGGTGTTAAGAAACAGTGCTAATGTAAAACATAGAAGCATAAGAACCCGCTGCCTTACCCAAAGTCAGGCCATTGGGCCTATCTAGTTCTGTATGGTCTATGTGATGACCAGCAGAAGCTCTCTGGGGTCTGAGACAGGAGGACATTCCCAGTCTTACCTGGGGGTTGAACCAGAGACTTTCTGCATGCAAAACAGGTGCTGTCTACCGCTGGAGCTTGGCACATTATAGAAAAGAAGTGGCTGTGGAATCTCCAGTTTTCAAGGAGATACAAGAACCTTCTTTTTATGGTGCTAAGGAGGTCTGAATGGCTTGACCTGCTCAATAAAAAAACCCACACAGGGGGGGCCTGCCCAGCCTCATAGACTCTTATTTAGTTAGATGGGGAGAAGGGACAATTTCCACCCTCCCTTCCCCACAGGTGGGCGGGGTTTGCGGCACTGAGTGGGGTTCACCTGGGCGGGTGCCATCCACCTACCTGGGCAGGCCTTTGACCCACCCTCGGCCAGGGAGGGCAATGGACAGCCTGCCAGGGGGTGGGCCGAAGGCCAAAAGAAAAGAGGCTGACCCCCTTGTCCAAGCCTCTTTCACTGTTCTTCCTTTCAGGAAGCATGTTCCTATAGACCTGATAAGGTGATAATGACAGAGTGCTCAAGAGTAATAGGCCGCCTTAACCAAGATTAAATCTTTTGTGTGTGTTTTCTTGAAATCTTTTGACTATTGCAAGTTGATAGGCAAAGACCAATAACTTAAGAGCTCTTGGCTCACAGATATGCTAATTTAATGTCCTTGGGCTGTCAGGCTTGGTGGTAATTGATAAAACATTCAAATGGAAGAACTCCAAAAGGCGCCCTCCATCTTGTATCTTAGTACAGTAATTTAAAAGCAACAATTATCAACATTATGCACAGAAATGTTTGGTGAATCAAAAAGAAAAAGAGGAAGGACTTAATAATTAGAAAAAGATAAGAATTAGTAAAATTAAGCAATGTTGTACACTAAATTATAAGGTGTACAAATTACTTGCACTTTTGACCAGTTTGATATTTAAAAAGATATTTAGAAGTATAAGTAAGATATAAACAGGACAAAAAAGTAATATATTTCAACAGTTCAGTAAAACTGCAAGAGATCCTATTCCTATAACAATTATAGCCACAAACAGTTTCCTAATGGAAAAAGAGTTAGGCACATAACAAAGAGAATTAACACAGAAAATTAAAGCGTACAAGGTAGGGTGAGGGGAGGAATATATTAGAAATTCTTAGCAGAATGTTATTGTCCAGTATAGTTTCTCAAATATCAGAACAAGAAGTGTGAGTGGCTAGCCACCTGGACCTCCCACAAAACTAGGCTGTATTGATTCCAGCAGGATTTAAATGTGGCTAGATATGCAGCCTAAATTTGCAAAAGGACACAACATTTTTTGAGGAACCAAATTTTATGCATTAGAATGCAATTAGCAAGTTCCGGAAGTTTGAGAGACTCCAGCTCTCAACTGTTGGAGAAAAGCGACATTTCTTTTAAACATAATTTCAAAGCCATTGGTGACATCAACCCAGCTGTGTATTAATGCGGGACAAAAGCAGTGGCCGTTTACTCTTAGTAACTGAAGTGTTGCTAACCTAGTTCCATCCTGAGCGCTGCAGTTCACATCGGCTCCATATTCTAGGAGATGTCGCACAATGCTCAGCCAGCCTCTGGCACAGGCCTCATGCAGGGCACAATAACCAGCATTGTCACGATGATTTACATCACAGACTTTGTTTTCCAAACAATACAGAACCACTTCCTGGAAAAGAGAAGCAAGAGAAAACAGACCATGTTGTTTGTTGCTGTGGAGACATGCATACCTTTACTTTAACATGCTGGGAATACCCTTCTCATTGGGCTATTAAGGAGTAACAAAAGGAAGAAGGGAAGAAACCACACAGCTCTTCTCTCCGTTGAAGAAGTCAAAACTTAGAAAAACAAAACAAGCCACTAGCCCCCAAAGGAAGATTCGGAGAACCCAACCAGCTCCGAATCTCAACCCATTTATTTATAAGCAACTCTCAGGAGCAGAATGAATATGCAAATAACATACTTAAGACTGTGATGTAGGGTGTTCACATCCAACAAGTAACTTTCAAAACTAACAGAAGGATGCCTTGGCGATGCCAACATTTTACAGCTGCCATTGTAACTCTGAATATTTCCTCTATGGCAGAATGGAACGTTGGTAGCCGCTGAAAGTATAATCATAAGCCTTCCTCTTCTTTTAGATTCTGAAGAAAACAGGTCAGCTTCTGCTTTTGTTCGACTAAACCTCTTTGCAGAAATCTTAATTCCTTCCAAATAATGTTAGAGCTGATCTATACTTTAACTTATCCATGCCTCAACTACTCCCTGGGGTCACAGGTTTCACACCAGCACCACAATGTGTACAAACACCATGAAGACATGGAGCCATCATGTTGTGAGTTTCCCTGCCTTTGCTCCATGCCAATGGCAGCCACTGGCGTGGACAAAGAAACACAACATCATGATGCTGGACTACACAGTGTGTGGTCTGTGCACATTGAAGTGCAAGATGGAAATTGGCCATGAGGTAAGGTAAGGTAAGGAGTAAAGATAAAGGGACCCCTGACCGTTAGGTCCAGTTGTGGATGACTCTGGGGTTGCGGCGCTCATCTCGCTTTACTGTCCAAGGGAGCCGGCGTTTGTCTGCAGATAGCTTCTGGGTCATGTGGCCAGCATGACTAAGCCGCTTCTGGCAAACCAGAGCAGCGCACAGAAACACCGTTTACCTTCCCACCGGAGCAGTACCTATTTGTCTACTTGCACTTTGACGTGCTTTCAAACTGCTAGGTTGGCAGGAGCAGGGACCACCAAGCAAGGGGGGGCTCACCCTGTCGCGGGGATTCGAACCGCTGACCTTCTGATCAGCAAGCCCTAGGCTCTGTGGTTTAGACCACAGTGCCACCAAGGTAAGGTAAGGAGTAGACTAGTCTAACTGCTGTGTCCTTTGTCCACATTTTTATCACTGATTTGAGATGCCTTTATGGAAACAAGAACCACCAAGATAATTGATTGGGAGTGTGTGTGTCTCACACATACACACTCCTTACATTTCACAGGATTGTAGGGTGGGGAGGGATCCCAAGGGTCATCTAGCCCAACCCCAGGATTTATATCTTTCCTTTCTTGCACCATGGAACCCAAGGTAGTGCTTAACACAATCAAGCTCACAGGCAAATTTTCCAAGCTCTTGACAGTCACGGAAACATTTCATTAGTTCTTTTATTTCATAAAACGTGTATACCACATGACTGTAAGGGGCAGGGGGAACCGAAGCGGTTTTGCAAAAATGAGACTGTGATCCTTCAGTCACCTGGAACAAAGGCCTGGAATAGCAGATCCTGTTCTATTGGCCCTCAGTAGGTGACAAAGAGTGCTGTGAAAGGAACCCGATACAAATGCTGTCAATTTAGCAGGACCCTTCACAAGTTCAGTTAACCATTTCGTTCTCAAGTAAAGGCAGAGAGAAGAAAAGAGAATAAAGAGCATTGTGATGCCTATTTTGTTACGGCATAAGCTTCTGCGGACTAGAGTCCACTTTGTGAAATGCAGGGAGCCCATTTCCCCAGCGCCGCAGACTTATCCTTGCAGTTCCAAATCTGCCGGAAAGCCCACAGTAATCTGCACTCTTCACATACCTGACCTGAGGAGTTGGTAGCTAGGATACAGCATGAAGCTGTTCGTGTAGCAGGCCTTTGCTAACCAGGTTAAAGTGGATCACAGGAATCTAATGAACTGGCTGTCCAAGCTAAAGAAAGAAGTCCAGTCATATGACT
This sequence comes from Podarcis vaucheri, assembly GCF_965113315.1. Taxonomy (NCBI): domain Eukaryota; kingdom Metazoa; phylum Chordata; class Lepidosauria; order Squamata; family Lacertidae; genus Podarcis; species Podarcis vaucheri. The sequence goes on along the minus strand of NC_138762.1, from coordinate 61,212,895 downwards.
TTTAGGTAGGTTTAAGTGCTTCAGCCACATACCATGAACAAGGTCTGTCTTGTCAAAATGGGGAAGACTTATAAGGCTCTCCCAGATAGTGTTCCCTGCCCACTCCACCCCACCCCAATGCCAGCCATTATGGAATCTGAGAGTCTGGTACCCAGGCTATTCTCTGCTGGTCCAAACAGCAGGCTGGGACTAACAGCACCGACATGAGCAACATAATTCAATTAAAAAATAAAAATCTGGGAAAAGTTATTTCATACATTTCCTTCCATTTCTGGCTTGCAGAAACAGTACCAAATCATCTGTGAGTGGGCAGTTTGTTAGTACAAACAACTGCCACTTGTTTAATTTTAAACTGAACTTTAAAAAGGGTGCTTTTAAACATATGAAACTGCCTTGTAATGAATCAGGCCATCGGTCCAGCTAGCTTGCATCATCTACTCTGCCTGGCAGAGACTCTGCAACAGAGCTAGGCTCGACAACTAACTCTTTCTCAGCCTTGCAACCCAAAATCCATTGCCTGGAAATCCCAGGGACTGACAGTGTTGTGGGATCAACGGAGCTCATGCATGCAAGCATTTCACACCGGCCACACAATGTCATCTAATTGCTCAGCCCTTACTTTTCTCCATTTAAGCTGGATTTATCCCTTCTGCAGAAAATTCATTAAGGTTGCAAATGAACCATTTGTAGTGTCTAAATGATCCATTTGAGATTGCAAGACCTTATCTAGATGCACCCTGGGCCTCTTTCTGTGCCCAATCTGTGCACTGTGCCACACTGAGCTGTGGGCCATCCAGAGTTCTGGCTTTCAAACAAAAAACATTAGCACAGAAAACTTGGGACTAATTGTTCAATTTTAAATCAACAGGTAATAAGCATATGCCTATATTTAAGTGACACGTACGTCAGAAATTGTCAGGGGTAGTTGTCATTCCCCCAACCCCACCCCATAAACCCCCAGCACATGCCTTTGCTTAACTCCCATTCATTCAATCTGCACAAAGGTCCCTGAAGGAGGGCACCCATTCTGCGTACACTCAGCCTCTTGCCACAGAACTAGAGAAGTTCCCAGTGGATTTCATCCAGTGTCATTAACCACGAGATGTAACAATGTAGAGTTTTATGGTTAATTAATTAAATGCCTCATTAACTCTTTAAACATGATTTATTCAATTCATAGAAATCTCAGCCTTCTCTGTCGAATTTCACAACATGTGGCTGATAGCACATAACTAGTTTGGATCTGAAATTGGGAATCCTGGAAAAAAAACACATTGCAGAAGCTTGTGAAGAACAATTAAGATTGATGAATATATATATATATATATATATATATATATATATATATATATATATATATATATGCAGGTTTTGGTGTCTTCGGGTGTCTTCCCGTGTAAGAGTCGGGGTGTCTGTGCGACGTTTCGACGAGGTCTCACTCGTCATCTTCAGGCTGGTGCTTTCGGCTTCTTGTTACTGGAACAGAGCAGAGTCTGGTGTTTGAGTTCCTATAAATACTGTTGAGGGGTGTGGTGTATAGCCTCCAACGTTCTGGGCAGAGAGGAAGTTCCTAGATTAGTGTGCCTTTTCTTCTTTTGTTCCTTAATTACTTGAGGGATATCTTGGGTGATTTCATGAGTGATATTCTGAATACCACTGGGTGGGTCATTAAGTGTAGATTAGCCACTATAGTTTGGCTACTGGATGGAGGCACACAGAACGCCGTCACCAATCAACCACACCAGACCCAAACCCAGACCCTCTCCACAGACATATTACAGACTCCATCCAGTAGCCAAACTATAGTGGCACCTCCGGATGCTGCACCCCCCTGCAATCCCTACACAGATCTGGCTGGCACAAGGCACAAAACCACAGCTCGCCCCTATACACGAAGCCAAGCCAGAGCACAACTAAATGCAGCACAGCCATCTTCTCAGAAAAACTCTTCACAAGCTCAAGAGGTCAAGACACGAAAGCTTTAGCAACTAATCTACACTTAATGACCCACCCAGTGGTATTCAGAATATCACTCATGAAATCACCCAAGATATCCCTCAAGTAATTAAGGAACAAAAGAAGAAAAGGCACACTAATCTAGGAACTTCCTCTCTGCCCAGAACGTTGGAGGCTATACACCACACCCCTCAACAGTATTTATAGGAACTCAAACACCAGACTCTGCTCTGTTCCAGTAACAAGAAGCCGAAAGCACCAGCCTGAAGATGACGAGTGAGACCTCGTCGAAACGTCGCACAGACACCCCGACTCTTACACGGGAAGACACCCGAAGACACCAAAACCTGCATATATATATATATATATATATATATATATATATATATATATATTCTTTGTAATTTTTTTAAAAAATTCTTTTTTCAATAAATATCATTCTAAAAAAAAAAAGATTGATGAATATAGACAAGGGTGTAGCCAGGATTTATTTTAGAGGGGCAGGCTTTATGTTGGGGGGGACAGAACAGAATTTTCTGTGATGCAATTGGACGGCTAGTTAAGTATTTCTATTTATTTACCTGGTCCTGGTTTAGGGGGGCAGCTGCCCTCCTGCCCCCCTTGGCTATGCCCATTAATTCCCCGATTCCCCATTGTGATGCCCTCAGGCATCATGATGCCCACTTGGTGACCACCATAGCCCCCTGACTCTAATTTTTCTATTTAAAAAAAAGGCTTCTTCATTACTACTGGTGATGCTAAATTGACTGGAAAGGCACCCTATCCTGGCTCTTTTACCTTCCTTTCCACTAGGAAAGCCTCTGGGTCCCAAATGATGGCACTTTGCCAGCATTTTTTTGTTTGTTTGTTTTGTTTCTTGGTGTGTCTTTCACCTGATTTTTGTGTTTGTATGTTGAGGTTACCTGCTTTTTGGAGGGGGCTCTGTGTGTTTGTGATACGGACTCATTGTTAAAACCGTGTTTATGGAAGACAATCTTACTCAGCTACGAGTGATCGCCAAAGAGAAAGAGAAAGAGAGAACGGATTTTTCTTTTGTTTGGATGCAGATTGCCTTGCCTGGTTTTGTCGTTGGATTGTGAGAATTTTGTTTGGGAGAAGGAGAGCCCAACTTTTTGTGTTTTATTTGTTTTAGGAAGTATGTGGGTTATTTGTCGGATTTTGGTGTATCACCAGCTTTTCTTCTGCAACACGTGTATTTTGCCATCACATGACAGTTTCTAAGATTTTCCAAATGTGCCCCTTAGCTTCCAAAAGGGTTGGAAACCCCAATATAGAGAGTTTAAAACTGCATTCACCATGACACCTACTGGCCAGTTCTAGCCCATATGCCATTTTCATGCAACCTTGTGTTGTTATTTATAAGATGCATAGTTATTTATAAAGTCATCTCAGTTTCCACCAACCAAAGCACAGAATTATTTTCAATGCTTCCGTGACAGCTAGAAAGTGATGCATTCTAGCCTAGTAGAAACGGGAATCCTATTTAATGTGTGTGTCTGCGTGTGAGAGGGGTGTGTGCATGTCTCATTTGCTGCTTTAGTACGTGTGGCAGGCTGCCTCTCTAGATCCATGTTCCATGTGTACGGATCCACAGAGCATTCTGTGCATCATCCTCCGTCCAAGTCAGCAAAGGAACTCACTGAAAGAATAATGTGCCTAAAGTCTCTTTACAATGCAACAGCCAGCCCTGTCATAGTGATTTACATCACAGACCTTGTTTTCCAAACAATGCAGAACCACTTCCTGGAGAAAGGCAGGAAGGGTGGAGAAAAGAAACTGTTTGTTGCTATGGAGATATCTTTAACACCAGAGGTTATCACTTAAAGAAAACAGGAGGGAGGGGCACAATTCATCTGGGAAGTGTTTCAATTGGGGAGGGGGAAGAGAAGAGGAATGTTCCAGGGGGAGTCCTTCTATAAAGCAGTCAGATAAGAAGGGCATTTGGAAACGCAACGCCTATGAGCAAATATCCCTCGCAGCCAAAGTATCATGGCAGCCAACAGACTTTCCTAGGCTGAGGCCTGCAATGCATTCTACCAGCAAAACCCCATTCCTCTGGGGAAACCATGAAGAAAACCTCGGATTTCCTGTCTACAACCCTATCCACAATGCACACACACCCCTCACCACCGCTCACAAATTCACTGACTTTTCTAGCATGTTCCTGTACAATAACAGGGAAAAAGTTGAGAGCACACACTTGGGTGAGAAATTTTATTTAAAAAACAACAACAACAAAACTAGAAAGGTCATACAAAAAACACCACACAAAAACCAAGTTATTTTAACATCCCTCTAGATAATATATTCCCTGTCAATTTCTATTTAAAAGATGAAGAAAACAAGTTTGTCAACAAATCTCAAAACTTTGTTGTATTGTGGGTCTGAGACACTTTTCTGGCAGTCTTATGGACTATAGCATTTCAGCTGATTTGCCTGTCACATCAGAGAGGTCATTTGAAAGGTTGCCAGCTGCACACCAGTGCAGGGCCAATCTAGTCCTGACAACAGTTGTGCATGTTGTAAACACGTAAACTGTCCAAATCACAGAGAGAGAAAAGAGTGTGCATGCCTGACTTTAAAGCAATGTACAGGTGTTGAGTACAGACTTTCCCTCACCTATGGCTTATCTGCCATTAACTTCTGCCTACACATCTGCAAGGTGATGGGAGGGAGGCGGGGGAGAGAGTGTTAATTTATTACTCCAAAGAAATAAATAAAACATAGTTAGCATCAAACTAGATCTGTTGACTGAGTAGTGGCAAAGAGACCTGGGTAGATATGGCCTCTGGAAAAATTGGGGTCCAGGTCTATTTCTCTGTTGTTTTTCAATTTATACATCCGACTTTCTTCTAGGCAACATCTTTCCACTCACTGCTGAAACCTGCAATTCTTTCCCTGCTCCTTCCACACACCTCCAGCCCTTAATGAATGGCACTGCTGCTATAATCAATTTCACAACCCTCCCTGCCAGCTGCATCTCTCTCTAAAAAAATAAACCGCACACACCAGGATAGCACTGGACAACATTTGAGGGTTGACATGCACTACACAAAATCCCTCCAAAATAGGTGCAACAACACTTTGCGCAGCTGGTGTAGCTTATTGCTCTCTCGGCTACAGCCATAGTCCTGCAACATGGGTATAACAAGGAAGGACTTTTATCTGCTTGGTATTGGGCAAACTGCTTTTAAAATTGTTTTAATTTAAGTAAGAGTTTTCCCAAGTTCAAAAGACAATGAACTCCTGGCTTTGCTGCTGCTTTTGACTTGATACACTATTCCCCAATCACAGCTACACTCGAATCCTGGATAAATGCATTGTTTTCTATAGGGCAGCAACCCCTTCTCCACCAGGGAAGACCAGAATAAAAGGTGGAAAAGTGAAAAGCAAGCAAAGGTGTTTCTTCTCTAGAGTTTCCACAATCGGGCTGCACATTTTGGGTTCTAAAAGTGCCATAAAAGTTGGTGATCTGGGCATTACGGTGCATCTCTTGCCCGCCCCAGCCCCACAGGCACCCATATCTTCACAGCCAAGCTCTGAAACACAACCAAGCAAAAAGCTTCTGGAGAGAAGGTCCATGAAGAGGTAAGCAATAGGTACACAGTGGAGTCGGCACCCAACCTACTACACTCACATTGCTATTAAAATCCTCCTCCTAACAGAGTGTTTCAATACACAAAACTGAGCTGAAACAATCACATCTCGTTTGGCCCTGAGCAGACATGATTAAGGAAAAGGAGACATGTAACTGATATCTCTAAGTCAAAACACAGAGAGTACCACCTAGGAATGCCTCTCCCTTTCCCCGTCAAACTGTGCATTCAGTACAGCTGTTTCAGGAGGAGTTTTAATCTGGTATTTGCCGCTGTTTACTCTGGAAAGGGTCTTCAGCACTGTCCTTATTTGTTTTCCTTGAAGCCTCGTGGAATACAGTTCGAATTAATTAAGCTATGGGACACCTCGTCAAAGTCAGAGGAAAGATTCCCAGTGGCATGTGGTAGCTATAAAAGCAGAACGTTTCCAAGGGCGTCTCATGTAAAATGTTGTTACATATACAAATAAGGTGGCGCTGAACTCTTGTTGTTCATGCTCAATGTCCATCCTCAGAAGTCCAATGTGGCTGAAGAACAGAGGTTCAGAACTGTCTCCACTACTAACACCTATAGATCCTACACAGACAAGTGGGTCCTGCAACAAAATGCTGCAGCATGGGAGTGCTCCTAGTCAGCCAACCATTCCTTTTCTATTCTGTTCCTACACACCCCATTGGCACTCAGCAGACACAACTAACATACATAAAAACAGCTCCAGATCCACCACACCCTGCTAAAATTAAGATCCCAAGGCCTAGGTGAATAAGAATGGCTCTGCCTGGTACCTAGAAACAGGCACTGGTGTGCCTTCCTGGAGAGCACACCCCATTAACAGGGGAGAGGGGCCACCATGGAAAAGGCTCCTTCTCCTGTTGCCACCCTCCACACCTCCCACAGCAGGTCACACAGAGTAGGGTCTGGGTTGCTTCATGTGGGGAGAAGAGGCCCTTGAGGAATTGGGGTGCTGAGCCACATAGGTCAAAACCAGCACACGCCACCCTCTGAAAACAACCACCCAAGTTAGATTGGTAGTGGTGCTACCTAACCCCAGCTCAGACAGTCATTCCAGAAGCACAGAATGACCAATGGTGTCAAAAGCCCTTAAGAAATAAATTAGCGGCAACAGGAACACACTTTTCTGTCTCTCTCCTAACAGGGTAATCCAAAGGAAGCCTACATCCCAACGGAAATGGAACTAAAAGATTGGTTTCACCCAGGATACCCAAGATCTGTCCTGCAACCCCACAAGAACCTTGCCCAAGAAGGAAACATTAGTGACTGACCAATTTCTATGGAGATTTTCTGAATCCATAGAGTGTTTCTTAAGGAGTGGTCTTAACACTATCTCCTTTTGACAGGTGGGGGGGCCCACCCCCTCTTGCAAGGAGGCTTTAATCACCTCTCTGATGTGGTCAACCCTGCTGTTGTAAAAAACCATGAGCATCAAGGGAGAAGAGCAGAAGTAGTTGCCCAAACCAAGTCAACCACCTTGTCCATAAGTCTTGCTAACCGAAACTCATCCAACACAACAAGACTAGAAAGTGCTCCATGATGCGGTGGAGAATGAAATTGTCTGATTGTGACTTTAATCACTGGACTTTTCCCATATACAAGATGCCACATTGCCCTACTACACAATAAGTTAAATGCACCATATATAACCACTACCCATATTTCAGTATGCCACATTGCTATCTAGCCCCTCAACACAGGCTTCAACATACTGAACTGATTCTCTTCTCTTTTTCATCAAGGAAAAGGGGTACAGCAAGTTGACTGCTTCTTGATTAAGGATCAGAACAGGTAAAGTTCTGATTGACCTGTTCTTCACTAAGCTCTAGAACCACCACTGGAAGCAAGCAACTCCCATCATCCCTGGGGTTTATGGGAGCTGGAGTCCAGCAACATATAGAGGGCCACCGGTTCCCCAGTCCACACCCCTGCTTTTGAAGATCTCACATTTTATTGCTGCAGGTAGAAGTAAACAAAACCTTTCCATAAAACAAAATTAACAGAAGGATTCGTCAGGACCCATCCCCCCCCCTCTATATATATAGCATTTTAAGGATGGCAGCATTCTTACAAGCAATGTCTAAAAATGTAGAAAGGAAAATAAACCCATAGACATAGGCACCTATAGAGCTGCTTTGTTAATAAGTCTGATCTCCAAACTATTTGTACATATGACTATTTTCACCTGAAGTCTGTAAGTCCCAGTGATTTACCAGCTCTAAATGCCAGTTTGTTTTTCAAATATGGGAATGCATCACAAAATATATATTCATAACATTAAAATGCGAAGTTCAAAAGCAGCCCTGAAATGAAGCGTGTCCACACTCTCACACTGCCAAAGCTGTGCCGGTAATTAACCTTCCAGAAATGCAGCATATATGTTAACTTTGGCTGTGTATCAGGGTATCTATCCCCACCCCCACTACTTACTCACGATCCCCATCCTGCAAAGCACATCAAGAACTGACTTCTTATTGAAAATGACTGGCGCCTGTTTCTTTGAGGACTTCCTTCAACTTAGTTATAGGAGAACTATGAAAATAAGAAAACTTGTGTATTTTTTCTATTTAATCCGTTTGTAATTTTTTTTTTCTCTCCTTTTTCTTTTCTTTACTATGTTTTGCTTTATCTATGCGCATGTCTGTTTTTATTTTCTTTATGGAAAGAATAATAAAAAGAATTTGAAAAAAAAAAAAGAAAAGAAAATGACTGGCGCCTATTCAGGCTCAAGGTTATTAACTTACAGGGGTTTATATTGTTTCTTTCCTAGCCCTGCTCACAAAATATACTAATTGCACGCTTGAATAAAGAAACAGAACAGAGAGCCTGGAGATATTTCGACATGTTGAGAAGGAGCACAAAGAGAGACTCCAACCACGTGCACAGTCAGAATTATGTGTGACACCAAGCATCTTCCACATTGTAATTCAGAGTAGTGAACTTCAGAAACAATGCTTGCCTCGTATCCCAGTCGGGCTGCCCTTTGCAGAAGAGTTTCTCCAGCGTTCTTATTGACAATAAGCCTTCGGGCTTCTGGCGGCATGGGACGACTTGGGGGAGTCTCCTGAGGGGCACTTGCAATCTGCAGCTGTGAGGGCTGAAGAGACAGGCAATAATGAGGGACTCTGCTGCTGCAGGCGATTGTACAATGCCTGCTCATGTGATTTGACTGGCGAAGAGTCACAGTCTGAAGGAGTCTCTGGTCGCTTCCAGATTCTCCTCATTAACTATGACCTGTCAAAATCATTACTGGATTCCACACCCCACCCATCCATCCTTAATAATTCATTGAAAATCCATTTCCCCTTCTCTCTCTTTTAAAAAGTGTAGTAGTGTCGGCTTCTAGATTTATACCATCTAAAAGTTTAAGATCAAAATCCTGAAAGAATCGGAGGAGCCCTCACAGATTTGTCCTGGAGTAAAGTGGATTGAGCTCTGCAGAACAATACAATGTGTTTTAAAGTAAACAGAAAGGGCTTGGAAGTACCACTACATAAGACAACAAGCTAAGCATTTAAAGTGGCTGATATTAGCCAAACCTGAAATATTAGTGGGACAACTGGGTTGAAATAAAGATACCTTCTCCTCAGCACTTTCGAGATCAGTGACATCATCTCCTGTCAGGGATGACCTCCTTCTCCTCTCCTGCAGTGCCAAATGTTTTGTTTTACACTGACGTTTCCCTGGTGGCTTCTCACAGTCGCCATGTTTCTGCAGCAGGGATGCAGCTTGGAAATCTTCTTCCTCGTCTGTGCACAGCACATCTGTCTTCCAGTTTTCTTTAATTTTCTGCTGCTTGGCAGCCAACCTTGAAACTGGAGTACAGCTTGGCTGGGCTTGCCTTTTGCTGTTTATATTGGTAGATGAAAGTGTCTTCATGTGCGGAGATGCTGGGAATGGAGGGATACCTAAATGGGGAGGAAAGGCATTGTACATTGCATAGTGTGTTGAAAGGAAAGAGAACACACACACCTAACATTATTTTAAAACTTTTACATTCACATTAAGCAATTCCACATTTGGACTATAAGCAATAAAAAGTAATTGTAATGGGCGGGTACATCTGCTAAACAAAGTTAGCTGTTCTGAGATCTAAGCACAGTAAACAACCACACAGTCTAGCACTGCACCATCTAAGCATCGTGGCAAAGTAGATATGAATCAGGCCTCCTTCTCAGTGTACTTGTTTATATGGATGCAGATGAGAGAAGAGGCTTCCTTACCTGTAATGACATGCTAGCAAAGTGGGAATATACTGCTCTTTCAGGTATAGAACTGCTGAAACCTTTCCACCTCAGGAAACCCATTTTTGCTTTTTGTAGAGCAGAGTGGAGTGTAAAATTCAAAGGACACAGAAACGGTTTCCATAATCAGAAACGCTGGTTGAGTGCCCAATTCCCATTTCTGCCTTTGAAAAAGTCTCCCTTTGTGCACCAAAAATGAGGAAAGCATTGGGTCTGTTTCTTGCAGCATTCTGAAAAGGGATTCATAGATCCAAACAGCAATTTCTCAGTGTTGTATGGCTCTTAACCATTAAGCAGCTGTCTCTCCTGTTTGCTGCATTGCAAGGACCTAACTTTCAAGAGTTGCCTTTTGCAAGGATGTCGTGTACAGAAACAGGATATAGTGACCTTTTCAGCTTCTCTAAAATACCAACAATGCATTTCTCGTAGTTTCAATGTTCATTCCACTTTTGTAACATTCTACTGACCATGCCTGAAGAGAGAAAAGGATTCCCCAAGACATGAAGGAAATGTAAAGAAAGCAAAGAGGTTCATGATGAGTTTGTTTACATGACAATTTTCAGGTAAGAGGAATCAGAACTAAACTTCTACAGAACCCAAAAGGGACCAACAGAACAACTGGAATGAATAAAAATGAATGACTCGCTGTGGTTTTAGAGTTAGAACAGTATCTGAATTCACAGTGCATCAGATCAAGGTTTCTTAAATTCTGTTTCTGTAAGATCAAGCAATGTATGGATGGAATAGAAACCAAGGGCTTGACTCATGAGTCTGATCTGTCTATCTAATGAAGGATTCTCTTGTCTTAAAAAAACTTTTAAAAAACGCATAAGAAAGTGGTGAATCCTCCAGCTGTTGTAGACTTAGGCCTAGTTTTCACCAGGGTGAAACTTGTGGCTTTACTTTTCAAGCAGGAAGTAGGGGCTTGCACTTCAATGTTCCTCTGTTCCAAAAATAAATAAATCTCCCCATACCTGGAAAACTAGCATGTTGCAAAGAAGGCTCGTTTTCCATATGATTGCTTTCCGGGCGCAGGGAGTCTTTTTGTATGGGAGAACATTCAACGATTCAGATCTCTGCTCTCAATAACAGAATTTTCTCCCATATAAAAACAAAAAACCAAAACTCTGCCTATCACGGTCTGAAATGGTAGAGGCCAAACTATGTGTTACATTAAATGCATGATTTGATTTAATATGTTTCAGGTTTTGTTTTTATTTTAAGACACAGCAGCTGCGATCTGGAGTACAGCACATGGGAAGGGCATTGACCCTTTCCCCCTGCACCACGGTCCTGATTAAAATCCCTCCCTTCTCCAGCTGCTATTTGCTCTTACAGGGAACCTGCTGTTGGTACCTATAGCAGCTCTGAGGAGCGATATTAGTCAGAACAACAGTGCAAGGAGAAAGGGTTAAACAAGAATTTAACATAACATATAATTTGACCCTCAGAAGCTCTTTCCCAAAGACCTGCTCCCAGTTGGAGATGAAATCTTACATTTCAATGTTATAGTAGGTTTCTACAGATTTTTATTGTGTATGACAGCTACATTGCTTGTCATTATATTTAAATTGTCATTTTATTTCCTGTGAACTGGTTTTCAGTACAATCTATGTGTAGAAGATGCAGCATATACAAAACTGACGACGACTAATTAGGAAAGAGAAGAAAGAAGTGGTAAAGCAGGCTAGGTAGAAGAACTCAGCTAGTCTGCATTTAACCACAAAGCGGAAAAGATTTGGGAAAAGACACCTGTGCACCTTTCCTGTCATAAAGAGACTGGAACACAAGGAGGCCTCTTTCTTCCCTGCAGCTTTCCAGAGCAGGAAAAAATTAACTCAGAAGTTCAAACCTAATGGAGCAGTGAATTCCCACAAGTGGTTAAAAGACGCAGTACTCTTCATACTATCTTCCTTAATCTACTCTCATTCATATGTGTCAAAAATTGTTATGAAATCAAAATCATTCCTGACTGGTAAAGATGAAGGGGGGACTGTTATGAAGTCAAAAACTGTTAAGAATATCTAAAAGCAAAAATGACCAAAAAGAACCTACAGACAAAAATATTTTAGGTTTTTGGTATTCTCTCCCCCCCCCAATTTGAAGCGGGGAGGGAATCACACGACACAGACAGCACACACATCTAGGATGTGGCATTAAAACACAATTAGCACCACACACTACAGATTTGGCAAAACAAGCATAAGTGGTTTAATAGTGGCACTTTAAGTCCTTTATATGATCATAGTAAAATTTTATATTATATATAATATAATATAAAACTTCTACCCAAAAAACTACTGACAGCTTCTTAGCACTGGTGGCAGCATGCGTCACTAAGTAATGCTAGATTTCCCTAGTAATCTCTGCATACCTTGTTCATTGTCACTTGTTTTGAGGGACTCTTCAGACCAACTTCTATTGCTTTTGACCTCTGACCTTTTCTTGGTGTGCCTTTCTTCTGTGCAGTCTTTGACCTTTGCAGTGGCCTCTGGCTGAACAGCCTCAGCTAAATCTTTCCTGCTTTGCCGGCCCAACTTGCCGGGTGGGGATCTCTCTGGTGACACCTGCTGCTCCCACAGTTCCCTAAGATGCTGCAGGTGACGCTGCTTTTTGGGATGGAGCCCTGTTAATTCAATGCACACCTTCAGGTTGGTCACCTCATTACAATTGGGCTCTTCTAAGTGGTTAGAGGAATTGTTTGTCATTTCCCTCTCAGGCCAGTCATCTAATGGAAAAATAACTAAAAATTAATCAAAAGGCCCTCAACTTGAAACAAAAGCTATAGTTCACTTGTGGGGCAGATTGTTTCAGCTTCACCACCACACTATGCATTTTTAAAAGATTAGCTCAGGAGGGGTTTGCATGCACTACAGCAATTTGCATTGGCCAAAGATTACGTTGTCCAATGACTATTCTTGTACCTTGTAGGTACCCAAACATAATTCAGGCGAGGATTTGGGATTGGCACAACACAGGTCATAAATGGACATAGGTTAATCCAAAGAGTGTTCACTTCACAAGCCATGCCTTAAAGAGTGACCAACTTGGCCGGGTTACCTTTGGAGTTCTTCCTCTTTTTTGCTTTTGATGCAAATTCATCTTCCTGCTCCTCTACAAAGTTTTCTTTAAGGCTTCCATCGTTCTGCATTTTCTCACCAGAATGTTTACGCTTCCTGTCCTGGTGGGGGCACAGGGCCTGGTTGACATCTTCTGCGGACTGGTCGCTGGCCTTTTCATATACAGTGAGTCTCTCCACACAACTGTCTGCTGGAGGACCTTTCTCCTCAGGAACTTCAAAACCGTGGTCCTGCGTGCTCTCTGTATTATGAAAATCACCTTCATTTAAAACAAAACAAAAAACAAAAAGGGTTACCACATCACTAACTCAACGAGCATCTTGCGCAATTGCTTCCATCTCTTCGGAGCAATTGTAGCACCAAGTGCGTGCTTGTAAAGAGAATTTACGAAGTAGATGAAAAAGTTTAGACACAACTATGGATTTTGGTAAGGATGAATATTATTACATCAAGGACCAATAGGAAAACTAGACATACAGTAATATTGCTGGTATTTCACTAGGAAAAGAAGGTATGATGCAAAATATTTTTTTTTCCCTCATGATGCAAAATAACCAGTTGTCATGAATTAATTCAAACCCAGGGAATGAAAGACTACAGAGTGTGACGACACACCATAACCTGAACTGCTGGAAACACTTATTGCAGGGATGGGAAACCCTTTTCTGTTGAGAGTCACGTTCCCTGGAGAGTAATTAATCAGGGGCCACATACTGAGGGCCAGAGTGAAAAGGGAGAAGGGCCAATCCGATTTGCTCACTCTCTCTGCTTCCCGCCCCTGCAACCTGCATGAAATTAGGCTGACGCTGAAGGTGGCCCTCTCTGACCTATGACACCACCAGTATCCACGTATTTGGGGATTTAGTAGTGCAGTTAACATATTGCAATGCCACTCGTCTTCAAAAAGTCTACAACTCTCTTCCTTTTGTGCAGCAGGCCTTGAAAACTTGGCTGACATTTTGTATCCTCAAGATTATGCTTAACCTTAGTCAAGGATATATACAATATAACAAAAACCACAGTCTTCAACCAACAGACAAACATTTCTGAACTAGACCTAAAAAAATCAAAGTTGTATATCAACAATGCATAAGAAGGATCCCACGCCTTGAACCTTGAATTTTTAAATTTTAAAAACTTTTTTTTCTCCCTGTGCAATCCTGTTAAAGCTTCTTTGCCCTTCCCACATTATCTTTCTCTGTAGATAAGGGTTTTTTAAAGGATGCAGCCAGAGCCCTCTTCTCATGTATCTGCCTCTGGTCTCCTTTGTTCCCACCCTCCTGCACATTCCTCCTCTAATTCAGTGTTTCCCAACCGGTGTTCCGCGGCACACTAGTGTGCCGTGAGACACCGGCTGGTGTGCCGTGGGAGGGAGGCGGGCGAGTCGGGCGGCAAGAGGCGGCGGCGGCGAGGATCCGCGTCGAGCCGGGGGCGGCTCCGCGGTGGTGGTGCCGAGCGGCGGGGCAGCGCGCGCAAAAGGGAGGAGCGCGAGACAGCGGAGGAGGAGGAGGCCGGCATGTCCGGGCAGCAGCAGCAACAGCAGCAGCAGCAACTCCCGGCGACGGCTCCTCCTCCGCCCGCTATCGCCGCCACCACCACAACAGCCGCCGCCGCCTCAGCTGCCGCCGTCCCTCAGTCCCTCGCTCTGCTGCCTCCTCCCACCCCGGCAAGGGGAAGGGAAAAAACGTTCACTTTTGTGCGTCCCTCCCGGCGTGACGCTGCGCGCTGACGTCACGGGGCGGGGCTTTAATGGTGGTGTGCCGCGAGATTTTTTCCCGGTAAACAGGTGTGCCGTTGCCCAAAAACGTTTGGGAAACACTGCTCTAATTTATCCCATCAATCTTATCACCCGCTTAACTTCCTCCTCTTCCATTTTGCTGCCTGCCTTATCTTCTCCTTCCATCAGCCCCCTTCTTAAAAGTTTGCCTGACACCTGCTACTTCAAAAAGCAGACTGAAATGAGTTTTGAAACCCAGCAAAGGAAGATTATAAAACAGTGAGGGTTAAACTGAGCCAATTTACAGGAGCAGCTCGTTTACATTGAAACTTGATGACGTCAAAGCACAAGCATCTACACAATATTTAGTGTTGTTGCTATTATTATGAGTTAGATTTACATGCAGATAAAACTGACAGTAGATTAATAGGACTAGGTTACCCTCCTATCATAATATTTTTGGTTACATTGAAACAAGGTTTGCCTGGGACTGGTTTATAGGAAGGGTTCAACATGTATTGAGATTATAGGGTGAAGAGAACAACATCATGCTCCAAACATTAGCTTTGATGAACTCATGATGACCAGCAATCTAAACAGGTGTTTCCCTTAACACAGTTCTAGGCGGTTCTTAGTGTGAGATTTTTTTTTTAAAGGGGGTGTATATCTCAAGATGACACACAAAATGAAACTTCCTTTTTTTAGCATGTGTGACTTTGCTGAAATATATGATCTTTTACAGATAATGAAGAAAATGAGGTATAAAATTTTGTTTGCATTAAAAAATGATGAGCAAGACACACAACACCGGATCAAATCTACAAAAAGTTTGGATCTGCAAACTTGGAAAGAAGGAAAATACTAAGACTTATTTTTCCTCTGGTATAAAGACTTGACTGGTGGTAATTCATAGTCTTTTATTATTCGATGTTCTATTGATGGATGCTGGAAGAAAGCATTCGCTCTAATTTTGTATAAAGCTTCATTAGTGAATACAAGCAAGCTTCTTGCAAATATTTAGAGGATTGGGATGTTGCTAGCCCAGAGAAAAGTTCATGATTTGAAGATTATAAGTAAACCTGAAATATGACTCTAGAGCAGGGGTCAGCAAACCTTTTCAGCAGGAGGCTGGGTCCACTGTCTCTCAGACCTTGTGGGGGGCCGGACTATATTTGGGGGTGGGATGAACAAATTCCTATGCTCCACAAATAACCTAGAGATGCATTTTAAATAAAAGGACACATTCTACTCAGGTAAAAACACACTGATTCCCAGACCGTCCGTGGGCTGGATTTAGAAGGCGATTGGGCTGGATCCAGCCCCCAGGCCTTAGTTTGCATACCCATACTCTGGAGTATTAATTCATAGTTACATAAGAATTTTGCAAACCAAGCTTAAACCAATAGACCAACCATTTAAACGAAACACTAAGGCATACAACCATCAAGCACAGCTCCCATATAACTATCATTAGTCCCAATGGGTCTTGAATAACAAGAGCTCCAGTGGACCTCAGATGGATTACACTCCAGGCTGTTAACCTGTTTTTGATCTGAACCATAACAAAAATCTGCTGAATAGGTTCTCTACCATTTCCTCTGATGCCACCACCTTCTCACTTAGGATTTGGGTTAGAGATGTGAATCAGCCTAAGTCCAGTTTCTAAAACAAGTTCAGGTGTTTGGACCAACCCATTCTATCAAGAGTGGATTTTTAGAAAACACATTATGCCCACATGTGTGCTACACTTGCAGTTCAGAATCAGCAGTAACAGAAGGGCCCAGAGGGAGGGGGGGCAGGAATACACACAGGGATTTGGTCAACAAACCAGTCTCTATGTGAAATTGAAATAGGGCTAAAAACAAAACAAAACCCAACTGACTGATAAGTCCAGCAACTAAGAAGTCAAATATAGGGGGAAAGTTTCTGTTCTACCGCAAGAGCCTGATAGAAGATGACTTCACTAAACTTTTTTATTAGCATTCCGTACCAGTTTGCTACCTACTGAGAATCTGTTTGGGGAGGAGGGGAGCTTTAAATCAAAGACAGTTCTTCTTACAGATAAGAAAGCACACAGGAATATCAGCCTAAAACAAGGTCATTTCCCTCCTTTAACAATCTGGGAATTCCCTACATCTAAAAACCAGGCAAAAAGGAGACCCTGAATTTACAGAGATGGTGAAGTCAAGTAACCATCTGCTGCATGTGTGTGTTTCATGCAAGCTTTCCTTACAACTCCTCAGGATAAGGCCATTTCAGGTCTTTCTTGCATTCCAAATCTACCACCACAAATTGCATGCATTTTCCAGCTTCAGTCCAACCATGATAACACAGAAACTAAAATACGACCTTGCATTCCACAGCAAGAATGAAAATAGTCTACTTCAAGGACTGTTTGTTGCCCAGAGTACACTTATCATACTTGGAGCAACAAATAATTTTTAACTTTGCCTTAAGTATACGTGAAGGGGACGCGGGTGGTGCTGTGGTCTAAACCACAGAGCCTAGGACTTGCCAATCAGAAGGTTGGCGGTTTGAATCCCCACGACAAGGTGAGCTCCCATTGTTCAGTCCCAGCTCCTGCCCACCTAGCAGTTTGAAAGCGCGTCAAAGTGCAAGTAGATAATAGGTACCACTCCAGCAGGAAGATAAACAGTGTTTCTGTGCACTGCTCTAGTTTCGCCAGAAGCAGCTTAAGTCATGCTGGCCACATGACCTGGAAGCTGTCTGCGGACAAACGCCGGCTCCCTCGGCTTATAGAGCGAAATAAGCACCGCAACCCCAGAGTCGTTCACAACTGGACCTAATGGTCAGGGGTACCTTTACCTTTAAAGTATATGTGAACAGAAAACAAGCAAGTTCACTTCATTATTAAAAATGTCCTTTATCTTCTTCAAACATGGTAGCAGACATGTTTCCTTTCTTCAGTTTAGTTCTGACCCGGGGAACTTCTTTAGGAAATGTTATTAGACCACCCAGACTCTAAAATTATCCAGTGTCCTCATCCAAAAGTATATAACAATTGGCAAAAGCCAGCCTATGTTAGTCACAGCTAAGCCCAACGTCGACTACATTCCTATGGGTCTGAATTTAATGGAAGTTAGTTCTCAGGGAAACTTACACCAGAGTAATTACCCTAGGACTATACACCATTCACATGCACTCGTACCTGCACTGGAAATAAACGGGACCCAAACTGCAATCCTATGACACTTACCTAGAAGTAAGCCCCATTGAACTCAATAGGGTTTACTTCAGAGTATGCACTGAAAGTCACGTCTTATCTATCGATTAGGTATAATAAATATATTACCCAGGTCTAGGGATAGGTGAGAAATTTGTTTGGTTTGAAACTAATTTTCACTTCCTGAATCCATATGAAAACCAAAGCACAACTACTCATGAAATTTCATGCTTTTCTGAATTTTACAGTGCAGCTCTCCAACCAAAATATGCATACAAAAATGTGTATTGAGAAAAGCACAAACAAAAATGCTTACGTTAGTGAAGATAACATTAAAAATGTATTACCTATGGGGAAAGTGCTTGCAAAAAATATGTATAGTAAGATAACTTATTTCTTGCAAATTAAAAAAACCCACACATGAATGACAACAGAAATTGGCCAAACAGAATTTAAGATTGGAAAAATACGAAATCGAAATTGACAGAGTAATACATCCCTATTCCGAGCCCTATATGAAGGAATACAAACTATCAGCTATCCTATACTTCTGCCACATGCAGGATGTTTCCACCTTTGTTTATTTCTTCCTCCACAACAAATCATGGATTTGGCTTTTTTATCACTGGCAAACATGCAAGACAAATAAATGTTTGTCACTTTGCATTTTCATTGTGCTTAACAGTCTTGTTCATTCTGAGCAATCTCCCCAAAATGGCCTTGATCTTCCCAAAATGAGACAAATGAAAATATCTGTCAGAGGAATAGAGAAGCACTGAATTAGTTTGTTCCTCCCAAAAGAATTAACAACTTCTGTGTATGTCTCTTCCTCATAAACCTTATAAAGCAGCAGAAAGAGAATGACAGCCCTGGAAAAATATTCCTAGACAGGTTGAACTTATTGCAGAATGAATGGAAAATATCAGAGGCACAATGTCAAATGTAGAGATCATAATTTAGTCCCCACCCACTCACCCAAATCTCCTAAATTCTTGAGTTAAAAATAAAGAAGTTTGGTTTGAGGAACCCAGATATCTCCAACATGCTAGGGATTCATTCTCAATATAATTCCTAACAGCCTGACAGATATAAGCATTTCTCTTCTGCTTGTCATACATTATACCCACTCTTCGTAAATTCATTTTAAACAACAAGTGCATTTTAAAATCATCTAATCCAATGTTTTCTTACATTCTGGTAGTTGAACAACACTTATCTCCTGAATTAAAGTTGATATACATCACCCTTACACCTGAAAAATGTTTACTTTTTTAGAGGTTGAAGGTAGGAGTAACAATTATCCCCCTCACTGGAAACTATGCCTCTGTCTCAACAGGGTCATGAAGCCAGGGGTGCTTCTTGACCAGAAGGGCCAGCTTAGAGCAGCAACTCTTGCCAAGATGCAATTGGTAGCCTTCTCTTGAGCTTGAGTGATGCTGCTGAATTTCTGCATGAGGAATGATTGAAAGATCCAATGACATCTGAGGCAGAGATGCAAGAGGATCACTTGCCAATCAGCAGAGGCTGATTGGAAGGAGGCAAGTCCACAGCAGTGAATCATGCAGAGACCCAGCCAGAGCTCCCTCTGCAAATGAGTACTTGGTACTTGCAAGAGCTTTTTAATTGGTTAATTTATTTCTTGCAGCAGACAGGTAGTTTAGGAATCATCCTATACTTCAGCACTCTGCTTTCCAAAACAAATAGGAAAAGGGTTATGGATCTCACTGCTTTTGCTACATGGCCTGCGGGGAAGATTCGTTGTTCCACTAGTTGTCCCACTTTAGGCTTCTTTGGTGCAGAACAGTGGTCATGCTGCAGCAGCTAAAGCCTTAAAAAGGGTCAGGATGCCTAAAAATTACAGTATTTCTCAAAGAACGAATTACACTTCCTTTTAGCACTATTAAGCCGCCATGCCCATTTCAAATGGATCCATATCCTAGGCTGCTTAAATCATTCCTCTGCTGAACACATCCCATAATTTATCACATTTGTGGCAAAGAAGCTCTCCATAGCAACGTTTACAAGTCTCCTTGGCAACAAAGCAGTTTTTGCTATGGCTCTCCCCGTTCCTCCTGATTTTTAAACTCCCTGCAAAAAAGAATACAGAGGCTTGCCTCTCATTTCGGCTTTCGCATTTTCAGGTTGGATGTACCTGGCACCATTTGGCCCTCTACCCTCCCCCCCCCCAAAAAAAATTATGCAATTCACCGGTAGAGAATTGCTACGCATTTTCAAATGCAGTGGAAATATCCTGGAGGTCAGATGAATCAATTGTTTTAGGAAACTTTCTCTCTGTGCCTCAGTTCTAAGTCCACTTCAGTACATGCTGGATGCATGGATAAATATTATTTAAAATGAAATAAATTTGCACCAATCCGTCTGCAGGCAGAACAATGAACATTGCTGTAATTTGTTTTGCACCACTGCACCAGAAAAAAACATTCAGAGTGCACTTATGAGAATGAAAATAATTAACTGATTATTAAGGATGAATCTAGAAAACAGAAATTAATACTTTGACCAATCCTATGAGAGCCACTGCTTTTATTCAGACCATTTAAACTTAGCAACCAGACCTAGGAGTTGGGCGTTGCAGAAACTTGACTCAAACTGCCGGCAAGTGTTACAGCCTTTCTTCCACTATATTAGGCATGTTCTAGGCTGCCCTTGAGCAGGCAGATGCTTCGACCTCCCCAGCATTTTGCTTGCTTGAATGAGACTCTGCCTGAGTGTGGCAGTTCCACATGCACACCACAAAAGACTCCACTCATATAAGTTCACAGTAGCCCAACTACTCTTGCTGTAAGGAAGGGAAGTGCAGACAGTTACCTGCAGACATGCAATCGCTTCCTAGCCTAGACTTTCCCTCTCACCATTTCAGGTCTGCTGCCGTGAGCCAAGTGGCTGGCCTCTAGCACCACCTAATCCTAGTTGGAAGATGCTTGAGCAAGTGGCTCCCCAAAGGGTTTACTCAGCCAGCACAACTCTGCACTGAAAAAA
The DNA here is from genome assembly GCF_965113315.1 of Podarcis vaucheri. Taxonomy (NCBI): domain Eukaryota; kingdom Metazoa; phylum Chordata; class Lepidosauria; order Squamata; family Lacertidae; genus Podarcis; species Podarcis vaucheri. The sequence continues at coordinate 61,192,085 of NC_138762.1, read as the reverse complement.
GGGTTCCTATGGAGTTTTTAAAAAACCACCTGGACCTCATAGGTTTCACGCCCCGCTCACTAATCACTCATGTGGCTGCATGTATGGAGTGGGCCCACAAATGGAGGAAAAAGGACCACCTGTGTTCAGGTAATTAGCAGCACTGAGAACCAATGGGGCATCTTACTTCTCCACAGACTTCCTGCTTTGGCAAGAATCTTCGCTTGGAGAACTTAAGACATGCCAAAGCCTCAGCTAATTCCACTTCGGTCAGAGATAAGGAAAATCACCAGTACTGTCTTTTACTATCACATCTAACTTTGTTTTGCTGGTATTTGGGGGGGAAAGGTGGAGAAAAGAATGCTTCTTACCAGGATTTTTTATTTTTAACTTGGGTTTTTTTAAAATAATAATAATAAAAGTTTGCCATAGGTATGTAAGAGCCCCAAAGGAGGCAGCTAACAGTTCCCGTAAGGGCCTGAGAACATTCTGTCCAATCTCAGATCTATAAACGAAAAAAGCAAAGCAAAGAAATCTACCAGTCCAGAACGTAACAGGCAGCAGAATTAAGTGGTAAAGTGGACTGTAATATAGCACTTCAGATGGCAAGTGAGGTTACCATTTGTAAATGCCCCTACCTCACAGGGGAAAAAAACTAACATAGTAGAGAGAAAGGATTTCACTGGCCTCTATAGTTTTCTAATTGTAGACCGTTGTATTTGAGGGTCTTTTTACACATAGAAAAACCTTCAAAAAAGAAACCTCACCTCACTGTAGTTTGTGTACAATCCATTCTGTTGTATGTGTTAAACCCCTTTTCCAAGTCACATTGTACATAAGAATAGTGAACTCTCAGGACCTATCTTTATGTAGCCAAAAGAACCACCATCCAGACACAAGAGGGAGATATCAAAAGGCTTGTGGAAGCCCCAAGGTTTGTGGACATACAACAAAAATATTTAGGGGGCGAGGGAGGAAGGGAATGAAAAACCACCCAAAACATCCCAACAAGGACAGAGCTTGCTCAATGGCCACAAAATAATTAATGTCTGGCGAGGGTCAAAAAATTGGGGAACAGGCAGAATGGAGACCTTTGGGAGAGACATGGCTGGCTGGAATCCTGAATAGGAATACTCCACACTGCAATGTTTTGTTAAGCTCCCAGCTATGCTACTAAAGATCAAAATGTTATCCAGATTTAAGGCTCTCAAGACTGACTATAAACATGGTAACATTAGATGTAAGACACTGATCAACTGAATAACAGCAACTCTCCATGGGAAAAGCTGAACCGGAAAACTTTCCAACTATATCAGGTACTTATGCCAATTGGCATGATGAATGTCAGGTGCTTGGGTTCAAAATGTCCTGAAGTACCAAAAACCTAACACTAAAGGCTTGCTGCTGCTCAGCTGTCTTTACTAGCTGCTGTTGCAAGTAGCAAAAGGTGAATAGACGTGGCAAACTTTTGTAGTGATGCTCTGAAAACTTTCCGTGCTTTGCCCTAAGAGAAAATTTAATGAAAATGATTTACAGGTGGTACATGACACCAGTCAAGCTTGCAAAAAATTATCATTTGCCCGACAATAAATGTTGGAAATGTAACGAGACTGAAGGCACATTCTTTCACCTTTGGTGGACATGCCCAAGGATTAAGACATTCTGGGAGATGATTTATAACGAAATGAAAAAGATATTTAAATATACTTTCCTGAAGAAACCAGAGGCCTTTCTCCTGGGCATGGTTGGCCAAATGGTGCCAAAGAAGGACAGATTTTTTTTTATGTATGCAACAACAGCAGCAAGAATACTTATCGCGAAGTATTGGAAGACACAAGATTTACCCACCCAGGAAGAATGGCAGATGAAGTTGATGGACTATGTGGAACTGGCGGAAATGACTGGCAGAATCCGAGACCAGGGAGAAGAGTTGGTGGAAGAAGACTGGAAAAAGTTTAGAGACTATTTACAGAAATACTGTAAAATTAATGAATGTTAGAAAAATATTGGAATGAAGTTATATGGCTTTAGTAGAAATGTTATAAGGAATTAAGTATAAATAGATTAATAGAGTATTAAAGGGAAAAATAAGGTTAGAATGTGTTAAGATAATTATAGGATAGAAAACAGAGGAAGCTGGAAAGGAATTGCTGAAACAATTAATAGAAGTGGAATACAAAAAGGGAGGTGTGAGGAGGTCGTTGAAATAAGTGAATGAAAGATAAGATATTGAAACTGATGTTGATTGATGTGGTTTTTTGTTTTGTTTTGTTAGTTTATGTAGTGTTTTTGTATTGTGTTGTACTTTTTTGTAGTGTTTAAATTGTTGGAAAAGTATTAAATATTATTATATAAAAAACACACAAAGTAACTTGAAGTTAATCACATTACATGGAAGTTAAGAACCGAGCTATATAGGACAGTCACTGTGGGGATCAGCAACCCATTGGCACCTTTGCCTCCCTGCAAGGATAACATTTGATAGTATTTACTATGTGCATCAAGATAATCAGGTAGTGAGCTATCCTGCCCCTCCCCCTTCAATGGCCACCAATTACGTGGAGCAGAAGCAGGAAGATTCTCCTGATGGCCCTGATTGATGCAGTGAGTACAGCTGAATCTAATAGCCACAGGAAATGAAAACCTTGCCACAGGATGCCAATCCCCTGGCAACAGCAATGTGTAATCTGGCTCCAAGACGTAGTGTAATCCATTTTATCAACTATTTGCTTCTTGCACACAGGTGTTCTAAATACTGCAGATTTTAAAGAACTGATAAAATCCTCTTAGTTCACAGCAAACCTAAAAGTGCAGATACTCCACCCCTCTCACCTTTTGCAAAAGCAAATGAAAATAACAGAAAACATACAATGCCCATTTTCATTTTCAGGGACCCTGTTGTATGTTCCATCCCCAAGAGAGATTGGTGCGTCCTATTTGTGGCACTCGCTCCCTAGATTTAGGCAGGCTGTAAAAACGGTTTATACTGCCTGGTGTTCATTGGGTTTGAATTCCACTCTGATTTTGTTTTGGCCGCTCCATTTTTTAAAAAACAAACAAACCACCCAATAATAAATAAGAATAGTAACAGCAACAACTGAAATCTTTGAGATGTTGTTGTCAATAATAATAAATAATTTAGTAACAACAACATCCCAAAGATTTCAGTGCCTTTGAAACAATGGAGCCTTGAAGAATGAGGCATCATAGCAAGGAGTAAATGTCAACTTGGAAGAAAAAAATGCCGCTGCTGGATAACGTAAAGTGTCAAGTTATGGTCAATCTTACATAAAGCTTGACACTTGCGCATGCGTAGAAGAACAGTTGCAGTGGAGTAAATAACCTGAATCGTGTCCCTAGATAACCCATTCCAACAGAATTCGTCCTCACATCCGCACCCGCAGGATCACAGCAACATGGTGCTCCCTTCACAAAACTTATGTTTGCCTCCCTGCAGCATGCTATGCGCCCAATCAACCTCCATGTTGAGAGACCTTTTTGTCTCCTTCCTTCTTTTATTCAAACCCTGATTTGTCCTTCCCTTCCTTCCTCACACCATTAGTTCCTTGGGCTCCAGCTGCCTCTGAAAAAGACAGCTCTTCCCTTCACCCTATTGCTTGATGTGGTTGTGTATGACTCGCCCCTCCACCCACCGTATCAGCTGGGGGAATAGACGCAGACTGCAACTGCTTTCCTTTTAACTGAACAGCACTTTTGAGTTTTCAGGGCTCATGGGGAGTGCACTGAAACACAAGCAGTTACTGAAACTGAAGGAAGCCACAAAAAGGAGGAGGAGGAGGAGGAGGAGCAAGCAGAATGGGGCATCAGGTCTCCAGGTTCAGAAGGAAGCCTAGGATGCTGAGCATAGCTGAGAAGAGAAGACCTTCTTCAAGAGTCTTAGCCTAGCCAAACGCTCCCCAACCTTGTTCTATGCTGGATTAACAGTGTTTATCAAATACAGGCAACAACAGGGGCTACGTTCCTGCCTGCCCCCACACACACACATTGCTGAAGCGCACATAAGCCTGCTCCACTCTGCTATGCCCCCACCCTGCCCCCTTTTCCCAGGCACGCATGCGCAGTTGCGCGTCAATTGGAAGCGCACAAATCGTTGCCTGTAGATCTGGATTTTATAGATGAATATATGAATTTGTGGCCAACCCATTATGAGATGGCAACTTAGCAACTTGTAACTAACATCTCTTATTGACTCAGTTTACCAGCCATGGCAGACCAGCCCCCACAAAGTTACACACACTCTAAAGAACACCCATTTTTCTATTAGCAAGTTTGTGGGAAGGGAGAAGTAATAGGTTATCACATCTGAAGAGGTTTGGATACACTGAGGCGGCAAACCCTCCAATCTTTTTGTTCATTGCACACTTACTGCTGCTGAAATCACTAGAAATTAGCAGGTACTTCTTCCATTCTAATGGTGGGAAGAATACAGCCAAAATCAAGAACAAATCACCCCCAATTTTAAAAGGTAATGGGCAGCTGTTGGGGCACTAGATTGGCTCCACCAGTATGGCCAGGCTGCGTTGGCGTCACCACTGCCCAGCTCCCACATCACCCTGGTAAGCAGCAAGCAGCAGTGCTGGCAGGAGTTCAGAACTACGGCGCTGCCACACCAGCTGGCCCTGTTGATTCATGGCATAGTTTTATTCTTTACTGGTCTGATAGAAGTTGACAAGCCTATGAATGGAAAATTTGGGCACAGAACAGTTTGCTGATATGGAGGGAGAGGGCAGGCTTCTACTACACAATACAGATCACCACATTGCAGTGGCTTTCTGCAAAAAAAGCAACAACAACACACACAATGTTAACGTTCACACTCTTCAAATAACTAAATGGAAGGTTTTCTGATTATATGACTTAGCTCAACCCTCCTATTACCTGTCTTCCTTTCTCCCTGCTTAAGACAACAGAGAAGCCACACTAAGACCGACGCAACTTTTAAGCTACACAAACGACGAGCTGCAGTTGACAAATGTTTACATGAAAGAAACTTGTTTTCACTTCCTGTCAAGGGAAACTTAGTGGGCGATATGCAACATTAGTCATATTCAGAGAAGACCCACTGACATCTACTGTTATCAAATGGTCTACTCTATGACTAATGTTGTATATCACCCAGTAGGTATTGCTATGACTGTGCAGCAGCTTTTTGGAGCTGAATGCTTTAACATCTACGTACAGTGGTACCTCGGATTAAGTACTTAATTCGTTCCGGAGGTCCGTTCTTAACCTGAAACTGTTCCTAACCTGAAGCACCACTTTAGCTAATGGGGCCTCCTGCTGCTGCCACACCGCCGCCGCAGTGTTCTGTTCTCATCCTGAAGCAAAGTTCTTAACCCGAGGTAATATTTCTGGGTTAGCGGAGCCTGTAACCTGAAGCGTATGTAACCCGAGGTACCACTCTAATGGCATCGCCATGTTTTGCTCTAAATGACTACAGGAGGCACACAGAAATTTCAAAAAGGCATATAAAAACTTTGCTTACATCTGTCATTGTCATTTTGCCCAGCAATGGCATCTTCCAAAGTGACAGACTTAGGTTTCTTTTCATTATTTCCTTTCAAGTTTTCCCAGTCTGCTTGGTTGAATCTGCAGACCTCCGGGTCTTTGGTTGCTACGTGGCCTTCTCTCTCTTTCATCTCCAACTCTGAGAAGCGCATCATTGCACGCTAGAAAGAGAATTGATATGGGGAAGAAAGACACCTCACAATAAGAGCTACTTCATTTACCTTACCTTCTATGAAAAGTATTTCCAAAAGAAAATATCTGCTCAAACCCAAAGTTTTGAGATACACACAATTCTATATAAAGTTTTAAAATGCCATGTGTTCAATATGCAAGGCATGTAGTATCTATGCACAAATGATATACAGTTCTTCCATATATAAAAGTAAATAACATTATATATATTTATTTATTTATATATGTGTATTAAAAAGCATTGTCTTTTGAGAGGTATAACAAAGAAACAAAACATAAACTGTACAATGAATAAAGACGACCATGGCCCACAACTTCCCTTTGTGTACTTGGAAATGAAATTTTAACTCAAAGGTTTATGCAAGATTCTAGTAATAAAAATTTGAAGAACTGACCTCACAGTAAGCAGCAGGTAGACATAAAATACTGTCCTCTTGTAATCCTTCCATCTATGTAATTAAAATGGGCACTCAATGGATCATTTAAATTTTAGATAATTTCATCCATTTTTATAAGCATCAACTAATTCTTTCTTTTTTTAACAACGCAAAACAATTTGGCTTAACTCATTCTTTCACAAATCTAAAAAATAACCTACAATGCTTGCCATCATTCAACGTCAAATTCACTACATCTTCTATTCCTTTAAGCTACATTTCTGCTTGGTAAAGAAGTTGCATTAAACCGGCTAACATATGGCTGCTACTCCTTTTTAATCAAATGTCCTGTATGAAATAATCATCAGAACTTCTGCCTTTCCTTTGGTATTTAATAGTGCTAGCCAAACACAGGCAAGCTATAGCAAACTACCTTTAAAAACAAACATGTCATGCATTCTTCAGCTTCCTTTCACTACTACATGTTATGCTTATGAGATTCAATTATTTGTTACACCAATTAACTACATATAATTCTTATCTATTAACGCTCCAATACCCCTGGCTTCATAGCAGAACCCGATATACACAAGATTACCACTGCTAGTTAAGTTCAAGATAGACTTATAGAGTTGTACATATTTCATTCTCAACTGTGAACTGTTTTTTTAAAAAAAACTGCTTTGGTAGTTAAGCCTCAGAACTCACCTGCAGAGCTCGCTGTTCTCGACTAAGTTGGCTAGAATCTGCATACAGTTCTGTCGTAACACACTTGAATCGATCACCTACGTAACCAGCAGAGTTTGCGATTCTCTTTGCCAGGTTAGATGGCTTAGGTTTCAGGAATTTGCCATCATTAGGTTCCGCGCCCTCAGTTCCCTCTTTGGCGTATGCCTGACTGACTTCCATACTTGACTGCGTGTTTCCCATACAAAGCTGTTTAGCATCATCTGGCATTTTGCAAAAGGACATAGCTAGGCCATCGTTTCCGTGAGCAGCCTCCAAGAACACAGAGGAAGTGGGAACCGTTAACCTCTCCCTATTCTGGCTCAAGGAAAGGTCCTCTTTCCTTAAGTTGAACATCGATGGGTGTGGGCTCTGGGCTTGCTTGAAGTTATAAACTTCATGGAAATTGCTTCTCCCACAGTCTTCTCTCATCACAATGAAATCTCTGTGGGGGAAGCCTTGTTCTACCTTGTGCTTTGTGGGGTCGCTTGCTTGATTACTGCTTTCAACAGGAAAGCTAGGTTTCGTCAGGTTCGTTTCACCTTTCACATCTTGCTCCTCTCTCGGTTCTGCAAACAGGTGCTTGTCACTTTTGGTAGTATTTTTACCATGACTTGAACTTTGGTGCAATTTCACGTTTCTGTCTGCAGGTACTTCAAAATGTAGTTTTGTGCTGGTTTCCAGCATCTCAGGCAATCGGTTTCTCAAGGCAGGGTCTTCATAACGGAGCCGTTCATGCGATCTAGACCTCCTTTCCGATTTCTCATCTTTCAGCTCCAAAGCTGTATGGGGTAACAGCATTGGGTGTACCATGCCCATGCCCAAAGCATCCTGGTAGGTCATGAACTCACCTCGGCTGGCTGGCAGGCTGTATGGAATGGTAGGTTTGGGAGCTAGATGTCCAGGGAAAAGACTCCCATTGGGTAACAGAACAGGGTGAGGATATACAGGTCCTTTCCCATGTAGAGACAAAGGGCCTATAGCTAAGCCTTCTGGAACTGGATAGGGGAGATAGCTTCTCGGATAGGGCAATGGTGGAGATCGGAACGCATCATTGGGAGGGAAAAATATGGAAGTTGGTGCAAGGGTGTTCTCGTTTGCTTTGAAGATAGGTTCTGGATTATTGCATTTAGCTGCCTTATTACTATGCTTTGAAGATGCTGCTGCTAAAGGTTGTCCTATGTGCTGTATGACAGATGCAGTGGTCTCTACGGAGCTAGTTGTCTTAGGGCAATCGACATTGGCATTTGGAGCAGGAGAAGCAGATGCTGGGCGACCTCCGCTTGACACAGACCCTGAAATATTACTGACAACTGCTTCTGTACCCCCCATCCTAGGGCAAGAAGAACTCCGCTGTTGTGGCGTCACCCAGTCCAATGCTTTGTTTTTCAACTGCATGTTTTTACCACCGTTCTCTTCATTGGGACCTGGACCAGGAACAACCCAGGAGGAAGGCGCCGTGCTGATTATTTCAGGTCTATAGACAGGGCAACCGCTTCCAGGAGAAATGGTTTCTTTTGGAAGATCACCTCCAGGTAAAACCAAGCCACTTCCGGCCCTGCTATGAACCAGCACAGTTGGCGCCATTTTCTTAACATGATCAGATTTGGTTGTCTCCATGTCAACAACTTTTGATGACAAATCCAATGGTTTGTCTATAATCTCTTTGGTAACAGTTTGTTGTTTTTCTAACAGGGGAGGGGATCTGCTGTCCTTCCTGTCGTGACCTGTTTTCCTTGCATGCACTGTAGGCTGCTGAGAGATTTCGCCTGTGTCATGTGTTTTAGGAGCTTTCCCCCCGGAGACTCTTGAAGGAAACTCATTGCTTACATTCACGTATGGCTTTGGGAGTGTAACTGAAGAAGGAGACGTCGAAATCCTGGAAAAGTGTTTCTGAAACTCCGAGTAAGCGTCCCCAACCTGCGTCGGGAGGTGAACTCTAGGTGATGGTCTCGGTGAATGAGACAAGAGAACACTGGGGTCTGTGGGCATATTACTAGCCGCTGGCTTTGCAGATGGGACTCTGGGAGGCTTGCTGTTCTGGATATGTGGATAGGCATGAGAGTCTACAGGAGTTCCGGGTCCAACCCCCATCTTCCAAGACAAGCTCTTTTCTGGACAGTGTCCTAGAGGGGGAATAGCTGGAGCTGTGGTTGCCGCAGAGATCCTCATTGGTGAAGCTAACGATGACGGAATGTGGGGAGCAACGTAATGAGAAGGTGGCAAGTATAAAAAACGTTCACCATTTGTACATACGGGCGAGTAGGTCAGATGCTGTGGCAAGCTGTAATTGGACTGCTGAGGTAGCAAGGCCTTATACATGTTCAACGAATACTTATTTGGTGATTCGAGAAAAGGATAAATAGCACCCTCCATGTAAGGATTTACCCAGGGTAGCCTTAGGTAACTAGCACCATTGACATTGAGAGGACTCGGTTTGTCGCTTGAGCTTCTGTCCAAGCCTAAGGCCTCCCCAGTTGGAAGCGAACTTTTTTGTATTCCAGGTGGCGTTTTGTACATAGCACTGAAGCCATTTGGGGGTTTTCCAGCTGCATTTTCAATTGCTTCAGTGGGATTAGACTTGAACTGCATCTCTGGATTTCTTTCAGGAGCAAATCCAAGGCCAGCAATAGCACTTGTAGCGTCCCGGGGCTTGTCTGAGCCAAGTCCACATAAACTGGAATAGACAATACTGCTGGGGACTCTAAGCCCTTCCCGCATAAGTCCAGACCGGTCCATGCTCAGAGCTGCAAGGCTGTCAATGCGATGCACTGCCGTGGCATCCACCTTTGTGAAATAAGAGAGAGGTGACTTTGGCATTTAGTCAAGTACTATTCAAGGCTACAGGTACTTTAAAAAAAAAAACATTGCAGGAAACAAAAGGAAGCAAATACATTGTGTTCATTGTGAAAAGCTAACGTGGGCTGATTAAACTGATGAATGCAAAGGAATAAAGTAAACCAAATTTTAAAATTTTAGCCTGCTTCATTCTTCTGTCTGTGGAGTCTGAGACCTGCCAAGTTTGATTATTATTTTTTCAGTAAGATTAGTTTAATAGGTCTCTAGATCCTTTCATACTTAGCAAAACATCTACATGGATTTTAGGATAATATCCTAAAATCTTTGCTACTCAACCAACTGTCCCATTAAAAAAATACTGATTTCCAGAATCACGTGTGTACTCGCTTCCAACTAGGGACATTTCATAAGGTATGCTTATGGGGGGGGTCCCTCAGATGCAAAGTTATTTATATTCCAAAAATCATTTAAATCACATAATGACACTGAGTCTTTTTTTACTGCTGTTCCTCTGCTTATTGATAGCCAAATTAAGTGATATTTAGGCTGCAATCCCATATATACTTACCTGGGAGAAAGTCCCATTGAACTCAATGGGGCTGACTTCCAAGTAGACACATATAGCATTGTACTGTTAATAACTTTCACAGGCCAGCAGAGGAGCTAAACTGCTGCCTTTCCCAGCATCCTCATATGAACAAAGAGGAGCTTGCGGGAAAGGAGAAAGCAAGATCACGTCATGTAGCTGTATTACATGAGACCTCTGCGTATAGGGTGGTGTATAAGTTGGAAGGAGGAGGAGGAGGAGGAGGAGGAGAAACAGAAACATTGGTCTCTCCTTTGTTCCAAATGTTTGCTCCTACACAAGATGAGAGAAAGTAGGCTACCCAATTCTAGGAAGCAAAACACACTACAGTGAAAACAGGCAAAGGTGTAGGCTCCACAGTCCTTCTAAGCCCCAAGAAAAAACAACAGTCCTGGGCAGTGCTTTTTCCCGGGGGTACTCAGGGGTACGCAGCCCCAACACCTTTTTTTCTAGAATAAAAGCATTGGCCCTGGGGCACTGTCTCTCAAATCTCATTCCTAAGCACTCAGCCAGCCCCAAACTGCAGATTATACTAGTTCTAGTTCTTCCAATTTTATTGTATTTATATCCCACCATTCTTTCAAGGAGCCTGTGACATCCTTAGGATCATCTTTAGGTGGTTCCTCTCTAGACACTGAAACTATAGCAAAGGCTCACACACCCCATTCTGTCCACCCAAGGCTACCACCTGTCAGTCACTGAAATTTTCAGAAAGTTAATTGAAATATGCCAAGCGATGTTATTTAGAGCAATCATGACTTAGTGTGTTCATGATGTGCTATTAAGCATATGACGAAGTAAAAAATGCTTAAGACTCAGATACCAGAAATATATACAAAAGGATGCAACTGTAACCTGATATTTGAATGCCACCTCTGGTTATCAGCAACTTTCATTAGTCCCAAATAGTTATATGAAACGGAAGCCATAGCACAAAAATCCAGTGAAAAACCTTTTGTCATCAAACGGAACTATCAGTTTCTTACCACACTGTGGTTCAGGTGATTTTCTTCCCTTAATTCCAACCTGCTTTTCGAAGCATCTCCATCATTAACTGGGATTTTCCTATTTTCAAGAGATATTTTTTAAACGTGACTTACAGACACAACGTTAATGGTTTGACATTTTGATCTGACTGCAGTGTTTCTATTAAATTACCTTTATCAATACATCAGTGCAGAAGAAAATTAACAGATTTGCCCTCTAATTGGGCTTTTTCTCTCTCTATAGAGTTCAGGGATGAAAAAATGTTTTTGGACTTTATTTCCAGTTAAGGAGTTTTGCTAAAGCAATACGTGGTGGTAAATACTCTTTATTTAGAAACAAACAACCCTGTATAGTATCATTTATATACATATATATACACACCCACACATATACAGAGACAGGAAAAACCCACACACTTCTAATATCATACAAATGTCAGCTGTTCAATGCTGAAGAAGGAACCATACATCTGTGTGTTAGCAGCGTAGCAGCTCAGGGACTTGTTATCACAGAAAACACAGATAAAAGAATGCACCTCGGTGCCAACTTTCAAATCCCAGGGACACAATTGCTGACATACAGCAGAAGGGAAGTTTCATCATTACCCAGAAGGATATTTAAAGTGGTGGCACTATCAATTTTTAAAGTAAAAGCAACACCCACATTTTTGCCCTGTTTCCAGCTATTATTGTTACAACCCACACCTACTAGAATAGCCACAGGATGCAATTGGATAGAAACAGAACAACAGCATTTTGCTCATGTGCACCTCCTTCCTTTGACATTTGATAACAATATACACAGCCATGGCATTCCCCCTCAGTGTCTCGGAACTCATAATTTTCATGTGCTGTTTTCAAACTATCTGAGAAAGTTATTAAATGACCCGATGGTGTCCTGATTTTATTTTCTATAGGGCACAACTCTGACCAAAAGTACTTGCAAACACAAGCAGTGTGCTTGCTTCATTTTAATAATTAGAAGTAAAAAATTATAACATTGTCCACTATTTTGTAAAGTCTCTTTAAAAAACTGTATTTGTGTGCTTTTACAAGGCCCCAATCCAGAGAAAGTTAACCTTGCTTTGTCTCATTGCAGCGAATGTGGCTTAGATTAATCATGACTAACTTGCCCCATTCATTTCAATGAAGAATGACGAATGGTTTCTGTACTGGGGCCAAACTCTGACCTTTGTGCTAGTTTGTGGAAAGTTATAGAAATATCTAATTGCTGGGCAAATTATCTTAAGTTGCAGGCCACGTAATGTGGACCAATTAAAATTAAAAACCTGAATCCATGTTGTTCTTGTCTTTTTCACAAATATAAACTTACAGGGACAACCTTAAGCACGCATGCCATGAAATAAGTTTCATTAAAAATCACAGACGTTTGCTTTCCAGTAAATACACTGAAGATTGGGAGAGAATGTATGTAATATATGTGAGGAAGAGGTGACTTTGGGAGCTAATCTTTTATAAGCCCCCTTCTGGTTTCCTGAGCAACACTGATTGTTAAAACAGTACACGAAGGGAGAGTCTGTGCCTATAACATCTCTCTTCTCCAACTCTTGTCTCATAAAAGAGCTCTCCATGAGTTATCTCCATGCAAGCTATTAAAAAAAAGCTATACGCTAAGACAAATTAACGCTGAAACCCCCTTCTCCAGAAACACCGCGTGGTTTCACTTTCCCGAAACTTAAAATATTTACCTCTCTTCGTTAATCCCACACATGCGGACTCTCTCATTGCTCATCCAGCTATGAACGTTGCCATACAGGGGAGTTGCAGAAAGCATGACTTCACCTTAAAACAGAGGCTTTTCTTCGCACGTGTGTATAATCTAATTGGTGGGAAAGAAAAAAAAGAAGTTGAGAAGATTGACCGGGGAGGAAGGGCAGACATCATAGTGGAATCACCCGTCTCCCTCAAGATAATTAACAAGGAATATAGGCTTGGTACAAGGTCGTGAGCAGCCAGAGTTAAAACACATGTAACAAAAAGTAGGAAGTTGAGGGAATACACTGGTCAGAAACGCTATAAATCGAACGTTGTGCGGGACGGGAGAAGAATGCTACTCCCATTGAGTTTAATTCGAAATAAAAACAATTACACACCCATCAGCAAAGCAGACCTTACTTGTAATGAAGCCAGAGATATTTGCTTGATACTCAAGCAAATTACATCTCAGGAATTCATGGTGCACACAGACAAGCAAATGAAAACCAACTGGGACATTATAGCGTTTAGTTACCACACTACTGATTAAAATTGCTTAAGGTGGCATACAAAAAAAGTAGGGACTTTTGCAAAAACAAAAACACACACACACAACAATATACCCATAAAACTTAGTAAGGAAACAGGACCAGCAAAAACCCACCCCAAAGAAAATGCTTTTGGCATCCTATTGATTTAACATAGAGTCTAGTGCATTGTTGTGGTGAGATTGTCTGAGTGGGAAACCTGGGTTCCAATCCCCACTTGGCCATGAAGCTCACTGAGTGACCTTGGGCACTCACTTTCTTATCTCACCCTAACCTATCTCACAGGGTTGTTGTTAAATGAGGAGAGAGAGAACCATGCATATACCACCTTGAGCTCCTTGGGGGGAAAGGTAGGAAATAAATGCAATAAATAAATAAATTCACTGGGAGTGTTGTGCATCTGCGTAACTTCTACAGGATGTAAGAGTACTCGACTTTGGCGGCATAATTCTGTCTGTGTGTGTTTAACCCTTCGTAAACAGCAATATATCATTTGCATTGATACAGACACCAGTGGATTTTCTTTTCCACGTGTAGCTCAACCAGTGTGTGTGATCCAGTGGCAATTGCGACACCCCCATCCCTCTGAAATCAATGGTACCTAGTGTCACTAAATGTACTTCCTAAGCCTGATTGTCCCCATTATGTTGAAGTAACTTTCAATGAAACTTTAAATCCAAATAATGGGGGAGATCCAACCAAAATTAAGCAGGACAAATTCCCACAGGTTTTCATTTATTCACAAAGCAGGGCTCAACATTGGCGGGATCTTACCCAGTGCACAAAAGAACTGGGTTGTGTTTGAAGAGATAACTTTAGCAAGGAGGAAATCCAAATATGAAAACACAGCCTGGGAGTGGGAACAGGCCAGACTGAAGGCACAGAGTGATATCCTAACATTCACTTTTTTAAAAAAGCAAAAAAGCAAGGTGTCAAATGTCAGTTTCCACTTCAAATGAAGTTTCTATCTCTGAAAACAAGCTGAAGTAGAATGCCAGAGACAAACAAGAGCTCCTATTTTTAACAGGGCAACCATTTTCCTAGAAGTTCCTCTCCCAGCCCAGAAAAGGGTTAAGGGGGGAGAGAGAAAACATTAAGTAGGTTGGTGAGATCCCCAGCCCTTGATTTGATTAAGTAACCCAACCCTGGTGGCTTCCACCATTGGAGCTGCTGCTGTTGTTGCGCCGCCGCTGCTTTGAGTGCTTTCAGTAATTCAATGACGCCTGCTCACTCCAGGGAAAGAAATCATTAGCGGGCTCACTGGAGAAGCATTAGCAGTCCGAAAGGATCGGCGCTGCGTGCAGCAGGGAAGGCAGGTGAAAGGCAACCGGATTTTCGCGTCCAGCAACAGAAGGGCCTCGCCTGCCTTTCTTCCCTCCCGAACGCGCCATCTCCGCCCGCATTAAATTCTAGTTTGCTGCATGAGTGAAGTGTCAGGACAAGCTGCGTTTTATTAACACGATTATCGCGGCGCGTGATTTATTCCAGTGCCGGATTTTAATTGCTCTTTGGAGGTTCAGTCGTTTCTTTTGACTGAGCTTCAGCCTGCATCCCGCTGTTAAATGCTGGGTTAATAAGTAGGGGGAGCCTTTAATGCACAGGATACCCCTTCAGCTCTTCCTCTCACCAAAAAGGAGGGAGGGGAGGGGAAAGTGCGCGCAGGCACAAAATGCCTCGCCAAGGGGAGGAACGGCGAACGCGGGACGCGCTGCGCTAAATTGCTTTTCTGCAGAGAAGCGAGGCTTCCCGGGCTTTTTCGGTTTTTTAAACGGAGACGTACTAGGGTGCAATCCTTAACGTAGCTGCCACCGAGGAAGTCGCCCTGCACAAATCGGGACCCATTTCTAAGCTAAACGCGTTTAGGATCGCGCGGAACGGATGGAGACGTTAACCTGTGTATTCCTAATAAGGGGCCATCCTACACACGGTTAATAACTTGGGGATACAGCACCACTGAAACTAATTCACTATCCAATATAAGTACGTATGCGATTAGGATCGGGCTCTACTGCTGCAGCCCTTCAACCCCTGTGGCTCAACCAAGCCCAGTGGGATTACCCGAGAGTAAGCGGTGGAGGAGCCCCGGGGTCTGGTAGGACCTATCCACGCAGAGGCCAGTGGAGAGCGCCACGCACGCACGCACGCCTCGCAGTTTAAAAGCCCCCGTGCTCCAAAAGAGACGAATTAACCCTTAAAACCGGAGCGGAGGCAAAACCTAGGTTGCGTTTGCGCACAAATGCTCCACCCACGATCAGAGGACCTCCGTATAAGCGCCAAGGAAAGCCCTGTGTTCTCCTCAAGCATTTCACGAGCCCTTCTTGTTCCCCCTCCCAGCTCCTTGAAGAAGCCTTTTGTGCAGATCCCCACTCACGGAACATATTTTACGGAAATGGCACCGTCCCCTCCCTCCCTCCCTCCCTCCGCAGCAGCTAGCTTGCAAGAGCTGACCCCAATTGCTGTCAAGGAAGAGGAACTGGCCCCTTCTCCTCTCCTTCCTTCTCCTCGCACCCCCCCCCCACCGCCCCAGTAAAGGCTAGGACGAAATATCGCCCTATCATTCAAAAGTTGTTGTTCCAGGGGAAAGACGGGTTTTGCTGACCAGATTTAGTGTTTTCCAGATGCACGGCTCGTAATGTTTTCGAATGGAGCAGCCGCAGCCTGGAGAGTGATTGAGAGTTTTACATACGGTTAGTAGCCGCCCAGAGCGCTGCCTCATCTGTAAGGAATGGAGGGGACACAAAGTCCAAAGAGATAGGGCTGTCTGCACGGAGGGAGGGGACGCCGCTCCCTCTCCCCTTTCCCCCACCCCTTTTCTGAAAAGCAGGAGACATGCCCGGGAGCCTAATCTTGCTTTTTATAGGCTGGAACTGAGCTAAGGCTCTGGGTTTCCTCGCGGGGAAATGTAGCGTTGGTTGCCATCGGCTGGTGCTCCTGAGATCTGCAAAAGTCGACCCCAAAAGCGCGATCTGAGTCGACCCCAGGTACTTGGGGCGCTGTGTGGGGAAGGGGAGCCGATGGCTTCCAAAGGCAGATATGCAAACGAAGCTACGCCCTGAATGCAAAGGTTTCCTAAACTGGGAAGAGAGGAAGGTCAAAGGCAAATTGCCAAATAATCGGCCCAGATTATGATAGCTCCCCAAGCGCTACAGTGCATATTTAAAAATAAAACAACAAAACAAGGAGAAAAAGAAAACTATGTTGCCTTCTGCTGCAAGACAACCATCTCTCTTTGCTAGTCCACGCCGCGAAACTCGCCCCGGGCAAAGGTGTTTGCACAGAAGGGGCTCAGAGCGAGGCTGGGATTGCTTAAGGTCTGCCGCGGAGCTTTTGCAACAGAAGAAGTTGCCAAATTCCCCTTTGGAGCGTCGCCGCTGCATCCCAGCGACACGAGGCGAAAGGGAGACGGGATCCGCGGGCTGGGAGAGAAAGGCCTTTTCGGAGGCCCGAAGAAGAGTTGCAGCAGCCGGGAGCGCGCAGCGCCTGAGCCGGTTCTGTGCAAAAAGTACAACCGAGCGCGCGATCCCTTCCCCGGAGGTGGGCGAGGCGAGATGTTTGCTCGTTTCTGCTCGTTTTCAGGGTCGCGCTTCCCAGCGCATACATACGTTGTTTATAATCACCGCCGCCCTGATGAACTTTTTGTGAACTGTTTAAAAGTGGAGGTCTGTTGAACAAACAGCGGCGCCACTGCCAGCCATAATTTCATTGCAACAAGCAACAGACTTTTAACCCTTCGGGCTCCAGGAGGAGACGTTGCTGGCAAAGCAGCAGCCCTCTCTGCTTTGTGGCTGTGAGCCTGGAAGGTTACATATAAGCAACCACTCCGCTTACGGAGCAATGGATCCACAGCTCAGTTAAACCCGAGCATTTGGATCTACGGTCCAGAGCAGGCTTCACCCGCAAGTCCCAGTGAAATCAAAGAAATGTGCTCAAGGCTGCAGTCCTACCCACTACTCGTTTACCCGGGAGTAATCCCCAGTAACGCATTGGGACTAGAGTAGACATGCACTGGTTTACCCTGTAACGACCCAAACCTTCCTTTACCCTCTTACCTTAAGGTAAATCCCAAGAGGTCCACTAAAATAAAGGATAGAGGACCGGAAGCCCACTCTCCTTAGGCCGCACCCCACTGGCACTGCCCCCACAAACCCTTCGGAGCGCTTTTGTCTGGTTTTAATGTGTCCTTGACAGAAGATAATGCCTCTTCGCTTGCCTTGACGCACTTTATAGAGAAATAGAACACAGAAACCTTTTGACTCTTGCGCGGTTAGAATGTAGGCTACCGTAACATCCATGGAGCCGCCGCCGCCACCTTTTGCCTCTGGCCTCGCCCACCGCCGGCCCCGAAAGGCTCCTTCAGGTGGGACCCTCAGGCTGAAAAGGAGTGCCCCCCCCGCATCGAAATCAAGACAGACCCAAGTCCCGCTTGTCTTTAGCAAGGCCTAGTCCCCAGAAAGTGCGCGCAGAATCGGGGCTGTTCAGGACTGGGTGTTAGCTCTAGGTATTAATCGCCTGCCTTGACCATGCTAATAAAAGGCGACATATATAATGCATAGTGTAAATTAAAATGCACAAGCGTCTGAGAAAGTCACGCTGAGAGACATTGTCAAAGAAGTGGGGTTTGGGCATAACGAGGGCGGGTAGGCCGTGGCTGTTAAAGTTTGTTCGTGTTTATTGCGATTATTTCCCACCCCACCCCCCAAAAAATCAGTACATTGAATTAGTGTGTATGCTTTAGCTGAGATTCCGGCTACACTAGAGAGTTGGAGTTGGACTAAAGACCGCAGTTTTATCTAATTCGTCCTGAAAATTAAATAAACCACCTCCCTGGCTGTTTCTCCGCCTCCGTAGAGCGATTCAGGGCTTGGCACTTTGCTTTTCCGAGTCCCCGCAAGTCTCCTTCTACCTTCGGGAATCTCCTCGTTATGTAACCCTCTTTTGCTTTATACATAGAAGGGGGGGACGTAAGGAAGAAGACAACAGAAAATAACAGAACTTCACATATCTCACGATTCCCCCCCTCGCAAAAAAAAAAAAACTTGATTAAAAAGCTCTCTCCTCGGTTCCTCCCCCTCCCGCATGCTACTTTGGAGAGCACCCCCCCTCCACCTCGTTTATATGCTGCTAGCTGGGCGCCAGCACCTCGGCCAGAGTTGCTAGAGGCTGCCATAGCTGCAGCTTCCGACCGTACCAGCCCGCGACGGAAAGCAAAACCTCCTCCCCGGGGTGGGGATCGCGCCGCGCCTCCTGCCGAGCTAGGCGAGCTCGCTGGCTGCGCGAGAATGTGACCTAAGGCAGCAGCAGCAGCAGCAGCAGCAGCAGCAGCAGGCAGGCTCCGAGCGCCAAAGAGGCCACGCGGAATTTCCTCCCCGGAGGTGTCCGGCTGACAAATCCGTCAAGCTCGCCTGGGAGGAAAAGGGGGGAGCTGCACGGCGGGGGTTTCGCTGCAAAACCTGCTCGGTGTCCGCAGCCGAGAGGAGCCTCCTCTCTCTCTCTCTCTCTCTCTCTCTCTCTCTCTCTCTCCCCCTCAAGCTGCTGCGCTCACGTTACAGAGCAGACTCGAAAGGAAAAGAAAAAAGCGGCCCCGGCGCTCGGCGTGTCTGGCTGAACACCCAGTTCTCCGGGCACCACTGGCAGCCGCCGCAACTCCACATCATTGGGTGGGAGGCAAATGCATTCACGCAGCGCCCTGCTTGGCTGTTGGATCCTCCTCTGCCCTCCCCGTTCTCGTTCTCTCTCTCTCTCTCTTCAAAAAGGGAACCGCTTGCATCGCCCTCGCAACGGCAACAGACTCTTGGCAGCCACTGGAGGCGGGCGCAGGAGCAAACTTTTGCTCGCACGCTCCTGCCTTCGCAAACTCAACAAACCTGGTGCCCGCGGCCAGGGGAAGCAGCCGCAGCGCTTTGCGCTTCGCCTCCCCGGGAAGGAGGGTCCGGAGAAACCATGCCGAGAGCGTTGATGGCCTCTCTTTCCCGCCCTCTTTCCCGCCATTCAAGGTGGCGAAGTAGCCTTTCTTGCCAACCAGGGCACGAAAAAGGGTGCAAGGAGGAAAAATAGCCATGAGAGTAAGCCCCAGCCGGACTCCAGCGAGCCAGGAAGGAGAGCGAATGCCGCGAGCGCACACGAGTTCCCTGTTGGCGCCTTTCCTCTTTCCACCTCCTGCTCCTTTTGGCAGCCGGCCACTTTCCACTGCATAAACCACAGGCCCGCCGTCAGCTGCACGGCAGGCGGGTCGGAGCCGTAGAGCAAGCGGACGTGGATGGCGAATGTCAGGGGGGAATGGCGCTAACCCAGCGGGGCTTTCGCGTTAATCAGAGAAGGCCCTCCTCTATAATCAAAACAAGACCATACATAGTTTGCCCATCTCTAGCTCCCTGCCCGTTTCAGGTCTCCCCTAAACAAGCTGCAGAGCATCTGATGGGGAGGCAGCCTTTTCTCCTATATTTCAATAACGACACGACGTACACTTAGCCTATTCATGAGCCTGCACACGTACTCAAAGCCTGAACTCGGGGGCAACTACACGCTTTCTGGCTCTACATTACTGGAAATGTATTTATTGCATTTATATATCTCTTCCAAGGAGGTCAAGGTGGCAAACGTTCCCCAATTTTAGCCGCACATCAATCGCGCGAGGTAAGATCAAAGGAAAGGGCAGAGCGCGTCAAGGTCACTCAGAGAGCATCTTGGGCTGCACCAAGCACTACACTGTCCTGGCTTCCCTTTAAGTCAAACCACCTTTTCTTCCATTTACAATTTCGAATTGGCCCAGCCCTTCCTATCTTATGTCTGAACCAAGCCCCGCTGTGTTAAACGGGCCTCGCCCCACGGTATTACAACTGTAACCTTAAGATATTAGTGCAGTTTGCTATTTTAAACAAGGCTGCACACTTGTGTGCACACTTGCCTCGGAGTAAGCCCCCTTGAACACAGAAGAATTTATGAATAAGCATGCACGGGGTCGTGCAAAATACGGTGGCATAAATTTGAACACGCCGTTGCGCAGAGGTGGCGGGAAGCTACGTTGTATTAGAGAGCTTGAAACACGATTGTTAAGCAAAGTAGTAAAGAGCAAACTAAGTATCCACGGCTGGGAGGAAGGCGGCTGACCTTTAGCCGGGACGTGTGGCATTTTGTCTGGCCACAAAGCTAAGCACAATGTGCCTGCGACGTCTCCAACCCGATTTTCTCATGTGCGTAACGGAGGCGCGCAGAACGATGCCCAAGTTTGCCCAAGCAGCGCGCGGAAAAAGAGAAGAACCGGTCGGGTGGCTATTTCAGGGGCTTTTAAAGTTCCCCTTTCTTATGTCTGCGCACGTTCCTCGGGAGGCTTCCTGCGCCGTCACGTGCGCCTTCGCGATCCGGACTTTCTTCTCATGTAAACAAAGCGCTGTGTAGGCATTACGGGGCGGCCGCGATCGATTGGGCACAGGCAACGACATCCGGAATGGGGGATTCCGGACTCGAGACTCAGATAAAACGGGACGGGAAGGAGGGAGAGAGAGAGAGAGAGAACGATCTTTCCCTATCTCCTGTTTTCCCTTGGCTTTTGTAAGGAACAGGAGCTCCAAGCCTCGGGGAAAGGAGCCGTGTGCATTGCAAAAGTGAGGGGTGGAGAGCAGGAGGAAGAGGGGAAGCGAGGACTCCACAACCCCAGCCAACTGCTGTGTAGCCGCAGGAAAGGAAAGGACTTTCCTGCCGTTTGCCAGGGAGACCCTGCTTCGAAGGGAGAGAGTGGCTTCAGACAGCCTTTGCCTTCGTTTCCCTGGAAGATCGGGGTTCAAAGGGGGCGGTGCACAGACCGGCAGCGCATCCAAAAACCTCTGGCAGCAGCGGGTCGTTTCCTCCACCGCCGTGCGCAAGGCTTCGGACCGCAGCAGCCTCCTTTGCACATCAACCGCGAAGCAAAGCGCAGTGACTTCGACTCTTTACCGCCATTTGCCAGGAAAACTTGTGAATAAGTGATGTTTGGGGACGGGGAGGGGCGGGGAGAGGAGGACGGCGGAAGGCCGTCAATAAGGGAAAGGTAAAATGGCTGGCGAGCCTTCAAATAACCCTGCCCGCCGTCTCTGTCTCTCTCTCTCACTCTCTCTCTCACACACACGTCGTCTCTTGCCAACGTTTTCTGCGCGGTGGAGAAATAGCGCCCCCGCTTCTCCTAGTACGAGACCCGGGGGAAGCTGTGGGGCCCGTTTGTTCCACCCAAATGAACTCGGAGGTGGGGGAGGTGGAGCGGCCACGCGGGGGGGGGGGATATTGGGGTGTCGTCGTGCGGCTTAATAATCTGGTCCCTCGTGAAATAGCCCAGGCACGCGGGACGTTGCAGGAAGCAGAAACGAAGGCAACAAAACAGAATGAAGGCGAGAGAAGTATTTCTCTCGCGACCTCGCGTCTCTCCCCCGCCCCCCGCCGTTTGATCCGAGAAATTCCCCGAATTGACTTGTGCCATTAAGGCCCAGTTCCCGCACTACGTACACGGCGAAAAGCACCTTCGCCTCGGGCGCCGATGTGGGGGTCTCAGCCCGTCCCGTGGGGTCCCCTCCTCCCCCCTTCGGAGAGGATTAGAGGCTCGGCAGCACCGAGGCGAAGGGCGCTCGCCTGGCCTGTACGGAGCGCAGGCACCTCCTCGCGCTGCCGCCTCCTTGCGACTCTCCTTCGCTCTTTCAGCCAGGCCGAATGAGTCATCCCAGCCCGTTTCGTCTTTGAGATCCCCGACCGGCCGCGCCATTTTAGGCGCGCGCACAGACACGGGCTCGGTTTCCGCTGCTGCTGCTGCTTGGAGAGACAACAAGCAGGCGGTGACAGAGGCGGAGGAGGGGCGGCGGCGGCGGCGGCAGCAACGGGCCACAGGAAAGGAGAAGGGCCTCCGCTTGGCACTCAATGGGTCTTTCAGGTACCTAAGCGGACGCCGCCTCCCTGGGTATCAGCCAAGCGAGAGCGGGGGAAAACGCAGGCAAGGCCCCGTCGGCGCCTGCGGCCCATTAACCCCTCGCACGCCCCCCAGCCCGGACAGCAGGCAAGCTGGCTGGCTTGCAAAGACAGAAGGAAGAGGTTCCTCCCAGCCCAGTTTTAGTCTCACAAGGGTGTGCTAAGAATCCAGGTTAGGGAGGGAGTAAGCTGAAATAAATTATTAAAAAAAAAAACCCCGTATTTGTTAATAGGAAAGTTTAAGAAGGAAAACCAACACAAGTATCCAGCTATGTGCGTGACTAGTACACATAAACAAACCAGCCCAGACCCAAACTCGGTGGCTGTGAAGACCAGGATGAAATGGTAAACCCGCTTGGTCCACACCCTCTTGCTTTTTAAGCCCCACGGTCTACAGCAGCGCGCGTGCACGGGGGGGGGGCGCACACCCACAGCCGAGTTCCTCCCCCCCCCTCCGTGATGAATGCGCTCCCCGCCCTCTCTCTTTCCCCTCGCCTGCCCCGCTTGGGCCGGCGCTGCCCTTTGTGGCTTTTTCGGCCCGGCGGCCGCGCTGCGAGAGCCCAAAGGAGGTCGGCGTCGGCCCCCGTATTCAGCGGGGAAACGAGCAGATATTGATCACGGGCGAGTTGATTTTGCTTAATTGTGGCTGACAGTGCCTGTGGTTTCCTCATTTACGGAGCAACAGCATCGAGGGTCTGATTGATTGGGAGCGCAGCGCCTCCCACTCCCCGCTCTCCCTCCCGGCAGACACACACACACACGCGGGGGGGGGGCGGGCGGAGCGAGCAGCCACCTCCGAGAGGAGCCTGTGTGAAGGCGAGTCCCTCGGGAGGGGAAGGAGCAGCTTCTCATTATTCAGCAAATGGCCGGCGCGCCGGCAGCTAGAGATGCAGCCTTGGTTGGTTCGCTGTCGAGCGCTCGGGCGAGCTTAAGTAGCCTTAAATCCTCCCGCTCCCCCCGCAGGACCGTCTGCCTGCTTTTGCCTGCGTCGTCGGCCCCTTCTCCTCCACCGCCGCCTCCTCCTCCTCTTCGCCCGCCAGCAGATTGGTCCGCGAGTTAAGCGCTCGCGAATGGAGAGCTTTTAACAGGGCGGGGGGTTGCAATCCTCGTCGCCTAAGCGCTCGCTCAGTCGAAGTCCCCACGCCGAGGTGGCGAGCTCGTCCCCCGCAAACTTAACTCAGGAGCAACCTCGCTCTCCTTTCAATGAAATGACGCCATAGCAAAGCAGCTTAAGGCGCAATCCAGCGCTCACAAGGCCCGGTTGAAATTAATTGCTAAAGAACAGCAGCCGCTCCCTGCGCAGCTTCGTCAGCCGGGCTTGCGCAGGAGACCTTCCCGTTGGCTTGCGCCCTTAGCCATCTTCCTGCGGAGAAGCAGCGAAAATCCAAACCACCAGCACCATCACACTTCGTCTGTACAACTCCTACCAGTAAGGAGTTTTGGTGCCAGCGCTTTCTGGAAAATGTGCATTAAACGTGCCTTTTAAAATAAAGATGAGCGCAGCAGACTTAAATGTCAGAAAAGGAGCTGTGTGGCAACCATCTGCAAGCCGCTTGATCCAGGATGACTTCACAGTTGCCCTGCGACCCTTTTTATATCTACTCAGAAGTAAACCTCGTTGAGCTGAATGGGGCTTACTCACAGGTGAGCGCGCATAGGATTGCCGCCTTAAATGTGAAATCTGGGGCGAGTCCCTAAACCTGCCTATCAGTTGCAGGAGGGTTTCTTCCACTAATCATGTTCTCCAGTCCAGATTTCCCTACATTAGCATTTCTAGCTAACTGTCCCATCCCAAGTGCTTTCCGCTCCTTTAACTTTTTTTAGCCCCCCCTAACGTTCATTCCTGCACCCCCGGGGTGGGTTCCATCGTAAAGCAAATGAGCACAGGATTGCCAGCGGTCCAAGGCTCACCTAGAGGAAGACACAGAATACACAGCGACACCTGCTTCCAGGTAAACAGACATAGGCTGGAGCCGAAAGACAATTTATGCGAAGACGACTAGGGCTTGGGCATCACTCATAGGAACAAAGGCTTATCATGAACCAGACCATGGGCCTATCTTGCTCATATTGTCTGCACTGACCGGCAGCAGCTCTCCAGGGTTTCAGGAAGGCCTACCTGGAGACGCCAGGGATTGAAGCAGGGGCTTTCTGAATGCAAGGCAGATGCTCTACCACTCAGCCAGGGACTCCCCAAGTCCAAACAGGGCCGCTGGTGGGGATAGGAAGCGCTCCTCAATTCTAACTGTACATCGCCTAGCACCCTAAGGAAAAACCCTCCAGTCTCCCAGAGGCATCTTCAGCAGAATCTATTCCGCCTTTACTAAAAGCATCGTACGTGTCCTCAAGCAGCAAGCAGCGATCTAGACGAATCCTCCGGTTTTAATATCCCAGCAATGCGCAGGGCAAGAACCGGCCGAGGGAGCACAGAGCAGGGCCTCGCGGACAAAGTTTCACGGCGCAGCTGGGATTCCTCCTCTGGCTGCGAAGCTGCGCGCCCCCTCGGCCTTCCTCGGAAGACTTAAGGACCCCGGCGCAGCCTGCCTTGCCATCTTGAAGTCGTCGGCTCCGAAACGGGAGGGAGGCGAGGGGGGCTGAGCGCGGAAGCAACTGCTCTGCAGATGGGCGGCTATGAATTTTTGCTGCTGCTTCGAGCCTTAATTACTGGCTCTTGATCCGTGGGACTACGACACGACACCGCCAAGGTTAAAAT
The DNA here is from genome assembly GCF_965113315.1 of Podarcis vaucheri. Taxonomy (NCBI): domain Eukaryota; kingdom Metazoa; phylum Chordata; class Lepidosauria; order Squamata; family Lacertidae; genus Podarcis; species Podarcis vaucheri. The sequence continues at coordinate 61,167,009 of NC_138762.1, read as the reverse complement.
GCCCGGAACAGCTCTGAGCAGATGTGAGCGAGTTGGCAGACGCGCAAATGAGGTCTGCCTCCAAGCACGATAACAAGTGACTAATACATTGCATATCGCTGAAAGAAAATTATTTTCCTCTCATTTGCATTAGCTCTCTCCCCCCCCCCTTAAGACCAAAATAAAAAGCCAACAACAGCACCACCACTCGCGCGCCCCGCTCAGAGGCAGCAGTCTAATCCTGGGGGGGGGGAGGCGGGGGGCGGGAGAGAAAGATGCTGGGTGACTTTTAGAAATTTGTGGAAGCAGGAAAAGATTTGCCAGTGTTTTGGCAAGGCAGCCGTGTTTATCTTTCCGCCTTTGCTCCAGGGCAAAAGTAGTTTCGCAAGCAACATTCCTGCAGAAAATGGCAGACGTCACGTTAGAGCTCGATTTATTGCTCTGGCGCTTAATGAATGACTGCTGGGGGTATCTTCCACCCAGAGCGCCTCGTGCACAGAAACTGGAGAGTGACAGATATGCCGCATGAGAGTGACGAGGAATGAAATTCGATGTACAGTTGCCAGTTGCCCTGAAACAAGCCGGCTTTGCCCAAAACAGAAATTCTATTCACAAACCAGAAGTGCTCGGATTGAAGACGATCGGCGCCACAATCCAAAACAAAATAGAATTATCCTTATTCCCAGGTTTTATATGACTTGCCTCCCCGCTGCATGCATGTTAATTCCGAAGCAAGTCCCACAGTGCTGAATGGAGCTCATTCGCTTCCAAGCAGGGTTAGAACTGTATGACTAATGGCTTTCCGTTGAAATCAAAATGACATATTTCTAAGCTGTTAAGGGGGGGGGGACCCATTTCAGACAGGCTGACCCCTCACTTTAGCGAGGCTAATCATCTCGGTACTAAACCAGTTTATTAAACAGATCCCATTGAAATCAATTGATGTGAATCGTACTGGGATCACAGGTTCCTCAAAAAGCATTGAAAGATTTAACTGCCAAGTGTAAATCTACTTTCCCGTATACTCGCAATCAATTTGAAAACACTAGGACATTTCCACACAATATTTTACAAGTTTTCTTTTCTTTTTTCTTTTTCCCACATCTTTAATCCAAATATAAGACCTAAACAGGCTACAATGCCTGTTCATTTTAAACATGGATCTTTCTCTCTCTTTGTCACACTTTAAGTGTTTTTGCAGCCATAGTGTATCAGTAGTGCAAGAGAATACTCAGAATTATATTTCATGTTGTGTGCATGTGCCCTTATAGGTCTTTCCCAGATGCACTCAAATGGCACAAGTGAGATGGAAAAAACATATTGAAAGCTGCTTTAGCTTCGCTTTATGATGTGTGGGAATTCAGACACACTTTTGTGCTTCCAGATTAATGTGTGAAACAGGAAATTGCACGAGTGAGATGCACAGGAAACGTATGGTTGGGGGGGTTTCATGCATTCCATGCAAGGAGAAATTGGGTGTATTCTTCACATATTACACCAAAGCATTAAAAGCCCACTTTGCCATCATGTCTCTAGCCATTCTGGGTCATTAGCAATAAGGCCCTGATGCAGTTTCCAAGGTGGGAAAGCTGTATAAGCTACTAATTGGCTATATTAATATAGTTGATATACAAAGAAGTGCTCGTTCCATTATCTACGTAAGGAAGCGTCAAATTTCTGTAGCAGAATGATTCCCACCTAATCTGAAAAGTTTATGAAGAGGAGTGAAGCTACCGCACTCTGCTAGGGGGACAGGAAGGCTGTGGCAAAGCAGAGTGTTTCTTGCGCATGTGTGATCAAAGAGCCACTCTGGATAACAGGTTTCACTCCCGCTGAGCCAAAGCAAAGTCTAGGAGCCATGTCAATGTGATGCAAGTAAAGCAATAGGTCCAGGCCACAGTCCCTAACTACATTTACCTGTAAGTAAGCCCCATTAAATTCAATAGGATTTACTGCAGAGTAGACAAGGTTAGAATTGCACATTGCTAAATTTCATAGAACTGTAGAGTTGGAAGGGACCATGAGGATCATCTAGTCCAACCCCCTGCAAGACAGGAATCCTTTGCCCAACCTGGGACTTGAACCCACAACCCTGAAATTAAGATTCTCATGCTATACAACTGAGCTATCCCTCAGGGTTTTGTTCTGTTTACTGTTATGCAAATGTTGGTCACATTGAAATAAGCATTGTTTAACCACCATTTTTGAGGTCAGTATGCCTCAGTATATGAGTTTCTGCTATTAAACGTATAGCCTGCTTTCATGCTTCCCATAGATATCTGGTGGACCAGTCTGAGAAAAGGATGCTGTGCCACATGCCCCTGATTCAGCACTCATTTGCTTATTAAGCCTGACTCTCAATCAAGAGAATCAGGAGCAGGATCACACAAACAGGATGTTGTTGCCCAGTGGCGTAGCCTGGGGGGTGCAGGGGGGGCCGGCCGCACCGGGCGCAACATCTGGGGTTAGGGCAAATCCACGGGTTAGGGGGCGCAAATCCACGGGTTAGGGGGCGCAAATCCACGGGTTAGGGGGCGCAAATTACTTGCCTTGCCCCGGGTGCTGACAACCCACGCTACGCCACTGTTGTTGCCCCTAACAAAATTGGTGTACCTCAGTCATTGACATTATTGTTTATGTAAAAGCAGGGAGAAAACCTGTAAACAAAGCATCATGAGATAAATTCCTTTTGCTGCAAAAGTAGTTTTGCTCCACGTTTTAACACTTAGACATTGTGAGAATAGCAGCCTAGTTTTCTCAGAATAGATTCAGTTTATTTCGGAACTTGATCGTACAATATTTAAAAACAATGGAAGGTTAACAGATTTGTTCAATAAATACAATGGAAATTTCCTCACATTACAAACTAATCTAACTCTGTTTTGAATTACCATGCAAACCAGAACACACAAAACACACTGTGTGTAGCCCTGATCTTCTATTTCTCTCACTCACACACACATACATGCACGCCAAACCTTATCTTTCTTCTCCTAGGAAAGCCAGGCAGTTTTGACTCAGTCCTCAGTAAAAAGCAGTTTTCTCCCACTATGTGCAAAAGGTATGCCTATCTTGAACTCCTCTATCACTTTTTAAATACAAATTTGATTATTTCAGAGTGATTAGAACGCAGTATATTCATGGATTTCACTTGTAAGCTTAGGATCACAGCCCTAGACCTCACCCATCTTGGACGAGCTTTCGTTGCTATTTTTTATGTTCTGGTTTCAAACAAAGCCATACTCATTTAGCAAGGGGTGTGACTGCATACTGGAGCTGGTATTGTGCGAGGTGAAATACTCTTTAATCCTGAAAGAATGTGAAAATTTACTTCCCACTTGCCTCCCACAATTTAATTCTCCCCTTAATAAACCCATTTGGAAAGATCAAATGTGAGATCTGCCTAAAATTGTGCCGTTTATACTTGGTTTTAGTCCCGAATTATGAAAAGGGTTTCATTTGAACCAGGAATTTCCCTTTCAGTGCCTGCATATATAAATTGCATTGACATTGCTAATTGTGCCTGACATTGCAAATTGTGCCTTGGTATCTGCTGCTAAAGGAGAAGGTCCCAGACATGCCATTTCTTATTCCAGAAGGAGATACTGGAATAGGTTGGTTCCTACCCAGGGTGGGACAAAAACAGCTTCAGTGCTTAAATTCAGATAGGACTCTCCAGGGCAGAAACCTAGTTGCATTGACATCTGGAGCCAGAATCTGGCGAGAGTCATTTTTCTTTGCACCTGCAAGCTGGCTAGGGACTACAGTTAGCATACACAGAGTGCACCTGGAATGAAAAGTGAGGCTTTTGGATCAGAGAGTTTGGCTACTACAATTCCTGAGCATTGGCAGACTATGCACTGGAGGCATGTGAAAGCTGAAAGCACTGGGGTATTAGTACACAAGTCACTACCTACAGTTCTGCCTTCAAACCATTTCCTCTAGAATTTTAAAGAACATTTCTATCCTGCTTTTCCATTATAGAGTGTCCAAGGCACTATATAACTTAAGATCCACAGACTGTTAACACCTGGATTTCTTCCTAATGAACCAATATGGTTATCTATCATGCATGTATAAATGAACATACTCTAAAATCTATGGCTTGAGTATTGCAGCAAAAATATCAAGAAATCGGTGATCATCCAGTCCTGCTAATATGTCCCTCTCTGAATTCAGTTTGAGACACCTAGACTGCAATAGTCACAATTTGTGAGTTAGAAGGTGGCGCACAACTATTTCCACAACAGAATGAATCCTGCCTAAGTGCCAAACATGCCATGCTCACTGGCAGGAGGACAAGCAGAGCCTCCCCCAGAGATCTGAAGGCACAAGTTGGCAGGTGTTAGTGAAGGTGCTTTGGGAAGTACTTGTAATAAATCATACAAGTTTAACAAAAGCACTTAATACTGAACTATTTAGACTGTCTTGAACAACTTTCCAGTATCCTTGAAGGACAGGGGCCTTCTCTGTGGTAGCTCCCAGATTATGGAACACTCCCTCCCTGTAAAGTTGCATATGTCTCCCATGTTGGCATCATTTTGCTGACAGTTAAAAATATACCCTTCGGGGCTGGGTGACAAGGGTTGGCAGTCTGTTATTCCTTGCCTGCTGTGTTGTGAACCTAAACTGTTTTGAGTATTTTTATATAGAAAATATATGGAGGTGGGGGGAGGGTGCCGAGCAGAAAGCAAAAACACTTCCTTTACAATGTGTGTGTGTCCATGGGCTCCTATTGGAAGGAGGACAGGGTAAAAAATATAACAGATGGGGGGGAGAGAGAGAGAAAATATTGTGGGATGCGTTATTACTAGAGCAGTCAAGTACAACATTTTCTTGTTGCCTAGAATGGACACACAGCGGAATGTGACTCCAGACAGGGAGGACTTCCTGTCATACCTTCTCTGGAGCTTCTTCCCCCTGTGTGTGACCCTAGCTGACCAGATAAAAGGGCAAGCCACGCAACCATCTCTCTCTTGCTCTCTTGGACCCTCGCTGTCCTGGCTCTTATCCAGCACACAGCTCAACCGTCAAATAGGATGGAGCCCAAAAGCAGAAAGTCTGAGATGTAGCTCAGACTTCTTTTCACTGCAGCCACAAGATAAAACCTGCCTTCAGATTACTGCTGTGAACTGAATGTGAGTAAAACTTTATTCTTACTTTTAAAGAAGACTGTGTTGTGTTATTCTTATTTTAAGAGGGAAATCAAGGGGAAACTTACCAGGAACAATCCAAACTGGACAAGCCAGGCTGGACTGCTTAATTAAAGGATTATAACGAATCATCAACCTGCTTCCAATAAGTTGCAAAGGAAATGTGCTCTGCTGTTTACTCGCTAGCGTGAGTGAGGAGGGATAATAGTCAAACAATATATCCTCTCCTACCTTCCTTAACATTCCCACAAATATGAAAGATTATGTGCCATTTTTAAACGTAGTGAAACAAACAGGGATCAACTGTATCCTCAGGACAATTATCCTGGAGAATAGCCCAATGGGCTTCAAGGAGAGATTCCTGAACTAAGCCATTTGTAGACTGGAGATTGTATGTACAAAAGTAACTGAAGCTGTGGTCCTGAAAACACCTGCAAGATTTTACATCTTCAAATTTTTTTCTTAGATGCAAGTGGAATGTGTCCTTTGGTAGGCCCCCTCTTCTGTCAGTGGGCCCATGTGGGTTTATCTGGCTGTGGTGGGCAAGGCACCAAGGAGAAGCACTGTGTCTAGCTCTGTCTTAATTTTCCACAATTGCCTGTAACAATGCTAGGTAGGACCTATTATCATAAAAGAATAGCTAGATCCAGCTCCCTGGCACTGCTTTGAATGCAAGGCCGGGTGTGGGTATGTGCGTGCAAGGGGCAGGCATCAGCAGAGGACCCTGCCAGGTACTTGGATCCTAGCAACTCCCAAGGATGTGGTTGGGGAAGGGCCATAGTTTAGTGATGAGATGTATGCTTTGCATACCCAGGTATGCCCAGGTAGGACTGGGAGATCCCTGACTGAAAGAGAGCAGCTGCAAATCTCTGTAGCCAGTGCAGATCTAGATTTACTCAATGGTCATATTCAGTATAAGGTAGCTTCCTATGTGCTTGTGCCATCCACATCTGGAAGAGACTGCAATCCTTACTTCCTAAAGAACAGTGTTCCTCCCTGGCTTCAGGTAGGTGTTCCAGGACACTGTGTACTCCATGCATGATTATCTAGCCCAGGGGTTCCCAAAGTGTGGTCTGCAGGTTTCATTCAGGTGAGCTGCAGCATGCCCACATTAAATATTCATAATGATTTTTACTGATATTTTTTATTGCTTCTTTTATTTCTTATGTTGTAATTTATTGTATTACAGTCTGAGTTCTATGGAATGTGAGTTGTAATATAATAAAATAGAGTATAAGAAATAAAAGAAGCAATTAAAAGGCAATTAAACATCATACAGCTCCTAACATGGCACAACACAACAGCTACAAAAGGCAGAATATCATTAAATGGTCTGTAAAGACCATTAACAATTTTCAAGAGGTCCATGGTCCAGGTGGGATTTGGGAACCAAATATCTAGTCTAGCGTAAGAGCAGGCCAGTTGTTTGTTTTTAGGTGAATAAGCCTTTCAAAAGAGTGAATTCACAGGTGCGTGTTCTCAACTACATGACCTCAGTATCAAGTGTTGACAGCCATCACAATTAGAATCACAGAATTTTAGAACTGGAAGGTACCCCAAGGGTCGTGTAGTCCAACCCCCTCCAATGCAGGAAGAGGACACACAGCACTTCCTTGGGGCTCCAGGGTGGATGCTTTTCAAAGGTGCAGGCTCACACATTTCAGCTGAGGCATGAGATAGGCAGAAGTGTGTGTGCATGTGTGAATCAACCCTCAGCTAAGCTGCTTACATTCTGTAACATCCTCCCCGGGCGCATACATCCTTTCCCTACTTTCAGAGGAATATTATGCAGTTGGGGACACGCGTGCTAAATAAATGTTGCAGGTGAGGGTCGTCGTCCCCCTCCTCTAACTGGCCCAAAAAAGCTCATTCCTCCCAGTAGCACTGGGAGGTGTTGTTCTTTCAGCTCAGCTTTGTGGTTCCTGCAAAACCACCAGACACACTTACAAAGGAGTAAGGGCCATTGCACCCCGCAAGACTTGAATTTCCAAACGGGCTGGTTGGGGACTGCGCCGCGAGATATTCAAAGGGGGGAGGGGAGAAAGAGAGGCGGGCCTCAAACCCCCATCCCAGGAAATCGATGAGGAAGATGATGCTGGGGTGGATTTCTTGTGTTTAATATTTGTTTTGTTTTTCCCTCGAGCATGCTCGCTACTTTCTTTTCTAGGGCCCGGGGCGAAACCGTTGTCCCCTGTCGCCGCGCCGCCCCCTTTAGTTCTCTCTCCCTCGCCATAGAGAGAGCTTTGTGTAAAAGCCGAAGAGGCGCTGGCTGCTCGCGCTCCAACAGCTGTCACATTATTTGCACTAGCTGTAAACAGCCTTCGCCCCCCCCCTCCGCCTTTCTCCCTCCCTCCCCACACCACATAGTTAAATCCAGACTAACAATCCACAGTTAGAGATCAAACCAACAACAGCAGCATTGTGTCTGCCCTTCCTTGCTCTAGCATCACTCCTGCAGCTGGTTTACTCGAAACAAGGAGCCCCCCTCTCCCCTCCCGAGCCCCCCGCCTCCCCCCAGGCCAGGGAACTATTTGTATCAGCCAGTCCCTCACTCTCGCGAACTCTCCTTGGGCAATAAATGGGGTCTTTTAAAAAGTAAGCTTTTCTCCGCCTCCCCGCGCGCCACCCCCGTCCTCTTTTTGCTCTTTTTTGACGCGTCTCTCTCTCTCATTTCCTCCCCAAGTCGCCCTCTCCCCGAAGGGCCAGGTCAGAGCTGGAGTCCTCTTCTGCTCGCCTCGAGTCCAGCTGCAGTAGCTTAGCGCGCCCCCCGCCCGCCCGTGCCTTTGCCCGGGTCTCGCTCATTGTGGCTCTTAGAAGCTTTAATGCCTCTCGTTCCGCAGGAGAAATTCCTCAGCTGGCTGCATTTGCAAGCGCGGGCGTCGGTGGGGGGGGGCGCCGAGCAGAGACTGTTGCTTTCTTGCCGTCCTGCTTTTAACAGTTTCTTTCCCTCGTGGTCCTTAAGAGACGCCCCCCGTCGCCGCTGCCCCCCCCCCCGCCCCCAGCGCTCCTCATCAGCTCCCCAGACGCTACAGGCTCCGGACAGTGACGTGGACCCGATTATTTGCACTGAGTGACACGAAGAGACGCCGTGTCACTCAAGCGAGAGGGACGCGGAGGGAGGGGGTGGTGGTTTGAAATCCTCTTTCTTCCAGCGCCTGCCGCACCCGGCGCCCGCTACCTGAAGCGAGCACTTGCAGACCGGTTTTCTGCTCCCTGCACCAGCTGAGGCCCAAATACTCGAGTCGTAGCTGTCTGGAGAAAAAACGAGCTGTCAGAAAGGGCGCCCGGGGGGTTATTCTGATGCTGGGATTCCCAGCCTGGGAAACTTCCACCCAGTAGAAGAGATAGGGGTTACTGGGTCGGTGATTGTGGGGGCGAAGAAAGGGGTAGAACCATAGAAGTGTAGAGTTGGAAGGGACCCTGAGGGTCATCTAGTCCAACCCCCAATGCAGGACTATGTAGCTCTCCCATATGAAGGTAGGGCATCCGCATTAGCGTAGGCGCAGCTCATGGCTACCCATGACCTTGCCTAGGTACCACCTTCTGGCTTGTCCCAGTTCAAATGAAAGGAGGCCTCGCTCATCTCTTATTCTCACGTCCCACGCCCACTAACCGCTCGACAATATCCAAGTTGACTCGGTCCTAAATCCCTGTGTTCAGTTAGGATTTACTCTCAAGGCAAGTGCATATAATATTCCCCCTGTTAGAGCGACCTAGACCCACTGGATATTGCTCCCGGACATACTTGCTGCTGCTGCTGCTGCTGCTGCTACTCCGCTATGGTTTTGGCCATGCCCGAGCAAAATAACGGAAGTGGAAGATCTTATGCCGTGTGACAGGAGCAGCCTCAGTGAGGCCTGCCATATTTTATTGGACTACAATTCCCATCAACCCTAGTCATTGTATCCAGTGGCTAGGGATTATGGGAGCTGTAGTCCCTGCCGAAGGTGATGCCGGCGAGTGCCCCCCCCCTCTCTCTCTCTCTCTCTCACACACACACACACACACACACGTGTCCTCCTAGGCACCCTATATGTACTCATTGAGCAATTGAACTATTTGCCTATCCTTAAAAATAAAAAACCCTGCTGCGTAAAATACAACTCTTGTATGCCAAAGTCCTCAGGAACCGGAGGAACAGCTGCTTAGGTGTCCTGATCTTTTGGGCAAATACTGTAGCTGCTTTGGTCTCTCTGGGCCAGCGGGCAATTTGCCACCAACTACTTGTTCAAAGCCCAGGCGACCCTCACCGCGGAACAAACACACAGCCTTTTACTTGGGAAAGAGACCCCGGTCCAGCCTGCGGCTTTCCTCCTCTCGAGTAGCTGGCCTTTAGGTTCAGCGCAATTCATCTCGATTATGACGGGGAGACCAGGTGGCTGGAGCTGTGCAGGCCGAGTCTCAGCTGCGGTCTCCAAGAGTGCAGCTTTGGGAGGCACCAACAGCCGCGAAAATTAACTCTTGACCCTAAACACATTTACATGGCAGCCGGCCCTGCTCAAGTCAAGAAGGCTGGCTGGCTCCAGTGTGCGAATGCAGTTAACTCTGCAAAGGGAGTAAATCTCGTGGTTGTACCTCCGTAGACCCCTGGCAACTGACAAACAGGCCTGTGTCATAAGCAACCTCTCAAGACCGTTTCTTTTTGTTTTCCATTTCGCCCCTCTTTTATTACTACTGTTTTTATAAAAATAATTTTCTAAAAAAAACTCTCGAAAATACAGCCGAAAAACTAGGATACGAAAGAGGCGCGGGGAAACTAAAGCGGTTGGGAAGGGAGGAAATTGGCGGTGCATTTCCTTACTTGCCAACTCCTAAATTTTATTAAACCATTGGGGCTTACTCCTAAAGTGTGTCAGAGATGGCAGCCTAAGCGTCTTGCTTCACCTTAGAAACTGTAACAGCCTAACCCGATGCAAGATTACTCGCCGGAAGCAAAACGCACAAGAGTCCTTAAATGGGCTTTTCCCCCACGTTAACTGCGCATGGGGTAGACCGCAAGACTTCTCTGGAAATAAGTCCCATTTAACTTACTTCCGAGTAACCACGCATTGGATTGGGCTGCCGGCGCGGCAAAGGATTGTTTGTGCCTTCTTCGCTGCCACAGGAAAGCAGGGAACTTGCTCCACTGCAAGCCGAAACCCCAGGCGGCATCTCACCCCAACCAAGGCAAACCAGTAAGCTCGAGGGAACTTACTTCCGAGGGAGAAGACATAGGATCGGCCTGCGCGGGTCTTTGGATCTGGGGCTCTGCCTGTGCTCGAGACAGCGGGAGGCGCAGACTCCAGCTCTAGCTACTAAAGGTTAAAAGGTTTCGCTAGCGCAGCTCCTGTGTCTCCGACAGACGAGCCGCTGCCTCCGCAGCACCCAACTTCCGAGCCAAATTCTCCCGGGCGAGCGATTCCAAGCATCCGCGTCTTTGTAGCCCTGCTGTGGTCAGTTACAACCGGTGCCTCAGCCGAGCTGGCAATTTATTTGCTTGCCGCTGTACAAAGTGGGGGGGGGGGGGCGGGTGGAGAGAGGAGGGAGAAAGAGAAAACCATTGCTAACAAAATAATGTCAGCAAAGGCTGCAACACATTCTTGCGAGAGAGCAGCGCTTCGTGCCTACCGAGGCTCTTTCAGCACAAAGGCTTTTAGAGAGGAAGACGGGAGGGGGCGGGGGAGGGAGCGAGAGCGCTCTCGTATTTCAGGGCTGTTGTCCCCCTGGGAACCAAGAACCAAGTGTAGCTTCAATCAAATGCTGACTTCTCCTTCGGGAACTCAGCAGGAAACCTGATCTCACAAGTTTATGCCTGCCTCCATCTACACGGGCTGGGCTCCCCCCACGCCCCCATCCGCCTTCCCTTTCATACCAGCAATTTGTATATAGAGAAGAGATCCAATATTCCTGATTGAAAAGGAGATGAGGCGGGAGGGCGGGGAAATCAGGTCGGGGACTCTCCGTTCTTGCCAAAAGCAAAACAGCCTCGAAACATCCACGCAGGCCAGCCTCGCGTCGCATCCACTGGGGCGAAGCCGTTGTTCCAAGCTCGCCAGCCGTCTCCTCCTCCCACCCGTATTCTTTATGCTCTTGATTACACGTACAAGGAATCTCCGGCGCTTAAGGCTGCAGCCCTCTTGGGTAGACTTCCTTGAGAAGAAGTCCCACTGAACTTAGTGGGGCTTACCTCTAAGGAAATGTGCCTGAGAGCGGACCTTTGGATGTTTGCTTCCGCACCCAGATCATCGTTACTCAGCAGTAAGCAAGGATGCTCAGCCGGTGGTACCGGCTTCCTGGCCATTATTAGGAGGGCTGCATCACAGCCCGAGGACCCGCTGCAGGATTTAGGCGCGCTCAACTGTTTGTAGGACGGGGCTCTTTGGTCAGATATACGAAGCCACTGGAAACATTTACGGTTCGCTCCGTTTCGACCCATTCCCCGAGACCAGATTAGCCGAACCACTTGGTTTCACGGATCCGGTTGGTTCCACTAAAACAATGCAACCTGATCGGCGTAATAGTTTAAGCGCTGTCTAGAATGGGAGCCCAGGCATGGGCCAGGTGGAACGCGCCCAAACAGCAACCTTGTGGCGAGAAACAATGCTCTCAGGAAGGCCACTGTCCATCCGGGCCACCCCATCTCCTCCTCCTCTCCAATCAATGATCAGAAAGGATTATTGATGGGGAACTGCAGCTTCTTTTGCAAGACCAACTGCGAGCGTGGTTTACCCAACCCGCCCGGCCAAGAAGCAGCCAGGAGGAAAGGGAGATGACAGGAACCGAGACTCAGTGGGGAGGAAGGCGCACCAGTCACTTCCTGCTCTGAGGTTCCTTAACTGGGGGGAGGGGGGCGTTTCAGCCACTCCTCTCTCTCTTTTTTACAACTCTGCTTGGCTTCTGCTTGTAAAGTGTTCCTGAAACTAACAACCCATGGTTCAAGTAACATCTCAGCTTGTTCAGAGTACAGGGGACAAAAGAACTCTCCCCTGGCCTACCCGAGATAGCAGATACCACAACAAACATATCAGCCTGAAAGCACCACCAAACCCTTTGCTTATTTTTTCTTAAACCAGAGTAGAGTCCTTATGCATGTCTACTAGAAAGTAAGCAAAATACTTACTCTCCACAAAGTGAATAGGATTATTGCCAAATACTCCTTTTTCACCACCCCCATATATATTTTTTTCCAAGTGCTCCCCTTCTCTTTAATGTTGCACTTATTTAGCAAACCTGGAATTCGCTTAATTGCTGTCTTTTGGCCTCCCCCAGCAACTTGCTCCTTTTGAAAATGCTGTAGGCACTCAAAATTATGCACACTCTACAATCTATCACTATGTCAGGAAAGGCCTTGCAGAGGTGGCATAGAACTACTGAGCAAACATAGCTCATGGATTGCAACCACACATCTTATTTTGGGTTTGGGGTTTCCTTCAAGGAAGCCAGTCATCCTCCTGATAAGAATTTGCCTATGCCAATTATAATGTGCAAATGGGTAACCTGAAACTGCATGTGTATTCATAAGTGAGCCTCAATGAGTTCACTGGCACTTACTCCAAAGTAAGTATAGTATTCATTGTATTGCAGCCATTACCATGTTGCCCAAGCCACAGTAAATCCAGAATCACTTGATTCATTGACTGATTGCTTTGAACTCAGTGTACCTAGAAGTACATGCGTTAAGCTCTGTTGCCACAGTGCACACCCTGATAACTGAATCCTGATCTACAGGTTAAAGTTCACATTATGGAAGATGCCAGCATGGTTAAAGAGCAGTGTAAACAAAGGTATAAAAAGCTAAGAAGGTTCCCCTATTCCAAAATGAAAGTCTTGTCCTAATTAGGTGGTGGGAATTAAAAACACACAAGTTATGGCAAAACCAATGTGCTGGGTAAAAGAAGCCAGCACAGCAATTGAGAAGCAAAATTCTAAGTGCATATAACAACTAACATTTAGTAAAATAATATACGGCTTTATAAGGCTTTGGGCTGGGTGTCCACCAGTATGCAGATGATACCCAGCTATACCTCTCCTTCAAATCAGAACCAGTGAGGGCAGTGAAGGTCTTGTGTGAGTGTCTGGAGGCGGCTGGCTGGTGGATGGCGGCTAACAGATTGAGGCTGAATCCTGACAAGACAAGAAGTTATTGGGGCACAGGGGGCGGGTGGGTGTGGGGGACTCCCTGGTCCTGAACAGAGTAACTGTGCCTCTGAAAGAACAGGTGTGCAGCCTGGGAGTCATTTTGGACTCACAGCTGTCCATGGAGGCACAGGTCAATTCTGTGCCCAGGGCAGCTGTTTATCAGCTCCATCTGGTACGCAGGCTGAGACCCTACCTGCCTGCAGACTGTCTCACTAGAGTGGTGCATGCTCTAGTTATCTCCTGCTTGGACTATTGCAATGCACTCTACGTGGTGACCCAGAAACTACAACTAATCCAGAATGTGGCAGCTAGACTGGTGACTGGGAATGGACACCCGGTCCTAAAGGATCTTTACTGGCTCCCAGTATGTTTCTGAGCACAATTCAAAGTGTTGGTGCAGACCTTTAAAGCCCTAAATGGCCTTGGCCCGGTATACCTGAAGGAGCATCTCTGCCTCCATCGCTCAGCCCGGACACTGAAGTCCTCCTCTGAGGGTCTTCTGCTGGTTCCCTCACTGCAAGTAGCGAAATTACAGGGAACCAGGCAGAGGGCCTTCTCAGTAATGGGGCCCTCAGTAGTGGTTCCCTCCCTATGGAACACCTTCCCTTCAGATGTCAGTGAAACAAACAACTATCTGACTTTTAGAATACATCTGAAGGCAGCCCTGTTTAGGGAAGTTTTTAAGGATGTTGTTATTATGTTTTTAGATATGTTGTAAACCGCCCAGAGTGGCTGAGGAAACCCAGCCAGATGGTAGAAGTGGTATTATTATTATTATTATTTATTATTATTATTATTATTATTATTATTATTATTATTATTATTACCATCCAGACAAGTCTTCTTAATGATTGGTAACTGATTAAAGTATGAGTAGCAGAGGGTACAAATAAAGAAACAATTTCCTACAATAGAGAGAAATAAGCAGTGGGGTAGGATCAGACTTGAGACCTGTCCCCCACCCCCCATAGGCAATCTGAAATCCAGGACAAGTAATGAGGTAGCCAGGTTTATGGATAACATCCAAATCCTTCAGATTGGTAAAATCCCAAGTAGACTATGAAGAACTCCAAGATGGGCAATTGGCCGACAAGATGGCCAACAGAATTCTATCTAAGTGCAAAGTGATGCACACTGGGGCACAAAAGCCTAACTTCGTATGATGGGAGCTGACCTAGCAGTGACCAACCAGGAAAGATCCAGGAATCATGGCAGACAAATCAATGTGGAGGGAGGGAGGGACGGACCCCACTTCAGTGTGCAGAAGTACAGTGGTACTTCAGGTTAAGAACTTAATTTGTTCTGGACGTCTGTTCTTAACCTGAAACTCATCTTAACCTGAGGTACCACTTTAGCTAATGGGGCCGCCCGCTGCCACTGCACCACCACCGCGCAGTTTCTATTTCTGGGTTAGGGGAGTCTGGAACCTGAAGCGTCTGTAACCCGAGGTACCACTGTATTGAAAGAGGCAAAGTCAACTTGCCACTCTGGGTATTCACTGCAGTCATATGTGGACAATCATGCAAGAAGGAACAGAGACAGGCTTGCATGTCTTTGCCTTCTCCAGAACATCACCTTTATCCATTTTGCAACCCTCCATGGACTTGAGGGGAAAATTCTAAAGCAGGGAACCTTCCTCCATGCAAGAAGGCTCCCAGCTGATATAGAAACGGCAGGGTTCTGAGCTGTACATAAAGCCTCCATGAGTAGATAGGTGAGGTTCCCTGCTTCAGACTTTTGCCTTCAAGTTTGTGGAGGGCTGTGAATAGGGTGAGGTGACACACCAGCCTCTACATCACTGTTTACATGCAAGCGTGCCGAACAAACAGGGCTAGAAGTATAAGCCTTACAGCCTTTCTAGATATTTGTGGTTGGGCCACCTTTGGAGCACTGCATGCAGTTCTATTGCCCCATCTAAATAAGGAAACTATAGAACTGGAAAAGGTACACAGAAGGGGGACAGATTCCTTACCAGGATAAAGACTTTTAAAGTTGTGAATAGTTTGAAGAGGGTGTATGATTTTTAAAAAAAGTTTCTCCACTTCTCAAAATACTAGAGTTTAAGATTGCCCAATGAAATGAATCAGAAGTCAATTCAGACCTGACAAAAGTAAATACTGTACAAAAGTAAATTTATGGAACTCGCTGTCACAGGATGTGGTAATGCCACTAAATAGGATGGCTTTTAATGGGCTAAACAAATGCATATAGAGGATATCGCAGCTCCTTCACATGATAGCTAAATGGAACCCCCTTTTCAAAGGCCAATGTACCAGAATATTTTCTGCTGCCAGCTGGAGACCTACTTTTTCACCCAGGCATTTGTGGGTATTAGTGCCAGTAAGAATCCTTCTATGTTATCATTTGTGCAGTGCTGTTTGTTGTGTTGATTTATTGTCTGCTCCCCTTTTTGTCTTATGGAATACTTCAATTTTTATATATTATTAATTGTATCTCACACTGGGTTTGTTTGTCAATGACGAGCAGGCCACATATATTAAAATATTATTATTATTATTACATAAATACCAGAGTCTGGGGACAGCTGTGTTGCCTTCCTGCCCTGCTTGTAGATTTCCCAGAGGCATCAGTCTGGCTACTGTTGAAAGAGAATGCCGGACTAAACGCATCTCCCCCCACCCCCAGTCTGGTCCAGCACTGCACTTCTTAAGGTCTTATTATAGGCTGTGCATGCTCAGATCTATATATACAGACATCAGAAATAAAACCAGCACAGCCCCAAATATAGTGCCCCATCAAATAGGGCCATTACAAGCCCCCAGGAACCTGTCAATCCCTGTCAATAATCTGGGCTCCAAATCTCACTTTCTATGAATGTGGGTTTAATGTGGCTTAGATATCCCTGGTTGAATTTATGCAGGGAATTATTATAAGCTACCCTGTTTTTGTTTGTTTGTTTCTTTGTTTAATGCTTGGGTAGTTTCAATCCATCCTAAATATTTACTCTGAAGAAAGCCCCAAGGATTTTAATGGAAACTACTTCCAAGGAAGTGTGCATAGGATGGCGGATATGACCTACTTCCAAGCAAGCAAGTTTGCTTCTCTAAGCCTGCACCCCCTCCTGCATTTAATAACACCACTGAAGTCTTCTGAAAAGCCTAAGCAAGATTGTCTTCATCTAAGCCTACAATTCACTTCCTTGATGGAAAGCACAACCTTGCAGTGCAAAAATAGACAACATCCGCTTACTTCTTACCCCCCCCCCACCAAAACAAGCACAAAGTAAATATAGCCTGAACTCTACCAATTCACTTTCCTTCACTTTTCAAGAGCCTCCCATCCTAAGGGCAGCCACAACTGCAATTTTGTTCAGATGTGGGAAACTGATTTTATTCCTGATCACTAGAGCTGTACCTTTTGATAGAAACATTAAGTCAGCATGCTCTCCCTTCTTAAACAAAAACAAAAAGCAGCAGAGTATTCTGTTCCTGAAGTATGACAAGTATCCCAGTTTGTGCATTTTTTGGAATCTGAAGTTGCAGTCCTTTGCACACTTCTTTAAGGAGAAGGCTTAACTGAGCAAAGTGGGCCTAGCTTCTGAGTAAAACAGGATCTTTCCGTGCTGCTGCAGCCCCCTCGACTGACTAATAGCAGAATGCTTTCAAGTTAAACAACAACAGCACACAAATGAAAGCACTGAGGTTTAAGACATCAGGCCTCCAGACCTGGATGGAAGCCCCAGTCATTTTAGCGGGCCTTCCTTCCAACTAATTTGTTTAGGATTTAGGTGTTAGAGGAGTGACCAGGTTTTTTGTTCTGTTTTTGTTTGTCTCAGTTTACCGTAGGCAGGCATTACGCTCAAGGATCCCACCTAAAGCTAAAATCGCATATAGTCAAAACATATAGGGTGCAAGGGATTGCCAAAGTCTTTCTGTCCAGACACAGACACTCTTTCTACCCCCTTTTAATTCCCACACACCCACCTCAAATTTTTTTGCTAATCTGAATGCCCACAGGTTAAATGTGTTTAAATTGCAAGGTAACTGTACTGAGAAGCTAGCCCCATCGCCTTAATTAAAGCTTACTCCCAGAAAAATGTGCGCGGGACTGTAGCCTTAGACACTAAGTAAAGCAGGTCAAAGCTGCAATCCTATCCATACTTATTTGAATGAACACACACACACACCCCAATGAACAAGCTTGCATAGGATCCAACTGCACAGAGAACATTTGCGAAGAGAAGTGTCCCCAATATACCAAAAATGGTCAGCGCTGTTTCGTGGCTTCTTTTGCACGCGTGTTCCAGAGAGCGGCTGCGGCGCACTTTGGGAGGAAGTGGGGTGCCTCCCCTCCCCCGCCCAGCTCTCCTGCTGCTACTAAATTAAGGCGATACAAAGTGCACGGAATGCTTTCCTCTAAGGAGATGTGCCGCAGAGCGGAACAGTCACCCACCCCCTTTCCTAACGGTTCGCTGACTACACTCAACTCTCCGCACAGCCAGTTTCCAGGGAAGCGACTGCTGCCGGATTCTGTATTTTTCTCCTCTAATTGCCTTATGATAAAATTAAAACCTTGTCCTTGCCTTCTGGAAGACAAGACTCACTCGCGATCCAATATATTCTTTTTACTTAATAACGTATGAGAGGACACGGCCGAAATTCCATAAAGGATCGGAAGTCTTCCAAGGGACTCGCGCGGATTTCCACGGTGGGATCGCTCAGGATTCCCACTCTCGCTCTCTGGAACAGAGCCGGATAACGTTCAAAGCGACCCAAGCCACCTCCCTCTTCCTCCAAGTTCCACGGTTCTAAAAATAGACGCCTAGCTAAGAACCCAGGAGTTTAGCAGGTCTTTTACGTTTGTGCCTAGACATTAAATTTAGTTTAATTTAGCTTCCGGTGTTTAATTTTAGCCAGTCTTCCCCTTCCCCGCCCCCTTCTCTCCCTCTCATGCAAATCAATATGGCAATTACCATCTAAAAGCTTGCCCAGCCCCAGGTCAATGTAAATTGATCATTGTCCGCCTCCTACAAAATAACACCGGGAGCCTGTGGTGCATAATGAGATTATACTGGAAAGTGTCTTGCAGATCACGAAATTATATTTCATGCAGCCAAAGGATCGTCTTCCACGCGGGCTTCCTCCTACCTGCCCTCCTCACAGCACCGCAGCGGATGAAATGGGCCAGGTGTGTGTGCATAATTTAAATGCAAGCGGAAGGGCCAGGAAATGAGCTGCCGCCGCAGCTATCACCGCTTTTCTGCCCTGGCTTTCTAATCTTTGACAGGTAACCACGAGGCAAGAACCGCGTGCATAGGTTTCTCAAGTGATGAGGAATTTTAGTTTAGCCGTCTGTGTTTTCAGGAAGCCTAAGCTGCAAAGTACTTTGGTTCCCTAGCAAATAAGGAAAATGAATACGCTTCAAGAGGACAAACTGATTTTCTACGCGGTGTGGAGGGGGGGGTGCTGCTCGCTCCTTCGACTTGGTGGCCTCCTTGCTTTCTGCCCGAAAGTCAGCTCATCCATTCAGGAAGAGTCACCGCGCGCGCCAGAGGAGCCCTTGTGAAACATTCGTTAACTTTTGCCAGGAAAGCACGCCCCGGCTGCTTGCTCGCGATTCAGGGACCGACAGTTGAACAGGGCCGAGGAAAAGGGAGGTCGCTTCAGCGTAATTCTCGTTTATCAGCACGGCTTGGGGGAAAGGACACACAAGGATTAAACGCAGCCGGCGCTGCTCGCGGAAATGGGAACTCCCCCTGTCTGCAAACGAGGCCTCCGCTCCACGCTCGAGTCAGGGAGGGCTCTAGCGTTCTTCCTCCCTCCCACCCCACCTCCTTCGGATGTAGTACACACACACACACACACACACACACACACACACACACACACACGAGAACGACGTTAGTCTGGCTCTCTGGAAAGAATCTGCTTGATCTATTTAACTGGCTAGTGCAACATTGCGCGGAGAGGAAGGAAGAGGAGGAACATACGCACCCACCCACCGCCTCCCCTCCTCCCCACCTTCTCTCTCCCACCCTCGCTACCACTAGCATTTATTTTTAACAAGCAAGCCCAGCAGGCGAAAGCACCGGAGGCTGCGGTGCCGATCGTGTTGCATGGCTGTTTGTGAGGCCTCCCTGGAAATGGAGGGCTAAACGCGAGATGGTGCGTTGCGCCGCGACGCCTGGTATGTAAACCAAGCAAGCAGCCGCTGAACAGAAGCCGGGACAAGCCTGCTGTGCAGGATGAATGGATAGATAGATAGATAGATAGATAGATAGATAGATAGGGGCCTGATCCAAGGGGGCTTCTAAAATGCTTCAGTTCATTTCTACATTCGGTTAACACCTTCCAACCCACAGCAAAAGCCGGACAATTAAAAATAAATAAATCAGAGGGCTTATTTTAAGAAGGAGGGTTGTCTCCAGCCTAGTCCCCAACTCAGCTATAACTAAATGCCTTTGCCCCAGCTGACCATTAAAGCCTTTATCCCAGACGTAACTTCTGGTGGAGAGCTGGTGTTGTGTAGAAAGGAGTGTCAGATTGGAAATCTTCTGCTCAAATCTCAGCTCATCTAGTAGGAACTCACTACTACACAAATCATGCCTTAAAAGCACATATGAAGCACCCACTCCCAGGTATCCTGGGAACTGTAGTTTACCCTCTCAGAGCTACAATTCTCAGCAGTTTTAACAAACCACAGTTCCCAGGGTTCTGGGAGGTGCGTGCCTTAAATGTATGTTGTGTAGGCAGCCTAGATGACCTTGGGCAAGCCAAACACAACACTAGCCTACATTACAGAGGTGTTATTAAGGAATACTGAGGATGTGCTTAAAGCACTCCTGATGGTTCAAAATGGCTGCGTAAGTTGCCTCTGATAAAATGCTTTAGGAACGAGGTCTTGCGATATAAGGTCTTTTGGGTTCCTCATCCTCCCTCCAGGGAGCGAATACCTAAACTACTACAGTGGTACCTCAGGTTAAGAACTTAATTCGTTCTGGAGGTCTTTTCCTAACCTGAAACTGTTCTTAACCTGAAGCACAAGTTTAACTAATGGGACCTCCTGCCGCCGCTGCTGCTCGATTTCTGTTCTCATCCTGAAGCAAAGTTCTTAATCTGGGGTAATATTTCTGGGTTAGCGGAGTCTGTAACCTGAAGCGCATGTAACCCGAGGTACCACTGTATGCTGATATCACCTTCTCCTCAGGCAAATAACCGTATACAGAGGCGGAGGCCGCCCCGTCAAGACTAAACTGGAGAAATGAATTTTCCAAATTTACACGGGACACTCCAGCCGCTAAACCAAATGTGTTTTGAAGCCGGGGGTCTTTTGACTAGCCACAACAGAAAACAGGCGTTGGCTGGCCTTGAAAATGGGCCTTGCTCTCTTCTGCCTGAAGTTTGGCAAGCCACCCAAAAAAATACGCCCTACATCATAGCGTCTGTGGGGAGCTCCCTTTTCAACCCTCCTGCTTACAGAACGCTGTAGGAAGCCTGTGGCGATTGCAACAGGGACTTTTAAATTAGAAGTGCAAACTGGCCGGATGAAGGTGGGGGGAGGAGAGAGATGTAGCGGGACTCTAAGCCCCATGCCCTGAGCCCCTAAACACCTACAGTAAAGCCAGAGATTGCTCGCTGCTCCTTCAGTATTTCTGCAGCTGCTACAGTTATTTAGAGCCAAGGGCATGCGAAGCGCTGTGGAAAACACTGAAATAAAGGGGGGGGGCGGGAAATCCCATTAGAGGGAAAAGGCTATGCTGGGAAAGGGGGAGCGAGAGGCTCCCACAGCAAGTACTTCGAAGCAGCGCCACGTTGGACTGCCCACAGCAGGTTAGCCCTTAGATCCCAAACAGAAAGAGAAGTGAGGAAGCCATCAGATTTCCAGGAGAGAAAACTTCCACAGGCAGAACCCGAGGCCCTGAAATGGACGGGGTTTGCTTCCATCTACTATCTTTAGAATCCAGGCGCTAGCTGCTCCGCCGTTTACGACTCCCTGGAAGGGCTTCCTGTGCCTGCGATCCAGGAGGCGCTTAAATTACGTCTGTGCAGCGAGGCCCATTAACGTCGCAAAGGGAGCTTAACCGGCTTAAGCGCAAGGGTGTGGGAAATGCAGCCGCAGGGACTGAGGCTTGATTAGATGATCGGATTCTCACCCCCCTCACACACACACCCGCTCCTTCCCATCCCTCGCTCGCTCGCTCTCCTAGGTGTATATATTTAGCTAGCAGACACCCAGAGGGGTTTAAAAAGACTCCGAGTTCCCTCCTCCCACAATCATGCAGCAAACACGTTCAAGAAGAACTGCTTGCAGGCAGCAGGGGAGCAACCGAGACTCTCATCTGCGTGGTTGATTACAGCCCTAAAACGGACGACGTGTAATTTCAGTTCTCGCTCCAGATCGTGGGCTTGATTTCCAGGGGCCCACTTATCCGAGGGAGGGAGGGAGCAAGTGAGAAGAGGGGAGAGGGGGGGGAGAGACGCTGTAGGCTTTATTTGTCCTCGTCCCTATTAGCTATGCAGCCAATCTATCATTTCCGGCGGTGCTTCCATCTAATTACCGATGTATTTAGATGTGACGTGCAAAGAACTGTCGAGCTGCCTGCTTGGCTCTGCGCGGACTCCTCGTCGGGAAGCTTTCCAGCGAGGGCTGGAGCGCTGCGAGCCAGGGCTCCAGACAAAGAGGGAAAGAACTGAGCCGCGTCGCGGGCAAATCCAACGCAAAGCAGCTTTCCTCCGGGGTGATAAAGGGCCAGAGAACCTCATTCGGGGGCAGCCGGTGTCTGTGGGAAGGGGGGGAGGGGAGCTCCGAAGGCAGGCGCGCTTATATTCCGCAGAGAAGGGCTTTGCTCTTCCCCTCCCACCCATCAGCCCTTCTCACAGAAAGGAGACCCCAAACAGAAGCGCGCACAGAGAGCCAGAGCCCCCGTTTGCTTCTGTCAAGTCTAATGTGTCTCAAGGCAGCCGCAGGTAAGTTTTGCCCCGGCTCTCTCCGCTTATGTATTGACCAAACACAGGTGAGGCTCGCCTAGCCCCGTCGTATGGAACAAAGTCAGTCCCTACTGGGCACTCAAAAATCAAAGTACCCACACCGCCCACTCCCCATTTCTAAGAAAGGGAGAGCTGGATTCTGCTCCTAAGGTTGTTCGCCTGGAGGTCTTTGGCCGGAGTGGCTCCGAATTCTCCGCTCTGGCTTTGTCCTTGTGAGCTATGCCTCCCTCCTCCTCCTCCCCCCCTTCCCCAGAATGGAGAAGAGAGCGCTGAGTGGATCTCCTGCTCCAGCTCGACCCCCACCCCTTCTTCCTCCTCCTCCTCCTCCACCACGCCTGGCTCGCCTTGTGCTTCTCTGTGCTTGCCTGGCTCTGCCCCAACAGGACACGGGGTTAAGCGCGCTCAGCGGAGTTCCCAAACGACGAAACTTCTGGGAACGGAAGAATCTGGCACTCGGCTAGAAAAGGAGGTTCCTGGTGGTGGGAAACTGATCTTCACGGAGCATCGAGAGCAGCCCGAGGGATCGCGCCTCGGTCTCTCCCAACTTCCCCTCCCCCTGGAGACAGAAGATTTCTGCAACTGCCAGCCTCAACCCTTCACGCAGAAAAAATCTACCTCGATTTCTGACTCCTGAAGGGTTAACACACACATCCACACGCACCGAATCTCGCGGTGACCTTTTCCTTTGCGACTCCCCCACTCTCCCTTTCAGGCTCCGGTTCTTCCGCTCGCAGGGAGCTTGGACGGCTGTCTAGACCGATCTATCACAGGCGAGCGAAACAATACCGGTGGGGGGGGGGAGAGAAAAGCCGCCTTCCCTTTTCTCTCCTCCTCCTCCAGCACCGCACCTCACCTTCGAGATGAAATGGGGTAATAAAGAACCATCACCCGCAGTACCAACAGCTGGTGGGTATGCAGAGACCCCTGAAACAGCCCACCCTCATGGCTGACAAACGGGGTTTTGTCTGTCCCTGTTTAGCGCACGCTAAATGCGCGCGGCACGTTTCGTGTCCCGCAGTTGCCCTGGGCGAAGGGCCTGGGCTCCCCTCGGAGAAAGTGTGGGGAAAGAGGGGGAGAGGCGAGATTCCAGGCCTTCCAGAGAGTGGAGAACTTAATCATTGCGACGGAAGGGCTGGTTCCCAGATTTCACTCTTCTTTGCTTGTCCAAAAACTCCTTGACTCTATCTGACCCCAGCTCGAAAACGAAGCAGTTTCCGGCTTAGTAGATGGAAAGGCCGATTCCGCAAAGAGCTGGGAAATAGCTAATGGGATGTGCGACTCATTGATCCAGAGGATACTTCCTAATTAACTCCCAGTCACCAATTCAGAGATCTCGTCTCCTGTGTCAAACCTTGCGGGATGGAGGCCGGGGAGGAAATTCCAAGTCCTGCTTTTTACGGTCCGCCGAAAAGCCATTAAGGTTGTCTTGTTCGCAAAAAGACAAAACCCACCAGCTGCCACTTAAAATACCTACATAACATCCCCACAAGGCTGGTAAAGAGGAAACAAACAAAAAGACAAAACCTTAATTGAGCCCAGTCCTCCTGGCCTGCTTTACTCCAGAGCAGTCCCACTGGCCTCAACTAAGGGAGCACAAGGCAAGGGACGGGAGCTTTTATAACCACCAGGCCCTATCGCGAGGGCACCGCATCCCGCAGGCATCTCTGCCAGCGCCAACATTGCCCAGACGGAACTGTGTGTGTGTGTAAGAGAGAAAGAGAGCGCAAAGCTGGAAGCAGCCGCCTCCAGGAGCGGGACTCCCAAGATTAACAGCATGCAAATATGGCGTGGGGGGGGAGTGGGAGCCGATCCACTTCGGCAATGCTGAATGTACACAACACCCCCACTCCCCGGGGACAACTTAGTTTGGCCTCGGGGATCTGTCTCCAAGGTCCCAGGGCGATCTTGCAAGGGCGCTTCGCTTTACTCCCCTTACAATGCGGGAGGGGAGAAGTCTCGCTCTCCTTATCTCTGCTGGCAGATAGTCTTCGTGGGGCCCGTCTAAGGAGCCCTTTGGCCTAGGCCTCATGGAAAAGTTTACAAAAGCTTGACAGATCCAGCCCGCGCGACCAGAACGAGCGCAGACCGCCCTTTTGCCAAGGGAGGCGAACGCGAAGCTGCGGGGCTTCCACCGAGCAGATGGAGAGCCGAGAAGGGAATTGCTCGGGAGAATTAAATACGGAAACAAGCTCCGAGGCGATTGCCATTAAAACACCAGCACGTATTTCCCTCGCAGCTTCTGATTCAAGGGGTTTTGGGGTTTTCCGATCTACGCTTCCCTCCACTCTCTCTCCTCCTCCCCCCCCCACCGCTTCCTTCCACCCACATACCTCGCTTTTCTGAATCTGAGACGCAGCCGGCGAGGCAGAAACGAAAGGCGAAGGCTTCGCAAAGCTAGAGATCGCCCCCGGACTGGCTTCGCAACAAACAAGCTACGTGCCTCAGATGCCGAGCACAAGCAACCCCGGAGTTGGCTAGGGTTTTCCAGCCAACAGCCTCCGCCATCCGCTCCTGGGAGGCAAGTTCTCAACCTCCCCGGAGCCAGAAATGAAAGGTGCAAAGGACGCCCGAAATTCCTAACGGCGGCGCTGGACCTCTTCCCACCCCCACCCCAGACTAGCAACACAAAGTCTTTGAACTGGAACCACCAGCTCTAGAACATCGCCTCTCCGCCGCCCCCGAACCTTCTCGTTTATCCCCCCCCCACAACCCGCCCAACCGACTCCGACACCCCCCTCAAAAAGTGGCCTCGAAAACAACCGGGAAGAAAACCTCCCACAGCCTCCGCAGTCTCTTTCCAAGAGCGTTCAGAAAAGCAACAAATACGCCCCACGCACGCACCGAAAGCGAGAGCCTCTTTTTACCTCAATCACGTTGGCTGTCTCTTCCCGGTACTCATCTTTGAACTTCGCTGCCGGTGGGCCAAAAGGAGAGCCAAGCAGCTCTCCGAAAACGCTCCTTTCCCCTCCACCCACTCTCCCCTTTCCCCCTGGGAGCCCAGAAGTGGCGGCTGCCAGAGGTGGGGCTTTTATAGCCCTTTCCAAATCCGAAAGATAAAAGAGGAGCGAGACGCCGCGAAGCCTCTTCTCTCGATCCTCCTCCGCCCGCCGCCACCTCCTTCCTGCTGGAGCAGACAGAGCGCGACCGGCAGCTTCCCCTTTCCTCGTCGCTCGCTCGCTCGCTCCCCCCCCCCCACCTCGCGCCTCTCTTCACAACCCTGCAAACTTCAACAAACCCGCGCAACACACCCGCCCCTCGGAGCACTCCCCCCACCCGACGCCTCCGCGTCCCGCCTCTCCCCGGCCAAGGCGCATTCAGGCGGTGACCGCTGTGCTCGCGAACATCTCCCTCGCCTCCACGCCGCCCTCCTCCTCGGAGCCCGGATCGTTTCAGGTTGAGAGACATTCTGGCAGCGATCCCAACCGAGGAGAGGCAGGCTGGGACCAACGCGCGCGCTCTCTCTCTCTCCTACGCGCGCGCACACACAGACACACACACACACACACACACACACACACACAGAGGCGCACCCCAGCCAGGTCTGGGGGCGGGGGGGGGTGTTGAGGAAAAAGGTCGCCGCGTCGAGGTCCCCCCTCCCCACACACGGGAGAAGTGTACCAAGACTCAAGCGTACCGCATGCGATCGTCGCCCTTTTTGGTACTTGGCCGTCGCGGCGTTTCCGCAGAGAGAGAAAGAGAGACGAGAGAGAGAGAGAGAGGAGTTCAAAGGGGAGAGCGCTGACCTTAGCCTCGGCTCCGGAGATGCCGCCGTGGTGTCGCTCCGGCGTCGCTTCTAGCGTGTCCTCTCCAAAGCGAGCCACTCTCAGTCTGGGTGGGCGAGAAAAGTTTGCCAACCTCCGAGCCCAAGGGGGGGGAGAGACCCGGGCTGCCCCCACGTCGGACAATCCGGCCACCGGCGGACCTCGGCAGGGCAGCTGGGGCTGCGCGGGTTGGAAGGGGGGGGGAGCGAGACCTACGGTCACCCCGCTTGACTATCGCTCGGGCTCAGCACCCCGCCAGCAGCAGGCTCCCTCCGGCTGCCCGACGGCTCGGCTCTGGCAGCGCCATGTTGCTGGTGTGGCTGCTCCGGGCTGGGCTCGACGGCTCCTGGCGACGGCGCCTACATGCTCTTTCTTCCCTGGCTAGAGCCCCGCGTCCTGGCGGCGGCGGCGGCGGCGTGTGCGTGTGTGTGGCTGGGCTGGCTCTGGGGATTTAATCCACCGGGAAAGCCGCTCTTCCTCACCTTGCCGCTGGGAGAGCAGGCTCCGTCTGCTGCACGCTGCCCCCCTTCGCCTCCTCCTCCTCCACCGCCTCCTCCTTCCCTTCCCCGCCCTCTCCTCTTTCCCCTCCCCTCCCCCCGGCGGGCTCAGCACTCAGGGAGCCGCCGCCAGTAGAGGCAGCGGCAGCAAAGCCACCTCCACTCCGCTCTCCCAAACAGCAGCAGCAGCGAGGCTTCTCTTCCCCCCGCGCTCTCCCGGAGCTGCCTCTTTTCTTTCCTTTTTCCCCCTTTCTCCAAGGCTTTTCGCTTTCTCTCCTTAATTGATTCCCCGCCACTCCGCGGCGTTTCCTGGCTGCTCCCCCCCCCTTCCCCTCTCTCTCCTCCTCGCTCTGCTTGCCTTGCCCTGCCCTGCCTGAGGGCGCCCTGAGGAGACTCCGCTCTCCTTTTTGACCAGGCGAGGTGGAAAAAAAGGGGGAAAGTCTCTTCCCGCCCCCTCGCCAGACTCCCTGCTCGGCTCGGCTCGCTACCCAGAAGGCCAGTGGAGAGAGAGCCGCAATTACCATAAAGCTCCTCTCCCTCCGCTTCGCCAAGCTGTCAAAGCCCCGGCAGCAGCGGCAACGGCAGTAGCAGGCGCAGCCAGACCCCCGCCAGCCCGCCCGCCCGGCTTCCTCTCCTTTTTTCGCCCGAGGCAGAAGGCTTCGCTCTCCCCCTTCCGCGACCTCCTCGCCAAGCCGAGCGAGCGCGGGCTCCTCTCCGCCTCAATATCTGCTTCTCCCAAGAGCACCTTCCCGCGTGTCGCGTGTGTGTTGTTCGCGACCCCTTTTCTCCCTTTTCCTCAGCCCTTCATTAAGAGTCTTTTCAAACAGGGGGGTGAGAGAGAAGGAGAAGCCCTCCACCTCGTAAACGGCATCCTCATAACCTTGTATGAGGCGGAAGGAGGACGGCGCTGCCTATTCATTCCCCCTCCCCTCACGCGCCTAATATATATATATATCCTCAGGTGTGGAAAACCGAGCTCTTCCTCCTTCCCCCCACGTTCATCTGCCTCTCTTTGCATTTCCCTGAGAACCCCAAATGGGCTGTTTCTTTGTTCCCCTCCCCCTCCCTCCCCTTCCCCCCACCCGCGCGCGTTCCATTGTCGCGCACAGCCTGCCCAAAGTGGAACGTCTTCTTCGCCTTCTCTCTCTCTCTCTCTCCCCGTCTTATCTGGCCACCACTCTTCCCCCGGAGGGAAAATGCCTCTCCAGCCCTCTCTTTTCTTTCCTTTTTTTAGATAACTGTGTGGTGTCCCGCTTTCATCCCAACCTGTATTTAAAGACTCCCTCCAAACGAGCAATTTCCCTTTATCTCTCCTTTCCAGAAGCACGCAAGCCACCGTTCCCCTCCAGTGTACCCCCTGCACCCACGACTCTTCAACATCCTTCATTTTACCACTAGTCGCTGTTTTCATACTCCGACGTGGGCTTTCTTTCTTGCCCCTTTGCCCTCGAGCCTTTCTGGGTGAGGAGAACCATTCAGTTCTCAAGCAGCTTTCCGGAGTGCCCCCAAAACCGATTCCCTCCCCTTGGTGTCTAAACAAGGTACCGCGTGGTTCCCACCTCTGAAACTCCCAAACACGTTTTTTTGTCACGGCGTGTGAATCGCTTGGGAAGGTGGAGCGAGAGGGGTCCCCCCCCCGCTCCTTCCCTGTAATTCTAGTACCGGCTGGAGATTTCTCTGCCGGCCTTTTGATCTCTCGCTCGCCGGGATGGTCGTTATCTTGCGTATCTACTTACTTTGGTAGCGCTGACTCGGCAGGTCAGCTAGTAAATGTCGGGTTCAGGACGCCCATCTTGACTGATCCTCGCTTGTTCGGTTCTCCCTCGCACAGCGCGTGATTCTTTATGGCTTTCCTAGCGATTGCTGGAATTAACAGCAAGGCGCCGGCTACAAGATTTAACCCTATAGACTTCGGGAAGTGGTGGTGTGTGTTGGGGGCGCGCGCGCTTGCGCGCGCCCCCGCTCATTCAGGGACACTTCTTTAACCAGGATGGTGTGTGCAGCATGGGGGGGGGGGAATCACTGGCTCCCACTGCAGTCCTCCTCTCTGCACGTTTACTTTGTAGTAAGCCTCACTGTACACAGTGGAACTTGCTTCTGAGGAAACGTGCCACAGGATTGCGCTGTAGAGGTATCGGGTCCCTACTCGCGAGAGAGCAGCTTCCACTGGTAATCCGACAGGGCTGCAACCCTAAACATGCTTGTCAGGAAAGTTTGGGGTCCGGGATTTATCTGATACGGATTAGACGTGTCTAGGTTTTTAGCTATAAGAGAAGGGCGTGGGTGAGGGGAGCACAAACCAGCCGGGTGGAATTGAATGGAATTTTATTGTCACTGACTACAGAGGTGATTATACCAAGCCCTCGCTCTTAATTTTCGCTCCAGCGTCCTTAAAACACTCTTATGTTGCCTGCATAAGCTGTTTATACCTAGGTAAGTATGCTAGGAGCTGCGGCATCCCGAGCGATTAGCTATTTCAACGCCGACGAGCGCTCCAGCCTGTTCATCCCGAAGTCCAGGAATCTGTGGGAAAGAAGGGGAAATGTTTAAACCCGGTCCCTAGCAACATTTGCCTTGATTAAAAAAGTTGCTTACTCAGTATGCAGTTTCCTTCTTTAATTATGCGAATCTCTTACGTTTTAATGGAAAGCAGGAGATTCTTAAAAGTAGAGTCTGCTAGAAGGATTTGGAAACCTAAATCCCAAGTTCTTATCTCATGAATAATCGCTTGATTGTTTTGATACCTATTTCTAGCCAGAAAGCTAATATTCTGTTGGATTTTATTTTTAGCTTGCATCTATACAAGAGGGAGGGAGGGGTGGAAAGCCTCCTCTTCGCTTTCAAAGCAGAAGTGAAAGATATCTACCGTTTGTAACCCGAAACGCTGGGCACACAAGCTTTTCAGCTTCTTAAAACCAGCTGATAGAAATGGCAAAAAGGCATCGCTTTCCCAAGCTGGAGGGTAAATACTCTTAAGGGGGAGGGGAGGGGAGAGTAAAGAAACAAGTTGCCAATGAAGTGTGTGCACTGCAAATGCGTCGGGAAGGTTTTCCTCCAGAGGTGCCTGGAAGTGGAGTTTAAAATCCGAAATGGAGGGGGTGGGTTGCATATTGTTCCCAGTTTATGAGCTTTGCATCTGAAAACCATCCTACACGTTTTTTCAATCTCCGGCAACGAGTGCAAGGACACCTGGCCCATTACATTGTAAAGCTATTTTTTATAAAGACGTTTTAGGGCTAGACATTAAAAGTTATTAGACGGAGCACACGTGAGGTACAGACATGCAGCTGGATGGCGGTGGGGGTGGAAGGCCTCTGTTAGATACATATGCATTTCCCTCGTATCCAGAGATAAAAAGGGGAAAACTGGGAGAAGGAAGTCCTTGTCGAAATGTCCTGCTTTTACTTTCACTTCTTTTTCTGGTCAAGCAAGTGTAGATGTATGCTTGCAAAGTGGGTTGATACTGTATTTAAAACGGTTTTAAAATCATATCCGTTTAATTTTCTGAGGAACCTTTGAATATGGTCACGACAGTATGTGCGGCGACTCTAGCCCAAAAAAACCATTCTGAGTCTCTGAGTGTGTATGGTCGAGCCTTCAGAAAAAGAAAGGACAAATTCTTTAAAAATAAAATAAAAAATACAGTGGAAGTCCTGAACCTGCTTGCCGAGCAACACAACTGAGTCGAAGTCCTCGGATTGTAAGACTGGTTTCATTAACGCCATTGTTTAACCAGTTTATGATGGACTGAGCTGCCCAGACGTTCCGCGTCTCAAGGACCCGGAACATTTGCTCGCGCAGGGTCTTTCCAAGCAAGTTCTTAGCGATCACACGGGTTGTTTTTGTTTTCAGATTTTATTTTATGCTCCTTGAGTGCCTGTCTTCCCCACCCCCACCCGGTGAGGATTCCCAGAGGTTGCAAACGCAACGCCTCCCGAGGCATTGTGTGTGTGTGAGGGGGGGGGTCGTCTCGGTCGCTAAGTCTACCCCCCGCCCCGCGTTCGCCCCGCCTGTGTTTTGCTAAGCAGAATCGCCGAGGGAGCCTTCGCCGAAGGAACTGAGGCCGCAAATCGCCAGGCCTCTTTCCCTCCCTCCCTCCCTTCCTCCCTCGCCTCCTCGGAGAGCTGACCCTCGGGTCAGGCCGTTGTGCGTTGCGCTGGGGTGGGGGGAGAGAAGAGGAGCACTGGAGAGCGAGCGGAGTCAGCGAGCCGTAGACGCTGGCGCTCCTCGGGACCGAAAGCATCGGAGAGGGAAATCCACGCCAAAAAAACAGCCGCTGCGGGCACGCCGAGCGCTTAAAGACCTCCTGAAGGCAGCGCTGCTGTGGAGGACGGGCCAGAAGCGCCTCTCTGCGGAGCTGGGAGGCGAGGGGAACCGCGTAGCTGCAGCCTTTCGCCTCGCTCTGGCTGTTTGGCGCGACAATGGATTCACACGGCACCGGCCCTTCTTTTCTGAACTCCACGTGGCTCCCCGCTGGCCCCTTTTCCAGGCAGCGCTGCATCCCGAAGCAGCAGGCCGGTCTCTTGGCAAGGCACGTAATCAATCACCGGAGCCGCGCCGCGCTGGAGGCCCCGGGCCTGATCAACCTCGGCCCGTGACTCAGTCCTTTTCTCCTTCCTAAGGGTGTCGCCAGGATTAAATTCATTAGCGGTCTGCTCGGCTACGGCGGCGCACAGCGCCGAGGAAAAAGCCTATAAATAACCCGGCGCTCTCCCGAGCTCTGAATGGCCCTGCTTGAGTGTGCGTTAAATCAAGCCGTTGCCGCCGCTTCCTGGGAGCCTGCTTTAATGGGAGTGTAGAAATCTGAATAACAAAACAAGGCCACCTTGGCTTGGCCTGAGACAGAGGCTCTGACCACTCTTGCACGCCTGATTTCACCATCAGGAAAACAAAAGACATTGAAATTAAGATTTTTTTCCCTCCCCCCACTTAAAACACACACACACACACACACCTGGCGCCGCAGCAGAGGGGGGCCGGGGCTGGAAGTCCGTGCTGTTTTTCTGGGCCAATGGGTGGCGGAGCAATGCGTGGCTTTCTGCTGGCCCCAAAGTGATCGAAATGTGTGCTCGCAGGCGAAAAACCTCTCCGGCTGCCGCTGCCAAGTTTCTAACAGGGATTGTGTTCCGTCCTGGAAAGTCACACACTTGGGCTGCAATCCTAAACAAACGGACTGGGGAGCAAGTTCCACTGAAATCAATGGGGCTTACTTCTGCGTAAACATAAGTAGGCGTGGAGGGACGACCATGTTTTCAACTCTCAGTGGTTGCAGTTCGAGTGGAAACGTCGGCCGGCGTTGGCCCTGGCGTACACAGAGCGCCGGTGCGCGCTCGGCAGACAGGAAAGAACATGTTTCAGATTTTGTGAGGCATGTGACACAGATGCAGCGCACCGGCAACTGAGAGAGAAGCCACAAGGCCTCGACTTCTAACCCTGAAACGTTAAAAAAAGAAGCAGCTATGAAAGGCAGACGAGTCACAGATAAAGTTCTGCCTCCTCTAGCTTAGTATGCATGTAAAACTCTCTCAACCCTAAAAGTATACCTATACAATTGCCAGTATTCTTTTTAGTCTTCTTCTTTTATGAGGCCTAAAAAAGAGCCAGATCCATTCATTCAAGCTAACGTCTTCTCTCTGGTTCAGCACCACAACCAGATAGACTGGAGCGAACCAAGGCTCCAACCTTGGATAGCTGAGGAACAACTGTTGTTCCACCTAAGCCAGCGCGTTACAGATCTACGGGTCTGTTGCTTGCTTTTTGCGCCTGTGGTGGACGGATCCTGTTCCGCAGGTTGTTGTGAGGCTGTCCCACAATCCACTCGTGCTTCCTAGGGAGAAAGCAGCCATTCTGTCTGCAGGAGACAGAAGCAACCTCATAATGGGTAAAAGTGTCAATGAACAAAGGGTTCCGGAGTGTGTGGGAGGGGAGTATTCCTGTCTCACCTACATTTTCCAGTCTCCCCCAGGCCTACTTCTCACAAACAGCAGATTGTGTCGCTGGCAATCATTTGTCTTGATTTCAGACAGTACCTGAGGGCTCGTTTGATGGAATGCTTCGAGACACCATCACCCTGCTAATAATAATTTTTTTAAAGCCCACCTATTTCTATACCATGTATTTAAAGTACATAGCTTCCCCCACATAGTCTTGGGAACTGTAGTTTACCCCGACAGACTGCAGTTCCCAGGAATCTCTGTGGATAATCATGCACTTTAAATGTGCTTTAAATGTATTGTGTACAGAGCCGCTGCAGGGTAGCACTTAAGGAGAAGGCTACACAGAACCGCTCTCCCTGACATCTGGTTGCGCTGTATCGGATTGTTTTTATTTTCAAGGAGAGGGCATTCAGTCAAGCTGGGTACCAGACCTGCAGTGCTTGGTAGGGCAATTCAGGTGTCGGTTTAGCACCTCATCTGCCATTTGTAAGAAAATGTCTTAAAGCATATTATCAATTGGGTATTTTTGTTGTTGAAATCGGAATATAGGGGTTTCTATGGACATGGCCATAAACCTGCATTGGAAACAGTGGAGTGAAACCGCCCCTTTAGCCCTATTGGAGACAGAAATTGGTCGTGCCAGGAGGCCAAAGCAAAGGAAAGAGCCATTTCCAAACAGCTCACCCTCATCCTTCCCTCCGATAAGGTGGCTCTCCCACAAAGATACAGTATCGGATGCTTCGAGGCATATATTTTATTGAAAGAGCAGGGCCTTTCAACTACACGGGATTTTTCTTCAGGCAGATCTACCTGAGGAAGATTTCCTTGCATTGCAGAAACTGGTTCTCCGCCTCAGGCAGTGCAGCCCATCCTGCCCGGTGTGCCAGAAGAACTATCGGGGATCTTAGGTTTCCTACTCTTGAGGTAGCGACACAGGAAACACTTTTGTTAACTGGGAAGGCTTTAGATGGCCGTCCTGTAGGAAGGAGGCTCGATTTAAGCCCGCTTTTGAAACACCAACAGCAGCACCACCATAACAACAACAGCAACAACAGCACACCGTTGATCGAGGGCTGAACGGCAGCCACTTGTGGCTGTTTACTACCTCGGCCATTTTGATTGTCTTGCATGCTGGGGCTGGAAATCCTGGGAGTGTTTCCAAGGGGACTCGCCAAGAGCAGCTCTTCCCAGCAGAGCGCACACCTCGGCCTCCGCCTGTCTGTCACTTCTGGGGTGCAGCCGGGAAAGGGAAGGCAGTGACATGCCTTGCAGGGGGGCGAGTGTAGGACAAGCCTCGCGCTGCTCTGACAGCCAATCACGGAGTGCTGGTGACAGTCTGTGAAAGGGCTACTGTCTTCAACCCTGTCCAGTTCTCCTCGCAGTCAGATGCAGCTGCGACGCAGGGCCCTGCTGTGCCGTGGGGTGGGGTGGGGTGGAGTGGAGGAGGCAGAGAAGATAAACAAGGAGAGCGCAAAAGGATCACCTCCTCACACATCTCGACCTTTGCCTCTCAGCAAAAGGCTCAGTTCCTGCAGAAACAAACAACAAAAACATCTCCCCCCCTTAAAACAAAAGCAAGAGGCCAAGATGCTGAACATGTAGGATGGCTGATCTGTGCCCCCCAGCTATTACTACTGGACTTCACCAGTTCCAACCAGCACAGCCAATAGTCAGGGATGATGGAAGCTATAGTGCAAAACACGTGAAACGTCATAGGTCCCACAACCACCACTGTCACTGTGAGAACAGGATAGTTGACTAGATTAGCTTTCCTTGGGTTCATAAGTATTAAGTAGAAGTCCTGTTAAGCTGGATGGGTCCTGCTCTCAGGGAAGTGTGTATGGCAGGGCTGAGGAACCTCCTCTTCCACTTGTTGTTGGACTACAGCTTCCATCCTCCCTGACCACTGGCCATGCTGGCTAGGTTTGATGGGAGCTGGGAGTGTCACTAGATCTGGAGGATGGGAAGTTCTTCAGCCCTAATGAGTAGGACTGCAGCCTTTATCTCCACATCAAGTAACCTCTGACTCACAACGTCCAGCTGAAATCACTTTCGGCTTCCCCTCCAGCGTTAGACTGCCGAACCATCCTAACAGTCATTACTTGGAAGCAACTCCTACTCAGACCAGCCCAATCAATTCTGTGCATGTTGAGTTGGAAAATAAGCCCTGGGGAGTTCCATGAGATTTACATCTCAGTCCGTAGAGCAGAAGACTCTTAATCTCAGGGTCATGGGTTAAGCTCCATGTTGGGCAAAAGATTCCTGCATTGCAGGGGGCTGGACCAGATGAGTCTGTGGTCCCTTCCAACTCTACGATTCTATACATATCCCTCAACTTGTGCACAGACAGGGCTCCTTCGAGAAATATATTTCCACATGTGCAAGGCAGCCCATGATCCATTAGCTTGCTTTATTTATTTATTTATTTGGTTGGTTGGTTTTTACAATGCTTCCAACTTCAAAGTGATTACTTTCTAAATGCCTTATTGTGTGAACTTTATGAAGCGGGGCTATGGAAAGTATAGGAAATTTATTTGAATCACATATTTAGTATCTGAACCTTCACTGACATGCGAGGGATCTCAAGGAAGTAGGAGCATTTGCCAGCACAATGGACGGGACTAATTTTGAACTAGTGGTCACTTTTACCCTGCTCTCAATGTCTGCTGCAGCCCTTCACCACAATAACTTATGGGGTGACCCTGAACCTGTGCCAAGTGTATTTTTAGCATTATCCAAGAGTGACCGAAGTTAGCACTACTTTAAGCACAGGCTGGAGTACAAAAACCTTCAATCATAAATACCCATAGAAATTGGGAAGAGGCTACAGCCAAACTCATAAATGTGCAGTCGGCTGGGAGGGGGGGTGGAGAGAGAGAGACATCCCTCGCCCCCTCAAGACCAGAGCCTAGTTCTCACTGTGATGGTAAAATGTCTTTCTGGGCTGTGCCACTTCACTCTGGAAAATACAAAATGCTCCGCCATGGAAGCGTATCTGTGCACCTAGAAAACTAGCACGCTACGTAGAAACATAGGCTAGAATCCTTCTCTATGGCATGCTAGTCTTCTGGGTGCAGGATTTGTGTGCATGCGTGTGTGTTCTGTGAAGGAGCATTCGACCGCTATCTGCTTTCTGAGGTGACACAGCCAGGCACAGGTTTATCACCTCACTGTGAAAATTAGGCCCGGAAACCAGCCATCGTGATCCCTCTACCAAATTGCGTTCTCAACTCCCGGGAAAGGGAAATGCTGTTAGTTTCCAGAGAGGGTTTCTTTCTGCCGACACTGGCTTTTGTTTTAATTATTGGATGCAGGCGATGAATCATTCTCTGCCACCTTCTGATTGAAAAGGAGGGGAGGAGGAAGCCATTTCTTTTCCTGGGCTGCCCTTGCGTGCAGCTGGTTCTCTGGAGCCACCATGGTGGTTGTATCTGGGCTCCTTTTTATTGAGAACTAAAGGTGGCGGCAGCAGCAGCCACAGCCGCAGCAGCAAGCAGGCCGGAACACCAGAGAGAGAGAGAGAGAGAGAGAGAGAGAGAGAGAGCGCAGTGCTGAACAGTCCTTGTGGCCAAGCTGGATTTTCCGTTCATGCTGAGGAGCTCACGCAGCAACAGCAAATTTTCTGGCCTGCCTGAGCACGAAGGAAATGACAATGCGGATTGTTAGAGCGGGGCCGGAGAAATTGTGTGAAGTGGATAAAGCCTTCATTTCTTTAAAAAAACAAAAAAAGTGTTTTAAATAGTGTGCTAGTTAAAATAAAACCACTGATTATTTTGAAGGCTTCTAACAAAGACACTTCCTGGCTTCTTTGTGTGTGTTTTTAAGTTAGAGAGGCAACACCAGTGTAATAGCCTATTAGCAAAATGTCCTTGGGAACTTTCTAAAGTAAGGAATGTGTCATGTGTGAATGCCATTATTTCTAGATTCAAAACATGGACATTCTTTTCAGAACCTTACAGGTCTAGGGATGCAGATGAAACAGTTTAGGTAGTCAGTGGCTACAATCTGGCCTACAATGATAGAAGGGACCCTGAGAGTCATCTAGTCCAACTCCCTACAAAGGGAAGGACTTAAAGAAAAATCAACATAGGACTGAAACCAAAATATATTTTGTTTCAGGGAGAAATTTTTTTGCTTCCTTCCCCAGTATAAAAACAGCCCAATACACAGACAGGTTAACAAATTTCCCATGGAAATTCAACAGAGCCACATGGACACAACCTCAGCTGCACCCTTCTTAACTAGGTTGTGAGTTTGGCTATGAATCAAGCACACTGGCTAGCCATGGAAAAACATCTGCTTACAAGCACACTCCTTAAAACCACAAGAAACACGATCTAAAATTTCAAACTCCTTCTGCCTGATTAATCCTGGCCAAGCCAAAACGTACCCATTTCCTCTATTCCAGACCATAACTGGCCACATTAGGGAGTAATGAAATTACAAGGATTTGTTAATCTAGCCTCTGGATCTCTGAAACACAGAGACACAATAGCCAATTTCCAGAACAGCTGTGCAGAAAGTAGGGGAAGGGGCTGGTGGCTTGATCACTTTGTAGAAACTGTGTAGGTAATTCTTTGTCCGCAAGGGTCTTGTGGGAGTGTCAGCATGTGGGGACTGCTTACAGCAGAACTGAGGTCTCAGAAGCCATTATAAAGGAAACACCTTTCCTCAGGCACCTGGGACCTTAGGTAGGCTGAGGCCCAGTAGCTTCTTCCCTCAGGGCCAGCCCAACTCAGGAGGCTTGGCAGGGCAGTCACTGCAGACAGCAGGCTGGGAAAAGCTGGTAGGGGTGGCAGATTCAGCCCCCCAAGGAACGTACTGCTTCCTGCTTCCTGTGCATTGTCACCTACCTTCTCCCCACCCCTTCTCTGGCCTCTTTTTTTTCTTCCTCCCCCACCTTCTTCAGCACACTGGGCTTCTGCAGGCTGCCTCCGGTCACCTCAGGTAGAGGCAGCAGAGGTGGCAGAGGAGGAGGTTAGGGGCACATTTTCTGTAGCAAAACATTGGGCTGGCTGATCCAGCTTTCCCTCTGCTCTCTTCATCTGAACTAGAGTTGTGAGGTAAGGCAAAGGCAGCTTCCTTCCCAGTACCAACAAAGAGCCAGAAGCGCAAATCAGAATTCCTCTGCCATTGTGGTTACCTAAAACCCTCCTCAGAAGGATA
Organism: Podarcis vaucheri; assembly: GCF_965113315.1. Lineage (NCBI taxonomy): Eukaryota > Metazoa > Chordata > Lepidosauria > Squamata > Lacertidae > Podarcis > Podarcis vaucheri. Next base: position 61,129,451 of record NC_138762.1, on the reverse strand, counting down.
AAGGACTAAGGAAGCAGGACCATGAAAAGCCAAGCTTGGAGGTTGTCCGCAGACCTCTTACCAAGCTGAACCTAGATGCAATACCTTGAAGTAAAGCCCATTTGTTTCAAACTCCAGTGATAGTACTCAAATGGGCAACCAGGAAAAAAGCACAGGTATGTGTCACTTGCTTTAAAAAGTGGATGTAAAGGCCACCGTGTTCCACACATTAAAAAATGTAGCCTAAGCAAACTTGCAAGTGAAATGAGGTGGGTGGAAACCAATATTCACATTGACCTCACTGTCATACGTGAGGGTGTCACTGTTGACTGTGGAGTCATAATTCCAATACTTTCCAATGTGAAACCAAAGACACAGATCAAGCATACAGGAAGAGCCATAGCTTAGTTGTAGAGCATATTTTTTCCATGCAGAAGATCCCTGGTTCCATCCATCACTTGATCTCCAGGTAAGACTGGAGGAGACCCTGCTATGAAATTGCCAGTCAGTGTAGGCAGTACTGAGCTAGATAGACCAAAGGTCTGGCTCAGCAGAAGGCAACTTCCTATGTTCCAAATGGTTTCCCGACACCCCCTCAAAAACAATGCTTTTCAAGGGAGGCAGTGAGGTACACCTTAAGTGAATGGAATGAGCCTTCAGACCTCACACAACCACCACTCCAGTTGTTTTTAGCAACACATTTTTACTGCAACTAAACTTCCTCTCAAGGACAGGGCTGTGATAAAAATATTATTTTGAAAGCACTGCCCCATGTGCAAAAATAATAGCAGATTTTATAAATTCCATATAATTAAGCTGATTTCCACAGTATTCCTTAATGTTGAGGTAGCAGGAATCAGGTACAAAGTGCTTACTCCAGATCAGAATCTGGAGGATTACAGTTATAACAATTAATAAAGCAGGCCAGGTAGTCTCTGAAGACATTAAAGTCAATTGAATATTTGTCGTTAGCTCCAATGTGGAGTGAAGGGGCCCTGAAGTGTCAAACTCTGACATTCAGAACCTAAAATCATAACTGTAATTCATGAGACATCCAGCCATGCCTACTCTGTGAAACTAAATGAGGATGAAGTCCGCATCAGTGTACATGAGATCTAAGCCTTAGTGTATAACTCTGGTGTTTCAGAGACCTCTGATGGGCAGGTAGACCAGCGAGGCTTCCTTCCAAGTAAGTGTGATTAGGGATTGCAAGGTAGTATGGACGCACATCGATTCAGCTATCTTCTTTGACCGTGTTCCCGCATCGAGGATTGCAACCCTAAGCGCGCTCCTGAATAAGCCTTCCCCCGCCCCGCCCCCCCCCGGAGTACAGCGGGAATCGACTTCCCTGTAAAGAGGCGTAGGATGGCACCGCATGTGTTAGCCCTGCTGCCTGAGGGCTTTTGCTGCGGCACAGCCAAGCCGCTGGCAGGCGGTGAAAGTAAACCCTATTAAAATGAGCAGGAGTTTGCGAGGAGGCAGCAATTCCAGAGCCTCCCTCTCTAGGCTGCAGCCCTTAAAAACTTCCGAAGTGAAAGTGTGCAGGAGAGAGGGTACTGCAGAGCAACGAGCAAGATTTTGCGCCCGGGCAAAGGGCGTCCGAACAGGCTGGCAGCTTTCGCCTGAGCAGCTCCGCGCCGGAAGAGAGCCGCTCACTCCCCTCCCCCGATCTCCAGGCTCTGGCCTTGAGCTGCACCTTTCTCTCCGAGGTTGGCGAGGGAAATTCCCCGCGGCCCAGACTCGGGCTCCTGGCTGTTCGGCCTTCTCAGAAGCCGCCTGTCGCAGCTCCTTTCTTGGAGCGAGCGGGGTCAGCAACTGCGGGTGACGAGAAAAGAAAACCCTTGTAAACCCCAGCTTGGCGTGCGATTAGTCATCCCCAGAGTTCCCCTAAGTCAAAGAAAACTTGGCAATCCCCCAAAGCCGGAACCGTTAGGAGGGGCTACGCCTCCTGTTTCCCCATCATCACCACCATCACCCCCCCCCCCTGCTAGGAAGGGCACGGTAGGGGCTGGGGAGCTGGGGGGGGCAGTGTGCGTTTCTGCCGCCGCCGCCGCGTGTGTCAAAGCTCCTGCAGTCTTTCAAACGTTCGGCGAAAGGTTTTCATCTTGGCAGCCAGATTAGCAACTAACGAAGTTCGGCGGCTGCAGCCCACACGACTTTAGTTGCCTGCGTTTATCCTTCAATAAAAGCCGATTCCTTTATTAGAAACAGGAGGCGCGTCTCCTACCGCCCCGCTCAAATCCCAACTGGCGAGGCGCAGCCCAACACCTCTCTACCCGCCCTCCTCGCCCCATCGATTCCCCTCTGGCAAAGCCACCTCCCGACGCTGCTTCCACACCGGGGCCGGGCAGCAAGGCACACGGAGCCCCTGCCAGCCTCTCCTCCCTGGTGCGGGGAGTTAGAAACCCACAGCACACCCTCGATCGCGAGGGAGGGGGAGCAGCCAACGTCTCCCTTGAAATCTCCCCTCCGGGGAGGCAGCCCGCCCGAATCTGCAAACTATTAATCCCTTTCTCACCAGGGGCAGCCAAACTACCAGTAGCAAATCCCCCGCTTCCCTGGGGCAAAGGTTTGAAATCCGTCGCTCCCCACCCCCCCCGCAAAAAAACCAAAAACAAAACCCCCACACTCAAATCCTCTTCCCTTCCCCCATTCTCTCCCCATAGGTATAACCAATCTATTCATTTCTAAGACCATACAGACACACACCGTTCCCTAGCACGGCATCCGACACCTCCATCATCCTAACCAGCCCCCCCCCTCCGGAGCACCTTCGTTCTTCCTTCGAGAAAAGTCGCTTCCTTTATTAGAAACAGAAGGCACGCCTTACCCCCTCCAATTAAAAAAGCCACAAAAAACACCAAACCTCGGGCGCAGCCGCCCCCGCTTTCCCACCCCTAATAGCAGGGGGCCCTCCCCTTCTCAGGCGAAGCTAACACGCCCTTCCCTCTCTCCCTCAAATCCCTCATTACCAGGCGCAGCCAACCTCCCTCCCCTCCCGAAGCGCAGCCAACCACCCATCAAATCCCCCTTCGCCAGGCGCTGCTCCCGCTCCCTTCCTCCCTCCCTCCCCTCCCCTCCCCCCGCATCAGCAGGTCTGAGAGGCAGCAGCGACGTATTTGCTTGTCCTCGTTCGCCAGCGCGGCCAGATTGAGCGAGCGAGGCTGCGAGGTTTTCCCGGGCGCCGCCGGGAGAGCTACGCTTGCTCTGGATGCCAACGGGCTCCTTGCCTATCCCTCGCGCTCTGCAGCGCGCTGGAGGCCCTGGGGAGCTTGTCGGTGCCAAAGCGAGGGCAGAGCCCGAGCCGCGGCTACACGGCCGCTGTTGTGCGAAACGCCATTCGGCAAGCTCCGCTCGCAAAGCAGGCAGGTGATTCTGCCGAGCACAATGAAAGAGACCCTTTCCCCCGGTTTAAACGGCGCTGAGCTGAAGCGGCTGGCTGGCTGGCTGGGGGCGGGGAAGAGAGCGAAGCGAAAGCGCTGGGAGGCCAGCTGCGGTGGCGATACCCTCCGCGAAGCGGCTTGGCCACGTCCCGGGGCGGCGGGACGAGCGAACTGGTGTTTTCCTGCGGGGAGCGCGGCGGCTCTCGCCGAGTCCTCCTTGGCGCAGGCCCCAGAGCTCGCGGTACAGCGAAGCCTGCCCCGAGGGCGGGAAGAGGCGCGAGGAACAAAGCCCGGCGGCAGCCACCTCAGCCGCCCCAGGGCTGGCTGGCAGGCAGGGAGGCAGGGGAGGGCTAGGGAGGAGCACTTGGGAAACGCCACCCGGGCGGGCGCGGGCCTGGCAGGGCTTCCGAGGCCTTCGCCGCGGGGAGCGAGGAGACCCCTTGCGGACGGCCAGGCTAAGCCGGGGGGGGGGGGCGCGAAGACAGGCCTCTCCAAAGCGGGAAGTTGCCGCTTGGCTGCCCTCCCTGGCGCGTCGCCTCGCTCCTCTCCCGAGGCCAGGGGCCTCCGCCGCCCACGGTGAGAACCGAAAGGGGGCCAGCCGGCAGTCTCGGCAGCGCGGGGGTGGGAGAGGGGAAACCCAGCCACGGCGCCTGGAGACAGCGCTGCCTCTAGGCCCCGCCGACGAGGGCGAAGAGAGCTGCGCTGAAGAAGAAGCGGGCTCGCTGCGCAGCTCCGCACCAGCCACGGCTGGGAGCGGGAGGCCGGCGCGGGAAGCTGGCGGAGCGGCGGCGGTGGCTGCTGCCGCCTGCTCTGTGCCTTGCGCGGCCCTGAGCTTCCACCTCTCGGCCTGCCTGCCTAAGGGCGCGCTTTGCAGAGCGAGCGAGGCAGACACAGCCGCCGCCGCCGAGTGAGGCAGTCAGTCTCTGGTCCTGCTGCGTGACACGAAAAGATGGCGCTGCCTCGTCTTCCCTCCCCCTCCAGCAGCCTCCTTCCCTTTCGGCTGCCACTTCCTTCCCAGCCGCCTCGCCGGGCCGTTTTAAAAGGCTTTCCCTCATTTTTTTCATTTTATTTTTTGCACCCGGACACTAGTGGGTCTCTCTTCTGCCTTTTCTCCCTCGCTCAGTGTCCTTGTTCCCCGCTCCATTTGGCTTGTTAACTTTCCTTCTCTTCCCCCTCCCCCAGCCCGCTTTTAATGTCAAGCAGCTTGCCGCGTGGGGGAGGGGAGCAGGGGGAGCCGGTGGACAAAGCCCGAGAAGCGAGAAAGGAAAAGTTCCGCCGCGGCCTCTCTCCCTCCGTCTCCGCTCTCCACCCTCCTCCGTTTCCTCTCCCCCTCCGCGCCCCCCCCCCAGCCACCAGGGCGGGGAGGCCAAAGAGCTCGGAGCGGGTGGGGTGGGGGCTGCTCGAGACTCCCCGGGAGCAGGAAGGAAACCTCGCCAGAGAGTTTTGGCTGAGTTTCAGAGACACACACAAACAGAGAGAGAGAGAGAGAGAGACCCGAGCAGGAATCAAAGCCTTGCGGATTTGGGCTTCAAGCTGCTGCGAGCGCAGGGAATAATGCGTCAGATTGGATCTGGGAACAGGCCGTCGATAAAGTGCCCTCTCCATCAGGTCCACCCCTACCGCTTCCCATTAACTGGGGACGGGGGAGGCAAAAGCCACCACACACTCTTCCGGCCATGGCAGCATTTTAGCTTCGCATCGAAGCCTACCCCCCCCCCCCGCGGATCTTGGTGTGGGCTTCAATCCAGGGGTTCTTCCCTGCTTAGCGGAGTTGTGGACTAGAGGCTGCCGTGGGCCCAAGTGGCTCTGGTTCTCCCTGCCTGCCAGCTTTTATGCGTATGTGCCTCCCGCCCCCCCCACCCCTCTCTTTATCGTGCTCCTCTCTCCCCCTCTTCCCCCTTTCGGTTGTTTGATGTTGTTGTTCACTTCCTCCCCACCCATCACCTTTGCTGATGGATGGAAGGGGGTTGGGCTGCTGGAAGGGAAAAGAAAAGAGTTGATGCGCCAACGGCGCACTATAGATGTCACAGCCGTCGGAGAAGTTTAACTGCCTGGAAATTCGGTCACAAAAGGGAGAACGAACCAGCAGCCCTTTGAATCGGTTCCAAACTACCTCCCCCCTCGCTCTGCTGCTCAAACCCCAGAAATCCCCCGCCCCCGTGTACTCGCAAGGCAGTCAGATTTGCCCTAAAGTGCTAACAAAATTTTTTGTTTTGTTTTTGTGAAGACTGCAAATGAAATTCAGCGTGGCGGTCGCCTATTTTAAGGGCCTGATAACTGCACGTCGTGGTACTGGGATGCTGCTTGGAGAGGCGAAAAGGCCTCGCGTGCTCTCTCTTTACCAGCCCAAAATATGCGGACAAGTCAGCGGTGAGATCCGACTCGCTCCCCACCCCCTCCAAATTGTCGAATAAACATAATACATGAGATTGTAAATCTGCTGGTTTACAGAGGGTGTGTGTGTGTAAATTAAACGTTGCCAGAGCTTTGCCTTGTCTGCCAGCGCTTCGTAGCAGTCTGTTTTAAAGAAGAGCAAATATTTTCCTTTTGGGATAGAAAATGCAAAATTAGGAAAAGACTGCCACCCAGAACCACATCCCAGTTAATTAGAAATCGATAAATCGTAGCAAGAATGTCTATAGTAACTGGGGGGTGGGGCGCGCGGTTTGTATACACTGATTTCAGTGAGATTTACGTACTTCTAGGTAGTGTGTTTTGGATCCAAGCCGGTGGTGCAGTTTTGTTCCAGGCAAGTGCCCATCGTCTCTAAAGGCAAACTGATTTCTTAATTGTTTTTGCTGCTTGGTCTGATTGCCAGTTAAATGGAGTATCCATCGTTGTGATTGTGCGTACAAAAGTGGAAGGGGCCAGATTTGGTTGTTTGCGACTGACAAGGTCAGGAAAATTCTGACCTCTGATCAGATGCGCTCGAGAGGCGCATGAGTGACGTCCGCCAGCATGTTAACATTTAGCAGTGAGTGGAGCAAGTCTTCCATTTGTGCTGAAGAAATGGGGCAGGGGGCTTTCAGGAGCTCTATGCTTCTTCATTTCGAGACGATTGATTTTTGCTGCCAAGGCACCCGGGTCGCAAACGCCGTTGCTCTTTCACCTCCAGACACACGTAATGAGAACCGTGTTAGTCGAATCCCGCCACCCGCTCAGAATGCAAATGTAATTTTAGCCTGATTTCCAAACAGAAATTATCTCGAGAAGCCTCAGGGGCTGCGGTCCTCAAGTACGTTGTTTGGCAAGAAGAAAGGCGGACCAGGAAATATCGTATTTCCTATTGTTGTTTTGAAGTAGTTATCTGATTCCTAGCAGTTTGCAAAGGGGGTTCTGTGCATTAAACTCTTGGGATGACGCGGGAATTCCGTCTTGTCTCGAGAGGAATAACGTTTGTCCTTCATATTCTCATTTGTTCTTTGTTTTCTCTTTATGTTTGCTTGATCGTGGTCAAATTTGAGGAGCGAATTCAGGTTTGCATGGTGATTTGATAGTGGGAATGCGGAGAAGCGTCTTTCTTGTACCTGTTATCTCGCTCCGGATTGAATATTAACAGACATCAGCCTCCTGCGGTCGGTCCCGAGGCCTTGCCTTCTAGACCTTTGTCTGCTTTTCTAAAGGCAAGCAGGCACCAGGCACTTTCCTCTTTAAATGCACTGGGGCTAATCGGATTACAGTGGGGCCGATGGGGAGGAGGAGGAGGAGCGGGAGAGCCAATTCTGACTCTTTAGAAAGCGGGTGCAGGGGTCCCCAAGGCCACAGCACCTACCTACGCGGGCCCGTGGTTTGTCCGAAGGTGTTGATTTCTTTCTCCAGCGGCGTTTGATTTGACTTCCTAACCCAGGAGGGTTAAAGGACTTCCACCACGTGCTAATTAAATTGCAAGTTCTTGCTGGCACCCTTGCAGCCGAAACGCATTCACTGGGAATCCCGATCCACCACTCTGCTAGATGAAAGTCCTGAAACCTAAGACGCCAGAAGCCTCGGGTGGCAAACCCTTTTGTGTGGAAGTAACTCTTATTCATTTCAGTGGAATGTAAGGATTAGGGGGAAATACTTTTTTTTTATTGAAATGAATGACACTTCCAAATAAATGCGGCATAGGCTCTTCCTGCACTCCAGCAGCGATCTGTCGAAGTTCTCGGACTTAAATTGCTTGTGGATCATTGGTAGGCAGTAACAGATGAGCAATGTCAAATAAATACCAAGTGGAGCTGTAAAGTAGAAGTTTGGAAGCGCCTTCCCAGGGCCAATTAATCTTACTGATGGGGGGGGGGGTAGAGAGCACGTACCCGAGATCCCTTCAGGACTGAATTTGAAGCAGTGCTTAAAAACGCCAGCACGTGTTTTCAATATTTGGGCTCAGATCTGGTGCGTATGAGCTGGAGACAGATGTTTTCTTCCTTTTAGTCTTCTGAGGTCTGGAAGCAGGGCGATAGAATCTTCTTTCTTCGCGGGTGCGCACTGGTTTCTCTCCCACCCCGTCTGAGAGTTGTGCCAGTGCAGACAGGTTTTTCAGGTTTTAGCTGGGCTTTGTCAAAAAACCTGCAAAGCCTGTTTGACCGGTGACGATGGTGCGTTCGCCAGGGAAGGATGGGGGTGGGCTCTTTGGTGCTACCTTGGGCTCCTTTAAATAAAACCATAGCCTAGCTCCAGGCTAATGGAGAAAGCTGCTTTTATTCCGTCCTGCTTTAACCACAAATCTTCTCCCTACTCCCTATGCAAAGCACACCCGGGACTGGGCACAAAGGCACAGAGGGTGCGGCTCTCAAGAAGTACGGAACCCCAACACCTTACTTCGTGGTAAACAAGAAGGGCAGTTCTAGTGGACTAGTTATCCCCACGATCAGGACGTCAAACGGAGGCTTCCCTGCTCATTTTCCCCCTTCAACATATGTTTAGCAGCGGCGTGTGACTCCAAACGGCCTGTGCGATTTGAGGAAGGGAGGGGAGGGGTGGTGAGAGAAGCAAGTATTCTGAATTAATTAATCCGGGGCGAAAAGGGCGTGATCCCCTCTGCGCCCTCGCCGAGTCGGCATGGTTGCCAAGTGCAGGGGAGCCCCCAGCTCCCGGGCAGGCTGGTGAAAATAAGAGCCCCCGGGCCAGCTCTGCCTAGTAAACAGCGAGCGCGTTTGTGCAGGCGCGCCGAGTAAACAGTGCCTGGCAAACAGACCACCGGCTTGGCTGGGGCTGAAGCAGAAACCTTCCACTTCTCAGCACTTAGCAACCGAGCCAAGCGTTGCTCGCCCGCTCTTTCCCGGAGCCAGGCAGGCAGGCAGGCTCGATTTGATTTACTTTCTGGTTACGACGCAGAGATTTCGCCTGGCAGTTCAAGGGCAGGACAGGAATCGTGGAAGCGGAGTCTTGTGAACGGAAATCTCTCATTTACAAGGTTCTGCTCCGCCACCGAAAGCCACCCTCGAGCACATTTGTTCCGCACGCAGCTCCCTTTTATCTTCTCCACTCGCTCCTTCTTCCCACGTCTCGCACGGAGGGGGGAGGGAGGGAGCCGGTGGGGAACCGCAGCGCAAATGCTACAGGAGCGAGCGAGCGAGCGAGCTCTGCTTGGCCTCTCGTTTAGGCCCAGGGCAGGCGGAATGTAAATAGGAAAGCGAGCTCCGGCTCCACGCGTAGACTAGATTCTCCAAGGCCAGACAAACACAGCAGAGGCTGTGATCAGGCTGCCCTACGAGCCTGTAAAGGCAGCAGAAGATGAGAGCCAAGGATCTCCCCGCCACTTGGTGGGCTTAGAGGAAGGTGAGGAATGAGCAGGAGGACGTGCGTCTGACCAAGAGAGCCTGGCTGGCCTTGTGCAGACCCGAGAACTTGGCGCGCTAAATGAACACTTTTCGAGCCCCGCAATCTGGCTGTTGGGTTGATGGGAATAGAAAATGGAGGCTTGGCATTATTGTGGTTTTCACTCAAAGGACTGCAGAGTCGTGTCAAAAACTTGTAATTAGGGCCTGCACTCAAACAGAAGGATAAGGTATTGATCTTAAAAACAGGAGCGGGAAGGCTGAGATAAATGAAACATGTTTTCAGTCCTCGCCTTAGGGGAGGAGCCTTGATGTCATGCCCCGTGGAAAGCCAGTACGCCTTCACTGCCGGTGTTTATCACTAAACACAAATGGATAACACACAAAAAGAGAACTGGAGAATGAACTCTCTATCAGAGATTAGGATATGAGGGTATGTTTTGCCTTGGCTTCCATATTTGGAGTTCTGAGATCCTCCAGTCCTGCCCCCCTCCAAAAGGAAGTTTCAAAAAGCCCTCTAGCAGGGTTGTAAGGTGAAGGTAAAGGGACCCCTGACCATTAGGTCCAGTTGTGGCTGACTCTGGGGTTGCGGCGCTCATCTCGCTTTACTGGCTTCCAGGTCATGTGGCCAGCATGACTAAGCCGCTTCTGGCGAAGCAGAGCAGTGCATGGAAACACAGTTTACCTTCCCGCCGGAGCAGTACCTATTTATCTACTTGCACTCTGAGGTGCTTTCGAACTGCTAGGTTGGTAGGAGAGCAGGGTTGTACCTGGTGCTTATTAGGTGGTGACTGCAGGTTTTTTTTTAGTGTTCTTGGAGTATGAAACTGCTAGGTAGTGGTAGTTACTCAATACAGTGGTGCCTCGGGTTACATATGCTTCAGGTTACAGACTCCGCTAACCCAGAAATAGTACCTCGGGTTAAGAATTTTGCTTCAGGGTGAGAACAAAAATCGTGCTCCGGCGGCGCGGCGCAGGAGGCCCCATTAGCTAAAGTGGTGCTTCAGGTTAAGAACAGTTTCAGGTTAAGAATGGACCTCCAAAACGAATCAAGTACTTAACCTGAGGTACCATTGTAATGGCTATGGCTTTTCCTTTAAAAAGAGAGTGGCTTGAGTTTTGAAACCCTGACTGATCACTTGCCCCTTTTGAATGGCCCCCAGTAATTCATTTTCATTCATAGGCTCCCATTGTCTTTTTCTCTGTCACATGCTTTGGGTGAGGAGACCTATCATTTCAAAAAGCAAGTTGGGAATAAAACTCACAAACTCAATCAGGGACGCGGACTTAGAAAAAATATTGGGGGGGCCCGGGAAAGCTCATGAATAATAAATAAGCTCATGAATATGCAAATAAAGTGGCTCCGGCCCTAAATAGGGCAAGCCACGCCCCCCAGCCAGCCGATTGGCTGGCTGGGAGGTGTGGCCAGTCGGGATTCCCCTGTTCTCGCGGGATTTCCGGCAGTGCCTCCGATTAGGGCGCGCGGCTGGCTGGCTGGCGAAGGAGCAGGTGAGGAGGAGGCGGGGGACGGTGGCGGCGCTCTGCTGGAAGGGCGCCCGCCCGAGATTATTGGGGGGGCTGAGCCCCCCAAAAAAATTTTTTGAGGGGGCTCGAGCCCCCTCAAGCCCCATGGAGTCGGCGCCTATGGATGTATATTAATTTCTTTGCATATTTTTTATTTTTAGCCTACAATTGTGCTCAGGGCCATGTTAGTAATTTTGGGTCTTGCTCAAAAAACCCATTTCCATTGGGAATCCTGCCACATAGTTATGAATACTTTGTACCATAGAGGAAAAGCAGGCTGTGTGAAATCACCTTCTAATTTTCCTTCTACAACAACTGCTAAAGCAATGGGGTCTTCTAAGCAAGAGCCATGTTAACAGAGAGAGTTTTAACTCTACATAACACTCAATAAGCTAACAGTTTATCCTCAAGTCTTGAAAAGTTTATTCTGCCATCATTAAAACAATGTGCCTAGACAGGGCATTATTTCCCCCTTTTCTTTTTCTTTTTAAAATGACACTGTGTTTAGAGACTGGCCACATAGTTGGTTTCTTTAATTTAAAGGAACACACACTGCCTAGTGACGATCTATAATACAGATTCATACAAATATGTGAATATGCCACATATCCCAGTTTAGGAAGTTTTAAATTATTTGCAATATCTTGGGAGGAAGCTGTGCAAGTCATAGGTGTGCTAAACATGGTGTATGCACATGTCACATAATAAGAGCAATGTGCAATGTACAATAGTACCTAATGGACTATACATTTTTTTTATATGATATTTATTGAAAATTTTTAAATTACAGAGAAAAAACAAAGCAGAAAAAGAAAAAAGAAAAAAGAAACCACATCAAACAATACAAATTCAAAAAACAAAAATACACCGCAAACAGACAAAAATAAATCCATCATTCTCAAATCCTCAACTCTCATTACCTTCTTTCTTTGACCTCCTCCTCCTCCCTTTTTTTGTATCCTGGTTAATAATTATCGCAGCAAATCCTTTCCATATTTCATAGTATTCTGTCATTACATTACCTTAATCTATTTTCATCTTATCTTATAGAAAACCTTAAAAACTTAAAACTTAAATCTTATTTTTACCGACTTCTCACAACCATAATATTCTTACCTAATTCTTTAAACATTTTTACTAGAACCAAGTAATTTCGTTCCAACATTTTTCTAACATTCATCAATTTTATAAAACAATCCTGGTAATAAAAAGAGAAATAAAAACAATCCAATCTTCAACCAGCGTCCCTTCCTCCTGGTCCCGGGGTTTGTCAGTCCTTTTTATCCCATCGATCTAGCGCATTAACCTGGTAACCTTATATCCGAGGCCCTTAAATCTCTTCCATGTCCCTTCCGCAGCTCTTCTTCATATTCTCCTTTCACTAATGGGAACTCCAGCTTGGTGATGTTTTTGACCCTTTTCAACAAATCAGCCCCTTTTCCATAGTCCAGACTCAACTCCATGTGGTATTTAAAAACATGTTTCAGAATCCCTCCAAAATTGAGAGCCCCCACAGCTCCAAACATCTCACGGCCCATTGCCAGACTCGGAAAGTCCAAACATCCCTGCATAGGGGGGTCTATCCAACCCCCCATTTCCAAACAAATCCAAACTTTATCTTTCCAAATCTGGCTTTTTCCAAGTTCATTCGTCAAATCCAAAAGCTCATGTTCCTGCAAGGCCGCAGCTCCCTCCATCTCTGGCGCCCAAGATTCAGCAACATCCTCTTCTCTCATCTGCTCTGTCAGGACACACTCCTGATCTAATTCCTGGGTGGGCTCCACATAGTTTCCCACTGCCTGTTCAAAAATTCTGGCCGCATTGGTCATCAAATCCATCTTCTCACTTAACTGTTCCAATAGGGCACTTGTTTTACAGAGAGCACACAACAGAACCTCTGAATACATTGTCCTACAAGGTCACAAGTCCATTCCCACGATTGTAATCTGAGACAGCTGTAACTAATCCTGGAATTAGTTACAGTTTCACAGTCTCCCTCTAGGGGGAGAACTTCTATTTGTTCTTGCAACAAAGTATCCTTTTTGAGATATTTTGTCAATATTTGTTCCTTTAAAGTGCAAAAGGAAACAGTGGAATCACTATGTTTCTCTTCCTTTAACTATCTGTCAAAAACGTTTGTCTCTGGTCAATGAGCTTCAAACGTCAGTCCTGACACCCCGCTCCAGGATCAGGACGGTGGAAAGTTACTTTACTTTAAACTTACTTCTGCAGGTTTAAACAGTCCAAAAAAGATCCCCCTTCTTCTCCTGCTGCCGAAGGGGGGTTCAACAATTTTAAATGATGAAAGCCAATCCTTTAGAAGCGATTTTCTGAGCTCTAGTTTATGTTGTCTTTGCTTTATTCTGTCTACAAAGAAACGGATGGCTGACTTCCTGTTTAGACCTTCCCGTTTCAGCACCAAATTGAAGTAAATTTTTAAGTCCAATTCCTTTTTGCTCGCAAGTCCTTATTTAAAGTCCGATTGTTCAAAGTTTAAGTACTCACGGGTGCTTATTTTAGAAGCCAAATTGTCCCAGGAAAAAGGCAGTGCTCTCCGGCAACGGCTATGCGGCTTCGCTCCACGGAAATAGCAGTTGACTCACAGCACCACGCCACTTCCCCCTCTTCACTATGGAGCCCGTTAGTGGGTTCCTTTGCGGGTTGGGGGGGCGCTAAGGGTGCCCCCTGAGTCCCATGGTCACAGGCTTCATCCGCCTGTGATTTTTAGCAGGGTCCCCGCTTCGCCGTAGCGGAAAAGACCCGTTTCACGCAGAGCTAGTCCCTCCAGTTCAAAGGGAGTCCGCCATTGTTGATGGCGCCACCCCGGAGGTCTTCCCTAATGGACTATACAGAGGGAGAAAAGGAACCAATTTTGCCTGTCCACTAGCACCTCTGGCATGTTCTCTGTCTAGGCTAGCCATATGACATACCAAAATGGTCTTTACTTAGCTTTTGGCTAAATCCTGCATGGCACCTTTCCATATGCAACCTTTTGATTCAGAAGAAAGTGTGTGTGTATAAAAGCATTCATTGGATGCCAAGATCCAAGTTTGGGGAATGCACTCTTTGGTGAGAGCACCCCAGCAGATATTTAAAATCACAAAATATGTAGCAAAGCAAAGCATGGAAATTTAGGCAGTTAAAAATGCCTTTCCAAGTGAGTTCCGAAATAGTCTCCTCTTCTGCCAGTATAGGAAAATACCATATGTTTAGTAAGTTAAAAATGGTTTCCTTACAAACTCTCTAAAGGTCAGGTTCATGTGTTTTTCCATACATCAGTATGCACAGTTGCACAGACAGTAAAACTTAGTTTAATTCCCAAGTGCTGAAATGATTTATATACAAACTCAAGAGTGACTTGTGAAAGCCATCCAATATGAGCTTGGACAACTAGCTCAGACTTCCTCACACATTGAGCTTGTTAGGTAGACTGAGGGGAACAAAAACTTGAATACCTTCTCCCTCCAAAGGTGAGCTGAGCCTGGACTCTATGCTTTTAACCCTTTCATGCATTAATTAGACTTAAGCATGCTGGTTTTGTGACTGTTATCCTACATAATTCGGTTGAGGGGATGATGGGAAATACAGTGTGCATGCGTGCTAAAATATCATGGATTAAATCTTGCCTGTGTTCAGTTCATTGTCAGTTAACGACACCAGTTTCACCACAATTTTACCCATAGAGTAGAGGGCATGCTGGAATTCTGCTTTTTGTCTTATTTAATCTGAAGCACACTTACTAGGAAGGAGTAAGCCCCAAGGGAAACCCCTAATATGTGTGTTTAGGATTGAATCCTTAAATAAAATAAACATTAGCGGTCCCATCATGTCCTTTACTCCATAGGGAAAGACTGTAACCAAACCGAAGGAATTGCCACTGAATTTAACCATAGTGGGGCTTATAAACAAAGGAAACAAAAGAAGCATGCAATATGGCCTTTTATCTCAAACCATTTGAACTACAAAAAATAGCATTACTGTTGCAAACCAGGTGAACTACAACATAAAACTATCAGCTGAACTTGCAAGAATTTAATCATTCAATGTAATGTGAGTGTGGTATGAGACAGCTACTGGAGGATAACCAGTTGTGCTGTCCCTAAATCACCACCTTAGTCCTCAAATCTGTTACTTTGGAATATAGTATTGTTGAAAAGAGAAGACCCCGAGTCAGCAACTTGCAGGTTTCCCCCCTACCATACCTTCTGACATCAGAAAAGCTTGTATATTTGACCTGGAGGCTTTTCTTCTCCTGCAGCAGTGTTTATAGTTTAACTTTCCATCCAGTTCATTAACAAGGAAAAGAGCTGCTTTTTCAGGAAAGGCAATGTTCCTAAGGACAGCAAAGTCCTCCCTTTCCCTTCTTGAAAATTCTCTACTTACAGGCAAGGCCATTCACTGCCTAATGACCAGAGTTTTTACCATAAGGCTGTGTGTGCTCCCGAGTTGGAAACCGCTAGCTAAGCGAGTCTATTTTTAATTCTTTTTGTCACAGGAGGCCTGGGTTATTTTTGTAACTACCACATCTCCAAATCCCCCCTCTCTGGCCTCCAAGAAGGTCTTGGAGCATGTCAGTAAATATACATCCTTACCCTAGATATTAAGATGGGCAGAAGTCCTAGATTTATGCCCAGCTTCTTAAGCAGCCTTGGCTTCTTAAGCTTTGAAATGCTGCAATTATGCAAATATTTGTGATGCTGTCCCCTTTGATCAAAACTTTCTCAAAATGATCCCTTTCCATTATGGTGCAGGAAAATGTATTTTGGCCATGTAAAGTGAGGTGCAGAGCCCTTGAACCTTTTTTTAAAAAAAAAACACAAAAAAACAGAATCACACTAGTTTCTCATGCCATGCATTCCCACGTTCCCCAAAGTTGAATGATAAAAAGGATTTCTACAAAAGGTGTCCTTCTCCCCACTCTTCTTCAGGCCTCAGTTTTGTCACAACTAATATGCAAAAAGTACAGGAGGTTTACAGTCTGCTTTTGTTTTCAGGTGAGGTCATCTAGTTGATATACCCCTCCAAGGGTGTTAGGGAGGGGTAGTACCTTTGGTCCCCACCCAGCACTCAGCTCTCACCTGTGGCTCCTAGAAGCTGTAAGCATGTGACAGCAGCTACACCCGGGGACATGGCTTCGACTGGCTAAACCAGGTGAAGGTAGCCGATGGGTGTCAAATCCTTGGCAAGTTAGGGACTTTCCCTGCATGGAAAGACAGGCTCTGACGGATTGAGAGGAGGAGAACAATAGTGGGTCCAAAGGTCAAGAAGGTGGTTTCTGCACATGCTGTAGAGGGAAGTGAGGAGCAGATGGGGCTCATCAACCTGGGAAAGTAGCTCATCCAGGAGAAGAAAAACTCTGATCCTAAACCTCTGCTGTCTTGTGGGATATCCTCAGAGAAGAACAGGCTAAGGAGAAAACCCTACACAAATCTAGAGTGGAGTCCCTAAAATGGTTGGATGGTGCCTTGTATGCCTCCTTCCACTGATGTCACTGAGACTAAACACTAGGCAAAATAGTTCTAGATAAATATGTGTTCATTAACATGCTCAGAAGGGCATTCTGCTGCCTGAGGACAGGGGCAGAGCTACCTGCCCTGGCACCTGGAGTGGCTTGGGGGCAGGGCTAGCCGCACGCACGGCGAGCGTAGGGGGGGTGCTGCTAGCTGCCCGTGTGGCAAGCATCCCTAGCTGCCTGCCACCCACACTGCGAGGGATGGCATAGCCATGTAACCCGCCCTCACAACTGACACACACACCCTGCACCTGCCTTCCTCCACCAGTGCCTGAGGAAAGGCCAATATGGCACCCCTCCCCATTCCACATATAGAAAGAAGAAAACCAACCTGGAAATCCCCAACACCAACACTTGCATCTATTCCCCAACACCTCCCACCCACTCCCTGCCCACCCTCTAGCATCTGCTGCCTGAGGCCACTGCCCCATTCTTCCTAATGGTAGTGCTGGTCCTGAACATGATAACTCTGAAGGAAATGTCAGCTACGTTTTCATGACGCATCCAGCCATGCCTACCGCAAGCTTGTATGCCTCCTTCTGGCAACTGCTGTAGCCAAGCTGGTGTCAAATGTATTGCTCTCCTTTCCTTTGGACTACATAAGTGAGACTGAGAGTGGGGTCTTGTTGTCTGGGCAGCCCAGGACCTTCATAAAGGTAAAGGGACCCCTGACCATTAGGTCCAGCCATGACCGACTCTGGGGTTGCGGCACTCATCTCGCTTTATTGGCCGAGGGAGCCGGCGTACGGCTTCTGGGTCATGTGGCCAGCATGACTAAGCTGCTTCTGACGAACCAGAGCAGCACACGGAAATGCCGTTTACCTTCCCGCCAAAGCGGTACCTATTTATCTACTTGCACTTTGACATGCTTTTGAACTGCTATGTTGGCAGGAGCAGGGACCGAGCAACGAGCAACGGGAGTTCACTCCATTGCGGGGATTTGAACCACCAACCTTCTGATCGGCAAGTCCTAGGCTCTGTGGTTTAACCCACAGTGCCACCCATGTCCCATAGGACCTTCATACACACTGCCTAAACTTGCACTCTGGGGAGGTCATTTCGGTGCTACTAATGCAGTAGTTTGACTTCCCCCTTGGAAGTGCAGCCCATTGTCTCTTGAGACAGACAGATGCCAACAACATATCCCTCCAAGTGCATCACTGATAGATGTAATCCAATCCAATAAAGCTACTGATGATTTAACTAAATTTAGCAGGGCTATTGTCTAAATGTGCTGAAGAGTTATGTGACAGAACCAGACCACCTTAAGTCCAGCATGCCATCTTAACAAGTTTCTGCAGTAGCTTTAAAATGTATTGAATGCTGATTCAACTGGTTTGCTGATATTCTCTTATTCCTTCTCTGATTGACAAGGTAGGAAGCAGGTAGAGAAAATTTACTTCCAACTTTCTTCTCAGGCATACAGCCAACCTCTTTATCTAGTCTTTAGACTTACAAGGAGTGTTGAGGCAGTTGCTAGGTGCCATTTGCAGTTGTGGTACTGCTTGCTGCAACCAAGCCTCAGCCTACTGGGATGATTTTACTAGATCCAGGAAAGGAGGCTGCTGTGTTGCATTTAGCAGGTGATGATAGGACACAGTGCCAAAAGCCCCCACAAGCCAACTTGGAAATGCCTGTGGAGCCTATCCAGAAGTTGTCTAGAAATCACAGTGCACATATTTATTCTAGGATCCAGCAAATAGCTAGGGCGAAAATGTGGCTTTTTCAAAGAGCAGCCCAAATTGGAGTGTGTGCATCAGGGAAGGTGGAAGGAAAGAAGTAAAGATGATATGGGGGTGGAGGAAGGCACCAGGGAAAGGATCTTATGAAATATAGGCTCATGGATATGAAAACATGCCAGAATGCTATGTAGGCCTTCAAGGTGCCACAGAGCTCTTTGTTTTTGTAACAATGGACTAACACATCTTCTGTTCTGCCTAACAATGCTATATGTGCGTCATACTTTAACCACAAAGCACATTATATAGACTTGCCTTTTGGCTAAATGACAATTGGAAAGCTTTAAAGCCACCTCTCGCTAGCACTGTGTTACTTTTTGTTTTTAACTGACAATTGCTGGCCACAGTTGTTGCCCATTAAAGTTTTCTTTTAACTCGGCATGGGTATGTTTGTATGGGTGGATGCATGGATTTAATAATATTTCTGCCCTACCTGTTTTTGTAAAATGGCCTCAAGGTGACTTATAATAACAAAGTACAATAAAGCTAATGCAGTATCATAAATACAATTACACCAACCAAACACAGAAATCCAGTAGATAAAGGGTCATTAAGCGATCACATATAGCACTAAACACCCCAGATAACGGGCTGGACTTTACTTCGTGCCTAAAAGGTAAGAGTTGATGCTCACTGAATGTGGGCTCCATAATTTGAGTGTCACCCAATAAAAATCTTCTCTGTTATTCTCCTATTCAACTTCAGAAGGTGGGGAAATGATTTCTACACATTATTTTGCTGGCTGGCAGGTTCAAATGTGAGAAGAAAAACCATTTTTATACCCCATCCCCACACCATTGAGGACTTTGAGAGCCAAAACTAGAACTTTGAACTGAACTTGGAAATTAACTGGGAGACAGTGAATATATTTTAACATACCATGTGCACTGTGCAGTTGGCTGTGACAGTAGAACTTTCTACATGTGTTTCAGAGGCAGCATTACAATAATCTAGCCTGTATATTACTAGAGTTAACTAACTACGGTCCAATCATCTTGTCTCCAAAAGGTGTACGCTCAATCAAAGTTGGTAAAAGTTATGGATGCCAACAGCAATTGTACATTTCGTTTGTTTTCAGACAAATCATTTTCTACTTGAGCCTTCTAGGTGAGATACAAATTTAAATAAATATTGAATTGCAGATAGAGAGCATGCTTGCTGTTTCTGTTACTTCCCAGGGAGAGGAAGGCAGAGCAATCTGGCGTTTACTGGGTGGGAGACAAAACTGAAACACTCCCAGGGATGACACCACTTCTGGGGAAAACTAAGGAAAGGAAATATTAAAAACAAGCTGATGAAGAATGGTAGTATCTCACTATTATTGAGAAAGCACCCATACGGAGACCCTTTTCATTCAACAAAGAATCTTGTGACATGTTAAAGATTAACAGATTTATTGTGGCTTAAGCTGTTAGTTTTATTATTGTTAGTCTTATTGTGGCATGATCTATTTGTCTTTAAGGTGCCACAAGTCTCTCTTGATGTTTTTGCTGCAACAAACACAACTACCTTACTAGACATCTTCATACATTTATTATTTATTTATTTTTATTCATTTGGGGTGCAATATTATAGTGGTGTTATACTGGCTGAGAGGCTTTCGGATTTGTGAAGCTTCCGCAATACAACAACAGAATAACTGAAACGGGGGCAGTCTTTGGCTGAGATGCACAAGAAAGGAACACACTTGCACCAGAACCTATTCTCTCAATCCATGGCCATGCCCCCATTGGTGACAAAACTTCACTCTTCCATTGATCTCAATGGGAGCGGTGCATGTAAAAATACCTTCCCTTGCACTGATAACCACACTGCCCACATCTCAGTGACAGAACACAGGATATGGTATAACTCAACACCCCATCACAGGACACCACAATTGGTATATAAGCCCCACACAGTGAGACCATAACTCAACTATTAGGCATGTGACATGGGAATATACCTCTCTGGCCTTATGCCATACATGCTGATGGGGGGGAGCTGATGGAAGGAATCTGGTTGTCCAGATTCTTGTGAGAACAGGATGCTAGACTAGATGGGCCTTTGGCCTGATCCAGCAGGCCTCTTCTTATTTTCTCATACCCCATGGTGCACCTGATTGCTTTCTGCTGCTGTGACTGAGTGGTAAGATTATTGTACTCCATATGTGGGCATTTGATTTCCTTGATCTGCAGAACAAGTGCAGATCTTTTTATAAATGCCTCATAATTTTTATTCTACACATGCAAGGAGCCAATCTTTCAGTGTGGTAGGACCTAGACTCTGGGACTCAAGGACCATTTGATATTAGGTGAGTGTCTTTGTTGTGTATTTTTGGCACCTGCAGAAAAACAATTTTTTAAGGTGAGCCTACCCAGACATGTACACTTGACAAGCATTTTAATATGTATTTGTATTTTATCACAGATATTTTTAACACTGCTGATCGTATTTATATTACCGGTATATATATTTTATGCTCAGCTTGTTCTTAATCTTTGGTTTTTATCAGTATATTTAATGTATATTTTATATAAACCAATTTGAGCAGGTATGGGGATCTTAGTGGATCCAGGTGTGGCTGAACTACAGCTCCCATAAATCTTGACCATTGTCCATGCTTGCTGAGGCTGATGGAAGTTGTAGTTCAGTAACATCTGGAGAGCCAAAAGCTCTCCACTCCAGGCTTAGATGATTAACTGGTATACAAACCCCATTAAGTAAAAAAGTGAGGAGCTGCTCTGTGGTATTTCCAGCATGAATTTGAGTCTGAGGCGTTCCCTCTTTTTTGCCCATAACACAATTCTCCCCTCCTCAGCATGGGAAATATGATTGGGAGTATTGAACTCCTATCTCCTGCTTCCCAACTGGTGTACCATCCAGTGAACCACAGCAGGCTGTTGCTGTCAGTGTGTATCTACCCTTGTTGCATGTCCTGGTCTCTGCTTTCACCTGTTTGTTAAAAAAGACATTTCCCTTCCCAGGTGGATCTTGAACCCTTATGCCAAGGGTTGCATGTGTCTCTCTCTGTGTGAGTGCCATTCAAGCCCCTTGCCCAGGGAGCTGTGTGAGTGCTGTGTTTTGTGACTTCTCTTAGGATATGCCATGCTCCACTGTAGTAACAAAGAACATAAGGGGTTCTGAAGCCCCCGACTTGGGGGAATGCCTGGGGACTGGCAGTAGAAAGCCCATTGCTAGCTGTGTCGTGGGGGCTGATCAAGTGAGGGTGCTGTGGCATCATCTGTGTATAAAGTGGTACCTCCGGTTACGAACATAACTCATTCCGGAGGTCTGTTCTTAACCTGAAACCGTTCTTAACATGAGGCGTGCTTTCGCTAATGGGGCTTCCCGCTGTCGCTGTGCTGCCGGCACAAGACTTCCGCTCATATCCTGGGGCAAAGTTCACAACAAGAAGTATCTACGTCCGGGTTAGTGGAGCTCGTTACCCGAAGTGTTCATAAGGAGGACGGTATGTAACCCAAGGTTCCACTGTAGTGTGGTATGTGTACTGCAGGCATTTCCCATCTTCATGAGTTCATTGGTTGTCTTTGTATGTGGGTGGTTATATTTCCCAGTCCTGCATAATTTAGGTATAGAATAGATCTGTATGAGGCATATATATTATCCTTACACTTTAAAAACCCCCAAAAAACTACCCAGATTGACTAACAAATAAATAAATAAATATCAATGATTTCTATGCCACACATATGTTGTGTGAACCTGGAAAATGTATATTCCAGGTTTATACAACATACATGGTCAGTAGCTGCAAAGAAGGTAGTACAAGAAGGAATCTAGCACCTCTGGCATGAGTTTACTGTCTGCTGCATATCTCCTACAGTGAGAGGTATGACTGGAAACATTTAAGAGTATTTATCAGAAGCAGTAGGAATGATTTACAAGGTTCTGAGAACTAGCTGGGTTTTTTGCCCATTTAATTTGCCTTAAACATCTGTAATGCATTGAAAACTTCCCCCTTTTACCCAGTCATGACAGAAGCGGTGTGCTTTAGCAATGAGTACCTGAGCTTAAATACCTGAACTTTGTTTGCCCCAAAAGCTTCAGATTGTTTAAACTCTGTGTAGGATTGATTCTCATTGTTAAGGTGGCCTGCCTAGAACATTACACTTGACACCATGTGACTGCTTGTTTGTGTCTATGTGGGAATACATTGTGGGAGACCGCAGTCAAATACAGCTAGCAAGCATAGTGCATGAAGGGGTAAAGGACCACAGAATTGTATTGCTAGATAGACTCAGGTCATGCCCCCTCTCTTCTGGAAAGGAAGGAAGTGAAGCATTTCTACTTCCTCTCTGTCTCTCTCTCTGTGCATCATGTAACACTGAAGGACACTGACAAACTGGAACATGTCCAGAGGAGGGCAACCACAATGGTCAAAGGCCTGGAAACGATGCCTTATGAGGAACGGCTACGGGAGCTGGGCATGTTTAGCCTGGAGAAGAGGAGGTTAAGGGGTGATATGATAGCCATGTTCAAATATATAAAAGGATGTCACATAGAGGAGGGAGAAAGGTTGTTTTTTGCTGCTCCAGAGAAGCGGACACGGAGCAATGGATTCAAACTACAAGAAAGAAGATTCCGTCTAAACATTAGGAAGAACTTCCTGACAGTAAGAGCTATTCGACAGTGGAATTTGCTGCCAAGGAGTGTGGTGGAGTCTCCTACTTTGGAGGTCTTTAAGCAGAGGCTTGACAACCATATGTCAGGAGTGCTCTGATGGTGTTTCCTGCTTGGCAGGGGGTTGGACTCGATGGCCCTTGTGGTCTCTTCCAACTATGATTCTATGATTCTAACCAGTGAAAGAGGACATGTGTAAGCTTTCTCCTGAGCTTACAGCACATGTTTGGAACTATATTCTGTTATTTTCTACCCAAGAGTGTTTTGCTGCTGCATGGAATCATGCAAGACTGGGACTGTGAATCTGTAAGTAAAGCTTTTTAAACGTACTTAACAATGTGTGGTCTGCTCATTGCAAGAGGCGTGGAAAGAGGTCAGGCGCTATGTGCAGCTGAGTAGGATAAAAAGGTTTAACAACCCGTATTCCTGATGCTATACTGCTACTTAACTTTTGTGCATTAAACTTTGTGAGTTAAACTCTGCTACCGGGGCTCTCTCCCTGCAGGAGAGTGTGCAAAGCCCCATGTTTTGAATCCAGGAACCCAGCTATTTTCTTTGGTTGTTCACCTACACATGTGGGTCCACAGAGATTCATATATTAAATTCCCCCACATACATTTTTGAACAAAGGATTGTGGAGAGCAAAAAAGAAGATTTGGGGGGGGGGGTTCACTTCCAAATATCAAATCTCATCTGATCTGATAAACTACAGTATGTCTAGAGAACTAATGTTTTCATGATGTTGCAAGACTCAGCACAGAGCAGCTGATAGAAAAGTTAACTGTTTATTGCAACTGACAATAGATGGTCCCAATAGTGTGATTTAGGAGACCTATTGCATGATCTGTGAATCCAGTGACCTATCAAGTGGTAGATGGGTAACAAATTTGCCTCTTAAAAATCTGAGGTGAGCTGGGGATATGATTCACCATCCACTTACAGTGGAAGATTAAAATGGCATGCATCCAAATACTCATTCCTTTGTGATTCAGACTATTAGCCACCAGTCAATTGCCATCTGGCACCTTGTCCTCCAAATTTACACAATCTGAAATTGGCCTTGGGGATACCCTGTGCTGGGTTGATCTTGTGCCAGTTTCCTGAAACGGGGAAAGTACTTTTGGAGAAATGTTTGCACCAGCATGAATCCCCAATGTTGTGTGTTGGCTGCTTCCTGGTGCACATCAATGTGTGGAATCTAAATGGGCAGACCATTGATTGGCTACAGCTTATACTGTACTTTCTTTAGAGCTGTGTTATGATTGGCTTATTGCACACCACATTTTTTCTTGCTTAAAGAGGTGTCATGCCAGGGAGGGAAGGAAGAGACATGGCTTTAGTCTTGCATGCTTATAAGATATTAAGATCCAGTGCCTAATCAGATCATTGGGAGGTTATCAACTGAGTTAAAACATTAATGTAAGAAATTATGCAATGTACACATCTTATGACACAGATAGCAAAGCCCAGAATTATGAGAGTTGTATTATTAAAAAGAAATATAAAGCAGTACATGCTACTCTCTTGCACTCTCTTGCACTCTCTTGTCATTTTTGGGTCATTACCTGATGAAGTTTGAACTAGTAGCAGCAATCTCCCTCTCTAAGGGTAGTGGACCCATTCACATTGCCCACCCTCAGAGGCTGATGGAACCTGAAGGGTTCCCAGATCCTTTGACGGATCTTCCAGCTGATAAAGCTGATGATCCTGTTAGAGCTCTGGTTCCGCCATGGGATAGAAGGATGTAATGGGCGGTTGACACAATCACTCACTCTCCCATCTTGTAGAGCCAGATTGGCTCCTTGGTGCTCTGGAGAGCTTCAGGCTATGAAGCAAGTTGGTCAAAGTCTAGAGTACAACTGGCACAAGTCTCACTCTGAAACCCAACAAACACTGGTTTGGGCATATAATCATGCCTACCATATGACAGTGTGGACAATGCAAGAAGCCTCATTGTGCAGCTCATTTTGCAGCTTCCATTGCATCCTCTAGCAGCCAATCCATGGAGTTATTTTGGATGACTCCCACCGTGGGTGTGAGATCTTTGGGACATTCAAGGGCATTCTTTTCCCAACTGGCTATACATTTTGAGGATAAAATTGGTCAACTTCTGATGGAATTTTTGTGTTATTTGTTCCTCATGATGCAGTCAGACTTTCTAGAGATCTTTATTCGGGACTTTCCATTGTCTGGGCATCTATTAGGTAGAACTCCGTATTGAAGCTAATAGCTTCAAAATTAGAAATAAGAATCTCCACTCCCATAGCTTGAAGAAGTGCAGTGCAGAAAATTGCCACAATCTAGTATTGGAGGGTGGTGCTTGTCTGCCTGTGTGGCCATCTGTTCCCAGGCCCCACTCCCTTCATATAAGAAAAAATGTGGGTCTCTGGGAAGTCATAATCCACTGTTCTGTCATCTAGCCACATCATGTTCTTATAATAGGCAGGCACTTCCTCTGGCTTTGAGCTCTAACTGGAAGAAGGAAGATTGCCGCCATCTCCCTGCCATTGGCATGCAATTCTATATGATGGTATTTGGTAAACACAAACTGCTCCCTCCTTTATTCCCCCTTCTCAAAAGTTCCGCCTGTCATAAATCTGCAGATTCGGATTTCAGACCATAATATGTAAACTGAATACGTTTATATTTCCCCCTAAAATCATGCTCAATTCTTTTTATGATATATATTTCTTACCTCAAAATATTAACTGCCCTGAACATAGCCTTGTATTTCTGTTCCCTTTCTGCTCATCTGTGAATGACCGAGATCCAGCTCTAGTCATGTACAGTCAGTCACTTGCAACAACTAATGAGTCCGGATAGGGATGTGCGTCCTTATCTGCATTAAAATATCCTTTCAGCCATTTTAACAGGGCCCTTATGTGTTGCGTGTAGCTCTCCTGGTCGTTTATCTGGAGACCAAACAGGCTTTTCTTTTTTTAGAGCTAGAAACTAACAAGAAACAGCTATAACAATAAACTGTGGATACATCTTATCACCTCCAACTGCCCGTTTGTTCTGACCCCATTTGTCCCTCAGCACATAGAGATGTGTCTCTACCATGGCATGTGCAGATACACATCCAGATTCACATCTCCATCTGTACTGGCTGTGCATGCAGAAACCTGGTTCTGTAAGCAAATCTCCATTCCTGGATCACAGGGCATTATCAGTAATTAACTGCGTATCAGAAATGAGCTGTATTATGCAAAATGAAAGATGCATGTACAGTGGTACCTCGGGTTAAGTATTTCATTCGTTCCGGAGGTCCGTTCTTAACCTGAAACTGTTCTTAACCTGAAGCACCACTTTAGCTAATGGGGCCTTCCGCTGCTGCCGCGCCGCCGGAGCACGATTTCTGTTCTCATCCTGAAGCAAAGTTCTTAACCTGAAGCACTATTTCTGGGTTAGCAGAGTGTGTAACCTGAAGCGTATGTAACCCAAGGTACCACTGTACTTATTATTATGTTTTCATCTGCGTACATAGTCTTCCAAGTCCCATTTTATCCTGTAAATTAGGTTAGGAAGCGAGATAGTAGCTGGCTCCCAATGTCATCCATGGTTGAGCAAGGGTTTGAGCCTGGCTCTCCCAAGTCCAGGTCAAATCCTGTAATCAAGATCATAGAGCTTCTCTAGCAGTATAGTAGGTTTTAGCCAACATCTGATGCATATGCTCAGGAACAGTAGCGAATTAACAGCAAAATAACCTGTTGGTTTTCTAAATCTACAGAAAACTATTTTCTCAACATTTTTGACATTTATATTGTCAGAATTCCCAGACTCTGTCATATCAATAGTTTGACTTCACAGTTTTCATCCTATGATACTTCTTTAGAAAAAGATTCATTCTAGAAATGCAGGTGTGTTATCAATTCAATACTGCTTTTTTATGGCTCATCTATTATTATAGGCCACTAATGTACACATTCAAACCAGATGAATCATAAATGTATGCATAATGAGATCATGGAACAAACAAGACACTGCCTGGGTTACGTGGTTTGGTAGGGCTGAAACCTTCATCACTAGTTGCTGCAAAGCTGGTTTATCAAGCTCCGCAGGATTTCTCATGACATGTGGTGGACCCTGCTGTTGTGAAGAATGGATTTTGCACAAGGCATTTTCCTTGTTGCAGTGCACTATGGAAGGAAAAGAGATTCGTTTTGCACTTCAGCCCAGAGTGGGGGGACATAGGGAATTTAAGGCGCAAGGACCAGTCCTTGTGTTCCTTAAAATTAAAAGTTGAAAAGCAGCCAATTTTAGGAACATTAATATGATAAATTCTGTAACATCCAATGAAATAAGCCAAGGGTCAGCAACCTTCTTCAGCCGTGGGCTGGTCCACCATCCCTCAGACCATGTGGTGGGCCAGACTATATTTTTTTTGGGGGGGTGAACGAATTCCTATGCCCCACAAATAACCCAGAGATGCATTTTAAATAAAAGGACACATTCTACTCATGTAAAAAAACGCTGATTCCCGGACCATCTGCTGGCCAGATTTAGAAGGCGATTGGGCCGGATCCGGCCACCAGGCCTTAATTTGCTTACCCCCGAAATAAGCAATGAAGGCCAATATATGACTTCTGAAGTCAAGCAAATTGCCTCTTTAGAATACAGACTAAGTGCCAAATAAATTCAGGCATGTTTAAAAAGAAATTCACAGTTCACAAAAGGCAAACACAGCATTTATCCAGCAGCCATGACATTTAAATGCAGGAGATTGGTGCCAGTAGCAGTGAAATCCTGCAGCATGACACACTGGTAATTCTTCAGCTGAGAGAAAACAACAACAATTCACTTAAATTTCACTCCTGTTCCAGCAGCATGCATGAACAACACTCAGGGTTGTGACCATCTACTATACTATTCCCGAGCTATCGCTTTAATAATTTTTAGAAAACAAAAAAGTGATAAATAATACTTTATGTTGTGCACTGTAATTTTCAGGAGGATAGGCAACATTGGGTGTGTAAGCAGGGGCAGCCCTACCAAAATGAGGCAACTGCTTTAGGTGGCAGATGTTGGGGCAGCAGTGGCAGCCCCCTGTCTGTTCATAAGAGCCCTCTGGGCAGTTCAGTCTATTGGAGGTCAGAGCTGTGTATGTTAAATAGCCTGTTCTGGCCACCCTGCTATGTAAGGTGCAACACTGCCAGCATTGTAGTAATATTCAACAGCCAATCTAGTTGACTTCTGCATGTGGATTGGGAGGGATGCCATCTTTATCCTTCATCTCGGAAGAAGGAGTGAAACTGGGCTGGGGATTCTGCAACTTTGTACACATACCTGACAAACTAAATAATCTGAACACCAATCCCAAGAGAACAGAGGAAGGAACTGGGGCTCCAAGAATTAACACTATTTTGCATCCTAGGAGAAGAAGTGCCATTTGTTCTCACAAACCCCATTCTTGCTCTGGAGAAAGGGGTTCTTTATCCAAGTGAAGCATTCTGAGCAATGTGGCCCAAAGAGTGCAAGTGTTTCCACCACTCATGGTGGCTAGAAAATATTTCAATACTGTATTGTATTCTGAAAACTAACACCCTTCCCACTGATATACTTCCCAGACCCATAAACAGATAAGGGTTAACTTCTGTCCCCAATAATTATATGTCTCTGTGTTATTTATCAGCCTCTGACCCTTTTTCATGGTGATTATTTACTCCGGAACAGAAGTGCCAGTGCAGTGCTGTCTAATAAGCAGGCGGACCTGGAGCTTGAATTACAGGGGGAAACATAGGAGACCTTAATGAAACAAATAAGGTCCACTTCCTGGTTCCACTGAGTTTTAGCAAAAAAAAAAAAAAATGTCCCCAAAGCCTTCCAAAAACAGTAGTTAAAGTGGCCATCATAAAAGATAAAGGGGGCAGAAACTCTGGTGGGCATCATCCCTGCCCTCAGTAAATTGAGTACTGGGTTGACACCATGTACAAATAGTATACAGGACATGGCAGTCCTGCTTTAAACATTAAATGAAGGGCTAGTCTTCCATGCATGGGACCATAACAGCTGAAAGCAGGTCTGTCAAACAGTACAGAGACAGCGGCTTGCATAACTGTAGCGTTAATATGTTTTTTTCATTTCAAATAACTTAATTTGGCCAATGCCATTTTCTGATTGTTGCTACCCGCTTATTATTTGTGCATATTCAAAACCTGTTGAGGGCCTGACCTAGCCGTGCTCATGTGTTCAACATGCATCTCCACACAGTATGTGGACATTGAAGCCAGGGCTAGCCCAGGAATGTGACATGTGGGTGGGGCCAGAAGCAGAGCCCTACTGCTTCTCCAGTAGATTCACACCCTACATCCATGTAATGCATGAATGGGGTTTATGTATCACTCTTTTCATCATATTCAGAAGCCATGACTTCATGATGGCATTGCAATTTTTTACACCCACTGAATGAGTACAGTGGTACCTCGGGTTACATACGCTTCAGGTTACAGACGCTTCAGGTTACAGACTCTGCTAACCCAGAAATAATACCTTGGGTTAAGAACTTTGCTTCAGGATGAGAACAGAAATTGTGCTCTGGTGGCGTGGCAGCAGCAGGAGGCCCCATTAGCTAAAGTGGTGCTTCAGGTTAAGAACAGTTTCAGGTTAAGAATGGACCTCCAGAATGAATTAAGTTCTTAACCCGAGGTACCACTGTATAGGTGGGAACATAGCACGGTTTGCAGATAAGCATGTGGTGAACTGTCTGTTTTACATATGAAGAACTGGCTGGTTGGCTACAAGAGAAAGCATTTGCCCCCCAACTCTGATTCAGCAGGTGAGGGGCAAGGAAGGAACAATGTAGAGTTGGTGGGAAGGCTCCAGCAGTTGTATTTACGGTAATCTGCTGGACTGTAGCATCTGAGAGGCTATAGCATCTGTGAGGACCACATCCCTGTTGCCCTGCCTTACATTTTACCAGTAGAAAATAATGGTGATATTCTCACCACCCTCTGGAATGTTTGCATTTGGTGTAAGGTCACCCAAATTCACATATGGCTCATTTATATTTCAGAGATAAAAAACACTTCAACATGATGCCAGATCTGCTATTTATTTCTCTCTCTGAGGATCAGGCCTCCCCTCATTCCTTTTCACATCTATAAAAAATGTCCCCATATCTAGCAAAACATCTCAGCATACTGGATACAAGTTCAAATGTCATTATACTGATCATATAGCTATGGTTGAAGGGACGGGCCTTGGCACTGCACAAGATGCCTGTCGATTTCCCCACTAACATGGTCCAAAACAAGTAGCCCTTGTACCCTTGAAACCTGAAAACTCTTCCTCTGATTCTAACCATGTAATATTCATCTTTGTATTTAGAGAGAGTTTGATGCTTTCACTCTGGCTGGGATCCAAAGTGCTACTTTAGGTATGCCCAAGGGCTTGTACATACGCAATAGGATTTAAGACTCCCACCACCACCACCACTCCTAATGCCAGACCCACCCATTCTGTGTTAGTGATTGCATTTGAAAAGTCAGTCATTTTCAAAAGAGACACGCCAGGGTGGGGGCTGGTGTTTGAGGATGACTTCATGGTTGATTTCCCAGTTATCTGCAGAAAGCTCCTGCAGTTGTGAATGATCCACTTGTATATCTCTTATGTATGGTTTATTTGTTTCATTGGTCACTGAGGATTTAATATGGTCAGCAATACTACAGGATCATGGGTTAGGGAGCGTGTGAACTGCAACTTTGGTTTTCTAGTACTTTGCGATGGAGGGTGTGCCACAACTGTGCTACAGCTCAGGAAACCAAGGAGTTTTCTTTGTGTGGTGAACAGTGTAGTAATGCAGAACAATAGTTACAAATGTCACATTTTCTTATGTAAATATTATTAGTAGCTGTATTGCTGGTAAATACAGGCAGTTGCCCTGGTCAGGGAATCATGCAAGGTGGTTTACTTTCTACTGGCGGAAAAGTACTCTCAAGTAAAATTTGATTTCCCAAATTGTTGCCATAGTTTTTAACCTTCTGCTAATCTATTACATTGTATTTCATATGGAGAATGTTTTGTGAATGCAAAGCAAGTGTCCTTGAAAATAAGGCTCACTTTCTGCCAAATCGGCATATAAATTAGGATCGTATACTAAATACTGTATTTTTTGCTCCATAACACTCTCTTTTTTCCTCCTAGAAAGTAAGGGGAAATGTCTGCGCGTGTTATGGAACGAATGCCTACGGATGGCGGGGGGATCTGCTGCAGTCGTGAGCAGAGGATCCATGGTTCCCCTTCCTTCCCTCCTCCGTGGCTCGCTTTGCTCGCTTTGAAACAGCGAAGCGGGAGAAGAGCCGCTGACTGGGGAGGAGAGAGGGACAGAGAGCCTGCTTGCTTTAAAGGAGCAAAGTGGGAGAGGAGAGGAGCCTTCTCCTCTTATACCCCTCACCTGCATTATTAGCAGCATCCTTCTCCACCCACCCCACGCGTGTTCCTTCTCCCCTTAAACCCCTCTTCTGCATTATTAGCAGCATCCTTCTCCACACACCCCACATGTGCTCCTTGTCCCTTGAGTGCTTTTCCTTCCCTTCCCACTTAAAATGTGGTTACAAAGCACGGATCCACATGGATCCTCAGGATTTTTGCACTGGGTCACCCCAAATTCACCATCAGACCACATAGCATGTCCATGGCTACAGCTTGCACCAAAAAAATCACACACCCACTGTTGCCTGGGGCCGCAGTGGTGCAAAAACGTAGTTACAAAGCATGGATCCACATGGATCCTCAGGATTTTTGCATTGGGCTACCCCAAACTCACCGTCAGATCACATGTCTGTGGCCACAGCATGAACCACAAAAATCATACATCCACTGTTTCGTTTAGAATATTTTTTTTCTTGTTTTCCTCCTCTAAAAACTATGTGCATGTTATGGTCGGGTGCGTGTTATAGAGCGAAAAACACGGTATGTTTATTAGTAAGCATCCTTAATCTGGATACAACTGAGAATCTCCTCTCATCCCCAAATAAACCAGACAAAGAGCCCTGAAGACCTCAAAAGCCATCACTAGAAATGGATGTAGTTAAAATGTATGTCCTTTTGTATGCTCTTTCACACTACATATTACAATGCAATACTTCAACCTTACATGGCATGAGAATGATATTACTTTTCCTATATGTTTTACTCTGATTCCATATTAGAGAAAGGAGACGGGTCCTAAGCAGGAATGCTTTCACTTCAGCCTGAACAATCAAGGCTTTCTGGTCCATCCCTGTGAGCTTAGGATAAGCACAATGTGCTTAGGCCTTGTGGAGTGCATTTTTGCTGAATACCAAACAAAGGCTTTCCCAGCCCCTCTCTGCTCAGTTAAAAATACCAGAGCCTGCTGTGGATGGTCAATAAATCTTTGAGTTCTCCTATTAAACCAAAGGATTCTGAAGGACAAAGAGAATGGGAAACTTCAAGATTGGAGTTAATTGTATGACTTTGCTTAAATTATTTAGGCACTGAATAAACATTACAGGTGGTTCTCTCACTTCAAAAAGTATCTTGTCTTGTGTGCATGAGAGATTTGGCAATTGTCTAATCAATGAGTTGTCTTGGATTTCTCACCTCCTCAAGAAAAAGGAAATTCACAGATACATGGTCATCACTTTTGATGGCTGAAAACATCAGGTGATAATTTGTATATTTGAAATAGGCACAAATTATCAAACATCTACAAGAAAGGGGTTTCATACTACTCGTAACAGAATTTAAAACCAAATAATTGCAATGAGACAGTTCATTCTTATTGAACAATATGGTGTCATATGACCTACATTCATACATCTGCAATTCAGCCTTGAGACAGGCTACTACTGGGTATGCATTTTAACACATCAGAATCTGCAATTGTAACTCCTTTTCAGTATTGTGGAAAGTTTCAGCATCTTGCCAGAATAATCAAAGGTATAGCAGCAGCAGCACACATGCACACCTTAATTTTTCAGTCTATGTATGTAACGAACACACTCTTTTCTCAGTTTACCACCAGCCGCCTGAAGAGATAGAATTGAGCCTAACAAAATCAGGCCTCCAGATAAACCAGCTCATCTGTAAGGTGCTACTGGATGATTTATCTTTCTACTACCAACAGAAAGATTAAGTGGACTCCCCTCCTCTTCGTTAGGAGGCCATGAAAAATTCCAAAGGAAGAGACCCTAGTCATTTTCCTAAACAACCTGGTTTGTACTGTATTGCCAAAATGTTACTGCCATGTTGGAACAGTGTTCCTGCACTGTGCTTTAAAATCACTGCTTTTTGCAGCAGTATGCAGCATTTAAACTAGCTAAACTTCAATTTATAGCCAGGTCCTATGTATATTTACTAAGAAGAAAATCCCACCTAGTTTAATGAGGCGTACTCCCCCAAAATTCCAAATAAGATATTCTGGTCCCATCTTATCTTATGCATGCTTACTCAGAAGTAAAAACCCACTGAGCATACTGGCAACTGCATCCTCAGGCTTCTGGCTCTTCCTCCAGGAAATTCTGAGCAGCACTTTAGCCTCATAACAGCCTTGGGAAGTAAGTTGGGATAAAAGATAAAGTCTAGCTGAAAACCTGGGCTTAGTGTTTGAACTTGGATGGGACCGGAATATCCCCCAGTGAAGCCCCACTGAAGCCAAGAAGCCACTTTTTTCCATCTCGCAGGAGGCAGGCACTAAAGTAGCATATATGGAAATAAGCCCCATTGATTTTAAATTGAATCTTATTTCCATCTGCGCCTGCTTGGCCTTGGTGTTAACACCAGCCATCCCCGCAAGTCTTGCCTTCCGATATCTTTGCTCACAAACGCATCGTCATCCGTGATGATCTAGTCTTCGACTTAAGCCTCCCCACCCCAAAGTTGGTGGGTGTCCCCCTCCCGCCCTTCTCCTTCTCCTTCTCCTCCTTTCCTTTCGCTCCTTTATCCAAAGGCTGCTCGGCTCTCTGTCATCTCTCTCCTGGTAATTGGCAGCAACATCTGACAAGGGATCAACCGTTGCTTGCAATCTGTTCAGTGACATTGCACACCTGGTCTTCGCATCCTCTCCCTCTCCCACTCCAGCTATTTATACCGCTCCGGCACCAGACGCGTCCGTGGCTCACAAGAGCAATAACTTTGGGCGCAACAAGGGCACCGCGAGTCATTTTTCTCTTAGCCAGCACTGTCTGTTCTGCTCTGCTGAGGATGACACAGGGCTCTTTCTCGGCGCTCGTAAGCAATGCCCAAAGAAACGCGGCGGCTGTAAGAGACCCGCTCTCCCTTTGCGCAGAAAGGAGTATGGAAAGGCGGCGGCGGCGGCGGCAGCTGCCTCTTCCGCAGTACACCTCCATACATCCCCTCTTGCTCCATACAACGCAAGGGTTCTCCCCACCCATCTCGCCCCTTCCCACCCGCCGCCCTCGCCTCGTGCACAGCCAGCCGAGCTGTCTCTGCTCTTTTCCCCTAAGGTCTCGCGCCGGCAGGCAACAGCCCTCAGCTCTCTCTCTCGCGCAGCACGCGGGGCTGACTGATAGGGCGCCAGGAGGCAGGCAGCGCTTGTCCATTCGCAGATAATGATCCCCGCCGGCACTTGGGCTGGAAAATGCGCGAAAGCTGCACTCACGCCCCGCCCGGCGCCTTCTCCCGCTGTGAAATCCGATCCAAGTCCGGAGCCTTCGCTGCTTCCATTTTCAGCCAAGGCTGCTGAGGCCTGAGCCTCCCTAGGAGGAAGTACAATGAGCACCGTGGGATCGGGCCGGAAAGCTGCTTGACCCCTACGGCCAAGGAAAACAAGCGCTAGTGCAATGGAGAGGCTGAGAGGGCAGCGCACCGACCGAGGAGTCCCGGGTTCAAGTGTCGCCTTGGCTACTAAGCCCACCATCTTTTAGCATCAAGCCCACTGTCTACTAGGCCGGCGGCCGGGAGGTTCAGAATACCGACCGACCGCATAAGTCTGCATCCAGGGGTGTCAACTTGAATAAAACATTAGGGGGAGGAGGCAATGCCCGCCCCACATCACAAGACACCGCGCACGCACACCATTTGAATGGCAATGCCCATCAACTTGGAGAGGGGCTCAAATATTTTACATCGGTCCCTAAGAGTTGGGTTCTATGGTTGCATAGGAAGCTCTCTGAACACTCTAGAAGTCAATGCCAAGCACTGTTACTATAAAAGTGATAGAAATTAGTGGGTCGTGCGCTTACTTCCGAGTCAACACGCCTCAGTCCAGGTTTGTGTGATCCGATCCTAAGCACGTTTACTGAGAGAAGCACGTCCTAGGGCATTTAGAGGTTGTAGGTGTAGGTCGATCCTATGCTTGTATAAGCGAGAGGAAAGCCTGGTGTTATGTCTGTGTTCTCTGCGCGTTTATTCGCCCGTCCCCCTGAGCATAGTCATTTGAAATACAGGACAGCGAGCTGCCTTTCGGTGGCGACGAAGGCGGGAGGGGCAGGAGCGGCCGGGCTCGCTGGCTATGGCAGCCAAACGCGCGAGGCAGCCAAGGGAAGCCACTTTTGCAAGCGATATATAATTAGCCCGAGCTGCGCTTTCTTCCTCTTTCCATGAGCTT
Source organism: Podarcis vaucheri (assembly GCF_965113315.1). Taxonomy (NCBI): domain Eukaryota; kingdom Metazoa; phylum Chordata; class Lepidosauria; order Squamata; family Lacertidae; genus Podarcis; species Podarcis vaucheri. The sequence goes on along the minus strand of NC_138762.1, from coordinate 61,094,403 downwards.
TCACCTTCAGATTCTGAAGGGAAAAGAGAGGGAGACGACGAACGCCCTTATCAAGATGGGATGGGCTCCGGGAGGGAGGTGAGTGCGAGGCGTCGCTTGGAAGCGGGCCAAGAGGAATTCCTGAAGGTTATTCAGGCTCCGGGCGGAATCCTGCTCTCGTTCTCCAACGCAAAAAGGAGGGAGGCAAACAAATGGCTGTCATCCTCATCACCCAGATAACAACAACCCAGATTACAGACTGCGGGCAGAATCCTCCCCCCGTTTCCTTGGACAAGACGTCAAGGAGCCCATCAACCGCGCGCTCTGCTCGCAAACTAGCTCCCGAGGGCTCGCTTTAAACAACGAGATGTTGGGCCACCTTTGCATCGTTTGCTTCTGTGGAGCAATGGTGGGAAACCTTTGGCCCTCCAGCTGCTGTTGGAGTACAACTCCCATCCTCTTTGGCCACTGGACATGCTTGTTGGGGCTGATAGGAGTTGTAGTTTAGCAATGGAGACCCACAGGTTCCCCGCCTCTGCCGCAAAGGGTCCTGAAAGCAGGATCCCAGCCATTCTTACAAGGAAGCTAACTCGTTTCAGTAGGTCGTATTTACGAAGAACGGTGGTCTTAAGAGTCGTAGTCCTGGACTTCTGTTTGGCAAACCCTGCTTACCTCAGTTCCGTTCTCCGATAAGAGAAGGCGGCAGTCCTAAACATATTGACTGGCTTTAGGTTTTAGCACGCTCTTTGTGGATCGAAGCCACAGCTTGCTGCGAAGTCCTTAAAACTTGTAAGGCAATGCCTGAAGCCAAGTGAAACCGGACTCGCTGCTAGTCTTTGCTAGCCCGGCTACTGGTCCTTGTCACAACGTGATGACTCGGAAGTGCCTCTGAGTTCCGTGGCCCCCTCCGAAACCAGCTTGCATAGCGTAGGACAACCAAAAGCGCTGAAGACCGAAGACGGCCCTTTCGCCCACAGCCCATACTCCATCTCTGAGGCCTATATTGACATGCTTTCCTAGCCCTATACCGTTTAATTTTCTCTGCCTGCCTCTCCCTCCCTCCTTTCCCAGCCCCCGATTCCCAGAGGCTTCCATGTGGTCGAGATTGCCCCTTAACAAAAGTATCCAAGCGGGGCGGGAGAGGCAGTTCGCACGCTGGCTCTGCTCCACTAAGTCTGCGCAGCCGGAGGAACCTTCAAGGACCGAGCCGCCACCCCTTTGATGTGCGACGCCGCCTGGAAGCGACAAAAGCCGAGCTCTCCTCTCCGCCCGGCCTCCTTTCAAAGGAAGGCGCTTAATTGTGCGGGCTCCTTGTTTGGGGAGGGAGCGGCAGGGAACTCCGCACAAAGTGGCGGCCAGCCGGAGCACGGCTACATCAAAGGTATTTATTTTGATTATCTCCTGGCTATTTTTGGCAAGAACTTTCCTCCTCTCTCGCTGCTTAAGTTTTGCCGGCAGAAGTGACTGTAATGATTCGTCTTTGTTCTCCACTGGATGTTTACGTTGCTCTTAGCATCACGTGCCTTTTGCTGGGACCACCAGCCCGCGGTTGCACTGGCTTGATTTGGAGTTAATCCTGGAAGGGGGAGGTGGGGGCGGCGGCGGGTAACCCTGCTTTTATTAACTGTTTAGGTGTCAGCTAGTTTTTTTGCGCCGCCAGCTTCTTCTAACAGCTTATTGAAACTTCTCTAATGGTGGGTTTGACTTTCCATTTGAAATTGTTCTCTTTACCTCCCTGGAACAAACCCGGATCATCAAGTGTCAAGGAAGCCTCATTCATTGACTTCCAACTCTGTTACACCTGCTTCTTGTTATCAAAACCAGGAGCCAAACCCCAAAGATGGAACCACCTTGTACTGGTTATTGACTAATCCGGGTTAACCACATTTCTGCTCACGATTCTAATCTGGGGTTATAATTCCTCGCGTAGAAGCATGAATGGACAGAAAACACTCTCACCAATCTTGAATCATTCGACGGCTAGTAGGATCTGTAGGTGACTCTTATTCAGAATTTGCCATGATATTGACATTGGACCTAAAAAACTCCATTACGCTGCAGTTCTAGGTATATGCTTACCTGAAAGTAACTCTCAGTTAAACCTATAAAACAGAAGCAGGAACAAACCTGCTTAAAATAGGCCTGTTGTGGGCGGCGGGGAGCCCGTGACACATCAACTGAAGGGGTAAGCAGCTATCCTTTGGTAGAATATATCCAATGAATTCCGGTAGACTTATTTCCAAGTAAGCACACATGATGAGATGGGGTCGTCAGCCCTACAGAAATCAACAGAAGGAACTCTGTGTGTGCTTAGGGAACTTAGGGATGCCCTGATGGAGCCAGCCAAGTGGGGGGAGGCGAAGGTGGCCTTTCCTATCCCAGGAAGGAGCGACAGCCGCCGCCCCCTTCCTGCTGGGGGTTGGCTCGCGTTCTCCAGGAGGCTGGAAATACCTCCAAATTCGAAACAGCTGCTGGCCTTGCCGTGGTCTGCCTGCTAAAATATGCCGATCTCCTTTTAATCTGTTTCATATTCACAAATTAAGCACTTAGCCTAGGTAATAAATCATTAGCAGTTTACGAGACGAGGCTGAGACACACCAGTGAAGGGAAGTTGGGGGTGGGGGAACAGATCCCCCTAAAAGCGCAGCAGCCGCGCCTGGAAAGCAGCGCTTGGCAAAACGCTGCCTGGATTCTCTGGGGCGCAGAGCGCCCGAAGCACGTAGTGTCGAGGATGACGCCTTGCCAAAAACCGCTTTCTCGAGTTCAGGGGTGGGAGGTGGGGACTTGGCCTAAAAAAAACCCTCCGCGGCAAGCGGAAGAAGCTGGAGGTCTGGCTGGAGACAGCTTCCCCGCACCCCGCCAAAGCCTCCTGCCTCCTCTGAGCAGGTAGCGCCCAGCTTGGCTGCACCTGCAAACGCGGCTCCGCTGCAAAAGATGACTCACTGGGAACAAGCAAGGCGCGGGCGCTCTCCCTTCCCTTCCCTTTTTCTTTCTGGCTGCGAGTCTCCGTCTCCTTTCCAAGGGCAGCTCGCCCATTCCTGGGCCAAGCTCTCCCCGCAGCCACACACACACACACCCCCAAAGACCGGGAGACACAAGACACCGGTAGGACTGGGTTGCAGTCAAGAGCGGGAAGGCAATCCTCTTACCCTGACTCTACACGGGAAACAATCGTGGAAGAAACCACCAGACAGCCTTGGATCACATTGAAACAAGATAAACATTTTTACTAGCCTGCTTAAAAAATAAAGACCGGTAGCTCAGCCTGCTCCCTGACGCCACAGAACAAAGCATATTGAGGAAAGGAGGGGTGGGGGTGGGGCTTGCACAGGGGCCACACAGGGAGCCTGGTCTGGCAAGGTCAAAGTCCCACAACGTGCTTCCGGTGCCAGGACTCAACCCTAGGATACTGTATTTGAAACCATGCTTCTGAGCAAGCGCAGAGTGTTTTCGTCTCAGCGCTGAGCAGCCAGACCCCTCATTTCTGAATACTGTATTAGGATCTCCCAAGCTTAGTTAGCAGGAATAGCAAGTCCCATTGCGCCCAGGGAGACTTCCTAAAGGGAGACGGCATAATAAGCGGTAAAACACTTGTTGCTGATACCCCACTTCTTTCCTGGATGGGACTCAAGGCGGCTTACGGGTTCTTTGCGTGTTCGATCCCTGACATTGCCATTTAACTGGAACTCTGGTTCCGGGCCGTGGAAAGACCCCTCTCTGCTTGAGGTCCTCCAGACTGCCTTTAATTCCCGAAGAAGAGGAAGGATGGTGGACCGGTGACCCTCCAGTTGCTTTTGGGCTCCAGCCGTAGCCAGCATAACCAAAGGTCAGAGATGATGGGAGCTGTAGCAGCGACTGGAGGGTCACCGCGGAGTAGGCAGGGTTAATTCTAAACTAACGAATGCTCTGGACAAGGAGCTTCGCGTATTGTATGTACTTCGAAGTAACCCTGTATTAAGATATGGCTTCGTTCTCTTGAAATAAATTTCTTCTGAAACTACCGTGTCTTGTGAGGATTATTATTGTTGTTGTTGTTTGGAAAGGGTGGCGGTAATAAAAAGGAACCAGGTCAGAGACGGCGGTCCCTCGAGCACGAGACCCAGCACCCACCGCCAGTCCTGACGGTGACATTTAGCAGCCTGATTATGCACAGGAGGGGGAGGAGAGGCTGGCGGCCTGCCTGTCATTACATCCCTCCTCCCTCCTCCCTCCTCCTCCCCTGCCGAGGAGTCGGGGACTACAGGCTGGGAAGGGGAACCGGTTTTCTTCCGAGCCTTCTTCCCACCGCTCTGCTTCAGGTCCGCTGCAAGACTCGCCTCTGCTGCGCCCCTCCAAGTTCCCTCAACAGGAAAAGCCTGAGGATAGGATTTTCTCCGGGAGCCTCCCGCTTGACTCGTCTGTGGCCAGACATGAAACGGCTGCCTGCGAGCGCGCTGCAGCCAGGAAGAAAGCGAGACCAGGACGGCGCCGGAGTGCCATCCGCAAATGAGTTCAGCCGGAGTTCTTGCCCTAAAGGCGAGTCCTTCTCCTAGGCTTACAGAGCCGCTGACACGTGACGAGTTACTTGGAACTCTTCCTATCAACCGCCTTAACCCTAGGGATGTTTACTCAGATGCAAGCCTAGGGCTCGTCCACAATGCCCTTTAACGTGGATAGCAAGCTCCCTGTAGCTCCATTAATTTCCCGTAGTCCGTATCATGCCCCCCCCCCAGCAGCCTGCCTTCCCACACTTTCCCGTCCCTCAGTCCGGATTTTCTCATAGCCTTCTGTTCGGAGCATTCTTGGTATGAGAAAATCCGGATTGAGGGAGGGGAAAGTGTGGGGAGGGAGTGGTCTGGAGGGGAGCATGATATGGACAACGGAGAATTAATGGAGATACCGGAAGCTTGCTAAAAGACAGTATGGATGAGCACACCCACCCACAGAGAGAGAGAGAGAGAGAGAGAGAGAGAGAGAGTAGAGCGTCTACTGTGCCTTACTCCCAGTTCGAGCCTCTATAGTGGGTTTTGCTCCAGTTTAAATGGGACTTTTCACTTCCGGCTCAAGGGGGCTGCCTGGCCGATCATTAAACACCCTGGGAAGTCGGTTTCATTGCGCACTGCAATTCCAGTACTTGGGAGTAAGGCTTACAGAGTTCAAAGAGGCTTACCTCGCAAGTAAGACTGCGGGTCTTTTGCCACTTTAGGTCCAAGGGCTGCTGCATGCAGAAGGAGCTGTTGCTTCCTGTGGGCCAAACTACTTAGCAGAATATCAGTGTGGGCCAATGCCCAAGTCTCAGGAAAGGCTGCAAGGCTGCACCCATTGGAAGGCAAAATATGGAGCGTGTGGGTGGGTGTTCTGTGCGCACTCCCAAAGCATTGCTCCACGTGAGGCCGGGCACGATACTCCGATAAAGTTGCATTCAGTCTCCTGGCTTTGGAAGGAAGCTGCTATATATAGCCAAGATGGCTGGACAGGACGCTGATGGGAGGGCTCGTCTCTTTCCACAAGCGAGCAGGTTTAAGGCAACACGTCATCCCGAACGCGCTTGTTTGGAAGGAAGCCCCAGCTATTTCAGCCTGGAGCTGGGCTGGAGTTCTGCTCGCTTCCTGCCTTCCAAGGGACTCAGTCTAAAAACTCGGGGGCCCCTTCCATTCATTGTAAAGGTGGGCTGACTTGTTGGGCTCCAGCTCAACTGGGAGGCGGATCGAGATGTCAGCTCAGGCAAAATAGAAGAAGTTTGTGTGTCCAGGATGCCTCTGGGAAACCTCTTATCCTTTCTACAAGCCCTGCTTACCCTCCCCTCGCACCGTCAGGAAGGCGATCGATTTCCGTTGCCAATCCATAGGGATCTGCGATCTCGGACAGCACTAATTCCAGCAGGGAGCGAACGGAGGGCTGCGGTCACTCCTAATCGTTATAACCCTCGCCTGCCAGGGTCATTTTTAACGGGCACCAGGAGCCTGCAATTCTATGCACACCGCCCAGCGAGTGAGACCCATTCAACTCTATGGGAGTTACTTCCATGTAAACAATGGGTTGCGCTGTTCGGATCTTTCCTTACCCCGCTCCCCCGAGGCTACCCAGGAAAAGGATTCCGAGAGAGGAAATGAACAGCTCCGATCCACAGCACCATTAAGACGAAATGAGGTGTGTGAAGTGAATGGCTTCAGGGGTCGCAGTTCAGGATTGTTAGGAAAGACGTCGACTTATAAGGGGCTTGTGTTTGGTATATATATACACCAAACCTGATGGATTAGCTGAACGGATTTGCGGACGGGGCCTTCCTGGGAATAAGTAGGCTTTCGGCTTATTGGGGTTTGTGGATTTGAGCTGTTTGGGGTTTTCGGGGGCTCCATGACTAGTAAGGCTTTGAACGCGGAGGTGGCCAACATCAATCGCGGCGGCTCCGAAAACCTCGCTGTGGTGAAGCGAATGCAGCAGCAGGGCGATCCCGGACTCCAAACACTGAAGGGCGGGGGGAGGTGCGGGAGGAGGAGGAGGAGAGGGGAGTGGGGAGGGAGGGAAATGTAAGCGGGGAGGGACGGGGCCAAGGGAACGAGCGACTGCTGAGTGCATTAAAGAGAGCAACACCGACCTGGGAGCATCCGCCGCGTGCAATTGGAGGCGATCCCCTGGCGAGGAGGCGCTGTCAGAGGCTATTTATCTCTTGCCAGAGCTGAGGCTCCGGTTCCCACATCGGCCGCGTGTAACAATGGCAGCGATCAGCAGCCTTTCACGCGCTTCAGTGCCTGAATGGATTGCGGAAGGTGCCCGCGCTCCGCTCAGATGCCTGCTTGATTCATCCCCTCCGCTGCGCAGTGACGATCGCCACGGCCGCTCTGCCCGAGGGACGCGCGCGGGAGGGGAGGGGAGAGGCGGTGGTCTGCCCCATTTGCCAGCGGAACGCGCACCCCCCACCCACACCCCCCCACACACACACAGACGCACACCCCGCTCCACTTCGCCTTCCTTGCCTCCCTCAGCACCACCTGATTTTCCATTTGCAGGACTGTGGCGTTCAGCCAGAAATGTCAGCGAGGACTGAAACTTGACACACAAATAGGAGCCCGAAGCAATTTCCTGCCTCCTCCTCCTCCTCTCCTCCCCTGGCTCTCTCTTTCTGGTCCAGCACACGCACCCCACATGTCTCCATCTTGTCTTCTAAGTTCACTTTGAAATAGTTTGGCGCTATCTTATTTTCTTCTCTCTCCTCTTAAAATGCTTGTACAATCAAATAGATGTATTTTGCAGCCGGGTGAATTTTGTCACTGGAAATTCTCCCAGGGAAGGAAGGGCCTTCGGTGCGCTGGCCAGGAGCTGCTCCTCGAAGCCGGAGCAGCCGTTAGGGAGGGGGCTCACCTGCTGCTTATAGGTAACGAACCAAAACAGAGGAGAGGGCCTCGGCCCATGAAGGCACTTAAGTCTCTGAAGCAGAGAAGTGGGAGCCTAGCACCGCCACCGCTCTGACCTGGGAGCACTGTTGGGCTGATCTAATTCGTCTCAAATTCCCTGACTGTACTCTGGCATTGAAAGAAAGAAAAGATGGGGAAGGAAGCTCAGGGCTCGGAGGAACCCGAGCGCCAGTTAAACCCTGGGTGCCAAAGGTAGTAGAGGAGGAGAGATTCTGAAAGGGCCCTTTCATAGGAATCTGCCCTGCTCTGACCATTGGTCCATCTAGCTTAGTATTGTCAATTTCGGGACTGTAGTGGCTCTCCAGGGTTTCAGACAAGGAGTCTTTTCTTCCTCTGCCTGGAGATGCATGCAAAGCAGATGTTCAGCCACTAAGCTGCAGTCCTTCCCTAAGGGACCTTGGAGCTTCAGTCATTTCCACTCACACTGCTCAATACAGAAATCTTGCGATTGCATTGTCCTTTCCAGCCTCTCCAGCAAAGGAGAGAAACCACCACCTCCTGGGGCAGGCAGGCAGACAGACAAGCATTGGTTGATAGGTTCTCCTAATGTTTGGCCAAACTCTGCTTCCTTCCAATTTCCACCGCTTCCTTCTACTCCTGAGCCTTTCACTTGTCCATCAAATCGCAAAGACGTGTGACTGAAGGAGGTCCGCACCAGACTGAGCTTCCTTGTGTCTCCTGTTAATCCATTCAGAGACTCGCCAAGTCCAGACTCCTACTAAACGCTATAGGAAGGGAAGCAAAAATGAAAATCCATCCCTTTACCACAGGGGACAGGGACATGATGGAAAGGATGCTAAGCGTGTGTGTGTGTAGGGGTGTGTAGGGGGAATCAATCTGTATAAAGACCCCAAACCCCAATTCTAAGCACATTGCTTGGAAATATGCCCCGCTGCCATAAACTACTCCCACTCAAAATGTGTAGGTTCGCGTAAGAGATGAAAGAGGATAACAGCGCAGTCATTGCCGGAAGGTTTCTTGCTTAATTACCTCGCTAGGTGAGGAGCTCTGGCTTTGGGCGCCATCCGCTTGCATTAATTTCAGTGTTCGGCATCTCAAAGGTCTGTGACCTGGTATCATCATAATCACTGCTATTGTTATTATGTTAGGAGAAGCGCCGCCCCTAATTCAATGGTGGAGCATCTCGTGTGCATGCAAAAGGTTTCAGGTTCAATCACCTGCCTGAAATCCGGGTGGGTGTGTGGCGCGGCAAGGCGGCTCTGTCAATGAGGGTGGATGACAATCCTGAGGATGCGTAAACTCTCTTCCTTTGCAGCACACCCCAAATACATCCTTTTCCTCAATGAATTCTGGGCACTGCCATGTACAGCTTTACGATTCCCAGCAACCTTTAAAACACTTCAGTGCCCCTAATCATTTGAGAGAAAGGATATGCTTCGACTGTAAAGGTACACAGTGTGTACACAATCTAGGCGGGCCAATGGTCTCACTCGGTGTAAGACCGTTTCCTGTGTCCCTGTTGTTGGGGCTGGGGGCTACACAAACGCCTCTTTCAACTCAGTGGCTCCACCCTCCTTGACCTTTATTGGGGCTTCAGAGATGGAGGCCTGAAGTCTGTTGCATCAGATAGCGGTGGCCTAGAAAGCCAAGAGGAGCCCCAGCGAGTCCTGGTCCTCGGGTTCCCCTCGGGAACAGCTCAGGTCGAGATGGGGAAAGGAAGTGTCCACGTCCACCTCTTTCTTCCTTTTTCTTGGTGTCTTCCCATCGGCTAGAGACCCACAACCCTGTCCAGAATTAAAGCTGCTTTGCGTCCCAGCGACTTCTCCGTGACCTGAACCAGACGTAACCTAAAACGCGAGGGATTGCCTGCGTCATGAGTCTGAAACCTATAGGGTCCAGCCAGGGGCATTTGGCCAAGGATTGCATCCAAACCCGAAACAGATGCAGTCGGAAACCGCTCTCATTCAGATCAACGGGACCTAGGATGAGGAGGTAAAACAAGCAAACAAAAACCCGGGGGCTGGTTGAGCGCTGAATGTTCCGACTCCGAGAGCAGCGTTCGCGAATGCTGTTTGGTTTAATTAAACTGAGCGCTCCGTCGGAGCTTGTCTCTCAGCCTCGTTTGACGCTCCTGTGACCCAGCTGCCTCCCTCCCTCCCTCCCTTTCTCTCTCTCTCTCCTCTCCCACCCTCCTCTGCGGGGGAGGTGGGGGGAGAAAAAAATGCGTCTGCGGGAGTGAGAAAAAGCAAATCCGCGACAGCACCGGAGCAATCAGAAAGCCTGGCGTGAACGTGGCTAAACGGCGAGGCGAGGATGCCTCAGCACTTTCCTTCCTCTTGTGCATTTGCAGCGCAAGGCAGGCTAATTCCTCCGCTGAGGGCCTCAATCAGGCATTTATTTGACACACATGATGCATGAACGGTTAAACGCTATTCTCAGCAGAGGGGGGATCAGCCAGTCGTTTCGTGGCGGAGAGTTGCCGCCGACATGCGGCTAGCTGGAGGAGGCTGCCTTCGCTCGCGTCTCGAGGCTTAGGGGAAGGAGAAGGGCGGGCAGGAAGGCTCAACTTTTCTCAGCCTCCTCTCCAGCGCAACCAAGGGCGAGGTGATAAACCTCCCGGCTCGCAGCCAGCCCTTCCCCTTTGCTCAGCGATGCCAGATGACCCCCCCTTCCTTCCTTCCTTCCTACTTCCTCCCTCCCCCCCTTCTTCTTCTTCTTCCTCCTCCTCCTCCTCCCCCCGGCTGTTGTTTCCTCTCGCTCGCTCGCTCCCCGCCTCTCTCTCTCGCTCGCTCGCTCTCCCCCTCCTCCCTTCCCCGCTTTGTGTTTCCCTGCCGCACCGCCTGTGCTGGTGGCCACCAAGTGAAACTGACGAACATGCAAAGCCTGGCAGCGCCAAGCTTAGTCAGTTTCACGAGACAGAGAGAGAGAGGCAGGCAACCAGAAAGGGCACAGGAACTGCAGGGGGAGACAGGGGCGGCCAATATGGAAGGCGGGGGAACCAAGAGATGGTCCTCTTCGGAATAATGCATAGAACTAGCTGCGTGTTTCCTCGTTAGAGCTTTTGATTTTTGTCGAAAGGGCTCTTGGCCTGAGCGGGTAAAGAATTGGCCCGTGTTTCCTTTTTCCATGTTCGAACGAAGAGAGAATCAAGTAGGCCCCGATCCCTGCATGTTGCTCCAGAGAAGGCAAATCCAGCAGAGACTGCTAATCCAGAATTGGAATGAAGTTCCACTGAAATAAAAGGAAATGTCCTGATCCTACGCAGGCAGTTCTGCAAGAAGACTGTAGCATTTTCAAACAAACGAAATGTTTATGCTCTCATGCTAAGTGCTTCAGTTCAGCTCAATGCTGCTCAAGGCTTTTAATGGGCCTCATGTTTTAAGTGGGTGTTTCATGAGAGGAGCAATGGGTCCCCGAAACGCCCTTTCTATTAGGGCACCTAGTTCGTGGAACCTTCTCCCCCCTGAAATAAAGCAGGGGCCAACTCCTTTGAGCTTTTGGAGCCAGGGTGGCAAAATGCAAGTGGCCTTTTTCTCAAAGTTGTTTGGCTACCGACTACAAAAATGATCTTCCTTCAGTTAGCTTTAATGTGTTTTTCTTTTTCAATTTCCACTTTGATGTTATTTGTGCTAGGCAAAAAGACGTGGAGCACAGCTTTACTTTGAGGCAAGCTTACCAAGCACTTAGCACTTCAAATACTATAAATGCTATAAGCACTATATAAGTGACAATAAAATCAAGACATAAACTGTAAGAGTTCAGCTGGATACCTTTTTTGTTTATAGCTTTTCTTCATTATTTTTACAGATGTCAAAACAGATACTCTAAAACAAATGAAGCTTACCAAAAGATAGGAATGGCTACAAAACAAACAAAATTAACAGTAAAACAAGGCTGGCTTGGCCACATGGTTGCTACAGTTCTATATTTTGGGGCAATGGTAAGGTCCAAGGTTGAAAAACAAAAAGGGAAGAAGACTGAAGAAGAAAGTACAGCATAGGAGGCTGTAGTATATGATAAATTGTTGCTTTAAGGCTTGTTATACTATTCCAAAAGAGGGCCTGCTTCTTGTAGCTGAGGAGGGAATGTTTAGAGCTGGCAGGAAACTTATAGCAGCCCCTACTTTGTGTGCCTGCTGAACAAAATGAAGGATGTTGCCATAAAAACCCATGAGATTCAATATTTGAGAGCTACCATACCACATGGCAGAGACTTCATTGGGATCCTAGCAGGGGCAGCTCATACATGAGGTCAGGTGAAGCCATTTCAGGCAGGGAATCCAACCCCTGCTGTTGCATCACTGCCAGCCCTGCTGGGGCTTCCTGCACCGACAAGGCATCATTGTCCTTGACCCGACATCCACTGCATCATCACCACTGCCGCTGTGTCATGGGGGCAGTCGCAGGTGAAGATACAGTTGTGTTGACAGGGTGGCAGCAGTGTGGGGGCAGGGAGGGGACTGGGTGAGAACCTAGATCTCTGGGGTGGGTGACACTGACATCAGGGCATGGGCAAAATGCCTTGGGTCAGCCCTGGCTTCTAGAACTGGAGCAAGAGTGCATTGAAAGCAGAACAGCAAATAGGAAGGAGGCCTGCTACACTGGTATATTTTGCAATTCTGCACAAGCCATACAACTTGGTAGCACTACAAAGCCACAGGATTGCTCAGAGGATGGGGCAATTGCCCCATGCATGCAGAAAGCTAGGGGGCCCCTGCATCAGGTCCTGTGCATAACATTGGCCGTCAATGGTAAGTCAATGCACTTAATATTTCAAGGCAAGGTGCTACCAGAGAGTAATCTCCTGCGGCAGTTACCACAGTAAAGTTGTAGGAGTGTTGTGAGGCCAGGCCTTAAGGGAATAATCCTTCCTTCCTGAGTGAGTAGTGGAGAAGGCAAACAGCAGCCCACAACCAGAAGACATGTGAGACTGAGCCCCAGGAAGCAGAAAAAATCTCTGCCACAAGATTAGAATTTGGAGGAGATACTCAGGCAGGAGAAGTATAACCTAATCCCTATTCCCTTAATCCCATGTAATAAAAAAATAAAAATGAAGCACATCTGTCATTCTGCTTGATCCCAGGGCAAGAAAGATCTGCAGGTGAGAATTTGCAGCTTGTGCGTGCAGTAATTCTTGTATGTAGATTCCCACATTCATGCACACATGCATGGGCCTTGCAGTGGGCATCAGCAGGGATCCCAACATCACACCAGTACCGGGCCCCATAAACCCTCTGGGTGGCCTTGTAAAGCTGACCATGGCTGTGGGGGGGGGGCGGTTGGACATTGAAGGCACTCCGCACCCAGGCTGCTATTTATCCCAGGGCCAGTCCCAGTCCTGCTTCTGAAAACCTACTGGTTCACTCAGACCTTTGCTGGTCACTGATTCCAGTACTATTGAGATTTGTCCGTCTTCTGTAGTTGTTACTGCTTTTACTATATGTGTTGGCTTTTAATGTGCCATTTTATTGTTATGTACTGCAAACCTCCCTCGGATTTTTTAATGAAGGGCAATGTAAAAATACTTGCTCAAATAAACAAGGAAACAAATCCTAGCATATGTTGTACCTGCAAAGTAAAACACACAGATAGGGCTTGAACCTCTTGTTCTTGCAAATCTTGTTGCCTTCCATATGTTTAGAATTGCGGCTGTTGGAGTTCTTTCTTAGTTGTGGATGAGATTGTTAGCTTCTCTAATAGACCACTGGAGTCCACTGGTTTTAGAAGCCTTGATTGTCAAGCAACTTGCCTGCACTGGAATGTACCATCTGTTCGACTGCTTCCTTATCCTAAGCACATTCATTGGATCATATTGGATCCCATTTGACACATGAGATCATAGCATTGTGGCGTAGGAAGGGACCACAGGGATCAGCAAGTCTAACCCCCCCTGCAATGCGGGAATCTTTTGCCCAGTGTGGGACTTGAACCCATGACCGTAAGATTAGCTGCCTATGGGTCAGTTTTAATTCTTCCTGGTGAGGCTGCATTGTCATCAGTGGGGAAAAATATTCATCAGGACTTCAGTGAGAGACAGAAAATAAATATGCTTTATTAAATAAGTAAATTTGGTGGGAGATTGCTGCACCCAATTTTACAGTATCCTGTGAAATTCCCTCAAAATATAGTTTGTTCAAAACTGATATGAGTCAATAAAAAAGACTGAGCTGATTCACCAAGGCTGCTTCTGCATGGCCTGGGCAAATGCTTCTTCCATCATCCTCTCTCATTTCCCTCTATGCATCCCAAGTGTCAAGGACTGTGTCAAGTGAAGAAGAGCAGAGTGGCCTTGCAGAGCCTGCAAATTGCCAGCATTTACTGCCGGGATATGACATGGTTGTGGCCTGGAATCAGAAAGGAAAGATGGCAGGGCTAATTGTCTGGGATGATTAGGTGGGAGGATGTTGCAGAGCATGAAAAGGCACATGGGAAGGGATTTAGTGATAGGGAGCTGGGAGCTGCAGGAATAGACGGTGAAGAGACCAGGGAGAGAAAACTGAGAAAGGGCATGTGAGATAGAAAAAGAGTGCTGAAAGAGGTGCTGCATGGTGAGGTGTTTCAGCTGGCTGGAGAGCTTTGATGGGTGTAGGCTGAAGGCTAGAGTTTTGACCCAGGTGTAAAGGATCAACCCCTACCACAAACCTGTATCTCTCTCCTACAGTCTGAAAGATACACCTTACAAAAGCTGTGTACAGTAGTATAATTATTATGAGTGTGCCTTCTATCAGTTCATGATCACAAAACCTCAAGGACCACCTCTCCCCATATGAACCAACCCAGACCCGGCCTGCAATGATCATCTGAGGCCCTTCTTTGTGTGTCTCCTCCATGAGAGGTTTGGAGAGTGGCAGCACTAGAATGGGCCTTTTTATTCCATCATTATACAGTGGTACCTCAGGTTACAGACGCTTCAGGTTATAGACTCCGCTAACTCAGAAATAGTACCTCGGGTTAGGAACTTTGCTTCAGGATGAGAACAGAAATTGGGCAGTGGCGGTGCAGTGGCAGTGGGAGGCCCCATTAGCTAAAGTGTTAAGAACAGCTTAAGAACAGATCAGGTTAAGAACAGTTTCAGGTTAAGAATGGACCTCCAGAACAAATTAAGTTCTTAACCCGAGGTACAACTGTACACCTTTAGGCACCAGGCATAAACATTCTTCTTCAACCAGGCCTTTTGCTGATTAAAATCCTATATTTTTTTAAATGTGTTTGTGGGATGGGGGAGTTACTGGTTTGCTTTGTTCTTGTTTTCATTATGTATTTTGTGTTTTTATCTTGTATCTTTATGCTGTGAACCACCCTGAGATATTCGGATGAAGGACAGCAGACTGACTGACTTGACTGTATAAATAAATAAGATGGTATTTGTAGGAAGCTTCCTTATACTGAATTGTTCTACACTCACTGGCAACAGCTTTCCAGGGTTTCATTCCCTGTCCTTTGTAGGCATGGCTGGATTAAGGTGATACAATCCCAAAAATAGGGACTGCTATGTGGTATCCTAAACACTAACATGCTTATAATGTCGTAAGTTTTACAACAACAACAAAATTACAACACCTCAGCACATGCCATTTAACAATGCAGCCAGGTGAAAACAGGTCCCCCCCCCAACCTTGATGACAATAATAATAATTAGATATCATTACAATGTTACCCAAAGCTCTCAGGACAGGTTACAACAACTTAAACAACTTATGTTTTTTTAAAGCAACTTACAAAAAGAAGGTGGGTCTGGAAAACATACATATCAAATGTCAGAAGCCATGGTAAAAAAAAAACCTGCATCTTCGGCATTTGCTGAAAGCTGCATGATGAAGGTGGAAAGGGAGTTCCACAATTTAGGGGCTGCCACAGAGAATGCCCTTTCACAAGCTGCCGCCACCATTAGGATAAAATACAAAAAGAAAGTACTCTAATCATGTTCACTTAACACAGTATCACTGTTTTTGCACACTTCCTGCCTTGGGTAGCCTAACCGACCTCACATGGCCATTGTGGCGATATAGAAGGATGAATAAAATGGCTGAAAAATGGACGTTAGTGCTGGCATCATAGACACCAGGTGTTGGTTCCTTCAACCGGACTTATGCATCTCTATTCTATAAACAGTCATGTTTTCTTGTGCACCCCCCCAAAAAAAATTGGCACCAACCAATCTTAATCTGGCTTGATTATTGGATGTTTTAGATCCCTTCAGTTTGGGGCCTTAGATTTCAACTGATAGTGAATCGCAACCTAACTGACAGGGGCTTCTGTTTTGACCAGAGCAGCAGCACTGCACGAACGTTCTTTTGCCCCCCTACACTGTTTTCCTGATCTAAACTGCATCCTCACCAAGTACCATTAATACCACTCCCCGGGGGGGGGGGGCAGTATATAATGCCTACTGTTTTTTCTCAGTGATGCTAACAGGACCATCTAGCAGTAATTATGGTTGGCTGGCTGGCTGGCTGGCTGGCTGGCTGGCTGGCTGGTTGGCTGGTATGGCTTAAAATTCAGGTAACCTTGTCATTTTTGTGCAATATTATGGGTAAAGAATTTGGCTCTTCATCTCATTTGATACCCTGCATGACTATCTGAAGCCATATCCTCCTTTGATACTCAATTGCACAAGGCCTTCTTGAGCTACAAGAGTCTCATATTTCCTGTACTTCCTTTTGTCATTCAAATGACAATATTCCACTACTCATGTATTCAAAACCTGTCTTCTCTCCCATCTTTGTCTTGTCCATGTATATCCTTCTGGGCATCTGTCTCCTCTCTGGACATCTGCAATAGAACACTGCAGCAGGGGAAGCATAGCTGTGTCTGCAATCCATAATCAAGACTACTCTTAAATTTTTAAACCTACAGAACTGCTTTGAAGTAAGTAGTTTCTTTACAATCTGGTGTCCCATCATAAATACATTAATTTAGAAATAGATGAATGGAACTTACTTCCACTGAAAGAGCCACAGTTCAGAGAAAGTTCAGCTTGTTTTTAAGACCTTTGAAATAATGCAAATTAAGTTCATTGTTAAACCCTTGTGCTTTGATAATTTCAACAACACTGGTTTATGGATTTTACCCATTTCAGTTGGACCCCCTACATGTAGCACTTTCACCCATGGCAGAAGAGGACAGCCTATAGCCCAAGTGCCAACTAATTTCATGAGGGTGCCAAGGAAGGGGAAATGGAAGGCAGAGAGAGGGTGGCACAGAGCGAGGTTGGTGGTAAAAAAGGTGAGAAGGGGGTGCCTCTTCCACTTTGGTTCTGATTTTGGGCCTGCCCATCACTGGCTGCAGCCTCGCCCACCTCAAGCAAGTGGACTTCAACAGATTGCCCCCAAGCCAATGTGGTCTTCAACAGAAAAGGGCTTTCCACCCCTGATGTATGGGATGCAAGCCCTTATTTACACATCAACAGACCAGCATCCCTGAAGTTCAGTGGCACCAGATCAGCATTAGTAGAGGCCCATATCCTATGCTAGATTTAGAACAAATTAGTTTCAAAGTAGATTACAATTTCCCCTTCTAGTTGTCACAGTTATGGAAATGTCTGCCCAGCCACAAAAGTTCATTGGTACTCATTTAGGGACTTGGCTTGTATGTGGTAGGAATCTATTGAGTTTCAGAAACAAATGTTCAGCAGGAATAAAACAACAACTTGGCAAATGGGAAATACTAGTGCCAATAAAGCAGGAAGCTGCAGAGTACCTTTTTCAGATTATAACAGATGCAGGATCATCTTTATTTTTTAAAATAACATTTATTGATTTTTGCATACATCAATAAAAATATAACCTTTACAGAAAAGAAATTTAAATATACTATGTGGAAAGGTGATCTCACTAGACACACTGTGAACCACTGACGACTGGACATTTAATACAGATGGATATTGTATTGAAGATTTTTTGATAGGTCATCGTTTTCTAAACATTTTTAAGCCAGTTGCTTTTGTTGTTCTTGTTCTTTCCTTCTCAAGAGTTTAGCCAAAGGCATTCTGGCAGCTGCCAGTATACATAACTGGAGTTCTTAGATGCTCACACTGGTAACACCATTGTTTCATAATGATGAAGACAGAGTAAAGGATCTATGAAAGGTCATATTGCTGCCTTAAGTTTAGTTCTGAAGTGTTTCAAAGTTTCCTTCTAACCCACAAGCACCCTAAGTAGTTAGTGAACTGCCTGTCTAAATGCATTCTCATTGACATGGAGCTTCTGATAATTAAAACAAAATGTATTCATAATGTAGACATTCATTTTCGACAGATCTACAAATATATAAATGTGATACATTTTTGCTTAGGCCAGTCCACAGTTGCAGAAATCAGTCCAATTAAGTCAGCAAAAGTGGGAGCACAGTTGGTCCAACAGTTTGAGAACTGCATAGTAAATCATCTCTCAAATGCCAACGCTTTTTCTATATTTGTTTTTCAAGTAGAGGTTGTAGGGAGGAGTCAACTGTAGACAAGAAAATGAGGGCTTCAAAGAATCTGAAGAGGTCTAAGAAGTGAGATGCAAACTCAGCAAAGGAGATGTCTACATTCCATCAAAGTGAGCAGAGGGTCTCAGAACCCTATTAAAGAGGAATGGCTTAGGCCCAGTTCTCATTGAGGTGCTGAACCTGTGTCGGAGCTGCATCTCTTGAGGTCTGGTGGGGGCTCACATAAAATAACAGGAGGTCATCTGACCCAACCCCTACTCAAAGCAGATATCATGCAACAAGAATACTAAGTGGAGGCTGGCTTGGCCAGTTATGAAGAGGGCAGTGCCCACCAACCTCAGTCTGCTCTCAGCCAGTTCCTACCTGCCAGCCTTCTGGTGTATAACTAGCCCAGGGGCTGACTCTGGCTGTCAGCTTCCTCCTCCTTAGTCTCAGTTTTACCCTTGTAGATCTCAGAAAGAGGATGGGGGCAAGCCAAGAAATAGTTGGCCCCATCCATGCATCCATCTTTGCTTTTGAGAATTATTGGCTCTGGCTCCACCTACTGATGGCCTCCTTGCCTTCCACCCTACCGGTGGGCACCAGCCACCATTGATACATCCCTGCAGAGTCCACTCCACATAGAAAAACGGAGTCAGAGATCAGGGTTCTCACCTAGCCATTTTCCTTTACATGCAGGAGCTGGGAACTCTCCGCTCACCCTAAAATGTCGGGAGCATTCAATCTCTTAAGCCCTACCAGGATTCTGCAGGGCCCAGGCCTGTGGCCCTCCAGATGTTAATGGAAAGGACTCCAACGCCCATCCACCCCAGCCAGCAAGGTCAGTAGTCAATAGGTGTTGTAGTCCAGCAACTTCTGAGAAGACCACAGGTTTCCCACTCCTGGTTTACCACGAGAGAGAAAAGTAGGCCTTGGATTTCACCTAAGCGCAACATTCCCTACAGAGCTTCAAATCCTTCCACGCATCGAGGGTGTGGCTGGCAAATGGCAGAGCGCGGCTACCCACACTGGCCCACTGGTCTCTCTCCCGCACGTCCGGATGGCCGCTACTCCAAGATGCCTGGAGAAGTTTCCAGGGCTGGGGAAGCGTCGGGACAAGGGACCGGTCTGTTCTGCTTTTCCGACAGGCAGCTCACAAAGCCTGTCGCCCTGCCCCCCTTCCCATCAATTTCCTAATTAGCGACGCCTTTCTGTGTAGCAAGCCGTTTCATATTAATGTGGCATTATGCCTTGCTGGAGCAAGAGGCCGGAGAGGCCGCTCCAGCGGCGGGTAAGGCTCCGGGCACGCTTCCTGAGCAGGCGTTCCTCCGGAGCTCATCGCGCAGGCGCGACGCGGAGGAAGCAGGCAAGGCAAGCAAGAGGGGAATTCTGCAGCAGCTCGGCAGCTGCCACCCGCGAGGCTGGGGCCGCAGCCCCGGGAGCCTCTTTCCCCTTCCCGTGCGCAGCCATTCACCTTAGATCACTGGGCTGCAGTAAATCCACCCATTCCCCGTGGTCTTCCCGGTGCAGTCGGGCGCCCCAGCGCGCACGGATGCATGCGCCTGTATGGACATGTAAATAAATAAATCCTCCCCTCTGCTTGCTCGAAAGCCCCGATTTGCATCGCGATTGGTAGCGAGTCAACTTTCGCTGCAAATCCGCTCGCGCTCCCGAGTTTTGCGGTCTGTTTTCTTGGCTCGGCAGCCAAAGGCTGCCAAACATACGGCGCTCTGCTTTTACATTAAAATTTCAGCGTGTAGGCAACTATTTACATTCTCGGCTTTACCGACGCCTGTGTATATAAAAACCATCGAACATGCTGTCCGTGGGTGCATTTGTGAAAAAGCAGGCATCGATCTGCTGTTATTGCAGAGAGGGCTCACGTCATGGACACACACACACACCACACCTCCCCCCATCTATTGTTTCATAAAGGTCTCTTTCTGATGCCTCTTGGATTTAGAACGCTAGGCTGTGTTTTGTTCGGGGCTTTTCCCGTGGTTGTGTTTTTTAACTGGCTCGTAGCTGCTGCTGTTTCCCCTGGCCTGGCCTATCAAATGATTTCCTGCCACACAGCGCTGTCGCCTTCCGTCCTGCAGCCCGATCGACGACCCGGCTCGGTGGAGCACGCTTGCATGTCTAAGCCAATGCAAACCACGATTTCCGTATGGCCGGTGGGGTTTCCTTGCGAGAAAAGGTGGCCCTGGGATCAGGAGGATGAGTAGGGAAATAAACGGTGCCAAGTCCACAAACAAACAAAATCTTCCTCTTCGGTTCCCCTACAATAGGGTTGATTCGGTTTGGTGGTCTTTCAGATAAGAAGAGGAAGCGTATGTCAGCAACAAGGATGAAAGGAGATCCTGGGAGGTGTTCTTCCTTGCGAAAGGTAAAAGCAATACAAAGAGCAAACCAGTTGCTGAAAGGAGCGGCGGCGGAGGAGAGAGACTCACCCTGTGAAATATTCCCTGAGCGGCAGCCTCAGCTAAACAACAGCCTCAACCAAGGCCGCCAAGGTCAAATCCAGCCGGTTAAGAAGGGGGGAGGGGCGGGAGAGATGCAAAGCTGGCTCTCTCACTCGCTCGCTCGCTGGAGAGGAAGGCATTGCTTCTTCAACGGTGCATGGTTCTGTTTAGGCGGAGAGCAAAACAGAACAACCTCTGCCTGGCGAAAGGTTTTTTCTCGCAACAAATTTAACAGCTGCTGCCTCTTTGGCTGGAAATCTTTCGTGCGCTCTGCTCGCCCGTGCAATTTGGGGCGCATGCTCAAGGCCACTTCATGCGGATTAGCTACCTTTTAAACACCCTGTTTTGCTGAAACAGGACGGCCAAAGAGTGGATCCTGCACTGCCCTGCACGCGCGCGCACACATGCACACCCACCCTTAGGTGAATACTTAGTATTGAAGTGAGGTTTTTAAACCCAATTAAGCTACATGCTTCGCGCTAATCTACAACGGCGCTTCCTCCCTCCCGTTCAAACCCCCCCCCCTGCCCCCGTTGCTCAATCGTAGTCAGTAAACCCAGATGAGAATCTCCACTTTATTCGTAGGCTTTCCGTGGGGCGGAGGGTGGGGGAAGGAAATGACTGTTTTAACCCCTCTGGTTGTTAAAAGGAGATAAGGAGTAAGTAATCCCCCTCCAGTGGTTTGCCTATATACATCATTGATGACGGGGAGCAGGAAACCAAGGTTGGTAGTCCCAGGCTGTTTAGCTGGAACTATAAACACGACACCCTTATAGTGACATCTGAAGTACATTTGCTGGAGGGGGCAGGCAGTGCTGAAAGAGTCAGTTGGCTTGTAAATTTGGCCAGAAGTCCACAAGCCAGTGAAGAGCCTTAAAAAAGGAAAGTATAGCCGCAAGGAGTGGAGGAGAGACAACTTGGCTTCATTGCTAGCCTGCAGACATTTCCATTTATTTATTTCTTAAGCCATCCCCAGGGAATGCACTGCTGCTGCAATTCAGTGGCACAAGAGTTAAGTCTTCAGACCTTTGCCTCAATGGAGAGAGCCAAAGGCCCAGACCTTTGACCTGCCCTGGGACCCTCAGTTCCTTGGCCCTGAGCCCTTGGTCGAAGAACATGGGACAGTGAGATGGGCCAAGTGACCTCCCCAACTTGAGACCATGGATGAGCTCCTTGCTTTTGAGATGAAGATACTTAAACTACTAACTAAACCAGCTGCTTAGGAAATGCAAGACTCTCTTCTTCCACCCAGCCCATACTGGACAGCAGACCAGCTAGCCAAATGAAAAAAGCTGGTTGCAAACTGATTTGGTGCAGGAGACCTAAAGCTCAGTGGAAAGTTTCCTGAAATACCTAGAAAAGATTGGCCCACACAGAAATTTCCTGGTGATTTTGGAACGTACAGTCCCACTACCAACAGGCACACACTCCACCTCACGTGACTGATGCGCAACTGTTTCTTTTCGCATTTATATCCGTTTGAGTTTTAAATTGTGAGTTAACATTCAGTAAAAAGTTAATAAAGTCTGCTGAAAGAAGGCGGCTATTTGTTGAGGACCCAGTCATATACAGAGTGTGTTCAGTATTTAAGAACATAATAAGAGTCTTCAGGATCAGGCCAATGGTCCATCTAGCTCATCATCCTGTTCTCCTAGTGCGTGTGCGAACAGGACAAGAACACAAAGGCACTCTCTCTTCCTGTGGTTTCCAGCAACTGGTATTCAGAAGCGTTACTGCCTGACAGGGAGCCTGAAGCACAGCCATGATAGCTAGTAGCTATGGATAGCCTTCTCCTCCATGAATCTGTCCAAATTCGTAGTTCTGTTAACCTGAATGGTGTTAAAGCAACAGATTCAACTAGTCCGAAGTAAGTGGGCTGTGTATGTGCCTTTAACAGCTGTGAAAAATCCCTCCATCTCAACCCGCTTCTGCTCTTCCCTTCTCCCTGCCTGAGTGATCCGTGGTAAGCCCCAAGTGGCTGACGTTGCCATCAACAAACCACTAAACCAAGTGATGTTAACGATCTACAAGTGACTTGGGGCCACTTCTCCCAAGTCTTATTTACTAACTGCACAATGACATGGGCGACAAGCAGATTTTGAAGGTCTGGCCACTCCAGACCTTCCTTGGGAATAAGGCCCACGGAGCTTCAAGGGCTCAATCACCGCAGCCACTCCAAAGGGATGTGCTTCATATAGGGCTGTAACGGTGGTCGTCAGCGTCGCTCGCACTGTTAGACACATTCCCATCAGACAGGCCGGTTTAAGTGATTTCAAGAGCCCTCTTTCCCCCGGCAGAGCCCATTGTCTGCACAGCGAGGCCTATTTCCGAGACAGTGGCTTGAAGAACTCGGCCTCTGGTTCTGCAAAGCCTTCCCTTAGCCCCGTTGGGCTGCAGTTTCTTTGTCGTGCACTCTAAAGAATGGCTCTTCTCTTGCCAGGGTCCCACAGAAGGGAGCTGTATGGGCTGAATGTAAGCATTGTTCGTGACGCTTCTGTGTGGGAGAATACAACAACCTCTCTATTTTAAAGAGCCAAGAGGGGAGAAACGGCTGGTGCAAGGGGGCTTCTTCTTCGAAGCGTAGCTCTAGGAGCAGAGAGGGGGGGACAGGGATGGCGTGGGGGCGGGGCTGCTCTCCGCCTAATCAGCGGTCACAAAATAGCAGGCTTCCTGCCCGCAGCAAAAGGCCAGTCGGGAATGCAAGGAGGGGTTGGGAGAATGCAGGCAAAGAGACCCTGAAAGCTTTAGTTAAGGAGACGCAGCATAAATGAAGCTGGGACTGTCATCTAGCAGCACCAGCTCCCAGAACAAATACAGACACACGGGAGGCTGTGGACCCAGGGTATCCTGTGCTCACAATATATGATCTACACACGCGGGGGAAAGAAGGAGGAAGACCACTTGTGTACTGTCTTCCTGCCCTCCCAGCTCTGTATCAGGGACTTTCTAACGTCATATGAAGTCAAACACGTCAAGCACTTGCTTTTTATTATTATCCTCTTCATCACCATAACTTATTTATGTATCTATTTCAGTATCTCAAAAGAGGTACTTATCTTGAGATTTTCATATTATGAAAATATATTACCTTTTAATTAATTACTCGATGAAAAGGCATATAAAATTACTGAGCCAACTGACATTCCGAACTTTAACTCTCTACTTTCTTGCAATATTTAACCTTTTCACACCAAATCACTCAATTTCTTCCTCTTCCTCTCTTGCTCAGGTTGCAACGCTGACTGTGTTTATTTGGAATTTCCTTCTGAGTTTTGTCTTTGTTTTAAGCCAGGCATGGCCAAACTTGGCCCTCCAGCTGTTTTGGGACTGCAGCTCCCATCATCCCTAGCTAAGAGGACCAATAGTAAGGATGATGGGAATTGTAGTCCCAAAACAGCTGGAGTGCCAAGTTTGGTCATGCCTGGTTTTAAGCCCTATCCAATTAAGCCTGCCTGGAGTGTTTCAACCCAGCTGTGGTTTCAAGCAAATGCTGCTATTTTAATGGACATCACTTAAGAGATCCTCTAAAGTAGATGTTTTCAACCTTTTTGAGCCCGTGGCTCCCTTAACCAACTACCGTATGTTCTTTCTGTGGCACCCCTGTGGGGCTCAGGAGCCCAGTTATGTCACCCCTTGCCTGCAGAGCTGGCAGCCTCTCACCCTTTTTCAAACACCCTCTCTTGTGCAGTGTTCGTTCCCTCAGCCTCCTCTCCCCTCTCCTTGGGAGTCCTCTGGTCTCTGAGCTGCCCTCCCTGCCCAAAGAGAGGTGTCTCCTCACACTGCCCCAAAGGGGCCTGGGACTTGTCTGTCCATTCTCAACAGCAAGGGCTGGTGGACTGGCTGGCTGGGCTCCCTCACCCTCTTGCTTGCTTGCTTACTATGAGGCTGCATCAACTCCTGGCAACCAGCACCCCCTGGCCAGCCCCAGAGGCACAATTTGCCTGCAGTTTGCAGCCAGGGCTGCTGCAACAAACAGCTATGCAAGAGATGCAAGAGGGCATCAGAGGAGGGAGGAAGGAAAGAGAGACAGAGACCAGTGTTGCCCACAGCATGCCTGACCATCATTCAAGGCACCCCAGATTGCCATGGCACACTGGTTGAAAACCACTGCTCTAAAGGAATTGTGACTCGGTTCTGAGTGGAGACTGAATTAGCAGTTTGGGGATGGAGCAGCAGACATGCTTCCAGTCACAGTCTTACCCTCTGAACCTTATAGGGTTGTCATCTCTTTTTCCAGGACACATCCTCTTTTTTCATGGGTATGCCGAATGAGAGCCATCATGGCGATCTATAATTAAAAGTAGAAGTTGGCAAATGTGCCCTCTTTTTTGCTCTTCAAAATATGGCAACAGCATTGCTGTTGTAAGGAAGAATTCCCACAAAGAGCATATGAGGTTCCTGGTCTGTAGCACTTCAGCCTGCATGTGAAAGATCTCATGGCTGAATGACTCTCCCCCACCCCAATTCTGTAGAAATGAAACTAGTTTATGATGGAAGTTAGGCTACAACTCATTTCTCTAATGTCTACTTTTCTGTCTCCAGGAGCTTTTGATAGTGATGATCATTTAGTGAGGGGATTCCCCCACTGCATTAATACAGACTGTAGGAAGAGTGTAATCACCTAACCTCACCTGCTACTTTGTGAACTAGACCTCCAGTCTCCATAACTTCCACAGGCCTTAGATTTGTTACCTTCATTAGTTTTCAGACTAAGCGTTCTATGCAATTTGTTGGTGGATCTGCATCAAAGATTTTTCTCTTTTATACTCTCTGTTGTGGGCTTAGATCCCTACACTCATTTCCTCAGAAATTCTTTTTTTATATATAAAAAAAAGTGTTTCTGATGTGAAGCAATGCCATCTTGCTCCAGGGGCCCTATGGAGGGAAAGGTGATTTCAGATGAGGGCTTAATGTTGTGAACAGGCCATTCAGATGTAGCAAATAGGTCCTTAACAAGAGGGGAAGGGGGGGCAGCAGAGTGGTGGAGCATCTGCTTTGCAAATTGAAGGTCCTAGGTTCAATCTTTGGCATATCCAGGTAGGGCTAGGAATGTCTCCTGCCTGAAGCCATAGAGAGCCACTGCCAGCCAGTGTAGACAGTTCATGGAACAATGGTCTTGTAGCTTCCTATATTCCCACAGGAATGGTCAGTGTGGTGTGGCAATGCCCTGCCATCCTCCTCAATGAGTGTTGCTGCTGCCTACAGGGATGGAGCAGAGCTGAGCAATAGTGAGGCTGTGGTTATGTGAGCGCACCAGGTTGGCCGTGCCAGGTTGGCTGTGCCAGTTTCTCTTGTGCAGCCACAGCTGCAGCCTTGCCTAACCCTCTTGGTATATAAGCATGGCGCCGCCGCCACCCACACCAGCCACTTCTCCTGTTATTTTAACTCCAGTCTCATCCACGTCATACATTCAAAGGACATTTAAAGCACCCTGGTTTTCTGCAAAGACTCCTGGGAATTGTAGTTTAAGGGTGCTGGCAAGTATAATGGTGTGAGAGATAAATCACAGTTTCCAGGGCTGTTTGGGGAAAGCCATGTGCTGGATGTGACCTCACTAGGTTTTTTTCTTGGACAGGGTAAATCCGGATTAAATGGGGAAAGATACAGGCGGTGCCAACGACTATATATCGACACTGTCAGGAAACTTGTTTGTACAGCAGCTCATAAACACCTTAAATCCATATTCTGTCCTGAAACTGAGTTTCTCGGCGCGGTGACTTGAAAATAAGAGTCGGGTTCATTTCAGTAGGACTGACTTCCAAATCGTGGTGCTTCAGGTATGGGCTCTTTTATGTCAAAGTAAATTCCAAATAAGTTAGACTTTTATTTGGAGGTTGCGGGAGATGGCATGTCAGCCTTTGCTGCGGGTCCGGGTCCTGCGGGATTTGGGGAAGGCATTCACAGCCCCTGGAGATCTCCGCGCCCCCTCCCCCTTCCATCCCGCCGGGAAATCTCTCTTTTGGCCAAACAAGACCCTGGGCGAGCTTTCCCCTCCCCCAGCGCAGGCGGCGGGGAAGCACTAAGAGCCTCCGGTCTCCTCCCACCCTCTCCCTCGGAGGGGCCGACGCACAAAGGGCCGCTTGAAGGCAGGATCCAGAGCCGATTAGCTCTGGGGGCAGCCACGTCAAGGCCCCATTGGCGCGTCGCGCCTCCGGGGAAGGCCGCGCTCGAGGAGGGGAGACCCCGGCCTCTGCTCGCGGTCGAGTGGCTCTGCATGTGCGCGACGCCCCCGAGGCTGCAGTTCGGCCTCGGCCTCTTCTGATCTGCAGCCTCCTTCCTTCCCTTCCTCCGGCAGATCGTGGCGCAGGGAAAGGAAACACGCTGCTCCCTCTGTGCAAAATGCGGACCATGTGTGAGCGAACCGTTGGCTGGGAGGCCAAGGGTGGGGTGGGGGTGGGGAGGAAGACAGCTCCGACCCACACAGCCCAGTGAAGCCGAGGTCCCTGGGAAACTGGAGGGACTTTTACTGGTGCCCCGTCGTATGTAGAGTAGGGAACCACACTTAGATTCCCGTTGGAATCAGACGCATTTCCTCGCCTCGTTTGTGTCTCTGGGCGCAGCATCCAGCCGGTTCGGCTTCGGTCCAAGGACATCAAGCGAGGCGGGTAGGGCAGTGTGTGTGTGTGTGTGTGTGTGTGTGTGTGTGTGTGTGTGTGTGTGTGTCCTAAATTAGGAGGCCACGGCTTTTCTTAGCCCTATTGAAACCACCGTGAAGCTTCCACACTCAGGACAAACCCACAGTTAGAAACCCTCTGCAAAAGAGCCCACATTGGCAAAGATTTCCTCCGTAAGAACATTAAATCGGCATTTAGTGCCCTCTTGGAAAAAATGAATAAATGGGAAAACCCTGGGCCTCAAGGGTAAGGTTGCAGTGCTAGTCAAGATCAGACTACACGTCTCATTTGACAGCCCCAGATTAAGGTTCCTCGCCAAAAGGACTCTGAAGGTTTTTGGTTGTTGTTTTTTGCAGGGGGTCTATTAGACCGTTAATCAATTTATGTAGTATTGTGCATACTATGATTTGCGATCCACAAATCACTTAGGTCGAAATAACAGACATGTTCTGATTTGCCTTTCACACTTAAACGTATATTTGGAGAAGCTCCATGATGTTTCTCACAGAACGAACTCTCAAATACTGTGTTTAGGATTGGGATATGTTCAGACTCTATCCTGAGCACTCTGACTTGGAAGCAAGTCCCACAGAAAGAGATCAAAGTCAAGGATATGCTATGTAAAAGCCCAATTCTTACTACGATCTTTAGGCCCCTTGCTGCTTGGACGTTCTTCTCCATTGAACTCAATAGGATTTACAAGTGTTGACGATCGGAGCACTCTAAAAAATGGCAGACAATACTGATTAAATCCAAGGTTTTGCATTTAGCTACACCATGGATCAGGCAGGAGGTGACCATTTTACAGCCCAGTGCTCGGATTTTACTCGCTTGCGGGGTTCCTTTCTCCTCTTTTATCACGGGCTAATTCTTGTTTTGTTTTTGGAACCGAGAGGAAATGCCTCTTAGACAGACGGCCTCCTCCGGCTCCCTTCCTTCTTGGGTTAGATGGAAAAGGTGGGGGAGGTCTGCAGCTGACAAATATTATCCCTCCTTGCCATCGATCGGAGAGTGTACAGATGTGAGATCTTGAGGCCGGCTGCAAAGCGGCTGCTCCGCCGTTGTCTCCTCGCTCTCTCGCTCTCCCCCTCAGAGGCTTCGGCTTGTCCTCCTCCCCTCCCTCCCTCCCTCCTTCCCTCCCTCCTCGCCCTCCCTCCCTCCCGCCTTCCCTCCATCCATCCCCGCTTTGTTCTCCTCCCCTTTCCCTCTCTTTAAATAGATTTCAAGGCGCTGCCCGCCCGAGAGCAGCTGTTGAGCTCTCCAGAGGGAAAGCGAGCGCTCGCTTCCCTGTCAATAGCCTCCCCGCTTCTCCGATTTCCAAACAGAAAACAATCCTCGGCGAGCTGAACCTGCGGGGAGGAGTTAACCCCAGAAAGCTGGGGAGGCCGCCTGCCCGACCAGCCATCCCTCTCTGGAGCCAGCAGAGATCTCTAAGAGATCTCTTCCCCCTCCCCAGCTCCTCAAGCCCCTTCCTTTGCATCAGCCCGCAACTCCAGCCTCGCCGCCTAGCCTGACTTCTCTCCAAAGCAGCCGAAGAAAGGCAGCGGGTGAATGGGCTGGTGGTACTCAGCAGCCCAAGGGTTAATCTGCCCGGGTGGGCTCCGGCTGCTTCTGACAGCCTCCCTCCCTCCCTGCGTCTCCAGCGGCCACTAACCTTGCTCAATGGCTCAGGGAACGATCCACCAGGCACGACTCTTGCCACCGCCATTCATTTCAGGGGGCTTTGCAGGGCGAACTCCCATGGAAATGAATGGCGCTTGCGCAGTAGGGTCGATCTCTCTCTCTCTCTCTCTCTCACACACACACACACACACACACACACACACAGTTGAAGTCCAGGGAACGTGTACTTGCAAGTTCAGCGCCGCTGGTTTTGATAGGACTGTATTCCAATAGCACCAGGTCGGGACCAGAAACAGTGCCCCCGATTGCGCCTTTCTGAGTTCCGCGCGAAGTTGGAGAAACGAGTCCCGCTGGTGGCCGAAATGCTCACATTTAGCGCATACCATGCGCCTTAGGGTTCAGAGCGATTCTCATGCCTCAGGGATAAGGAACCCGCCACCCTTCGGGGGCTGCTGAGCTACAGCTCCCAGGACCCCTGACCATTGTTTGGGACTGATGTGAGCCGGAGTCCCATCAAGGTCTGGAGGGCCGCAGGTCCCCCACCATTCACATGACCTTACAACAACCCTGCAAGACAGGCCACTGTTGTGATCACCCCCAAACTGCACAGAAAGTACTGAGGACGGATGGGGAGGGGGTTGCCTAAGGCCACCGGCCGCTGGCACAAGAACCCGTCTTTCTCTGCCTCCACTTAACTAAGCGACTTTCGTAGGCTGCCTGAGCTGGGTGTTTGAGGTCCGGTCGAAGCACAAGGCGCTGCCGCCTGCTAGGAAACTGGGCGTCCTCGTGAGGAGCATGGAGGGGGGGGGGACCTTGCCCGTAAAAGCTCAGGTCACAGTAAACATTCCCTCCCTTTGTTTGTTTGCTTATGTGCCAGAGGATTTCTATTTTTTGCTCTTTTGCTACGCCCTTGTAATTAGAAATGTGTCATTTAAACGCGCTAAGCCCTTGAGCGCCAAGCTTCAATCATCCACAACCTTTTTTCGTGCGGGGGGGGGGGAGTATTCCAAGCCGGTCCCATTGTTCAGTGGGGCTGCCCGTGAGGTGGTTGCGGTTTGTGGGCTGACGCTCGACGAGCACGTTGCCCCATTTCAGCGATGCCAGCAGGCCTGACAGACAGGCTTCCTTCCAGACACGGGACCCGGACGAACCGGTTTGGGGAAGGGCGGCCTTGGGAAAGCGGCACGGGCTTCCCTTTCCAGTGGCTAGGGCCCTGTTCCGTGGGTGAGGCACTCAACTGCGCCTCTTCCCGGGCCGCGGCTGGCGGAAGCCAAGGTTAGCCAAGGCGTTCGTGCTTCGGCATTACGAAACCCAGCGCTGCAGGGGGCGAGTCAGACAGCCGGGCAGCGTGCGGGCTTCAGGCCAGGGCCAAGATCGTGTGATGTGCGTGTGGAGCCCTTTCTCCTCCCCGCTCCCCCACGAAGACTCCCCGATTTGAGCTGAGTCAACATTCCGCGTGTTCCCTTTCGGAGCTGCGGAGCACGCGGCGGGCAGCGGACGGATTAAGCGCGATGAAAGCCTCTCTCTTCGCCCCACGGCGCTTTTAAAGCCTTTCCCCCCCCGCCTTGTGGGGCGCATCGCGACGCGAGCCTCCGGCGGCGCCTTCGCGGGAGCTGCCAGGGGCGAAAACGTGGGGGGCTGCTGGTGGGCGGAAGGCAAGTGTCACCCGTCGAGATGTTCTGACAGATGCTCAGTGCTATGCCCTCCGCGCGCTGGCTGGCTGGCTGGCTGGGGAGGGAAGGAAGGCAGGCAGGAAGGAGAAAGCTAAGGGCAGATTAGCGAGCGAGCCGCTCCTTCCCTCTCTCCCTCCCTCCCTCCTTGGGTGTGCACGGGCAGGCGCCGCTAGTAGAAGCCGTCCATCAGCAACCAGTCCAACCTGCCAGTGATAATGTGCGATCAACACCAAATCACCCCCGCCAGGCACGATCCATCATCCCCTGCAATGCGAGGGGGGCTCGAAGCGGAGGCGTCTGCACAGATTGGGGGGAGGGGTGGCGCGGGGGGGGGAGGAGGTAAGGAAGGAGGAGCGGAAGGCTGCAGCAGCAACGACGAGCACCGGCAGGGTGGTTGCAGCCGGGCTCATCGGCTGCCTGCCTTGGCTGAGATACCGAGCTGCGATGTGCTCCTGGGGCCGCAGCCAACGCTCCGGCCGTCCCGCCTTCTGCTGCGGTCTCCCCAGGGAGAGTCCCCAACCTCCCCCGCCCCGCCTCGTTAGGAATAAAGAGGACATTGACTAAGAAGCCAGGATGCGCCCGCGCTGGCTCAAGAAAGACACCCTCCCCCAGCCGCCAGATAGGTTAATTCGGAAGTCAGTCCCGCTGTGTAGAAAGGGGATTGCTCCCAGGTAAGCGCGCACACGGCGGCAGCATCTTTATCCCTGCAAGGATTGGGGCTGCCCCGGTGCTAAAGCCCGGAGTGACACGGCGGCACTTTCTGGTTAAAAAATAAAAAGGTAGCGAGGCTGGCGCTGCGCTAAAGGGGCGAAGCGGCTCCTCCACAGTTTCCCCGCCGCTACTTGTGAAATCCACAAGCCCTAAAAGCCTCCTCGAGCTCCCTGCTCCGAGGTGACTGCTCCCTCCACCCGCTAACAAGCGCCTCAAGTGCTTTTGCGCGATGCGCTCTACAAACGCCGGCTAATCCCCCTGCGAAGCTAGGACGGATGGATCGAGGCTGCCACCTTCGGCGCGCTCTGAAACCTCGGGAGTGTCGCGGCTGTTGTCTGCTAGAGCAGCGCCGCGAGGCTGGAGGAGGTGGGGGTGCGGAGAAAAGGAGGAGGTGGGGGTGGGGAAGTAAGGAAGCGGCTGGGAACCCGGCCAAGCGCCACCCGCTGCGCGTCTCCGGGCCCGGCTTCGCCCGGGCTGCTCTCCGCAGCCGGCGTTTCCTTCTCCGCGGAGATCGGGGTCCGCTTAGGGGAGGCGAGGGCAGGCTCGGCTGCTCCACCTTGGCGCTTGTGTGCCTCGGGGGTGGGAGGAGGCGGGCTGCCGGAGCGGGAGCGAAACCACAGCGCACCTGGACTTGGCTCGGCTCTGGAGGAGGAGGAGGCACATCGCGAAGCCGTCGCCGCCGCCACCGCCTCCACCACTGCCGGCTCCTCCTCCTCCTCCTCGGAGGCGCCGTAGTACCTCTGGCTGCGGTGGCAGGAGGAGCGCAGAGCTCGCTCGCCTTGTCTCTCGCTCCGGATCGGGCGCTCCTTGGCGCTGTCACCCTCTTGACCCAGATAAGAGCGAGGCAAAGCCACACGGCTCTCTCGCTTCGGCTCCCCTGCTGTTGTTACACCTCCTCACACCCCTTCCTTCCTTCCTTCTTTCCCTTCCACCAGTCTCAGCCGCCAGCCCGCCTCTAGGGCGAGCTCCTCCGGCTTCCTTCCTCTGCAAGAGCTCGGCCTTCTCCCCTCCCTGCCTGCTCTGGGGGCCGCGGGCTGGCTCTTCCGACTCCCCCGGGCGGGGGGCTCCCTGAGCAGGCGAGACAGAGGGATCAGGGCCGGAGAGGCGAAGGATCGCCGGGTGCACGCATCTGAGTTTGGGCCCTTCCTGGAATCCGCGACAAGAGACTTAGAGGGTGACAACTCTACACACCCTCAGAGGCACTCTTTATCATCGGTTGTTGTTGTTTTTTATTTGACCTATTACGAGTCTTGTTTCACGCAGCCACGTCTCCCATTCCCCTCTTGAGGTGGGGAAAAAGAGGGTGAAGAAGAAAGGAAGGCAGGACTGGTGAGATCTTGGCTGCATTAAATCTCCACTCCCACCCCGCATCCACACAGTCACTGCCCTATCTTGCCCTTCCGACAGAACTGTCTGCGAAAATGCGCTCAGGCTTTGTCTCAGTGCCCTTTCTCATTTGCTCCTTATCTTGCACGTTTTCCGATTCAATATTCTTGATTTAGAGACTGTTCCAGTCCGGGACATTGAAAACAGATCCTTCTATTTTATTCTCAATCCAGTTAATGCCTCCCGTACTTAAGAAACAGCCTGTCGTTTCTCTCCCCGCTCCTGCGACTCCTTCCCTCCCCATTTTATTTACTTTTGATAAGGGAGGAGGGAGTGAACTGCAGACTAACAATTGGTCCCCGTCCCCCACTCATTCTTCCGTCTCCCAGGGAGTCCTAAGTTACCTTCGGATCCTGTTGTTGCCGGCTAAAGCCGCACGACCCAAGATAACCCCACTCCAGGACCGTTTGCAGAGGATGTCTAGGGTAATCGCTGTACATATTTTATGATGCGAGATAAAAGGGGCCTCGACAGGGATAATACTTCTTACTAGTGAGCGCAGGGAAAGGTGGCGACGGAGCAAAGGAGGCGACGCCCACTTTGCCTCTTGCTAAAGAGCAGATTAGTGTGGTGGGTAGCCCCTCGTATATTTCAATCTGACTGGGGCTGGGGTGGGTGGAGAGAGAGAGAGAGAGAGAGAGAGAGAGAGAGAGAGAGAGAGAGGTGGAAGGAACTAAATGCATAAAATCGCAGCATAACTCACGCTGTCCCTCTCCCCGGAAGCGCGCTCTTCGCACTGCTCTTCACGCGATGCGTCACGTAACTGAAAGCCTTAAATCCCAGCTTGTCCGAGTAATTGGGCTGTCGATGGGGCAGGCTGCTAATCCCACGTGCATCGCGTTCAGAGCCAGGATCTTCTCCCCAATGATGACTACGGAATGTCCACTGGGTGGGGTGTGGTGGGGGGCAAAAACTAAGAACGTTTAAGTCCTCTATGGATTGGAGCACACCTGGGAAACAAAAATTGTATTCATTTTTAAGAGACTAGGGTCTGGTTCAAATAAACCAGTTTGTACATCACTCCACGGTTAATCTAGCCTACATGCTGAAAGGTATTGCGATTTGGTTTTTTGTTCAATTTACCATATTTATATAAGCCACCCTGTAGCTTTTTCCTCTGAGTGGCTCACATGATACGAAAGTGGTCTCTAGTATTTGAATGACTATGGTTCATTCCACAGAGGCAAATCCTCATTTTGCCTTACTGTCATCAAGCAATGAACATGCTTGTGTGAACTTATTCTTACTTTCATGTAACATGATTAGAATCAGAGAGCCAATATTCCTAATTAACAGCACGATTTCTTTCCCCAAACCTATTTGGATAATGGCTGTTGTATAATTTAAGTGAAAATTAGACTTAATTTTGAATCAGGGCTCAACCTGGGAATGCTTTCAAGCACCAAGGTTCACAGTAACTTACATACACACAAGTTCCCACCAGCCAGCCTCTGCAGACTTCACCTCTAAACTTGTGCAGAATGCATTTAACCAAAACCACTCCAGGATCAAAGGTCGTGTGTGTGTGTGTGTGTGTGTGTGTGTGTGTGTGTGATATCCTTGGCATTCTTCATTTTATGACAGAGATTTGAGAGAAAGTGCACACATCAGCATCTTAGCATGGTTGATGATGTTCCTGGCTTAAGGAGGACCAAAGTTATATTAGAAAACATGCTGAAGATGGAAGTTCACAAGGTGCTCACAAGCTTCTTCAAGAAATCACTCAGAGGCGTTAGTGCAAGTATTGGCTCTGCCCTTGGCACACACAGAGATCAGGGAATTTGCATGATTAATGATCAAATTCTGGAATGTAACAGACAGTGACATCCTTCCATTGGGTTGAGAACCAAAGTACTGAGTTTAACCTGGCATCGTTCTGGCAGCTGCAGTCCTGCTCACAAGCAATGTGTTCCATGGTTCCTACAACTTTGCTTTAACTTAGTTGTGGCTCGGGCTCAGACATGTTGGCAAAGACTACCATGTATTTTGTTCCTACGGTATATCCACAAGCAAACTATAAATTAGAAATAAAAGTAACAGTTGGCAGAAATAAATATAGTCAAAACCAGATGGATCTTTCTATTGCACCTACTATTTCCAGATGCCTAAACTGGTTAGGAAGCGGCACTTCCTGTTTAGAAATGACCAAAGGCACAATGTCTGGCCTGTCTCTACCACTCTCTCTCCCCTTATCTGTTTTGTCTCATGCACTGGGCTTGGTTCCCCTCTGTTTGCTTTGTGATGCTGTCCAATTTTGCTTTTTTCCCTCCATGGATCACGTCTCTAAGGCAGCATGAGGGCTCACATACAGTATGCTTCCCATCAGCAACACACAATACAACCATACAAAAGACACTGCTGAAACGGGATCACATGAGCAAGGAAGTGGCCTAGTGTTTGGAGCCAACACAGAACTGAATCACTTCTTATCTTTGGATCTCTGCTACTACAGTGTCTTGGTCAAGAAAAAACCTTGCCAGCAAACGGTAAACTCTGTGTTCCTGCTAATGGCAATACATGTACCACAGAGTAAAGGTAAAGGTATCCCTGCCCGTACGGGCCAGTCTTGACAGACTCTAGGGTTGTGCGCTCATCTCACTCTATAGGCCGAAAGCCAGCGCTGTCCGCAGACACAACACAGAACCTGCAGGCTGCAACCTGACATGTTGTTCAGGGCGTGGGAAGCAAGGCTAAAATCGGCTGCCCCCTCAGCCCTCATGCTGCCTGCCCAAAGCCAGATGAGTGAGGCACCAGGCTTTAGGAAGGAGTGTGAAGCTCTGACAGGGTCCTAGAGCCCTCACACCTTCTTACCAAAGCTGGGAACTAGGCTTTGTGAAGGAGGCAGGAGGACTCTGAGTATAGGACACTGTCAGGGCTCTCATACGTCCTTCTTAAAGCCCAGCACCTCACTTATCTGGCTTTGGGAAGGCAGCAAAAGGGCTGGGGGGGCATCAAATGTTACCAAGGGCCACCGAAAAAGCCATTGACCACCCTGCCCTAGATTATAATTTCATGTCCTTTTTACCCCTAACTCATAACATGCTTATTAAACTACCCCATGTTTTGTGTTGCAACTGACTTTGTGCCTTTGCTTTTCTGATTTTACTTGAATACAGGGGCTTGGCATGTGGGGTGCTGTTGGGGCAGACACATTTTTCTAGGGGGCATTGGCAGAGTGGTATGAGGAGGACGCAACAGCCATGTGCCCTTTGATCCCAGCCTCGCAAAGCGGATCGGGGCTGACGTCACGTCAGCAGCAGGGGCTGGACTGATGTGCACTTGCATGCCTGCCCCAGGCACCATGAAGACATGCTCTGCTGCTGCTGCTTTGGCATCCATTGCTGCCTGAACCCATCTATTCCTCTTTTAGAACCTGTCTTTCCTTTCATTCACTGTGCAGTTTACTTTGGATCATTTGAAGTTTCTGGGCACATCAATTGTCTGTGATTCTTCAAATCCCTCCCCTCCCCAGTATAGTTTGCTATTGTGCTCTCCGTGTCATTTCTTTCCCACTTAGCTGTTTCATGTCATGTCCAAGTTTTTTTTTTAATAGTTGTCATCTGGCAGAGAGTAAATTGAGATGGTTCCATGTGGGAATGATTTTATTGGGAAGTACTTATTTCGTCTTTAGATATTTCCAGAAAGGCAAATTTCTATCCATGTCAGTTTATGCAGAAAATAATTAGCATCCACAAAAACTCGAGATGCAGTTCATAGGTTCTCATACACTTTGCAAGACACAGTGAAGCTCTTGATAAGATATTGATTTCTGAGTCCACTATTTTCAAAATTTGTCTTCCATTTTCAGCTAGTGACATCTTTGAGCTTCTAATAGTTTTGGCTATGGCTCAAAAAGGTTCCATAGTTATAAGACAATTGGAGGGTCTGAAATGATTCAGCACTGTACTAGGCTATCTTAGATATGCTTTGAACTATCAGCTATTACTAGGGTGAAAAATAAGCCCTGAATGTCAAGTGGAATCTTGGGCAGATTAGCAATGTATAGAAAAGCAAGACCCTCACCCACATATTGATATGCATTTATTTGTAATGTTGGCCCTTAAGATATAATTGCAGCACAAAACAACTAGGACAATAAGCAGTGGTATAGTGGACAATAAGCGGTGGTATATATAGGAGAAGGGGACGACAGAGGATGAGATGGCTGGATAGTGTTTGCGAAGCTACAAACATGAGCCTCACCAAACTGCGGGAGGCAGTGGAAGACAGGAGCGCCTGGCGTGCTCTGGTCCACGGGGTCACGAAGAGTTGGGCACGACTAAACGTCTAAACAACAACAACAACAACATAGTGGAGCAGGGATGGGCAGGAAGGAAATGGAACCACTTATTTCACAGCAAGGACAATGCTATCATCTCCCAAGCACTATTTGCCAAATCTTCTGCTTGCCAAATGAATAAGCTTTATTTCAGAAAGTAACCCATCAGAGGAAATGTTATATTAACATGCATTGCTAAGGGTTGACTGCCACTTTTATGTTGGGGGGACGGACCAGAGTCCCTTTATAGAGTGGCTGGGGAAACGTACGTGTGTGTGTGTGTGTATTACTATTGTGATCAACCAAAATGTTTCACTATTTTGCTATCAATAAAGCTTCTTCAGACTGGATGTCAAGCAATGCAGGAGGCAGAGTAAGAAAAAAAATGGTTTGGTGTTGAACTAGTAATGTCTGTATTGGTCAAAACTTAATATTTGTTGCATGGAACATGGTGGCTGCAGAGCAAGGTTATGAGGGTTGTAATGGAAAGTACCCACACTTCAAATTTTACCTCTGCACCCCTGGCTATAAGTGACCAGGGAACATTACAAATGACATAACTGTAACAGCCATTGATGTCCCCTGGGGTTCCCATTCATCCCCACATACTTACAAAACATACTGGGCAGAATCCAGACAAAGTTAGGCATTTAAAGTTCAAATTATTTCAGTGGAAAAGTGTGCACAGCTCTCTCCCATTGAAATCAATGAGACTTAAATGGGCTTAACATTGGCTCGGGCTGTATTGTCCTGAGCTCTATAGCAGCTTGAATAATAAAGTCTTTCTTATCTGATAAACTCTCCTGATTGTCCAGTTAAGCAAGATAGCCTGCATATGAAAAGCCATTGTTTAAACCCACACCCTGAATGGGCCCAGATGGCTAGTTGGCCTTGGCAGAAAAGGAGCTGGAATGAACTAGCTTAGGAGGGGGTCCAACAAGGGGATTTCTCAGGAGGAATTTGCAAGAGAAAAAGGAAATACTCACTTTGAGAACTCCAGAGCAGAGGGCTTGTGAAGGAGAGAGAAAGAGAAATGTGGAAGTTCTACAGAAACCTCCTTTATTTTGTTTTTCCTGTAACAGGCATTGTTTCATGAAAACAGCACTCTAGCTCGCACATTCAGCCCCCATATTTGCCAGATGCTCAAAAGTAACTACTATATTTTTAGTCTATCAAGCACTGTCTAGAACTGCATTTATGAATCTTCTTAATTTAATGGCATGCAGGTTTGATACAGGTGGTTTCAAGGAGCTCCCCAACCCTTCCCAATCCAGGGGACAACCAGACCCAGACCTGCTTAGCTTCAGCATGGTGGTGACCTTAAGGGCCTTCAAACCACAGCTTAGAACTGCTGCTCCAGCTCCTCACCACCACCTTTTCCTATCCAGTTCTTATTAGTGCTGCCCTCAATTTATGCAATTTACTCTTTCTAGCTAAACAAAACACTTCTGAAGCCATTAGCCGGGACTTGTGAAGCAGCTGACTTTGGAGACGTGTGACACTATAGAGTCGATGGTCTTTTTCAAATTGTTTTTAAATGCACCTTTAAGAGAGGTAAACACTCTCCTGCATCCCAGAGAACAGAGGAGTGTGATAGAAATCCTTTAAAGTTCTGTGAGTGTTTACTTAGAAGCAACTGTAAGGTAAAGGTAAAGGGGCCCCTGACCGTTAGGTCCAGTCGTGGCCGACTCTGGGGTTGCGGCGCTCATCTCGCTTTATCGGCCGAGGGAGCCGGTGTACAGCTTCCGGGTCATGTGGCCAGCATGACTAAGCCGCTTCTGGCGAACCAGAGCAGCGCACAGAAACGCCGTTTACCTTCCCACCAGAGCCGTACCTATTTATCTACTTGCCCTTTGACGTGCTTTCAAACTGCTAGGTCGGCAGGAGCAGGGACTGAGCAACGGGAGCTCACCCCGTTGAGGGGATTCAAACTGCCAACCTTCTGATCGGCAAGTCCTAGGCTCTGTGGTTTAACCCACAGCGCCACCCAACTGTACTATAGGCTAATTTCTACACCCAACCAGTCCTTTCTAACCTCCATCCAGACAAGCAAAAGACATTACAGTTCAAGGTCACATTCTAGCTATGCCAAAAGGCAGGGTGCAAAGTGAGGGATGTGGCCTAAGGAGAGTTATGAGCAGGGGTGCCAACTTGAATAAAATATTGGGGGCCCAGGTAAGCCCTGCCCCACATAATCAATCACAAGGTGTGGTGCACCCACACCATTTTAATGGCAATGCCAATTAACGGGGGGGGAGGCAGCCCCCTCAAATATTTTATTGAGGGAGGGGAGGGCTGAAAAGACCTCACCCCCTAGGAGTTGGCTCCTATAGTGAACAGAGAGTGAACAGAGAGGCCTTGGGGGCTGCATTTGGCTCCTGGGCCTGAGGCTCCCCACCCTGGATTATTTAGTTATTGCATTTATATCCCACCTTTTCCTCCAAGAAGCTCCTGGTAGCTTACGTGACTCTTCCCCACCTCACTCTTTTAATCCCCATGTGAACTCTAGACTCATCAAATATTCATATAATTTTAGAATTGGAAGGGACCCCGTAAGTCATCTAGTCCAACCCCCTGCAATGCCAGAATATGCAGCTGTCCCATATGGTAGGTCAGGCTGAGAGGCAGTGACCAGTCCAATATCACCCAGTGAGCTTCATGGTGAAGTGGGGATCTGAACTCAGTTCTCTCAGGTCCTAGTCTGACATGTTAACCAGTGCACTGGCAATTGAGGTATCATAAGGTTGCATAATAACCACATAAGTAGTTAGGCACATATTATGTCATTTTTGCATCAAGCACCGTCAGATTGAGCTAGATATGCATTTTTAGTTACTGCTACCTGTACAAAAATGAAGTGCAAAGCATGCAAAATGAAGAATTTTTAAAATTACTTGGATTTCAGTGGAAGTTAAGCATGTGCTTTGCTCTCCTGTTGAAATACAACATTTGGAGTTTATTGCACACATGCCATCAATCTTTTTTGAAATGCTAGAATGTAAAAATTTATTCCACTCCTCTTAAGATCTAGTTCTAATTTCCAGTTAGAGGAAGGAAACCTTTTTTTTGGCTTCAAACCTTGAACAAGTTAGAGGAGCCTGTTTGAAGGGGAGGAGGGAGGTTGCTGCAAGCAAAATACAACATAAACAACTCAGACAGGAAACAGTAATTTATGCTAAAATAAATAGACTTCCCCCCACCCCTAATCAGAATATTCTTGGGGAAAGCTAAGGAATACTGCAATTTCTCTAATTTATGGTATTGGATGGACCTTTTTAGCACATTTCCAAGGTGGTTTTGCAACAGTTTCTATTTGAGCTGGTCCTTATAAGAATTCTGACTTTAAGAACTAAGCTTGCTCCCCTGCACACACTTCATGCTTTCCTCCCCTAGCATGTTAGTATATTTTAGATTGTGCAGGGACCGTCTTACGTCTGCTTTGGGTAAACTACTCTGGGAGGTTTTTTGGGTAAAAAGAGCTTTAAACAAACAATTAAATAAAAGTCCACTTTGTTGCGGAGGGATTATTAGGAAGAGTGGAGCTAGCACTGGCTATAGTCTGTGTTGCTACTTTTCCATATATGTGATGTGTCTTTGTGAGAAAA
This sequence comes from Podarcis vaucheri, assembly GCF_965113315.1. Classification (NCBI taxonomy): domain Eukaryota; kingdom Metazoa; phylum Chordata; class Lepidosauria; order Squamata; family Lacertidae; genus Podarcis; species Podarcis vaucheri. Next base: position 61,054,307 of record NC_138762.1, on the reverse strand, counting down.
GTGACTGCCTTTCTCTCAATGGAGTAAATATCTAGAACAGTGTTTTTCAACCACTGTTCCGCGGCACACTAGTGTGCCGCGAGATGTTGCCTGGTGTGCCGTGGGAAAAATTCTAAAGATTTTTTTTTTAAAAAAAAAATTCACCCACTAGGTGGGTGCCGGACTGTGTCCGCCCTATTTTCCATCCATCCTGGGTGGGGATCAGATCGGATGGGATCGGATGAGAGCGGACAGGCGGTCCGCTCTCATCCGATTCCCCATAGAGAGCAGTGGGGCTCTGACATCTCCCTCTCCGCACACAGTGGTGGTGTGCCTCGTGATTTTTTTCATGAAACAAGTGTGCCTTTGCCCAAAAAAGGTTGAAAAACACTGATCTAGAAGATCCAGCCAATAAAATTGAAAGGCTATGTCATCCTATGGTACTGATAGTTTAGCCATCTTTAAGGGCTTGATGGTGTTTGGAGAAACAGAGAGAGACTTCTGAACACTTGGAGCTATTGATTATATGTTATACAGTAGAAGTCTTTTGACTTGGAGGGAGATCTGCAAGCATAAGGGTGTTTTGGATGATAGCATCAGATGACTAAATACCATCCCCCTCCTCCTTTTTCTAACCAGCTGTGGGCAGGTGGCTAGATCAGTCTTGTCCACACTTGCCCAGAGAGAAAAAGAGAGATGTTTCAAATGTTATTACATGTGGAGGCTTCAAAAGCCTGTGGCCTAGTTTCCAGTTCCTCTTTAATAGGGTGCTATGTTTCAAAGGCACCGGAGCAGGCTAGCTCATAAAGTCTTCTGTGACTGAAGAGGTCCTGCCTCGCAAAGGGAAGTTTGGCCAATTCTTTTGCTTGGTTGGCAAAACCTCACTGGAATCTCACGCATGGTCTGGTTCAGTGTCTCCTTGCCCTCCTGACACCACTCTGATGATCTGGTAAGAGGCCTGGTAAGTGGGGGTGGGGCATATGGATGTCAGCACCCTGCAACTGTCCATTTCCCCCCACTATTATACATGCCACTATCATAAAAACACCCACCAAAAAAGCTAAATATATTTGGAGCCAAACTCTTCTTCAAGAGGGTGTTCCCCTCCCCCTTTATGCACCACTAAGCACATTGTACTTCCACTAAATGGAAATCATTCTTGTTTTCATGTGTGCACAGATGGAAGCCGGCATGATATGTGGAGTGTGTGAATCACATGTGTGTATTTTGCCATTTTACATGTACTGTACTGGACCCACAAGACTGGATGTGGGGTGGTGTTGCCAATAGTGAATAAAAGTCAAGAGGATGAGCTTCTTCTCACGTGAGCTTTCTTCTTGTGTCACACTTGTTAATTTTCAAAGAAGGAAGTTGCAAATCTTTCCTGGTGAGATGTAGACTCATCTATCTGGTTTCTCAGTTGTACCACCACCACCACCACCACCACCGAGGCACCCAGAAAGATGCAGTGTTTCGATAGGGATCACACAAGGGGGGTGCGGAGGGCGAACCTGCAATGTCCTCGACCCCATTCACCCTGACAGCTGAGAAGGAAGCACCATTCTCTCCCGTTTCCTCCGTTGCTCCCACCCGCACCCCCTTTGTTGAAAAATGCTTAGCTGCTTCCAGTACGTTGGCTGGGTACAAGTACGGCGCTTCTCGGTTTTAACCTTGGCGTGCTTGCGTGCGCGTGTGTTCAATCGCTGTCTGATGCAGCGCTTTCCTTTTCCTTCTCCTCCCCGGCGTTCCGTTCTCCTTTATGAATGCTTCGGGAGGAGTCGGAGAGGTTGGCCTGAGAGGAGCCAACCTCCAGGGTGGGCTTTTTTAAAAAAAGGAAAAAAAACTGTCCGCCCCCCCTCCTGATAAATAGCACTCCCTCTTCTCTCTAGCTGCCCGTTCCGCCTCCCACTTCACGATTCCGATCTCCTCCTCGCCTTCTGTAAAAGCAGCTTCAGCTTCCGAGAATGAAGAGTGGCGCTGCTTATTTTTGGTCCCCCCCCCCGACCCTACAGCTTGTTGTGAACCCAGGGGAGGGGAGGAGGGTGAGAGGGGGGGAAGGAGGGAGAGAGGAGACTGACTGACTGTAGCCCTTCTGCGCCGATAATAGGCTTATACGGAAATCACCCCCACCCCCGCCTATTTACATTTAAAACGCGCAGAGAGAGAGAGAGGGGTGGGTGGATGGGAGAAAGCGCCAGCACACGTCCTCTGCGAGGATAAAAGGGAATTAAAAACAAAACAAAACAAAAAAACGCTGGCGCACACAGAGCCTGTGACTTCAAATGACCTTCAAAAAGAAACGCAATTACCTGTGGTAATTAGCAGTGTGCAGTTCTTTCATTAAAAAAAAAAGCAACCCCCCCCCACAAAGGAGGGTGGGGGGATGAGGAGGGGAAAGACAGGTGCCTGCTCCTCCGCGCAGTCCCACCTGGCAGAGAGAGGCGAATGGCAGACGCAGCCTAGCCTGGGCCTCAAGGCCAGGGAGGGAGGGAGATCTATTCTGCCCCCCCCCCCCCCCGCCTTCGCTCTCTTCCTGACCTACCACAGCCAGCCATCGCCGGGACCTACTACTTACCCCTGGGGGGGCCCTGCTCGTTCCCGCGCGCTTCCCTCCCCTCCACCGCTCTCTTTCCCGCCCGCCGGGCCTGAGAAGGAAAGCGAGCACAGTCCCGCTCGGCTTTTGTCCATGGAGCGAGAGAAAGAGCGAGAGCGCGCGGCGGAACTCGCTAGATCTGGCTGCTGCCGAGGAGTAGGCGCCGCCGCCGCCGCAGCAGCGTGTTTACTCCCAACTCCCTCACCAAACACACACACACACGGCTCCGCCGGAGGCCCCTCGCCTTCTTCCCCCACGGCTCTCCCTCCCCCTATCACATCTCTCTTTCTCTCTCTCTCTCACACACACACACACTCTCCTGAGGAGAAGCGCGGGGGGAGCGGAGGGCGGGAGGCGAAGGCTCCTCGCCCGACCCGGAGCTCGGGAGATTTAGGTTAATAGGGCGGCCTTCGATCCGCGGTCCCCTCTCGCCCCTAGCGACAGCCACCGGCGCGCCCGGGTCGCCTCAGAGAAGAAGCGCAGCAGGCCACGCTCCCGCCTCACATAAGCCGCGAGGAAGCCGCCGCCTTCTTCTGGAGGAGCAAGAGAAAGAGCCCAGGCTCCGTTCAGGCCTACAGACCGCGAGAGAGAAAATGTGCTCTGTCATAATAATGGCTCCCTCGGCTCTCTCCCTCTCTCTCCCATTCACTGCAGAGCCGAGGAGGAGGGGAGGGGAAAGGAAGCGCGGCCTGCCTGCCCCTCTTCGCAGGGCGGGAGGGACGCGCGGAACGACCCGAGGGGGCGAAGTGGGCGGGTGGCTGTGGAGGGGCGGCCAGGGGGTCAGCTACTCGGGGCCGGCGTCGGAGAAGATCTTTCACAGGACTCAACAGGAGAGCCTGGCAAGAACGCAGGAGCAGGAGGGGAGCCGGAACAGGCCGCCCCCTCCCGCGCACACTCCTTTCTTTCTCTCTCCTTCCTTCCTTCGCAAGGGCTGGGTGGAGAGAGAGGGAGCCATCTGGGGTTGGGTGGCTTCTCATCTCATTACAGGGCATTAGGAGAGCCAGGCAAATATACAGCTATTAAAATTAATCGCCTCACGCTGTCAGCTGAACATAATGGAAATTATTTATAGGCCGCCGCCTACGTCGCGTTTCTCGTCAGAGAGGCTCGGGGTGGTCGGCCGAGGAGGAGCTAGAGGGAGAGGGCCGCGCGAGGCGGGCGGGTGAAGAAGGGATGGAGCCGCCCAGGGGATCCGCGCCAAGTCTAAGAGCCCAGGGGGCAAAGAGGCGGCGGCGGCGTCCTTCTTCGCGAGGAGACAGGCCCGAGGCGGCCCCGCCGAGAGCGAGGAAGAGGCAGAAGCTTCGTCCGAGCAGCGGAGCGGGCGACTCGCAGTTCAGCGCCTAAACGCCGCAAGGCCGGCAATAAAGGTCGAGGGATCGCGATCTTCGTCTATGAGCCGAAAAGCAAATGTTTTCCTCGGAATGCAAACAGGGATAAGGAAACGTCGGAGAAGGCACCAGTTTTTGCCACCCAGAATCCAGTCCGTCCCAAGGCCGCTTTTAAAACCCCGTCACAGTGCAAATTAAAATATAAAAAGGGGAAACAAGGAACACGGTTAGGATCCAGGTTGTAGGTGGCTGTGACTCGGATCCACAGTGACACTTCCGAGACAGTGTTCCTGATTTAAAGCCCGCTTACTGACAAATGCAAAACATATTTGAATCGGAATGTTAGGGGTCCCACTGAAGTCAGTGGAATTTGCAGGCTTTATACATCTATATATTCTTTTCACACTTTGATTTCCGAGGAAGTGGGTTCAGTTGGTATCAAGGCGTCTCTGCAGTTCATTATGAGACTGGCTTGGGACCTTGTGTTAAAAATGAGTGAGACGTTAAAATGGCGCTACGTTGTTTTGTAGCGATCCAGACACTGGCCACGAGATTCGCTTTTCTGCGTTGTGGCCCTGAATGTTTGCAGATCAGCAGATTATTCGCCCTGACGGCTAGAGATGAAGGCCCGTGTGGTTTCACGTCCTTGTGGAGAATAATCTCTTGCCATGGCTTTGTGGGGTACAAGTAGGATCCAGTCCACCCACCCAGCCAAGGTCAGAGGGGCTCTCAGCTCACTACCACATTTCGAAGTAATGTACAGTACACTCCCGTGGGACGGAGGAAGAAGAAGAGACAGAGAAGGACTAGAAAACCTTTTAAGTCCTGCAAATCCTTGAAAATGACATATCTGCACTTCCCTCAAGCGAAGGGAAGTGCAGCTACTAGGAAGGGCCGAGTGATTTTTCACCGTTTTAAAAATGTGGCAACGATAAGAATAGTAACATCAATTGATAAACGTATCGTGCATGCAATGCACTCTCAAAGTAGCCCTGCTCCCCGTCCCCGATTCTAGACACACTTGGAAGGCTAGCCCCACATATCTTACTCCTGCGAAAGGTGTTCTCTTCCTGGAGGGGGGCGCGTGGCTTTTGTTTTTACTGAATGAAATAAAACACAGCGCGGCGTTGCACGCGTGCGCTTGTTCTGCTTTTCGGGACTGGCTGGCACCAAAACGCAGCCGGCTCTGCCAACACACTCCAGCCTGGCTCCTTAAGGGTAAATGGCCTTCCAGCTGTTAAATGAATCAAGGTCCTGTGACATGACGGATGAAGGCTCCTCCGCTGTGGTCGACCATGGACAGCCTTGCGGCAACGTGTGGCTGGAGGAGGCAAAAGACAGCCATCTGGGTCGGCGAGAGGCGAGGCCGGCGCGGTTTGCAGGAAGCTGCGATGTGGAGGTGGGGGAAGGTGTATGCGAAGAAAGAGGCGGAGGGGATGGGTAGTACATAGTTGGGAAGATGAGGAAAAGAGAGCGAAAGAGCCTCTGCCAGGCCTGGGAGGTTAATAAGCACACCGTTCTCTTTCACGTCCGCCCGAGGGCTGACTCGCAGCTCAGCGGGTAATTGACAAGTCTCCAGCCCAAATTGAAACACGTGTTAACAACAACGCCACGCATCCTAGGAGCTGCCCGGGAGATCGTCTCCTCGCGGGGTCCTGGTGCATTATCTGAAATCCTTCGGAGGAAGATGTCACGAGGTTTCCCCCGAGCACGTTTCGCCTCTACCTGCAAATCAGCACTCTTGCTGCTCGGTGATTAATCCGAGAAGGGAGGAGGAATTCTTTATTTAAGAATAGGCCAATTCCATCACCACCCTGCGTCCTGTCTGCATTCTGCTGTGTCCCCAAGGCAAAACATATGATGCTCTGGACCCTCCTATTAATTAGACTTTCAGCGCTTGGCATCGATGCTAAACACTCGACCGCAGCATATTGATCACATTCCATATCCCTTCTCACCAGGCAAGCAGAGATGCTTTAAATACAGCCTGTCGGCACGTATGGCTCTTTCTATACATACTCCTATGCTTTGCATGTTGTTTTCCAATGCATCCTTAATACACATGGGGGCATGCCATATGGAAGTCTCAGCCTGAGAAACAGGAAAGCAAGGTGGGAAACCTGTGGACCTCTAGAAGTTGTTGGCCTCTGTCTCCCATCCGGTCCCAACCAGTATGGCCAATGGTTAGTTGTAGTGCTACAACATCTGGAGGACCACAGGCTCCCCACCTCTGGCAGAAAGATTTCCTGATGTAAGGACATATCTGGCACCACACCACGATCACACCACACAGCATCACAAAGGGATATCAAGACTCCCTAAATCACCCGTTAGCATGTTTTGAAAGAGTGGGGGGGAACCACCCATTTAACAACTCCTTAAGCAAGAGGGTTGTATTTAACACCTCCCTTTGTGTGTTAAAAGGGAAAGAATCATGCATTAAGTGGTCTTAACATATGGGCCCATTTGGCATTCAGCTCTGTTTTGGAAGTTCTGTCTTTTGTTTCTTGCCTGTGAAAATCTGGGCAGAAGGAAGAAGCAGAAATAAGAGGACTTTGTTATGCGAGTGTATAGATTATGGCCCCAACTCTGTACACCTCCATCTTAAGTCACATTAATGTGAGTGAGATATGCATATGCACATGAATTTTATAGAACTGCCTTAAGGAGTTGGGCTTAATCTGCAAGTAAGATGTTAAGCAAAGCTCTGCTCAATAAAACAAGGTTAATATTTAACCATTTCATGGACAGTTGTTCATTAACGCTTAGCTTACAAGATGATGGTTTTCCTTTTCTCTCTCTAGGGAGAGAAAACCCTACATGGTGGAATAATATCCCAGCCTACTAAGTGATAAGTCTCACTGAGTTCAGTGGGCCTTACTCCTAGGAAACTGCATAGGTTTGCAGCCTTAGAATAGAAACAGTCAACAGAATCTTCATTGTTAATAGATTCGGGTAGGTAGCCGTGTTGGTCTGATGCAGTCAAAATATATTAAAAAATTGTCCAGCAGCACCTGAGAGACCAACTAAGTTTGTTATTGGTATAAGCTTTCATGTGCATGCACACTTCTTCAGATACCATTGTTCATTGTTAATTTTAGTGGACTCAGGATTACATCATTATTGTTAATGAATGGAGACAGGTTACTGCAGAAAAGAAAGGTTTGGAGTTTGGAGACATTTACACTAGAGAATCCCTTCTTCTGGGAATTCTATCCCACCCAAAATATCCCCCCCCCCCCAGGAAATCAGGCACTGCAAATCTGGTGGGGAAAGACACTTGCTGGTGCTGCATTTGCCAGGAATTCAATATGCAATGACTCAAGACAAGGCATTTTTGGTACAGTGCCCCCCTCTCTCATTATGGAACTCCCCTCCACACCATAATATATGTAGCATGAGTGTTTGACCCCAATTAAAAACTCTCCAATTAAAGATCTGGCCTTTGACTGAATGTTCTTGCTTGAAATTTGTATGCTATGTTATTGATTGTGTGAGGTTGTTTTAATTGTGTCACTTAAATTTGTTCTGAAATATTTTATATGTTGACTTAAACATACTGTCTGAAAAATGGTATATAAAAAGGATATACTAAATAAAATCTATAGGATCCAGACTGGAAGAACATAAACCCAGTGTGAACTCAGAAAGGCATTTCTTCACACCACTGCTTTGACAATGGCTGCTTACTGAAGTAGGCTTCCTCCACCATGACTCAAGTCTCATTGAGTTCAGTGGGGCATAGTCCCAGGTAAGTTGGTATAGGACTGCTGTCTAAGTGATCTGCAGTGCAGTACTGTATGCATGTAGTTAGGCATGCATAGGGCTACACTATTATATTTACTCTTAAATATTTGGAAAATAGTGTTACCCTAGAGCAGAGGAAACCAGCAGTACTTTTACAGAGGAAAAAACACTCAACCTCTTCCCAGTCCGGTGATCCTTTAACTTTTCATCATTTAATTCATTTGAAACAATCCTTGTGGTGTGAGACCACTTCGATTTTACATTATGTAGGACAGAAATTGAGCAGGCACATGACTGGTCAGCTGTAGAGTACCAGGCGAGCTGGGCAAAGAGATTGACGGGAAATCAGAGGCCAAACTCAACCCTCCCTTACACAGTCACGCGCAGAAAAGCACTGTGACCTTGCCCTCCTCGCCTCTTTGCAGCTGCGCACTGGGGCCCAGGGCACAGCAAAAGCCCGCTTAAATCCCTTACAGGTCATCTAGAACTGCAGCTGTCTGCCTCTTACCTTCTCCCCTTGGGGGCCAATCAAGGGCGTTCCCAAGGAGGAAAGACGACGAGGAGGAGGAGGGGCTAAGGCTACAGCCTCCCTCTGCAGCGGACAGCAAATGCAAAGCAGTTAGGGATCCAAAGAAGGGTCAGCCTTTGCCATCGTCTTTCTAGGAGAAGGATCGTGAAGGAACGCCGTTCCCTGGGACCGGGCACATTCCAGCTCAAGGAGCAGATCTGTCTGCCTTACGTTATCTATTAAAATTTACAATCCTGACTCTCATTCTTCCAGTCTCAGAAGAACCTACAGTGAATACAAGTCACTCTCATCGTACCGGGCGCGCAGAGTATACATTGTAGTGCGTGCATCTAAGTGATACAGCAGCACATCAAAGGGTCTCTCTCTCTTCCACACCCCACTTTCGACAGATTGCTATCTTTGGGCATCTGCCCAACCCGCAATTAATTCAAGTGGGAGCATTATGATCTTGGGGAAATTGCCCCACTTCCAAACCAAACACATTTACATGGATGGTCATTTCCGCCCCCGCAATGTTACTTGTTCCCAAATAATTGTGTTAAGAGCCGATGTCCGTCTTAAGGGAAACCCTGATACTTTTGCGCTGCTTCGCACAGTTATGCCCCTCACTGGACGACGGCGTCGTCTCCTGGGGGCTTGTGATACATCAGCCGTCGCAGAAGCCACTTGTACACCACCCCAAACGCAATGCTTCCTAATGCAGTCAGTTCACACGTTAAGCTGTCAGACATCCGGCGCTGAGGAAGCAAGCGGCGTGTATGCAAACTGCCCTCCAGAAGACTAGCGAGCCGCCTCTTCGCTCCAACAGGACTGCTAAGTCGACTTTTGCAGAGAAATGGTCCGGGGGGCGCACAGCCTCATTAGGCATAAGTACAATTCCCCACCCCAAGGAGACGTGCCAGAAGAGCTTTCAAGCTTGCCCTGCATAGAGATCGCACGCTCCGGGCTGGAAGCCTCGACCCCCTAACCCCAGATACGTGGGGGCCAGTAGCCGAGGAGCGGAAGGAACCTCTGCACGGTCGAAGAGCGAGTATAGCAACTCTCCTTGTTGTGACTCTAGAGGTGCCGCGCCATTCCCTCCGCCAGGTTTCGGAGTCCAAACCACGTCGGATCAAATCCGTTCCTCTGTGGGAAGCCCTTCTCTCTCGCGACCCTCCCTCCCTCCCTTATTTACGAGTCTGGCAGGCTCTCTCCGAAACGTTCAGTCTGCCTCTGCTGCTGCTGCTGCTCTGCCAGCTCCAGCTCTTCGCCTCCTGCCAGCTCTTATTGAATATAATTTGTTTGATCGATCGACTTGCGGGCGGGTGGGGAGGAGAGGGGAGGGGAGCGGGAGCGGGAGAGTGTCAGGCTTCAAAATCTGCATATCGCCCTTCGAGATCCCGCTGCTGACAGAACAAGGTCTGCCAGTGGCGTGGAGCCGCTACCAGCATGTCAATGGGGCGGCGGTGAGGTAATCAGATTCCCAGTCCGGGGGAGAGGGGAGGAGCAGGAGGAGACCGGCTAACGAAGTTAGAGGGTGCCCGAACTAGCCAGCGGACCAAGGAGTCTGGGTTCCCCTCTTTGGGAAGCTTGAGCAATTCACACGCGCCGCCTGCCAAGCCGCGCACGGAGTTTTCCCTCTCCGGCCTCGGACTCGGGCGTGCTCGCCGCCTGGGAAGCCTGGCTGGGCTCGGCTTTGCATCCCGCCACCGAAAGGCCAGCGACGTCGCCCCAGGCGAGGGAGGAGGAGGAGGAGAGGCGGAAGCAGGCGACGGGGCCTCTTGGTCCCGGGAACCGAGCCGAAAGCGCTTCTCGTCGCCCACGAGGATCGGGAAAACGGTTGAGACTCTCTCCTCCCAGAAGCATCCAAGCCATTTCCCACCCACGGGGCTTAAGGAGTGCCAGGCCTCGAGCCGACCGACAAGTTACACTTTCTGACTGAAGGCACCTTAGGAGCGGGGATAGGGAGGCTCCTCGTGTAGTGCCGTGGTGGCGGCGGCGGAGGCGAGCGCATTGCACATGCCCGAAAGCAAGAACCTGCCCTTATGGCTCCCCACATTCCACAGGCTTGTGACACTGAAAAGAAGTTCCCTGTCGACCCCAGCCTCACATTTAGTCCTGTCCTACCCGCAATGACAAACCTAGACAGCATCTTAAAAAGTAGAGACATCACCTTGCCAACAAAGGTCCGTATAGTAAAAGCCATGGTTTTCCCAGTAGTGATGTATGGAAGTGAGAGCTGGACCATAAAGAAGGCTGATCGCCGAAGAATTGATGCTTTTGAATTATGGTGCTGGAGGAGACTCTTGAGAGTCCCGTGGACTGCAAGAAGATCAAACTTATCCATTCTTAAGGAAATCAGCCCTGCGTGCTCATTGGAAGGATAGATCCTGAAGCTGAGGCTCCAATACTTTGGCCACCTCATGAGAAGACTCCCTGGAAAAGACCATGATGTTGAGAAAGATGGAGGGCACAAGGAGAAGGGGACGACAGAGGGCGAGATGGTTGGACAGTGTTCTCGAAGCTACCAGCATGAGTTTGACCAAACTGCGGGAGGCAGTGGAAGACAGGAGTGCCTGGCGTGCTCTGGTCCATGGGGTCACGAAGAGGGGGACACGACTAAACGACTAAACAACAACAACACCCGCGTTTGACTGAAATTCATAGTTCAGAGGAGGGTGATGTTCAGTCTACCCGCTTGACTGGAAACAAGAGGGTGTGTGTGTTGGGGTCTTGTGTGGAATGTGAAACACAAGAGATCTGCCGGTGGGTAGACTCAGGCTTCAGTGGAGCCAGCGGCTGAAGTTTCCTTTCCTGAACGCCGCTTTACGGACACTTCTTTCCCACTTCAGTGTTAATACCAGATCCTTAGCATTTCTGCTTTCCTAAACACACCTTCCTGGGAAGCAAATGCCGTCGAGATCTAGCACAGCGAAGGGTACAACTGATGTCAACTAATACCCTCTTCTTATAGTATGGAGCTTTATTTGAAAGTAAGGGTTGCTGACTTCAGTTAATCTCCTTTTCTATTAGGTATATTTAGGATTAAGGTGTGAACCTCTAAAACAACAGTTCAAATAGTTCACAACGCGGCCCGCTAAAGTCCTACTTGTTCCAAGATTCCCACAGAAATCTGGAAACAGGATGTGGAACTAGACAGACCAATTCCTCAGATTCTTATGTCCTGAAATCATGGGCACACTTTCTTACTTCCGAGTAAACACGTAAAAGATCAGGTGGCACACAGTAACTCTCAGACTCCAATGGCAGCGGGAAAATGGCCCCTCTACCACTTCAGTTTTTAATTTAACCTCCTAGAAATTGCGCTGGGTGTAGCTACTTTGGCTGCAGTCCTACAAATATATTTCCACCTGGCCAGCTTGACCAACTCCTTCTGTACCAACACCACCCGGTCGCAGCTTCTCTCCAACCTGAACACCGGGTATGCAACACTTCCTAATGTAATTCAACCCTCGCGTTCCTTGATTCTGACGGGACCTGGATCCACGCTTTGAGAAAACCTCCGCTTTATAGGCCTGTTCCAAACGAACATCCACACCATTGTTTGCACGCCAGCCCGCAGGCCACACGGAAGCCGACCTCTCGCTCGTCAGAATCGCCCTGTTCGAGCGTTGCGATTCCCTATAGTATGAAGCTGTTTTCTAGGCATCAAAACATTCAGGACCACCCCCCCTCACCCCACTTAAAATCCGTTTTCGAGGCGACGTCGAGTTTGTCGTCCGCTGTCAAGCGTAGGGAAGGAAGCACATCCCGCAGAAATCAACGGGAGTTTAGAAAACGGGGAGGAGGGTGCCGATCTTATAATTGTTGGGTTTGTGCCGGAGTTGGAGGAGGAGGTGGGGGTGGAAATCACATACGAATGTATTTCTCTAAAAAATATTGACAAGAGTAATAGCCTCCTGGCGAAGACCTCGCGCGGCGAGGTTTTGTGCTGGAGAGATATTTTATTGCCGGGTAATTATTCCCGGTTCCCCCTCCTAACGAAGGGCTGTAAGTGAAAACGCTGCCAGAATCTATTAAATGTCGCCAAGGCAGAATTGAAGTCAAACTGCTGCTGGGTTTACACGCCCCCTGTTGGAAAAGATCTTGTAATTAGGGAGAGCTCTCCCGCCGGAGGAGGCTGCATATCAGGGCCCGGAGGCAGGGTGGGGGAGGGCTCGCAGGAGAGCCGAAAAACATCCTCCTTTCTTCCTCCATGCAAATAAGGTTGCATTGAAACGACAAGCCGAGAGATCGTTATGCAATGAACAGCAGATGTTACTTTCCGCCTTGCCTGGTGGAAGGCGGGGGCGGGGGGGAGAAACCTACGTGAAAAAGAGAAACCACCCCCTCCTTTTCCCTTTCTTTTTTTTGGGGGGGGAGGGGAGGGGGTTGTTGGCAAACGCTTCGCCTCTTTTCAACACCTTGATTCGCGCTCAGCGTTGACGTTAGCAGCTGTTAAAAGAGAGCCCAGGCCGCCGTTATTAATGTTCCGCGACTGTGTTTGCTATCCCATGCGAGAACAACTCTGCCTCCACGCCAGCGCTCTTTCTTTTAGCCTCATTTTACAGATGGGAAAATCTAGGTCCAGCACCCTGACCGCTCAGCATAGACAGCCCTTAGACTTCTTGTGCGTAATGGTGTCAAACTAGGACCTGGGAGTGCAGGGTTTGCATCCCCACTCAGCCAGGAAGCAAACTGGGTGACCTTGGGCCAGTCCCCATTTCTTAGCCTAACAGGGTGGTTGTGAGGAGGAAATGCAGAGAACCTTGAGCTCAGTGGAGGAAAAGGCGGTATACAAATGTAACTAATAAATCAATAAATGTATAAAACAGGCTGACGGAAATATTTAATTAGACTACAGTTGGTAAAGGAGTGTGCAAGCTTTCCAGTTGCACAGAGTTCTCCATCAGAAAAAAAATGGCTCAGTTTGCAAGTAAGATTTAGTAAGTAAACTTCTGTAGCAGTGCAATTTTAAGCATGCCTACTCAGAAGTAAGTTATGGAATTCAGGAGGGCTTACACCCATGTAAGCAAGGTTAGGCTTTGCAGCCTTAGTCCAGTACTTAGAAAAAAGTACTTCTACTACTTAGAAAAAGCAGGCTGTAAGTCTGAGCTATACAGTGGTACCTCGGGTTACAGATGCTTCAGGTTACAGACTCCTCTAACCCAGAAATAGTACCTCGGGTTAAGAACTTTGCTTCAGGATGAGAAGACAAATCGTGCAACAGCGGCGCAGCAGCAGCGGGAGGCCCCATTAGCTAAAGTGGTCTTCAGGTTAAGAACGGACCTCCAGAACGAATTAAGTTCTTAACCAGAGGTACCACTGTATTCTCTTTATAATCAGTGTATGCTCAGATCCTAAAACTAATTCAGTAGGTTTTAGATTTGCCTAATGTGGTTTAAGATCAGGGCTGCCTTTCCTTTTGCCCTTAACTGGAAAGCTTGCCATACCCCTATAGTAGCTAGCAAATATCTGTTTACATGAAGATCCCACATGCAAGCTACCTAGTTCCCTTGTCTTTGATAGGATCCCATCAAATAAGGCTTTTGAAAAGCACCATGGGCCCTTGGACAGATTTTTACGTAAGCCCTGAAACATCTCCGCAACCAGCTCCATAGGCTGAACAGATGCTTGCTCTAATGTCACCGTGGTTCAGCTATACCAAGTAGGTAAGGGCTAACAAAAGCAAATTTTGTTACAGGCCAAATCTAAAGATCCCTAAGGGCTTGTCTGAAATTCTGGATTACTAGTTTATATGGACTCCCCATTCACTTCCCTTAGTGTTTGGCAGCAGAAAAGTGAATACTACATAGTCTTATATCTTTAAATTTAAAAAAAAGATGGGAAATGATTACATTAATCCTTAATTATGAATATCTTTTACCCAAATGAGTTTGTGTGAGAGAATAGCCTTATATGGTTCTTCTTTAAAAACAAAAACACTCAAAATGTGATTTGAAAGGGTTAAAAAATAAATAGTACACGGTGAAGTGGGATAACCCAGAATTCTAGATAATTATAATTCCGCCAAAAGTAACAATTACTCAAAAACGAAAACAAGTACCAGTATTTGTTGTTTACTTCTTGCGGACACCTGCTAGTTAATCCTGAATGAGTCATGGTTATTGTATTTTAGGTATTTTAAATGTTCTGCTTCACCACTAAGCTAAGAGCAAGTAAAGAGCACGTAAGGTTTGCTGCCCCTAAATCTACTCTTTAAGATACAGTGGTACCTTGGTTTAAGAACAGTCCTGTTTACAAACGATTCAGTTTACGAACTCCGCAAAACCGGAAGTAGTGTCCCGGTTTGCAAACTTTACCTCGGTCTAAGAATGGAATCCAAACGGTGGAAGGGCACTGGTGGCGGGAGGCCTCATAAGGGAAAGTGTGCCTTGGTTTAAGAACGGTTTTGGTTTAAGAACGGACTTCCAGAACAGATTAAGTTCGTAAACTGAGGTACCACTGTACTTCACTGGTAGGGAAAGTGAGAGACAGTGATTGAAAGGGAAAGGCATTTGAACGTAGGATCAAGTCATTCCTATCCTTTGAATTCATACCACCACCACCCCAAGCCAACCACAATGCCTTTCTGGAAGGAGGTAAACAATGGTGGTACCTACTTTCTCCTAAACAAATGTTCCTGATGTTTTCCTCCAATTCCTAACAGTAATCCTTTAAAATTTTGTTTAGAAGCAATCCCACTTCCATGGAGGCCACCGTCAGTGGCATTTCCAGTTTCCTTACCAGAATTTTAATCAAATCGATGAGCTCCTGGAAAGCAAACTATAAGCTCCACAATCCTCCTTCCGGGTCACTGAGCTCCACGAGAACTACTGGAAAGCCCAACAGAATAAATCAACCAAATCTTCTGAACTGCCCAAAAGGCCAGCATGTCGAAACAACGGCGGAGATGCTATTCCGTGCACGAGTACAACCAGTAAGAGCCCTACCGTGGAATCCGCAGACTGAATTCATTTCTGCACTGGAGAGCGAGCAAACACCTCGCCTGGCGCTCTTGCATGTTAATGCGCGGCTGCGTTTAAGAATGCCCAAGGCACTCTCGCCTGTCACTTAAATACTGTCTAGTCGGAGGCTATCACCTCGGGTGTCTGTCTGCAAATGGTATACAATGCCTGCACACCTACGTATTCTTGTCAAAGGAAAGAATGGCCCACGGATGGTAGTTTTCTTTTTTCTTTTTAATGGAAACCACCAGTGTGAGAAAAATTCAGCCTAACTGTTTCGTAAAAAGGCCGGGAAATGCTGGATTGATGGTTCCCGCTTTTAACTACTTTTTTTGCTCTTTCTAAAGCAGTATTGCATAGTAACATGGCATTCCTAATTAGGTTTGCAGAGGGAAGACTCTCAACTTTTGCCGGTTCACCACTGATATGTCGAGTGAAGGGCATTCCTTGACAAAGCAATCTTGTATCCTGATCTGCACCGACTGAAAGACAAGATGCTTCAGAACAATCCACGGGAAGGGGAGAGCCTCAAGCAGCGATCCGCCTTCCCCACTTATCCAGCCAGGACGCCTCGTAGGCCACACACGCCTCCCAGGGTTTTCCCGCCTCAGCTGCCTCTTCAGAAAAGCCTCCTTGCATAACGCACCTTGCGTGCTGGCAGTTCCCCTCCCAGAAATATGCCTAAGCGCATTAATGGCGAGAATGGAGTCATTCATTCATAAGATCAATGAACGTACGGGAGACTCACCAAGTGCCCATTCCACCAGATCAAGAGAATTCATACCAACTGAGCTGCTCTTGTTTAACGCGCAGGACAGAGATCAGACCATCTCACTTGAGAGGAAAAGCCACGCATGGAGAAATCGCATTTGGGAGTTTGAACTAAGGCCTCACAGGCTGCCGGGAAAGATCGGATCCATTTCTGCATTTTACTTAAACGGCTGCGAGAGGCTGTGGCAGGGACACGGCCGGGTGCCTTCTTACATCGGCGCATCCCGAGTCCCGCGAGCAACGGGGACGTCCCTCCCTCTCACCCGGGGTGCCAACTTGAATAAAATACTGGGGGGGGGGGGACGGGGACAGGTAAGCCCCGTCCGGCATAATCGATCACAAGACGCTCGCATGTGCACCATTTGAATGTCAATGTTCATCAGCTTCGGGGCGGGCCCCTCAAATATGTTATTGGGGGCGGAGAAGAGACCTCGGCTCCTAAGAGTTGGTCCCTATGCTCCCGCCAAAGCCACGCTTTTTCCGGAGGGGGCTGCAAACCCCCCCCCCCCTTCTCAGCTTTAAGTGGACCTCAGTCGCAGGGAGCGCGAGAGATAGCCCTTTGCGGCTGGGAGGGGGAGGAGGAAGGCTTCCCGCCACGAGGCTGCTGCTTCTTAAGGGGCCAGACGGGAACTACCAGCGGCTCCCTGGAGCAGGCAACCGAGTCTGCGCCTAGAGAGCCCCGCCGGCAGCCAAGCCCCGCCCCTTCGCTTGCCTGGCAGCGGCCGCCGCTGCCCCCTGGAGGCGGCTCCCTTCGGCTTCACCCGCCAGGGATGCAAATGGCGGCTTCGCTCGGAAGCCCCGAGGGCCCAGGCGCTCGCTCGCTTGAAAGGGGAGAGCGCCGGCCGGGAAAGTCTGGCGGGCGCCCGAAGCTTGCCTGCCGCGCTGCCCAGGCCGAGCCTGCTGCTGGCGGAGGCCCCGGGCAAGCCGGCCCTGGAGCGGGTTGAAGGGGAGGCCGCAGCGCGCCGCGCTCACCTCCTGAGGCCTTCGCGGAGGCCGCCCGAGAGCGGGGTGGTTCCGAGGAGCCTGGCTGCGAGACTGGGGGCGGGGTCGGTGAGGAGCTGAGGAAAGGAGCCTTTGTGCGAGGCGGCGCTCGGGCTCCCTCTGGCGGCCTCTGCTGGCCGCGCCCGGAACTGCGCCGCTTGGCTCGCCCGCTGCCTGCCACGCCGAGGCGGGTGTGTGCGCCAGAGAGATAATCCCCCGCCACTGTGCAGCTGTCACACATGCCAACTGTCCTTGTCAAGGGAGGACAGCCCCGCTTACGCGCTCGCTTTGCAAGCGCAGCCCGCTCGTCTCCACGGAGCTGTCCCTTTAGCAAGCAAATCGCGCGGCGGGTTTCCATGGAGGTGGAAGGGAAGGGATGCTGCGGTGTGACCCCCCTCCTCCTCCTGCCACTCACGTTGCTTCTCTCCCTCCCCCCCCCCCCGCCTCCAGCTGTAAATTCTTCTCCTGCTGTGCAGGTTCGGCTCGCTGCTTCGTCCTCAGACCGTAACCGAGTCTCTCAGCTGCGAACTGGGTCAAAAAACTCTGGCACTTCCTCTTGCACAGCTTCGCCTTGAAAGGAAAACCTCGGGTAGTTTCAGTGGAGCCTCTTTTCCAATGTGCTTAGGTTCGCAACCTTACGCTCCAGTGGTAAACACATTAATTTCCTGGCATCCTCTTATGTAAATAGAGATGCTGGAGCTCAAGTTTGTGTTTATCCTGGTTTCTAATCGCAGATGTTTGGCAGGTTGCGGTTACTACCGGGGAAAAAAGCATTTCTGCATGGTTATATTGTTTCTTCAGACGTTCATTGAAAACAGATTTTCCGGGCTGACGGGGACTTGCTTCCACAAAGCTCTCTTAGCCAGAATGTCAGGCGCATCACTGTAATTATTGTTCAGTGGCGAAGAAAAAAAGCACTCTGCACTCTGCACCTGCTCAAACACATTCCATTCTCTGTCGGTTCATAAATTCCAGAAAATCCTAAAAACAGATTCCTGGGTGCAGCAGAGGAACAATTTCATTATAACTTCTACCTATCATATTTAAGGATCCGGATGCTAAATTAATCGCTTGTAGATTAAAGTCAGGGAAGGGTGCGATTTTATGCATCTTTACTTGCGACTTTATTTCAAGTACTGTAAATGTGCATGGAATCGCAGCCCTAGGGTAGGACGGCACCTCAGTGATACCTCTGTTGGAAGAACAAATCCGTCTGGGGTTTGAAGTTGCCCTACAGCTGGCGGAAGTTGGGGACCGAAAGATGAAGATAACCTTTAACTCTCTGTTCTTAAGCAACATCGTTAAAAGCATGTTCTATTGAATAAGAAAGAGCGCAGTTCCGAGAGTAGAACCTAAAAAGTTTCCCTTATTTCAGTTACAGTTTGCTCCCGAGCAATATGGAGGAACAGAATGTGGTTGACAGAGGCCTTGAATCGCTTTCCTGGCGGACTAGAGCGTTTTAGAGGGGATTACCCTAGTACCAGCAAATGCTCTTGGGAAACAATTTTTAGGATTCCGGATTTACAGACTAGCGAGAATTAGAGAAGCTGCTTTGGATTTACGAGGGGCATCTTAAAACCCACCAGCCTTTGGGTTTCTGGTGCTGCAGACTAACAAAGCTCAGCAGAATCCCTCTTTTTGCATGTTTCCGAGTGGCAGCTGAGAAAACTCTGTGGCACATTCAAGCTTGGGATGCAAGAGCCGCACTGAATAAGTCCTCCTTTACTGACCACTGTACTGGAATTGCCAGTCGCGACTTCCTTCGCGACTTCCGAAGGGCACATTCTTGCAAGCCTAAAGCCTGAAATTGTGAACACGGAGCTAGAGCGTGGTGGCTGTTCCGAATTAGTGAACTTGAAGTACATGGTGCTGTCGTAAAAATAGATAAGCTGTCCCCCTCTCTTTCCAGTTTTTCGGGGTGGCTGTAGGGGGAATATGATGCAGCTGATCACAGAATGAGTGCAATTTGCTGTTGCTTGAAGCAAGCAGGATAGATGCACCCAATGGTGCAGTCGGAAGGAATGCCTTCCAGTTCCAGCGCAAGCCTATACGTGCCTTGCCATTTACTTCCAGGTAAGTGTGCATGCAGCTGCAGCCATGGGCGTAGCCAGGGTTTTTGTGGGGCGGGTTTTTTGTGTTGGGGGGACAGAACCTCAGCTAGCTATGTATTTTTTTATTGATTTAGGGGTGGCAGCTGCCCCTTCCTGCCCCTCTTGGCTCCGCCTTGGGCTGTAGCCCTAGGCTTACTGCGGGTGACCCAGCCCAGGCTCTGCATCCTGCTAAACCGGTCTAGTTGCCCACCAGCCTCTATGTAACTTGGGGGGAGCGACGCCCTCGTAGCCTCTTTTCTGGGGCTTCAGCGGCTCCGTTCTCAGTTGCCACCGCTGCCGAGAGCTGAAACCTCCTTCTTCGGGGCTGTTGAGCACGTGACCCGCCCCCGGATCTCCAGCAAAAGCAGCTGCAGGGTTCTGAGCGCAAACAAGCCATCCCGAGGGCGGCCCCGGCCTGCCTCCCTGCTTGCTTGCCTGCCTGCTTCTGCTTCTGCTGCGGCCGCCAAACGCACGCTCAGCCCTGCAGATCAGAGTCTGCTTATTACTGGGGAAGGAGGAAGGGGAAGGCAGAGTGAAAGCTCGTCCTCCGGAGAGAAAGGCTTTGGCTCCGCGCCTTCCTTGCTTCCCGAGAACCTCGAATAGGAGCGCGCTTCTCCTTTTCTGTGTATTCTCTCCTTCGCTTGCTCGCTTCTCCCAACCGACATTCGGCTGAAACATGCAGAGATCTACCACACGGCCATACTGGTTTATAATGGGATGAGATGGGGGAGGGCGCAACGTCCGCCGGGCCACTCTGTTCTTCTCTAAATAGGCAGCAGAAAAGAATAGAGACCACCACCAGAGCATAGGGTCGATAATGAAAGCGGGAGTTAAATGTCTCCGGGAGGCTTCTCATCTGTCTCTCAAGGCCACCGTCCTATTAGTATACAGCTGCCAGGGGTGCCAACTTAAGTAAAATATTGGGGGAGGGCAGGTAAGCTCTGCCCCACATAATCAATCACGTGACACGGTGCACGCACACCTTTTGAACGGCAATGCCCATCCACTTTAGGGGGCTGGCTGCTTCAAATATTTTATTTGAAACACCTCGGCCCCCAGGAGTTGGCTCCTATGATACACGCTTACTTGTGAGCAGGGCGGGCACAAGACATTTTGGCATCTGAGGCGAACCACAAAAGGGAGCCCCCCCTCCCCTAGAGCGGACAATGGAATCGGAAAAAAGCTTGCAATTACCAGTTAGGCTTAGGGTTTAAATAAGTAATGTGATGAATTAACACGTTTAATGCTGAATTGGGAAGAAAGAATGATGTTAAGTGATTAAGTTAAGTTTATAAGAATTTTGATTTGGAAAACCGTTAAAATGATGTGCACTGAAATTCAACCAGGGGGATACGAGGAAGTCACTTTTGAATGTTAATAAGATTAGTTTCAATAAGGTTTGATTTCTGTTTGTTGGTTTATTTGTCAGTGTGTTTATAATTTTGTGAAAATCAATAAAAAATAGGGGGGGGGGGGACAGAGTGGACAGTGGAGATCTACATCGGGAACAAGGGGAGGAATCAAATCAATCTTACCAGATGGTTGAAGTGGGAACCAAAGGTCCACGGTGGAGAGAACGACTCCTGGTCTGAATCACTCCAGATGGAAGCAGAGCTCAGGAGACCCCCCCCCCAAAGGGCAGCACCCACCATTGGGGGGGAGAGATAATCTGTGCTTCATATTTGCTGAGAGATCAGTCTGATCTCCAAGGACCCCACTTAGGCAGCAGCAGGCCGTGTATCCTTGGAGCATAGGAGTCAACTCCTAGGAAATATGTGAGGGGACTGGGCTCCCCCAAAGTTGATGTGCATTGCCTCTGGCACTAACTCCTGGGGGCCCAGGCACACACATTTTTTTTCCTATGGGCGCCTGGCCTCCACCCCTGCCACTGCGACTCACTGCTGCCACTGCACACGGCCACACCTCGCCATGCACTGCTCTCTGCCACCGCCTGCCAGTTAGTGTATCTTTAATGCCAATCCTCAACAACACTGGTCATGATCCTGCCAAAGTTAAGCATGATCCCCAGCATATCTGTGGATTTGTGGTTGAAGATGGGATTCAGCACATCCATGGCATTGAATATTTGCATTGCACTTTAATTGTATTTTATTGCTTCTTTTATTTCTTACATTGTATTTTATTGTATTGCAATTTGAATTGTATGGAACTACAATTGCAGCAAAAGTGGTCAGCAATTTTTCACTGGCCCATTGGGGAAAAGTTTGGGAATCACTGCTTTAGAACCCTTGCTGCATTTGTTGTCTAAGCTCCCTTAAAAAAAAATGTAGATATTGGTTGTTCCTGGGCCAGCTGCTCCTGTATTTGATAGATAGGACTTAAAATATGCTTTATAATAAGATTGCTTGACTAGATCTCTGGCTGAAAGATTAGAGGAAAACTGGCAACGCCACTGAAGAGCTCCAAGATTAACAAACCATCAGCATTGTTTCTATTAAAAACCATAATAATTAAGATTGTCTCCACCAGTCTTTCTATAGTCCTGATCCCATGAAGAGAGATCTGCCCAGGCAAGGTGCAAGAATAATCTCTGTTATTGTATGTCGTGGGCTCAGCCAAACACCTACCACATGCTCACTCAATACTGAATGGAAGACTCATTACCAGGTAATAGGAGGGATATTTCATTTCCTTTATCGCTGCTGGCTAGATCCCTTTCTCGCTGACTTCAAGGCCTTCACTATTTTTAATGTTTAGTGTTAAATATTAAAGAGATGTGTGGGTACATGTGCAGTCTAGTTCAAGAAGACATGGAAACTTTCTGATGTTGAATGTGGAGTTCAGAAGATAATAATAACAGAAGCCAAAGTTTTGTCTGATGCTCCAGACATTCATAATTTATCTTCATTTGGTAGTGGTCTAGTATCAAAATGTTTTTTGTATCTGAAAGATTTCAGATGGATTGCATTTATGTTATTTTACACAACAAGCCTTTCTGCTTGTTTGTTTTGCAGAAGTGTCTGCTGAGTCAGCTAAGATGGACAAGTTGTGACTGTCTAACTAATACTGAGAAGAAACAGTAGGCTCTCCTCTGGGAAATTCACACTTCTATTGTTTGCAGGCAAAATCTAATATTTAATGCTAAGGTCCTACCTTGGAAGTATTATTCCACATCTCACCCTTGCCCTATGAGCCTAAGGAAAGTTTTACAAGCGAAGACTTGCACTGATGAGTTGTAGCAATTTCCTTTGCTAGTTTTGCTATGTATAAAATATCTCTGTTGTTTAAACAATGTTTTCCCTCCATCTACTCAGCCATCTGCTGTTCCCATTCAATCCTTCAATGGCAAAACGTTGCATATTATATCACATCCATTTCCAAGGCAACAGTGTGATGGCATAAATACCGTATGATGATTTCATGCAGCTGAGTTAGGAAGAGGGAAAACCTTTCATGGAAGCAAACATTTGGAACAACTCTGTGGGTTAAACCACAGAGCCTAGGACTTGCCGATCAGAAGGTCGGCGGTTCGAATCCTTGTGACAGGGTGAGCTCCCATTGCTCGGTCCCTGCTCCTGCCAACCTAGCAGTTCGAAAGCACGTCAAAGTACAAGTAGATAAATAGGTACCGCTCCGGCAGGAAGGTAAATGGCGTTTCCGTGCATTGCTCTGGTTCGCCAGAA
Organism: Podarcis vaucheri; assembly: GCF_965113315.1. Taxonomy (NCBI): domain Eukaryota; kingdom Metazoa; phylum Chordata; class Lepidosauria; order Squamata; family Lacertidae; genus Podarcis; species Podarcis vaucheri. The sequence goes on along the minus strand of NC_138762.1, from coordinate 61,031,698 downwards.
CCGGCTTAGTCATGCTGGCCACATGACCCGGAAGCTGTACGCCAGCTCCCTTGGCCAGTAAAGCGAGATGAGCGCCGCAACCCCAGAGTCGGTCAGGGGTCCCTTTACCTTTATACTCAAGCAATGGCTTTCAAATGGGTTTCTCCCCATTATTTTTCCTTCACATTTATCCAAGATTCACTTTAAAGGATGAATTCCTCTCAGTATGAATTCTTACATACAATATATAAAAAAGGTGTCTGTGTATATATTATTAGTATCCCATCCTAACTATGAACATGATCCAGGCAAAGTTAAGTTGTTTCACTTCAAGAGTTAAGCATATGCAGGGCTGTGGATTCAGCTCTATGTTTGCTTCATGACTCTTCACATCCTACTTGATTAAGAGTCAGTGTGATGTACTGAACAGAGTGCTGGATTTGGACCAGAGACCTCAGGTTATGTCCTTGCTTGGTCACGAAATCCCTGCAGTTGCCTTGTACAAGTCACTATCCTTCAGCATCCTGTCTACCTCAGAGGATAATCATAAGGGTGCAGTGGAAGGAAATCCCATATCCATCACTCTGTGCCCCTTGGAGGAAGGGTAGGATGAAAATGTAATAAATACATGATGTTTCTAAGAAAGCACACTGGAGATTTTAGCCTAAAATTCAGTACAGTGGTACCTTGGGTTAAGAACTTAATTCGTTCTGGAGGTCCGTCCTTAACCTGAAACTGTTCTTAACCTGAGGTACCACTTTAGCTAATGGGGCCTCCCGCTGCCGTTGTGCCACCGCTGCACGATTTCTGTTCTCATCCTGAAGCAAAGTTCTTAACCCGAGGTACTATTTCTGGGTTAGTGGAGTCTGTAACCTGAAGCGTCTGTAACCCGAGGTACCACTGTATTTCCCCCCAGAGGATATATAACACCATTATGACTACTAAAAAGGAAATGAAAATGGCTATCCAGCCCTCTTCTAATGTACTGTACCAACATCACTAAACTTTCTTCTTACATAATGACTTCTTTTACTTTATGTATGGTATTGTCAGTGCACCTTGCAAATGCAGAATAATGTAAGGAAAAAGTTCTCTGCTCTGGTGTGTATACACTCTACCCATGCTCATTGTCACTCCCGGGTTATATTTTTTTGATTTCTGGACAAAAGTACAGTTATGAAAAACTGGCCTTTTGGCTTGGAAATTGTGGGATCAGTTAATGGGGTACAGTGGCGTAGCGTGGGTTGTCAGCACCCGGGGCAAGGCAAGTAATTTGCGCCCCCTAACCCGTGGATTTGCGCCCCCTAACCCGTGGATTTGTGCCCCCTAACCCTAACCCCCAGATGTTGCGCCCGGTGCGGCCGGCCCCCCCTGCACCCCCCACGCTACGCCACTGATGGGGTAGCATAAAGAACAGGGGTAGTATAGAGGAAGTGTGTTGGGTATCTGTTATAGATTTCAGCAAATATAAGTCTAGGTCATGAGAGCAAAAAGAAATGTAAGCAGCCCCTTCCATTTTGTGCTGGCAATGAGAAACCACAAAGCATTGGGCGGGGGGGGGGGACCCACAACAGCAGAAAGTGCTTTCTTCAAATTGAGATTTGTGAGAGTCACAATCCCTGATAGTATTTTTTGTTTAAATATATGTACAGTGAGGGGGGGAAGTATTTGACCCCCTGCTAAATTTGCCCGTTTGCCCTCTGACAAAGAAATGACCAGTGCAAAATTTTAATGGTAGGTTTATTGTAGCTGTGAGAAACAGAATAAGAACAGGAAAACCCCCAGAAACCCACTGTTTCCCTCACTGTGTTTTAGGATAATTGTTTTTCACTGTAAGGAAGGGGATGGACAACATTTGCCAGTACATAAGCAGCAGTCTTGTCTGGTAGTCATCATGGAAGTTGATCCTGCAAACTGAAGGATCATCCATTTGGGTTTTATTATGGGGAAAGGAGAAGACAATGGGATGGAATTCTTCTATTATCATGTAGAAATTGAAGTGGCTGAGGAAAGAATGACATTTGTGAGTTGCCTAACCTAAGTCTTAGGCTGGGTACACACTGCTGGCTTAAAACACAGTGAGGTTTCCCCCCCCCCCGCTGTATTTAAATTATAATTTGTGCAGTGTTGTACACACCACTATGCTTTGATGTGTTTCTACACCAGGTCCTGCTGTCCCTCCAAATGAGGGGGGCATGGTGTCTTCACCAGATGCAAATTGCTTGGTTGATTTCGCTACCCCTCCTTCCACTCCCAGTTCCTATTGGTGAAGCTTTCATCCCCCTGGAAATCATCAGCAGCCATGGTGCTATACATTGCCAGATACAATGGGATTTACTCTTAAGTAAGAGAGGAAACATCTAAATGGACACATCACAGATTCAATGTTTAAACTCCCTAGCATTAATAGCCCCTCCCCCCTCCTTCCCTCTCTCACACACAGAGCTTCCCCTCATGTCACCTTTTTTAAAAAAGCCAGCAATCATTTATTATGGCGAGTGGCACAATTGATGCTCTCTTGTGCAGAGATGGACGGGGTATTGTTGGCAAGGGGGAGGAAGGGGGAGGGAAGGGGCTGCTTGTGCATTCTAGGCTTGAATTGTTCAGACTGTCTTTGTGCTGCTTGATTCTCTGCCTTTTTGCAGCACACTCTCTGCTCCCTTTACCCTCCATGGCTCCTGATTATAGAGAGTTTTCCCAGTATTGGCACTTTTGAAAATCAAAGTGAGTGAGAGGAGACAGATCTTCCCCTTCCTGTTTGCAGATGCTCTGGGTGGGCAGAGATCTCCCCCTTCTTGCTTTAAGGCAAATTTATTTGGGAGTAAAGATTACATTCCTAACCCATTTAGCGGGAAATAAGTTCCATCAAAATCAATGGGACTTAGTTCTGATTAAACACAGTTAGGATTGCAGCCTTAGTTCTGAGAACAGGATTAGGACAAGGCAGCAGGTGGGAAGTGGGATGTCCCTCTGTGATCCCTCTCTGCTGACATGCAGGACCACCCCCAGCAGACAGGCAGATGTTTCAGTTATGCCCAACAGAGATCTATGAAGCATTGAGTAAGCCTATGGTTCTTAAGTCAGAGTGCAGCTGGCTTGGGGAAAACTGCATCAGTAAAAAAAATGACATGCTACCTGTGGATTGTGGGTAACATCATCGGTCCTAGCAATCTTAACTATAGAAAGCCAGTGTAATTTATGCCATTTCAAATTAACCCTTTTCCAAATCCCAGTCAGGAGTAATTTGGCTTACACCACCCTTTTTTGCCAGCTACGTTTGACTAGGTTGAGAGGTCATGTGACTGAGTTGAAAAGGGTTTGAAACAGATGTAGACCTCCTTGCCCTGCCCCAGCCACACCCCTGGAACACCCCTTTTGCAGGAGTTCTGCCAGTATAAATTCCGCTGGCTTAAATTCTGCTGTCTGAGCTACAGTGAGGAACTTATACCAGCAGGTGGCTCAGCCCAGGTTCAGGACTTATACCAGGGAGGTCCTGGCTCAGGTGGGAAAGCCCAAGGTCCAGTGCATCTAGACTCTCATCTCAGCTCTTAACCTGGCAGATCTCCTGCTAGAAAGGAGACTGAGGACCAGTTTGGCCTTTGTGTACACAGAGTCAGCTGGCAAGGGAATTTTAGGTTGCTGGTTTTGCTTTGGTTCCCAGCTACACCCTTCCTACTCCTCGTCCCTATAAATGTATAAAGAAATATGTTTTCAAAAACAAAGACACCATAAACGCCCAGTGTTCTCCTTCCAAAATATTGATCTTGCAAAGGTAACCCTGATTTTCCCGTTACAGATAGGTAGCCGTGTTGGTCTGCCATAGTCAAAATAAAAAAATTCCTTCCAGTAGCACCTTAAAGACCAACTAAGTTAGTTCTTGATATGAGCTTTCGTGTGCATGCACACTTCTTCAGATACACAGTTGGTCTTTAAGGTGCTACTGGAAGGAATTTTTTTATCCTGATTTTCCCGTTACTCAAGGAATGGCAGGAAATGAAACAAAGGGGATGTTTAGACCAACACTGAAAAGACCAAGAACTCTGGCAAGGTGCTGGGGGAAAAGGATCAGAGAGGTTGCAGGAAGCTGAAATACTGAAGAAAAGGAAACATACTGGTCAGATTAAGAGTGGATTATACTGACATACTCCACAGAAGCATAATCAATCTTTGATTTAATAATTCAATACCCCTGACTGCAACCCCAAAATAAAGTGTATCAAAGCCTGAAGTATCGATATAAAAGAGCATTTCTTGATATAATGACTTTTAACTGTAACTTCCTGTGGTTGGAACACAGAAGACAAAAGAGTTTATTCATGGTTTCATCCAACATCAAAGTCTAGAATGTTCAGAGAAAAAAACTAGAATCCTCAGAACCAGCTTCAATGAGACCGTCAGTGGCCTCTTCAGAGAGACAGGAGGAGACCAGCTTTAGAAAGCTGAGGATGAACTAAGAGCCTACAAAAGCTTTCAAATGTCCCGGGGAAACAGTGGCAGTAATTTTGTGTGGTTAAGGACACCCAAGATGCTCAAGAGATTTCAATAGAGTCAATCTCCATTAATTTATTTTTAATTATGTATGCATCATGGGCAAAATCCACATTCAGTTTTCTTGACCCTAAATAGCATGTGTCCAAGGGGAGACCATTAATCATGTTCTTAAAGAACCTTATAGCCTACCAGACTGTTTTTTAAAGCCCTAAACAATTTTAGACCACTTTGCCATGTTATTTGGCTTTTGGGCCACACCAGCATAACCACCTTGAGGGACTGGGCTTTTTCAGCAGTGAGACCTCAGTTGTGGAATTCCTACCCCTGTAGCTTGCTTGCCTCGCATTGAATTTGAATGGCTTTCAGATGATAGGTGAACGTATTTTTATTTCCCCCAGCTTTTAATGGTGAAAATAATAATTCCTTTGGTTTTGCTCCTGCTTTTAGTTGTGGCTGTGTACTGTCATTTTACTGTGGCTGTATTTTAGTTCATAGAATCGTAGAATTGTAGAATTTGAAGGGACACCAAGGGTCATCTAGTCCATGCCGTTGCAATGCAGGAATCTCAACTGAGCATCCATGACAGATGGCCATTCAACCTCTGCTTTAGAAACTCAAATAAAGAATATTCCACCACTTTCCAAGGGAGTCTGTTCCATTTTCAAAGAGCTTTTGCAGTCAGAAAGTTCTTCCTGATGTTTAGTCGAAATCTCTTCTTTTGTAACTTGAATCCATTGGTTTGAGTCCTACCTGCCAGAGTAGGACTCATACCAAGCCTGCTCCATCTTCCATGTGACAGATCTTTAGAATCAAGTTGCTGGCACCAAGTACAGGGAGTTTGCTGTGAGCAGAGAGTGTGTGTCCTGTGTGTCTGTGGAGTGAAAGTGCACAGGAGCAGCACAGGAAGCTGCCTTCTACAAAGTCAGGCCATTGGCTCCATCTTGCTCAGTAGTGTTTACACTGGCTTTCAGCAGCTCTCCAGGATTTCACACAGAGGGCATGTGGTATATAAATATTCCAGTATTACAATGTAGATAAGAGGGACAGTCTGTTTTCCCACCTTGGTGAAACTGAAACCTTTCCCTCCAAAACCATCTTGCACACACTGGCGGAGGAAGAGGAGTGCGGGGGGAGTGCACCGTCCCTGGCAGCGCGATCCCGGTGGGGAGCCATCATGGCTGCCACCCCCAGGATGCGCGCCAGCCCCACCCCCGCCTGCTCTCAACCCCCCCCCCCAGTGCCGGAGCATGAAGCTCCGCCACTGCTTCCACAGAGAAATTGCTATTGTTGTTGTTTTTTTTCACTGCAAAAATCAACAGCTAGATCAAAACCTAAATACCGTATATGCAAAAAAGAGGGGACCAGGAACAGCGCTCTCCAGGGTTTCAGTCAAGCAGTAACTCCCAATCCCACCTGGGGAGGCCACAATAGATGGAACCTAGGCCAGTGTTTCCCAACCGGTGTTCCGCGGCACACTAGTGTGCCGTGGAACGTTGCCTTGTGTTCCGTGGGAGGGAGGCGGGCGAGTCGGGCGGTGAGAGGCGGGGCGGCGGCGGCGAGCACACGAGGGGCGGCGAGCGAGCTCCCTCCCACATTCCATCGCCGCTCGCTACTGGGCCTGCGCATGCGCGAAGTTTTCGCGCATAGCCACTTCCGGGCCTGCCCCAGGAGGTGGGGTTGCGGGCATCACGCCCTTCCCCACGTGAGCAGGGGCTGGTCTCAGCCCCCGCGAGAGCAGGGGAATCCCATCCGGCCACGCCTCCTGGCCAGCCAATCGGCTGGCTGGAGGGGGCATGGCTTGCCCTATTTAGGGCCGGAGCGGAGGGGGCTCGCCCTCTCTTCTCCGGCTAGCCCCATCGCCGCTCGCTCCATCCCATCGCCGCTCGCTACTGGGCCTGCGCATGCGCGAAGTTTGCAGTCCTTGCAGTCCTCGGTAACCACAGCTTGCAGTCCTCGGTAACCACAGCGACCCGAGGGAGGGGAGGGAACAGGGAAGTCGAGGGTGGCGGCGAGCCACGATGACATCAGTGGGCCGCGCCGCCTCGCCCTGGCACGGTGTGAGAGCCCCGGCTAGTGGCGCAAGCTTCGGAATAAGTGGGATCCGCGTGCGCGAGACCGAGATCGCGGGTAAGGAGCTCAGCCCTGGGCAGGAGGAAGCGGGGCCGCGCGTGCGGGCCACATCCCCACAGAGAGCGAGCCTCCCCCGGCCCACCACTCTGGGCAGGTCCACTCGCATGAGGGGGCGGCGATGGCGACGGCCGGCAGCTTGCCTGCAATGCCATCCCTCGAGCAGGCGAGGAGCCCGGAGGCTACCAGATGCGAGTCCTCTTTCCCACCCTGCTCGGGAGTCCAGAGCACTTGGTCGCATTCAGGATCTAGAGTGGGGAAGCGGGGCTTGTGTCTGGGCTGGACACATTGGGCTGCCTGTGCCGCTCGACCTGCGGGGAGAAATCAGGGTGGGAGTCACGACCGTGAGGCAGGGCTGCCAAGTGTGGCAGAAGAGGACACGGCCGTCGCACCTGTCCTTAGGTAGGAGCTTCTTCCGTGTCGACCTGCTGCCCTAAAGTCTTGGCTTTTTTCTTGGCTTTTTGGTGGTTGGCACAGAAGGAAGGCAAGGGGGAGGGGAAAAATTGAAACTTACACTTTCGTGCGTCCCTCCCGGCGTGACGCTGCGCGCTGACGTCACGGGGCTGTAATGGTGGTGTGCCTTGAGATTTTTTTCATGAAACAAGTGTGCCTTTGCCCAAAAAAGGTTGGGAAACACTGACCTAGGAGATTCTGTGTGCAAAGCAGGCCACGGCCTTTCCCCTAAAAAGGAAGTAAGACTCTAGTCCTCGTGATTCCAAACAGTGCCAGTTGTTTTAGGTGACATTGGGGGTGTTCATACCTGTGTACAAGTTTCTTACACATGTTCAGCTGCTCATGAGAAAGTTAATATGTTTATTTTGGTGTAGCTGTTCTCTGTAGAAAGTGGTGTTTTGCTCATGCTTTGATTTGCCCCTGCATTCTGTCCATGTGGCTTTGATCATCTGCAATCTTCTGCTATAAGCCGTCTTCAGATTTTATATTGAAAGTCAGAAAGAAAGGTGATTTCATGAGAAAGAGAAGTCAGGTTGTGCGGTGCATATGGGTGAAAATTAGGGCTGTCGACTGGCTCAATAATTTCAGTTGATTAATCATCTATCTGCCTTTTAAGCAACTGATCAATCAATTAAATTGTAATATATTTGCATATTATTAAATCCTCATTATAAGTACCTATTTTGAATTATTGACGGTACTGTAGATAATGAACAGCCTCATAAACAAAAGCTAACACTAATTGTTAGAAAGTTAATATTTTCTTTCCCAATCCCTATTACAAAGCACTTCAATGCAGCCTCAAAAAATAAAGAAGCGTGCCCCTAACATTCTTATTAAAATTTGCACCACCAGATAAAACGAAATAAACTGACAGCTACAATGCAGTCCTAAACATTGTAGTCCTACTCAGAAATAAGTCCTGTTCAGATCAAATAGATTTGCAGCCTAAAGCTTGTAGTCTTAATTAAGACTAGAGCTGATGGAGAAATTTGATTCACTTTGCAGTTAAAGCTGAACATTCCTAACAATATATGAATTGAAACAAAGCCATCCTTCAAAAATTACACTTTTCTGAATTTTGAATGCATATCTCAAGCCAAGTAATATGTAAAAAAAGGAGAGCATATACTAGGGTATAGCATGCATTAAAATGTACATATTAGTAAAAATAACATACAAAATTTCATTATATTAGGGAAAGTTGCATCAGAAATGTACAAAGTAGGATAAATTTGCACTAAAAGCCAATGTATTTTTATGATGACTTTTATTTTTAAAATTGCACACTGATGTGGAAATGTGGAGACCTGAAGATCGGGGAAATGAGAAATTGAGAAGAACTGAAAGTGAGAATGTAGATACTATGAGAGAGCAACATGCTTCTTGAGGAAAGTACCAATGGGGGAGACAATAAAAACTGGTCCACGGTACACATGTGACAGATTCATGAAAAGTGCTGCCATTTTTCAGTACCAACATAATTTTGGGAGTAGAATTCAGGGATTGCTAGAAGCATAGATCTTGGCCAGAGTGCTGGTTTTTATTTTTTGAGAATTTGATGGCAACAAGCCAGAATAACTGTATTGTTAACATTTCAAAAACTAGTGGTTTTCCTTAGATATTTAGTTTAGTTTAGTAATGAGAAGAGATAATGTTGCTATGTATTTCCATACTGTCCCAGGCCAATAATACCTGGCTTTATTTTTCCTTTCCATTAGTCGTCAACCAATGACTATAGAAGATAAAATGCCACACTTTCTGTGGTTTAACCTTGGGTCCCTTCGCATCCTTTCCTTCTCCCCTTTAAAGACAAAACATTCACTTATGCATAGTTCCCAAGGTTTCATTGGCAACTACATGCTATTCTTTAGTAGGTGCTAAAGCAGAATAATTTGAAAGGAGGGAGAGAGCAGGAAGTGTGAAGACTGTAGATCTGGGATTATTCACACATATTAAGGGGATTGGGGCAGGGAGAGGCAGCTTCACCTTTTGGTGCAATGGAGTGCATTGCAAAGCCAAAGTGTGTGCCTGTTATAAGCCAGGGAGAATATCTGTTCCCATCAGGGATGCTTTAGCAGAATTCAGAGGAGGAGAAATCTATCAGAGGTAGGGAAATCCCCACTCAGGGAATGTTCAGGGAGGCAGGAGAGGATATATTGTTTATTAATATCCTTCCTAACTTGCGTTATCAAGTTCTATAACTTAGTAGAGTTTACATTCTCCTTTTAAACGGACAGTAGATAGCTGGTTGCAGGCTGGTTTAAGCCTCTCAATACAGTGGTACCTCGGGTCAATAACTTAATTTGTTCTGGAGGTCTGTTCTTAACATGAAACTGCTCTTAACCTGAAGCACCACTTTAGCTAATGTTCTCATCCTGAAGCAAAGCTCTTAACCCGAGGTACTATTTCTGGGTTAGCGGAGTTTGTAACCTGAAGCGTCTGTAACCCAAGGTACCACTATATTAGATTCCTGGTAAGTTCCCTTATATCCCTCTTAAAAGAATAAACACGTCACAATCTTGTGTAAAGTATATAAAATAAGTTTACTCACATCATCAGTTCACAGCTGGATCCCTGAAGGCAGACTTAGTTACAAAGTACAGTATATACATGTGGAACTATCCCATATGGAGATATTTCCAGTGTCTTCTATTGGCTGAGAGCCAAAAGAGCAGTTCTAGCTTAGAGCTGCTGCTCCAGAGACGAGGAAGTCAAAGAGAGAGAGTGTGCTGCGTGCCTTGTCCTTTTTGTTACCTGGACAGGTAAGGTCATGTCCGCCTCTAGTCACATGCAAAAGGAAGTATGCACCAGCCAGGAGGAAACAGAAAGTTTTCGACTGGCTGGACCAAACATTCCCCCACATGTCCACTCTAGGAAAACAAGGAATGTTGTACTTGACTGCTACTTACGGTATGTATCACATCCCACATCCACACCTATTGTCTGTTATTGCCTTAGAGTGCTTTCTGTTCTAGGGGAATGAAGAGGAAATTTCACTGTACATGCTGTGCACACTTTTCAGGAGATGGGGAGTCAGTGGCGTGTACTAGGATCTGGGAGACCAGGATTCCGGTCCCCGCTCAGCCACAGAGCTCAGTTGGGTGACCTTGGGCCAGTCTCTCACTCTCAGCCTAACCTACGTCACAGGGTTATTATTGTGAGGATAAAATGAGGAGGAGGAAAACTGTGCATGCCACCTTGAGCTCCTTAGAAGAAAGGTGGGGTAGAAGTGAATAGATCAGATCAGATCACACAGGAAGCCATCCTCTCACATTTCTTACTGTTATTATACCCAATGGGAGGAAAACAAAATACATTACAAACCAACCAGAAAAGGATGGAGGAATGCAAGAGCTCCACTCTCACTTCTGCCCCACTGAAGAGCCTGGCAGTGTGTTGGGTAAAGTGGATGAATTGCCTTTGGTTCCTCCCTGCCTGCTTTAGGATTTTGTCCTAAACCTCCATTTCCCAAATGGGAAGAAAGGGCTGTGCACATTAGGAACAGTATGGCAAGCTCCACCGTAAAAGACCCCCCGTGGATGGTCATTTTTGATCCAACAGCACTGGGTGAATTAGCACTGGAAGATTAATTCCTTACTGTCATCTCCCCAGGGGTATTAAATGATATCTGGTACAGTTTTTCTTGCCTACAACGCTGTAATCTGGAAATACATTGCTAACGGCTTCAGCTTATAAGAGGTCTAATGAGACCAAACGATTGTCCAGCTTCTGAGAATGGATTATCAGCCCAAGGTATGTTTTCTTAATGAAATGGTGATTTCTTGCAAAGCGATTCCTCTCTAATATGAAAAGCCCAGCAAAGCAGTTAGGAGCATGAAGCTTAGACAATGTTGGCTAAACACACACACACAGGGTGCTAAATCTCATTTTCACTATAAGGTACGTTTATTTCTATGTTGGTTTCCCCCATCTCTCAACCACAAGGTCTCCCAAGGTGTCAGCCACTCTTTGGGGAGCCTTCTTGTTGAAAGTGGCGAATGGATGTTGAAATAAATGAAGACAAATAACAAATGGTTTAAAAAAAGACAAATCGCAATAAAAAATACAATTAGTAACAGTATATAATAGCCTCTCTCAGTGCTGACCCAATAAGTTTTGAGATTTAAGGCAAACACTACGAATGACTCCCCTCCCCCTTCAAGTAAAAACAGAACAATTTAATGGGATATAATAAGTGACAATTGCCTGCTCTGGAATGATGCTCAAAATCTGCCACAGGAGGCAGTCATATCATTCCACCTAATGATATGGCTGGTCCTGGTCCCCGACACTATTTGTGCAATCGTCTTTAAATGTTGTTAACGTAGAAGATGAACCAAAAGGTACATTCCACCCTTGGTAGCTTTTATATTTGCATCCGAGACTGATCTAAGCAAACCAATTTTAAGTCTCACATATTGAAAACTGCCCTTATTTCTTTATTACATTTGCCCAAGTGCATTTCAGTGCTGTTGTACAAATTTAGTGGAAGATGCGCTACCAACAACCCCATCGTGCGAGCTCTTTATTATCCTTACCTGTCTAGCGCCTTAGATGAGGGTTGGCACCTGTCAGGTATTTCTTAGACCTTGCTGATAGATACCATCTATCAAAACACTTATATCAATAAACAGTGTGTTGCATCTCCACAGTAAATTATGCAGCATCCTGTTAGCATGCTTTTAAAATGAACAATTGTCCTCATCCATCCACACATGCCCTGGTCTGGTTCTGATGACGAGGCCTTTGGGCACAGCAGGACAAAGCAGCACCTCAGTCTCCAGGTCTGGGCCTGGGTCACTGTTCACATACTGTCAAACATTTCTCCAATGAAAATAGGGACGTCCCATTCCGTAATGATAATTTTACTACAGTGGTACCTCGGGTTAAGTACTTAATTCGTTCCGGAGGTCCGTTCTTAAGCTGAAACTGTTCTTAACCTGAAGCACCACTTTAGCTAATGGGGCCTCCTGCTGCTGCCGCACCACCAGAGCACGATTTCTGTTCTCATCCTGAAGCAAAGTTCTTAACCTGAGGTACTATTTCTGGGTTAGCGGAGTCTGTAACCTGAAGTGTATGTAACCTGAAGCGTATGTAACCCGAGGTATCACTGTACTTATACCTCACGCATCTTACTAGGTTGCCCTAGCCACTCTGGGCAGCTCTCAACATATATAAAAACATAATAAACATTAAACATTAAAAAAACCTTCCCTACACAGGATTACCTTCAGACTGCTTCACACATTGGATACCCTCCAACATTTCTCCAATGAAAACAGGGACAGCCTAAGGAAAAGTGGGACCTTCTGGGATCAAGTCAGAAACTGGGACGGCTTATCTAAACCAGGGACATCCCTGAAAAATGGGGACACTTGGAGGGGCTGTGTTCATCTCCAGGTTCATGACAACGTACAGCATTTAGTACCATTAAAAACCAGATGGAAAAGATGAAGGGAAGCTGAGGGTGCTGATGGATCTTCTGATAGTAAACAGAGACAGATGCTTTGCTTCAGAGTTCTACAAGGGGCATAGAATAGTGAGCCAAAGACATACTGTGTTCACCAGCATACATGCAGAGAGCAACAGCGCCATATGCAGTTCTGGATGATAGTAGACAGTGTCAGACTTATACATAGTTCTATCAGGATTCCATCCCTACAAATGTGTTCCACTCCATACTGTCAAAGAAACAAATGGATCTTAGGTTCAGTTTCTGGCATATTATGAAAAAAGCAGGAAGCAGGCAGAACCTTATCCCTAGAAATGCATTCCAAGGCTCAAGAGTTATATATTCCTTCACGATGACCAAGTTCTGGCACATGGAGACCATTTCCAGTGTAATTCTGTATACATGGTTTTCCTGTTTTTCATGGTATGATTTGCGCTTCCAAATGAACATCCAGAGGTCATTTTTAAATGCTATCTCTGTGTCTTTTCCTGTGTTTTCATTTCACTGTCCCAATTATCATATTCCAGCCGAACAATGGCAACATCTTTGAATTCAAAGATGATACATATATAAGGAATCCTTAAGAACCCTTGGGGAAGGGCCATAGAAGTTAGAGCTTTGCATGCAAAATGTTCCAGGTTCAGTTGCTGATGTATGCAGGTAGGACTGGGATGGATCCCTGCTTGAAATCAGAGTAGAACCAATGAAATGAATGAACTCAAGTCAGTAATATTAATTGGCTTCAGTGGGTCTGCAGTAGGACCAACATGGGCTACAGCCCCTGGAGAATTACTGCCAGTTAGTATGAACAAGGGGCAGCCAATGTGCTGTTCTCCACATGTTGTGTACTGTAATTCCCATCAGTCCCAGACAGCATGACCAATGGTTAGGGATGATGATAGCAGAGGACCTGCAGTTCAGGGAATGCTGCAGTGCAAGCCTATTCAGAGTTGTCTGAGGCCCGGGATGGGAGTCTTGTTAGAATAAAGTGATAAACACAAACAAAAAAGCAGCTGCTCTCTGGCAGGACCCCCTGGCCAGCTTAGCCCTCTGAGGTCAGAGGCAAGGGTCCTCACCTCTGCATGGGCTTGTTCCTGTGTCTAATTTAGTGATTTTGGGTTTGCAGCCCAAACTGGAGAAACCAAGGATGTTGGCCAAGCTAACATATTGCTGATAACAGTGACATCCAATGGGCCTCTCTGTGAACAGCATCTTATATTTCTGCCACATCTTCTTCACAACTTGTTCTCTCAAAATCTTACATAGATGTTGGAGGGCAAAGCAGGGTCACCTCCAACATTTCACTACCTGATCTAAGTGCTCCTTGCTCCCACCTCACTGCCCGATCTCCAATCTTCAGTCCACAAAAGCTTACAGAATAACAAATGCCTCAGTTTTTAAGGGGCCACAAGAGTCTTGGTCATTTTTTTTTGCTGCGATACAGATTAACAGTGCTACCCCTATGGAAGTTATTGTCAGATAAATAAACCTGCATTTCTATGAACACTCTGATTTTGGAGTCCCACTAAAAGCAAAGAGACTTACACTTGAGTGAACGTGTGTTGGTCTACTCATACAAATCACTTCTTTGCATATTCTGTGATGGTCAAGTTGCAAGACTTCAAGAAAGCTAGCAAACTACCGGTAATAGTGGCACCCAGTGGCTGGAAGGGTTAACTTAAACAAACCACCTTTGTCTTCACACAGCTACTCTCCTTCCAAAATAATACTGTTATGAGTTTTGAGGGGGGAGGAATTAGGCTGCATGCAACAGCCTTCTAACCTCTGCATTCAGCAAGTGTTAAAATATAAGCCAGGTTTGCTTCCGTGGTGAGGCGATCGCCTGGGTGATGGGCCATTAAGGGAAACAAAGGAAAGGGTCTCTGTGTGAGATGGCAAATGGGTGGGGACTCTCCCCAGCTCATGTTTAGTTCAGAGGATGAAGGCAGAGTTTGGAGCAAAGCAGCAGTGATGTGACCTAGAAACAAAGCAGCTAGCTGGAGAGTCAGAGCAATGTTTGACAGCAATGTTTGATTTCTTCTGGAATCCAAGGCTGTGGTTAATCTATGCTTCTGTATCAGATAGTCATGTTTAGTCTTTGGATTTATTGACATTATAATTTATGAGGGTATAAGCCTAAGTGTGCTTACAGATAACCTCAATTGTTTTTCTTTATGGTAGGGATGGAGATTTGGGGGTCAAATGCAGCCTTCCATTCCTCTCTCTCTGGTCCTCTGGACTCTTCCCAGCACATGCCTTCCCCCCAGGCTGATGACATTTGTAGTTTACATGTATCAGCAAAAGATGAATCTAACACTGAATCACTGTGGAGGAAGCACACTTTACCCTGGATTACAATGAAACTCTAAATTTAGGAAAACAAGAAAGCTTCTTTTATTGCAGGGAACACATGCTTGATAAGAAAAGTCCTATCTCTAAATACCGTAACTAAGGAGGAGGTGCAACAACCTTGCTCTTGCCTCTTGGATGGAGAGAGATCCAAAATAGACGTCTCCTTTCCCAAAGTGAGAAGGAAGGAGAAGGAAGTAGGAAATTCATTCAAGTATCATGGAAGAAATCCTGCAATTCCAGACCTCTGCGATCTGCAAGATACAGCCACTTTGTCTAGTTGCATATGAAACAGGATAGCAGCTCAGTAACTTCCTGGTAGCTCTCTGTCTTGCCCTACATTTGCAGTGATCAGGGAAAACTTTGTTGAGAAACTTAGAATGTGTGTTCATGCACCGCATAGGAATCAGAATGTGAAATTTTCTGTGCAGTTTCATGATGTTCATACAGGGGTGCCAAACTGGATAAAATACCGGGGTGGGGGCAGTTTAGCCCCACCCCACATAATTGATCACATGACACGGTGCACCCCCCCCCCATTTGAATAGCAAAGCCCAACAACTTTGGGGGGTCTGGCCCCCTCAAATAATTTATTGGGGAGGGGCGAAGTGACCTTGACCCCTAGGAGTTCGCTCCTATGTGTCCATAACTGAAACTATTGCTGTCTTTGACATAAATAATATATCTGTGCTTTATTTTTATTTTTATTATTATGCTTATGTTGTTCATCAGATGAAAGGCCCATTCAGAGGTTCTCTGTGAATGTATAACAGTCCATCGGTCCTGTGCATGTGGAGCCCACGCTTCCCTGAGCAGTGTGTGAGGCTAAGGCTGCTCTAGGATGGACTTTGAATTGCTCCCTCCTGGCTGAAGAAAATTTAGGAGCGATACATTAGCTGAGGAATGTTCACCTAATCTTTGCTCGCATTCTGCTTATTCTGCGGCAAGAAGGCATCTGCTTGGAATTAAAAGGTTTGGGGGAAATGATCTTCAAGCAAATTATTGAGTTTGCTTACATTCTACCCTAGAATTTATATTTTTGTAAATCCCCTCTTATCAACATTCCCAACTAAGGATATTGTTCAAATTTGATGGCTTAAGATGTGAGTTTTGGGAAAGATAGAAAAGAACTGAGAACGTAGTGAATGTTCAAAATGAAAAGCTTCAAATTCTGGAGTATCACCAAATTTCATATTGGTGCAAAATTGCATTTTAGGTCACACATAAAAGAGAGAACAAAGACAGATATTAAATAGCAGCATCCTGTAAATCTGAGGCTACAATGAGCTTTGGATCTGATCTGCCGTATCCAGCAATCCAGCCTTTGGGTAAGATTGACCAGTAGATGAGAGCCAGCCCTCTTCCCCGGCAGCTATAGCATTCTTCATTTTCACTCCAAGGCTGAATGCACTTCATTTTCACTCCAAGGCCGTGATTACTGAGCACAAAGGCCAGTGCCATTTTGTTTTTTCTCACAGGAACAAGGAATCAAAGCTGTGTTCTGTCTCTCTGAGGAGACATCCTGCTGTTGTTTTCCTCTGGGAGAAACAAAGCATCAAACCCTATGACAAGGAAGTGCCCAAAAAACAGTCCAGTCTTCCGAATTAGATTAAGTTTTTAAATTTGGCTTAAAGGGCTGTAGATCAAGGGTAGAAATGATGTTCTGCATGCAGAAAGTCCTAGGTTCAGTCCTCAGCATCTCTAAGTAGGACTGATAAAGAGCCACTGCCAGAATATTGAGAAAGGACTTGGTAAGGCAGCTTTCTATGCTAGTTGATGGGTTTCCACATAATAAATTTGCTTGGATCCTAAAATAGGTTTATATTAAGGGAAGTTTACAGAAGTTTATATTAAGGGAAGTTTACAGAAGGGAAGTTTCTTGTCTCTTTCCTCAAATGCAACTCCCTCTCTGGGTAGCTGTCCTCCAGAACAATGTGGGCTGGGGCACAAGGAGCTGTTAGGGAAGGGAGAAAAGTTCCCAGTTTTGTGCAATTCACACACACCAATTTTATACAAATGTGTATCTATGGACCTACGCATCTAACAACATCCCAGCATGGTAAACCTCCTTAACTCATCTAGGATCCAGGCATTGTGTTGAAGGGGACTCATAATATACAAAGCAAAAACAGCAGAAGTAAGTCTGCCAATTTCCGTGGCACTTACTCCAGCCAGAGTAAGTGTGTGCATAAGATTTCAGCCTTAAATCTTGAAGGGTCATGGTGACAATGTTTGACAATCTTTGATTTAATGTTTAAACAGTCTGTAATATTCCTTTTAATCTTCACAGTGGGAAACATCAAAGATTTCCCATGTTCTAACAAAAAATATAGTGTTTCGTTTCTGAAAGGAGAGCTGCTGCACCTCAAGGCAGCCTGAATCTTACACCCTCTGATATATGGAAGTCCTCTACGAGGATACTATGGACGCTACTCAGAGGAGCATTTCAGGCACTCTGCAGATGCTCACAGGAACTCTGTTCTTCACACGATGTAGAGGAAAGCTGCATTCCCTTCTGGGAAGCCATCTGGGAAAGAGTCAAAGTGGGCAGAACAACAAACGTAAAATTTACTTTTGCACAGTGGGCTCATTCCCTCACATGCTCACATATCCCTCTTTTATCCTCCACCCCAGCAGACTTCAAGGACAGATTCAAGCCTGGCATAAACACTCAAGGAAAGAGTGAAACAGGACCAGTGAAGGGTGAGGCTGAGGCTGAGTGAGGGCTGTGGATAGGGAGGAGGTGTGGCCTGCAGAGAGAGTCCCAGTGGGCCTATGGAGAGGGTTGGAGGGCTGCATTCAGCTCCTGGGCTGAAGTTCCCCACTCCTGACAGCGTTTAGGTATCATGTTGAGAGTCCCATGGACTGCAAGAAGATCAAACCTATCCATTCTGAAGGAAATCAGCCCTGGAAGGACAGGTCGTGAAGCTGAGGCTCCAATACTTTGGCACCTCATGAGAAGAGAAGACTCCCTGAAAAAGACCCTGATGTTGGGAAAGAAGGAGGGCACAAGGAGAAGGGGACGACAGAGGACGAGATGGTTGGACAGTGTTCTCGAAGCTACCAACATGACTCTGACCAAACTGTGGGAGGCAGTGGAAGACAGGAGTGCCTGGCGTGCTCTGGTCCATGGGGTCACGAAGAGTCAGACACGACTAAGCGACTAAACAACAAAATCATGTTGAAACAAGTTTTAGGACCAAGCCCCCTTGAGCCCCAGTTAAGGTCTGAATTACCTTGGCAATAGACGGCAATACTCATTGCCTTTAGAAGATAGTATTTATGACATATAGAAGCAGGGGTGGGAAATATAAAAGGCATTCCGTGGAGCAAAAGGTATTTGCTGCTCGGAAGAGGACAGCACAGAGCTCGTGTCCTTGAAAGCTATTTTAAACCTGGGCTAAGTTGTTACATCTCTGGTGGGACAAAGGGAACAAACAGCAAAAAAAAAAATTACAAATGAAGGAGAACGAAACCTGTTTAAGGA
Source organism: Podarcis vaucheri (assembly GCF_965113315.1). Taxonomy (NCBI): domain Eukaryota; kingdom Metazoa; phylum Chordata; class Lepidosauria; order Squamata; family Lacertidae; genus Podarcis; species Podarcis vaucheri. The sequence goes on along the minus strand of NC_138762.1, from coordinate 61,013,357 downwards.
TGGTGTTTCAAAGAGCATTTTAGCACCGACATAAAAGTGATTTATCTTTAGCCCAACAATAACGCTGGATGCAAATGTTACCTTTAAAAAGAAAAGAAAAAGAAAAAAGAGACTGTTGAGCAAGGAACATTCACACCATGACTGCTTCCAGTGCCAAACAGAGATTTTCTGGGGAGCTGGGTGCACTGATTCAGCACTCTGCCCCCAGCACATCCCCCTGCTGATTCCTGCCAGTCCAAACAGTAGGAGGCAAACAAGGTAAGTGGGGATTTCAGAGGCCAAAAGGGCAACTATGGGACTGAGCTACCAGACCAGTGGGTACTGGTAACTCCTGCAACCATTACATCCCAGCTTCTTTGTCATTTAGTATAGCAATGGAGCCTGGATAAGGCCCAAGAGATAAAAGCCAAACCTCGTTAGTCTAGCCACCTTTTTGTATTTGTTAACAGTCCCACTTCTGTGCCCTTAACCATAGCTGGCAACACAGATATTTTAGCAGCCGAAGTTTTTCTGTTGCTTATCTCCTTGCCAGGAGAAGCTTTGACTCCCAAATGTCAGTGTGTCAGGCTGCTGCTAAAGGCAGGGGAGCAAGGTCATTAAAAAGATGGCAACCTTCCCTGCCAGACCAGCCAAGCCGGGGGGGGTGTGTGCTCATCTTCACCCCACTTGCAGGGCTGCCTGACTCTTTGCCTGCTTACTCAGAAGCAAGTCTCACTGTGTTCATAGCGCTTACTCGCAGCAAAGTTTTAAAGGAAACAATTGCAAGCACTAGCAAATCTCTGTCACTTTCCCCCACGTACCTCTGATATTACAGGGACCTTCTCCTTTAACAGAAACAACAAGAATGTTTAGAAGACTATAAGTTCCTGGCTCCGACACAAATCTTCGGTTTCTGTCAGCTTCACTTGCTTGCGAGGTAGGATGGCAAGGTGCAAAGGAAGAAAGGGCTTTGGTATCTTCAAACACTTTGCAGAAGTGGGCGTTTTGGCAGAGGAAGAAAGCTATGTGTCTGCTCACGTTCCTTTGTGTATAGATTTACTAAACGTGCAGGAGCCCTGTTTCCTTTTGTAACTAGTAATCCTGATGAGAAAAGAGGGGTGGATGCTTTATGGAGGCACAGGGCAACACTTTCTTATTTCGCCTCAGGTGATGAAATGGGATGGGCCACCGCTGGACCCCACCCACCTCTGGCATGCAGACCCTCAGAAGGCTGTTCCTGAGGGAATTCAGCTCTCAGGCTGGAAAAACGTTCACTTGCCCCTGCTCTAAAGTGTTAGCAGAGCATTTATTTATTTATTTATTTATTTATTTATTTATTTATCCATCCATCCATCCATCCATCCATCCATCCATCCATCCAGGGAGTTTCCAAATAATGTGACAGGCAGTTACAGTAAGCCAACAAGAGTTGAGCTGCTAAATTGTCCCAGAGCACTTTGGATTTTCAGTCCCATAGTTGCCCTTTTGGCCTCTGAAATCCACACTTACCTTATTTGCTCCATAGTTAGCATTAGCCTGAGTGACAAAAGTAGCAGATCTTTGCGATCCTATCAAAACTAACATACAGAATAGACGGAAAACAGGCTTTAATCCCGTCTCTCTTGCCTTGAGCGTGATAACATGAAGTGTCTCGCTTTTGTAGGTGTTTTTGACAAGCATTTTTTGCTTTTAACATACCTTGAGGAATGTGATTTGAATGAATCCAAATTTAAGAGTGGCTGACCTAGTTTTATTGGCCCAGGGGATGGGGGATATTAGGTCAGGGGACAGAGCTAAAATGCTCCTCTTAAGCTTTTCAAAAGTTTATGATGATATCATAACAAAGAATCCTGTGCATCTTAAAAAGCTGAACAAGTTTTATTATGGCAGTCAGAAGCTTTCATGGACCTAGGCCCACTTCATCAGGTACCTGAATTTATTAAACGCTGTCTGCAACACACTTTTTCAAGAGCATGATCTCGATAATTAGTTCTTGGCCTTTCCAGCACTTAACAGAGAACAATGGAGGGAGAGATACTTTTAAGAATGGCTCAGACTACACTCAGATACTTTATAAAGCTAAAGAGCAGGGGGCCGAGGCGGTGGGGAGGATTAGGGGCTCAAACACCCCACTTGGTCTGCTAGTTCTCCTCGCTGATGCCACAACCACACACAAAGAGAAGGGAGTGGGGAGGGGAGAGGGAGGGAGGGAGTGGAGAGAGATTATGTGTGTGAGAGAGAAGCCTGTCTGTCTTCACTGTGTGACAGACTGTGTGTGTGTGTGTGTGTGCACGCGCGCGCACGCGCCAAGTGTACATGATTGTGTCTTGCCCAGTCTCGCATATCTGGGCTCCTTTGCACCCTTGGCAAAGAGCTGCACTGGTACCTCCCCATCTTGCCTAGTTGCCCAGAGCAGTGGAGAGGGGCCAGGGGAGCATGCAGGTGGGTGGGTGAGCTCCTAGCCATGTTGAGCAAGAACGGAGAGGTTATATTTTTGCTCCCACCCACTCTGGGCCTTTGTCCTTTGGCAGGGTCTGACCTAGCCATTCTCACCCACTTTGGGTCCTTGCTCACTATTGGATTGCAGCTCTCAACAGCTTTCCACCCAAATAATGTGATTTTCAGCTCCAGAATAGGTTTCTTACCTCTGCAGGAAAATAAGAAGGAGGGAGGAAACCAATATTTTGAGGTGAACATTGAACATTTGATTCAGCGACAGAGTTCCCTTCTCTCAGACACTAACAGACATAGTTTTACTTCTGCATAAAGTTTTACTAGGCATAAATACATATTTGTTTGTTTTCCATCTTTGGGGTCTGAAGCAGATTCCCACCTCTCCCACCAATTGAACTGGAACTCACCACTGCCATCAATTCAAGCGGATCCCACTTCTGTATACTGTATAACCACCATGGGTTATCTTATGGTTTTTGTGTGAGCTAAAACTTTTTGGGGTGTGTGGGTGTGTGAGGTAAAACCTTGATACTTGGAGACACAGGCAGAAGCTGAACATATAAGAAATATTTATTTCACATAACAAAGTTGGTAAAACGAAAAGATGTGTCAGGTGAATTTTATCAGTTAACTTATTTATAATTATACTAAATTTAGTGGATGTTACAGTGCTATCTTTCGGGTCACAATGCAAAGCCTGCTTTAGGGTGGCTGTGTGGGGTTGTTTGTTTTAGGGAGAATGTTCTTCCTTTTGCCCCTCTGTGAAATGGGCAGTACTGTATTTCACTGGAAATCTACATACACACTGAGCAACTTAGATAAGACACATCTTATAAACCAGATAGTAAGTAAATAGTCTGGGGAGAGCTACAGCAGTGTTTTTTCAGCCCAGGAGGGAAGTGGCAGTGACTTCAGTTCAGAGCAAGGTCACAGTGCATGCCATAAATTTCCCACACTTAGGGTTTTCTTCATGCCCTTCAGTTAACTTTTTTAAATGGGAGGTTTGGCAGCAGTCAGATAAACATTAATGAATCTTTCTCTGCATAGCCCTTCCATTGTGCATAGTTCATGTGTTAATCCAAGTACACATCTATTTTAGAAAGGTTTTAGGCAGCTGACCAGGCCTTCCTACAGTGACCCAGAGTGGGAGATCAGTTTAGGACAGAACAAATGAACAAGGTCACCACCTCTTTCTTGGCAGGGCTCTGGGGCTGCTGGGGCAGACAGAAGTTCACCCAAGGCGGTTTCTCCAGGCATGAGAGTATACCTACTGAGGAAAGCACCATGGATTGGTTTTCTGCTTGCCACACAGCTGTTGAAGGCACACAAGTCCTGCCTGAGTTGCTTATCAGTGTTAGCGAATATTTCATGGGTAGGGATGGCAGGTTGCAACCTGAAGATCCATGATGTGCCTTTAAATCTCCCCATGCAGTGAGAGCTGTGTCTTCCCCCATCCATTTCTCATCTAGTCCTGTTGCCTCCCTTCTTTGTCAGCTGTGCAGCACACCTGGATTCCTGCTTGTTACAGCAGGCAAGGGAGGAATCAGACAGAGAAATGGACTGAGAGGGGGAAATGGACGGGAGCAGAAGCTATAGCTGCCTTGTCTTCCACTTTAAAACTACAGCATGAACCTCCAGGTTGTTACTGTTGGGAAATAACTGCTGAATACCAATTAATCCTGAAGGCCCACTTGTGCAGGAAACTAAGAAAGAAAAAAATGGCTGACTGCCTGATTTCAAAAAAGCGTGGGGCTTGATTCACTCTCTAGTCAAAAGAGCCCCAGCAGTTTCGAACAGATATACATGCAGTGTTTGCAAAGCATGGGAAAGATAGGTCTTAAGTGCTTACAATGTGCTCCTCTGCCTCCATTTCTCTTGGAATGAATAGAGTACAACCTTAAGTAAGCTTAAATGCTTTACTTACAGAGGTTTCACTCATGCATCGTTCAATGCTACAGCAGACACAACACAGGCAGTGGCGTAGCGTGGGGGGTGCAGGGGGGGCCGGCTGCACCGGGCACAACATCTGGGGGTTAGGGGGCGCAAATCCACGGGTTAGGGGGCACAAATTACTCGCCTTGCCCCGGGTGCTGACAGCCCACGCTACGCCACTGAACACAGGCAAGGTATTCTTGGTTAAAAAATGCAGTTTCACACACACAGTCTGAGTCTGCAGCCCCAGCTTCAGACATCTGCTCAGTTACATGGTTCGAAGAGGAGATATGGACATGTACACCCTCCCTCCCTGAAGGTGAGGGGCGTGACCTAGCCTTGCCTTCTCTAACAATTTACAGCTCTGTAGTCCCTAACAGCTTAACCCCTTCATTTACTAACTGGCATAGATATACAGATTTACGTTGTTTGGTTTGACTGAAAATCTCAGACAACAACCTACCAATCCTACCCAAAGAACTTAGATTCTTAAGGTGGGAGAGCTATGCAGACCTAGGGTAAGATCTGCAAATTATATAAATGGCTCAGAGATCCATCTGTGAATGAAATACTGCTAATAAATGATCTTTCCCTGCCCCCTCACGTACACACACACACACACACACACACCACATAAGAAGAGCATAGTGAAGGTAGATTTTATTTTTATTTTATTTTGAGAGCCAGTGTGGTGTAGTGGTTAAGAGCGGTAGTCTCGTAATCTGGGGAACCGGGTTCGCGTCTCCGCTCCTCCACATGCAGCTGCTGGGTGACCTTGGGCCAATCACACTTCTCTGAAGTCTCTCAGCCCCACTCACCTCACAGAGTGTTTGTTGTGGGGGAGGAAGGGAAAGGAGAATGTTAGCCGCTTTGAGACTCCTGAAGGGGAGTGAAAGGCGGGATATCAAATCCAAACTCTTCTTCTTCTTCTTCTAGATTTTTACAGGAGTGTCCAAAACTGCTGACCTAGCCTCACACTCCCAGAGTGCAGTAGTGAGGACCCCCTGCTACTCCCAGGCCAACTAACCTCACAGTTCTCTCTCTTGCCTTCCAATTCAGTCTGCAAAACCACAATTATTTCTCTGCTCCTCCCACTAGTTGAAGGATGTTATTTTCCAAAGGGTTAGGGAAAGTGATTTCTACTCATTAACTTGCCTTCAGAGACCATCAACTGATTGTCTTTGATTATTATTATTATTTTTAATAATCAGCTTGTCTCCGATTATTAGCGAGCAATCAGCCTAACAATGAATGATCACACGGCACCCCTAAGATCATATCTATCTATAAGCTAGTTCAAAACACATTATTCCACTCTCCCAGCAAGTATGACCAAGAAACAGAACTCAGAATATAACAGGGCAGAGAGCAGCTGCCTTTCTTCTTCACTGCTGAAGTCACCAAGGGCAGGAAGCAGATTTCACTTCTTTGTCAGTTGTGTCCCTCAGTAAACCCTTTTATTTCCTTCAGTATAAAGCAATGATTGTCATTCAGCCCAATGTGGGGGAAAGTCAAGCAATCAACTTTGAGCACATTGTTGCAGCTGCAGCCAAACCTACTCTCTGACGCTGGCAGCGAGGGACCAGACCCTCATTGACAGCGATTCCACAGTGTGGTGTGGGTGTGTGGGTGTGGGTGGGTGTGGGTGTACACCCACCCACCCACCAGCACCAGTGTAATATAGAAACCCTCCTTCCACACACCCTATCCATCATGATGCTGGGCATTTTACAAATATATGATATAAGAGGCCATGGAGGTACATGCAGCTGCAATCCTATACAGCAGGGGAGAGGAAATGCCAACTCATGGGCCTAATTAGGTCCACCAGGTCTCCCCATTTGGTCCACCAAGTCATTTTGGCCAAGCCACAGTCACCTGTCTATCACCAGGTGCCATATATATGTATTATGTGCAGGCTTCTGAAACTGATCAGCACAGAATTAGCTGGTTGCCAGGGCTTCAAAGGGTTTCTGCAGGGACCCTCAGAGACAACCAGCTGATTGTTAAGACTTCAAAGGACCACGCCACCTGACGTCATTGTGATGGCAGGTGATTGGCATGTGGGTAGCCCCAGATGGCTCTCAAATTTGGCTCACAGAGATAAGTGTCTGGCCTACAGCTGGATCCAGTTCCACACCCCTACCTTTTGAGTTGACCTGCGTGTTGGACTTCAGTTCCCACCAACCAACATGGCAATAGGGTTAGGAAGATGGGAGCTGTCACCCAACAATATCTGGAGGGCCTCAGCTTCCCTGTCCTTGAGTTATAGTTAATCTAGCCGACAGCAATACTAAAGGATGGGGGAAGAAAGATCAATAGTGGCATATTTCTGCTGCTCTTGGTCCATTCACTTCAATGAAACAAAATCAGTAAAAGCCACAGCATTGGCCCTGAAAGCTGGCATGTTTCTTGGCACATGGCTTTCAGATGCTTATTGATATAAGAGGAGGAAGAAAACTCTCCCAAATTGATTGCAATTAATGCAATTAGTGCTTTACAGTTTTTCCTAGCCTTGTCTTTTTGCCTTAGAGACCTTCATTCACTGAAACATTTACGTGCATTCTTAATTACTTTTAGTAAGCCAGCTGCAAATAGTAGATGCTACTCTTTGCTACTCTTCACACTCTCCTGGTCCTGGGCTGGTGGTTCCCTATCCCTGCTCTACAGGAAAATAGAGTCATAGAATACCAATACCAATAGCTGGCCATAAGAACATGATGTTGTATGAAGATTGCAGGATTATTATTATTTTTGTCTCATCCCAGTATTGCAGCTAATTCATCATGTGACTTTGGGCACAAGATGCCCTTGATTATCTTTTGAAGGACTAGGAGAATGACAGTTTTCTAAGGAGGTTCTTTCTCAGAATATCCACGCTATTTCCACCTGTTCTTAACATCTGAAAAGTCCTTCAGTAGTGTAAGAACCATTGTGACTTAGAAGGCTGTGATTGAATCTCTTGTGCCTCAGCACTTCAAAGCAAAGTAGGTAACTAGTTTCTTCAACAACTTAAGCCATCTTTTTTTTAAAAAAGAATCTTTTGTCAAGCTGCAAACAAAACAAAATACTGTAATGAGTTTGTGGGGTGCCTGGACTCCCCTTCGAAATTCCTGTGCCCCCCTTTTCTAATTTATGGGTTCTACACTCTGGATTTAGCATGTTAAAATACAAGCCAGGAGCTAGCCTGGTGATGGCCCTCTAAAGATGAATCATTAGGTGACAAAGAGCGTTTTGCCAGAGGGCAAATGAGAGGGGCCCTTCCCTCAATTTAGAATTGGCTGGAAATTTATAATTTTATTAATTTAGTCAATTTAGAAATTTGTTAGAAAGACAAAAGCCCTTGAAGTGGAGTTTTAGAGCTGGAAGAAGAACAGTTGTTTTTAGTATTGCAATTTGGGGATTATGTGGGCTGGATGAAAAATAGCTGCTGTCAGAGGGCCATGACTGATTTTTGCTGGCATCCAAGAGTGTGGCCATGGAAGAAGCATGAATCTCTTGGAGTGTAATGCTGTAAGCCCCTGAATTGTAGGCTCAGGTTGCATATGTGTGTAAAGAAACCATAGATCATAAAGACACCACAGTCTCTGCTGTGCTTCATTGTCCAAAAAGAGACAGAGACCCGGGATAAATGCCTGGAACCCCTGGAATCTCTCACTGCTTAGAAAGGACTGCCATACGTCTGGATTTTCCCGATGAATTTCCAAAAGGTGGTACCTTGTCCTGGATCCTGGCAAGTCAGTTGAAAAATCACATGTTTTGGGTGTTTTTGTAAAAACAACAATTTCAGTCATTTCCTTAAAAGTAAAGCTCAACAACTTTCGGGATGCCCGGGTTTTTACTTTTTGAAATATGGCAATTCTAGCTTAGAGATTGGGATGGCGTGTATCAATATATAGGGCAATGATCTAGCAAGTCCCACTGATTTCATGCCATTTCAAATCATGGAAATTCCAAGTCCTAAACGAGGAATGGATTGTGAATGTAATGTAGAAAAGATGTGTTTCTTTTTTAAAAGACAACACATTCTAATGTTAAAAGTGTTTACTTCTGAACAGTTTGTCGCATTCAGGAAAAAACCCCCAATTGTTTTGGAACTTTGTCCTGAGAGAAGGCTGAATGAACACTTTCCAATTCCACTTTTATTCACTATTCCATCAGCTGTCATGGTTGCTGCCTTCCTTCTCCAACTCCAGGAGACTAGGGACATCTAATGGAAAAGTTGGGCATTGCAAGCTGTATGTTTCCAATGAAGCACCAGTGTTCTGTATGAAACATTGGTTCCAATATTGCGCCTTTTAGAGCTTTTTTTGTTGTTGCAAAAGACACTAAAAGCAGAGTTTGCGTTTCCTGCATCTCTAAAGTGAAAGCAAACCTATGTTGACTGCAATGTACACTGCATTTAAATATGGCATTCATCTGCTTTCTATTATTCGCTAACAATATTGTGCAGCGGCATAGCGTGGTTGCTAAGAGACTGAACTACAAATGAGGAACCCCCAGTTAAGATCTTGCCTTTGCCATGAGCAAACTAGGTGGCCTTAGGGAAGCCACGATTCTCTGCACCTCACCCTTCCCCCAGTAATATGGGAATAAAAGCACTGGCTTCTTTTTATAGGGTTGCTATAAAGATTACAGTAAGATAATATATTTGAAGTAGCTCCCTGAACACTCTAAAAGTGCTATAAAATGTATATTTATTATTACTATTACTATTATTTAGAAGCAGCAATATTTGCAAACAATGTATTCCAGATTCAGAAGTGTTTTTAGTGTCACTTATGAAAAGCGCCCCCTCAGGACCTCCAACCCCCCAGCATGTGAGTCAGGAATAATCTATGGCTGTGGCTGCATCTGGAATCATTGTTTTCCATTGAAAGCAACCTGTTTTGTAAATTGTGCTACAGACCACATATTAATTACCTAATTCAGGGCACATACCCCACATTTCACTCTTTTGCCCCTATACATGCAGATATAAGAAATTCAGGAGGAGAGTGAAAGCCAGCAGGAGATTCCTGTTCTCATACAAAGTCCCTCAGAGTACTCTCATTTTAAGTCTTGGGGTTACATTGGTGTCAAAGCTGCATTCTTAACGGTTGACAAGCAGCAATTAGAGTTACTCTCAAGCTGTATAAATGTCAACATAGAAATAAAACCATGTCTGCTACCTGAGAACGGGGGGCGGGGGATGAGGATATCAAAGAAAAATTATGGGTTGAATCCAACGCTGGTCCTATTCAGATAAGTCCTCTTGAAATGGACATGGCTAATTTAGTCTAACTTAGGTGGATACAACCCATTATTTTTTTTAAGGGACCCCTGACCATTAGGTCCAGTAGTGACCGGCTCTGGGGTTGCGGTGCTCATCTCGCTTTATTGGCCGAGGGAGCCGGCGTACAGCTTCCGGGTCATGTGGCCAGCATGACTAAGCCGCTTCTGGCAAACCAGAGCAGTGCACGGAAATGCCGTTTACCTTCACACGGGAGTGGTACCTATTTATCTACTTGCACTTTGATGTGCTTTCGAACTGCTAGGTTGGCAGGAGCAGCGACCAAGCAACGGGAGCTCACCCCATCACGGGGATTCGAACCGCCAACCTTCTGATCGGCAAGTCCTAGGCTCTGTGGTTTAACCCACAGCATCACCCGCTTCCTGGATACAACCCATAGTCATATACAAACACAAATGTCCCATTTTCTGTTTTCACAGTTCTGTAAACTTCATTACTGAAGTCAAGTAAGGAACACATCTGCACAGACTGGGCTGTAGCCGACTAAATCAGGCTCAGAGTAGGCCCATTGAAGCTAATGGACAATGACTTAGTTGAAGACAACCCACTCTACTCATAGACAATGAGCTACTGAAGCCTGTGGCATGCAGTGAGAGAGAGGTTTCGTCTCCACAGGCCATATTGAGCGAGCTGGATCAAACTTGCTACAAAAACCGGTGCTACCGCTGTGTTTACTGTCCTGACAGAGCCCCTGAGGATTTGCTCACCCAATGAGCTGAGAATAATAGCAGTTTTCAAGCTGGTTCTCAAAATTCTAGTGCCTCCTCAAGCCGCACAATATGAAGAGACTGAGCATGGGTGACACATTCTGAGGACTGACTGAAGCCTCTATAGGATCTCTGTTCAGGAAAACCAGGGAGATGTGGTTGCAGCCCTGCTCCCTGTGTGAGCAGAACAGAGCGCAGAGCTGCCTCGCATAAGAAGCAAGCGTTGCTTCCAGTGGCGTAGCGTGGGGGGTGCAGGGGGGGGCCGGCCGCACTGGGCGCAACATCTGGGGGTTAGGGTTAGGGGGCGCAAATTACTTGCCTTGCCCCGGGTGCTGACAACCCACACTACGCCACTGGTTGCTTCTTCTCCTCCCATCAGGACATCTCTGTGCTCTCTGTGTCACTGCCATGTCAAGCGCCCTGCCTCTAGGTGGGCCCACCCCCCTAAACCAGGTGCAGGGAGTCTTTTCCAGTACATGGGCAGCCTCCCAGAGGCCACATACCAGTGATAAGTGAAGGCTGAAACAAAGGATGGGGATTTTACCTTTGCATAGTAGTAGAGACAGTGTGGTGTAGTGGCTATAGTGCTGCACTAAAACCAGAGTTCAAATCCCTTCTTGGCCATGAAGCTCACTGGGTGACCTTTGGCCTGTCACTGCCTCTCAGCCTAACTAAATGAGGAGTGGTAGAACTATGTATGCCACCTTGAACTCCTTGGAGAAAAAGGCAGGATAGCGTACCTTCCAAGTGCCCTGGAAAAATGGGGGATCTTGCTGACCATTTTGGTGCCACGATCTCATGCTCTTGGGCTGGGCTCTTGCCTGAGAAAAGTGCTTTTGGGGGTGAGAGCAAGACATGGATCACATGACTAACCTGGGAGTGCACCCCAGAAGGCACATGTCACGGTTTTGGGTTGGAAAAAGTTGGATTATATGGGATAGAAATGCAGTAACAAATGACTAAACAAACAAATTTCAGTCCATTGATTCTATTCCAGAACCCCCATACACACACCTCTCCAGCCTTCAACAAGGAAAGCAAGAGGCATTGTCACAGTTGCAAAAGCACTTGAGGAGGGTGCTAACCAGGGCCTGGGAGGGTTTTGGCCTGGGACAGAGGGTGTGCCCCAAGTAGGAGAAGGAGGCAACTATTGTGGAGACATTTTAGGATAAATAGAGAGGTTCAGAGGGCCACATTCAATCCCCAGGGCTGAGGATCAGGGTGGGGGCCAAGAGAAGGAAACTGCAGACTGTGCTTTCCTTCTCACTTTTACTACTATCTCCTTTCCTTCATCAAGCATAGCTCCAGGTAGGAGGAGAAAGCAGCAGGGACCAGTGTGCATACAACATAGGAAGCTGTCAGGATGCTGTCAGAAGCTCCCGGCTAGTTGCCCAGGAGAGTATAAAGACAAGGAAAAGTTTCTTACCATGCTTTTTTATTTCAGTCTTTACACAGAGAGGCTATAGAACCCAGCCTCTTGTATAATGGTGTTGTCCACCCGCTGTCTCTCCCACTTCCTCATTCTCATCATCTCCTCTACGGGTGCTGCTATGTGCCCTCTGTCTTTGAGCTCTTTGCTCTTCTACTTTTAAGGCTCGCCGGGTTCTGGGAGATGAAGGGTCTGGAATAATAACATGTCAGCTGGGTGTTGTTCTGGCTCTCCCATGATTTCCCAGCTTTCTGCCTCATCTGCCTCTGAACTGCTACCTCCCTCAAACCCCTGTTGTAAATCTATATTCTCTTTCTCTTTCTCTTCCTCTTCCTCCTCCCTGGAAGGGTCAGGATGGGGAGGCGGTCTCCACCATTCATCCTCTGCCAAGTCCCTGCCAGAAGCCGTGCCAAAGCACATGGGAAACATAGAATTGAAGACCCTTTATAATATATGTGCCAAAAATCATATGAGAAGGAAGGCTGGTAATTTTATGAACTTCAAACAGGGAAGAATCATATGCTGATCATTAATAGAAGTACAGTTTGGTTCAGTTTGGTCCATTTTAGAGTGAAACCCCAAAATTTAAATGCATCTGCCGAATTCTATATACTTTCTGTATACTTAGGAGCAAGATCCATTGTTATGGGTTACTCCCATGTAAACATACACAGAGTTGTAGCCGATATAAATTGTCCTAGGTTGTGAGACGGTGGGATAGAAATAATTTTTAAAACCACAAGAATGGCATTAATGGGCTGATAACACCCATGCAACCTCTTGCTCTCCACTGAAGAATTCTGGAAATTTTGAAATAATCCAGATGCTCCCTCCTTACACACAAACATTGATTGTGTCCCACTTCTGTATCAGCAAAGAAAGGAATTGGTTTCCTCTTGACCCTACCATGAAGCAGAGTGAGGCAGCTGCCTCAGGCAGCAGATGCTGAGGGAGAGGGAGTAGACAGAGACCTGTGGGTGCCATGTGCCCTGGCTTGCACCCCCTAAGTCAGACTGCTCCCCTCAGGTGCAGTGGAGACCACTATCCTCTTGCTAGCATCAAAGTAAAATGGGCAGTTTAGCAGGCTTTCGGGAGAGGTGCTATCTCATCCTTCACCTTAAGCATAGAAATGTCTTGGGCCTGCCATGCTAATAGGAAATTTAATTAGAGAGGCCAGAGACAACCACCACATAGGCCTAGTTGACTCAGGGGGAAATGAATCAATTTGCAGCTAGACAGAAATGCATCAGTCAAAGCAGAATACACCATATGAGTAATGAGCTCTTAAACACACGAATGGTGGGGGAAAACCCCTCACCACTAAGCAGAGCACCAAGGACTAGAGCCGCACGGAAGTTTTGTGAAGTTTGCCACCTTCCAACGCGCCTCAGGCTCTGGTACTTATGAGTCAAAGAGATTCCAGTGAAGGATTCTTCCCTAGGAGGTTGCCTTGGGCTGTGTGTAGATGACAGCTTTTCAGAGTCTTGGCAGTTGTACCGTATGGTGGGCATTGCCAAAGGTGCTCATATTCATAGTTTGCATCCTATGATGGTCACTAGTCAAAACAGTTTGGCTAGTTTTCATAACCCACCAATGTGCATCTTGAAAAAGCTAGAATTCTATTATTCTCCCCCTCTCTGTTTTATCATCACAAGACCCTGTGAAATAGGTTAATTTGAGAGACAACAAGCCCAAGGTCACCTAGTGAGGTTTCTGGCTGAGGGGGGGGCTTGAACTCTGCTCTCCTAGGTTCTAGTCCAACATTCTAACCAGTACACCAAACAGGATTTCAATACAATAGCCCTTTCCTCAGCAATTGGTATTCAGAGGCATGCTGTCTCTGATCCTGGAGGTAGCCTGCATCTGTCATGACTTGGGATAGTCAATGTTGGGATAGTCTTATCCTCCATCAGTTTGTCTATTCCCCTGTTAAAGTCATCTATGGAGCCAGCATTTGTCCACAAACATCTTCCAGGTCATGTGGCCAGCGTGACTAAACTTCTTCTGGTGAAGCCAGAGCAGTGCACAGAAACGCTGTTTACCTTCCCGCTGGAGCGGTACCTACTTATCTACTTGCACTTTGATGTGCTTTGGAACAGCTAGGTGGGCAGGAGCAGAGACCGAGCAATGGGAGCTCACCCTGTCACGGGGATTCGAACCGCCGACCTTCTGATCAGCAAGCCCTAGGCTCTGTGGTTTAGACCTATAGAGCGAGATGAGCGTGCAACCCCAGAGTCGTCCGCGATTGGACCTAATGGTCAGGGGTACCTTTACCTTTACCTATGTTACTATAGGTGCCATGTCTAGGGGCCCCTGGGTGCCAGGGCACCTACAATGCGGGGCTCTGACGCGACTTCCGGTTTTTACTGGAAGTCGCATTGGAGCCTTGACGCAACCTCCCAGACAACATCGGAGGCCCTGCCAGGCCTCCAAACACAACTCCCAGTAGAAACCAGAAGTCACGTCGGAGGTCTCGCGAGGCCTTAGACGTGACCTCCGAGACCCTGTGTGGTCTCAGAAGCGACGTCCGAGGCCCTGCCAGGTCTCAGAACACAACTTCTGGTAGAAACTGGAAGTTGCGTCGGAGGTTTTGTGAGGCCTTGGACATAATTTCCAAGACCCCACGAGGCCTCAGAAGTGCCTCTGCTGCAACATAACATCATGACATCACATTGCATCACACCTGCTACTGGGCACCCATAACCTGGGGCCCAAGTCAGCACCCCTGTACGTTACAGACTGTGAGCACATCTTGTGGAAGCCAATTCCATACTTAAACTATGTGCTGTGTGATATACTTCCTTCCGTCTGTCCTGAATCTCCCACTGTTCATTGGGTTCTTCTTATACTTGGTTGGCATCTGTCTGTCTCGGGAGGCAGTGGAAAAGTGTGCCTTTGTGGGTGAAGTTAAACCATTGGAGACTTACAGTGACTGCTGTGGCTGCAGAGGCTGACTGGGAAGAGACATCTTTTATTGCAGCTGTGGAAGAGGAAGGTATCCGGTTTTGCTGCTACAGGTGCACCATGGTGTTCCTTCTCTCTGTGCTCCTCCCACTGGTCATTCTTCCTCTGGTCCCTGCTGTGCATACATGACCTGACTGACCGACTCCACACAGCGGGGTTAATATTGCCAGCCTTCACGTCACCTTTGCAGGTACCTTTGTAATGCAGCGGGAGAAATGCCGCTCTCTAGCCACACTGTAGGTAATTATAAATGCTAGCCTGTCCACCCCTTTCTTGAATATTTTTAAACACTAAAATGCCCCCAAAATATTGTAATCTTTCCCTAAAGGGGATTTTCTTTAGCTCCCCAAACATTTTGGCCACCCTTTTTCTGCACCTTCTCCAACTCTACAATACGCCCCTGTATGTGTGACCCTGACTATACCTACATTTCTTCTCTGCAAAAATAAAAACAAAAGAATAACCAGAATGCTCTGCAATTATTCAGGACAGGCTGCAGGATGAAAAAATCCACGTCCAAATTTATTGTTCCTGCTGCCAAGTACGGAAAGAAAAAACACTTGAGAATTAAATTTTAAATGCATCTCAGGTTGGTCAAGGCTCAGCCATCCTGGAAGTCACATGTACTAAACTCCTGAGGCCAGTGGCGTAGCGTGGGTTCTCAGCACCCGGGGCAAGGCAAGTAATTTGCGCCCCCTAACCCGTGGATTTTAGCACTCGAGTCTCTTCCACGCCCCCCCAGATGTTGCGCCAGGTGCACCCCCACGCTACGCCACTGCTCCCACCACAAGTCTTCAGGACAGCCATCTGAAGGCTGGCGCGGGGAGAAGGTCTCTCCGCCCCACCGCCAGGCTTCGGAGGAGGTCCGAGGACAGTGGGGAAGACGCGCTGCGCTTCCCCGCTGTCCCGGAGATTTCCCTATGGACTTTCGTCTTGCGAAGGGCCGGCCAAACGCGCGCCCCCCCCCCAATGTTGCGCCCGGTGCGGCCGGCACCCCTGGCACCCCCCACGCTACGCCACTGCCTGAGGCCCACACAGGACCCTGTGTACAATTCAAGGGACAGTCAGATCTCTAATCTCAAAATTTATGTAACAGGGGTCTGATGCAGTAGGGGGGTGATATCAACCATCATTTTAACATGAAGCCTGTTGAGATTTATTTATTTATTTTCACCTTCATAATCTGTAACAGATTTATGTTTAATCCCAACACCAATCTGGTTTGTTCGCAACTCATTATGCCATGCAATGTAAATATAATTGCCATAATATTTTTATATACATGCACCAAAGGAGCATGCTTGATATCAGCAAAACATCCTATTCTGGTCAGTCAGAAACAACTGGTCAAGTAAGAAATAAAGCATCTCTTCTTGTGGAGGGTTATCTTTTGAAGAGCTGGCTGTCACTGTTTATCTTCTGCACCTGGGCTTGGAACAAAGATGTATCTCAGGAAGCAGCCGAGTTGTCAGCGTCTAGATTCCAGTGGAACAAAGGGCTAGATTCATCAACAAAGGAAATGTTTCTCCCCCATAATGCTCCCCAGAGCCCCGGTTCACTTTGGCCCAACAAAAAGCGAATTGTAATTGGGTTTAGCAGCCCGCTGTGGACTCTAAACTAGATCAGCATTTCGTTAACTTGCGACGACAGCTCCTTGTATGAATCTGTCTTCCTAAGGATCAGAGGAAGAGGGTGCCTGGAATGTTGGACAAGCGTGTTTGTTTACAACAGTTTCTGAGAAGAGAGTGAACATTTCAAGATAGTTGCTGTGGGTTTAGTCGGTAGCCAGTTGGCTTGTACTTAGGCCACCTTAGAAGCTAAAGGGTAGTGCAGGGAGTTGCCTGTTGGTTGACGGCCTGTTCTTTGGTTCCCACTGGGGTGAAGAATGGCTCGTTTTATATGGCAACCCTCTCAAAGAGCTCTGAACAGAGGTGTGCAAAGTAGCAGGTGCTGCTCATGGTATCTATTTCACCAGGAAGCAGCTGCCACAGGCACCAGAAAGAGAGAGTGTTGCCCTCTGAGGCATTACAGTGGTACCCTGGTTTAAGAACAGCTTAGTTTATAAACAACTTGGATTAAGAACGCTGCAAACCCAGAAGTAGGTGTTTTGGTTTGTGAACTTTGCCTTGGAAGCAGAACATGTTCCGCTTCCTGTTGAGTGTAAATTGAGTTCCCCGCTGCTATGGGAAAGCACACCTTGGTTTAAGAACACTTTGGTTTAAGAACAGGCTTCCAGAAAGGATTAAGTTTGTAAACCAAGGTACTACTGTACAGCTTTTCTGTTGGAGACCATGCCCTGCTGGTGTTTTTAAATTCTGCCTACCAACGATCCAGTCATATGATCAAATTTGGCATGCCGGACAATGTGGGTTAGGTGGATCTGTGTAGGGCTTGTCGGATAGCAAAGCAACCCCAATATTCATTCTTTGCCATGTGCTCATTTGGCCATTGGTACAGGATTTCGTAGTGAGAATGCCAGTGAAAGATAGGCATTCAGGTCATATTGCGCCTCTTCTGTGATAGTTACATGGGCTTCCTGTTTTTCTCAAGGTCCATTCCAATTCAGAGTGCTGGCTTTGGACTTTAAATTTGGAGAGGTGGCTGCATCATCTGCCCTCAGACCATGCCTTGGAACACACAGGGATTATTGCCTTAAGAACAGAGAAAAACAGGAAGGTTCCTATGAATGTAAGTGCTTTTAACCACCACAGTTTGTACAAGCATTTGACAAATGGATTAAGTCTTTAAAGTCATAACATACTACCTAAAGACATGCCTCGATGACATGAATGTCTGAAGTAGCCAATTACATCCAGACATTTCTATGTAGTTGCGCCATAACAAGGTAACATTATTTCAGTGCACACCGATCATTTTTAGTTTTAAAAAGCTGTTTCTTGGTCTGTTAACTTGCGCTTTCCAGAGTAACGTAGCTTTCCACTGTAATTTCGTTAATGCAATGCAAAAATAGAAGGGACTTTTATTTTCATTTTTCAAGGAAAATTATTCCATGGCAATAGCCATGCATGAAATATTTCAGAGTGGGGTTTTTTTTATAAAAGGAATGATGTTATCAGTGAGCGAGTACAATACATATTGATTTACAATATGATTGTTCAAAGAAAATTGCTTTTATTAACTTTCGGTTTTATACTTTCTATTAACTTTGTATTTTTCCTGCTTCTGCTTGATGGTTGTTTTATAGTTGGCTAATTTTAATGGTCATCATCCGAATGTTGTGGGGAAGGAGTTTTTTCAAATAATTGTTTAGGAATTAGTGCATGATCACTTTTAGTGTTTTCTTCTGTTTTAATATTTTATATAATTTTTATATTGCAATGCACCGTGGTTTTTCAGCTGTAAGTTGCCTTGGCATTCCTTTGGAATAAAGTGGTTAGCAAATGAAATTAATAATAAAAAATAATATTGTTGCAATTAATTCAATCATATTTAGAATTTCAGTCGTATATCATATATGAAATTTTACTAGCCAAAGCTCCCTTGCAAATTAGAAAAGTTGGAAAACATATATTCACATTCTGGGCTAAGCCACTGAATTAAATATTTCCATTAAGCGTTTATACCACTTTAGACTACTGAAAGGACTTCAACATTCTTAGCTCTTTTTTTCTTACCATGCCACCATGAGGAAGCTTAGGATGAAGACTTGACTGAGGACATCTAATGGACTCCATGGCTAAGCAAAAAAGTTAGCGGTAAATCTTATAGGTTCACCCAGTGCTTTTTTCCTGGAGGGACACAGAGGTACACATACCCCTAAACATTTTGTGAATCTAAGTTTGACCTCATTGAGGGGCAGTATTTCAATATGAGTAGGAAAATGAAAGTACCCCTAAACATTTTCTTAAGGAAAAAAAAGCACTGGGTTCACCACTGACAGAATTTATACAAAGTACCGAGAGAGAAAACTAAAAACACTTGAGAAGTGTGATTTCTTCTTTTCCCCAACTAATCATATTGTTCATGTCCTTTTTATTGTTTTCCTTTCCACCACCAAATTGTTTCTCAATTTGCAGAAATTGAGAAATCTGCAGCAACAAGGAAGTAGTGACACAAGTTGGGAGTGTGCATCAATGAAGCTATTACTAAATCCCCAACAACAACAATAGCAGTTGGAATTTGTCCTGGGTGAGCAAAGATGTCTTGAATCGCCCTTTATATAGCCTGTTTAGAATAGATTCATGAAGAGGCACATTGGCTTGTCAGAGAGCAAGGATGAGGACTCCAACTCCCAACCAGCAGTCAGGCATGATGGGGAGTTGCAGGCCAACAACATCTGAAGGGCTGTAGGATCTACACCCTGATCATAAACTCACAAGAGTGAAAAGGCAGCAAAGGATCTCAATGGTAAAATGAACCATATGAACAGCTCCTGTGCATTTTAAGTACAAGACAGAGACTAAGCAACTACAGACTTCAAGGAAGGAATGGCAACCATATTGGTCAGGGATGGCAAACTTCAGGTCTGGGGACCCATTGTGGCCCTTTATGCCTTTCTGTTAGGCCCTCAGGACTCTCCCCAGCTATGCACACACACCTCAGGCCACACCAGTCTTGCTCTGCATCCTCCTTGGGGTGTTTTTGTCTGACCTAAATGTATCCATGAACTCTGATAATGCTTTTTGGATACCTGAATGGGGCAGAGAGAGGCAGCGGCAGAGCAAGCCGATTGGGGGCCTGGAGGGGCGGGGCAAGCCGGGACAGGATGCTCCGCAGGGTTTCCGAGGAGTCTGCCTGCCTCCTCCCACTCAACCGCCCTACAGCTGAGGGGGAGGAGCAGGCTGACCGTTTGGGCAGCGGGGAGTCTGCGTGCATTTGAGCCACTGCGTCTCTCCAGGAGAGATGCGTGGCTCAGGCACACTGCAGGCCCTGCTGTGAGTGCCACCTGGCATTTTGTCACCCCCTCAGTGGTGACACCCGGGGTGGCCTGCCCCCCTTCCTCCGCCCCTGCTCAAAGCCTTTTGCTTTTATTGTTGAAAGCCACATCCAAGCTTAATTTGAGAGGGTTCACCTTCTAGAAGAAGGGAAACCCAGCCAGATGGGTCGGTAGAAATAAATTATTATTATTATTATTATTATTATTATTATTATTATTATTATTGAAGATATGAAGTTATTATAAAAAGACTGGCTTTGTGACTGTTTGGGGTGCACTTCCCTCAACCCTACAAAACTGCAGCCCCTCCCCAGATTTCTGGGATTAGCAACAAGTCTTGGTCAGAAAGAAAACTCCCTAGATCTGACCTGAGTTCCAGCATCTTTCTTATTTCCCATCCCATTTTAGGAATGGATACAGCTGCCAATTTTTGCTCTCCGAGTTTATCATTTTTCTAATATTAAATTCAGCTCTCCACACTTCTGCAGCAATTTATTGGGGGGGATTAAACCCTCATGAAAATGCATGAAAATTCTTTTATCGTTTTAGTGTGAATAATAAACACATTTTTGCATGCTATTTTGACCAATGTACACCTTTTTGCAAGCAATTTACCCTAATATAGTGCTTTTTGTATATTTTCATGAATACATTCATTCTGATGCACACGTTTACCTAATACATGCATTTTTGCAAGCCTTGTTTGGTTGGCATCCCAAGCACATCCCAACATTCAGATAGTTGTGAATTTCAAATGATGGTTGTGTTTCCATTCTCATCTTGTTTTGGAAAGCGAAAATTTGATACATCTGCCTTTAAATGAGAACTGAACCGAGTTTCTTCCCATCTTGAGTCTGTGCTATGCAAAGTTACAAACAACCTGACTTTCATATCTTGAAAATATGCCAGGGTGCAAATTTAAGCCACAGCACAGGCTGCAGGTAGGACAAGGTATTCTTTGGATTTAAAAGTCTCCTGCTAGCCCCTCAGAGTCCCATTGTGGCAGCCTGGCTGTCCTATTCCAGCACAGACCCTCCCAATCATGTCAGGCTCACTGGCCCTCTGATGCTTTTCCTGGGCTTGGAATAAAAACAAAAGTAGAAGAAACTCCCTCCCTCTCTTTTTTAGACCCCAATTACTTTCTCAAACTGCTGAAGAAAATTAAAGCAGTGGCTAGAAAGCAAGAAGAGAGTTTTATAGCATGGAAAAGCCCTGAGCAGGGACTATTTCAGTGTTATTCCAACCAAAGTGTATGGGGGAGGAAGGGTGAGAGATTGACAATGAAAACAAACAAGGCAAGCATTACATATTTCCCTAGGCTTCGAAGCAGAGGAGAAGCCTACCAACAGGCTCCCACACACATGCAATTCCATAAAGCGCTCTTTCTTGTAGGATGGCCAGGAGGACTGGCTCCTGTTAATTGCGCGTCATCATTACACTGCAAGAGCTCACTGAGATGGGAAGTTTGATTATTGGTTTTTAATTCTGATGCAGTTTTTCATCCTGATGGCTCTTTTGCCTGACACTAAATTACCTTGCTGCAAATTAAATACAATAAAATTGCTAATAAGCCCATTGGAATATGCTGACAGTGTGATATCTGGTTGCTGGAGAACACTGTCCCCCTCCAGTGCTTCTTTACACTAAACCTGCATGATGTCCAAATCAATCCAGATGCCTATCCCATTGCTTAAAAAATAGAAAAGTCTTGCGCATGCAAGCGCGCGCACACACACACACGCACAGCAACCAGATCATCCACCATTCATGCACAACCACTCCATACAGACTTTGTGTCCGTGACACAGAAAATCCCTATTTACAAACTTGTATACTGATTTTTGATCAGCTTGCTTTGTCACTGTTCCCCTAAAGAACCCTAAGAATTCTTGTTTGGAAAAGTTGCTGATGTGAGTGTTCTCTGTGAGAGTTTTCTTTACACTTCATCAAACTAATTGAAATGGAGAGGAAAACTACCCCACGCAGGCCAATGAGGCCTGAGCATGCTTCGTGAGTATGCAACACTGACTGACAAGGAGGGAGAATGGGCAAATGCATCTGTTTCTCCCAGCTTCTCATTTTTCCAATGATAAAATCAGTTCTCAGCATTGCTATATATATTTATTTATTTTTAAAGTGCTCGTGGAAATTCATCAGCATTTTTGTATGGATTTCTTCTATGGTACACAGGTTTATATGCAATTTTGCCTAATACTGTATACACATTTTTGCACATTTCCCTATTATAATTCATTTTCTATAGTATCTATATTTCTATATTTTCTACATTTTGATATTATCTTCACTAATATATGCACACTTTACCATAGTGTATTTTTTTGGTACATATTACTTCACTGGCGAACTGGATTGCAAAATTTGGATAAGCGCAAATTTCAAAAGATGTTATGTTTTGGTTTGTATATTGTTCCAGAATAAATAATAGTAATAGTAATAATGCTGGTGAAAGAACAATATATACACTGCACTTGAGGGGAGCAGGCAGACTTAGGGGTGTCAGGGCAAGCCATATGGCACTCACAGATCTGTCCCCTCCCTGAACCTCAACATTTGTTGCCTGAGGCTATTGCCTCACTTTGTCTCATGATAGGGCCAGCTTTGATTCACATGTTTCAAGACTAGGCCCTAGCCTTGAAAGAAATTGTTTTTAATCTCCCATAGTTTTGTATCTCTTAGCCACAAATAAGAGCCGTTTTGTAAAATGACCTTCAGAAGATAGCCCTATAATTGTTGCCTCCTCTGCTTTTTAGTCACACATATTGACTGTGGGCTAACAACACTTAGCAATTTCTTAGCTATTGAAAAAGATAATGAACTTGGAGTGTAAAAACGGGGCCTTCAGCTTAACTCAGGAAGCAGGGAGTCTCAGTGGTAACAGGGGGACTGCAGTATGTGCCTTTTTCCCTTCTGTCAAGACAAGCTAATTGGAAAACAATCATTTTTGTATTGGCAAAGAGTCCCTATCTGCAACAGCCAGAGATATAATCCTCTTATGTAACAGGTCAAATAATAATATATCTTCAAGGTGCTTTTAACTTCATTTGTAAAATTCCCCTTCACAAATGACATTTTAATTGCATTATTAGATGCAGGTCTTAGGAACTTAAGTCCAAACCACATGTCGTTAATATTCCTAAAATAACTGAGAATAGGGGAATGGCAGTCCTAACAAATATTTTGTTGAGCATCTTTGCTGTGCAAATGGCAATATTTTCAATGTTAGTCTAAACAACAGGGTAAGAAAAACTACTCAGAGAAGCCACTGATACAGTTGTTTATACACTGTGGCCACAGTCCATTTTTTGGTTAAGAATACTTAGACTCACTGAAATTGGTGGAGTTAAAGTTGCAGCCCCAAGGACCCTTACTGGCAAGAAAAATTCACTGAACACAATAGGACTTACTTCAGAGGCACCGTGAAAAACTGTAAATATGAGTAACTCTGTGCTGGATTTGTGTGGCCTGTGTGTTTTGACTTTTTTTGTAAGCTATTACAGGTGCTCAGATTTACCCAACTCTTGCATATCCAAATATACACAGGTGCCAGTGGGGAATTTCCCCCAAAGCAAATACCAGATTTAGAAGTCTAATTTCCCTCAGGACTCCAGCCGGTTGAATCCCCCCTCCACACCTGCTCTGATCCCATGAATTATCAGCCACCCAATGTTGATGCAATATACTTCTAAAAATCCAGTACCCCACAGTAGTTGGGCCCTGAGCCACTCCCATTATACAGAATGATGCCGACAATAGGATGGTAAAATTTGCTTTATCCCAATTTTGCAGCTGATTTCATGTGAGCTTCTTGCACTTTGGATATGGCAGCAGTCCTTCTGAAGATATATTGCTAATCCGCTCTGTCCTGAACCTCATGAGCTGTGAACGACTTAAAAAGGAAAATTGTGGGATCATCTTGAGATCGCACTCAATTGCGCTGGCTCATGTTGCTAACTGAAAACAGTTTACAAACTTGTGAAATTTCTTAATTTTTCTAAAACTGTTCTTGTGAGGAACTTTTGGCTAGCATAAAGTGTTAGCTAGTGGCTGACCTAAACTGCAGCAGTTCAGATGCAGTTTCTAACTCAAGTGATAGTTTGTTTCAGGCAGAGCTTTGTAATTATTACTTGAAAATGTTGTTTTCTGCTATTAATGGCTGTGTTTTGCCATATGCCCCACTATTTGCTGCCAGCCATTATTCATAGATAGAACCTGGAAATAAATCTTGTCAAGTACAGTGTAGTTGGCAGGACAAGCTGGGAGCACCAGAGGAAGCCAGTTTAACAGAAGGACTTGGCTTCAAGTCATTCTCTGCTCTAGCCCTAAGAAGTACTGTTCCAGCGCAAAAAGTGCTTAGGATATGAGCATCTATGCTGTAATATGCAGAGGCTTTGTTTTTAGATTTCATATCTATAATCCAGAGCCCTGGAAATGTTTTTAAAGTTGAAGGGGAACATAATGACTGTTGCCTACATATCACGTGCATTTTTACATCTTTATTTAATAAGCGACTAACAAAACTATAAGCCATTGTGTTCAATATTTTTAATAATATTTTTATTTCCTTTTCTGTTATATCTTGCCATCAATACGTACTCTGTTACATTCGTGCTTAAAACAAAAATAAAGGCGATATCCTATATATAAAACATGAGCATACACAGTGGTACCTCGGGTTAAGAACTTAATTTGTTCTGGAGGTCCGTTCTTAACCTGAAACTGTTCTTAACCTGAGGTACCACTTTAGCTAATGGGATCTCCCGCTGCCACCGCCATGCGATTTCTGTTCTCATCCTGGAGCAAAGTTCTTAACCCGAGGTACTATTTCTGGGTTAGCGGAGTCTGTAACCCGAAGTGTCTGTAACCTGAAGTGTCTGTAACCTGAGGTACCACTGTAATAATAATGGTAACATATCTACATTCCTCCAAGTTGTTTAATTCCTATATGTCTTTACTTTTACTTCCCTTCTACTCTTTTCATGATTTCCTATCTCTTATCCTTTTTAACTGTGTTTTCTTATTCTTCTACATTATTCTCATTACCTTACATAGTCTCATGTTGCAACATATACTGCTGAGTGTTTGTTCAACCTGTTATGATAATTTTCTTGTTATAATATTTTTCCATATAATATCCAGTCCTCTTTCAGTCTCTTATCATCTTTATCTCTTAATCTATTTGTCATACTGGCTAGTTCTATAACTTTCAATATTGTCAGCATGAGTTTAGCATAATCTTATGTACACTGAAATAACTAGTAATTCTTCATGATGATAATTGTAGAACATTTAGAGAGCATCACTTGGCTTTGACTTCATCAATGGTCTTTTCGTCTTTTCTTCTTTTTTTACAGATCAGCTATGGGGTGAGGTCACACAGCAGTGCTACCTTGTTGCATCCCAACTTTTGGAGCCTATGGGTGCCTTCCCAGTCATTGATTTGCAGGAGGGATTCAAGCACACACCAGAACTTTGGGTTTGCACATTTAAAGTGGATTAAAGGGCTCTATAAGGCTAGCCAATAAATCCACTTTTATAACTGCTTTGTACTGCTTTTTTAAATGGTGTTTTATTGTATACATATTGTTGTACACCTTCCTGACATTTCATTTATATACATTTATATACATTTCAGTATATAAGTATTTTTATAATTAAGGACCATATTTTTCTGTTTATAAGACGCCTCCATGTATAAGATGCCCCCTATTTTTTGAACCCCAAATTAAGAAATAAATAATTGCAACATTCCATGTATAAGATGACCCCCAATTTTAAACTTAAAAAATTTGGGGGAAAGTATAGTCCTATACATGGAAAAATACAGTAATTCAAGAATCAGACTTTCTGGCGTTTGGAAAGCAATGAAGGAATGCATTGCAATGTGTGGGATGATTGAATGACTAACGGCAAGGTATGTAAACACCCCACAAGCAAATCAGGAAAGAATGCAGCATGAAAGCTCCTTGCCATATACTTTCCCCACAAACAAATCCGAATGAATGCTCAATAAACAGGTGATCTGGATGGGCTTTCTGTCTGTAACTCAAATGCAAAACCTGCCTAGCATGTACGCCTGATTCTTAAATGAATCTGCTTGCTTTGTGTTTTGGAAGTGAAGGTTTCTAGCCAAAAAAATCTATATTTTCAGGCTCAAACTGTTAGTGAACACACATTTGCTGTGGAAAATGGCTGTTGCACATCTGGTTTCCCCTTAACACTTCATTAGGAAAGCATGATGTGAGGTCACTACATTCTGCATTTCCTGCTCTCCCCTCTGCTCCAGTGGTAGCCAGAGCAGGGAAATGTGTGACAGGAGCCTTGCTTTGACCCCCCCCCCCAAAAAAAAATCCTACATGAGGCAGATTGCAGGGCCTCAAACCAGCCGTTCCACCATCTGCACCACAGCCATGCTCACATATCCACACTTGTTATCTCTGCATGTGGCTGTCATGTGAAAGGGCTCTACATGTGTACTGACGTATGCACATCTGGCTCCCCTACGCAAGGGATATCTTGATGTGCAGACTGCAGAGGCCCTCCACATGCCAACCAAACATGTAGGTGATGGGAGGGAGTCTGCTGCTACTAGGGTCAATGGTGGGGCTGGCCTATGTGGCCCCACACCACTCACACAGCCTTTCAACAGGTGTGTGGGGCTGTGAGAACTCCCCTCTTGTGATGCTTCCCTAACTAGACGTTGAAGAGGGAGGAAAGGAAACCAAGTGCATGCTGGTCTTTTTATGCGGCAAACACATTTGCCATACATTTAGAGCACATGGCTTTCCTCCAATGAAACCTGGGAGCTGTTGTTTGTTGAGGGAGTTGGTAATGGCGGTTCAATGACAGTTTCCACTAGAATTCTTTGGGCGAAGCCAGATACTTTAAATGTGCTTTATATATGATATGGATGTGGCCTTAGCATCTTACTGTATCTTTTGTGTTATGTAAGTGCAGCCCCTTCCCTATTTGTTTTTCAGGGCTTTGTGTCCAGATGGCCTGTTGTGGTTTTTTGTTTTTTTTTAAATATATATTTTATTCAGGATTTTCTTGTTTTACAGAAGTGTAGTGCCTCGTATTTTTTTCCCCATGTAACATTTTTACAAATCCGTTTCATTTGTTGAGGCATTAGGGGGAGAAGAAAAGAAAAAAGAAAAAAGAGAGGGGGGTGGAGGGAGGGAGGATGGATGGGGGTGGGGTCGGGTGGCGGTGTTTCTATTATGTTTAATGTATGTAGAGTTTGGTGTCAGCGTTGCTTGTGTTGTTCACTTGTGTTCCTTTGGTGGTGAGAGAGGTTGGGGTTGGCCTAGGGTGTGATTGTTTGCTTGCGATTGGCTGTGGTGATCTTTGTTTTCATGTGTGGGTGAGGTGGGTGGGTGTTTTGGATCAGGTTAGCCATATTGATTTGTATGCTGTTGGTGGATTATTGTCACTGTCCTGTTGGGCTGTGTATGTGATAAAGGGGAGCCATACCGGGGTGAAGGCGTCTTCTTCTGTTTGTCCCCGTGTCAGTTTCAGTTTGTTAGTTAATTTTTCTAGTAGGGCTGTTTCCCATACTATTTGGTACCATTGGTCCATGCTTACTCCTGACAGGTCTCTCCAGTGTCTGGTTATGGTGTTTCTGGCTGCTGAAAGTAGGTGGGTTATGAGTTCTTTGTGGTGTAAATGGGCATTGTTGTATTGGAAGATGTTTAGTAGGGCCAATTCTGGGGTGATGTCTATTACTTGCATACTTATTTTACATATTTCTTGTATGGCTGTTGTCCAGAATAGTTGTATTTTGGGACACTCCCACCACATGTGGAGGTATGTGCCTGTGGAGGTGCACCCTCTCCAGCATTTTGGTGAGGTTCCTGGGTGTATTAGCGCTAGTTTCCTTGGTGTTAAGTACCACCTGTAGGTGAGTTTCAGTGTGAGTTCTTTTCTTTTCGTTGATATGGATTTAAAGGGGGGTTTAGACCACATTCTGGTCCATTGAGTGGGGTTAATCTCATAGCCTATGTCATTCTCCCATTGTTTTTTGATTGCGTCTAGGGGATTTGCGGGATTTTGGAGTAGTATTTTGTATATTGCGGATACCGTCCCTTTACCGTTTCCCTTTGTTGTTAGGAGGAGGTTTTCGAAGGTTGTCAGGGGCCTAGTTGCTGCTGATTTTACTGTTGGGTTGTTTAAGAGGGCATGTAGTTGGTGTTGTGTTAACCAGGGCATTTGGGTGTCTTCTAGTTTGTCTTGTATTTCTTGTGTTGACAAGGGTTCGTTATTTTTATAAAAGTCTATTAGGCGATATAAGCCTTTGGTTCGCCAGGTTTTTATCTTGAGGTTTTGTGCTTCGTGGTGGAATAATGGGTGGTACGCCAGGGGGATTAGTGGGGATGGGGTTGGGGATAGTTTGCCTATTTGTGTTTTCCATGCTTTGAGCATGGTCTGTGTGTACCTGTTAAGTGTTGTGGGAATTTTCTTTAGTTTGTTTGGGAGGAGTGGGTATGCTGTGGTGCAGGTGTTTTCAATTGTGTCCCTCTCTAGGTGTACCCATTGTTTTGTCTCATCTTCTAGTATATATGGGATTATATGGCGTATTTGGTTGGCATTGTAATATGTTTCTATGTTGGGAATTCCCCATCCTCCTTCTGAGGTGGGGAGGTGCAGATATTTGGGGCTTATTCTTGGTTTTTTATGTGAGAAGATGAAAGAGTGTAGTTTTCTCTGCCAACTGCGAAGTTGGGTTGAGGGGATCCAGATTGGGAGGGTTTGGAATAGGTAGGTTAGTTTTGGGAGTGTGATCATTTTGATCAGGGCTATTTTGTCTGAGAGAGTGAAGTTCATGTTGTTCCATCTCTTTAGGTCTTTGTTAATTTGTCGCCACAGGGGCTTGTAGTTGTGGAGGTACAATTTATTGAGGTTTCTGGTTATTTGTACCCCTAGGTATCTGAACTTGGTGTGGCAAAGTTTTATTTTGGTGACCTTCGTGAGTTCTTTTTGGGTGTGAGGAGGGGTGTTGAAGCACATAGCTTCTGACTTTGTAAAATTTACCTGTAGGCCCGACACCATTGCAAATGTGTTGAGTTCTCTGGTTAGGGAGGTTGCTGTGCTTATGGGGTCTGGTGTTGTGACCATTAGGTCATCTGCAAAGAGCCCTAATTTATAGGTTCTGCCTTTTATTTCCACTCCCTTGATGTCTGTGGCTGCTCGGATGCGGATTGCTAGGGGTTCCAGAGCCAGGATAAATAAGAAGGGAGACAGTGGGCATCCTTGTTTCGTGCCTCTTTGGATAGCTATAGTGTTAGAATCCATATTGTTAGTTCTGCATTTTGCTGAGGCTTGGGAGTATATTTGTTTGAGGGTTTGTAGGAAGTTGGGGCCAAATTTCATGTTAGTTAGTACTGCTAGTATGTATTTCCACTCCAAGCAATCAAAGGCTTTGAGGATGTCTAGGGACATAATTGTCAATGGGAGTTTGGTTGCCTTGCTGTGTTCGATCAGGTTCAGTAGTTTCCTGATGGGGTCTGTTATATTGCGGCCAGGGACAAAGCCAGTCTGGTCTGGGGCTATTAACTTGTGTAGGAAGATTTTTAGGCGGTTGGCCAGGATTGATGTGAAGATCTTGTAGTCTTGGTTTATTAATGAGATTGGACGGTATGATTCTACTTTGAGGCTGTCTTTTAGTGGTTTTGGGATGCAGACTATTCTGCAGTGGGTCCAGGTTTTGGGGATGGGGCCCCCTTTTATGATGTCGTTGAATAGGTGGGTCATGTAGGACATCAAGGGTTCTTTGAATTTCTTATAGAATTCTGCTGTGAAGCCGTCTGGGCCTGGGGCTTTGTGTGGTTTCAGGTTTTTGAGGACCGCATCTATTTCCTCTGGGGTGATAGGGCTGTCCATGAATTCCTGTTCCTCATCAGTTAGGGTAGGCATGTTTAGTCCTGCTAGAAATGTTCTGATTTCCTTCTCTGGTGGGTTATGGGAGGTGTATAGGTTGGAGTAGAATTCTGCAAATTCTGAGGTTATTTCTTCGGGGGAGAATGTTATGTTGCCGTCTTTTTTGGTGATGCAGTGTATTCTTGTTTTGAGTGCTTTTTTCCTACATCTATTTGCTAGTAATCTGGAGTTTTTCCCTCCATATTCGTAGAAACGTTGTTTAGAGTATAGAATGTTGATCATTGTTTTGTTAATTTCTAGGGAGTCTAGTTCTCTCCTTTTTTGTTCTATAAGTTTGAGGAGTTTTTTAGATCCTGTTTGTTTGTAGCGTGATGAGAGGGCTATGATGTCTTGTTCTGTTTTGCTAATTTTTGAGGAGGTTTGTTTTTTAAGGAATGTTTTCTCTTTTATGCAAGCTCCTCTGGTGACCGCTTTCATTGCGTCCCATAGGAGGGGGGTTGTTATATTGTTTACATCGTTTTCTTTGAAGTAGTTTTGGAGGGTTTTTGTGAGACTCTCTCTAATTTGTTTGTTTGTAGTTAGGATGGGACTGAAGGACCATGATGGGGTGGTTTGTGTTCCTTCTCCTATTTTAACAATGACTTCTACTGGGGCGTGGTCTGTGATTTTAATGTTACCTATGTTTGTTGATTCTACTGAGGGGATCAGACCCTGTGTGAGTAGAATGCTGTCCAGTCTGAACACTGTATCATGGCGTCCCGATTGGAATGTATGGCTGATGTCTCCTGGGTTTTGCTCACCCCAAATGTCGTAGAGACCCCTGTTTTTTAGCATTTTTAGTAACTTGTAAGAGTTCCTGGTTGTTGGGGGTTTCCTTCGGAGGAAGGTTGCCCATGGGGTTGTGGGGTGGATATCTTTCAGAGATATACCTTTCATATTCAGATTGAGGTCCCCTCCTAGGATTGCTTCCCCTTCAGAGAAGGAGAGGAATTTGTTTAGTGTCTTCTGGAAGAATTCCAATTGTTCCGTGTTTGGGGCGTATATGGAGCCGATTGTCAGTTTGATTTTGTCATCTAGTGTCCCTTTAGCGAAAATGAATCTGCCTTTTTTGTCCTTGAGGACTGTTGTGGCAGTGAAGTTCAGGTCTCTACTGAGTATTATGGCTACCCCACGAGCTTTCCCTGAGCCTCGTGCGACCCACTGTTGACTGAAGCGGGGGTCGCTCAGGAGTTTGCTGCCTTTGGGTGGGTTGTGTATTTCTTGTAGGAAGGTGATGTGTGGTTTCATGGTGTTTATGTATGAGGTGATGCGTTTCCTTTTGATGGGGTTTCCCAGCCCCCTCACGTTTAATGTAATTGCTTTTAGGTTAGCCATCTTGCTTATCTATTATGTGGGGCGATTCCCTGCCAACCCGTTCAGGTTGTCTTGTGTCTCTCTCTTCGTGTTGTTTAAAGGACCAGTGGGGTTGCGCTGACCTAGGGTGTGGTGGGTGGGGGGCTAATGGGATTAGAGTAAGATTTGGGTTAAAGAGTAGGGGGTAGGTTGTAGAGAGTTTCCTATATGTAGTCATATAGGTGTTTGTTTGGGGTATTTTAGGCCATCTGGCATTTAGCCAGTTGGTCCTAGGTCTCGGCTGGTGTGGAAGGCCGTGTTCAAGGACAGGCCATCCCCCCTGTTGTTTGCGATAGGGGGTGATCAGTGAGACAGTGTGAAGTGACTTTGTAACGTCGCTGTCAGGTATAAGGTTCATGAGCAATGTTGCCAATGTTATGAGCAACATTGTTGGTGTGTTGGGGTGGGGATGTGGGTGTTGGTACGCTCTGGTGCCACCGTAGTGCTGGTTGGGTATCAGATTTTAGCCTGATTGTGGGTTGTGTTATTAAGGTTGGAGGAGTTGTTTTTCCCTAGTATGGAGTATGGGGGTGCTGAAGGTGTGGGTGATGGGGAATGTGGTTGAGGTCGTCTGGACTGGTGTTGGGGTGGGGATTTCTGTGGGGGTGCGGGGCTGGGGGGGGATGTTGATGGTGTTAACTAAATCTATGGTTTTTTTGGGGGGGGAAGGGGGGGGAATCACCAGTCCTTCAGTTTGTGGTTTTTCCTGGTTGCTTTATTCAGCTGGGGTTGTTGTTGTTGTAGGGTTGTCCATCTGCGATGAATTGGTTTGGTTAATCTTGGTCTGGTTTCTTGTGTCGTATGGCCAGCGGGACGGTTCTGAGCATGATGCTTGCCTGTATTGGTTTTCATTGTTGTGCCGCTTCTGTTGTTTCTTTTTCTTCTGTACCATTGTCCAGTTGTTTGCTGTTGTTTCCTCGTGGTTGGGGCTGTCACTTGGTGGGTTTGTCGGTTGCCATTCCGGTGGGAGGTCGAGTTCAAGGTTCTTTAGTAGTTGCAGGGCCTCAGGTATGTTGGTACAGATGGCCTGTTGTGAAAGAAGGAAGCAGGAGAAGGGAAAACGGGAGGGAAAGGGAAAAGGAGGCAGAAACTGTAGGAAACAAAAGGTGAAGAAGAAGAAGAAAGATTGTTTCCATCCTTCTTCTATGAACAAGATACAAAATACCATTAATTTCCAGGAAATGTGATCCTGTGAGCTTTGTGTTTTGATCAGATATTCCAAGGTTCACATCTCTAATCAGAATAGAACTAAACATCATATAATAAACCAGAGAGGGAAAGTGAGAAACTGAGAAAAAACCAAAATTGACATCCTCTAATTCTCAGTGGCTTTGGATGTCTCTTTCAGTCTTGGTTGGTTGCCAGTCATCTGCCTGCCTCACAGGGGTGTTATTTTTGTTTTTGGTTTTTGTTAATCCATACATTTCAAGCAGGACTTGTGCTTCAGAATAAAAGGTGACTCAGAGTTTGATTTGCATCCAGAATGAAAATTTGTTTGCCCAGAATCAGCCCAGTGAAATTTCAAGCAGCTGAGATATTAAATGCACCAAAACAGAATACATAATGGAAATGCTGGCAGGTTTTTAATTATTGCTGTATGTGTTGGGCAGTAATATAATTTCAGAGGGAGAGTGATGCAATCTTTGCCGATGAAATGCCCTTTCTTGTCCTCCCATCTCTCTCACACACACTCTCCCTTTTTTAAAAAAAGCATTTTTATTTAAGCAGCAACTAAAAGAGAGCTCATACTCTCTGAGTCCCTATTCCAAATACTATGATTTAAAACCCAGGATTCTATGCGCATTGTGGATTTAATACAATTCTTGTTTAAGCCTATTGATGTTTCCCATTAACTGCAATATGAGCTGGAGTGCATTCCATTTATATTTATATTTTAACATTGGGGGACATTGTTGATTCTGCAGTCACCAGATCTTGCCCATGTAACTGGGAAAAGGAATCCTCATTAGGAAGAGCAAGGCTGAAGCAATGCTGCAGGCTTCCCTACAGCGCCGCTTTTGATAGAGCCAGCTGCTGTCCCAGCAGAGGATCCTTCTAAGCAGGACGCAGATGCTCCCATTTTACATGGCCAGATGCTCTGGAGACAGATACCAGGCGCAATATTTCCATCCAAAATGAAACAGTGCAAAGTTCCAAAAGCTGAATGTAAACTCCTGGTTATCAGTGGCATGACTGATATATATAGATATAGATATATATAGATATATCACCCTAGTCTTTATTTAGCAAGTGTGATGATAAGGAAGATAATTGTTCATGGTACGGTAATTTCTGCCAGTCCATTGTTTTTGTGCAGGAGTAGCTCAGCAACGGAAGTTAAACTGGACCTGCAAAATGGCCGATTGCACCATCTCTGGGGCACAGAAAACAAGGAGCTTGTCAAAGGCACATATTTAATTGGACTCATGGCTGGCAGACTGACATGTCAGCACTTGCTCCAGGCGGCTCTTCTTTTGCAGGAAATGTGCTACCTATGTTTGCCATTATACTGCTACACACCACCCCAATCTCTGAGCGGTGCGCAATTGCAGGGGTTCCAGGCACTTACCCAGGGTCCATGTTTCCTTCTGAAAATGAGCCACAATGGAGACTGTGGCGTCTTTATGATATATGACTTATTTATAGATATATACAACCTGAGCCTATGATGGAAGGGTTCACAGCATAATCACCCCAAGAGGGTCCTGCTTCTCTCATCATGTCGCCTTTTGGATCCAAACAGACATTGAGCATCATGCTCTGCCTCTTTCCCTCTGGTTCACATCAGAGCAACTCTACACTAAGCTTCTGGCTCTCATTGCTTCCAACTCCCTTCTCTAAACTCTGGCTTCATCCACTGAGGGAGCCACCCCTATCACTTTTTTAAAACAGCAGCAGCAGCAGCATATAAGTCAAAATAAGCCCTCTTGGCAAGGTTTGTGTCAGTCTACATTAGGTATATAAGAGATGGTTGAGGAGAAAGAGGCCAGAATTAGCAAATGAGTAGCAGTGGCATGATAGAAGAAAGGTAAAAAGTGGAAGCAAGATGAAGTTAGGGTGGTTCAGGAAAGAAGCAACTCTTGTTGTTGTTGTTTAGTCATGTCCGACTCTTCGTGACCCCATGGACCAGAGCACGCCAGACACTCCTGTCTTCCTCTGCCTCCCGAAGTTTGGTCAAACCCATGTTGGTAGCTTCAAGAACACTGTCCAACCATCTCATCCTCTGTCGTCCCCTTCTCCTTGTGCCCTCCATCTTTCCCAACATCAGGGTCTTTTCTAGGGAGTCGTCTCTTCTCATGAGGTGGCCAAAGTATTGGAGCCTCAGCTTCAGGATCTGTCCTTCCAGTGAGCAAGCAACTCTTAGTCAAGGATAAAGACTAAATATTGCTTCATCCCCACATCACATTGCCTCCAGAGCACCAGCTGGTGAAGCTTGCTGGGATAGTCTCCTCATTGTGTGCACTGTTTCCATGCTAGCAACCGCCACCTCAAGGACCACAAAGGTGTGAGGAAATGGAAAGGTTCCATGAGATCAGAAGCATCCACATGGCAAACCATGTTGGCTGTTAGCAAAGGAGAGTCACAGCAGGGAAGTGGACATGTGACGGAGATATGCATATAAGAGGACAAGGATGAGCCATTGCTCTGCCGTATCACAATATCTAACTATGTAGCCCTCTGTAATTTTAAAGGGTGTGCTTCTTTACACCAGGAAACTTCACATGCCTGGGTAGGCTCCCTGCACAATCGAGAACATTGATTATCTCTATTTTGTGTCTTTAAATGCCTAAACGGGGCTCTGTTGATCAGGCAACGTGCACCAATTCCTTAGAAAGTAAAGAAGGCACATGCAATAATAATAATAATAATAAAAACCAGACACAGATGTATTTGTTGTCATGTTGAAATAATAATATACAAGCAGAAAACATAGAAACTGCTGCTAAAGTTTCCAAAGAATGAAGGAACCAGATATAGAAGCGAACAGCTACTCTGATATCACACGTCTTACTTCCGTAGCTGCCTAAGTGTGCAAAAGAAGCATTCAGCTAGCCTGGTAAAGAAAAAGTGATTGATATACATGGTATATGTGGTATAACATTGTGCCACCATATGGTGATGTGGAGTCCCATTTTTCTCTATCTGTTTTCCCTGTTTAAATGTACAACGCTTTAAACTGAAACACTTCTTTGGTGCGTCTCTAGATCCAGTCTCCAAGGAAGCCAAAGGATGTGAAAGGTTAAAAGTGTCATCGACAGGTGTGGGAAGATAAGGGAATTGCTAATGGCCAAAGTCACTGGTTGAAATCCAACTTGGAGAGACGATGACAGGCAGGGTTGCACTGAATGCCATGTCTCAGAGCTTGACAGCATTGATAGCAGCAGAACTGCGGTATATCCCAGCACATCATCATTGCAAGATACACTGGCCAGGAATCGGCTCAACCAACTTAGTTCAGCTCTAAGTAAAGGCCAAGTGTGTGGGAGAATCTCCTTAAAATTTCTGATGACATTTATTTTTTGTAAAATATCAATATTTAATGTCATGCTGATTAGCTTCACTCTAGTTGCTAAGCAATGCAATATACTTGGAGGTGATTAAAAAGGAACAAGTTCATATAGCTTTTGTGTAAACATTGCCACATTTTCTTTCTGCCTAAATGAAAATGGGTCTGGCAAAATGTTGATGGGAGTTGTAGTCCAAAGCATCTAGAGAGACCACATTAGAGAAGGTTGTGCAGCTAAAAAGTTGTTGGATGGGGAAGCCTTAAATGAGTCCACTCCGTGGTGCACAGATTACAGAGAGGACTGTGCAAAACTTGGCTGCCAGCTTCAAGGGCTTTAGCATCTAGTACCGTATAGAACTGGGAAAATCTATTTCAGTGCCATATTATCAGAGATCCAATTCTGAAACCGTCAAACATTGCATTAGAAAAAAAAATGTACAAGATTCTGTGGTGTGCATTAAGAGAGGGGAAGGAAGTTTCAGAGAGAGAAGTGTAAAAAAAAAATATTAATGTGGCTGTAGAAAAGCAAATCATATCACTGTAACATGGCATCCTCCACAGCCCGCTTTAAAATAACTCATTTCCTGTGCTCTATTTTTGCCCAAGATGGAAATAATGATGCTGCCCCTTTTCTATATTCAGCATTTCTGTTCTCATGCAGGAAATCAATAATGACAAGGCTGAAACGGAATGCAAAATAGCTATGGCAAAAACATCATTGACTTCTCCAAATCCTGCGCCTTCAAAGTTAATAGGAGTTTAGTCTTTGACACCAAACAGAACAGAATTTGACCCTTAATGTATGCAGTGTGAGGGTCTAAACACTCCATTAGTGGCAAAGTTAAAACATAAGGTTAGAAAAAGCTAAATGGAGAAAAGCAAAGCTAGGTAATTCTCAGTGTCAGAGGCCAGAATAGGAACTCAAATGCTTCATTAACTGGGCATCACATTTAACATTCATAATTGAACAATGTAGGTTCCTATACTACGCTCACTTACAAAAGAGTAAGGATGTGAGGATACAGCTATTTCTATCCCATCCTGTGTTTGTCACAACTAACATTATGTCCATTCTGCTACAGTTCAGCTTCGGTCAAAACCTACATTATTCATTTTGCTTCCCGTTATAGCTAAAACTAGTACCATTAATTACACAATTTCAGTATAAAGGAAATGTCAAAAACAAAGCAGAAAACACCTTGAGTCAGCACACAGCGATTTTCAGTTCCATTTCTGACATTCCTACCTGTAAACTCCATTGGACAAAACGAAGCTTACTTCAGAGCAGGCATGTATAGGACTGTGCCAATGTTGGTTCTGGCATTTGTTCTCCTTCTTCTTACCAGAGTCTTTGTAAATGCACATTTTCCTGTCACCTCACACTCCCAACCCCTTAGTAACCTGCCACTTCTCTTGTCTTTGTCCAGTCCTCAGAGCTGTGGGGAAGAACAGTTCTTTTGCATTGCCAATGCCTGGTTAGGCTGGTTTGCATGAGCCTCCTTGTCTGGTATAGTTCTGCGGCTTGCATTTTCCCTTCCTATCCTAAATATTAACTAATTTCTGACATTCGTTAATTTATTGGGTTTAGGGGGGCGACTCTCAAACTTAAAACGCTTTGTTAAGGGTTGATCACACTTTCCTTCTGCAGCCTTTTATCCTTCCTGAAGAAGCAGCCACCCCACTATATTTTACAATTATCAAGCTACTGAAGAAGGATTGCAGATAACACTTTCTCACAGCAGTAAAGGGAGAGTTTGTCACATTCAGCATATCCACTTAAGTTGTTTGTATGCATCCTTAGAAAGAGAAGCAGAATAGGTATGGAGATACGCTCACTTCTGTAGGAACGACTCAGAAATGGTTATCAGACGGAATAGTATTTCGACTGCCTGCCGGGCTTTTCAAGGCCTGACAAAAACAACCTTTTTCCAAAAGTCTTTCTGATCTACTGAGCCTCACAGAATGGGAAGAGATTCAATTTGTGGTATATTTGAAGAGAGGGAAAATTAGTGTATCATTCATGGGAAACCTCTGGCCAGCAGCCCTATGAGACCCCTAATGGTGGTTCTAATTTGGGCAGCTAGGCTGCTCTCCCAATCCCACACTCACCTGGCACACACCTGATGCCGTAGGATATCAGGTGTGGGACAGGTAAAAATGCAGCTGCAAAGGAACAATTAGGAACCTTCAAGTGCACTGCTGCTTTTTCCATGGCAAGCAGGACTTTTAAATTTGGCTACAAATGCAAGTCCTACTAGGAATGATACCACTCGGGAGCCATTACAATAACAGTTCTGCTATGTGTAAGGCAGAAGTGCTTGAGCATGTTTTAATGACAGTTCTCTCATGGAAAATAAAATGGAATCCCAGGAAGCAGTCAGTACTTTCCCCCAAATCACAGTTCACTTGCACAAGGAATGCAGCTAACAGCAAGATAACTGCTGTAAACCAATTAGAAAATGAATGATAATAGAGTCTTTTCTCAGCTGAGAAACAGCTCTCAAAAACAGCATTAAAAGATGTGCATGCACAGGTACAGAAGTCATTGTGTACAAGCCCAGAACAGGTAAAGGTAGTTGAGGGTGGGAGAGGAGGTCGTAATTAAAGATATGGGTTGGGAAACATAGCATAGCAATGTTGCACCAAAGGTTGCCTACTGATAGCAGAATACCTATGAAAATGTAAGACTAAAAAAAGAGAGTGTATGGATGTTTGTGTGTCCATAATGTACTCAGAAAAATTGGATCTGAACGATCCATTTGCGACATGAAGTCCCTGCCTGGAAACACCCAATGATAGTTATTCCTGCCTGGTGTGTCCTCTAAGCCTTCCATGGCAATCATTTCATTTAGTGGTTTGCTAAGCTATATCATTAGGTATTAATGATGCAAACATTATTCCTTAATGTTTTGATGCTGCCCAGCACATTATTGCTCTGGGCCTGTGCATTTTAAAGCTTTGTGCCAATGTTAGAAAACTATAAAAACATGCTTTATTGCATTTCTTATTGTAATATCCTCCCTTTTTCAGGACATAAGCTCTTTAGAGCTAAGTCTTATATTGCTTTTGCTTTAGTTGACTGAAAATTTACTTTTACCCTGAACAGAGCTGTAGTTCTTCTCTATTGTTTTTCTTTTTAATCAGAACATGTATATACCACCTTCCCACAAGAAATCCACAAGGCATCTAATAATCAATAAAACCTAGTGGCAAATATTTAAAACCCCAATATAACCAAAAGAGAGTAAAAATCAGCAGGAGCAGGTAAGTACAAGCCCTACTACAGCTATCATATAATTCCAAAGCCCAGGGACTCGATAGTGTCTTGCCAAGCCAGCTAAAAGACAAGAGGAACCAAGTTGTGTTGGTGCCACAGCTGAGAAGACCCTGCATGATCTCCACAATCAGGACCAGCAGGACATGGGTGACTTCCAAAAGCAAGCATGATGAAGAGGAAGCAAGTATGTGAGGAGAGCCTCCAAGGAATATCTTAATGTGTGGGTAGGATGGTGGCAGAAAGTGAGGAGGAATTAAAGAACCTTTTAATGAAGGTGAAAGAGGAGAGCGCAAAATATGGTCTGAAGCTCAACATATAAAAAAACTAAGATCATGGTCACTGGTCCCATCACCTCCTGGCACCTAGAAGGGGAAGAAATAGAGGCAGTGAGAGATTTTACTTTCTTGGGCTCCATGATCACTGCAGATGGTGACAGCAGTCATGAAATTAAAGGACGCCTGCTTCTTGGGAGAAAAGCAATGACAAACCTAGACAGCATCTTAAAAAGCAGAAACATCACCTTGCCGACAAAGGTCCGTATAGTTAAAGCTATGGTTTTCCCGGTAGTGATGTATGGAAGTGAGAGCTGGACCATAAAGAAGACTGATCGCCGAAGAATTGATGCTTTTGAATTATGGTGCTGGAGGAGATTCTTGAGAGTCCCATGGACTGGAAGAAGATCAGACCTACGCATTCTGAAGGAAATCAGCCCTGAGTGCTCACTGGAAGGACAGATCCTGAAGCTGAGGCTCAAATACTTTGGCCACATCATGAGAAGAGAAGACTCCCTGGAAAAGACCCTGGTGTTGGGAAAGATTGAGGGCACTAGGAGAAGGGGACAACAGAGGACGAGATGGTTGGACAGTGTTTTCAAAGCTACCAGCATGAGTTTGACCAAACTGCGGGAGGCAGTGCAAGGCAGGAGTGCCTAGCGTGCTCTGGTCCATGGGGTCATGAAGAGTTGGACACGACTAAAAGACTAAAGAACATAAGGAAGAAGAATAGGTCCTCAAGGATCTGGGAAACAGGCTTGTTTATGGCAAGTCACTACAAACAGTTTGCAACAGACCTGGGAACCAATGGGAAACAAACATTGCTGCTGTAAAATTGATGTAGCATGGCCCAATCCAACTAGCCAACTTCAGCCTATAATCTGGCAACTATGTTCTGTACATAGACATTTCTGAACAGTTTTGGAAAAGCAGCTTCACAGATACAGCAGTGCAATTGCCCAGTCTTGATGTGACTAATGCATGAATCACTGTTTTCTGGTTGTTCTGTAAAATAAAATAAAATAAAATAAATGGAGAAGTGATATCAGTTAACTGTTGTGTGACTTGCATGAGAGGGTGGAGGCCAGCTGCAAGGTCTGTGAAACACTTGCCAGCTAGTTCCTGCAGTCTTTGCTGAAGACATAAACAACAGCAAGTCCAGCACAGAGAATGTACTCTGTATGCTTGAAGAGGATGTCACTGTGGGGTTTCTCTGTTCACATAATTTGTGTTATTTAGCGCCAACCTCAGCAGGAGTTCATGCAAAGTGCCTCACTGAAGAAGCTGAACACATATTAAAGATTTATGTTGAAAGATGAAGTGGTACATAAATGAAATAAATAAAATATTCATATCAACAGAACACACTCACATCTTTTTCATTTCTAAAAGTATTTATATACCACCCTTTCACAAAGTATCAGGGGAGTGTACAGGAATATAAAAACATAATGAACAATAAAAGCGGTGGAAATCCTTTTGAACAATGTGAGTCTCCGGAGTTTTAAACTCAAGGGTACTGAACAGTAAAATTAAGAATCCATCTATTTGCTTTGGAAGTTATGCTACTTTTCAGAAAGCAGACTTGGACACCAGACGGCATGGTAGTATTCCCCCTCATGCAGAAACTGCAGACAAACCAAGGAGAAGATATCTGGGGGGAAACAGGTCATTAGTAAGGCTGACAACCTTCTGCTCTGGAGCAGTCTGTCAAAAGTATCCGTAACTGGGGCACAGAAGCCTCCAAACGAAGGGCTGGCCTTTCTTAGGGCTAATTGCGAAACAAAGCAAATGCGCAGGAGCTTCCGCAGTTGCTTGACAGCGCATGGGTGGTTGTCAGGCTGCTACATTAGGAGCATATATCCCACTAATGCATCGCAGATTATGATGTGCCACAGAAGTACTACGAAAACCATTTATTTTTGTTTTCCATGTTCATCTATAAAGAAACTAATTGATTCCTATTAACGTTCAATTCCTCCACCAGCGTGGATAACAAAACAAAGCTTCTGAATCCTGCCCTGTGGACAGAATTCAAAGAGTCGTGCAACCAGATCAAGAGAGTGGGCGCGTGTTGCAAAAGAGGGGATTTGGAAAAGCAGCGAGGTCTAGGCACCACCTGCTGAAGCGCAGGGGAGTCAAACAACCCACTATGCAATTATGGCAAATTGAGCAAAACACCCCGCCCTTTTCCAGCTCTATAGATCTATAATTGGATTAGAACTCCGTGGATCCTTCTATTGGTCAGTGGGTTTGTCAATCTGACCGAAAGACATCCGTTCCGCAAGAAAAGCCTCAGGCATCAGTGTCACGGGATGGGACGAATCCTTCGGATCCTAAGTGGTTAACTTTCCTGTCGCTACATTGGGTTGGCCCCGCCTCCTGCCATTGGCATTCTTACCCTCGTGCGCATGTCCATCGTTTCGCGGACACACTAGTTGGTTTCTCCCGCCCCGTTAAGTTGCACTTCCCCTATAGCTTCACG
The DNA here is from genome assembly GCF_965113315.1 of Podarcis vaucheri. Taxonomy (NCBI): domain Eukaryota; kingdom Metazoa; phylum Chordata; class Lepidosauria; order Squamata; family Lacertidae; genus Podarcis; species Podarcis vaucheri. The sequence goes on along the minus strand of NC_138762.1, from coordinate 60,971,875 downwards.
GAGCGGCTGAAGATCCTCTGAATGGCTAATATGGCTGTCGCTCAAGCTGAAGCTTCTAATGAATCTACTGAAGTAGATTTGACGGCAGTGGGTGGTGGGTGGGAGAGTTTTTCTCTCATGTTCTTATTGGGCGCATGGCCTTGCCACTCAGAATGTGGCTTCGCCTTCTTCCCTTATGAGCCTCGCCGCGAGCGCTTTCTGAGCGGTCGGAGACCTTGTCAATTAGAGTTGGGGGCGGGGCATAGTCGGGTCGCGAGACCGGCTGGTTCATACTTCCTCTTCTGCTTTTCTCTGGAACGCGGCGGAGGGAGCAGCAGTGATGGGGGTCCAGACGGCTCTTTGGCTGGTGTCAGCCCTTGTGGCAGGTGAGGCTCCGGGCGGCTCTGCATGGGGGGAGGGGAGGGGGGAGAGGAAGGGGGTCCCTGGGGCGGGGTCCCATGCAGCCCGGTCTCTGCGACAGAGATAAGGGGGCACCTGCGTGTTGGGGGTCGTCGTGGCAGGATAGACTGTCAGAGGGAGAATGAGGGCTGGGTCGTGTTCGTGGAACTGTAGTGGCCGTGGGTTTTTACTATTTCTATTATTATTATTATTTTATTATTATTATCATCAAACGGTTATAAAATGCTCGACATTTCCTGCTGTAGTTCTGTTAAAGATAAAGACAGTCCCTGCTCAGTGTTTCACAGTCTCGTTGACATTGTACAAAAGGTGGAGGTGGGAAATGAGGAGGAAAGAGGAAAGCAAGCATTATTTTTTTTGGAGCAGCATCCTTACTGGCTAGTGGGAGGCCCACCAGGCCTCCCTTTATTTTTTTATTGATTACTGTACATTTATATCCCACCATTCCTCCACCATTTGTTATTGATTACATTTGTATCCCACCATTCCTCCAAGGAGCTCAAGTTGGTGTGCATGATTTCCCTCCCCACACTTTTGTCCCTGTGAGGTAGTTTAGGCTGAGAGGCATCGACTGGCCCAAGGTCCCCTAGTGAGCTTTCATGGCTGAGTGGGGATTTGAACCCTGGCCTCCCAGGTCCAGCACTCTTATCATTCAGAAGGGGTATTTTTCTTACGGACCTTTGCTTTTTATGTTTTGTGTCTATTACCTGTGCAGTCAAAATCTTACTCCCTATAGCTTATCCAGTATACAAGACCCTCCAAGTGTCCATATTTTCAAAAAGCCATCCCGGTTTCTGTTTCTTCATATATTTCTCCACTCATTTCCTCCACCCAAACTGGCAGTTTGTCTGCTGATTCTCATTTTTTAAATGCCTGGAGATCATTATGCTCATCTGTTTTGTATATAGTTTGGTCTCTGTATAAAAAAGGAAAGGGGACAGAATGAAACCCTTGGCAGCTGCCTTTATACATCATCATCATAATAATAGATATTTTGTTTATACCCTGCTCATCTTGGCTGGGTTACCCCAGCCACTCTGAGCAGCTTCCAACACATATAAAAACATCAAACATTAATAGTAATCTGATCCAATATAAAAAGTTGCAGTAACTTTAAAATTGACAACTCATTTCAAACAAAGCAAGTAACATTCAGCAGTCCATCAGAATCCAGTAAACAGTCAAATTAAACATCAGCAAATAATAATTAAACAGTTTACACTTATCAACCACAATAATTACCAATCTATAACCAATAAAAAACAGCAAATCACAATGCATAAAATGCCACAAAACATACCAAACTATGTAAAAGGGTCAAACTGAGAAACGCTTGTTTTTACTACAGTTAGTCTTTGTAGTTCTGCTTGTGTTTAATGTGGGGCATTTTAGTATGTGTATATTCAGAGGCATTTAAGCTGTTAGTTCCAGTCTTGGCTAGCTTGAGGAAGTCCAGTTTCTTTGTCTAGTTTGAGACATGGCTGACATCTTGTGACCTGATACTCAATTGTTTGTCTTGTTGGGACAAGCCAAGGATCTTTGGTCAGTTTATTCCTGTACTTTCAGCATCAGCCTGGCTATTTCCTCCACAACTTCCAGCTGCTGTTGGTTTTGTCGGAATTCAATGTCACTTTAGACTAGCCTTCTTGTCTGAGGAAGGAATGTCAAGACTAAAAAGCATGTGAGGGAAGTCTTCCTGCTCCATGGTCAGCTGATAATATGTTGCTAGCCAGTAGCTGTTTTAAGTACTTGCTGCTTGAACTAAAATTGATCCTAATGATGTAGTAGAAAGCAGGGCCATTTACCTGTTTTCTCCTAGTAAATAGCTTAGATGGTTTGTCTCAAGTTCAGTGGCTGGGAAATTATTTTCCATTGACTATTCAGGTGCAATTATCTTGTAATGGGAGGTGCTGATATGAGTGTACTGTTGCAAGTCTATGTTTCTGGATTCTGCCCATATAAGATTTTGGCAAAGTATTAAGAGCCATCCAAAATTTTGACACTTGTTGTCATAAGAAAATATATTAGGCTGCAGTCCTAAGTCCCTGCCCCACACTGGTGCTTTACGGAGCAGTGGGGCTACTGCTGCATTCACAGGCCTGTCATGCACAGCAGCCAGGGCAGAAAGTAGGGGACAAGCAGACTACTATGCCACTTTGGAGGTGGCACAGCTATCAGGCCTGGATTGGGCCCAGTGCTGTCACGTAATGGCAGTGGGTCCAGCTTTGGGTACAAGGAATTGATAGGAGCTGAGTTCAACCTCTGAAGGACCACAGGTTTCCCATCCCTGGGCTACCACCTTCTCTATCCTCAATCCTTCTTCACAAAAAATTACAAATTGAGCAAAACCTTACATATAGGGTTGAGTGTAATGCTTTAAAGCAGAAGTTTTTTGAGTCCTTGGCTCCCTTGACCAATTACATTCTTTCTGCGACACCCCTGTGGGACTCAGGAGCCCAGTTATGTCACCCCTTGCCTGCAGAGCTGGCAGCCTCTCACCCTTTTTCCAACACTCCCTTGTGGAGTGTTCCCTCAGACTCCTCTCCCGTCTCTTTGGGAGTCCTCTGGGCAGCCGCATCTGCCGCCCCTGGTCTCTGAGCTGCCCCACCCCAAAGAGAGGTGCCTCCTCACACTGCCCCACAGGGGCCTGGGAAGCACCCCCTGGCCAGTCCCAGAGGCACCATTCGCCTGGGGAGCTTGTAGCCAGGGCAGCTGCAACAAACAGCTGTGCAAGCCTTTGGGAGGCAGAGACGCAAGAGGGCATCAGAGGAAAGGAGGGAAGAAAAGTGAGATAGAGGCCAGTGTTGCCTGTGGCCCCCCTGGCTATCATTCAAGGCACCCCAGAGTGCCACAGCACACTGGTTAAAAACCATTGCTTTAAAGGAACAACTCACAAAATTTATGCTAATTAGCTTCATTTATTTGGAATATATATATAGGAGTATAATTATTGCACATACATGCCAAAGTGATAATATTGTCTAAATGTCTGAAAACTCCAGGATTTATATTCCCCATTGACAGGCCATGGCTGGAATGAAATAGTTGCAGCTCTCAAATGTGTAGGTTCTAATTTTCACTGTAAATCAACTGTTGTGTATGTTAATCCTGTGTGCAAGATTGGAACAAGAGAGTTAAAAGTACTTCTTAAATAAAAGTGCTTGTAATGATTTTCAAGTAAAAGCACATGAGCAGTGTTAGAAACTGAGATATGAAAGCTAGGAGCTAAATGGCACCTTTAACCTAGGTTTTGGGCACAACAACAGAATGACTAGGCCCATTTCTGAATCTCACAAGTTATCTGCGAATGATTATATTTTCTCTGATTTATACACGCAAGAATTTTTTTAAAAAAACCTAGTATTGAACTCCTCCTTTGCCCTATATTTAAATGACCTGATGGGTAGATAATGTTTACAGATACAATGCTGTTGTTGGAAACTAGTGTTATGAAATGACACATGTTTACTGTCAATACTGCTTGTATTTTCGTTAAAAGTTGAATGTGGTTTAGACCTAACTCCAAGGTTGATGTGGTCAGAATAAAGGAAGAAACATATTGTAGCTGAAGCGTTATATCTGTTGGAGGCTTTTGTGTGGTCTCAGTTTTTCTGCTTCCTTTTGTGGAACCTCATTCTGCCTCTGGGACATGTAGGATTAGGATAAGCAACTGGAAGCTTTCAGCCAAATCTTGCTTTCTGAGAGGTGCAACTTAACCCTGTAGTTGGCTAACGTAGAAGCTAACACAATGCAGACAAACACAGAAAGCTGTCTTACACTTGATCCATCCAGCCCAGTATTGTCTACCCCAGGTGGCAGAAGCACTCTGGATCTTTTGCAGACCCAGTACCTGAGATCTTTTTCACTGGAGGTGCCAGGGGATTGGACAAGAAAACATCTGCATTCAAAGATGAGCTCTACCATTGAGCTATCCACCCTCTCCTAAAGTGGCATTTGCAGCAATAGATTTTGAGTAAGAATTGAGCTGCTAACCCATTGCCCCCTCACTTCTCAGGGTAACTCTCCAGAAAACGAAACAGCTGAGTAGGGATGTAGAGATGTAGAGATCCTATGATGGAAAGTGGGGACAGCATTTCCTTTGACTCAAACTGAGTATGCGTATCAGTTGCATTCAGTGATTGTACCAAGGCTTCCCTGCAGCCCCTATTGGTTACCGCATATAGGGGTACCCTTATTCCTTACCTTTGTAAGACATAGCCTGGGGAACAAGACTTCTGTTTATGATAATTAGATACATAGCCACGCCTGCATGTTTAGTATGTTTCCGTGCGCTCTGATTTCTGCCAATGTGCCAGAAGCGGTTTAGTCATGCTGGCCACATGACCCGGAAAGCTGTCTGTGGACAAACACCGGCTCCTTCGGCCTGTAAAGCGAGATGAGCGCTGCAACCCCATGCCTTTGACTGGACTTCTCTGTCCAGTGGTCCTTTACCTTTACATTTTACCATATTTAGTGCACCATATTGGCTGTTTCCTACTATCACAATCTTGTCTTCAGGAGTGTCCAATAGTTTAGTAGAGAAATAAACTGAAAAACATTAGCTGCCATTCGAAAAGGATTGACTGTAATCAAAGGCTCTGTGTTGTGGGAATTGGAATGACATGGTAGAATGAGGTTCATGTGAAGGATCCCACTTTCAGTGCTCCTCTCAAACACAAAAAGCATTTCCTGTGCAATATAAAATAAGCACAGCTGGGCAAGGACATGGGCTGGCATGTTTTCCCTGTGAATGTTCTTTCTATTTGCAAACAGTTTTATTTTATGGGGGGGGGGGGAGAGCATTCAACAGTAGTAGCTGACACCTGTAGTCTAAAGTGGTGTGGCCCATTCTCCCGCCTCATTCTGCTTGTGTGCTCAGGCAAAGGCTTTCCGAAAAAGTTGAGATGCTGTTTAAGGATGTGTTTTTATTACCAGCCCTACCTTCCTTTTTCAGGTATTTCTGCCAATGAGTTCAGTGTATTAAGGTATCCTGAATCCATTGTTTTCCGTGAAGGAAGTTGGCCAATACCCGGCGAGCGAATTCCAGATGTGGCAGCGCTTTCCATGGGCTTCTCTATTGAGGAAGTATGCAACTCACTATGTCTGTGTTCAGTCACATTGTTCATTGCTTTTGAAAATAGTTGAAATAGACCTAGCCTGTGCAGTCCCTCTAGGAATCATGGGCAAGAGCATAATCTAGCTTTCTGTAGGCTTTGCTTTATATTGGGCGTATATAGCAAAACCAGGCAGTGGTGGCTAGTTACCCATTATTTCAATAATACACATGTGGCTTTTCATATATAAATATCCCAAGTAGTATAAACCCTTCATGCCTTAATGACTGCCTCATTCCCTACACCCCATATTGATTGGCAATAACTTTTCATGTGACCCTAACTCAGTGTTTCTTGTTTTGTTGTTGCGACTGTTGTATTTTTAAAAAGCTACACCATTCCTTTTTAAGAAAATATATCCAAATTATTACAGGATCTCTCTTGGCCGGGGCTGGCAGTAGGAGATCTCTTCCGGCGTCCTCGAGCTACAGTTCTAGTCACAGTGACAGGGATAGACAAACTAACGTTGCCTAAAAACGGCATATCTTACCCAGTTGAGAATGTAAGTACTGTCATGTGTAGATTCAAATGCTTATTCTGGTAGACCTAGAGACCTGACTATATTTGGAGGGGAGAGGGTCCTTGTTAACAAACCCCTGCTTTTCCAGTGTCTTGCTCTGTGTACATTTCCGCTGGGGCTATTTACCCTTCTTGCAAATTTCCATATGCTGCAGCCAGACGTTGCTTACTAGTCCTTTCTGTATTGCCCTAGGCGGTTCCTTTTAGCTTGGACGGTGTTGCAAATGCAATTCACACCTTATTTTCTGAAGAAACCCCTGTCGTGGTACAGCTAGCTCCTAGTGAAGAGGTAAGTGCCTGTCTCTTTCTGAAAGCCCATGAAATTATTTAATAATGCCATACTCATGCTTCCAAGGATAACCTTGTGTAAAAACTTTTCATTTTGGGAAAACCGTTGTGTTCCAGAAACGTCCTTTTCTCAGGTGAATGTTGTTTTATCCTCATAATGCACGGTGGTATTTCTTTCAGAGAGTGTACATGGTGGGAAAGGCCAACTCTGTATTTGAGGATCTTTCTGTCACACTGCGGCAGCTTCGGAACAGATTGTTCCAGGAAAATTCCATCCTAGCTTCCCTTCCGCTCAACTCACTGAGCAGAAACAATGAGGTAAGGCATGGCTAGACATTAGACACAACTTTTTCCATTTTATATTATGCCACTCTTTCAAATTTAAGGAACACAACCTAGTTTTCCAGGGGGGTGCAGAGGGGTGGTGGTGGTGCATATGTTTCAGTTGCTTAATACAACTTTAAGCACATATATGTACAGTCGTACCTTGGAAGTTGAACGGAATCCATTCTGGAAGTCCATTTGACTTCCAAAACGTTCAGAAACCAAAGCTCCTCCAGCCAATCGGAAGCAGCACCGGACGTTCGGCTTCCAAAAATCGTTTGAAAACTGGAACACTCACTTCTGGGTTTCAATCGTTTGGGAGTCAATTTCTCTGGGAGCCAAAGTGTTTGAGATCCAAGGGTATGACTGTACTCTGTCTAGCTGCATGATGACCAATTGATAGCTAATTCCTCTGCTTACCCACCAATGCATAGGGATGTATCTAATTACATCCTTTCAGTGACAGAAGGCTCATTGATCCAGCAGAGGCTTCCAAGACAGAAGGTGGATGAAGATGATCCCCTTCCATTGACATCAGTCTGCATCTCCTCCCACAGTTCTGAAGCCCCCAAGCCCTTTAGATTAGATTTGGGGTGGGGTACAAAGTACTAATGCACAAGTCTGCAGTCCTATCTGTGTGCTCCGCACTGATTTTTGAGCCTTGTCTGAGCATGGCTGAGGTTAATTTGTCACGCTTGTACATTTAGTGCCTAAATAAATATAATAAACAGTAGTAATCAGTAAGCAGAAATATGCAAGTGATCCTGACTTCTGCCATCTCTGCTAATAGTGTAACTTCTGAATTAGAACTCTTCAGCATAGATGCAACATATTCACACTCTGTTCAAAGAAACTTAAGATTATTGTTTCCTCAGGTTGACCTGCTCTTCCTGTCAGAATTGCAAGTTTTGCATGATATCACAAGCTTGGTAAGCAACTAAACAAATACTTAATTCTGCTATGGGGTTGGCAGCTGCTGATCTGTTATCAGAAGTTAGGCAAATAATCTTCCTTTTTGCCCCAGCCACAGTGGGAGCTGCCACCATATAACTTTTCCTATCGTGGACTCTTCAGCTGGCTGAAGAATTCTTAAACCGAGAAGAAATGTATGCAGTTGCAGAGGAAGCAGTCCTTCTTGGTCAGGGTTCCTTGTCTGTGGGGATACACTATTGCTAGCACATAGATCTGGTCCCTAAAAGATTGCACTAGCTGCCCTTTTCCTACTGGTAAAGTTCAAGGGTTCTTGCATTAACTTACAAGGCGTATGACAACTTGGGGCCAGGGTACTTTCTGTTTTTGCCCATTCACAGAGGTCTTTAGAGGAGTCACTGTTAGTATTCCTCGCATGGTTTGAACACAGGTCTTGCATCCACTCGGAGCAATGCATTAGTAATGTTGGCCCAATGCTGTGGAACTCCTGCCTTAGCTGAGGCAGGCCCCTTCCCTGTTCAGCTGGGAAGGGTGTTCCCAGCTGATGCACCCCTTGCCTTTAGAAGCCTTGCAAGTTGATGCAGGAGACGGGCTGTGAGCAACATCACGGGAAGAGTGTTTCTAGGACCAAATTACAACTGTTAAACTCTCTTGTTATTTTTGCTGCTGCCATGAGGTGTACTTTTGCTATTGAAATTAGTTATATTTATAGTCCTGAAATGTTGTTTTCTGTATATTACATATGATATTGTGTTTTTTTATTTTCTTACTATGAAATTGTTTAAGCACTGTTTGATTTTGAAATGCATTCCTGTTTTCTGTTGTAAGCTGCTTTGAGCATCACTTATGTGTGTGCAAAAGTGACATGCCAGTCAAATAATGCAGTGCCTCGTGAAGATCTTCATATTTCAGCAGGCATTTTAAGCATGTTTTCTGATTTTATAGTTAGCGTTAACTAACTTTTTATGTATTGCATCTTTTTAGATTTACAGTACATGCTTGGAAAGTATGGTATTAAGTGATATATGTATAAATTGTGAAGATAAATTGTGCAGCCATTTAAAATGGAAAATACCCACTTTTCACTGGCGTTCTTTTTTTTTTTTTAATGTCCCTGCCCTCCACTTCTTCAAAAGCTATCCAGGCACAAACATCTGGCCAAAGATCATTCACCAGATCTGTATTCTCTAGAGCTCTCTGGGTTGGAAGAAATTGGCAAACGTTATGGGGAAGATTCACAACAATTCAAGGATGCCTCTCAGATTCTTGCAGACTCATTACAAAAGGTAACATGAGCAGAAACCCTATTTTATATATTTAATGCCAAATATGTTAGCATAAGCCCAAAGAACACCTGCTTTTATCTTCAAACTAGCAAAGTGCTAAAACGTTATGCAGTACATCACTGCTGACCCTTATTTGATTTTTTTTTTTAAATGAAAGTGTCTTGGATGAATGGACAGTTGATGGCCAGATCAAAATCTGTAGTCCTGGTTGGTCTTATGCATTTGGAAGTGACTAGAGGAGAAATAAGTGGTACTGGAAAATTAGGTTAACTGTTGACAGAACAATCTGTTCAAGGGATTCCTTGCAAATTAGCAAAGGAAGGCATCAGGTGTTACATCAGGTTATTATAAGCTTTCCATTCCTCTTCTGAGTAGCTGGCCCACACCATAACATAGAAATACCAAGAGCCATTCCAGAAATCTGGCAAGAAATAATGCTAAAACATTGCACTAGAGAGTACCTTGAAACGAGCAATTTTGAAAATGGAACCAGGACTGTTATCCCGAGAAACCCTTTAGGAATGCTCCTATTGGAAGCATATTCAGCCTATCAGGAAAATACCACTGAAATGTTCCAAAATCAGATATTCAAGTGATGCCAGAAGCTTTTATGTACCCACATGCAAAAGTTACTATCCAGTCCTCCAGTTGGTGAATTGAAAAGAAATCCATTGCCCTGGGTATAGCATCTTGATAGGCAGTGCCTGAATATTTCCAGTAATAATTATTGGATACTTGCCAGTAAATAGTTTCAGGATAGCAACTTTGGCCTTGTAGTTTAATATAATTAATGATAAATTTCTGGTAGTAGACCATTCTACTTTAAGTCACTATGTTAAATCTAGAAGCAACCTAAGAGGTGTCTACGCTTCCTACGATTCAGTGGCTATTAAAATGGTACCCTTCCTGTCTCATGAGCTGTGCATCTCACTCTGATGGTGACTTCTGTCTTAAAACATGTTTTCAGTTTGCAGACGAGATGTACAACCTCTATGGTGGGAATGCAGTGGTTGAGGTAGTGACCGTGAAGACATTTGACACGCCCTTTGTGAGGAAGTCCCGATCCATTCTGCAGTCTCCACAGGTTGTACAAATGCTTAATATATTACTAAGAGAATGCAATAGCTCAATCCTGAATAGTTTCTTGGGAATCTCATAAATTTCACTGGAGCTCCTAAGCAAATCACTTAGAATGCAGCATATCCGTTATAAGCTGCCTGCACCATGCCTTGTTCTCTGTTATCTCTACTGTACAGTACATAATTCTGAGAACAAAACTGTAGTCATTTTAAAGACATTTGAGAATGTCTCAGCCTTAAGCTAATATAAAGACTGAGCAACTTGCCCAAGAGACTACCGTATCACTTTTATAGCATAACGCTGCACAACTGTGGACATGGTAGGTTTTATACTATTGTAAATGGACATGACTTGCTTGCTTTTCTGACGTGGCCTTCAGAATGTGAAAAACATGAGCTGGCTGTCTACACCTATAGCTGTGTTTGTCAAACTTGGGTCTCCAACTGTTGTTGGACTACAACTCCCATCATCCCTAGCTAGCAGGACCAGTAGTCAGGGATGATGGGAGTTGCTGTCCAACAACAGCTGGAGACCCAAGTTTGAGAAACAATGATCTAAACTTTGAAAGAGAAAAATTAGGAGAAATACTTTGGGGCCAGGTTTGACTCTGAAATGTTGCCATTGTATTTCCAAATTACTGACATGCCTTCTATTTTAAAGACAGCCACAAGCCTGAGAATACTAGTGAACCATGTACTGTATAAACTTCCAGAGCTGTTATGTTGTCCATTGTTAAGTGGAAGAGGCAAGTGTCCCTGGTCCACTGGCAAGGACTCTCAGAAGCCTCCTACAGACTTCTTCAAACTGCAGTTAAAAAGCAGTTTATCTGGCTTGTTTCTTCCTTTTGTGATACCTCGGTACAAATGTGAAGTCCCTGTCTCCGAGGAGTGAGAAAAATGGAAGCTGGTAATATTTATGGGCATCTGGTGGTGAAAACACAGGTGCTCGATCAGTTATCCATACAATAGAAACTGCTTTGTCTTTCAACGATTTATCCAAAATATTCCCCGTGTTTCTTTCAGGCAGGTGTAATCAGTATGGTGTTGGATTACCACTCGTCTCTCATTTTTAACAAAACTTTTTGTCTCTTTTCATAGCCCAAAGATGAAAATCCATATAATTTAGGATATGAATACAACTTTAACTATGCTGTGGTCTTCAACATAGTCTTCTGGATGATGATAGTCCTTACCATAGCTGTGATAGTCATTTCCTACAACCTCTGGAATATGGATCCAGGCTACGACAGCATCATTTATAGGATGACGAACCAGAAGATTAGGATGGATTAAGGTTTAGAGTCAGGTTTTAAAGGCGTAAGGCTTTTCCAGGGCTTTGGCCCCGTTCAGTATGGACTCTCTTGGTTTTCTTCAGCAGTGCAATGTGGAGTATCCCCTTGTGTTTTCCTTCAAGATATATTTAAAAGGCTAGCAGTGGGCATAGTCAGCTTGCAGGGCTGAAGCTGTACACTGCTGTTAAATCATGAGCAATTGCCTATTGACACTATGTGAAAATGATTCCATTTTGTGGCTGTGCAATATGCATTGAGTTCTAAATATGCTCCTCTGTACTGTTGTGACTAAATGTGTGAAATGACTGCACTGAGCATATGCTAGTAAGTTGCTTTGTTTAAATTCTTTGCACTGGTGATTTAGGATGTTACCTTGAGACTCTGTTGTAGATTATGAATTAAATTTGTTGTGAATGTAAATACTTTAAATTGCCGTCTTTAGAGATCTAGCCCTGTTTACAGTGGAACTTCTATTCTGCAGCTCCTGCTTTGTGTGTACAACTTGTAAGCCACCCTACAAATTTTGTTCAGATTGAACATTTGTTTAAAGATGTTTGAACAAGGAAGAAAATACATGTGACTATAACACAAAACATTAGAATTTGCAGGATCTTGTAATTAAATGTCATGGATTGTGTCAGAGGTTGAAAACAAGGGTTGGTATAGTGCAACTGCAATGACTGCAAATATGTAAATACAGCCTATTCATATTGGAAACTACTAGATGAATACAAAAACTCCACACTGCCACCCTTCTTCCTAACCACCCCCCCCCCAAAAGCGTTCACATTGGCCTGGTGCTTTTTATCCCTCTTAACCTCCTAGGTTAACCACCAGTGCAAGACAGAGTGGAGAGGTGTGATTTTTCTGGCCACCCTTGCTGGGGGCCAACCTACTGGCTGTAAATCAGTGGGGAGGGGGTCCAGGATCTTCTGGGTTGGTCCTCCTATCAGGGAGAGCAGCTTTAAATTGATTTATTACAGTCACAGACCAGAAATGCAGACATATACAGCAATAGAGAACATGTAAATATAAATAAATTTAAACTCTATAAGCTAGAACACGATAAATAATAGATATAAAATAATTGAAATATGTAGGTTAAAACCTTAACCGCCAATTTAAAATACGTGTGTTAAGACATTGGCCATTAAATTAATTCAGAGCTTGTCTCAATTTTATAGCAGCAGCACAGAATTTAGCCACTTTCCTCTATTAGATATTTGAAGTGGTCATCAGATCTGCTTGGGATTCGCTGCATGATTGGAGTGATAAATATACAACATATGTCCCTATAATAATGACAGTACAGTATTGTAGAACATGAGTAACAGCTTCAGCTTCCTTCAAACCACATGGGCATATTCTCTCTGAATATGTTTTACCTTCAAATCAGCCTGCAGTAATGCAGATGGTAGGACATTGAGCCTGGCAAGGGTAAACGATCATCTAAATTTGGGTTTTTCTAGCTTGGATAAATACCTCGCTGGAGTAAACCCCCTCCCATTACCTTTAATTTCTGGATACCTGGCCATTTCATGCACATGGCATTTCAAATCAGCATCCAAGATTCATTGCTTAATTGTGGATTTGGTTTTCTCATATCCACAGGGCATAGCTGTCAACATTTCCCTTTTTTTAAGGGAAATTCCCATATTCCGAATAGGATTCCTCGCAAGAAAAGGGAAAAGTTGACAGCTATGCCACAAGGTATCAGAGCCTGAGGTGCGAACCCTTGGCTTCTTAGTTTCTCTTGCAGTGAGGATTTCCATTTTGTTTGGCATGTAACTATTAAAGTTAAGCGTGCCAGACCTACCAGGAAGAAAATCAGTTTTAACCAATAATGGATCTTCAAAATGAATATCTGGGACCTAACTGGAATTTGCCCGATCTCCAGGTGAACTGCTACGTTGGGTACACAGGATGAAATCCCCACAAAGAGCAATAAAATTTAGTTTGTAAAATTTCAAAACGAGCAGTGTTTTTATAATTGCACACTTGGGAACCATATATCAGTTGTGAAACAAATACCTGGGTGGCAGCAGAAAGGGTAGAGCAAAGCAAAAGCCGAGCAGAAAGGTGGTCAAAGTTGTCATAGCTGCTGCATTGCTCTTATGCTGCTGGTGGTGGTGGTGGCGGCGGCAGCGCTTTTTTTCTTAAAAGGATGCCCACAGAGTACACCATTCATTAGCACAAATAAGAAAAACATATAATTAATATAAATAAGAAGAATGTAACATATTTTTTAAAGCGACAAAAAACTGTCATGCACAAAAACACCAGATACACAAGATCTAGGTGGTCTCTCGAGAGAGCATGTTTTGCCACCTGGGTGTGGTGGAGAGTTCTGCACTATAGGACAGTTGTGTTTGAAGTAGCATGGCTTGCTGTTGAAGATTTCTCCCAACTGAGGACTTCTCACAACCTCAAATACAACACTAGTGTCACGTAGTGTATATTATGGGTGTATAGCTGTTTGTATTAGTAGATTTCTTCTACATGCTTCAACCAACTTGCTGAGCAAGCTTTTGCTCAAGCTGTGTTCTCTTCTTCCATCTGCTCCCAAGCCCGCAGCGCCTTTCAAAGGTGACCTTTACACTTCTGACTCTTTTTCCCCAACTGCGGTTTCCCTCCCTCCTCCAGTTTTGTTTCCTTTGTTGTTCAGCCTCTCCTTCCTTCCTTTGCTTCACCTTTTCCAGCTGCAGAGCTCTACAAATGACCTTCTTTTTTTGGTGACTGACTTCAAGTCCTTCCAACTTCTTCTTAACTTTGTTCTCTACCAGTTTTTTCTCAAGCACCTTGCCAGCTGGGCACTGAGAAGATACAGCCCTTTTCCTTTTGCGATGAGAAGTCATCTTCTGAGTGCTGTTGATCTTGCTTATAAATGCTTTTTCATTGCCCGGGTTTATCCTTTCCCCCAATGATTCTTCTGCAGTTGTGTTCTTGGCACCAACTAGGTTCACTATAAGAGCTGCTGTTGAAAATATTGATGGCTTCTTCAAGAATTTCAGCCACACAAAGTCTGTGTTGGTCACATCTTGCAACAGGTTTCTTCATGGCAGCTTCTTCCAGTCTCTGTCAGGTCAGAGTCTTCAACTTGCACACTGTAATGTGTTAAGTGGCCTGTGTCTTCCAGCCCAATTGAGGTTAAACATGATAGGTTTGTGTTCCCAGATTACATTAACTAGCTGCTTGAATTCCATTTTTAGAGGTGAAATTAGATGTATAATTGCAAAAACGATATATGAAGAATACTTTACTTCCAGTTTTAGTGTAATCTTTCCATCTCTAGCAGTAGACATAGATGTTTTCTGCTTTAGAGTACTTATTCTTCATATACAAAGATTCTGTATGAAACTTTTACTTTCTAACTGAAGTGTCCTCCAGTCTAAAAAACCTGCTATAGTGGTTACCACTATACCATAAGCTACTTGATATAAGTTAAGTGTTTGATCAGTCCTGTTGCAGATCAGCAGATCTATTACTAGATCAAGCATCTGTTTTTCAATCCTAAAACTAACAAATCAGTCCTAAAATGAAATCTGAAATTAAAACTGCCTAGTAATGTAAAATGAAAACTGCACAGAGTTAGACATATCTAAATCCATTAGCATGCTTGTGCCCTTTATCAACTGTTAACTGATTCAAGTTTTTGTCCGATTCTGGAGCCTGTATTTATTAACTGGGCTCCAGTAATTCATAGTGTGGGACAACATAAGGCTTTTGACTCACAATCGGAGTAATTTATCTACTGGAACAAATTGGACAAGTTCATCACTATCAAACTATTCCATTCTTTTTTTACTGGCATTGAGTAGACCACTGGATTTTGTGGTTTATAGCTGTGATATATGCAAGAAGCCTTTTGAAAACGCAGGTGATTTTACCGAGACAGCTGAGAGAAGGCCATTTTTTTGTACCTAGTCCTGCCTGAGATATTAAATAGGACATGATCCTAGCAAATAATGCCATGTTACACAGTTGTATCAGAGTGGCAGTTCATTGTTATGTATGTTGAAGTGACCAAACCTTGGATTTGGATGGATTTTTGAGAGTCTATCATCAGCCTTCTAAACCGCATCCCTCTTAAGAGATAATGAAACAGGTACTGAAGCACATTCTCTCCTCTAAAAGGATCATGTGTGCATTAGAGGACAATGTTTCCCCCCCTAATTTATATGGAATAAATGTTTGTGCTTGTCAAGATTTGTGTTATTCTAATGGCTTATTACTTAAGCACCTGCTTTTTCTTCATATTACCGTTCTTCTGACTTTATATGCAGGCAGTTTCAGAGAGGGTACTCACTCCTCCTCTCCTGTTTAACATACTAACTCATGCAAGTCCTATATCAGCCATTCAAATGTAGTTAAATTTCAAGATCCTATGCTAGCCCCTTTACACTTGAGAGAAGCCAGCAGTTACACCAGAGGCATTCAGCTTATCTGAATGCTTTTCTGAAATAACCCATGGTGGTTTTCATGTTCCTGCAAAGCTACTGATCCCCTGTCCAGGAATTTGGTTAATACAAGTCCAAGACTCAAAATTCACTGTATTTTTCGCTCCATAAGACGCACCTGACCCTAAGACGTGCCTAGTTTTTAGAGGGGGAATCCAAGGAAAAAAATATTCTTTAAAGAGAGCGCTGAGGAGAGCCTCCCGCCTGCATTCGCTCCTTAAGACGCACACACATTTCCCCTTACTTTTTAGGAGGGAAAAAGTGTGTCTTATAGAGCAAAAAATACAGTAAATTCTTTCAAGTTTACCAGGTTCAGTTGCTGTGAAAAGGGCCTCTTTGCTGGATTTTTTCCTATCTTACAAGTAATTTATTTCACGTTTAGAGTATTTGACAAACATTGTCAGACTTGCTGCAACTACTCCCTAAGTTGGAGCTCCGTGTATTAATTCCCCCCCCCCTACTTCACACTTAGGAAAGAGCACATTAAGACACAACAGTAAATGATCATTGTTGCTGGACTGTAATAACTTATTTAATGAAAACAAAGAATCTTCACATGATTTTGCTCATGGTGAACCTGGAAGTATTTAAATTTTGAGTCTTGGACTTGCATTAATGTAGAAATTAACAGAGAAACATCATGGAGATGGAAAAGAACTGTCATGTGGATGCAGCCACTATTTAGTTCCATGAGATAAAGGCTGTGTTAAACAAAAGAGTTAGGAGGGGTCATGTCCTAATGGGGCTACGCAAATTAAGATTGCATTTGGTGCAATGTAAAATAGAGAGATTACAAAATTGATAGTTGTCAAGAGGAAGTAGTATGGTCAAAACATTTGCACAGAGGTGAAACAAATCAAACTGTCCTGGGTAGACAGCAAAATACTAAACCTCTGAAAGCAAACCATAATACAGTTCAAAGGAAACTGGAATTTTTAAGGAAATGACTGTTGACCCTTCGGGTTTATTCTCCAAATTCCAATATAACTTGAAAAAAGGATCGTTCTTTAAATGAGCATTCCTGTGGAATTATGCAAGTTTCCCATTTGGTAATGCATGACATCTTCACAGTAGAGTCACATTCTTCATATCGTACGCTTCCTTTTTTCTAAATGACAATCTAAAAAGTAAAAAAAAAGCACAGACAACATTACACATATTGCATACTTAAGAATAGCACCTGCCCTTATTTACCAAAGGTCTGCCTTGTGGCAATCCAAATAAAAGCAATCTCAAAGCTGCATATTATTATTTCTGTAAGGTGGTATTCCTTCCTAAGGTGGTATTCTTTCCTAACACCTTACAATGTGTCAGCAAGTTTTGCTATGCAACATGTTAGAGCGA
The DNA here is from genome assembly GCF_965113315.1 of Podarcis vaucheri. Taxonomy (NCBI): domain Eukaryota; kingdom Metazoa; phylum Chordata; class Lepidosauria; order Squamata; family Lacertidae; genus Podarcis; species Podarcis vaucheri. The sequence goes on along the minus strand of NC_138762.1, from coordinate 60,954,843 downwards.
TAAAACACAAATTTCATTTTAAACATATACACTTGCCTTCATCTGTCTCTTCATCGTTCACTTCCTGGGTTTCTTTCATGGATTGTTTTTGGCCGTACAATTTTTGCACGAGGTCTTCTAGGTTCTGCATTTCAGCCTGCAAACTTCTTTGAAGATCATGGTTGCCATTTAAGAAATCCTTTACAATTTGTATTCTGTTTAAATCCTAAGAGGGGGAGAAATACCTTGTGAGTAAAAAATGTGAAATGAGAACAGGGTGCTAGACTAGATGGGCCTTTGCCAAGATCTTATTTTGTTCTTATTACCACCTCACCAAAAGCATCTCAGGCAAGTAAGTGTTTGATACTGCCTAGAGAGTTTCATAGCAGAAGATGGATCTGAATTTCAGCTTATCACCGCCAACCCAATGCACACAAATTGCTACACCAACCCTGTTCTCTGGTTTGTCTGTTGCTTCTCTCTCTTTCCAATGCTTCTTGCAAGACCAGCAATTCCTAATTTAAAAAGGTTTCTATAAAGCAGTAGGCAAATGTTTCCATTTGGGTTTTTTTCCTTCCAAAAAAAGCCTTTTTACTATTTTACCTGCAGAACTTGCCACTTCATCTGAAGCTAGAAGTGTATAATCTTTAAAGCTGAAACCAGGAAGCTAATATGAAAAAAAAGCCACGAGTTACCTGACAGCAGAGCAATGAATGAAGTGAGCGATGTTAGGCATATCAGTGAAGAACAGGAAAATGCAGCATCGGACAAAAATTAATTGTGCCACAATTGTGGGCAGCAAGCCCTTTGCTGACTGTACTAAAGTGGCAGGTAAAGGGCAGGACAAGAAACCCATTCAGCTATAAGACTACATTCCATCCTATATTCATCACTATCAACCAACACAATACAAAGAAGGGGAAAAAGAACACGGCAATGTCTCTTGCAATACTAGAAGAGTTCATTAGTTCAGACACTGAGTGGTCTCCAGTTCTCGCCGTTAAAAAAATATATAACCAGTGAATACATGAATAACTTACTTGATTCCCTTTATTTAATTACTATGCAAATGGATTTAAGCAGTTCACAAACTAAGAGGGGGATGGAATTTCCTTATATTCAGCATTTAATTCCCTAAACATTCTGTTGCATTTATTAATTATGTTTCCACAGACACACGCACACAAAATTCCCAAGGCAATACATGACAGAAACACTTCAAATACATATATTTTGAAGTGGGCTTCAAAAGCTTTTCAGTAGCTGCCTCCCAAGCATGTTGCAGGTTTAGCTATATGCTGCTGCCTGCTCTTTTTTCTGGCAACAGGCTCCTCTGCCTTTACCTCAGGGGGAGGGGGCAAGGTAATTCTGAAGTAACCAACTGATAGTTGTTGAGGGAGCATGAGGCCACTTCAACCAGCAAGATCATGGGGAGCAGGTTGTTCTCTCATGAATGGCAAGATAATGCGCCTTAAGTAACTCTCTGTTGGCATTTGGAGGGAGTTACGTAATGTCAACTCTGTGATCAGTGCAAGATTCAAAGCCTTCACAGACTCAAAGTACAGTACTTGTGACCTTTACCACAAGGCCTCAAAACCGAGTTGATGGGCATATATGTGCTATAAGTATAATTTACATTCATTGAACACAAAATAAAGAGACGCCAAATGTCAACTTTCAGGTCCCTATGTTCTTGCACAAGCTGAAATTGTTTGCATTGCAAACAAATGAGTAATTCCTTTTTTCACTGAAATACTAGGGGAGGATGGTTTTTAACAGATACGTGTTTCTCCATCATTGATCACCTACAACTAAGCAGACACAAGGAACTATAAAATGGAAGCTCCGCCTGCTCTCCTCAATCTGTCCCTTTGAGTTTGCTAAGTTTCCCCAGTCTTCCGTAATCTGCATATGGAGGAGTTACATCCAGGAGTAGAGGAAAAGCTGGATGGCTTGGCTCACCTCACTGTAAGTAGCTATAACAGGATGGACAGACTTGATCTAAAAGCTGCTGCTTATTTTCTTCAAGAAACAATCTGTCTCTTTCATTTCTCCTCTACCTTCCTTTTTGATTCTTAATAAACTTCATAAAATTTGACTGTTGATGTCTTGGGTACATTTCTGCCAAAGTCAAAAGGACTTCTCCTCTCAGGTGGGTGCTCTTTCTGTCTACCCTCCAAAATACCTGCCCTGGACCCCTCAGAAATCACTCCTGCCTGGGGGGCAGAGGGTACAGTTACAGCTCCCTTGGGAGCCTCTGTGCACAACTGGGCTACTCAGTGGAAGGACTCATCCCATTTCCGTCACAGGTGGCACAATGGGTCAGTGCATCTGGTTATCAACCAAAAGGTTGGTGGTTCGAGCCCACCCAGGGACAGCTGTGAGCAGGAGCCCTGCACTGCAGGGAGTAGGACTAGAGAACCCTCAGGTCCCTTCCAGTACTATGATTCTATTTCTGTCCCAGAGGTAACGTAGATCTAAGGTGGCTGAGCAGGTAGCTTCTTTCTCGGAGCAGAGACACATCTACTAAAACTGAAGGAAAGACGCTTCACAGAAAAAAAGAGATCACTGTTCTAAATTTCAACACTGAGTAGTAATTTCTGTAGGGCCTTTCCTCCATCAAAGCACTCAAGCCAGCTTACATGGGGATCCCTCATGGCATCCCATCTAGGCACTGACTTGACCCAAAGCCACTTAGTGTGAGGCAAGATGTCTATATTTGTGTGTTATCAGTCCATGCCCTAGGGGAAGGTTTTAAGCACCCTGGCAAATGTATTCCAGTTGAATTTTAAAGCGAAGCAGTGTTTTCTCTTAGGGTACAAATACAATGGAGGTGCTGGGAGCTCAACTGCATGGAACAAGCTTTCCTTCAGCAAGCAATAATCTATTCATCTGAAAAGGTTTATTCCAAAAATTCTGAGGAACCCTCTAAATGGACCCCTCTTATTACACAGATGGACCTATTAGCATCAAACTCTTAAGCATGAGTGCAAGCCTGCTTTTATGTTTTCAAATTAGGTTACCTCTTCTGACATCATTCCTTGTTCTTCCACGAGAAGACTGATTTCATGAAGTCTCTCTTTTATCAGTTCTGCTTCTATTTCACTGATCTGGCTTCGATTCATTTCACCCTCCAATCCATCAAGCTGATCTCCCCCTGGTACATGCACAGCCCAATCAGATGACAGAAGCTATTGGGTTTTAGTAAAAACAAAATGAACATGAAAAGCTATGGGTTTATTGACAAAATAATGACACTTAAGGGCTTCAATGACCCAAAAAGCACAGGATGAAGTTTGAGAAATACAGATGGAACTAGTTACACATTACTTTGGATCCAGTCAATGTTGTTTGTGATATGAGATGAGCAACACTATTCGACAATACTGAGGTATGCCAAGTACAGTGGCACCTCGGTTTTTGAACATCTCTGTTGATGAACATTTCGGTTTTCGAACATCATAAACCTGGAAGTAAATTCTTTGGTTTTTGAATATGCTTCCGCTGAGTGCAAGATCCTGAGGCCTAGCTGTCGGCTGTTGAGTTTTAGGCTTTCTAACATTTCAGAACTCGAATGGTCTTTTGGAATGGATTACATTCGAAAACCGAGGTACGACTGTAGTTTGTGAAACTTACTGGCATTCTGTGGATTTAAAAACATTGTACCTTCACTGCAAAAGAACACATTTAAACAATTCCCAGTGGAATCATATTCATGACTACTCAGAAGTAAGCTTCAATGGGACTTATTTCCATAGGCAGTATGGCATAGTAATGAACTACTTTAAAAGAATTTTAAAAATGGTGGTCTGGCTATTCCTCTGCAGCAATGTCCGTGCCATTTACTAATTCTATTTTTAAATAATCTCTTTTTACTTAAATTCTTTTCTAAAACAAATGAACTGTTTTGAAACTATGGAAAGTTTCAGAAGCAGATTATGTGATACAGCATAAAAGTCTGCTAAACAATTTTTATTTATTTATTTCAGTAGTGGGCCTAAAATAGATTTTGTATCCTGGCTTTTGTGTTCTCCCACATAGGTACATTATTTAACCAGTTATTATTATTTTTTAAATGCCACATAGCATAATGCCTGTTGCCTCCATGCAAGGCTATCTGCCTTGCAGAAGTTTTACCTTTCCATCTATATAACATGCAGATAAAATGCTGTACTATTGTTTTGTTTTGTTTCCCCCCAAAAAATAAACTTTTGATATGGTAATCTCAAGAGTAAAACTAAATTGTATCAATGTGCCCAAAAACCTTGAATCAACAAATTATGAAACAGTCTCAGATATCCTTGATCAAGCACAAAAGCTTTGATTTAGAGTGCAAACCATCTGGATACAGACTGTTGCTTTTCTATATTCAATGCTGTGCCTAGCCAGCCTACAAGTTGAAAGAATGGCAACTATTACCTTTTCTATCCTTGTACGAGCCATCTGGGCCTCTGGAATGTGTTGAAATTCAGTTAGCAAGTTCTGAACATGATTCCCAAATTCTTTCAGCCAAGAAGAAGAGACTTTCATATCTGAAGAATGCATTAGTTCATTGCGGCACTTAATCACCTAGAGATAAAAACATGAAGCAAAACCAGTAGACTGAAAACTCAGTGAAGGGCAATGGTAAGCAAAAACCAACCCTCAAGTTACAGCCCTGCATTAGGGGTTGCTGACTGAGTGATCTGTTTTCACATCAGAGCCACATATTGTTGTTACTAGAATGGAAATGCCCCATGTGGCGAACACCTTGCCAATGTTTTGTTCCTTGACTGTCTCCTCCTCAGAGGCTGCTACATGATAACCAGCCTTAAGCACTTTATCATATTGCATTTTATACTTGTAGGAATGCACAATTTAAGCTCCATCTGCACTATACATTTAAAGCAGTCTCATAACACTTTAAACAGTTATGGCTTCCCTCAAATAATCTTAGGAACTGTAGTTCGTTAAGGGGGCTGAGAGCTGTTGGGAGGCCCCTACTCCCCTCACACAGCTACAGTTTCCAGATTTCTTGGGAACAGGGATTTATTGTTCTACAACTCTGGGAACTGTAGCTCTGTGAGGCGGATAGAGGTCTCTGCAGACAAGACAGGGTGCTTGCCCAAATGGAAGAGGCAGTCACTGACTGCAACCTGGTGAGAGTGTTTGTGGAACCCTGCTAAGAAAAGATGTCAAGTTGGATTACCTCTCTGACTTTCTTCTGATCGATGTTACTGAAGTGATCACAGAAGTTGAAAAGGTTTAAGAGTGCAGATGCATCACATTTGTCCGGACCACAAATGTCTGCTTTCCCACGAGGCATGTAAGCCTACACAGCGAAGGAGAACGAATGCAGTTAATGTCTGATTCAGAAGCTATTAGTAACACACTATTTCTTACTGATAATTATATCAGAACTTGTGTTTATTTAATTGTAGCTTTGTCAAACACTAAAGCAGTGGTTTAATTAGCATCTTGTAGCTGTCCTTTTTCTCTTTACAACCCCATTGGATACTTTCGCTGGAGTCCTGCATAGTCATTCCGTACTGTTCCACACCATACAGGAGGACACAATTTAGAACTTTTCTGATCAGCTACTGTTGGTCAGCCTTAGGCTGCCACTCCCTCTTGAATCCAAAACAAGTTCCACTTTCCATAAGGGAGCACCAAACTTGTAGATGAGACTTTTAGGGTGAGATGTATTGCCTTGCAAAGCTCATCAACATGCTTTTCATCACATGTTGATTGTTCTGATTTCTATTTCACAGCATGTCTACATCTTGGAAGCCACAACGAGGCACAGTTTCCCAGAGCACACATCTACACTGTGGGAAGCCACAGTGAAACAGATACATATATGATCACCACACATCAGTTTTAATGGGCTTTCTGTCTTTCCTTGGGAGAGTGGGAGGAAATGGAGGCACTATTTTCTCTAACAGGGCCCAGCAACTCTAATATGGACACAAAATTCAACAGATTTGTTTGCCAACCACAGTCCACAGCTTCATGTGTTGAATATCTGCCTGCTGTGCAGTTGTCACAATCACATAACATCTGTTGAGAAAGAGAGATGCAACTTCTATATGGTAAAATGCTACTATGAGTTTGTTTGCTCTTACTAACTGAATAAAGGTAAAGGTAAAGGTACCCCTGCCCGAACGGGCCAGTCTTGAGAGACTCTGGGGTTTGTGCGCCCATCTCACATCTATTGGCCGGGGGCCAGCGCTGTCCGCAGACACTTCCGGGTCACGTGGCCAGCGTGACAACGCTGCTCTGGCGAGCCAGAGCCGCACACGGAACGCCGTTTACCTTCCCGCTGGTAAGCAGTACCTATTTATCTACTTGCCCCCGGGGGTGCTTTCGAACTGCTAGGTGGGCAGGCGCTGGGACCGAGCAGCGGGAGCGCACCCCGCCGCGGGGATTCGAACCGCCGACCTTTCGATCGGCAAGCCCTAGGCGCTGAGGCTTTAGCCCACAGCGCCACCCGCGTCCCGCTACTAACTGAATACAAACTTACAAATGCTGCTTTGGCAAATTCTCAGACTGTTCAAATCCAGAAATAAAGAAGGAATAGAAACCTGAATAAACTCATAGAAGACAAAAGGGGGCAGTAACAAAAGAGGGTAGCAATTGGTTGCCTGGAATTCAGAGCAGCATGAGCTTCTTCTTGCTCCTGAAGCAGTTTCAAAACTAGCTGTATTATACACAGGGCCTTGCAGATATTGCCAGACAACTCCCATCACCCCATACCACTCGCCACACTGACTGCAACTTATGGGAACTTGTAGTCCAACAATACCTCAAGTGCCACAGCTTCTCTATCCCCGATTTATATCCTACCCTGATGCATGCTGCAAAAGCTGGAGCAGAACATCCATTTTACATACAGGGGCGTAGGAAGGGGGGGGGCGCCCCAGGTTCCATCATGGAGGGGGGTGACAAATTATCAAGGAACAATTACTGCCCTACTAGGGCGGTTCATAAAAAACTTTTTTTTGAAAATGCCTGCTCCAAAGGTCTTATCTTACTACACTAAGGATTATATAGCTATATATGAAATTTCATGCATATCAGCTGTTTACTTGGCCGTTTTCCTATGTCGTGAAGGCTGAAATTTCAATTCAGTGGAGCACTTACTGTTCCCAACCCTAACCCTGCGGAAAGCCATCTAATTAGACTTTAATTTGATTCTGACATGTTTTTAGGAGGTAATTTAATTATTGTTTGATTTTATACCAATGTTATATATCTGATGTTAGCCGCCCTGAGCCTGACTTCAGCCAGGGAGGGCAGGATATAAATAAAATTATTATTATTTATTATTATTCCTTTGTAAGAAAATATGAAATAACGTAAAACCATTTTTGCAGGCAAAAAAAAAAAATCAATGGGGGGGGGTGACAAGAAATTTTCTGCACCAGGTACCACCTGACCTTCCTACACCTCTGTTTACATAACAGAACTTCCAGGCATTACCTTTGCCAACTCCCATGCATTAGATGGCCAGAGCCAAGGCCTGCAGTTTCCCCAGTGGACTTCCCCATTCTTGTGCGTGTGATGATTCAAAATCTCTTTTTTCCATTCTTTACACAAGGAGCACGCAGGCTGAAACTACAAAGCAAAAGGAAGACCAATACAAGTACTGAGTACTGTAATTTAAATCATTGGTTTCAAATTTTTTATCCAGGGGGGTGGGACTCAATTTGGATTGTCCAAGAAATCAAATAATGTCCCCAAAGTCAACAAATTACAATTCAGTAAATAAAAAGGGATTAAAAGGAGTTAGGGATGGGACTGCTTACTGTTGGCAGGAAAGAGGCAGAGATGTTGAGGTTATACAGGTTTACATAGTCGTAGTGTCTCTCTAGTGGGCTTCCAGTTCCTAAGACCCTTTGAGAGATTCCTGCATGTGCACGCTAAGAAAAGCTGGAAATACTCTGGAATTAATGGGAGGAGGGAGAGAAATGCAAATATAAAGTTAAATACTCCCTTTTGTTGCGGTGCTTTGAAACGATTGTGAGCTTTATCCTTTCAAAATGCAAAAGAAGCTGCACAAAAAATGCCACCAACACAGCAGAATTCAGAGCACTCTTTGCAAGCAGGACTCCTGTGTTTTTAAATGCCACATGTCAAGCACAAACTTAACATGTGGAGATGGGTTGGGTAGAATGGCGTCACCGGCTATACTTCTTAAAGGAAATCAGAGCATAACTTAAGATTCCATTCTGTTGCAAAGATGTCCTCTCTATCCAAACAAGTAGAAAGCAAGTTATTTTAATAAGGTGGAATCTAAGTACGGTGGTACCTCAGGTTACATACGCTTCAGGTTACATGCGCTTCAGGTTACAGACCCCGCTAACCCATAAATAGTATCTCGGGTTAAGAACTTTGCTTCAGGATGAGAACAGAAATCGTGCTCCGGCGGCGCGGCGGCAGCAGGAGGCCCCATTAGCTAAAGTGGTGCTTCAGGTTAAGAACAGTTTCAGGTTAAGAATGGACCTCCGGAACGAATTAAGTACTTAACCCGAGGTACCACTGTATACTATTATTTGCCATGTTATGAACTGTCTTGTAAGGGGAAATACCCTGAAAGTAAGCTTAAATTTATTAAATAAATAAAATTAAAATACATCGGGCTAAAAATATTGGGGGCGGTGTGTGTGCTGGCTCCTGTGTCTTTAAAGGCTGAGGCATGCAGAAATTTAACAGGTACAGCTTCCCTTTGATCATGGAGATAAAGCATCGCGGAAAGTTGCACCTATTGAATTTCTGACAGATATGAGATGAAGCCCAGCATTATAATGCCAAAGTACCCGTAGAGTATCAGAACTGAAAACATGTACCACAGTGTTCTTAAGGTTTCCTTTTAAATGTCTGGCCCAAAACATGTATCTTTCCACCACCCCCTTCTTTCTTCTAACTATTATCTCTTTTCTGTCTCTCTGGCAAATCACATACTCTGAATGCAGAGTGAAAGGTTCCTTGAAATTCTGCTGGTTACATAGCATTGCTTAGGCTGGGAAGAGCCAGAGGCAGCTCTTACTCACAAACACTTAAGAATACCGCCATGCACTGAACGCTCATCCAGAGAACACACTGCAATTTGGGGAAAGTAGGGAGATAAATTATTGTTTCAGAACACAGCAACAAAATGGAGCCATTAACCCTGTCCGTTTGTTTGTTTTTAAAAAAAAATCAATCTATTCCTATGTAGGCCCACTACTCTTTCCTTGTAGATGGAGAGTACTGTTTGTAATCAGAGCGATGTGTGGAATCTTTGATATTTCATATGTCCTTGAGGCTGTGTGGGAAGAGAGGTGGCAGAGGCAAGCTTCCCAGCTTCCCAGAACATCACACATTCTCACTGAATCCCTCATTTTCAAAACCCAAATCGACCTCTGGGCATTTCCACTTCTTCCCAACCCACAAGGAAGCAATTCCGTGAATTTTACTCATGATTGAGACATGATGAGAACCTGGGATCGTTAGCCTTGTTGTCAATAAATGTTTTGTTCAGTATAGTCCTGTACTGCAGTCAGGCCTAAGTATCACAAGCCGTTCCAAAAAGTACCACAAGAGTGGTCAATGAATCATTTTATATCCCGTAACTTTTTTCCTGTGAGGGAAGATATCTGAAGTATCACAGAAGGAAGATATCTGAAGTATCACAGAAGTTGGGCTGCACTCTCTGCTGCTGTTATTGTGGCCAGGGCTGTAGATAGGGTGTGGTGAGGTGGGCCCCTGCCAGGGGCGCAGGAAATGGGGGGGGGGAGCATAAAAGCGGCTAAAAATATGTCCATAAATATAAATATTGATTATTGCCTCATAAGAAATGGTTTTAAATTGAGGATGAATTGAATGGGTGGATGGGGTTGGAGGAGAGGCAGAAAGAAAAGCTAATTTGTCCGTGGCTAGGGGGCGCAATGTGGACGGTTCTGCCAGGGGCGCAAAATCACCTAGCTATGGCTCTGATTGTGGCTGAGTCATGCCTGCAAGCAGCTCCATGGGTGGGTACATGAAGCCCACATATGCAGAGACTGCTCCATGAGGCAAGGCGTTTGCATAAAGTGGCTGTTCCCATGTAGTTCCAGCAATTTCAACCCATGCCAGAAAATTCCCCAAAATTCAAAAAGGGGAAACCTTCACCAGCATGGAGATTCTGTGATGGTAAAAGTTGTGCAGATTGAATTCTTCCAGTCATGTTAGTCATGCAGCAAAGCAAAAAGCCACAAACTTCCATCTATCCAGAGCATTTCTGATGCTTTCTTTATAATTCAAATACGAACGGTGACATTTTGGCATCACTGACTAATTTTACACAAATTGTCAAACAAACTGCCATGATGATGCACAGCATAAGATTATATAGTCCAGTTTCGGAACTTCAGTTATTTAATTTTGAAGTGCTGCCTACCCATTTTTTAAATATAATTTTTGTGCTATAACATTTTGTGAAATAATAATTTGAGTGGTGACATCCTGGCACCCTTGAGCAATTTGAAATCATTGAGATGGCTGCCCAATTAGTTTGGCAGCTTTGCAAAAGAACTGGAAAATACCGCCCACCAAGTATATAGATCTGGACGACTTGTGTGTCTCTTAGTGGAAGACCTGCCTCCAAAATTTTCTTCCCACTCAAGTCTCAAAGATATAGGAAAACAAGCACTCCACACACGTCATTTACAGGGTAAGAGCAGTGAAAATATGTAGGAATCAACATAAAAAAATAAATAAAACAGGCAGGATTAGAGACTCCCTTTTGTTGCAGTGCTTTGAAATAATCATTTTCTGGTGACAAGCATAATCATTTCCCGAAATATTTCAAAGCAGCGAGTCACACTGTCTTCAACTACATCTTTATAAAGCGTCAGTTGGGCTTCATTCTTGGCAGGACTCCATACCTTTGGCTTCTATGCAATTTTCTTTGCAACCTTCATAATAGTACCTGGTCATTATCTTAATCTGGTGCTAAGTAAAGCACACCAGCAGCAGTTTTTCAAAACATGAAATTAACTATCCATAGATGTTAAAGTAAGAAGTTCTGATTCAAATAATTCTGTGCAAGTACTCTGAGAGGGCAGGGTCTCTTCATTACGATGTTTTGAAAATCCTGGCCTGTTTCCATTAGTGAAACTGTTTCTCTTTGAAGCCTTGATTGCAGAACAAAGTTCACTGCTATGTATGCGATCAGTGCAATATGTTGTATCAGCTGCTGCACACTGACTTCTCTAATCATTCTCACTTATCTTGCCTGAACGCAACATCATTGTAAGCCTTCAAAACCTCTAAGATTGTTCCTTGTAAGGATTTCATTTGGGGTCTGTGATTAGCAGTTCTACAGATAATATTTCCCTATCAGCTACGATGTTTAGGATTGCGACTGAAGGTGCACATTTTGCCCCAAAATATATGGCACGCCAAAAGCTAAAACCTGGATGTCTACTTGGATGTGGAATTTAGTTTGATGTACCATTCCAAAGCTTGGCTACCATCATGCTACTAATGGCATCAAATACATATTTTAAACCCCAAATGAGAAAATCCAATGAGAGATTACGTAATCTGGAACAGAAAAGCAACCCTCTGCCCACCTCCCCTCTGCTGCAAACCAAAAGTGAAACTGGCAACATGAAACAACTGTGCATTTTTATTAACGATTGTAGGTGCATCATAGTGGCACTCTAAAAATAAAATTGCTCAGCATCCTTCATGTTTGTGACTAGCATCCCTAATGTTTAAAAAAAATCTAAGAATTAATGGCATTTCTTGGGATTTCTTCCTTCACATCAAAACTAATTTGGCAACCATCTTGAACATTTCAAATTTCTCAAGGATACCAGGTGCCATCACTGCAGCTATTGCTTCACTATAATAGAAGAAAATATTTCAGTATTTCACAATGAAATAGCGGAAGTTCTGCAACCACATTAGAATAAAGAAGCGAGAGAACTGGCCGTATTGCGCTGCCCCTGAGCTTATATATAAACAAATTAAATTATGATACATTAAAAGGATAGGAAAACGCGCAGTATGCTGTACAGTACTGTATTATAAAGCAGGCAATCTCTCGCTTTGCTGAAGGGGGCACTGTTCGAAAGAAACAGTTTTGCAGAAAGCGCTTTGGATCCGAGACAAGCCGGAGTTCTTTGTTCTGGCCGAAACTTGCCACGAGCGCGGCGCGTATCTTTCCGCGCGAGAAAAGAGGGATGCGCAACCCCTTCCCCTGTTTGCCGGTTCAAAATCGTTCCCTCCTCTTTGACTGAGTAAAAGTAGTTCCCCCCGGCCCCCCCCCCTTACCCTCCAGATCTCAGGCTGCAAAAACCCTCGGGGGACATTGAAGGTAACCTCTGGGGCGCGCCACGCGCACTTCGGAAAGGGTCGGGTGAACGACGCGCGAGTGTTTGTTTCTCGAGCGCGCTTTTGGCGGGAGAGGGGCGACCAGGCAAAGCGAGGCGGGAGCCTCCTCCGACCTCCGCTTCCCAGGGCGGAGCCTCACCTGCTTGCCTCGAGGGGTGCAGCGCCCGCTGCAGCGGAGGCCCGAGGGGCTGAGGCGCGCGGAGGAGCGCGCGACGAGCTGGCGGTGAAAGGCTTGCACTTGCTCCCCGGCAAAGCGCTGCAGGGCAGCCCGCAAGAGCAGCAGGCTGTGCCCGGCCTTCACCCAGTTCTTGTACTCGGCGCAGTTGAGTCGAGAGGCCAGTTCCGCCAGCGCCATGGCATGCCCGACTCTGCCGCCTTGCGCGCCAGCCTCCAGGGGGCCGGGCTAGAGGCAGCGGAGCCGGCCGGCCTCTAGGGTCCTTCGTTGCCTCAGGGGAGCGCAGGCAGGAGCTGCCGCTCATCCCGAGGTCATCCTGTCAGCTATAGGTTCACACTGGCAGACCCTTTCCTAAGCAACCGTGCAAAAGGTAGGCATCGATTTCCTTGAAACCACACTTTGACTATTTACAACGAGGAAAAATCTTGACCCCTCCCTACCCAAGGGCACTCATATTTTTCTCAACAGTGTTAGCTTCATAAATAAAATAGTGTACACTTAAGTTAAATTCCAGATGGTAGCCTTTTTAGTCCTTTGCAATGAATATATATATGGTCACCTTAAAGGCTAGCAAATTTATTATGGCATAAGATTTTGTGGAGTACAGTCCACGCCACCAGTTGCGTGAAATTTGAGAAATGTAAAAGGTGAGGTCAGTGGGAAATGAAATTCAGAAAAGTAAACAGTGGTATTACTTAATTTTTTTAGTGGTAATTCGACCTAAAACAGTTCTTGATTCCTCAGAAAAGTCCATCACACCACACACACATATATATATATATATATATGCTTTCGTAGATTTTCACGGGTACAGGAATGCAGGTTTTGGTGTCTTCGGGTGTCTTCCCGTGTAAGAGTCGGGGTGTCTGTGCGACGTTTCGACGAGGTCTCACTCGTCATCTTCAGGCTGGTGCTTTCGGCTTCTTGTTACTGGAACAGAGCAGAGTCTGGTGTTTGAGTTCCTATAAATACTGTTGAGGGGTGTGGTGTATAGCCTCCAACGTTCTGGGCAAAGAGGAAGTTCCTAGATTAGTGTGCCTTTTCTTCTTTTGTTCCTTAATTACTTGAGGGATATCTTGGGTGATTTCATGAGTGATATTCCTCTCTTTTCCAACACATGAAAGAAACAGGACATGAAATTAATTTTGCAGATTCCAAATTGCTCTTTAACATGGAACATCACCACAAGAGAATAATCATGGAAGCCATCGAGATAGAGAAACACCCTCACAACATGAACAAGCGTGACGACACGTCCCGCCTGCCAGACATCTGGAAATTAGCCCTCCCCACAAAAACCGACACCAGAACCAGAGGCACACAGAACGCCGTCACCAATCAACCACACCAGACCCAAACCCAGACCCTCTCCACAGACATATTACAGACTCCATCCAGTAGCCAAACTATAGTGGCACCTCCGGATGCTGCACCCCCCTGCAATCCCTACACAGATCCGGCTGGCACAAGGCACAAAACCATAGCTCGCCCCTATACACGAAGCCAAGCCAGAGCACAACTAAATGCAGCACAGCCATCTTCTCAGAAAAACTCTTCACAAGCTCAAGAGGTCAAGACACGAAAGCTTTAGCAACTAATCTACACTTAATGACCCACCCAGTGATATTCTGAATATCACTCATGAAATCACCCAAGATATCCCTCAAGTAATTAAGGAACAAAAGAAGAAAAGGCACACTAATCTAGGAACTTCCTCTTTGCCCAGAACGTTGGAGGCTATACACCACACCCCTCAACAGTATTTATAGGAACTCAAACACCAGACTCTGCTCTGTTCCAGTAACAAGAAGCCGAAAGCACCAGCCTGAAGATGACGAGTGAGACCTCGTCGAAACGTCGCACAGACACCCCGACTCTTACACGGGAAGACACCCGAAGACACCAAAACCTGCATATATATATATATATACACACACACACACAGTGGTGCCCTGCAAGACGAATGCCTCGCAAGACGAAAAACTCGCTAGACGAAAGGGTTTTCCGTTTTTTGAGTCGCTTCGCAAGACGAATTTCCCTATGGGCTTTTTTCGCAAGACGAAACATCTTGCGAGTTCGTTTCCTTTTTCTTAAAGCCGCTAAGCCGTTAATAGCCGCTAAGCCGCTAATAGCCGTGCTTGGCAAGACGAAAAAAACGCAAGACGAAGAGACTCGCGGAACGGATTAATTTCGTCTTGCGAGGCACCACTGTATTTCAATATATGATCTATATTCTCAGGATACGTTCTTAGGTATTTGTCAGACCATTTGCCACCAGTATTCAGTTACATACCAGAAACCAACTTCCTGAGGAAGCTTCTATTGGCAATTGGAAAAAAAGACAAACCCAAAAGGGCAGCAAGGTAAAAGTTGATAAAGTATTCCTGGTTTGGATAAATGTAATGGAAGAACTATAACCCATGAGTTACCCACAAAATTGACTGGCCAACCGCATAAATCGAAGTACTAATTAACTCATGGAATTCACTGTCACAAGATGCGGTGATGGACATTATCTTAAAGAAATCAGAGCTAACCTGTATTTTGCCTATTAATAACTATAATGTAACCTCCAAATACAGTTATTACTGATATTAAACAAGGTTCGATTTTCTTTAGCTTCCATAAGCACGCTTTATAAAAGTTGTCATGTTTCCTTCAATGTTCTAGTGTTTTGTGTCCTCGATTATCAATGTTCTACTGATATGGAAGCTGTTAAATTGCCCCCCCCCCTTACTAGCTGCACCACATGGGAATCTTTTAACATGCATTAACTTACCACTTGGGATTGTCATGTGGAATTGCCATGCCAGCACCAGATGTCTCTGTGGCTGCTGGTGGTGAACAGGGGAAGACTATGTAATGTTGCCATTCCATGTGGCAAGCTACTCTACAAGGTACAACTGTCAAGTGGGAGATTTTCCCCAGAGGCTGTTTCAAGCAGCTTCCATGCAGCACTTTCAATGTGAAGAATAGTCAGAATTCAGAGAACAACCTTAGCTACTGCTTTAGTTGAGTACACTTATTGGGTCTTTCCCGTTTTCCCTCTCCATATGCATGAAAGTAAGTCCCTCCATTAAAAACTGCTTCTGCTACATCCCCGAGTTTCAAAGTCAATTGCTGTGCAGCACAGAATGCTGCCCTCGCTCTCAAAAGGCCTACTGAACTTCTTTCAGAGTGCTTCAGGAACTTGCCTTAAATCAGGTATGAAGATCTGCAAAATCATACTACTTACTGCTTGCTCAATCCAACTTTAAGAGATATTAAATTACTGTACTTGAGAAGGAACTGTCAATTTCCTACTTCTAAATTTGGTGCACTGAGTATGTTGAGCTTTTAAGGCAGTGACGAACTACCCAAAAGCAGCCCCATAAGCAAGCAATCTGGCATTATTTTTTCACATATAAAAATGAAACATTTTTAAAGCAAACACACAAACATTTTTTTTAAATCTAGTTTATTAAATATTGCTTTTGGGGGGACATGTTTACAACAAGCCCAGATTTAAATGTAAGGATTCAAAGCAGTCATATTAAAATACAGTTTCAATATAAAGTTTGTCACAGTTTTACAGTATTCAAAAAATGACAGACCTGCCTTTAAAAAAAGACTATTACACCAAGACATAAGAAAAAACATTTAAATAAACAAATTTTGGCATTTTCATAATCTTTGTAGTATAAAACAGAATATTAACTCTATTTACTGGCAAGCGGATACATAAATCTATTACTTTGAAATGTCTCCGTAAAACATCATACAGAGTGCTGTACAAAAAGTCTGATGAAAGTGCATCCCTGAAAGTGGGCCAATCCATTGTATTAGCTCTTTTTAAAATGTGACACGTGAAAATGTCTCTTCCATTTTATATAAGTGAAGGCTTATTTCAGAGAAATGTTTTTGCCTCTTCATCTCATTTTTACCCTTTGCTTAAAAATAGCCTATGGACGCCCACCAGGGGGCAGTGTAAGGTTAGCCATTAAATCACGAACAGCTGCAAAGATTGTACATTCACCTAGAACAAGGGAAAGAAACACAAGTTAGCTGGAGAAAAAACAAGCTGGGTTATGGCAAGTGATAAACTTAATCAAATGCATTTCAGTTTTTGTCAAAAGGCACGCCACAACTCAAACTTTTGTAAATAGGTAATTACAACCAGGTGCAACCGTAATCAAATAACTTCAACGTTAAGCAAGTTTGCTTTATTACCTATTGGAAATAGTGTAGCCAGCTTGGGTGGAAAATACAAATCAACATGTTGATAAGGTGCAGTCTGTCCACTCAACCACAACTGGACCGTTAGGAGTCTCCAAATGCAGCAAAAAAACCCCAAGAGTGGTGCAGAATGTTGGTCTTGGGCCAAGGAGACCTGGATTCAAAACCCTGCCTCATATGGCATTGGGTGAGCGCCTATTTCTCAGCCCAGCAGAGTTCATACAACACCCCCCAACATGTGCTACCCTCAGCTCCTTGGAGGAAAGGAGGGATGCAAAGCTGACTGATAACCAAACTTCCTTGTCAATAAAGACTTGGCGACAAAGATAATTGTCCAGTTCAAAAGTAACAGCTCAGCCAGTATCTCCTGATAGGCAAATACAATCACAGCAAGCTAAGCTATACTGCTGGTGTTGGAGCTGGTTTGTTGGTGCTGCTGTGGACACTTCTAAGGATTAGGAATCTTGATGAGGATTTGATTTCACAGGAATGCTCTAATAGACAATAGGTTACTTACATGTGCATTGTGCTTCCACTTACAATTTCAGAATGACAAAGCAGTGAAAAGTAGCCATGAAGTCTTCTCTAAACTTCAGTTTAGATGGCATACATTATTATTTTTATGCCATTATATTTTAGAGTAATGGAACAAAACTGCAAATGCCAATTCCAATAACTCCCCCCTCCCTTTCAATAAAGCCCCATGGCCCTGTGTAGTAAAGCCTGATGACAAAATGCCTCACTGGCAAAGATGACGCTTGTTTAGTTATGTATAGAAGCTATACCTGCATTTCCCTCCCACAATAGTCAGTGCCAAGGTAGCTGAAAGTTGCTCTTTGGAGCATGCATGAATTATGGGTGGCATGCACGATATTCCAACTGCTAGTGACACGCAGCATGGATGTTGAATAACTCACCTTGAACCTTACTGCCCAGGTAGAAACACAAGGCTAACCCCTCCCAACATCGCAGTTACCTCAGTGACGATCAGGGGTTCAGGATGGAGTGTTGCCAAAAGTAAAGGCAAGCATTTGAAGAGGCAGACACACATACCACATCAATCCTATAAGCTGCTTCAATGTAGTCAAATGGTATGCGTATCCACACAGTGCAGTCTCAGAATCAGTGTTCATGTCTATGCTATAACACTACACTAAGAATAGGCTGGCACTTTTTAAAAAAACAACCCTAAACTAATATAATGCTTTTTTATTGTTAAACCAAGAACCAGTAAGCAACAAAGATATCCTTTGAGGGGAGAAAATCTTCCATTGAAGAAGTTAGTGTCTTGGGTAAAAATATCATACCCAAGAATAAAACTGTTAAAAAAATCACTTTTCAAAAGTTTCTAACACTTTTATTAAAGGAAAAGTGAAACTGAATACAAAAGTTTCTCACAGAAACAAAGCAGGCAGCATAAATAAGAGAGAAGATACAGTCAAGGCAAGATGTTAGTCATGAGATACAGAAAGTATAAGCCAGAGCTGTAAGGTGATACTTTATGGAATAATTTATAAGTAGTTCCATCTTCCTGGACCCCAGGCTTTCCTCAGAGGAGTACAATTGAGAACAAGACAGGTAGTAAAACCTTGTAACAGTAAAATTACAAGAAATGGGAAGACATTCCTACAGTGCAAGATGACTTAACAAGCACTAGTTTTCACAGAAATATATACACAGTGCTCACATGACAAAAGTTAAAATCGTGTCGCTGTGACTACAGTAGTATGAGCCAAGTCATTAAGTGCATTACACTTCCTTGGTCAGTGTCATAAAGTCCATGTTGTGTCAATAATAAAACCCTTCTGGCACCACAGAGAGGTATATATTCAACAATTTATCACTAACATGCAGTAATCCGAAGCCAGGTCTTATGAGGTCAGTTTTCAGGAAACCAAAAAAAAAAGGCAAAGCAACACTGGTGGTAAAGTGAAATTTAAAAACTTTAAAAGGTTGGACTCTGTCCATTCAAGCATGCAGAAGTTTTGACCTACTGGACATGTACAGTACCTGGTCGTGGTGAATTCAGTTCTGCAAACCTCTTTAGAATATTGCTAACCATCAAGGGAGCAGCAACTGAAGAGTTCTGCTGTCTGGGGATGTCTGCCTGTTGTGTCGTACCTGAAGCCATATCATAAATGATGGGGACTATTATGCTCATGGCTTCCTGTGAAACTGTAGTCTTCTGTGTTAGCTGAAGCTGTGAACACAATAGAATATGCAAAAAGTAATCACAGCAATCTTGCAATATACCTTTGATGTAGATATGGCAACATCACATGAGTTAAGGCATGGTCTTTATTACTGTGCCAGTTTGAATGCATTCTTTAGGAAAAATGAAAGCCAATATACGACCGACAGAAATTAGTTATCCAAACTTAAATCAGAACCGTTTCAAACTGACAGCTAAACCAAAGTGCACCAAAAGTCCTAGTGCAGCTTGAAATGCCCTAATTTCCCTACTGGGCATTCAGGAGTAATATATGAACACAATTTTTTACAATCCAAATTGCTTTGTAGTACAAAAGGGAAACTGGGAGATTTAGAAATGAGCACTATGTACTGTCCAATTTTTCTTTAAAGAATTTTGGAATGGTGATATTCCAAAAAGTAAGATTATCTTCACCATCCATCCTATTTCAATGTCAGCTGGGTTTTTTAAATCCTAAGTGTTCACTTTAAACACACTGGCAATTACATAAACTGCTTATCAAAATGGGTCTACATAACCATTTCCACACATGCAAACTTTCAAAGCTACATATTATAGAAAAAGTAGGTGCCTTTTACATGGCATATGTGAAAAGAAATGCTAGCATAAATCAAATATAGTGCCCTATTTGTAAAGAAATTGACTGTGGGACTAATTGCAAAGAGTCATGTGTTAGTCATGGCCACTTATAGCAGAAGCAGCAACTTCCGCATTTAAGTTAGTCATCCTTAACCCCAATTGAAGCAATGGAACATGTTGAAATGGTATATTGGTTTCATATATTGTTATTGGCATCCATCTGTCTTGAGAGATAATGGAGTGCACCTCCGGGGGTGAAGTCAAACCACTGTGTTAGTAGTACCCTGGGGCACAAGCCTGGGCAGTGTGTGTGTGTGTGTGTGTGTGTCCTGGGCTGCCCAGACGACAAAATCCCTCCTCTTGGCATACTGATGTGGTCCAAAGAGAAGCAGAGCAATATGTCTGGAACCAGCTTGGCTGCAGGAGTTGCCAGAAGGAAGGCATACAAGATGTCATCCAACCATCCTATGGACTCCACTCCGGATTTGTGTAGGGTTTACTCCTTAGCCTGTCCTTCTGAGGATATCCCACAAGGCAGCAGAGGTTTAGGAATAGAGTTTTCCTTCATGGGCTACATTCCTAGGTTGATGAGCCCCATCTGCTCCTCACTTTCATGTATTATCAGAACAATTCAGTTCCTAGACTTCAAGGGGATGAGAATAGGACAATATATTCTGTAATTAGGTATCTCATTTGCTACTTACACAATGGCTGACGGAAGTCATATTTAGATTACTCCTTACAACTAGACACTGTCAAAGGCTGCACCAAACATGGAACTGACTTAGTTGCTCTACTTACAAAGAACAACATTTTGGATTTCAGCACAACGGCCGGTGTTCCTGGAGGAGCAATTGGTGGAGCACTTGGAGGAATTGTCAAACAAAACTGTACATTCCATTTCAGCTGGCTGGCCTGATCGGGAAACTGTTTCAATAAAGCATGCCACAGAAAAAGACAGATGAACAATCCAGTCTGGGTTATGAGAAATAATACAGAATGTTGCAAAGACGTTAAAACCAACTTACCAGCTCTAGTTTCATAATGTGTACACAGTCCCGGAGAATGTGTGGAGGTGCCCCTAACAGCTTTGTAAAGGCTATTAGAGTATTGGATTTGAAGGGTGGTCCTGCAACCTACAGTGAATGCAATGTGTTATTAGAATTTCTTTGGGCAGCTCAATGATTCTTCAATCCTGCTCTTAATCCATATCACAAATCCTACTAAAATCAAAATAACAGCACAAGGATGGAAAATTCCCATTATGGCAATCTCACAAATTGGAATTCTCTACAATTAATGCTGGAAAGTTAGGTGAAAACCATAAGAATATGAAGTGGCCCAGTTCATGCATCAGAACAGGAACATAAAAAGGAGAAAAATCACATGGAACATCAATGTCAGCCTGGCAGCTTTTAGGGAGGTGCTGAACTGGCATGAGCATGTTCTGCATAAGCTCACTGGACCTGTATCACATATGTTTGATGTATTATTAACTTATTTTATGAATGTGCTTTTCAAACATCTTATCAAACATCAAATTTTGAATAAAGTAAGATGGGGTACATACTCTGGTTTCAAAGAATTTCTCCAAAACCTGCAATTCTTCTTGTTTCCACTGCCCTGCAGTTTCAGGTGCTACTTTTAGCTGCAAGGTCTGGTTAGTTTTAGGGTTGAGGGCAACTCTACATTTCAGGGCATCTGTCTTGAACATTATTACACCTGGTTCATTGGAGTTCATAAGCTGTAGCTGTTTAAAAGCCAAGACAGTTGATTAGAATGCAAGAAATAAGCTGCTGCCCACACCTCATTATACTCTAAGCAGCAGGAGCAAAACTTTCACAAACCCAAGTTCTAAGCATTTTAAGATTGGCTGCATGTAGCTTGTCAGGTACATCTCCACCTGCCTTCCCCAATCTTGGGTTCCCAGTTGTTGCAGTACTACAACTCCCATTATTCCTGACCATTACCATGCAGGCTTGGCAAAATGAGAGCATCTATAAACAAGATGCTCTCTATTGGCTCAGCAGGGTACATTGTCTTATGAACCCCCCCCCCAACCTTATCTGCTAAGAGGAAAGTGCTGCTTTTGCTTTTTAAAAAACAACAACAACCAGTCCTTACATTGTTATTATTCAACTCTTCCCTCTGACTTTCCCCTACAAGCCCTGAGATTTGTCAATACAAATTCCTGTTTCACTAATCCTAGCAAATACTGGATGGTCAATACAAATTCCTGTTTCACTAATCCTAGCAAATACTGGATGGTCCTACGCAAATAATAGATTTTACAGCTTAGCCAAAGTTTGGACCATGCTTTTCCAAATAGAAGTGCTAAATAAGCAGTTTTCCAGCTGTCTGAAAGCCCACTTGAGCACCATTCCAAATGATTCAAGGATGCAGTCTTAGTTTGCGGGGGGGGGCGGAACTAGCCCCACCAGCACTTACACAAACTGAGTGTGCACCCTAGAATTTTCTGCTCAGGACTCCACAGTCAACATGTAAGAGTTCTTTGGCAGACTTGTAGAAAGTATTCCCTATGGGCAGAAATAATAAAAACCACTGTCCTCGACTTCAGCGATGCAGTATACCAATTCAATGTGGTTAAAACATCACAAATCACGTCCCATTTCACACTTCTTAAAATGCAGAATGGTTAACACTTATTAGGCTGTATCCAACGAAGTCATAGTAGAGCTGCTAAAAGTAATGGCCGTGACTCGTGCAAGTTCATTAATTTCAATGGGCAGAACCCAACATAGCAGTTCCATTAGCACAAGGCCTTGTGGCTGCACAACAGAAATTTACTTCCTTCTCTTATGGCACAGAAGCTAGAAGTCTAAATTTAAAGTGATTGTGTAAGGAACTAAACATTTTGATTCCTTGCATACCGGCTCCTGCTGGATAATCCTTTGGAGATGTCTTCTCATGATAACCGACCCAAGGAAACGTTCAAGTGGAGAGCAGAGATAGCTTCCTGCCAGCCCCGGCATAAGCCCAGGGGTGGGAGAGGGCAGAAGAAGAATGTTCAAGGCACTGTGGGTGAGAATTGTGGGTATGGATGCAGCCCAAGAGCGATGAGGTAGTTTGCGAGGTGGCGGCATATTTGTTGGCATTACTTGGGAACCTAGTAGAAATAAGAAAAAGCACACCTCACTCTTCCTGTCTAGGGATGCATGGCTATTTACATACATTTAAAGTGCTAGGCAGTTCCCAGTAAGTCTTGGCATAATGACACCTTCCCAAACTCAGCGCCCCAACAATTCCAAAGACTAAGAAACCGTTAATGGCTGTGTCCAATTCCCTCTATTTCCCTCATGCAAACAGAGAGGGTTAACTACTCAGACCACTATTCCAGAGTTATGATGATTGCACAGTCACCTTAGCTTCAAATCACAATAATGTTTGATTAATGTACTTTATTTTGTATTAACAAATAACTCAGTCATAGAATCACAGAACTGTACAGTTGGAAGGAACCATAAGGTTAATCTAGTCCACCCCCCCCTGCAATGCAGATTTTTTTTGCTCAAACCTACAACCCTGAGATTAAGTGTCTCATGCTCTACCAATTAAGCTATCCCTGCCTGTCTGCCTTTGTCTAACTGGGTTGCCATAACCATGTCAACAGCATTTTGTAGTGAAATACTAAGTTTGAACATCCCCTTTATTGGCTTTGCAACAAGTATTACTCACTTGTTCCCGCTCTTGGGGAATGGGAAGCATCTGGTACTGGAGAATGTAAAGAAGGGTTCGCTGGTGACATTCCAGGCATGCGTGCTCCTGGAGAGGGACCAGAGACCTGGGGCGAGCCTGGCCAATTCCCTGGACGCTGGCTTGGAGACATCATTGTGTACGGTGAAGTAGGATCTATAGGACCTACGGAAATTGCAAGAAAATTGTAGGCAGCTTTCTCTGGGTGTACTAGCTGTACACCGGGATCCTTAGCCTTCCTAGACCCTGCCTATCTAAAGCCTAACACATCAAACATGCCTTGATTACATACATTGTTTAAGTGGTGAATCTTAAAAAATGAATGCTTTATTGCTCAGTCTATTCATTGATAGGGGGCTTGCTTGCTCTGCTTACCACAGAAGGCTGCAGGACAATGTCTGTTGACTCAAGAGATTTTAGAAACCATTTGCTCCAATTTTTCCTCCCTGCTATGTTGGGGCTGATAAAGTTGGTGATTTGTCAGCAGCAGCGGCTCCTGATTAAGTAGGAGCAACAGTTCAGGTGTGTGAAGAAACAGTTGCTGTCATTTCAGAGCCTGCATCCCAACAGGGAATGGAGCAGTGCGCTTTCCCAGAGTCAGGAAAAGGGGTTGTTTGTTTTACGGTATCTGAAGTATCAGTTTTCTATCAGTATCTAGCTGTACAAGGAGAAGAAGAAGAGGAGTTTGGATTTGATATCCCGCCTTTCACTCCCCTTCAGGAGTCTCAAAGCGGCTAACATTCTCCTTTCCCTTCCTCCCCCACAACAAACACTCTGTGAGGTGGGTGGGGCTGAGAGACTTCAAAGAAGTGTGACTGGCCCAAGGTCACCCAGCAGCTGCATGTGGAGGAGCGGAGACGCGAACCTGGTTCCCCAGATTACGAGACTACCGCTCTTAACCACTATACCACACTGGCTCTCAAGTCATGGGCTTACCATGTGGGCTAGCATAGTTCGTATTTTGTCCCATTGTGATTCCAAGAGATGAAGGAGAAGGAGTTGGACCAAATGATGCTGGTGACGGTGCTCTTAATGCGCCGCTTGGAGAGTTTGCAGGATGCAGCGTTCCTAAATGGGACATTCAGAACTATGTTACGTACTGCCCAACTATTCCTCTCCAAGTTTAAAGAGAACTCTCTTTTTAGTAAGTTGTCAAGGTTATTTGAAGGTACAGTCATTTATAAAAACACAGGACGCATCACAATTCATTTATGAAACACCTTAGGAACACTAAATGCCATGAACTGCTACTGGCGATGCATAAAAGGCAGCCGTCTTACCTGGGGACTGCGTGTGCATCATGGAAGGTGATGGGGTGACTGTACTGTGATAAGATGTAGGGGGTGATGTCAATGGGTAAGCCCCTGGTGCTCCTGTCTGTTTTGAAGACTGTTGAAATAAGGCCTTGATTAGATATAGTAAAATATAGATCCCAACAATTCTACATGCTTAAATATCTAATGCTTAGAAGTTTTGTCCTCAGGCATTGGACTTCATTAAAGCTGAATTTCTAGAGTAGCATTTCACTTCTTTACACTACCTTTCCACAAACTACCAACATAAGCCATTGGTTCCAAGAGCCGTTTTTCCTTTGTATTATATATCCAAGTCTATTATGTGGTCTGTACTTTACTGCTTCTAGCCAGCAGCTTACACAATGGACATCAACATCCACTCTAACTTACACATGTTGATGTGTTAGGCACGTATCTTACACAAATTCAGGCTGTTACTCCATCCAGTTCAGTACCTGTCTACACTGACTGACAGTGGTTCACTGGGGTTTCTGACAGAAAACGTAGAACCTCTGGCATTCCATGAATATGCTCTAGCAACGTCTAAGCCCTGGGGAGAGGTCAGTTGCCATCCTCATTCCGCGCCCCCCTCCCCCCCGGCCTTCATAAAACACCACTACATTTTAAAATATGTTATTATGTATTAGTTTTCACTTACTGTTGGCCAGGAAGAGCTATAAATATTGCTACGCAAGTACAATAAGGAGGATATGACCTCACTTGCTGTTGTTATCTCTTTGGACATACACATTTGTCAAAAATGATCACCATAATCATAGGGGCTTAGCCTTATACTGGGAGCCTTATACTGCACACATACAACCTGCGGCTGCGGCTGAAGCTGTGATATCAATGAATCCATCATGTCCCCTCCAATAGGAGATGGTGGATTATCATCTTCATTGACAGATCGTCTTCGTGCATCCTGATTGCTGTCAACAAACATGTTCAGGAATGTCTGTGGATATAGAGTATTCAGATTTATGAGTCAACATGCCTTCCTATTGTATCTACCAGACATCTAGATCAATCTTAACAGCAATATTCAAGGATTTTATAACTATTTCAGCTAGTCAGTGTCTGTAGCTGAATTCTGTTCCATGAAAGGGATCCTAAATCACAAATAATTGTATTATTTATACCCTGTCCATCTGGCTGGGTTTCCCCAGCCATTCTGGGCAGCTTACAACACATATAAAACATAGCAAAACATCAAACATTAAAAACTTCCCGATTCAGGGCTGCCTTCAGATGTCTTCTAAAAGTACTCCTTTTAAAGATTTTTCCATACCATTAAAAAATGGCATCCAGGACAGAAGCAAGCTGAAAGTTACTTCGATAAGATCAGCTGCACTACACTTGAAAAAACACAACTCATAGAAGACTCAAGTTTTTTAAAACGCCATAAAATGATGGATATGACATATTAAGTCACAGAACGGTCCATTCAGCCCAGCAGTGAGCACTCTGAATGGCAGCAGCTCTCCAAGATGTCAGGCAGGAGTCTATTCCATCTTGCTACCTGAATTTGGCTTTCAGTAGCCAAAAAGTATTGAGTAGCAGTTGTGAAAACACCCAAAAGTGATCTGAAGGATGTTACTGTCCAAATTCCACACCCAACACTGTCATTATATCCTTAAAAAATGTAGCGAAGGCTATTTAATCCCCTTAGCAATGGACAACCTAGAGTCCTAAAAATAAAATTTATTTGGAGGAGCTGCAGTTGCCAGCCCCTTACAAAGGGCATTTCCTCTTAAGCAGAACTTTCTGAAATATTAATGGGAACCCAGCCTTATTTAATTACACTGTAAAATAAAGATAAAAAGACCTTTAGTCCTGGTGCAGGGTAAAAGCCTTCCACAATTTTACTGTTGTCAAAAAGGCTGTATGCTCCATCGCGAATTGCCACCACCCCACGGCTTTGACAGTAAATGTCAATGCAGTACATGTTCCGAAAGGCCAGCCTGATGTGTGTGGGTGACTGAGGCAGAATTGAAAAACATTGGTAGGCAGTGTTGGTGCGTTGCGTCAGTCCCAGCATTGGCACAGTTGGGAGCTTATTGATAGCATTTAATGGAGCCTGAGTATCATACAAAACCTGCAAGTAAAAACAAAACTTGTTTAGTTTCACAATAGCCAACTAAATATACTTAGCCTTTAGAAACAATCAACATAAATGCAGCTTTAAAGTTGTTTTTACCAGGGGTAAGAACCTGCTGGCTTATTTATTGTGTATTAAATGTTCATATCAACCTTTCCCACTCTCTCTCTCTTTTAATCAAAAGCAAACTCTTAACAGCAGGTTAAATATGTAATGAATGAGCTTATTCTCCCCTGCAGCCCTACACACAAGTTATTATTGGTCTCTTGTAATAAATGATACTCCTGAGAACTGGGAACAGAATTTGTCCTTTGGTACTTTTTGCATTTTGAATCAAACGTTTCTTTTCCAAGGGCAGGTTGAGGAGAAGGGTTAGTTACCTGTAAAAGTTGGACTACATTTGGTGATTTATTGAACATCTCTTGGAGCTGATGCAGGATTGTATTATGACAGTTACTGCAACCTGAGTTTGGTCCAACTGTTCCTAATGATATGTGGAATTTCTGGTGTGCAGAGTTCCACTGAATGCTGATCTATAAAAAAGAAGTAAGAGCTTTAATGGAAAATAATCCAGCAACATCTAAGCAAGCAACTGTTTCACAACTCAGCAGGAGGGTGTGCATGTAATCACTAAACTATGGTTTAGCACAGCTAGGAAGAGTAACAGACCCAAATTCACTTTCATTTTCACTTATTCCTATCTTGTTCTTCCCTGTGAACCAGAAATCGTACTTTAAGAGTAAACTAGTTTGTTAAAACAAGCCAGCTTCATTATCCATGGTCAGAAGTTGGCTTATTTAGAAAATGACTAGCATTTATTTTAAACAACAATTCCTGGTTGGTACATAAAGACAAGCTAGAAATCAGGCAAAGTGAAACTAAATCCTGGTTTATCCCTTCTCCAAAAAAATTACTTACTGAACTTCCTTTAGTAGTTCCATAACAAAGAATTAGCTTCCGATAATTGTAGATTCGGACCTCCGAGAAAACTTTTAGATGGCTGGGTATTTCTTCATAAGGTGAAAGAAAGTGGAAGGGGAAAGATACAAAAATAGATATATGAATTGTTTCGGTAGACCTCATAGAGCAACATAAGAACAAAGAAGAATGTATTTATGTACCTGGTAAGGATCTGAAATATTCCAACACACATTCATATAAGCGAGCAATGCTATTCCAGTCATTGAGGAACATCTCAACTACTTTTCGTCCACCAACTGGTTCAGATAATTGGCTTTCATATGTCAGGTAAACATGACGGGTGGGTCCTACAAAGTGAAAGAAATGGCCCAATATAGTCAAATCACATTGGCACACAGAAAACATAAGCAGAAAGTAGGGAGGTGCAAGACAGAACAAGTGTAAGTTGGAACACTAACCTTGCTCCCTGGAGGAAGTGCTATTACTAAGTGGGCAATTTGCAAACACCAGTTCAGCAACCCATGTGCGGTTATTTCTACCTTGCAGTCGAAAAGTGCAATCGAGAAGGGAACGGTCTAGAGCCTTCTGGGTTTCTTCACTTGTACCCTTACATGGAGGAATTCTGTTGAAAAGGATAAAGGTAAGACCATGTACTTATTTTAGTCTCACAGCTAAACAATTCAACGTAAGCTGCTCAATGTTTTCTGGAGGACATAATTTGTACAATAAAATGTGTCCCTGCAAGGAAACTCTGAAGTCACTAGAAAAGTGTAAAATAGTAACAGCATACTGAGGTATCATCTTTCAGCAATTTATGCAATTTTAATCAATCAAAAAAAAAAAGGAGAAAAAAGAAAATTCACATAATTCATAGCAACGAGGAAGTAGTGAAATTTTGTTGTTTGGTTTTGATACTTCTCCGGGATGCTGCTACATAAAATAAAGCTAAGAAAAATTAAGGATAAGTAAGGGGCGGCAGGAAGTAAAATTATTGTGCCAAAATTAGTGTCAAGCTGCTGTTCACTTTTCTGCACTATGTATGCATTAAAAAAGTGTCTGAAGATGGGTGGGTGGTTTTTTTTACTCTACAGATATTGTTGTAAAACATTCCGTTTTATAAATGAATAAATGTATAATATAATACATGATGAGTTTTAATTCTACAACATGTTGTATATTAAATACTTTCCTCCCCTTCCATCACTCATGGAATATTGTACACATTAATGAAAGTGTGGCATAATCTCTTTACTTTAATAAACGAATAGCATGACTGAAGCCATCTCCTTCAACCTGGACTCCTTGATGTGGGATCTCCATATTGGATAGCTGAAACAAAACAAATCACATTTTTTATATTTTCATAGCAAGAGAAAAGTCCAGGCTAAAGAGCATCCCCCCTGCCACCACAACTGGCCCATTCAGCCAAGTGAAACTTACAACATTTTCAGTCCTAATACAGGGTATTAAATGGCTTACCTGATCCTTAGCATCTACAGTATGAGCTATATACCACACAGGTAGTGATTCAGATGGTACCAGAGGCAATGGCAGGCTGAGAAGCCCTTTACAAGAGTTTAAGAGAATGGAGAAAGTTGAACTTCCTTGTACCTGGCAAGGTATCAGTATCTCCCACCTCATTGCAGATTATTGCTGAGAACTCTGCTTCAATCTACTTTCCAAACCCTTCGCCCATTAGATTATTAGAAACTGCACTCCCAACAATGGCTACACCTCCTCCTTTCCAGTTTAATACAGTGTTGGGGAACCCAATGGCCCTCCAGTCTTAGCCAGCATGGTCAATAGTAACAATGGAAGTTGTAAACCAGCACCATCTGAACAGCCACAGGTTCCTCACCACTGACATGATACATCCAACTTCTACGTAACAGTTTCCCCAAATTATCACACAAATAATTTATTTGCAAGTGCCAAGGTTCGCCACACAAGTCATCCCTAAAACCGATTAAACCCAACACACCAATGGTTATTTATGGTAGTTAGCAAAATGTTTTACCAAGCTGAGCACAATGCTTTCTGGTCTATGACTAAATTATTCACATTCTGGCAAACCCTGAGCTTTGTGCCTAAGCCAGCAGTTAGCATAGCTGAACAGGAAAGTCAAAGCAAGAGTCTCTTTCATCCCCAATGGCTTTACAGTCTAATTGTTCCTCCCTACTATTGAAGCTGAGGTCTAGGCTCTTTCCCATTCAAAGAAAAGTCCCTGTTTAAAAAGACTTGTCAACACGACCGTCTCTTGCACAACGGAAATTATGTTACTTACCTCCATACGAAGTCCTATAAATGGCATATTTGTATCGCACATTGCTACAATGTGAGCTAGAACTTTATTGAAGGCACACATTTCTCCAGACCGCTTTGGTTTCTTGGGTTCAGTAGGACACGGATCACCAGACAACTAGAGAATAGCAGGAAACCTCTTTTAGCCAGGTGCAGTTAAAAGCTGGGTTCAAAGTTCTAATTATAGGCATACGGGTCACAGCACTGAATTTGTCTTTTTCATGTAAAGCAACAGCAGGCATGCCTCTGACAATGTGGGGCAGCTGCAAAGGAACTATCTGGAGCCTTCTATTGCGCTTGGCAAGAGGGGCTTGTTGTTCGGTGTCTTTTAAATTTCTGGCTCCAAATGCAAGCCTCAATAGGATGGGTTCCACTCAGGAATTCTCAAGTGGAACCCATCCCTGCCAAACGCAGATTGCCAATGGCTGAAAACTCTGCTTTCTTTGTCAAACGGTCAGATTTCAAATCACGTGGGCAAATAAAGCAGAAAGAGAAATGCTTCCTTTGCCCGCACAGTTTGAAACTCTGCAGGCAAAGGAACATTTGTACAGCTTGAATTTGAGAAGGTGTGAAAATACTTCACACAACACCATGGCCATGTCAGCTGGTCAGCCCTGCCCTCTATCATAGGAGCCCACAACCACTTTTCCGCAGACAGGGCCTACTGAGACATATACATGCTTCTATAAACATATTTTCACTTCAAAACTATAATTTTATTCCCATGAAATCTTGCACAGTTTAAAAGCTAAAGGATTAATTGATTCATATTTTCTGAATCAGTTCTACAGCCCTAAAAGTTACTACGCAAGAAAACACACATACTAGTAAATGACGGTGCATCTATCCTCATCATTTAATGTTTCCATGTTAGGTAAGGAAACTTAATACTCAGTTTCCTAGGTGGCTGTGCCATACAGCAGCATGCTCCTATAATGTACTTTTAGAAATTGCCTCTAAAGATTTAAGCAAGCATCACTTACATAAACACTGTGAAAATTTCTTTAAAACTATATGCAAGTTACTGAACCATAGAGGACTAGGTCATTAAATACTTACGGTAATTTGAGCACCGTTATTTAAAAATGGAGAATGATGGCTAGAATGGCAGAATACTGGAATGCTCCTCAAACCCAATTTCTTCCATTTCTGCCTTGTAACCAAAGAAATCTAGTTGCACTGGCTTATTCTTGACCATGATTCACTCAACCAGAAGCCAAGATGTACCTCAATAATTATCTGCTTACCTTCAACTAGGATAATTTGAGTGTTCATGCTGGTGTTGTGCAGGGGGTAGATTGCATATGTGGCAAATGATTTTTGTAGATTAACATATTTGGTGTGGTGGTGATGTTTTTCAATTGAGAGGTTTGCTGAAAACTGCAATACATTGTATTTTGGCATTCCACTTCCAAGACTTTTTACGTAGGAAACAAACTAAATAAACAACAACTGGTCATGTAGCACGTTAAAGATTAACAATTTTATAATGGCATGAAGCTTATGCCATAATAAAGCTGGCTATTTATTTTGCCTTAATAAAATTGTTAGCCTTTAACGTGTCACTAGACTCTCTGCTGTTTTTTGCTGTTAACAGACTGGTACTTCTCTGGAAATGCCAATTTAAAAAAACTGCCTGCTCTCAAAGCCATACCTTGCGCTTTGTGCCACCTTTTGCTTGCTTCCCACTTTTTGTGTCCAAAACCAGCTCTTCAATATTTGGTTTAAATTGCTGCAGCAGAACTGCAGTGGCAGGGCTGTCATCTCCTTCAGCATAGCTCACAGAAAGAAAGTAGTATTTGTATTCCAGTTGTGTGGGGTTGTTGGGAACGTCAAACATCTCTACTACCTAAATCGTTAAAAAAATTACATTGGGCGCTTGAGAATTTTCACAGATTTAAGAACTCTGCCATTGGAGAAAGCACTAAACAAGTTTGCAACAAGAAATCCTGAACTCTCATAACGAGCACACAGTTCACATGTTTAAACATTCTAGCTAACACAATTTGGGTATATGCATGAACACAGCCAAGATCAAACTACAGTTTATAGAAAGGTTTGTAAACGACTCATCAATGACTTTTAGAAAAAAAATCCAATCAAATGGAGGTGGGGTGGGGAATTGAAACAGACCTTGTTGTAAATGAATGACTTGGGTAAATTATACGCAACTAGGTCTGCATCTCAAACAGGAGTTAAGAATTGCATTTCCTGAACTACCCACCACAAATACTTCATAATGAAGTGCTTTTGAAATGGAGGTACATTTCAAAAGCTAATTGTGATATGAGGGGAGCTGAGAGATTTGCTGCTCATAAATAAATACAAACAGAAAAAAGCTACTTGGAATACACAAGCACTCGTATGACCAAAAAAAGCCCTCTATGTATTGCCACCAATTACAACTTTTTAAATTTGCCTAGCTTCCCACCTCTTTGATCCACGCCTGATCCAGCCCCAAAGCAGCCTACTCACTAGTCACTCTACCAAATTTTAATCAATACATGACTGTAGTTTTACTCAACATTTTTGTTAGATGTAAGAAACAGATTCCACACTTTCACCTTTTTTATTTCGCATGAAGCATTTTTATAAAATATAGTTTCATTTTAAAATTTGTGTACTTCCTTACTACATTGCTGGACTCAGCAATATGTGCAATAATTTTGTCAAAACCAGTGTCCCCCAATTAGAATATAGAAGTTTGCCATTGCCTGTGTTAAACTAAATTGGATTGTATCCAATAATTGTGCAAGTGCTTAGCCACCAATCTCTCTTCTCATCCTCTCTGCAGCCTCCAATTATACTCTCTGGAGGATCGAGTGGCCTCTCAACATGATTCCCCCCCCAACTTTTCCCCCTAGTCAGAAATAAACTGCACCCAATGATTGTGCAGCTAGAAAGCAGTCTGCGTAGCCTTTATTTCTCTTCCCCAAACCCAAGGGCTGTGTTATGGGCGGCTGCAGTGAGCAGAGAATCGCCTTAAACGGAGTGCAGGAAGCTTGCTCCAGCAGGAGGTCCATTGGGCAAGATCCTTTTGCCCGATTTCCATCAATCTCCCACTTCAACGCCACATGGCAACCTCCACTATTCAGGCTCCCTGGAGGGTTTCCTCCAGAGGGTACATGGGGAGGAGGGGAAGAGAAAGAGCAGTTACACAAGTTGCTTTCCACTCACGCAGCCACTGGGTACAGAATGCTTCTAGGAAATGAAGGGAAAAAAATTGCAGCCACTGGGGCAAAGTGGGAGGAGTGGTGATGAAACACTCCCAACTGCTAGTTTGCAATGTTCTGGCAATTCAAAGTGGTAAAAATCAAAGCAGTAGTCATAGCTTAGCCTATTACATTTTGCTTCCTTCGTTCTAAGGGTCCAGTTCATAAGAAGATTCCACATTCACTTACAATGTAGTACTGTGGAAGTCGGGTGAGCTTGATGAAGAGTTTGTGATTGGAGAGATTTCCCACAGGGTGCATAGCATAATTAGCTAGCTGTAGTGTTTCGCTGCTGACTGTAGGCAAATGTTTTATTGATTGTTTGCAACGCTGCTGTCCAAGCCAAAACCTTAATTGAAAAAAAAAGAACATACAAAAACATTGGCACTTTTGCATTAGAGTGTAGCATTGCTAATTTGCCTTCTAGACTGATTTTGACCTCTTTGCAATCATGCAGAACAGAACAGAACAGGACTTGCATTAAAAAAAAAGTTGTTCTCACAGAGCTACTATACAAATTCTGGGGTTTTTGGGTGCACATCTAAAATACTTTACATGTGTATTTCAAAAGGAAGATGTGAAGATGGCAGACATGTTTATATACCTTATACACACACACTTGACATTTGAATAAGATCAGTTGCAGCTGCCTGGCAACTGTACATATGGTAGTAAACCCATGTTTACTGACTCATAACTATAGGAATGGAGGCTTTTACATGTGTATTCACAACACAAACCCAACATTAGCAAGTCTTATGAGATTTTGCTTGTATATAGGACTGTCACATTTGGGGACTTGCAAGTTACACAAATACAATTCTTATTTGGTATAATTTATATGGTGCCTAATATATAGTAGGGATATGTTAAAAAGGTAAAGGTAAAGGTACCCCTGCCCGAACGGGCCAGTCTTGGCAGACTCTGGGGTTTGTGCGCCCATCTCACATCTATTGGCCGGGGGCCAGCGCTGTCCGGAGACACTTCCGGGTCACGTGGCCAGCGTGACAAAGCTGCATCTGGCGAGCCAGCGCAGCACACGGAACGCCGTTTACCTTCCCGCTGGTAAGCGGTACCTATTTATCTACTTGCCCCCGGGGGTGCTTTCGAACTGCTAGGTTGGCAGGCGCTGGGACCGAGCAGCGGGAGCGCACCCCGCCGCGGGGATTCGAACTGCCGACCTTTCGATCGGCAAGCCCTAGGCGCTGAGGCTTTAGCCCACAGCGCCACCCGCGTCCCAAGGGATATGTTAGTGCCTACCAAAAGTAGCTTGCAATCTGCTTTTGTTTTTGCTTTTAAATGTCCACTTGCTTCTCTTCTTGGTATAAAATATCACATAGTAATTGAGTTATTTATCAACTGTGGGCACCAGTCGGTAATAAAATTATTAACTAATATGTTCACAAACAAACCTAAAGATTTTAAACAAGGGATTCTAGCATGAACACTTTTCTTTTGCTCTGTTGCATCTGTAAATAAAGTTACTGGAAGTAAATAAGGACATTTTTAGAGAGCCTTCCACTTTCAAAGCCACATTGCTGCAATATTTTAAATTTTACCAGCTTTGCTAAAACGGCAACTAGGTTCATAAGTCTGTAAGAACCTTACTGGACCAGATCTAAAGTTTTATCTAACGCAGCTTCCTGTTTCACAACCAACGGCTAACCAGATGCCTCTGTGAAGGCCACAAGCAGAACTTGAGAACTGCTGTTCTCTCCTGCTGCTGTTCCCCAGTGACCGATATTCAGAGGCATCCCTGGAGGAAGTATATACCCATCATGACTAATAACCATTGACAGCCTTAACCTCTACGAATTTGCCTATTTCTCTTTCAAAGCCCAAGTTGGTGGCTCATTGCCACATTCTGTGGTAGCAAATACAAATTAGTCTTTTGCTTTAGTGTGTGCATCACTTCACAGTAAATCATATTTGACCTTTTTTACCCATTTGCCCCCCCCCTTTGGTGATGTTAATGTTATCTTGACCATCCCACCCAACACTTACGGACAAGTTAAAAAGCCACAGTCCCAATACAAAACCTTGGAGCGGCCCATACCTTACACCCCTCTACCACAAGAATTGTCCATTTATTCTTACTCGCTGCTTCCTGTTAAAAGGACCAGTCCTCTTATCTCGTGACTAAATTCTCTCAGGAGCCTCTTGTGAGGGACTTTGTTTATTTAGATTTTCAAAAAGCTTTTGACAATGTCTACTAGATCACCCCTTCACCACACATTTGTTGGCACTCTTGAAAAATTCTAAAGAGCTTAGTGATACACAGCTTACAAAGTGATTTTATTTGCCCCCTTGACCAAACTTTTTAATGGGAAGTTTTTAATGACTGATATTTTAATGTATTTTTAATCTTTTGTTGGAAGCTGCCCAGAGTGGCTGGGCAAACCCAACCAGATGGGCGGGGTATAAATAAATTATTATTATTATTATTATTATTATTATTATTATTATTATTGGCTACTAACTAGCTACTAATCAGTCTGCCTTCTTGCTACTCAGAGCAAGAAGGCAGACTGATTTGAGGGGAAGGGAGATAAAGTCGCAGTAAAGGCAAGTGAAGTCAGTGGAGTCGAGGGGACTATAATTAGAGTATAAACACATTGAATGGTTTACCAGTTTCTTGTAAGATCAGCAAGTTTACAACAATGTCTTTTGCAATTAACAATAAAAAGAAGGAAAACTGGCATAGAGTTTGAAGGACAACAACCTTCTACATAAATATCTTACCCTGAGTAAGGGAAGGGGAAGAAGTTTAGCTTTCAAAAATAGTTTCTGGAAGTGAGTGTTATTTTCACAGTTCTGGAGGCAAAGAATAGGCATAGCACCAACAGGAATAGTTACATATTACTCACTTGAGCTGCTGTAGCCACGTAATGATGCGTTTCATGTCATCATTGACCGATTTTTCTATGTCATCCAGCGTTTGCTGGTCTGCAGGGAAACAGGATTAGTTACTATTCAAATGTGGCATTTTGTGCATTTATCCAGAAAAATGAAATCCAGAGTTGTAAGTAAAAGCACACTCATAGGTTTATGGTGCTTTAAAAATCAAACCACCCTCTGCAAGAAGTGCCATAAAAGGTAGTTCAACATGCAATTTCAGCACACACACACACACACACACACACACACACACACACAGGCCCCATTCAGGCAGTTGTGTCTCACCTTACTAAGCCAAGATACAAATAACTTTTTTGTTAATGCACATAGTCCCTTTGCAGACCTCTATAAGCCAGGACATTCCTAGTGAACCACAGTTTCCCGTTTTGTCCTAACCAGGAAACCATGATTAAAAGCTTCAGAGCAAGCCAGGATCTTGTCCCAAAGCTTGTAACCAAGTTTTGTTTTGCACCTGAAGCAGTAAACTACAGTTAATTAGGGACTTTGTGGCTTATCAAACTGTGCGATGAAGGAAGGAGCAAAAGGCTTATGCATTTCTCAGCTCATTGAATTCAGGTCACTTGTAAAATACATTCTACAAATTCACCATACTCTTTTCAGCTTCAGTTAAGCTGCTAGCCATAACTACTTCCTTTGTTGGGCAGCTTTACACATCACACTGCACTGTGCTTTAAGTAAGCTGCATGTTAATTCACTGAATACAATGCTAATCTATATTCACCTCTACTCCTGCATCCTTACCAACCAGCCAGCCAACCAGAAGATTCAATTTTCATTTTTTGCATCCAGGCCAAAAATAGAGAGTTGAATTCTATTAAGGAAGGTATTAGAAGGAAGCGCCTGAAAGTTTTATTTACATACCAATCCCATAAAGCATTAGTTGAAACATTCCAGAATGAAGGTCTACAAAAATGTGTAGACATTCGGATCGACCACATGGCTCCAGAATAGGGATGACAAGTGTGGGGAGAGCCGTTTCTATAAAAGCTAAAATTAAAGAATCAAGAATTCATAAATCAAGGTACAAAGTTTTACTTGATTAAGCAATACAGAGACTTCACAGAACTTAAAAAGCCTTCACAGCCCCATCATAAATTAAGTACTTTTGAATCAAAGCTATTTTATTCAATTAAGATTATGTTGTGCACAAAAAATGACCATTTATTTAAAGGACTTCTATTCTCGCTAACTTTGCCCTTTTACTTGGCAGCTTGTTTGGATATATAATATCCTTGTTCACTAACTTGAATGTACACTAATTAATAAATTTCAAAGATATCAATCTGTATACTAAAGCCAGCTGCATTTTTCCATATAAGGCACCATACACCCACTCCCACCAACCCCAAAATCATAATTCTGCAGCTTTGATTTTGAGATTTCAGGACCTGGGTGAGGGATGGGAAGGAGAGAGACTTTCTCACCCCCTCTTACCTATACCCACCCAACCCCCCTGAAAAGCCTTTCATGAAGGTCAGGAACCCTTCTGAACAGACAATGAGACAGGAAGAGTTTTTCAATATCAGGCACAGGCAAGTTGTGTTTAAGAAGCTAAAATGCAAGTCAAATGAAATACGACAATTTCCAAACCCCATCTTCACTGATCATTTAAGTAGAGCTTAAAAAGCGCCAAAATCAATTCCAAAGGAAAGCACTAGTTATACATATCATTACATTTGCCTCACAGAAATAAGAAAATGTTTGCCATTCATTTCTTCCTCAAGTTTTGTCACTCTCCTAGGGGGTGCTCAAGGAAATGAAGGACCAAAGGAAGCATTCAGTTCAAAGTGCATTAAATGACTTTGGTTAGGTTAGGCAGAGGAATTTCTGGTTTTGAAGAAAGTTAAAGAAAGGGCACATAAAAATGTAGAACAACATCCCCTCCCCCTCCCCCAATTCAATGTAGTTCAGATACCATCACATACAATTGTCATTCACATTATAATTCTTAAGAATGGCTTTCAGTTCCTGGAGTTTCTGATGAGCTCTTGCATGGACACTGTCTATCAGAAGCTTCTCTACTGACAGGTGGTCTATCTATATAAAGAAAGAAAGAAAAAGCAGTTATTCTGTATTTTATATGTACTCTAAAAAGGTTCACAGTTAAAAACTATGTGTTTTGAGCTGCTCAGGCAAACTTCCCATACTGGCCTTGTTTCACAAAAATCAGCATGTTGGATTTAAGAAGAACTTTAAAAAGGGTTAGACTTTAGAAAGTTCTTCTTAAATCCAGCATGTTGATTTCCATACAACAAGACCACAGGAAGGAAGTATCTCTGCAGCCTGGTTAGTGAAGCGACAATGCCTTTCCATCACAGACAACTAGAGTCCTTTTCTGAATCTCCAAACAGGAAATGAACTTTGCGATTTGGAGCCCTAGCCTGCCATCCCCCAGTTTCCAACACGATGAAGATCAAAGTAATAAGGCTCTTCAAAACTGATCAGCTATTTATAATTTACTTAACTACCCACAGGCTTACCAAACTACTGTAATCTTTACTGCAATCAGGTTTTGAAAAAAATGGGCTGAGATGGGGAAAGTGCAAAGTGGATTCACGTGCAGTCCAGCCAAGTGGCAATTTGCATGCAAACCCCTCCTCCTGCTCCTCTCTGTGATCCCCTCAGAGAACCCACAGTCTTCGCTGCTCACAGCAATGGCCCAAAGTTCATCTAACTTGCGGTTGGTGGGTTTATTGTTTATTTTTTTATGAAGAAAGGTACTCTGGCCTTTGTCTCAAGTTAGCCTTCCTGGATTCAGACAATTGATTTGTAACATATGCCTCCCACCCAACATACCTTTTGGGTTTCAGTCACTTAGGAGGTGGTGGCAAGATTGTAAAAGGAAGGTTTAAGCACTGTTTGGACTCTACAGGATGGACCCAAGTCAGAAATAGCGCTGGGGGCCAATTTTTGACAGGTGGATGGCCCACCCACCTGTCAATCACGTATCATTATGACAGCAAATGACTGGACTATAACCCAAACACAATACATTGCTTAAGAGAGATTAACTTTAAAAACAATGATCGATTAAAATTATATGCCAACTTCACCTGGCAATATTTACCTTCATAGCCCTTTCAATTAGTTTGGAATCACAGGCTGGAAGGGGAGGTTCATGGGAAATTTGCAAAGGTTTCGATACATCATTCTCATCTATCTTAATGTTGACCTTATGAAGAGATGCAGTCCCTGTTTTTCTTCCAACCACCTGTTGGCTTAATATAGAAATGTTGTGTTAGCTGATAAAGAAGCCAGAAGACTCCCTCTGTAGAATTCTGAAACACATGAATAATATTTACAGTTTCATACTATGAAACAATACCATAGAATTGTGTTGTGCCAAGAAGTTTAGCACCCTATTCCTGTATCAAGTCTCTAAAGAACCATTATCAAACTCCTCTCACAGATACACAACCATACAATTTGCCGTTTCAAATTCTTGAGAACTTTGTTTTTCATGTGGGATCCAATATAAAGCCTAACTTAAGATGCCATCTCAATCTAGACAATCATCATTGTCTACTTCTTTCTTCTGGTGCACCTGAAAATGTTCTTTGGGGAGGCTAGGCTGATGCCAACTTTGACTTCTAGCACAAGCCCGGCACCTTATTATTTTCTCATGCCTCTTAACTTTTGTTGAGACTACATTAATGCTATGTTTTATCTCTGTTTCATCCTTGTGCAATTTTTTTAAATTTAATTTGGAATACATCCTGGGAATATTTACTGGTTTGACTATGTGTTTCAGATGGATAGTGCTTGAAATACTGTGATGGCTTTCTCTATAAAGCAAAACTTGACTAAGCGAGCATGCAAAAAACAGCCTAAACGCCTTGTTTTAAGGTACCACTAAATATAAACAAGACGTTAATTTTAACTGCAAATATTTTGTATATGTGCTGCCGAAGCGAGCACTTAACTGCAAATATTTTGGCTGTAACATATGTTATGATAAGTAATAACATTATTGGACCAATAGCCTTACCAAAGGCCAGAAATTATCATCATAAATGTCTATATTCCAAAAACCAATTATGCATTATTTGTCTGACACTAATATAACCCCTCTAAACCCAAAAGATCAGCAATTACTATGCTTCAGTGAAAGGCAATTAGTATAATATGGCATCTAAATATGCTAGTACTGTATAGAAGTTTCCAAGCTTTACTTGAGATTTAATATTTCAATCAAACATTTACAGATCTCATGATTTTTGTCACTTACTTCCAGACAGAAAGAGAGAGGCATTTGCCTGCATGGTATCTCTCCACTTGCACAAGATCACCCCAGCGCTCTCGAACCAGCATTAAAGTCTGTGAATGCAAAACTTCCAACTGCAGTGACAAGCAGAAGGAGTCTAAAGAATTCAGGTTAAGAAAATGCAGTAAAATATTGGAGCAACTTTTGATAGTTCTCAACTTACACTAAACCAAAGACTTGCTGGCCTTTGTACACACACATATACATGGTAAGTCAACACTGGTCTTGATAAGCAGATTTTAAAGCAATTCTTGACAGTCACCAGGGAATGGTTTCTTGTATGGAATTTCTCTCCCTCCAAGCCACCCCCTCCCCTCTATATATAATCTAACAGGATCTACTGTAGAATATCCCAGGGTTTGGGTCTGTAGGCCACCAGCATGCTAAAGCTAAGCAGCTCTGGTTACTGCCTGGATAGTGATTACTTGGGAACTATATGTCTATCTTGGGTTCAATGACAAAATGCTGTCATTCTGTAATATGTATGTTCCATCCACACCAGGCAACTTGCATATTAAGATGAGATGCTATTATTAGAATAAATGTGTTCAATCTAGGCTTTCTTTTCCAAATTACTTACTTATTTTACCTCCCAAATATATCTAAAAAGTATTAGCACATTATTCATGTAACAGTTATATGTATGCTTTTCCAACTGTGTTTGGCACATGTGGTTTCCATAAGTTGACGTTTTCTCCCTAGCCTAGCCTTTTATGTTGCTAATAAGCGCGGGTGGCGCTGTGGGTTAAACCACAGAGCCTAAGGCTTGCTGATCAGAAGGTCCGCGGTTCAAATCCCCGCAATGGGGTGAGATCCCGTTGCTCAGTCCCTGCTCCTGCCAACCTAGCAGTTAGAAGGAACATCAAAGTGCCAGTAGAGAAATAGGTACTGCTCCAGCAGGAAGGTAAATGGCGTTCCTGTGCACTGCTCTGGTTTCGCCAGAAGCAGCTTAGTCATGCTGCCCACATGATCCAGAAGCTGTCTGCGGACAAATGCTGGCTCCCTCGGCCTATAGAGCGAGATGAACATGCAACCCCAGAATCGTCTGCAACTGGACCTAACGGTCAGGGGTACCTTTATCTTTAAGCATACAGTGATCATTACACCATACTGAGGACACCCAACGCCAACCTCCCTATCCCAGCTCAATGGCTACTCAGGTTACCAGGAACACCAAGTAATAATCTCTTGTATTTAGTACAGAATACAACCAAAATCTCAAGAGTTCAAAGGAGAAAGGATAGTGCTCACTTTTCCCTCCCACCCTACTTTCCCTGTTCCCCAGGACTAAGGAAAGAAACGGACTAATGTTTGCTTCCCTTTCCCACTATCAAGTCAAAAGGCACCACCAATGTTCTCAACATTGGCAGATAGGAGGATTCTAGCACCCAGGTGAAGAAAAAGCGTTTTGACTGGGTTTAGATCCAAAAAACACAGAATCTGCTATGTAGAAAAGGACACCAAGCAGCAAAACCAGGCAGCACAAATTGGTATGATTCCAAAGGCACTTCAAACAATC
Organism: Podarcis vaucheri; assembly: GCF_965113315.1. Lineage (NCBI taxonomy): Eukaryota > Metazoa > Chordata > Lepidosauria > Squamata > Lacertidae > Podarcis > Podarcis vaucheri. The sequence continues at coordinate 60,913,095 of NC_138762.1, read as the reverse complement.
CATCCCAATGAAGGGGAAGAAATCATATTCCTAAATAAAAACTGCTTAGGAGGAAAAATCATGCAAAGTCATCTTTATCAAGGAAAGGGTTTTTAAAAATCCCTTACTAAAGAATACTTTGAAATGAAATAGGAATCCTACCAACATGTGCAGCTGTCATTGTGTTTTGTAGCTCATTTGTGGCCCTGCTCTAACTGAAGGTGTTCCAGATTCTTCTGTGTGAGGAAAAAGACGGAGAAAGAGACTAACAAGAAGTAGCAGATCAGGGCCTAAGGAACAGCTGCAACTTCATAATGTTAGCAATTTCACTCCTCTGATGCTGCAGATGAGATTGTTGTAAATTACATGCCTGTCTGGGAAGAGTCTGGGAAAGGAAGACAAGTCTTATCTCTTCCGCTGCGGGTACTATTACACTGTACTTTCGCTTTCATTTTTTTCCTGTTTTGTTCTCTCGGAGCTGGAGAGAACAGACGCCATTATGCTTTTGTCTGTACATAGTGTGTAAATAAATAGTAGATTAGCTCTACTATGTCTCACGCTTCTTGCTGTGTAGTGCCAGAAGCTTAGTGTGCATATATCATTATGATGTATGTTGCTAGAAGCGCACTGGAAGAGAAGGGAGATGCCTTTTCGAGAGCTGCGCATAACGGAGGATGTTCAGAGTTCGGGGGTTTGCAGGCACCCCCAGGGTGTTTTTCCAACACATAAGTATATCTACAATCTACTGAGTCAACTACCCAAACAATCCTTACCATCTACCTCCCTATATACCTCCCCTGCATTTCACATATCAGATTGGGAGCTAGTTCTATGGGTTCACAAAAAGTCATTGAAAAGGATACGTAGGCAGTTGTACATGTCCTGCAGAGGTTTCTCATCCGCAAAGAGCCGGGACTGGACCAACTGATGGATGAAGCTGATCTGCATACTGTGAACTAAAGCTCGACCATCTTCCATTAAAAGAAAAGAAAATGAATCTTTTGTGTTTTTTATGAATCTTTAAGATGATGTAACACTACTTAAAAGGTTTATTAAAAGCCTCAAACAATAGTGGAAAGTATAAAGTATTAATGCTTGGAAAGTGGCCTCTGATGCAGTGTTCCCTTTGAGAACACGCAGCTGGGGATACAGAGTAACATGCTGAAGAGCGGACACCATCAGCATTTAAAATGGCATGGTCGAAAACAGCTCAATTTACTTTAATAGAAGAGGTTAATGGAGTGCACCAGTTTAGGTGAGTGCCCCAAGTCATAAGCATTAGATCTGTCATAATGTCTATGGGCATTACCTCCAGTCTCTTTGTCTTCAACCAGAATTTCCAGTTTGAGAAGACGCCATGGGACATCAGGATCATCTCCCATCACTGTCAAAGTAGCCTCAAATTCACCCTCAACACGAAACTTCACACGGCCATTAGCTAGAAACAGAAACCATACATAGTACAAAACAAAGCATAAGCAAAATAAAACTCCAGTTTTTTCGTTTTAAAACAAATATGACGGGGGGGGATATGGAAAAGATTCCCTTTCCTCTAGCAATAATGACTCCTCTTTCTGGTAGTTTTGAGTTTCAGACATTCCTTTTAAGTTACTCTCAATAAATCTTTATTACACCTTTTAATTAGCTGAGGGTAATCCATCTGTCATGGATGCTTTAGCCGAGATTCCTGCATTGCGGGGGTTGGACTAGATGACCCTTGGGTCCCTTCCAACTCTAAGATTCTGTGATTCTATGAATTAAAGGAGTGAAGGGATCAGTGCAATGGCTTACCAACTGTAAGATTTGCCAGCTGTGGAGGAAGATCTGTTGTCACCAGTCGGTGGCGAAGAATCTGGTTTAACTGATGGAGCGTTGTTTGTTTCTCAACTTTTGTTATTGGATCAGGAGGAATTATTTTGTCCTGTAAAGTTACAAATGTGCATTTTTACATACTAATTTAAGTTATCCCGAATTCATGCAACCATTTTGTAAACATGAAAAAACTGCAAGGACAAACCTCACCATCCATGTTATAGATCCACAACGGCCTAGGCTCATGCAAAGGACTTACCACGGTTTCATGGATTTTTTTTCTTTCCTTTTAAAAGTTGAGTCTCACAAAATATCATCTGCTTTTATAATTGAAGGTACAAATATTGTGGCCTTCATAGTGCAACACACAAGATAGTTTGGCCTTTGTTGTTGTTAAAATAAACAGTAGTGGAAATGTGTTGAGCCACTGACAAAAGGACTAGATAGAGGGGAAAAGAAGGCTCTCATAATGGGTGTAGGGTTCTCATAATGGGTAAGTTAACACAGCAAATCAAAACCCAGAAAAGGAAACATGAAATAAACCACATCATGGAAAACTGGTGGCCCTTGCTTACTTACTTGGAACCAAGCCCTGTTTACACGGATAAGCCAAACAAATAAATAATGTCTTAAATATATCTGTTATCTGTACCAAAGAAACCTGGTAATTTTAGCCTTCAAACAGTGAGCAGTGGGGCAAGAGCCATATTTTTTAATCATGACTCTAAAAAGTTCAAAATAAAAAGTTGTTTTTTAAAAAAATACACCAGCGATTAAAAGAATCTTATTTGGTGATGATTCAGCCAACTAAGGTGTCTGAGGCCAATCAGAAGTATTTGGCATCAGTTATCTCAAACATAAGCCTTTTATCCAATGCAACAAGGCTGTGAGGAAAAAGCTCCCCCTGAAAGCAAACTGGGACAGAGGTCTAAGTCTTTTGTTGTTTTTACATTATACAGCAATTTACCCGTATACATGTTGGCAGCCGTGGATATGACCCAGTTGTCAGTACATCAATAGCATATGGAATAGCAAAGCTGGGCAGACGAGCATGGACCAAAGCATCTCTGGCTAGTGATGCTAAACGATCAGCAGTGTCCACGAACAGAATAGCTTGTTGATCAAGAAAGCTTGATATCATCTGTAATATATATATATATATATTAATATAAATTCATTTAAAATTATTTACCCACATCTAAACTCCTCCATAAAAGCCAGCTATATACCTCCTGTTCAAAATGTCAAAGTCTTTGGTGGAATAAACATTGCAGCTGATCTGTGAAATAAACTGTAATGTGAACTGCCCTGTGATCTTCAGATGAAGGGCAGTAAACAAATATAATAAATAAATAATTAAGGGTAAACTTTTCAAAAATATATTATCATACTATAGACCCTTTCAAAGACCTAAAGCTGCCAGGAGGACAAGAGCATGCCTTTAAGAGGCAATTTGGAAATTATAGCTCTGGAAGTACCCTAAAAGAAAACCAAGGGAAGAGAAGACCAAAAAGCAAAAAAGAACACATACCCAATAGATCAGCATGTGTGTGGTGCTCTTGTTATATGGCCTAAAGAACACCCTTATACATATACAGTGGTACCTCTGGTGAGTATCCTTCAGGATGCGAACGTGCCAAACCCGGAAGTATTTTTTAGGGTTTCGCCACGCGCACACGCAAAAGCGCTCTAAGTGCCACGCGCAGAAGTGCTCTACCACACTGCACGTATGCACAGAAGCAGCACCTCCAGTTGCAAATTCCTCGGGATCCGACCGGAGCTCCAGAACGCATCCTGTGTGCAACCGGAGGTGCCACTGTAGACTGATTTATCCAAGAAATACATAAAGCAGTGTCATACAGTGGGAAAGATAACAAGCCCACTGTTCAAGACAGTCAGAATGACAGGAAATGTAACACTGAGAACACCCTGACCTGTGTCCAAAGGAAACAGACTAACTACTGGCAAAATTCAGTTTACCTACATGAAGTGCTTTCTGATTACTAAGAGCCAGTGACAGCTCAGCTGGGCAAGGTGTTGGGAGAAGAAGTGGGGGCAGAGTATGAAACCAGGCAGAAGCCTAGAGAGAAGCTGAGGTCAGGAAGAAAAGTCTGACCAGGCCAAAATCTTTGCACAATATATAAACTGCTAACCTAAAACTAGAAAAGCCTAAAAAATCATGGCAGAGCTCCAAACGTCACTTAGGAGCATGTATTCACTTTAAATGACTTATTTCTCTTTATTGTTACAGTAACACATTAAAGGTACATAAAATTAAGCAAGGATCTCGGACAGGAACAATTTCTGCAAATATGATGCCACTAGTATTACATGCACCATACTGAAACATTTCCCAATAATGGGGGCATGTCAACATTTAATATAAATCTACATCATGATACAGAAATTTGTTTAGCTGTCATTTGTTATTCTACATTAGTTTGTAACTAACTGCAGAACTACATTCTGAAAACAGAAGATTTTGCTATACCAAAGATCAGGAATAAAACCATGAACAGGCTATTTTTCAGATGTTTCTAGCCCACCCAGCTGTAGGCAAGTTTTCCAAGAGACAATCATTCACTGCATCTTAAAAAAAATGAAATCATAACTTTTTTACTAAAAATATTTTTGAAATTTATGACCACTATATTTGAACATGTGGAAAGTCAGTAACTATTCTCTCAATGCTTTATTTATGGTTCCTCCTATGCTTTTATGATTTTATTGTCTAAATTATGCCAATAAAGGCTGAATGAATGAATGACCTATTTTCTCAGCTGGGTGAAATACAGAAGCCATCCCTTGCCTCTGTAAATTTCAGCTGAGAGCTAATGAATAATATCAAACTTACCGCACATTTTTCCACCTTTCCAGCATTATTTGCCCACTTTACCAAGGCTAACAATCGGACAAACAGCTGCCGTGTGCGACTTGCAAACTGCACTATTTCTATTTTTCTGTAAAGAAGCAAATTGCATTAGAAAATCTGTAGTTCAATTATTTTGAAAAAAGCAGCACATGAAAGGGGGAATCAGATATGCCAATAATTATTCCAGATGCAGAATGAGATACTAGACTAGCATTGCAATCGGATACATTAGATAGCTCTTTTTGGCCAAAAGTCTGCATTCACTCTTGGTGAACCCTCCAGGGGCTGCCTGCACACTCTTATACATACTCTCACATGCACAGAACCCCCTCTTACTTTATTCTAGTATCCCCTTTCTTGTTTTGTTTGGTTGCCAAAATTGGTGAGGTCTTGGGGGACAGAAAAACTGCTTCAGGAAGTATGTCAAGCATCCAAACAGGAGATTAGCTATTCCTGAGATACCACAATGCAAATATTCAATATCTAAGGCAAAGAAATATAGTTGTAGTAGGACAGCTGGAACAGTTGTGGGGACAGGAAATTATATGGTCGAGTTATTACCATTTCCAATTTTTTTATTGATTAATTTGATTTATTGTACTTCTATGATGGTGCTCTACGATTTTCTTCCTTTCCTTTCCTTTTTTGGGGGTGAGGGGCTTTACTTCCCCCTGCTCCCACCTCACAATGCAGCACACTGCACCTCATTAGCCAATGCTGGTATAGCTAGGGCTCCATTTTATTTATGGGGGGAGGGGGGCTCAGGGGAACAAGGGCATTTATGATTCTACCACCCCCAACATGCCCTGTTTCCCTTGCTCACTGCTGGTAGTACAGATAGACTCATGGAGCTCCCTGCAGCTGTACTGGGGGCCTCCAGCAGTGCTAAGTGCTATTCTGCTGATAGGCCTCCTTCTCTGACAGAGAAGCACGTACGACGCTTCCAAATGTCCCTCAACCAAATTTTAGCCTGCATTAGAACTGCCCCCTAAACTGTCTTAAATACTGTATTTTTTGCCCTATAGGACGCCCTTTTCCCCCTTCCAAAAATGAAGGGGAAATGTGTTTGCGTCCTATGGGGCGAATGCAGGCTTTCGCTGAAGCCTGGAGAGCAAGAAGGGTCGGTGCGCACTGACCCCTCTCGCTCTCCAGGCTTCAGGAAGCTGTCCGCAAGCCGTGGGAGAGCTGCGCGACTTCGCGCAGCTCTCCCACGGCTTGCGGAGAGCTGCCTGCACCCAGAAGCCTGGGGCGCGCTGAGTTCAGCGCCCCCCAGGCTTCAGGCTTCGCGCAGCTCTCCCACGGCTTGAGGATAGCAGCCTGTTCTGAGGACTGGGGTCGGGGGAAGCTCGGGCTTCCCCCGGCCCAAGCCCTGCGCCTGGGGGGGAAATAATTTTTTTTCTTTATTTCCCCCCCCCCCAAAAAAATAGGTGCTCCCTATGGGGCGAAAAATACGGTACATGTACAGCTGCAGTTAGTGTGAGGCCGTGATAGAAAGATTTCTATGCCCCATAGTAACAAAATGCTAATGCTCTCTTCACTGAAAAACAGGAGCAGTTAGGTGATCTGTTCCTATATGTAGGCATAAAAATGCAGGAAGCTCCAAAATGTTTTTAACTTGACCGTCTCATGTATACATGCTCAACTTCGTTGAAGGAACTCTCATAGATTATCCAACTAATTCCAAAGCAATTATCTGTTTTGCATGCGAACCAACTGGGTATTACACGCCCAGTAATAAAGCCATCATATGGGGCTAGTTATTGGCACTAGCCCCATAGTTAGTTGCATACAGATGCTACATATTACTAGTATATATTTTTTTAGTTTTAGCCCACTTATTGTTCAATATAAATGCACAACATGACACTGTAAGTTTTAAATATTAATAGTCTGCTTTCTAAGTTTTATGTCTTGTACGTGGAAAACATGACATCTAAACTGCTGGCTTTGATTTGTAGAGTTTCAGGAAAGGTCATTATTTAGTATGCAAAAAAAAGAAGAAGTAGGTTTTGGCTGCAAGAAGCATGTCAAACTCATGATTGAACTTGTGAACCTAAGAGCTCTGTTGAGACCAACGGCCTATCAGATTCAGTCTGCCATTCACAGCAACAAACCAGAGGCCAATGGGAAGCCCACAATCAGGATTACTATATAGCCATAATGACTAACAGTTATTGGTGGCCTGAACCCCCAAGAGAAACGCTTGTTTTGTCTGCCCCTCTGGACAGTTTCCTATGCAACAACCACTATTATTGCTCCTTCTCATGCATGGGGCTTACAGCAAGGCTCTTGAACCAGCTTCTCAGGAGGTCTCACAGACCACTTCAATACTGGTATCTTAGTAGAAAATAAATTATTTTTACCCTCTTCTCTATTGTCTTTTAAGTAGTTTAATTGTGTGCAGTTGCCTTCCATTTTATTGACACTGCTTTTGTAATGTTTGATCTATCTAATTTTATTGATTATAGATTGCCAAGCTTTAAAAACAACAACAACAACTGGAGGTCAATTAACTAATTTTCTCAAATAAAATAGTACATGCAGGAGATTTATGGACTCACTTGCTAGTCAGTTTTACCAGAGCACTGCTGCAAGCATTCATTTTCAATGAAGGACAGCACGCTAGTTAATTAAAACATTCCCTAAAGCAGCCGCACTAAAAAAAGCAGGAAAAACTCTTCAGAGCTGAGTTACAGTCATTGACAAGTATCAGCAGTGACAGCCTGGAGATTCTGAAGGGACAACTTTGTGTCCTGCCCCAATTTAACCCTTTACACCTTCAGGCAAATGCCAAAACACTGCTACAGGGTTTAACTGTGTGATAAATATCTATTCATTACAAAGCTCACAGTTTTAGAAGAAATCTTCAAAGAATACAAGTGAACATGGGCACAGAGAGCTGCATGACCCAATGCTGACCTAAACTTAACTATGGTTAACATGTCAGACATACAAGAGATTATGGTTTAGTCTGGCAAAGTTAGTTCTGCCCTCAGCTGATGTGTATAGTGGGACACCAGTAATACCTATTTCTTATCTTATAAGGAGAGGCTGGAGAGGTGGATTAATTTTCCTAACCATACTCTGTGCAGATATATCCTTGATATACAGTTAATACCAACCATGGTTTGCAACCCCACGGTTTCACAGCATTATTCTGAAGCAGGATCTTCATGAGGCCATAATTCCACCCATATTCAAACAAGTCTGTCTCCTATCAATTGCTAACTCTATCTGAAGTGGATAAAACCTATGGGTTCTCTATTTGAAAACCTGACTCCCAATTTGCTACCAAGCAAATGGTTCTATTATTGTATGGATCTTCCAGATATTCAATGATAAGGAAAAATGTCCACGCCACAAGCTGGGATAGCTCAGTCGGTAGAGCATGAGATTCTTAATTTCAGGGTCATGGGTTTGAGCCCCACACTGGGCAAAAGTTGGACAGGGGGTTGGACAAGATGACCCTCGTGGTTCCTTCCAACTCTACAATTCCAGTAAAAATTAATGGATGCCAATTGCAAATACATTATTGGGCAAGCTTGGCAGTTTCAAAGTTTTTACGTTTGTTTACTAAATAAAAGTAACAAAAAATAATGATGCTGCTAAATTAGATAACTTTCTATGGCATCAGAAAACTTTACAGTGCAAATTACCCTAATGTTACATGGGATTTTTTATTTTTTTAACCCACATTACACAAATGTTAATCCTTTATTGGCATAGACTTTTCCTCTGCAGTAGTGTGAAGTCTCATACGACATTTCATAATCCAGTAATCCTGATCTAGAGGAAAGCACAAACCATAGTTTTCTGATTTAAATGCAGTGGCAAATTTGGATCTGTACTACAGGGGAAATTCATCCAGTTGGAATGCTGGGCAGGGGTGGAAAATAAAACCACAAGACTCATTCTTATACCATCAAATCATGGTTGTCATTACATGTAAACCATCCCAAAATGTTTTGAATTTCAAACTAGGCACTTAATAAAACTGAAACACTATATTATTCTTTTTTAACTCAGGTAAAGTTAAAGAAAGGAAATATTTGACCCAGTGATTCAATACCTAATTTTCATTAAAATTCAGTACAAATCCTCCTCAATTGTCATTACTCACCTTTCCATATCTGTTTTTCTTGGTAATCTGTTGGGAAGGGGAGTTGGAGTGGTGAAAAAAAAGATAAAATTATTATGTTTTGACAAATACTACAAAAAAATTAAACAGGAAGCGTGAGTTAATTTCAGCTCTCTGACAATAGTTCTTGTACAATTCTCAAGTTTTTAAACAATCTTGTAACTCATTCACATTTTACATTTTGGGGTGTACATTTAAATCTTAGGCAGATACCTACAGTATGTGACTGCAAACTTCTTCACACAGATAATAAAGAAATGTCTACCATGTGTCCAAATAACTGAAAACAGATGATTATTTCCCCAAAAGTCTTTCCAACACCAGTGCAAATACAAGTGACTGACATCATAAAGAGTGAACTTGCAGTCATTCAATTTCAGATCTCCATGTCCTGTGTCTTTACTATTACTAACAGCACTGTATTATTGTGATGCTGAAACAAGCTGAGTTACAACACTGACTACTTTTTAATTCTGGGAGCATTTATCCACACCAACTTAAGGTAAATAAAAGGGTCTGTTATATTTCCACAAAAGCATTAACAGAAAAAAAGATAACAATATCCCACTTAAAGTAATTGAAATATATTTTTGTAGAGGGCCCTATATTGCTAGTGCTATGAATCACAAACGAGTTAAGGTGGAGTAAACATATTTTGAACCCATTTAGCCCCATTTAAAGTAATGCAGCTTAACTAAAATGCAAATAAGTTTGAAAAGATTTGCAGATATGACTATAGGTCTAATTTATATGTGGATGCATATGTAAAAAAAAAGGAATTGGTTTATCCTGACTTTCACAGCCAACAACCTAATTCAGCATATTCCTGAAAGAGACTAAATAAGTAGTTGATGCGAATATATTAAAGCTATTAACTTCAAGAAGGCTATTTATCTATTACTTAAAAATCTCATCCAACCAACCTTCTTTCTATTCATTACCTGGGCTGTTACTTACAAGAAATACTCCAGAGATGACACAGAGGGTCTGCTGCTTTGCCCATCATTTACAATATTTGAGATTCCAGCATTGCAGAGGGTTGGGCTAGAAGACCCTCAGGGTCCCTTCCAACTCTACAATTCTATGGTTCTATAAATAGCTTGTTGCAAAGACGTAGCCGCACTGGGAATTGATTTTAAAAGGCCACAATAAAGCAACCACAGAAGTTCCAGCTATGTGACAGGAGATTGTAATGAGGTCTCAATAGAAACTTTGTGAAAAGTATAAATACAATTTCTTTTTTAAAACCTGTTTATTACAAAGACAGCAAAGGCCTTGCTGCAATCTAGACACATAGGATGCTTCCAATGGTACCTGTCCCTCAATAGTCTACACACAAACAGCTTGCACTGGACCAAAATGGTCTGTACTGTCCAGATGACTTGCAGTGAAAGGAGGCTACCCTTCAAACTAAAATACAGCATCCAACTGGGACCACAGCACCCTTGTCACCTAGTGTGCATGCACACGAAAGTTCATACCAATAACAAACTTAGTTGGTCTCCAAGGTGCTACTGGAAGGAATTTTTTTATTCAGTATTTCCAATCAAGCAAACACAAGTTTTAGTTTAAGACTTAGCCCTTATCTTCTTGATGTTCTTATTAGGTTTGCCAGCAAACATAAACTCAACCAGGAATCAATTCCAGCTCTTTAACAAATGCACTTGTATGTATGACACTCAAGTTGTTGAACGATTGTTTCACTCTATTCACCCTTTACATTTTGGGGGTGTACATATGACTCTTAGGCATGTCACCTAAGAGTCACAGCGTGCGAAGAGAGTCTGAAGATTCTAACTGAACCAGAAGATCAGGCTTCCCCAAACCACCACCCTCCTTCTCCATCACGTAGAACAAGCCACAAAGGGGGAGGACCTCTTGGGCGAATGGGTAAGAGGCGTTCCATAAGCCAAGGTCGCCTAACACGGGTCCATCGGAGAGTGAACCGTCTCGCGGGGGGAGGCAAGGGGGCAAGGCAGGCAGGTGGGTAAGGGGGTCCCGGGCACTCACAGGTCGGCCAGAACGGTGAGCTCCGCGTAAGTGCGATGCAGCAGGAAATCGATGAGGGTGCTGAGTCGGAAGCCGGCGCTGGCCGCCGCCGCCGTTCCCGGAGGCTGCGGAGCTGGGGCCGAGGTGGGCCCTCCTCCCGCCGGGACCAGCTGGTGGCTTTCCAGTTGCACCGGCGCCATCGTTGCAGGAACCGAAACAGGCCGGCCGATGAGAGCGGGTCTTCGGCGTCCTTTCCCCGCCCGGCTCGGCTCTCCCTCGCGGGCAACCAGAAGCAGCCGCGATCACAACGCGCCTCTTCGGCCGCCGAGCGCCGCCGCTGCTGGGGCTGCCGCCACCATTGCTGGGGGCGGACACCGCACCGGAAGCAATCCCAGGACAGCGACGGACCGGAAAGAAACCTCTTCCGGTAGCCTGCACTGGATCATAGACTTCCCCCAGTCTCTGTAAGAAGTCTTTTTTAGTCACCCATTATTAGACTGACAAAAGGTTCCAAGTTTCCGGGTTCACTCTGAGCTCGATTTTAGCCTCCCAGGGAGGAAGTCAGAAAGAACCGCTCACAGGAAGCGCTGGCGGAAGCCCAAGTTTTAATGTTGCTGCGTTTGAGCAGCGGTTTGTCCATTAAGAAGCCAACGGTAGTAGCACTCATTTCAGTGAAAAGCGGCGTAGAAATACATTTCATCTTTCTAACATAGCATGACTACCAAGCCCAAGTGGGAGGTGCCTGCCGTGCCCGAAAGTTGCTTAGCAATAGCCCTGTAAGCGCAGGTCTTTATTGCAGGCTGAAGATGGACCGAGGTCGTTTTACGCTTTCCATTCAGAAATGGTATCCATCCCATGCAAAACACACTCAAGTTACAGTGTTCAATTTAATTGATTTAAATCGTCGCCTGTTTAAACAAATAATTAAACGTGCGGTTTTATTTTTATGTTGCGTCATACTGAGTTATTTTAATGTAAGCGACTTTCGCTGTTATCCTAATAGGAAAGTGAGTTATAAACATTAACTAAACCGATCTATCACCCAGCACTGCTTCACGAGTAAGCCTTGACTTGCACGGAGCTGCATTGTGCATTTAGCTGCAATTCCTTATCCACTAAATTGGGATGAAGCCCCATTGAATTTTATGGAGCTTCTGAGTAATAATGAAAATAATGACACTGCTTTATGCTTAAAACTATGGCTTCTACGACTTCATTTCCCACCCGAAATGAAACTTGAATAGCAAGAACATAAGCTCCCGTTTTTCCTATTATTATTATTATTATTATTATTACTACTACTACTATTTTACGAGACGGAAGAAATTGTAATTTTCTTTTGGCAACTCTCATTTCCTCTCCAGGGAGAAAACAGCGCCAACAGGAACCGGAACTTCCTTCTTCAGGCATCTGAATCAGGACTTTACTCTTCAATCTCGATAGTATAGGCTCTATGGAAAGCAATGGGGCGGCCTGGCGTTACCGGCCTTCGTCTGTCTGAAGCCCTCGCCAGAGAGGGAGGCGCCGCAGAGTCACAGAGGCCTAAAGCGGGCTGTGCTGCGCGAATTCCTGGCTCAAGAAGAGGTTGCGGCTCCTCCTTTTTTTCTCCTGACAGTTCTTGTACCTTCAACAGCTTTCAGAACAGGCTGAAATTCTTCATGTTGACAGGAAGAGAAGCTGCTCGGGCAAATCATGCAACAGTTAAAGACGCTTTGCCAGGGAAAAGAATCATATATACTGGTACTCTTTAGGATGCCAGGCTCCAGCTGATCACTTCCATTTTACTCCTGAGTATTTCTATCAGTTTAATGGGCTTGTTCCAGCATAAAACAAGCCATGTCATCTTGCAGTAACAACTAGACCCCTTCAAAAGCAGAAATATTTTCATAAATTAACACCTTCCATAGTATTTTTTTTATTGTGGAATGTGATTTAGAATTGCTTGTAGTGAGTTGGTGTGGTGTAATAGCAAGTGTGAAATGGAAATCTCTCATCCTCCGTGGAGTTCGGAAGTTGCCTTAGGCAGCTCATTATCCAGCCTTATCAAACGTGGTACCAGGGCAGTGGGCCAGCATAAAGCATTCCACACTGAGGCAATACCACTGAGTAGCTGCTTTCTCCTGCACCTCAGCTCAGGTGGCAGGGGGTACACAGAAAAGGGCTTCTGAAAATAACAATCGGGCAGGTTCATTTGGGAACTGGTAATCCTTCAAAAACTGGATCCAAGTACATGTTTTAAATCTTACTTTTTTCATCTGCATTATTATTATATGTATTAGATTTCTTATCCACCGTTTACTATAGGATCCCAGGATGTGTTACAATGGCAAAAGCAATACAGTTTAAAACAAAACCAACCACTAGTAAAATATTTATCATCATCATATTAATTGACAGTTTCAGATAGGTCACAAAACAACAGCCCTATTTCAGATTGGTGACAAACTCTTCACTAACAGAGAAAGGTCCCTGAGACACCTCAACAGGTGGTCACACTATGTTTGGGGTATCCAATGACACAGGTGGGCTGTTCTGACAATCCACTTGTCCTTTCTCTTGGATCCAGAGCTCTATGTCCTAAGCCCTAGGACCCTAAGTTCAGACTCCTCCTGGGGTCCTAGATTCCTATCCCCTGCCCACTAGAACCTTCTTACAGGCTGACCTCCTTCAGCTCTGATCTCCTCCCACTTTTCCTCAACATTCAACCCCACTCTCTATACTGTCTCTATGAGACTCTTGGCTCCAGCTCCCATCAGACCTAGCCAAAATGACCAATGATCAGGAAAGAGGGAATCTAACAATATCTGGTGGACCACAGATTCCCCAACCCTGTACTAATTAGAATTATTTATAAACATTTTAATATCAAAGAATGTCACACATTTGGGCCCATTAGTGACTGTATTATTCCTAGTATATTCAGTTTGCTGTCACAAACTATTGGTTTGTCAATTGTTAAGTGATTGTTGTATGTACAATAGAGTATTCTTTACATTAGCAGTAAATTAGTTACCTATTGGTGCCTGTTGAAAATACTGAGAAATTCAGATGCAATTATATTTGAAATGGCAGTTTGAAAAAGAAAATGTCCCCCTCAGAATAACATTATCATATGCTGGCAGCTGCTGGTGCTATATAAACAGTATAATACTTCTTATCCAATCATTTCAAACGCTCCCTCCACCAGAGTCTAGAAAGAGTCGTGCACATTATGGCTCAAGGATAACATTACAATAGGCAGTCTACATATAATGGAACGGGGGCAGTGGTGGCAGAAGCAGTTAACCATGCTGCAAGGTGGTTTTTGACCAGAGAATATGGGAGTAAACTACAGGCAATAATAGATTTCTTCTTCCATTTTTAACTAGCATAAACTTCAGGTCTCCATCTTTGCAGACAAAACCAGTTTTCAGCTCCTGCCAGGGCTGATAGAGGTGACTCATGTTCCAGCATTACTTTTTAATGGCCTAACCAACAATTGCTACCAAGCTTATGAAGACCTGCAGAGGAGGACAGAATAGTTAAAAACAGAATATTGTAGTCTGAGTGCTGAGATAATGCCATAGCCCCCAAACAAAAATGTTTCATTCAAGGAGAAAGAGCTGGATCCTAAGAAACAACTACACTTTTATTGTGCTATAAACATGGTGGGGGTATACTTCCTGCCTCTGACTAACACATATTGACACATATTGTTAATATCAGAAACTACTTATAAAACCTTGTTTTCTGGATTAAGGAAGAGCTCGGCTTTGTGAGGAGTAGATTGCGGAAAAGAATCTCCTTTTTACACAGAAAGTCAATAAAACTTCTTACCAAAAAGGACAATAATATCCTGCTTTTCTTAGTTCATTCCGGAAGAGGCCACATTGCCAAACTTGGGGCCACTTCTAAATGGTGATGCTGTAATAAACAAAAATGATTCTCATGTAGATGAAGATGCAGGGTGTTTTTGGGCTTGCAGGAGCATCTGGTGCAGGTGCTAATATGACCGCCACCTGTCTGGGTCCTAAAAAGGTTAGTAGGAATAAAACTCGCAAAGATCTGAATTAAACAAACTTTCTTCAACTGAAACCACATTCACACCAAACAATATACTACAGCAATTGTCCACATAGAACTAAATTTATATGTAATCTATTTAATACAATAACAATGGAACAAATAGTTCCACTGTCCACAGAACAAGGAAAAAAAAACTGCATAGAAAACCAACCTGTCCAACCATTTAATCTAGTTCACCAAGGTGCTGAACACTTCAAAACTTACTCCATGCATACAGCTTTTGTCCCAAAGTGACAGGACAACAATAGAAAATGGCAATGTTTCAAACACCAAATCTTGAAGGACGCATACTTTATACAAGGTGATAAGAGACCAGAAATCTTATTCAATTTCCAGCAGAACAAACTGACTTTGATTGTGTACACATTACCATTTAGTCCAGCTCCAGTGCACTCTCACCACTGATGTTTGAAGCCAAGTAGACATGACATTAGCCACAATCCATAAACATAATGCAGTTTCTTGAGAAATATTTCTGATAGATGTGCTTTCCCTCAAATCAATTTCTATCTTATTTGAAAAGCTATGGCCATTTGTAAGCCATGGTTAAGCTGAAGTATGTACATTTCCTACATCTGTTGCTCATGCACAGATGACAAATTCCCTGAATAAAAGTTCAGGGGGTTCACAAGACTTGAAAGACAGCTTGGAGAAACAACCTTACTGCACTGTAAGCCTCTCTCCATCTTCACCTATACTGGCCTAAATCAGCCCATTAAGTAGTATGGAAGCAATCCACTCCATCAGGAGTTCCCATGTGATAAGCAGTTCTACACATTATAGCAGTACAGTGGTACCTCAGGTTACATACGCTTCAGGTTACATACGCTTCAGGTTACACACTCTGCTAACCCAGAAATAGTGCTTCAGGTTAAAAACTTTGCTTCAGGATAAGAACAGAAATCGGGCTCCGGCAGCAGCAGGAGGCCCCATTAGCTAAAGTGGTGCTTCAGGTTAAGAACAGTTTCAGGTTAAGAATGGACCTCCGGAACGAATTAAGTACTTAACCTGAATACCACTGTATAAGGAAGTCTGCACACTACTGAATTTTCACTTTAAATTGTATAAGTCCCTACACACTGTAAGTTTGATTTAACTTCCTATCTCGAACATGTTTCTAATTAACCACATAAGAAGGTACTATAATAGTTGTTATAAACAAGGTATTTTGGAAGTAATGTCTATGTCCTAGGAGGAGTGCCTGTATTTAAATATTTAATGGTTCATCTTGGGTAAGTGCAATGATTGTGTGTTATTTATGACGCTGTGAGTTGCAAAGGTGATCTGGGGGTTAGGCTATATGCTAGAGACCATTCTGTATGCATTGGGCGAAACACCAGGGAGAGGAGAGTAATTCTGATATATCCAGTAGCAGGAGACAGATTGTGCTGTAAATACTCTGTCTTGTGACCTTGGCCAAGTTAGAAAGGAAACTGATAAGATTTAACTGCTGCTGACCAAATTCACCCCCTTAGACAAGCCCATAGTCTAGAGAAGCCGATGCACTTAGATTTAAATTGTTTGGCACCTAAGTCCTAATAGCATTTACTTGGTACTAAGATGCATTGATTTCAGTAGAACATATTGCCAAATAAGCATGCTTATCTGTGAATAATGAAGGCAGTTGATGATGATGATATCTATACTGCCCTTTATCTGAGCATTACAGGGCGGTTTTCAGATTCTGCTATGTTAGTCTTATAAATGAATTACATTGGCTTAACTGGGTTATAGAGAGGAGATGTGAATATGGAGATCTTGTAATAGAAAGAGCTTCGGCTGTTGATGCCTGCCAGTCAGGCAGCTGTTAAAGCAGTGATGTTGTTGGACTAGAACCCCCATGCTGATTGGGGCTGGTGGTTGAGTCTAACAAAATATAGAAGACACAAATTCCCTATGAAGCCTTTGCCTATTAAAAAATAAAATGTGCAACTTTCTAATATGGGGAAAGTGCTGGTGCATGCATTGCCAAATACACTACACTGTATGTTTGTTTTATGTGCTGCTCCATATGAAATGCACATGCCATGCTGTTGTGTATGATATGCTATTGCATGTGTTTTTCCTTGGCATATTGCTGCATGTTTCCACATGTTTGGGCGCTACATGTCTCTCTGTGTGTATGAGATTGTGTGACAGAGAGAATGCAACTGACATAACACTTGATTTGCAGCCACAGACTTTGTTCACTTCCTCTTATCTGCTAAGCAGCCTTTGAGATCTCTGCAACGTTTGCAGTCTGTGATAACAGTGGCCGACATGCCAGGATTGTTGTAGGCACACTTTTTCATCTTTATTCCCACCCTTTTGGAGCACTACACTGCCAAGTATATTTTTTGAACTATTGGACTAACTACAAAGATAATAACCCAAACAGCATTAATTTAGAGACAATTATAAAAAAATGGCTACTTTACAGTGTTGGTGTAAAGATAACTTAGATAATATGCTTGAAATGCTTTTAACACCTTCAAATGCAATATACTCGCAAAGTTGCAGAGCCATGCTGAAATTAATTTTTGCTTCCCCACCCTGCAACCAATAGATTTCTCTTAACATGAATATCCTAGAATATTCAGGTCCTTGACTTTACAGGTTAAAGACTGCTCTGGGGTCCTTCACACTCACATTTTACTGACACTTCTGTTCCTAGCATTTTGAGGGGCACCAGGTTTTTAATCTTTTTTCTCCAATTTGCAGATGGGGGAGGCAACTCGTTTATACACTTATTTACAGCATTTATCTAATTCAAAACTGCTGAAAGTGAGGCATAATCTAAAAGCATTGTAATCTAAAATACAGGCAACCCCCCAATTTGTGTGGAGGTTGCTTTCCGTGTCATTGCACAACTCAGGAGAGCACGCATAAGCCTTCTTTTCCCCACCCCCATTAGGGGCCTCTCCTGGATCGTGTGCACAGTTGTGAGTTCAAAGGACGTGTGCAAAATGGCCGTCCCCTGTATTGATAACAATATTATACCATGGTTGCAGTTGGAGACCCAGATCTGTAGAGATGCCCCTTCCTTTCATAAGGATGATCACAAGCTGGTAATCAGGCATGTATGTGGTCGGGTTCAAAACTTAGCAACATTAAAACCTGCTTTTAATCACATACATTTTTTCAGTGATTTTTTTCCTAAAAAAATGTTTAGGGGTACTCTCATTTTCCTACTCATATTGAAATACTGCCCCTCAATGAAGCCAAACCTAGATTCACAAAATGTTTAGGGGTATGCGTCCCCACAGAAAAAAAGCACTATTTTTTGCAGAAATTTCTAGAAGCGACTGAAAATGCTACCTTTGGGTGCTAAATCATACAAGGCTCTGAATAAGGTAGACAACAAATGGAGCCAACAATTTCATTCTGCTGCAGTATATTTTCTGCAACAGATGAAGGAATTGAGATCTAAACTGTGATTTGCCACCTGATCAGCTTTTTATCAACCATTTTTACTTGCTCAGGTTTCACAGAGCTAGTGATTTTCTTGTGACGCATTCATCTCACACACTCAACACTCTCTTCCGCTCTTTTCCTGTGGGCACAAATAATTCAAGTGTCTGAAAGATACCTGCAGTAATTCTATTGTGGACTTCTAGGCACCTCCATTTGCAGCACTTACATACCTTTATCCCAACAAAATAGAATAGAATTGCAGCTTCTGTACTGAAATGGCTGCAACACAATAGCAAAATGTCCCACATTTGCTCTGAACTCCAGAGTGAGCTTGTCAACTATGGACACTTTTACAAACCTTTTGTAATCATTTTTGTAAAAGTCACTGCTTTAAAAAAAAATGTTTAGGGGTGCTCTCATTTTCCTACTCATATTGAAATACTGCCCCTCAATGAGGTGAAACTTAGATTCACAGAATATTTAGGGGTACCCCTGCACCCCCCCAGAAAAAAGCACTGGTAAAAGTTGTTCTTTTTTTTTGTAAATACTGCAGATTTCCTCCTACTGTTTCCTTCCCTACATGATCCGTCATTTGGTGTAAATACAGAACTGTTTCATTTTATTTTAAAAACATTATAATTCACACACTTTAAGTAATAAGAGTTCTTAAAAATTAATAAATGTTTGAATTGAAAGTGTGTTCATTTCAAGCACAGACCAATCCTTTCTGCAAGCATCTATGTATACATTTTAGACATAAAATTAAAATTAGGAGAGCATGGAAAAATTGTTATTTTACATGCTGATGCATGAAAAGATATTTAGACAATTTCTTTTGTTTATATTTGCATCAAACATCTATACAGCCACAATGGGAAAATATTGTAATTTATTTATTGTTTAAAAAGGAAATTTGCGTTAAAGCAAATAGGTAAAATATAATTTATTTGATAGAAGGTGGCACTGAGATATGAACTGCTTCTTTCAGAACTGAAAAAACCTGAGGTTGAAAGAACCCATCACATTCACCACTAAATGACTAGTGCATAATATCTTACCACAAAGCAAATTTACCTCTAAGAGATATTTGTATAATTCATATTACTATGGTAACCAAATGCCTTCCAAAGCATACATATTATATACCAAAGGGATACGCTATTCTCCTTTTTTCCTTTCATACCTGAGGGTAGCAATTCTATGTATATTGTTAAGAATTTGACCTTTGCTGTTAATGCATCTATCACTTTGGTTTTTCATAAAGTGTTCCTTAAAAGGGGCCAAAGATTTAATAAAAGAATATTAAGATTTTTTGAGAGTGGAGCTTTGAAATGCAACAGTCATCAAAGTTTGGGAAGGCGACACTCGTTCAACAGAAACTGTCTGGATCCAGTTTGCAGGTTGAATTAATGGGGGTGGGGTGGAGAGAGAGAGAGAAGAGGGAATTGTGTTTGGGCGAGACAAAGTACCTTTGGGTGCAATAGCTCTCACTGGAAATCTGATGCAGAATAAGTGGGATTGCTGCCTGTTATAGGAGTGTTCTCTCCAAAGGAAACTAAAGCTCCCCTTGAATTGTTCACCCCTTGAGGAAGTGGAGAACATGTCACAGTTGTGGGATGGATTGACTCATTCATTGGGTTATTCAAATTATTTGTTTAGTTGCATATAACCTAGAAACCTCTCTCTCTCTCTCTCTCTCTCTCTCTCTCTCTCTCTCTCTCTCACACACACACACACACACACACACACATGTGCTGGCTTCAGGGGGCTGAGGCACTGTGTCACCCCCATGCTTTTTTTAGGGGAGGCCATTGTTAGAATTGGGCACAGAACAATGTCAAGATGTTATGTCGGGCCACCCCAATGTGTTTCAGAAGATGGCACCTCTGATCCACACTCCTTGGCCTTGCTGTTGCATCCTCTACCAGTCCATTCTCCTGCCCTCCATCTGCTGGAGCTTCCAGTCTCCTCTAGGCATGTAGGTTCTTTGTGAGGTGGAGAAATGTGATTGTGCAGGTTTCTAAATTGTATGGGAAGTCCAGTTGCATAGAGCAGGCTCCTCACTTCAGGACAGCAGCCCCACAGGAATTGGCTGGTAGGGGATGTAATGGGGGGGGGCAGCCAGGTTGATCCTATTTTCCCCATCATGTGATGGTAATAATGTGAGTGGCAAATGAGTGAGTAGCCTACATCTGTCCCTCAAAATAAGGTATATGAAATATACCCTAAATCAGGGCTTTTTTTCAGCAGGAACTCAACCAGAACTCAGTTTCAGCACCTCTCAGGTAGTCACCATTGCCATTCTAACAGAATGAGGAAGGCAGTCATGGTGAGTTCCGGTACCTCTTTTTCTATAAAAATAGCACTGGCCTAAATGCCTAAGGTATTGATGATATATATGCTTTTAATTGCCACCATCCCTTAATTTATTGAAAATTTCTGGCAAGTTGATTTTTGAACAGTTGCCAATGCAACTATTTTGCGCATCTGAGGGCCAAACCAGATGTGACAGGGACGGGCAAGTGTTTTCCTCTTACATGGCTTCCCATTCCACATATACTTCACACCCACCCTATACATTTAAAGCGCAATTAGAATATATGACCCCCTCCCATGGAATCCTGGGAACCATAGTTTATTAAGGGCGCTGGGAATTATAGCTCCATGAGGTGAAAACTACAGTTCCTAGGATTGTTTGGGGAGAGCCATGTGATTTGAAGGTAGGTGTGTGGTTTTACTCCAAACAGAAAAGCACAGCATGTGGTGAGGGGCAGTGGCGTAGCGTGGGGGGTGCAGGGGGGGCCGGCCGCACCCGGCGCAACATCTGGGGGTTAGGGTTAGGGGGCGCAAACCCACGGGTTAGGGGGCGCAAATCCACGGGTTAGGGGGCGCAAATCCACGGGTTAGGGGACGCAAATTACTTGCCTTGCCCTGGGTGCTGACAACCCACGCTACACCACTGGTGAGGGGTGCTGAACACTGAGCTCTCCCATGCCTTTCCTCTCTTCAAACTTTTATTTGTGCCTGATTCACTTCTGGCATTAGAGCTAGAAGGAGAGAACATTGGCCCTAGAGCAAATGGGTCGGATGTGAGTGAGGCAGACCTTTTGTATGTGCTCATTTTACCGTTCAAGAGACCCACCTCCATTCCCCACATTCTGAGGGTGGTAGTGGTTTCCATCAAATCTAATTTCACCCTGAGAGTGAATAACTTGCCCAGGGCCTCCCAAGTATGCAGACAAGGCCTCCCAAGTATGTAGAACGTGGCCAGCTCTGCAGAGCAAAATCATTTTCCGCACTGTATAAGTTATGTCTCAGTGTTCCAAGTACAATAAGCCTTTGGACTGTCACAGAGCTGCAAGCATGTAACTCTGTGGAGAGCTGTCTTGCTCCAGCTGTATTTTCCCTGTGAGCTAAGCATTCAGAAACATGAGTCACTACAGAGCAGTGAAACGAAATGGGAGCTACTGAATAGGAGCAGTCTTCAGGATCATTATATAGATCCTTTGCTTGAGACTCCCACAATCCCTTCATTAACATCTGTGATTGAGAAAAACATCCAGCAAGATTCCTGAGGCAATGTACTGTGACCAGTTTTTGCAGTCTTAATCTAAAAAGAAGCTTTGTTTCCAAGAATGGAGGGAACATTACGAGGCATTTTCTCAATAAAGATGGTTCTCAGCACAGCCTGATTTTTGGATGGGAGCCTTCCAAATGTTGCTATTAGAACAAAAACAAAACCCACAAAACCATTTCAATTCCTATGTGCATTTCTGGATTTCCACCCAAAAAAAAAAAGGGGGGGGGTTCCTCTTGGCAGTAGGAAACAATTTATCCCAAAATAGTACAGCTTAAAGCATGAATGGGATTAGTATTTTAAAATATGTGCAATTAAAATGGAAATACCCATGATGTGTGCATCAAAGTAGGTAGCTTCTAAGTTTCTTTTCTGCTCACCCTTAAGTGAGATACTCATCAAGCATATACAAATGTGTGTTTGGCTTGCCTATGGAAGGGGAATTTAGTCTTCAGCACATCCCTCTTGTGACATTTATTGACTGTATTTCCATAACTTTTTCCTCTCATGCATTTAATTCTCACACCAACTCTATTTATCAGATTGTATAGACACTCTATAGGCGCTTCAGTAGAGTCCTAAAGGATCACATCACACTTTCTATCCAAGTTTCTTTCTTGTACTAGGAAAGTTCCGTTATGCTATGTTCATCTCTTCTTCTGCTTACAGTACATGCCTTTGTGTGAGAAAAATGAGAGCCAACCCCCAGTGTTTTAGAACATAAGCAATATATGCAGTGTACAAACAGCTGGATATTTTGTAACTGATTTTTATTGGTGTTCATCCTCCTATCTCTATAAAGGTAATCAAAAGGAAGTTTAGGGTACATACACTGTTGTGGCTCTTTGAGCAAGCAGCAACTCTACTCATTCGTCAGCGGGGTGTGTGTGTGTGCATAAGCAACAAGGGACCTGTAATGGTTCTAAGGGGTTGCTTGTGCGTAAGCAGGTGCCTATCTCCCTGGCTGGGTGCAAACATCTGGCTGGGCTGCCAAAGTGAACCTCCTCTGTCCGGACAGCCATTCACCTGTGGCTGACTCAGTTGCTGGCAGAATCCGTCAGTGGGCGTTTCTTAAACTTCTTCCAGCAAAGAAGCTCTTTGACGCCTAGTCTCCGCCTACCCTCTCTGCACGGAAGCCTCCTGCTCAGGGAGGGCGTGGGCAACGGAGGACCCCTACTCTCCCCGCTGGTTCCAGGCAAGGAGTCATGGGACCGTCTCGCCACTTCCCCCATCTGCCCCCCTTCTCCACTGGTGCTACGCTGATTCTCTTCCCCAGAAGATGGGCTGCTTCTCCCGATCCCTGGACGCTCTCTGGAATCCCTCTGGCTTTTGCGCTCCCCCTCCAGTACTGATGGCAGTTCCCTGACAGGACCTAACTAGCTTTGATAAATGGTTTTTGACCTCTGATGGAGCAGGTAAAGGCATGGTATCCTCTGATAGGTTTGAAGCTCAAGCAATGAGAATGGGAAATGACATTGTAGATTTAGGTAGACAACGAGGACCAGCTGGTGGGTTGTGGACTCTTTAAGTCAATATTGACACAAACCAGGGAACTGTCTTTAAAGCTTTTGTATGGCTGATATCTAACACACCTACCATCATATCTGGTGAGACTGCATGGAGATTCAAATGTTCTGGTATGTGTGTGTGAGTTTTTGAAGAAATCTCTAGGATTACAAAGCAAAATGTCCCAGCATCTTCAACACTGGCCTTATTATGCTTGTTTGATGAATGGAAAGCTGTATTGTATAAGAGAAACACTTTACTGTTGTGTGCTTCAAATGTAGCCCACTTATAAAGGTAAGAACTATCTCCAATGCCTCTGGCCTCAGTCACCACTGGCATGTGGCCCCCAGAAGGCTCTTAATTTGGGAATGTGGCCCTACCCCTGCCATAGATAGACAGCAATGGAAAGGTGGGCCTGGAATACAAGTTTATCAGAGGCCAGGTCTACCCCAACCTCACCACTGCTCCATCACCAGTTCTACCAGCTGTGACAGATCTACTCGCTGAAGCTAACTACATTTTGCTTTGTTTGTTTGCCTGCCTACCCTGTAAAAATTAATGTAGGTGCTCCTGACCACAGGCCCCCAAACCCTGCTCTAGTAACTGGGTGGTTATTTTTCTTTTCTTTTTTTATAAAGTGTGAGCATTGTCAGGCATATTTTAATAATTTTTGAACCATCTTGCTAGGTTTTGGGCCTCAACACATATTGCTATGGGTTTGCCACTGTGTTATTGTTTTCCCCTGATGCATCTATTGTATCCTTCAAAACGTGTACGTGGGAAACTAACAGATAAAGGTGGCAACCCTACTTAAATTTAATCAATAGGGTAGGTGTCTTTTTTATAAAACTGCTTATGTTTAGCAACCGTTTCATTTAAAATATTGTTACAGGCCACCCCAATCTCCGCCAAGTGGTAGCAGAGAATCCAGGGGTCTGTGCACTTAATCAGGGTTTGTGTTTCCTTGGGGGAGATGAGGCACAGCAGAGACCAGTGTATTTGAGAAATATGGTTTATTTTACACATATTTACAACCTAGGTTTTGTTGGAGAAGTAATTCATAGGATTTACATCCCAAGAGGGGCTTGTCCTTCTCAGCAGTGCAGCATTACATCCCGAGGCATCCTAAGTGCCATCCCCATGTCTCTCTGTAGTAGTCTGCTATAGCCAGCCAGCATTTCTGCTGCCCTTCAGTCCCCGCATGGAGTTCTGCCTACTTCCTGCTCCTTCTTCCCAAAAACCCCTGCTCCCAAACCTCTGTTTTAAACTTCTGTAGTGACATAATGCCCCGTTACCCTGAAAACCTCCCCCTTTCGCTTCTTCTGTTCTGTCCAGTTCTCAGTCAGGGAAAGGACAGTATCTGCATGGTCAATTTTTTCTTAATAGCCCAGTACTTAGTTCTCCTTAGTGTGATCTCCTGAACAGGAGAATAGGTTCAGCCTCTATTTTCCCCTGGCCTGACATCTTCCCTTAATACTCCTCAAATCAGCTAAATTCTACCTCTTTACTACATCTAGGATTATAGGGAGTCTGCACCCACCCATAAATTTGTAACAATATGTTCAAAACACAAGCTCATCTAATAGCTCTTCATACTTCATTTATATTGAAAAGTAGAAAGTTTTGTTTAGGTTTGGCACTTCCCTTGGGAGGAGTGAGGACCGAGGGTGACTTTGCAGACATCTGTTTATTTACAGTATATAAACGGAGGAAGACATTATAAGAATGCAACAGGAGGAAACAAGCGGGGACTGCTAATTCCACAACAATATTTAGTGTAGGCTAAGTATCAGCAAGAGGGATCAAGATGGATTAAAAGGTGCTTGATCCACCTGAAACAAAAATTTGATGATTGACAAAAGCGAATTTATTCAGAAGGTGTCTTGCAATCATGAGCTGAAGGTGCCATGCGATGGTAAATGCACAAACTTCCCTGGGCAGTCTGTTTTAGCAGTTAATCATCTTCATCACTGAAACAAAGTGTCTTTGTGTTTTAAATTTGTTCAGCATTACCAACAGTATGGATACAATCATTTAATCTGCAGTGTCTTGTACCTTCATTAATTTTCCATTATTATCAATCTGATTATCTCCACCAAAGAACTCCCTTCTCACACTTTCCCCCTCCTCAGTCCGGATATTCTCATTTCCTCTCCTTTTTGCAGTATCCCTCATATGAGAAAATCCTGACTGTGGGAGAGGATAGTGTGGGAAGATGGTGGTTTGGAAGAGAACATCATATGGACAACAGAGAATTAGTGGAGGTGCAGGAAGCTTATTATCCACATTAAACGACAATGTGGATGAGCACAGAATGTCAGCCTCTGCAGGAGTTCCTTACTTGATCTTTGTCAACTCGTGTGTATTTGCTCTTTCTGAATTTGGGTCAGAAGCAGCAAACATCTGGTCAGCATTCCATACTTTTTGCCTCTGACATCACGTCATATTATTAGGGAGACTCTGAGTTTGTCAGACACTAATATAAAATATTTGTTCCAAGGTCCTCTAGATTCCACAGCTAGACTAGTTACTGAGTGGCAAATTACATGACAATTTGGTACTAGGGATCTGCCAGCACACATGGTGTGCCTCCTATGCACAATTATTGTAACAGGGGAAAAATGCATTTCAGATTAGAATGAGATGCATTGTATTTACTCTGGATCATACTGGACAGCAGGCAGCATTGTATAATCATCATGAAAGAACCTATTGTAAATCATATTCCTCAGGGACAAAAAATTGCTTCTAGCTGAATGTGAGGCCTCAATCATTATCTTGCATCTGCAATTTTTACTTACATTTGGTTTGGCTTTGCTCTTTACGTAAAGTAAAAATAAAAAACGTCAAAATGAGAAATATGTTGGTATGACTAAAAAATGAAGCTTGGACCAAACAGGTAAGAAGTGTCAGGCAGGTGGTTAAAAAAAGCATTTTGCTAAGCTCTACCCATGATTCAAAACAATAAAAAATAACCCAGTGCAAACACAGAGCTACTACATTCCTTGGATTTGTATTTTTAACTATAGTTGGAACATGCTCATTGAGTGTACTGGGTGGAAGGTTTGAGGCCTGTTTAGTTTTTCTCATGAAAGTGTTTAGTGAAAAGTGTTTTGCCCTGGAGTGTGGCATTTAACCTCTCAAACCTATTCAAGTAAATTACAGCAGGATCATAACAAATTACTCCCACTGGACAAGGAGAGGCTTGTTTATAAATCTCCTTTTGCTGGCAAAAGAGTTAATCTGGCATAGTCATTTTACACAGGGTTTAGCAATGCTTCTGTACTAGTGGTATGCTACATCTGGAGATCTCCCCTCTCAGCCACGTAAGAAGATAGGATTCTGACTAACTTTGGCCAATCCTAACAAGGGTAAAGAAGGCCCAGCAAGGGAACATAGCTCATGGGACAATACCACATAGCATGAGGCTACATTATTCTGTATCTGTATTTATCAAATTAAGAACCTACAAGTTGGAACTTTGGTAAAAGGACCGCAATGCACAGAAACCCCATAAGGAACATCTTCTGTGCTTGCGACTGTGTAGTTAAGAGTCTTTTTTTTTTCGGAAGGAAGCCAGGTTCTATTCCTATTGCTTCTGTTTTTTCCCATGTGATTGCCAGCAAGTCACTCAAAAGATACGTTTGGCCTTGGGGAGATCACATTTACATTTTTAATGAGTTTGAATCAAACCATCCTCTTGCTTCCGATTGCATTGCGCCTTCTCACAGAGCTACTAGCAAGTATTGTCTACTGTAAGCTTGCTACTGTAGTGCATTCTTCCTTGTTTATGCATTCCAACTGAAATGTCCGGGAAAATCCAGACATGTGACAACCCAACTTTTGTGTCCGGATTTTCACTTTTTGAAAGATGGCAACCCTACTTTACAGACATCAACACAAATACATTGAGTGCAGAATCATCTTCACTGCTGTGGGGTCTGAGCCCTTTAGGAGAAGGCCTGTTGCCTACAGGTTCAGTGTGTTGTCCTTCTATCCTCTGGACTATAGGAATCGTTGCTATTTCTTATTAATTAATTACAGTGGTACCTCGGGTTACATACGCTTCAGGTTACAGACTCCGCTAACCCAGAAATAGTGCTTCAGGTTAAGAACTTTGCTTCAGGGTGAGAACAGAAATCGTGCTCCGGTGGCACAGCGGCAGCAGGAGGCCCCATTAGCTAAAGTGGTGCTTCATGTTAAGAACGGACCTCCGGAACGAATTAAGTACTTAACCCGAGGTACCACTGTACTAATACTACCACTACTACGAGAATGGCACCCATTGCCCTGACTTTTCCCATCAAATGAGATACTTGAAGGCTGCTACTTACTTTTTTGATGGGATTCAAGCCCCTAAGTGAAAAACTGGAGCTTGTGGCTGTGTTAACAGCTGTCCTCCAAACAATGAGCCATGGAGGCTCCTGAATGAGCAATTATTTGCATTGTGTTCATCCATCATGCACTGGAGATGCAGAATGGATGCTGTAACAACATATCATCATGGCATCCCTGTGTTTGGTGTCTTCCATGCATAGATACTACAGTGGTACCTCGAAAGACGAATGCCTCACAAGACAAAAAACTCGCTAGATGAAAGGGTGTTGTTTTTTGAGCTGCTTTGCAAGACGATTTTCCCTATGCGCTTGCTTCGCAAGACAGAAACATCTTGCAAGTTTGTTTCCTTTTTCTTAACACCGTTAATACAGTTGCGACTTGACTTCGAGGAGCAACTCATAGAACGTGGTGTGGTAGCCTTTTTTGAGGTTTTTAAAGACTTTGGTGACTTTTGAAGCTTTTCCAAAACTTTCCCAACACCGTGCTTCGCAAGATGAAAAAAACGCAAGACGACAAAACTCGCGGAACGAATTAATTTCGTCTTGCGAGGCACCACTGTATTTGGTGGTCATCAGTGATTGGTGGATGACATTGGACTTGTGGAGGCTGTGGGACTGCCTGTTAATGTTGCTAATTTATCTCATTTCTTTTGGTATTGCTTTTCTTTCTACTTTGCTGCTGGGAGTGTAGGGTTGTGACTATTTTATGACATAATTACACCAGCCTAGCTAGTGGTGCTGTGGCTGCTGGCAGTGGCATTGCGTTCCTTTTTTTGCCACCCAGGGTCAACAGAACCCACTGCGCCAGTCTAGCCCTCGCCAGGTGTTAAAACTCATTAATGTGGGGAAATAAAGCAAAAAAGCTGTTTCACATAGGATGCTATAAAAATCACAAAGGCCATGGCCTAACACAATTCATAATGCTTTTGCTCACTAATTTCAACGAAATTAAATATGCTTGAATTATTGATGTATTGTGACCAATTAAAAAATGATTATATACTGTATAGCAAAATCCTTAATTAGAGCCAGTGTGAAACCTGTAGGCTTCCAGATGTTGTTGCACTGCAACTCCCATCAGCCCTAGCTATCATGGCCAACAGTTAGGGATGTAAGTTGGGAGTCCAATGACATTTGGAGGGCTACAGGTTCTCTAGGCCTGCCCTCATTGCCCTCACCTGTCCTGCTCTAAGTCATGAACCTTCCACTGCCAAACCTTTGTTGCAAAACAAATCCTTAAGTGGGAGGAGAGGGAAGACATAGAAACAAGATTTTGAGCTATATATATAAAGGTAAAGGTAAAGGGATCCCTGACCATTAGGTCCAGTTGTGACCGAGTCTGGGGTTGCAGCGCTCATCTCACTTTATTGGCCGAGGGAGCCGGCGTACAGCTTCCGGGTCATGTGGCCAGCATGACTAAGCCGCTTCTGGCAAATCAGAGCAGCGCACGGAAACGCTGTTTACCTTCCCGCTGGAGTGGTCCGACCTTCTAATCAGCAAGTCCTAGGCTCTGTGGTTTAACCCACAGCGCCACCCGCGTCCCACTGATATATATAAATGGGGTATTCCTGCTGGTGGGACTCTACCCTCCGGCAGACACAGGGGAGTATGGACTCCAAGTGCAATTCGTAGCAGACACTTCTTGCTTGCAGTTATTGATTCACATCTTACTATGGTTTAGGTATTAGTTTGAAAAAGTTTGCAGCTTCTGTTTACTTGAATATTAAATAAAATCACTGAATGGAATCCCTGCACGTGCATTCCAACTAGCAAGATGTTTTTAATTCCAACTCATGTCCAGGAAGATAACAAAACTACAGAATGAGAATATGACAGAAAGTGCAATGGGTGTGAGGTAAAGCCAAAACAGTAAGGTTAGCAATGAAACGTGAGCCACTATATGTAACATATTTTTGCCAGGTCTAAGAACGTAAGGAGTCTGTGAAATTTAAAAGTGTTGGGTACAAATGTAGTCAGGAGACGTTTATGCATCTTGCCAAGATGAGGCAGACGTCCCACTGCTTATTATTATTTTAAAATAATAGTAACAAAGAGGGACGAGTCCTCTCAATCTGGCAGAACACAGAAACAGCACTCCTCTCGGCTCCTTTACACCCAGCACTACTTCTGCTCTCTTCAGAGCTGTTTCCGGTGATTTTGTCCAGACGACGGAGATGTGCAGAATAATTTCCTCTGGCGGTGATGATGATGATGATGCGCAACGCCTGTCTCTCCAGCCCGCGCAGTGAGAGGACGCTCCAGCCGATAACGCCTCGAGGCTCTTGCTCAGTTTCCCCAGGTTTGCAGCCGCTGTAACTGAATCCCATTTCCCCCTCTCTTCAGCAGCCCGGCCGGAGCTTCTCTTCTCTTTCTTTCTCCCTCTTTCTCTTGCCGCCCCACCCACGCGTCAGCCTTTGGCTGGCCCCTGGGACGGAGGGGAAGGGGAGGGGAGAGGAAGGGGAGGGTCAATTCTGTTTCTTCCTCCCCCCCCCTCCAAGCACGAAAAGGTGACGTCATTATCGGGCTCTCCGCGGCGGCGCTCTTCGCACCGCGGGTCACAATGGAGCCAAAACCGAGCCCAACCGAAATGAAACGGCCGTACTAGTTGCCCCCGCCTCAGTGAGCGCGGCCTGGCCCAGCTTAAGCCAGGCCCCGCTCGGCCGCCGTCAGCGCCCGGCCCTCACCGACGCGGGCGCCGCTCCGCCCCCTCCCCCCCACACCAGGGAGAAAGCCCCCCCTCACACACATCGCCCCCTCAGCAGCAGCGACCCCCGTCCCCGCTGCTCTCCGCCCATACAAGGCAAGGCGTCAACTGGTGCCTGCTCAGCCTCGGGAACACGGAAGGGGGGGCAAGTGGGAGTGACGGACTGCCTGACACGCAGGAAAGGGAGGGGGTCACGCTCGCCGCCGCGGACGCTGTTTGGGTGGCGGGGCCGGCGCCGCTGCGTTGAGTCGGAGTCTGCGCCGCCGCCGCTGCTGCTGCTGGCCGAACCCTGCTAGAGCCGCCATATTGCCCGGGACACAGACACACCGTCTCCGCCGCGCCTGTGCCTCGCGTCGCCGCTGCTCTCCGCCCCCTCCTCTCCCGCAGCCGGGCTCTCCTCCGTTGCCTCGCCGAAGAGAGGAGCCCCGTCTCGTCGCCCCCTCCCCGCTCCTCCTGCTCCCCTGCCCTCCTCCGAGGCACTAGGCGCATATCGGCTCCTCCGGACTGGGAGCGACGGAGCCCCGCAGGCCCAGCCCAGCCGGAGCTTCCTGGCCGAGGCAGAGCGCAGCGGGCTCGGGCCTTGCCTCTGCGCGCCCAGCACTGCGGCCGTCGCCGGGAAGCGGCGGCCCCACCGAACAGCTGGTGACGCAAAACTAAAAGGGAAGAGAAAGGAGACTCGGCCCGGGTCGCGGCGTGTCGGGCGGCTCCCTGGGAGCAGTAGTAACGGCAGCGACTCGACTCCTGCCCGGCATGAGACACAGCCCCGCTGGTTGCTGCGGCTGCAGCCGCCTGGGATGAGAAACTCTTCAGCCACACCCGCTGCAGCCTCCTCCTCCTCCTCCTCTCATCGCCAGCAGAGCCAGCGGCGGCGGCGGCGCCCGGGAGCGGAGCGGGCCTCGGCACTAGCGCGAGGAGCAGCAGCGGAAACAGGGGACGCTGTGTGGGGGTGAGCGAGCTGGGGAAGGCGCTGGGGCTGCCATGGCCGGCGGCGGGGTGGGGGGCTGGGAGGAAGGGGGGCCACGCTGTGGGGAAAACAAGGGGGCTGAACCTCCGGGGTGGGGGCGCCTCGCTGTGTGTGTCAGCGTGTCTGGGGGGGTTGGGAAATGCCTGCCCGTGCGTGTGTCGGTGTGTTTTGGAGTGAGAAGGGAAAATGGCTGACGACTCCTCATTCTCTCTGCCCGGCCTGTCCTGGGCCTTGCGGGAGAATGGGGCGCGCACGCCCGGTATCCGCAGTCCCTGGGAGGGGGAAACACGGCCCCGCAGAACTGGCCGGCTTCTCGCCTGACCCCCTTTCTCAAGTAGCCGGGGGAACGGGGCGAAGGAGGGACGGCGGAGGGAACGGGGCTCCCGGCACGGCTTCGCCCGGCGTTTAGTTCCTTTTGAGTCTCGTTTCACTTCACGCCAAACGCCATTACTGAGGTGGAGTGATTGGAATCGTGTAGGCCTGGGCTACGCCAGGAAATAAGGCCCCGCTCAAGCTCTTTCTTTCTAAATCCTGTCTCAAACCGCCAGGCCCAGCGCATTCGCATTCCTTGTAAACATTATTGTCATGGGCGCAGGTGGGCTGTGTCATGGCTGCACTCCTGGTTTCCAGTAAGGCCGTCGTGTTGCCGGAGAAGCCCTCAGAATTCAACACCCTTTCTCCGTTAGGTTCCAGAAGATTATATTCTAGTTCTTTGTGTAGTCCTGGTGGTTTATAACTCCTTACATTTTAGTTATTGTGCAAAGTATGCGTTATAATTCACATTATCTTGTTTGTCCTTTTTTAAAAGACCTTTTTCCAAACTCGGGAACATATCTCCTAGATACGTTGGATGAATAATCGACATAGTGCCTTTTTGAACACAGGCTTGCTTTGTGAGATGCTTAAGCATTTTTAGGCTGCAATTTTACCTTGATATAATTAGCATCTGGGCTCCAATTGATTTTAATGGAGAGGCAAATTTACTTGATGAATTTAGTTTTAATGTTATTGGCGTAGTTATTTTCAGACCATGTACAAAATGTGTCCTAATGTACATAGAAAAGGGACTGGAGAGTTACAAATCTATATACAATTGTGACTTAAGCCCCATTGAATTCAGTGGGACTTCTGAATAAGCATGCAGAGGATTGGGTGACATATGCAGTAAAGAATCCAAGGGGTCATGAAGAGTCGGACATGACTAAACAACAACAAAGGATTTTCAAGACACCTCAAACTTGACTCGCACAACAGTCCTATGCATGCTTCCTTAGAAGCAAGCCTTACTGAGTTCAGTGGCACCTACTCCCAGGTAACTGCTTAGGATTGCAGTCTTAAAAGACATGCAGTAGTGTGCTGTTCTTTCAGCATCCTAATTTTGCACCGTATATTTAACATACGATATTGATACAAATAATATTTGAATGGACTTCAACACAGACTTAAAAGTGGGGGGTGGTGGTTCAATACAGTTGTCACTATCTACTGTGTGAAGACATGGCCCTCAATATCATTTAAGTTCATCAGGTTTTTGTATGAATTGTGCTTCAACCTATGCTTGCAAATGTCTTCTAATTATGTTGTATTTAGCTTTTATCATTTATAGCTAAGAAGAAATGTTTGGAAGAATGGGTTTTAAGTGAGTTCTGGACTTAGAGTTTTAATAATATGTACATCACTTCAGGAAATTGTGGATAAAACTTAGAAAATGCAGATTTTATTTGGTTGATTTGCACAAAAGGCACAGGGTGGTTTACAAGAAAGGAGATAGACAAAAAACACAAAATCCATAAACATTACACAGTCCTTTAAAAACATAAGGAATCACTGAATATAAATTACTAATAGCAGCAATCAGCTTTAATAATTTCTGAAGTTATTTATGAAATGCTTTCTCATTCTGCTCTTTGAAATCTCCTAAAGTGGTTAAGAAAATTATTTTGAAAATTAGGTTCAACTAGGTATTAGAATATGAAAAAATATTTTCCATCACATCTGGAGCTAAAGGTGACATATAACTGAAATTTATGAATTGTTTTGAACAAAATTATATTACTATAATGTGGAATAAGTTGCAAGATAATTTTTTCATGTGTTGATTGAAACAATTACTCACACTTACCCTAAACATTTTTACTTGGAAGCAAATGCCATTGATTTTGAATTGAGACTTTCTTCCAACTTAAAGTGCTACACATACTTCTTTGGATGTATATCTATTTAAAATCAATTGATGTTTCTTCCAAATAATGTTTTGGCTGTACTATAAAAGCATACTTAAAAGATTGCAATAAGTTCCTTCATCTTTTAAACTTACTTGGTTCCCCCCCTCCTATGCTTTTCATAAATAGGTTTTAAGGCAGAAACATACAAATATCTTCTGTGTTACTCTTTGTCTTTGCTTCACTTGCAGCCTATTCAATGTCTCTCTGAATTTACCCTTCTAATAATGTTTTCCTATTACAGAAGGCCAGCATCTTAGAGGACCAGTCATGGGAAAACAACTAAATTCTTTGCTTGTTGGAACATAATCATAAACATTATGATATATTCACATTACAATGTCACCTTTATCTGCTTTGAGTACTTCATTGTGAAATGAAAAGATGGGATACATTTCCTTGGGGAAATAAGAGGATCCTATATTATCATGACTCATAGTTGTTTCAAAATGCTGGAATTGTTACAAGATCAATATTATAAATGCTAGTATCTGGAGTAAGAAATAGCTATCTGTGATAATAGTCAAGAATATGCACTCTTTTGTGGGATGGTAGTAGGTTTCATAACAGTTTCTGAAGAGTAACAGGTCGTTTATTGACTAGGTAGGACAAAAGTCATTTAAGACATCTGGTAACACTTTAGTGAAAAGGTTTTCTAAAGTGACATTTTAAAAGCTATTATTGAAATGGCTGTTTCAAGTATCATGCCTTGAATATTAGTTCTCTTATATTGACTTTCAAAGAAGTTGAAAACCTTGGTATTTTTGTTGTAAACCTAGTATATACAACTTTTACAGGGAATACTTGCGGTTTTGTTCTCATTTGTATTTTTATGTCTTTAGAACTCTTGTTTGTCAAGCTGGTCAATTGTTATGTTTCAGCAGGAAGTATGTGTCTATGAAATTTCAGTGTATTTTTAAATTTTCTTCTTTTTATTAAGAAAAGCATACCTGAGAGAGAACTTACATACAAGTTTAACTATTCAAATATTTTGTCTTTTATTATTTTCAATGTATGCTCAGCTTGCATGCTTACAGTTCCAAGTCCAGTTGAGGTCAGTGGGACTCTGCTTGCCTAATTAACACGTGGATCCAAAATATACTTGGAAGCAAGTCTTTAAATTTAATGAAGCTTACTTTCAAGTATATGAATTTAATACTGCAGTTTAAGCAGGATGTCAGTATGTGCATTAGATAGGTCTTGGGGCAAGAGAACAGAAAATAACATGGTTCCCCCGCCAAGTAGATTGGGTTGCTTTGTCATGAGATTGGGATAAAAAAGTGTCTCCTTAGAAATAGGGTCACTTACCATTTTGTAAAAATGCTGAAAATTGTGAAGTGTAGAAGTTAAAACGTTTAACTACAATAATACTGCTACCATAGTCCAACACTTGGACTATCAAACAACGTCAAGTTGTTTACATCCTGTGGCTTATGCTGCTTTTTCTGTATTATTTTTTTTAACCAACCCAGTTCTATAGCTTTTCTGCAAAGCGTTGTTGATTCACAAGTATTCGTGTTGATGCAAACTGATTGCTGTCCTGTGTCCTTCTGCAGTCTGATGTTTACTCTATTTGTCTTTTGTCCAGTATGCAGTCTGCTTGTAGTTCTTTATCTACTTTTACATTGCGATTTGTAGTTATAGGAGTGTCAGTAAATGGTATCATATTGTTATTTTGTGTGCCTATGTTCTATTGGAGCTGTTACATTTATGGGCCTTGGCAGTTGGTGTTAATATTTATTTCCATTACAGCTGTGATTGTGTCTTTATATATCACTGAAAGAGGGGAAAACGAAGGTTTTCGTGCACATATGGTAATGCTAATTACCCTTACTTTCATGATCTTCTGCCATCACCCCACTCTGCCAGCCTTTCTGCAGGGCCTTTCATGACTGAATTACAGTGGTGTCATTACACAAGAAGTTACTGCACCTGTGCAATGGGCGCTTTTCTGCACTGGTAACAAGACTTCTGCCAATTCAGAAATGATATGTATGAATTTATTTTCCTTAACTTAAAACATTTTTGTATGTGCATACATTCTGTAGCAGTTCATCTAAAATCCAAAATACATTCATTTCTTGGAAAGAACTTGTGCAAGAACTGTGCATTTTAAATACCAGCTATTTCCCTTAAAATCTTAGTTGTGATGAAATTTCTCCCCAATTTCTTCATTTGCAATATTGCATGCTTTTGTTTGGATTTCTAGCCTTTCGTGTCCTGCAGTCATAGAAGGCAAGTTACCTGGTGCAAACAATGCTAAGATTTATTTCCCCTTTGTGGGGGCTTGATGAAAAGGTCTTGTTACATTTGCCACTCTGGCTGAATGGGTAACAGTGCAGGCCTTTTTACAATTCTTTGTAGCATCACTTGCCTTCTTGAATGATAGTAAATTGATGAAGTAAAGTACTAAGTGCTCCATTCTTTGGATGAATTAATGTATTGAGAATGTCTTGTGTGTGGATATTCTTGCCTCAACATAAAAAATGACGCTACTATAACTTAAATGTATTTTCTAAGCCTACAAATGCATGTTTCTGTGGTTCCAGTTCTTGCGTGGTCCTGAGTTCTAGATATTTGATAAAACTTCATGAAATATTAACAAACTATTCCTATCCACTTGTGGGTTTAACTTGGTCGCTGCAACAAGTACTTTAAATATTTTGCTAGCTAGATTCTCAGAAGCCCTTGTAAATATGTCCTATCCACTGTATTGTGGATGGTATACTGGCAGACCCCCCATTCAATATGTGTGTGACAGTGTATACAGCTATACGCTCATCTGCCGAACCTGGAAGTGACCTGGAAACTTCAAAAAGATGTCACTAAAAGGCCCGAATGAGTGTTTGCAGGCTTTTAAAATAGATTTCAATTATACACAATTTCACTGATATGCGCAGTGCCTCGGAATGTTACTGCCATGTAAATGGGAGTCTGCCTGTATCTAAAGTCAGACTGGTTGTGGGATGATCAAACAGTATACTTCTTCTCCCTTCCCTTAGTGCTTTGCCAAAGTGTAGAGGACTTGGGACAGGGAAAAGTTTGGTGGTTAGTGCAAATAATGGCTGGATCCTAATCCAGAGTTTGTGAACTGTTACTACACAAGCCCCTGGAATTACTTTTCCTTTTGTAAAGGAATATCTGATGGGTCAGAAGTCATTCAACACTGGTTTGGGCCAGTAGCTGCAGCTCTGCAAGTGATTTGCTTGGAAAATAGCGCTGCTGAGGCCAAAAGTAAAGTATAAAAGAGTTGTAGACTGCTTTGATTGGCAAGCACAGCTTTCCATTTTGTGCTTGGAAAGTCACTGCTGGCTCAGAACTAGTAGCTCACATACTACTTGTTGCTTGGGTTGGGTTGTTTCTGAAACAAGTTAACTATTGGTTGAACTTAGAACTGCAATCTAACATTTTATATTTTTCAGTATGGAACTTGTTGCCCCACTCTAATCAATCAACCAATTATCCTTTTACCAAGGGGCTTGCAGTGACATGGAGGAAAGAGGGAACAGAGATGGATAAGCAAGGGTAAAAACACGTGAATTATTCAGTTACAGGTATCACCTCCACTTAGATGGGGTTTATGTTCCAGGCCCCCATGCTCATAACAGAAAATGGGGACCACCCTCTAAACACCCTTTAAATGCCCTCTCTGCTGCTCTCTCTTCAATCCATATCAAAAATCCTGTATCTAAAAATATCCACAACTAGAATTGAAGCTTGGGGGCCGGCTGGAGGCCGGAGGACTTGCAGAAAAGTGGCTGCTGCTACTGCACACACCAGCTGTTAGACTGAGAGGCTGAGCATCCTAAGCAAAGCCCCACTGTGCCTGTAGTCTTTTTGGGGCTTCCTCACTTTACATCCTCTTTGGGATCTGGGGAGGGTCTCTTCTCCAGCTCTCTCCTGACATTTCCAGGTTTATTTATTTCCTAGTACTTTGTGTATACATGGTAGTGTGTGAGTCGATCACGTGTAAATGGGGCAATTCCTGTATGTGTACTTTGGCTTCATTATAATAGGGACTAGGTTGGTTATCTTTGTTACCTATGGTTTCTAGCTATTGGGTATGAAGCTACTAGAAGTGTACATGGCATTCAGTATATGGTTTATTGTATGTCTCATGATGGAAATGAACAGTGCCAGATATATGTTCAAAGCAGTTCAAGAAAGTGTACCAGAAACATTACAAGAAGCAGGCTTTGTGTCCATGACTAAGAATCATTGGTTGCAAACCAGAATGGGGAAGGGAGGAGGGTAGCAGTTGTCTGGCTTGAGGGCTAATCAGATTCTAGAAAGAGAAGGACCAACAGGTCATCTGAAACAGCAGTAGTGTGTTTAATAGATGTTGTGGACAGAGGAATAAGTTCTGCCAGGAGGGCAGTTGCATGCAGTGAAATAGACATATGGATCTTTCATTTTGGAAGTTTGCGATTATGTTGGTTAATTATCGATCCCTAATATTTACCTGTTTGAGGTAAATACTGTAAGTTGAGCTTGTGCCACAATTCAGTAACCCGAAGGTAAGCATGAAGTGAAGCATTAAAGGTACAGTCAACAACCATTTCTCGTGGGGGTTCCATTCCCAGCCCCTATGTGCCTCAGCAGTGTGTATAAGCGCATCCTACCCCACCCTTTTAGTGACTTGTGGGGTAGGATGCCATGCATCTTTTGGACATGCGCTAATCAATCAATGCCAGTACAGAAGAAACTGAGGCAATGTCTAGTAATGAGGGAGTCAGTTATACTTGACTTGATCTTAACCAATAGGGAAGAGTTGGTTAATGAAAAGTGACCTTGTAATGTAGAATTTCATGAAATTATTTAAAGCTAAAAGTGAGTATCCTCGGGTATCTTTGGATTATAGGAAAACAAATTTCAATAAGTTCAAGAAAATGCTAGGTAGGAGCAGTGTTCAAAATTCCCCAGGTGCGTTTCACTACTAGTGCTGGTCCAGTTGTGACTACCTGGAGATTTCTGGGTGCCAGGTTGGTGACCACAGTTTAAAAACCTCTGCCTTAGTCTATAGTTAATTCTTTTTCCACTGTGTGTTTCTTCTTATTGCATACTAGGACAAGTAAGAACAAGCTACAGTCAAGTAGTATAGTTGAGATCATAGAATGGTAGCATTGGAAGGGATCCCAAGGATCATCTAGTCAAACCCCCGACAAATAGATGTTCTGTTGTGGCAACCATAGCCTAGGTTTAAGGTGCCATTTGGTGCCTAGCTTATATATCTGAGTTTCTAACACTTGGTAGGATTCCATGGCTGGATATGCCAATGGGGAAAACAGACTAATGTGGGTGAGAATTCCTGAAGATGGGGTCACTAACAGCACAATTGCAAACAATTCCGGGGGGGGGGGAGAGAAGAGAAATGAGAGAGATGTTAAGAAACTAGTGTAGCTGGAAGAAAGGGTTAGGAAGGAGCTGAAGATAAAGGGACATATACAAAGAAGTGGAAGGAAGGGTAAGCAAGGGTGAGTACAAATAAGTGGCCCAAAGTTGTAGGGGTGGTGTCAAGAAAACTAAAGCTTGAAATAAGCTGGTGCTTTTGGGGAATGCTAAAAGAACAAAAACAACTTTTAAAGGTATATTCAAAAGAAGAGGAGAGAAATTATAGAACAACAGCTCAGTAAGGATGATGAATGGGTGACAAGGAAAATGTGAATCTGCTGAACTCCCCCCCCCCAGTTTTCTTCCAAAAGGGGAACTGTGAGCAACTTGTTTTGAGTGGGGTGTTTGAGGGCTCTGGAGCAATAGTAAACATCTCAGAAGACGGGGGGCGGGGTGGTGAAGGATCAAAATGACCTTTATAGCATGAAAAACTGGGCCAAACCTAAGAAAAATGAAATTCAACTGAAACAAATGCAAAGTTATGGCTGTAGGCCAACTCTCCCCCCCCCCCCCCGCGATGCACAGGTATAGCAATAAAGTGTTTTATGGGTTAGCAATTGGGCATGTGAAAATGTAGTTGGTTTCTGACTGAAATTTAGTCAGTATCATGATGCAGCTGCAAGAAAGGTTGGTGTAGTTTGGGGCATTTATAGAATCATAGTCAACAGAAAGTTTCCATGTCAACAGAAATAGTAATTTCCATTTTATTTTGCACTAGTCAGCCTTCATCTGGTACATTGTGACCAACCCTGGGTGCCTTAATTTAAGAATGATCTAGGCAAATTTAAATGGGTTCAAAAGAGAGCAGTGAAAGATAGTGGTATGGAAAACAGTCCTTATAAGAAAGGTTTAAGGAAGTGGATATTTTCAGCCTGGAGGAGAGAATATTGAGAAGAGGAAATGATAGTATGCTTTAACTTTCTGAAGGCTGTCTGATAGAAAATGGTGAATACGTACAGTACTTGTTTTCTGGTGCCCCAGAAGGCAGGACTCTATAACTAATGGGCATAAATCCCAGGAGAGTTGATACTGAGTACTAGGAAAGATTACATGGCAGTTCAACAGCAACGCCCCTAAATCCATACTACAATGTTAATAAATGCTTATTGTGGGAAGGCTAATCTCAAGTTTGGGGATAGCAGAGTATCCACACTACTTCTGCTGCTCCAAAGTTTAGAGAAAGAACATCCGATTCCTTTTCTCCTTGAGAGAGGGAGGGCTTATGTTGTAAGTTTTATTTTAAAAACTTCTTTTACAATATTTGTATACGTTTCAACCAAAATGGTTCTAAAAGTTCACAATAATATCTAGGCTTATTTGCGTTGAAGATTGCCATCACAATGATGTTTGTGGTACAGTGTTGGAGAATATACTTTATGAAATTCAGCAGGATAACATTCAAAAGCCCTTACGTTTGTTCTCAATATTCAGGAAGAAATTGGGGCAGTAATTTATGTGCTGATAGGCATCTTTGCCAGAGAACCAGGTGGCTTGTGTATTTGTAGAAAAATATTCTGAGTGACTTCTCCTTCTATGCTGAGATGGGTGCTGTTGGTTTAAAGGCAGTAGAGAAGTTTCTCACATTTGCTAACTAGAAGAGTGGTGGAGACTAGAGAAAATAATGAGTTTGAGAGGTGTCACATATGGTCCTAACTTTGGAAAATAAGTGTTTGTCCAGTTTCAGTCAAATTCTTAGTAGCTTACAATAGAATCATTGATAATAGGGTCACAAATATAATAAAAGCAATACTTTCAGCCATCCTTAACATTTTTGGCGACGCAACCCCAGAGTCTTTAACTGTTAGGCCAATAAAAATCTTAAATATAATAAATTACCTGTGCTTTAAAAAAAACAAACAAATGGTTGGGGAGTTCCAAAAGTGTCCAGGTCACCATGAATAATGTGCAGAACTTGTTAAGTAGGAGCTTGCCCCTGACATCTTGTAAGGTGGAGAGGGAGTTAACTTGCCAATGATCTATGGTAGTAATAAACATTGCACATGAACAGATTAATAACTTTATGAGAATTCACACATTCAGCCAGTGTTAGAGATATGAAAGCTAGGTGCTAAAGGCACCTTAAGCACAATGGAACGTCTAGGTGTGTTTCTTTATAACAAGAATACCAAACTGAAAATGAATGAACTGCAACTAAAATATTATGTTCATTTTTCACATGGTCTAGTCCTTCACCTGTCCACCCCCCTAATATTCTTAAGAGGGTTTCTTCTCCCGTCTTCAGAGTGTAGCTGGAGGTGGGGAGGCAGAAAAAGGTCCTATTTTCCTTCCACTCT
This sequence comes from Podarcis vaucheri, assembly GCF_965113315.1. Taxonomy (NCBI): domain Eukaryota; kingdom Metazoa; phylum Chordata; class Lepidosauria; order Squamata; family Lacertidae; genus Podarcis; species Podarcis vaucheri. The sequence continues at coordinate 60,871,852 of NC_138762.1, read as the reverse complement.
GCAGTTTTAATCTGGAGTCTTAGGCATAGTACTGCGCCCAGAGCTCAGAAACTGTTCTCACTAATGAAATTCTCTGTCGCAAAATGTGCCTAGAACTATGGGAGTTTCGAACACTGCATTCAGCATGTGTTTTATTTATGTTTGCATTCAAATAAAATCTTTTGTTTGCATGGCAATGGAAAACTTCAAATAATCTACAGCTTTTGTTAATGTGTAGTGTTAATGTGGTAACTTGTACTTCCTAACAGTGTAATTTTTGCAGTGTTAAAGGTTTTTATGAATTAATGAACAAATCTGTAATATTAAAGGAAGCCAAATTTTTTATAGAGTTATTTGGCTTTCAGATTTTTGTATTTCTGTCCTTTCTGCTTTATGGTAGGGCAGAGGTAGCTAATGTACCTGGACCCTTTTGTTTTACTAAGCTACTCTGATACATAACCAAAATGCACTGAGGGAGTTATAGTCTGCAGCTGCGTTTGAAACTCCCATTTCTCCAGATGCGTTTTGTGACAATGAATTTCATTTGCGCTATGATTTCATGTTAAAACTGCAGAGGGGTGGGCAGGGGAAGCATGGCTTTGTTTTTTGCAGTCATCAGATGAGGACTAAATCATGTGAAAAATGAATATAAGATTTTATCTGCAGTTCATTCATTAAAAGTGCACCTAAACATTCTATTGTTGCGCCCATAACCTAAGTTTAAGGTGCCATTTAGCTCTTAGCTTTCATATCTCAGTTGCTAACACTGGCCTGCATTAGTGTGGGGCAGCAAGACTTGTGTCCTAATATTCAGAAGTCTTCAGAATGGTCCAGAAAACACAGTGCAAAGTACCCTGAGTTGTGACCTGCACATGGATATGGTGAATTGATACCTCTCAGTGTTCAGTAAGTAGCTAGACAAGAATTGAAGGCTTATTTCCATTATATGTAATGTGTAATTTCTTCTATGAAACAGTAAACTATCTACATCTTGGCAAAATATTAACTCACAGTAAGTAGAAATAGTGGTTTTAAACTAACTTGCTAACAGTGATGCAAAAGCCATGCAACATGTCAGAACACAATGAATGATCTATTCTTAGTGACCCCGATTTGTCTTCTTGCTGTAGAATTTTCCATAACATGGAAGCTGTGTTACCACTTTTTAGGATTTAAGATTAATATTTAACTGTATTTACTTTTAGTGTGCAAACACTAAAATACTGCAATATGTTACCATTAGAAATGCCTGAAATTCAGCCTCAAGCTTTGGAAAATTAAAATCACATATTCCATTACATTCTGCTATCTTTCTTGAAATTTTCAATAAAGTAGCTCTCAGGGCACTTTCCTTGAATGATTGTTTGCTCAAACAATTGGTTGATTACCAAATTTTAATGTAAAGAGTGCAAAAGAGTTAGATTAAATTTAAATATTTAAAAGAGTTAAATTAGGTTTTAATATTGCACATCTGGAGATTTTCCTTGTGAATGCCTTCTGTATTCATTGGCATTGTGTCAGCTTTAACGATACAGACAACAGTTTGATTTTTCAGAAACTGTATAATTTGTACTTTCATAAATTTTTGTTTTGATAGAAAGTTTTGATAGAAAATGAAATATGCTGTTCGATAGCCCAGACATGTTCGTATTGAGAGTATATGTTTTTGGAGAGCTGACATTCTGAAAGAACATCTGTTTCTTGTCTCTATACATGAGAAAGTTTGGACAACTTTACATAAATCTATTTGCTTGCTGCTTTATGCAGAGAGTTAGTGGTAGTACCTATAAATTACAGTGCTGCAACTCTGCTGATATGTATTTGTCAAGGAATAAATACAGTGGGTTGTATCCAACATTATGGGAATGGAAGTCTTACTGTACAATGGGGCTTTTCGACTCCCAACACCCCACACTCCTCAAAAAGCCTCTACAGAGTATTGGGGGAACCTCTGACCTTGTGTATGCATTGCAAAAGAAATGGGAAAACAACAGCTTGCTTTGGGAGAGGCTTTCTGCAGGGTACGGGGAGTTGGAAAGCCCTAAAACACAACTTACTTTAATGTTACATACAACCATTCTTTTTGATACTGACAGCAGTAGTATAAAGACAACATGGATTTATTTGAAACTCCTTTTTGATATGAAAGGTCGCTTCCCATAATTTAATTATTGAACTGGCAGTACTCTGTTAATTTGAAGTTTCTGAGATGTTTTAGGATTTCAGGAATGCTTGGGGTATTTTCTGGTTTATTTGCCTAGAAAAACCAAGTGGCATTGCTAAAGCATCAGTAACATTGTGTCTAAACCGTGTAACTATATTTTTTGTCCAGTAAGGACTTAGGATATTTTCGTGACAGTCTCTCCCAAAACACCTAAATAATCTTCCATACATATGGGCTGCTGCTGCTGCTGCTTTTTACTGACCAGAATACCCTATGCAAACTTAATGAAATATTTATATAATGGTATGTTTATTTAAAACAGATTTAGTCAGATAGTTTTTCATATCAGTGGTTGCAGACTTGCTATGTCTGTCAATGGATTTTTATGTGATTAATTTTAATGGAAAGTGGATTGTATCTGAGTTTGATGAGGCAATAATCAGGTATTCAAAATACTTCATTAGTTTGGGTGGAAGGTGGTGTTGCATGCACTAGGCCTCTTAAAAAGTTTATGAAGACTTTATGAATTCTGAAAAGTCAATCAAAGGTATGTGGTTGGATTTCAGCTGTTTGGCTTGTCTTGAGTTTTAGAGCAATCAGTTTGGGAAAACACTGTCTATGCAGAATTTATTTTGGAGCAAAACATTCCTTCTATCTATGTATACCAAGACCATGGTTGTAGCAATAATTTGTATATGAGAGAAATGCAGTGGGCTTGGATCCAGAGCTTGTGCACCTCTGGATTGATGCCCCTAACTTTTAAAAATAAGCAAATAGGGAATTAAACAATGTGTGCTAAGCTAAAATTGCTTGAGATGTGAAGTTTTCTAGAAGATGAAGAAAATTGTACAGCGAAAATTGTATCTATAATTATATAAAGGAACTACAGCAGAGTTTGGTAATCCTACAAACAGTTATAAAGAAGCTCAAATTAGCAACAGTAAACTCTAAGGCTTCTATGTTTACTAATAACTAGAATAAGATTTATGAAACATATTTATTTGACTGTAGCAGGTGGCTATCAATAGTAATGACAACTGTAATGCTGGATTTCTTTTCAGTCCACTTTAGCTTTTGAATTGTTTTTACTTCATCAGTAAGTACCACTGGGGGGTACTAGCTAGATGTTCTCTCTCTCTCTCTCTCTTTTAATTAATTTTTCAAATTGAAGTTTTTATCTCTATAAAATAACAGAAAGAAAGAAAGGTTTACACATATGTACATGTTAGTAACACAAAGCATCCCCCACCTCACCCCACCACCACCATTGGTTTGACACAACTCGAAATGTGAGTTAAAATCTGACTTCCTTCCATCGTTGCTTGACCTTAATTCTATAACTTATCTTTACAGTTGTGTTTGTTATATTATATTTGACAAATATTCTGATTTTACTTGCATTTGTAACCTTTCCCCCTTACAAACTTTGTTCTTTACACACCAATATTTCTGTACCGGTTCAGTGTTTTTTCGTATATTCATTCACTCAACTCCATTCTTTTATTAAATTTTGATTTGTTTGACCTCTGATAGCTGCCGTCATTTTGGCCATTTCAACAAATTCAGTAAGTTTGATTTGCCAGTCTATTATTGTGGGTATTTTGTCTTCCTTCCAGTTCTTTGCTATAAGAACTCTTGTGGCAGCGGATGCGTATAAGAATATCCATTTCTTATTTATGGGGATGCCATTTGTTATTAATCCCAGAAGATATGCTTCTGGTTTCTTGTTGAATGATTTTAAAAAAAATCTTACTATCTCTTCATGAACTTTATTCCAAGAGGTTTTTATCAGCTAGATGTTCTCTTAACCATCAGAAGCTTGCTTCTCTGACTAGCTGACTAGTAAGAAAACAGATGTCAAAATAACACATAAATTATGAAGGATCTTGCTTGTTGGTGTCAATTTTGGTTACTAACATTTGTTGTGAAATGATTACGCAAGTCAGATTTTTACCTCCTTGCAAATGTATTTTTCCTAGAATATTTTTGGTTTATTATTCCATTGAGAAACATTAAAAAGATATATAAATTAAAAATTGATAAGAAACCTGTAGCTTTTCAGATATTGCTGGGCTTGAATTCTCATCATCCCTTACCATTGACCCTGCTGGCATGGGCTAATGGGATCTGGAGCTGAATAATATCTAAGACACAGGTGCTTTAGCGAGATGTGAATGAGTCTCATATGCTCCCCACCCATCCTCATGTGTGTCTAGGAGGAATATTTTGGAAGTGTTAACTTCTGCTTTTGGTTAACAGCAGTTTGTTGTATGTTCTTGCCTGTCAAACCATAATTAGCATTAACTACAGTTAATTTCAAACCAACTACAGGCAATGGTTTCTGAAGCTGGCTTGTTTACACTAACCATAGTTAACGATAACAACAGTTCCAGGTCCAAATGACATAGCAAACCGTTAACCTGAAGCAAAAGTATCCAAACACCAAATCCAGACTGTGGAACGAGCAGAGGGAAGGGCCTGAGCTTAGGTGGGGGCTAAGCTGGTTCATATAATTAAACTCAGGGGTGCAGAATCTTTTTTTAGTCCCATGGGCCACATTTCCTCTTGCATAACTTTCTAGGATAAAGTGGCTCTGACCAGGAAAAAGAGGAAAAAGTGGACCAGGCCAGAGAGAAGAAATTAGGCAGTGATGTTTATTTTTGTATGGTACCCTATTTTCCATCCATGTAAAAGTCATAAGCTTCCACAGACACATGATCTAGGAAAGCAAGAGGCATCCTCCAAGCTCAAGGGCAGATGCCAGACAGGCACAAACACTTGAAGATAATGTGAAGCAGGGCTGGTGAGGGGTATGTCTTGAGGAAAGGCATGTGGACCAAATATGGACTCCTAGTTGGCCACATTCAACACCCATCTCAGTTTCCCATCCCTGTTGTACATTATATTCTAGCATGATGTCCAAATGCAGACGTGGTCCAAATGACGGCATCTTTCACATAAAAATTATAAAAAGAATGTGTAACAGTTTAGAGTTGTATAATTTCAGTAGCTAGCAGATGTGGGCTATCTACTAAATGTTAGCAGTAGATTTGCCTTAGAGATTTCTGGTAACTAAAAGGTACAATAACTATCCACGTATTGTTTTGGAATCAGCTGTGTGGCTGACATTAGCTCGCTCTACACCAGTGGTGGCCTGACTTGGCCCTCAAGCTGTTTTGGGACTACTATTCCCATCATCCCTGACCACTGGTCCTGTTAGCTAGGGATGATGGGAGTTGTAGTCCAAAAACAACTGGAGGGCCAAGTTTGGCCACTATTGCTCTACACTATTACTACTAGCCATATATTGTCTAAGTAATTGCCTTGAAAGCTCACTGGGTAAGATTCAACGAATGGCTAAGGAGATCCATACACCCTCTCACTATATATAAGGATCTGGTGACTTCTGTTTCAGTGTAACTGAAGAAGTGTGCATGCACATGAAAGCTCATACCAATAACTAACTTAGTTGGTCTCTAAGGTGCTACTGGAAGGATTTTTAAAAAATTAATAATTTATCTTTATTTTTTTAATTTTGTTTCGACTATGGCAAACCAGCATGGCTGCCTACCTGTAACGAGATCCAGTCAGTCAGTGGAAGCATTTCTGCTTGCCTGATAGAATGATTACCCTCCTCCATCCTGCACCATCCTCCATCCAAGAGGGTTATTCCAGAGCAGATTTGGGAGCTGGGGAAAGGGGGAAGCCACATTGCTTTAGCAAGAGTCCTTGCACTGGGTTCTACTAGTGGAATGAAGTAGTCGAAACTGGGCCTGTGTAAATAAAAGAGATTGCATAACTAAATCACTTCTTTGTTTAACCCATTTCCCAAGACTGGCACAGGAATCACTCTAAAAGTATTCTTTTTAAATCCTAAATGCAAGATGATAGAGTTGGAACTTGCGAACAGAGTTTGTTTATGAGATTAGAACGCAGTAATTATTCTGTGTTTTTAAGTGACTCGTAATAATGTGCATGTGCTCAAACTCATGTAACGCAGGTTAGTGGCAGCAGTAGAGGAAGTTGCTGTTCCCTGTTCTTCCCACCACAGTGCTCATTTCCTTTCCTTTATAGAAGAAGGGAAGTGGTTGTCATAGTGATAAAGAGGAAACCCATTGGAATTATCTCTTTTTACAGACTAGCAGATTTACAAGATTATAAGCTTTTCTGAGAAGTCCCCCAAACCATTTTAGTTTGAACAGGCCTGTCACAAAGGTCTGCACAGACCCTGCTGTCTCTTAAAATTGCTTTAAACCAAAGATCTCATTTCTCCAAGAGATCTCCCACCCTTCATTTGAATTCACAAGTGAGGGGCACAGATGCTAAATCAGTTGTCTGTCAGGAAGTGGAGGGGAAAGTATTCCTCCAGTTTACACCTTTTAACATTAACAGTGTTCTAAGTGTTAACCTGGTGTGTGTTTGTTGTAGCAAGCACCAGGATCCTTTACAACTGGATGGTGTTTCCATGTGGAGGTAGAAATCTGTTTTATTCTTTTAAATAAATAAACCTTTATTGTCACTACACCACCTGTGTGCAGTGAAATTAAACAAGCCCCCCTCTTCCCCCCACATACTCAGTTTTGTTTGTGCTCTGTGTGCTTGTCGGAAGTCAGTTGCACCACTATTTTTTTCCATTCAGCAGCCCAACAGCCCACTGATAAAAACTGTTCTTTAACCTGTTGGTGCGGCTGACTATACTTCTGTATCTCCTGCCCGAAGGTAGGAGATTAAAGAGGTGCTGGCCAGGGTGTGAGTCGTCCCTAAGAATTTTCCTTGCTCTCCTGAGGCAGCGGTCTTCCGCAATGTCATCTAGCGAACTCCAGGGACAGCCAATGATATCATGTGCTGTATTCACCACCCTCTGTAGGTACTTCCTGTCTGTGGCTGTCAAACCGGTGTACCACACAGTAATACAGTGTTTTAGTTCATTATATCTTACTGGAAAAAAATAGCAAAAAGAAAAAAGAAAGGTCTCATGTCACTGTGGCTTGGATCTGCTTGTGGATGTTTTTGAAAAATGAGAATGCATTTTTAAATAAAACGGAGGTGACTGGAGGAGGTAAAAACAGTGATGCACTCTGTCACTGCACTGCTCTCCTGGAAGCAGTTGCAGCTCACAGTAGGCAAGAAGGCAAGCTGCAAACTGTTTTAACACAGATTAGTTACACCATGAAACTTTTTACTCATTCTATTTTTGTATCGTTATGGTGATTGAAAGAAGGTGAAGTGGTAGATTCTCCAATTCTTGAACTTCTTGAAATTCGTTCTATAGTAATTGTGGATGATTGAGTTCAGAACTATAGACTACTTGGATTAATACATATGTACAGTGGTACCTCTAGATGCGAACGGGATCTGTTCCGGAGCCCCGTTCGCATCCTGGAGCGAATGCAACCCGCGTCTGCGCGGGTCGCCGCTTCCATGCATGCGTGTGATGTCATTTTGAGCGTCTGTGCGAGCGGCAAAACCCGGAAGTAACGCACTTCATTACTTCCGGGTTGCTGCGGAGTGCAACCCGAAAATATTCATCCCGAAGCTACTTCAACCCGAGGTATGACTGTAGTATGTGGCTTTAACTGATTTACAAAGTGTTTGTAGGCTTGGCTGATTCCAAATTTTAGTGGGCCTTTTCCTGTGTTGGTCTTCCCTGCTGTAAGTGTACCTGACTGCAGAACTGGGTAGCTAAGCACTGCCATTTTAAAATTTTCCAACATGCTCTGGAGGTGCATGATATCTCAGAACATTGTGGGAAATGGCAATATGTAGCTGCTCAGTGGAGGCCTAGCAGCTGCTCAAGGATACAAGGTGTTGAGCTGGGCCTGATTGCCTGGAATATTTGTTACACATAGCTTTAGTGGTTAGAACGGTGACTCTTAATTCATTATTTTTTTTTTACTGGAACATTCTTGTGAGACAGCTGAATTAATATTTTATGCCAGTTGAGTAGATGTGCGTTTAGTTGTAACCCATAGCATTCTTAAACTACTGGACTGTGCTGTTTAAAAGTAATTCCTTTCACCCTTTAAATAAAACTATTGTCTATTTAGATGTGGCTTCACAGATTGTGCATACCAATTCCAGGCATTAAAAGCCTACCAGAAATAATGGAGTTGCCAGTAAGCAAGTGAACATGATGCTTCAATCAGTGGATAAATAAATACTTTTCAAAAAAGAAAATTCAATATTTATTTGATTTAAATTGTAGTTAAAAGCCAGTTTTTAAATTAATTTACCAAATTCATCTTGATGCAGCATTAATGCTATTCCTCCTTGTCTGAAATGTGTATATTCTATTTAGTATTCTAATTTGATTGGTTTTTGTGGTTATCACTCACCAGTGTGTTACAGGCTACAGTGGTACCTGTGGTTACGAACTTAATTCGTTCTGGAGGTCCGTTCTTAACCTGAAACCGTTCTTAACCTGAGGTACCACTTTAGCTAAAGGGGCCTCCCACTGCCGTCGCTGTGTGATTTCTGTTCTCATCCTGAGGTAAAGTTCTTAACCCAATATACTATTTCCGGGTTAGCGGAGTCTGTAATCCGAGGTGGTTGTAACCACTGTATATCTAAATGTCATATGCCACCTTAAAAATGAGAATGCCAGAACAGGGCAGTCTTGAAGCACATCTGTAGCAAGAATGAGGAACTTGTGTCCCTTTAGATGTTCTTGTAGACGCCCAGCTCATCCACTCCAGCAAGCATGGCCAGTAATCAGAAATGTTAGTAGTTGTCCAGTATTTGGAGGGCAACAGGTTCGCCACTCCTAGTCTAAAAAATGCTCAGGTTCTGAGAGATAGGAGTTGCCGTCACTGAAGAGATACTGAGATCAACTCTTTGTACCTTTTTAACAATCTAACTAGTAGTCAGAATACCTATGGTAAATTTAAGGGAATTCTAAGCATGATTGAATGTAAGCTATTACTGTACTGCCAAAATGCTGGGAATAAGTTTTTATGTAGGTGATTTTCTGTATCATTTGAGATAGATTTATTTCAAAAAGGGTGAATTAAGGATGAACTCATAACCACAACTGGTCCAGCACTGACCATGGCATAGTTTTTTCAAATGTACTCTTGTAGCAGAATGCCCTTTTTGCCGCATAAACTGCTATTGTTGGAACTGTATTTTCTTCATACCTGAAGAAGACTTGCTCTTCTGAGGGAAGAGATAAGCGACTGGTCAGATAAGTCTGGCAGTATAAGAAAATAATTGGGTCACAGTAACTACTTTATTGCTTAAACTCTATTACCCTCATAGTTTGGCTCTCAAAGGCTTACTAAATGGCTTAGGCCAGTGGTTCCTAATTAGCTAAGTACTGAGGACCCCCTGTTTTTCAAAAGCCAAGCCATGGACCCCCTTACATTTTAAAATGTTGATATTATCTCTGGTGTTTTTTGTTATGTGAATGGTGCCATAGCTCCCCTGAGTGGGTTGCATGGACTCCCTGGGGTCCACAGACTCCCAATTGGGAACCAGGCCATTTGTAATTCTGAGTTAGATTTATGTGTGGGGCAGGAAGTTCTTTAAATGGGGCTGTTTGTATTTGCATGTTCAAAAAAGTTTAAAACAAAATTAAATGTTTGAATGTATCTCTTTCAGGTTATGCAATGGTCTCTGCAAGATGGCTTGTTCTTGAGTTGGAGCTTTTTAAAACAGACATATGCTGGTACTTCAACTTTATTAAGCGGACTATAAGTTTTTCTCTCTCAACAACTACATAAGCAGACAAAATTGCAAAAATCTGCCCTGTTTCGAGTATGACAGCCACGACCCGTGGCTCTCCAGTAGGAGGGAACGACAGCCAGGGCCAGGCTCCTGATGGACAGTCCCAGCCTCCTCTCCAGCAGAATCAGGTATGGTGGATATTCATATTAGTAATCAAAATTTAGATATTTTTGAGCAAAAGTTGCAATTGATAGCACTAATTAACCTTAATCTTGCAACAATACACTTCAATTCTACTTTCCACATTAAATAAATTCCAGTAAAGTTGGTCTGGGCACTTCCTGTTTACAAACCCCTTGCATGGTGAGAGTCTCTTTGAATATTTGTCTTAAAAATTTAGATACTCTAAATCAAGATTCCACATATTTTGGCTGGCCTTGTTAATTAAACATTTTTTGGTCCTGATCTTGTGTAGTACCCTCTGTAATACAGCATGAGGTTGGGTACAGTCACCCCATAGTTCTGAGCTTGGAGATACACAGGGAGTTAGTGTGATCTTTTCTGCAAAAACAAGCCCATTTCATCTTCTTCAGCTTGGAAAGGGGAGTGGGGATTCCCTACTCTTGTTCTGGGTCTCTGATTCCCTCAGAAGCTCAGGTATGAGTACTGTTCCCAGGTCTGGATCCAGTTTAGAGGAGAATAAATGGCTGGGACTGGTTATTTGAACAGTTGCCTTCTGAGATGCACTAAGAAGAAATGTCAGCACCTGGTTGCACTGGGGTGTGCCAGGTTGCCACTGCACTTTGACGCATAAAACAACCTCCAAGCTTTCTTTCCAATCTTAGGGCTGTGGAGAAGGCAAGGATCATCCTCACAGTGATGCTAGACTTCTGAGGTCTCTGAACTGCTATTCCACTGCATAAAAAAACTCCTGTTTTTCTTGCCAAATGAGTGAAATGTCACATTCTATAGTAGAATAAAATTACAATTGCTAAGGGAATCATTGTTGAAGTGAATTGTAATAGTTATTAAGCTTTATTTACATAGACAAGGTTTCCATGGCTGCTTTTGGAAGCACTAGGTTTTGTACAGTTAATTAACTTCACTTATAGCAGGTGGACTGCTGATGTTTACAGTAGCTTTGTAAATTCACAAAAGCTGCCTGCCACCCACACAACTATTTGTAGCAAATAAGCATAGTAAATGAGAGAGAATACACAAACTCTTCCATGCCTGTTTGCACACAAATGTTTAAATGTGTTCTTAAGTTGTTACAAGTAAGCAGATAAGTGACAGCTTGTATGTATTAATTGCATATACTAGAGGCTATTTCTTAAATTACTGCTTTTATTAAACAAATTGTTGTTTGGGTATATACTCTGTTCATCCGGCTCAGGAAAATATAGTTGTTTAAAACCATTCTGAAAAGAGCCAGTGATTAGATTGGGATTTCTCAGAAATTGCTGCAAAAAAATGGTTTTGCTTGTTGCACTTGAGATTTTATTTTTTGCACACATGGTGAACAAAACTGGTTTTATTTGAGGCCTGTTCTGATGATAGTGTTACATGCTGACACATGCTTCCTTTATGCACAGTGATAACAGGAGTGTGAGTAGTTCAGAGCTCTTGTATTCTTGCTGCATGAACATAATCACATTAGTTTCTTGGAGATCTTGCACCAACTCATATCCTCCAGTTGAAGTAATTTCTCCCCCCCCCCAACTTTCTTTTGATCATTGTATCCCAAGAGTGTTGATCCAAACTTGCTTTTGCTGTTCTTTCATTGTTCTCAGCATATTGGCAGTCAGTACAAGATGTAAGATGTTTCTCATCCAAGCAATATAGATTTGTGGATGTTCATCAAGGAGATGTTGCTACCAAATGTAGTGCAGCACTGAAAGCTAGAGGTGCAGTTCTAACGAGCCCTGTCAGTGCAAGAACTTCAGTTTGCACAATGGGTCTGTCCCCTCTCCCCTTACCCATGTGCCTCCCTGCACCCCTGAAATTAACTCTGGGTGGGTCAGGAGAAGTGCCAGAGCAGCACAGGGAAAGGGGATAGGTATCATTCTGCCTAGTAAGCTTAAATGCTTAGACAGATGGAACAATTGGAAAAGCTTAATGTTGAATTCCACGGTTGGTGTTTGCACAATGTTGTGAATGTGTTGTCTCCAATGAGGAGAAGATTGTCAAAGTGTTGCTGGCTGATGTGCTTTTTCTCCTTTTGTAAGAGCAGCCTACAGCTCAGTTGAGAACTTTAGAACATACTTGGCTCACATTAAAATATTGTAAATATTGCCAAGGAAACAGGCAACTGGAATAGATTTTCACTGGTGCTGTTCTCAGTAGCAAATAGAGCATGGGTAGTCAGCATTCTTCTCTCCAGATGTTTTGGGCTTCCATTGACTATGCTAGCTAGGCTGATAAGAGCTGTAGTCCAAAACCTCTGGAGGGCACTGTGTTTGCTATCCCTGAGAATAGAACTTGGTGGAAAGTGGCTTTTTTCTTCATCATGCTTGGAATGTAAAGTGCTTTCCCTACAGGAGGACTCAGAGGGCACCTGATTGAGACTTGAGTTTTATAGGTTTCAGGCTGCTGTGGGTGTTGCTTGTGTTATTTGTGCATTACATTGCACAGAGGCGTTGAACTCATTACATTTGCAGTAGTGCATGATAGACCAGTGTGATCTCACCAGTGCTCCCTGCACAGGCCTGAACCTGCTGCTGTTTTGCCCTGTCAAGTAGCAGTGATGCTGGTGTCAGGAGGTTGTGTCTGCAGCTCTACCCCACCACACATGGCAGCTACTGAGTTAGAATTATGACCTAGAAGCAGAAGGACCATATCAAAGCTTCTGTTTTGATTTTGGAGGGGGTTGTGATTTAGAAAAGCTATTAAATTTAGTACATAGGGGAAAGGAAATTTGCAGAATTGTATGTTGAAAACTAAAAACACATAGTACAAATATGATTAAAATGTAAGCGCGAAATAACTCCAGTGCAGCATAAAGATGATGAAGAAAGAGATACATTTACCCTTGAAAGGTTAGGGGGAAAGAGGCCTACCCTTTGAATGTTATTAGAAGGATACCTTAAAACTTGATTAAACTGTATGATGACTCCGTAATTTTAAAAATTATTGCAAGAATTTCAGTATTTGAGTGGTTTGCTTAACTATGTATTTTCTAATTCAGACTTCTTCCCCTGATTCTTCAAATGAGAATTCCCCAGCCACACCCCCTGATGAACAGGGTCAGGGTGATGCTCCACCACAGCTTGAAGATGAGGAGCCTGCATTTCCACACACTGACCTGGCCAAGTTGGATGACATGATTAACAGGTATTTATATATATTTTTCAGGCTGTGTGTTAATTTGTGGCTCAGATTATTTTATCTTTTCCAGATGAAAAACATTGAAGGGAAAAGTTAGATTTCATGTCAAATTGAAATTTTATATTCTACTGTTTTCTTAGACCTCGATGGGTTGTTCCTGTATTGCCTAAAGGGGAGTTAGAAGTTCTTCTAGAAGCTGCTATTGAGCTTAGTAAAAAAGGTAAGTTGAAAAATTAAACTTTTAAGAACAGTGGGTATATCACCTCAGTGACCTAAAGTGGTATCCCTTATTTAGAATTGCTAGCTTTACTAACTACTTGACTGTGTATACAGAGAGATAAAGAAATAAATAGATTCAAGCCAGGAAATGGGAGAGCTGGAGAGTCCTTATGGCTTGCAAGGGACCCCTCCTGGTGCCTGAAGAGGACTTCGTTGGGGACAGAGGAATCCCCAAAGAGACTGGAGGCGCAGCAAAGCTTTTTTTAGGCTGCTAGGCTTAGAAGCTGATGTGTGCAGTAGTGCAGCAGCCACTGCTTTTCTGTGCATCCTCCAGCTGGCCCTAGTACTTCAACTCTAGTTGAAGAAAGAGTTGTGGGAAGAGAGAGCTGGAGAGCTGGGAAAAAACGGGCATTTAGAGGCTTTTTAGAAGGTTCTCTGCACTTACGTGATTTTCGCTTATGTGCACAGGGGCCTGGAACACAAACCCTGTGCAACTAGGGGAACGCCCATAGTGTTCAATTAAATGAGTAAACAGGTCAATTTCAAAGTATGTTTTCTTTTGGTTTGGTGGAGAACTTTCATTTGTATATCTAAGCAGCATTTCAGTAATTGAAGAAGTCTTGTAACATAGTGGCTGAGAGTGAGCTATGACTTGGAAAGTCCATGGGTTGAAATTTAAACTCAGTAGGCAGTATTGGGCAAGCGGCTTGTTCTTGTCTACCTTTGGGAAGATGATGATAGTGACCCATCTTATAGGAATTGTACAGATTATAAAAAGACAATTGGATTTTTACAGGTTTTAGTTTAAATCATTTGTGTTACTACAGATGGAAGATTTGATGCATTTCTAAAGAATTAGCACAGGAGAAAGTGCTCAGCTAATAGAATCAATGTTGGGAGTCAGTTTCAGGTCTAAATTGCCTTCAGATCCATTGCAAGTTAGAGAAGGGCAGGCTGGCTGGGGGCTGACTGGTAGAGGAGTTGCACAGAAGCAAGGTTGAGAGGAAATAAATAATAAGGATATTAAAAATGATAACCCTACTTCTTTTAGCTATTGCAATATTATTGATAGGGACTTCCTAGCTTCTGGGCATTTAATGTCTCTAGTGTAGTGTTTCCTGCAACCTTGAAGGCTAAGAACATGCATAGAAAAATAATCAACAGTAGTTAAACCGTTGCATGGATATAGTGTCTATGCAGTGTTGTTAAGAAAATTTAACTCACGTTTTATGCAGTTTAGTTAAAGTATAATAAGTATTAAATGTATTAAACAGCTTTCTTTTGAAGCATTTTCCGAATGTTTTACTGTTGGTAATTTAGTAGTCAGTGTATGACTACTTAATTATTTGATGATCTCTTTTTACACAGGCCTTGATGTTAAAAGTGAAGCATGTCAGCGATTTTTTCGAGATGGGTTAACAATCTCTTTCACAAAAATCCTTACAGATGAGGCAGTGAGTGGCTGGAAATTTGAGATTCATGTAAGTTTGTTTTAGCTACCCATTCATGTATCCGTTATGTCAACAGCTTCAGTATGGTAAAAACTGGTTAATTACCTGTGACACTTGTGAAAACTGTTGTGTTACTTTTACTGTATAATTCCTGTAGCTTAAATTTGTACGGTTTGAAATAAATTTCATGCAACAAGGGTTTATAGAATTTTCTTTACTCTGATAAGGAATTTCACTATCAAGCAAGTTTATATAAAGTATTTTTTTCTTAATAGAGATGTATCATTAACAACACTCACCGCCTAGTTGAACTCTGTGTGGCAAAGCTGGCCCAAGATTGGTTTCCTCTTCTTGAACTTCTTGCAATGGCCTTAAATCCTCATTGCAAATTCCATCTTTACAATGGTACACGTCCCTCTGAAACTGTTCCTGCTGGAGTTCAGCTGGCTGAAGATGAACTTTATGCTCGTCCTCCAGACCCGCGGTCACCAAAGGTATGTTGATTTGAAATTTTGAAGCAGCAGTGATCATTCTCACTTAAGACATTTCTGGACAGTTGTTTTCTAGGGTATTGGTTTGCCTCTTCGGTTTTTTGCTAAGTTGGAAAAGTAAGAACCAGCTGAAGCAGAAACTATACTCTCCCTGTTTCCTAGTGCATTCTTAATCAAGTCATAAAAGCAGTAGACACATAAACACGTGCTATAGCCTGCATTGTGCTTAGGCACAAATCAGAACTAGGTATCATCTTAAATATTCATCTTAAAATGAATTCTCTTCACTATTTTCTGCCAGATTTCACCATGGTTATTTATTAGATCTGCTGTGAAACCTTGGCTAATGCTAAACATGCTTCTGTCTTAACCAGGATTTGTAAACCAAGTATCATTAGCCTTAATATACAGTTGTACCTTGGAAGTTGAACGGAATCCATTCCGAAAGTCCGTTTGACTTCCAAAATGGTTGAAAACCAAAGCGCGGCTTCTGATTGACTGCAGGAAGCTCCTGCAGCCAATCAGAAGCTGTGGAAGCCCCATCAGACGTTCGGCTTCCAATAATAGTTTGCAAATCGGAACAGTCACTTCTGGGTTTGCGGCGTTTGCGAGACAAAATGTTCAACAACTAAGTTGTTTGAAAACCAAGGTACGACTGTAGTTGCAAATGTATCAAATCACAGCCAAAAAAGTTGGAGTTAAAATTTGTGAAATTTGCTAACTTCGTTGTAGTGTATAAATTGGTATGTTAGTTTCAAGGCTAACTCTCTTGGAGCCTCAAGGTGTTGGAAAGTCTCAGTTCACACGACTGGAACTTCAAAAGGAGGTCAATACAGTGGTACCTCGGGTTACATATGTTTCAGGTTACAGACTCCGCTAACCCAGAAATATTACATTGGGTTAAGAACCTTGCTTCAGGATGAGAACAGAAATCGCGCAGCAGCAGCGTGGCGGCAGCAGGAGGCCCCATTAGCTAGAGTGGTGCTTCAGGTTAAGAACAGTTTCAGGTTAAGAATTGACCTCCGGAACGAATTAAGTACGTAACCAGAGGTGCCACTGTATAGCTTTTGGCTGAGGCCTGTTATGATGATCTCCATATACTAAAACTGTCACCCACACCCCATTAATCTATTCGCTTCTGGTTTCTAACCTAAAAGGAAATCTTGTATTAATTTCTGTCGGAAGATAACAGATTACTGTGCATAAAAGCTCTCTTGTTCAGAAATACCTGTCTTTTATAATAGTAGAATACTGAATTGCTGGTATTATCACAACTTGCAAAATATTTTGAAATGATTAACAGTACACGAGAGGATAATCATGGTTAAAGGAGTATATTTACTTCTAATTGTGACCAAAAGTAAGACTTGTTCTTTGCAATGTAAATATGTGTTGGTAGAATGACATGTAAAGCAGGAAAAATTGTTTTGCAGGGTTGGCTAGTAGATCTCATCAACAAGTTTGGCACGTTGAATGGGTTTCAGATCTTACACGATCGTTTTATGAGCGGATCAGCATTGAATGTTCAGATTATTGCAGCTCTCATCAAGTGAGTCCTTTTTCTATGTATCAACTGAATAACAGTATCCCTTGAGCCAATTTGTTCAAAAATAGATATTTTGTCATTTAGGGTTTGCAGTCTAGGAGCAAAGATTTATAAAACTACCTTAATTACCATACAGATTAGCTTTGAACCTTACACACTTTCAGAAGACCTTAATTTTTCTTCTTTGCTTTGATCTAGCAAGCTCAGCTTTTGGGCAAGTAACCTTAATTAGGAACCATAATGTATGGGAAATTACGGCAATGAGACTGATGAAAGCCAAGGTTTGTTGTGAGGTTTCAGAGTTTCCCCAGTAGCAGTTTGCTGTTGGAATAGAATGCTGGAACTTTGGTGAGCTACGTCTGTTCCTGGTGGAGGACCACCATTCCATTTGAACTTTCTACACCCTTTATTGTTTCTTGTGTGAAAAATTTGGCACATCTGGATTGTAATGAGTTGAGGCAAGAGGATATTACATATATAGTAGGGAGTTGCGTCTGTGTATTTTGCAGAATTGTATGTATAAGGACCTTAGGAACCTTACCCCCAGTGCTCTTGGAAGAGAGATACACACAAACTCAGCCAGAGCCATTTTGCTAGCAGTTCAGCTCTTTGTAGAGAACATTTATCTTGAATAGTATGGAAGTGGTCAAGATCTGGGATGAAATTAATGATGTTGAGACACAGCAAGATCTTTTTTCAGTTATTGACGTCCACTGTTTACACTCACAAAGGCCCTTGGAACAATGTCATGAGATGTCATTCTGGCAGGGGCTTCTGGGGCAGAATGGGAGTCCAAGTGGGGAGAGGGGCACTAATTTTCCCACAGTACCCTCTGTCAGTTTGACACTTTGTTACCATAAAGTAGGCTTCCTCAAACTCAGCCCTCCAGATGTTTTGAGACTACAGTTCCCATCATCCCTGACCACTGGTCCTGCTAGCTAGGGATCATGGGAGCTGTAGACCAAAAACACCTGGAGGACCGAGTTTGAGGCAGCCTGCCATAAAGCATTGCTTCAGTGGGTAGAGGGGACATGGTGGCCACCAGGAGGAGCTCCAGTGTTAGTGGTGGTTTGGGGTATCCAATTCACATATTGCCCCTCAAAAATACCTGGAAACAACAACATTCATCATCTGCTAATGGGATGGCAAAATGTGGGGAGGGATAATATTTTGGCTGGTAATCATTAATTTGCTGGTTTGTATTTTTTTTTAGTAAATACTGGTTCTCCTTAATACTACTTTAAGCCTTTTATACTGTTTTTTCTCTCTCCAGACCATTTGGACAGTGCTATGAGTTTCTAACACTGCATACAGTGAAGAAATACTTCCTTCCAATTATAGAAATGGTTCCACAGTTTTTAGAAAACTTAACTGATGATGAACTGAAAAAAGAAGCCAAGAATGAAGCCAAAAATGATGCTTTGTCAATGATAATCAAATCTCTAAAGAACTTAGCCTCAAGAGTTCCAGGGCAAGAGGAAACTGTAAAAAACCTAGAAATATTTAGATTAAAAATGATACTTAGGTAAGGCCTTTTATTTTATTTTATGATTACAGTGTTTTCTATGTTTGGTATCCGATTCTGCTTTTCTTATACATACATTTTTCCACAGGTTGTTGCAAATTTCATCGTTTAATGGAAAAATGAATGCACTAAATGAAGTTAACAAGGTGATATCTAGTGTGTCATATTACACTCATCGGCATGGCAATCCCGAAGAGGAGGAATGGCTTACAGCAGAAAGAATGGCAGTAAGTTATTTGAATTATATCATTGTATCCGTTCAAAGCAATTGTCTGCCTTTCTTTCCAGGAGATGTTTTCCTTAACTTTGATTTTGATTTTATTATTTTACCTTGTTTTGTTGTCTATGGACACAAAGTAGCTTATGAGATTAAAAACAATAAGACATTAAAATGTATGTAACAAACAATCAAAATACAACCATACACTATTTGATAAAACCAAACTCAAAACGACCCACTAAAAAGCTCAGTATATGGTAAAAATTCAAGAACCAAAGACTTTGTGTAACAAAACCATTTCCAGCAAGGTATATAAACCAAGGGTGGGGAACCTGTGGCCCTTCAAATATAGTTGGACTTCAACTTTCCTCAGCCAGCATGGGAAATGGTCAAGGATTATGGGACCTATTATCCAACAGCATCTGGAACACCACAAGTGTGAAAAAGTGAAGGATTCCACATCCTTAGGGCAACTACTGAAAAAGCCATGTCATAAATAGCTCAGTGGAGCTAAGACTTCTCTCAGCATGCCCTGTGTACTTTCTACTCTATGCTCAAATTTAGTGGGGTTGATAGTGGAAGTTTTAATTTTAATACTGCAACATTATGAGTTTGGGGTAGGGAATTTGTGGCCTTCCAGATGTTCTTGGACTCCCACGTCCCATCAGCCCCCAGCCAGTATGACCAATGATCAGGAGTGGTTGAGAGTTGTGGTCCCCCAACATCATGTTATAGCGGCTGGAAATGGTTAGGATAAGGTGCAGAAATGGAAGGGAAGCACTGGGAAAATGAGAAAATGAACAGATATTGTGAGTTGTACTATCAGCACTTCTGGAAGTTGCTCTGTTTGCCTGTTGTTTAACTCAAGATAGGTAACCAGGTGTACTCGTAACTCCCATCAACTGCAGCCAGCATGGTCAATGGCCAGGGGTTGATGGGAATTGTAGTTCAACATCTGGAGGGCCATAGGTTAGCCACCCCTGGTGTAACAAGCATCTCCCTTTTGACACTTCTGTGAAATGGCTTTTGATGCTTCTGCCAAATAGCTGGTTCTTGGCATTACTTTTGGTATCTGCTTACATGCCTATATAGTATATTGCGCCTGAATAGTGTAAAATGTGGAATTGCCAGTAGATAACATTGCTTATGAATAAGATAAACTCTGGTGGTCAGAGTTGGACCCCCTGTTCCATATTGTTAGAAAAACAAGTTTGACTTTCATTTTTTGGGCGTGTTTATAATGTGCTGCTTACTGTCATCTGAAATTTTTTTTACCTTCTTAAATTTAGGAGTGGATTCAACAGAATAATATCTTATCGATTGTGTTAAGGGATAGTCTACATCAGCCTCAATATGTAGAAAAATTAGAGAAAATTCTTCGTTTTGTCATCAAAGAAAAGGCCCTCACCTTGCAAGACCTTGACAACATTTGGGCTGCACAGGTAGGGCCTAAACAACTGTCACCTTGAGTGAGAGCAGTTTATCTTGAACTACTTATCATGCATGAGTTGGAGTTACTTATAATTTGTGATACAGGTGTTAAAGTATAATTCGTCAGTCTCTCTGCAAATACCATAGTTTATTATGTTATGTTCTTCTGTGGTGGACACAAACTTTTGGTTAGTTCACATATGCTGTGCTACCAAAAGAAGGAAGCTAAACGTGGCACAGGAAACCTGATGAATTATTGGTGTGCTCTTTTTTCTTGGGTCATCAAATTTAAGAAGTTAATCATTGTAGGTTTTGCCTTTTGATCAACCCCTGTTTCCATTCCCTATGGCATAAACACATATAACTGAAACAATTGCATATTCTTTGATTTATCTTGCCTTTCCTTTCTCTGTTTTGTGTATGGTAAGCTTCTTGGAGCAGGAATTTATCATCTTGTTGCTCTGTGAAGTGCCATGCACACTGAGAATGCCATATAAATATTATTATTATTAAGTTAAATGGGTCTAGTAGATTGAGCTGACATTGTGGTCATAGTTCTAATTGCCTCCTTTTTCAAACTTGGCTAGTTAAGTTCTATTAATGTTTTGGAACAGGAAGATTTAAGCCTAGTGTTGCGGTTGCTCTAAGTCAGTTGCAATTCTAAAGTGTAAATTAAAAAACCCAATTTTTATTAGCTTAAATGTTCAAAAGCAAATGTGCGTTAGAAATATGAAGGAGTATCAACTATTGGCTGTACCTTTCTTTGGGAAATGTAATGATGATCTGTAAACTGATCATATAGCCTCTTTATATAGAGTATCGATTTTGTAAATAAAAAGCCAAAAGGGTTTTAAAGAATAGGAATTGAAAAAGTCAAGAGAGCAAGAGATAAGTGCAGTTTAAAGTCTGAGGTATTATATAAGCTATCTTTTCCAACCTGCCATAGAAAAATGAGAACAGGATGAGAACAGTGCTAGTTTTACAAGAATTGTTCTAAGGTCACTGTAAGTGCAGGTCAATTCCACTTTGTAGGATACCATGTGGGGAAATGGCTGTAATAGAGTCTCAGAAAAATAAAGACAATCCTGTCTTTTGTAGAGATAGCAGTAAATGGTGTTAACTCTTTCTTATCAAGGCAGGAAAACATGAAGCCATTGTGAAGAATGTACATGACCTCCTTGCAAAACTGGCCTGGGATTTCTCTCCTGAACAACTTGACCACCTATTTGATTGTTTCAAGGTAAGCATACATATTAATCTGCTGTTAATAATTGGAGCAAGGGACAGCCTCAGGGTCAACAGTGGGAGTTCCTGGTAATGAAGGAACTTTACTATTCCTTCAGTGCTTTACTTTCACTGAACTTGGGGATAGGCTAAGCTCCTCCAGAGGCCTGAGTTTTTTGTACTTCATCGAATTGGGAGGAGCAAATGTTATGTTTCGTCATGTGGAAAAGCAGCCTCTCAGTGCTTAGTGTGCATGTTTTAGTGGGTGGAAGATGAATTTTCAAAGGATGAAGGGGGTCAAGAAACCGTATTTTCTGTCCAGTCCTCTGGGATGTTTGGACTTACAGTAAAATTGAGGGCTCGTGGGAGAATGCAACAAAGGAAGTCTTTGTTTGAGCAGCAGTTTCGCCATCAACCACCAGGTGGTGCTGAAGTCCTATAACGACAGCAGATTTATGTGCACACAGATATCCCCTTCACACTCATGAACAATGCTTCTTTTTCACCCTCTCATAATAGTAGAATCCAGGGCCATCCAGTGAAGCTAATGATGGGCAAAATCCAGTGATTCTAGATGGGCAAAATGAAGTATTATTTCACTTAAGGCATAAACAACAGAATTCACTCCTAGAAGGTGTAGAGATGACCACCAATTTGGATGATTTTAAAAGAGTAGGCAAATTCATGGAGGATGAGGCCATCAATAGCTGCTAGCCACGGAGGCTATGTATGGCATCCATTGTTGCAAGCAGTACGCTTTTGAATACCTGTTGCTGGTATTCACAAGTGCAGATTGTGCTCATCTACTGTGTGTGAACTTCCCATAGTCTGTTTGGCCACTTAGAAGTTGATGCTGGTGTCGATGGGACTTTGTCCTGATTCAGTAGGGCAATTCTTAACAATCTTGGGTAATGAAGTAAATTTTGCTTGGCTTCTGCTCTTCTGCTGAAGCAGGGCCATGGATTTATTTTGAATGGAAGAAGAGGCCTTTCTGTCTGACTTCCTATTATTTCCTATTACTGTGAAATGCAGTCACTGAACAATTAATATTATTACTGATTACAAATCCATTCAAGTGAAGTATTTGAAAATGATCTAAAAATAGCTTAGTTCTTCCAGTTTTTGGTAAGCTACTCAGTGCTGACATTCTAATTGGTGTTACTGGAAAGAACAGTAGAATTACCATCATATCTTAATTTGCATTTTGACAATATAACTTAATTTTAACACTTTTAGTATTTCAATTCACATACCTTTGATTTTCAGGCCACATTAAAATATTCTGGTGGTGTCCCTTTATTTTCTAGGCAAGTTGGACAAATGCAAGCAAAAAGCAGCGTGAAAAGCTACTTGAGTTAATTCGTCGTCTTGCAGAAGATGATAAAGATGGTGTGATGGCGCACAAAGTACTGAACCTTCTATGGAATTTAGCACATAGTGATGATGTTCCAGTTGATATCATGGACCAGGCTCTCAGTGCCCACATTAAAATCTTAGATTATAGTTGTTCTCAGGTAAATATATTCTGTTTGGTAGTCATTATCTTTGGGTTGGCTGACATTATGCTTGTGTATTCCTACCTTTCTCTCTCCTAGTTTGCTGTTAAATATGAAATGGTGACCTTGCTGTTGAATTCTTTCAGACTAGGATTGCATCCCTGGTTTAGAGGGGTTATGAAAATCATAGTTTGGCAGTTCAGATGTAACAAGAAATTGTTTTTGGTGATGGAACTTATTGAAATTAGAGCATATGATGAAGGGAACTTGTGAACACAAGGTTAATTCATGTATGTCCCAATAATCCATAGTCCCATTGGTATTAACACTGGGATTTGATACTATAGTGGCATTAAGACTGTTGTATTATTTTCACAAAAATAAAGGAAGAGGGTAGATATCAAAAAGCTCGTTTCAGATGCTACTCCTAACCATGGCTTAGAGGATTATGAGCAAGCTATGGGCTGGCATATGTTCTCCCTCCCTTTCAGCTTCACTTTGTCTTCCTCCCTTTTGATTAGTGTTAATGAGAGCTTGCCATGGTGTCCATATTATTTATGTATTGAATTTGTACCCAGCCCTACTCTCAAAAGGATACCAGGGCAGCAGACACCAAAGGGATAAAAACAAATGATATTAGATGTTGCAGGGGAGGGTTGGTCATTGTCCTTTTGTGCTGTGCATGTGATGAAGGAGACCCATATTGGGCTGAAGGTGCCCTCCTTTGCTTCTACCTGTTCTCTTTTGAGTTTGTTGGTTAACTTCTCTAGTAGGCTGTTTTCTAACCTAATGATTCAGTTCCAAAGTATTTAAAACAGGGAGCCAGAAATGGATAAACCACTTTAAAATTACTTAATTGTTGCAAGCTAAAATAAAAATATTTGTTTTTTAAGGATCGAGATACACAAAAAATACAATGGATAGATCGTTTTATAGAAGAGCTTCGCACAAATGATAAATGGGTCATTCCTGCATTGAAACAAATTAGGGAAATTTGTAGTTTGTTTGGTGAAGCACCACAAAACTTGAGGTGAGACTTTAAAATAATCTTTTCATTTCTTTAATGTGTTGGGCTAGAAAAAAGGGTACACAGTTCACATAATCCATTAGTATTGCTGAAATATAATGGGAAATATTAATACATAATGGATGCAATTCCATTTGAGGCGGTTGCTGATGACCCAGATGGATGGGTTGGGTAACTTTTCTAATCACGTGACGGAGGCAGGAGAGCAAAGAACTCTGGGAGGCAAGCGCAGTCTCCTCAATTTTCTCTCTCCTGCCTGACGATCAGATTATTTCCCCTTGGTTCTCACTGGTCATTCCTTTCAGTTAAATTGGCTTATGGCATTCGTAAAGCTGAAGCCTATAGAAGCCAGAAAATTGGGAGTAACTCACTCAGTTGTCTGAAGATGGAACTTGTTTCACACTGAATGTTGAAGACAAGAACTCATGTCTTTGCTGTTACCTTGGGGTGAGGGCACTGTTGCCCAATCACAATTATACTAAAATACTGGATTTTTTTCGGTGTTTTCTGTGGGAAGCTCTTGTCTTGGGGTAGGGGGAATAAAGACTTAAAGGGCAATCTGAAGCTTGGCAGTCTGCATGAGTATGTCATTGCTATGGTTGAGAGAAGTTGAGATACAGAATTTTAATGCATTTATTGAAAATAAAAGAGACAGAACTGGGGAGAACTAATTGGTCTGCTCAAGTCCCCAAACCCCTCTCATATCTAAGGGGATTAGGAGCTTTGGGAGGGAGTGTGCATAGTTTTTCAATATGGTAGCTATTTGGAATGGATTGTTTGAAACTCTCAGTAACAGGACTTGTAACACTTTGATGTGTGTTTAAACTGCAGTCAAACTCAGCGAAGCCCCCATGTGTTTTATCGCCATGACTTAATCAATCAACTTCAGCACAATCATGCTCTAGTAACTTTAGTTGCAGAAAATCTTTCAGCGTATATGGAAAGCATGAGACAGTATGCTAAAGGTGAGTTAAATTTAATTTTGTCTAGAACTACACTATGAGATATATTGCTATTTATTTCCTCTTTATATGCTGAAGGAAGTGGGAAAGTCACCTTCCACCTAGATTCTACTTTAGGTATTTTTCCAGACCCAACTGTACATATTTAAGCAAATACGTGGGGAGGGGCAGAATTATTTTATTGGCAATGCTGCCAATTTTGTGTACATTTGTGTATTTTTACAATAGCTATAAAATGTGCTGTGATTGAAATTTATATCTCCCACATTTTGCTTAACTACTTCTGGAAAAGTTAATTTCAACATTTGCTGCAAATATGGTATCTAATATTGGGTAGTTTCTGATAATTTTCCAAAGTAATTTTGTTGTTGGAATGTAAACTTTGCATATACCTTTCAAATAGAAAAGCCATCACTAATTTTAAATACTCTTTTAATAGATAAGACTGGATATGAAACTTTATAATGTATGCAATCCTAAGCACTTTCTTGGACATAATGGCACGTCCTTTAAAGAAAAATTGAAAAGGTTTTGCTGTTGGATTAAAAAAAAGTATTATAATATTTTGTATTAAATTTTCAGAGCATGGAGAATACGATCCACAAACTGTAAGACCTGGGAGTAGATACAGTCATGTGCAAGAAGTCCAAGAACGTCTGAACTTCCTACGGTTGGTTTTAGTGATACTTGCTTTACATTGGGTGTAAAAGTAGCAATCTATGCTATTCAAAAAGCAAAAAATGAATGCCCCATTTTGCTGTTGAGAACAGCTGATCTACAAAATGATATTTGTCTTGTGGCTGAATCTATTTCTAGACAAGGTCGCAGTAAGGCACATGGCTAGAAACAAGTTCCTCTTGCATGCTCTTTAGTTCCAGGTCTACCAGCTAGAATGCACAATCCCTTTATTTGTCTCATTCCCATGTCACAGATGAAGACTCACTGGCTGCTTTCATTTATCCACATACCAGCTCTCTCTTGCTCCTAGTGCAAGCACTGATGACCTTTATTCTAACTAGTTGAGTTACTCCTTAATTGCTCTGCTGCCCCCAGAAGAATAGGGGCAGAGAGTGTACTGGTACACTTTTTAGTCTGATACAGCTGATGCAGACATACCCCTTGTTTCATCAAAACATGTTTGAAGGAGCAGGTTTTCTGATGGTAGGACAGCAATGATATGTGATAACACTAGAAACCTTTCCATATACAAGGGATTAGAAAGAGGCATGCAGTACCTCAGTCAAGGAAAGAGATGACTCATGTACAAGTTCTAATGTTCTTACGGTTTGAAAATATAGAGAATGAATATTTCTAGACAAGTGGCCATTCCACAGACAAGGTTCCTCACTTAAGTTTACTCTGACATCCCTATACTTACTGCTTACACACACACACACACCACTTGGCTAAAAGAAAAAAGCCTTGAATATTAGGTGAGATAAGCCCAGAATAATCTACTAAGATCAGAGCACACGTATTCTTAACTATGATGGTGGATGTTTTATTTAACACTTCTGAAGAAGATACAGTTGTAATCAAAAGCATAACAAAGCATTTCCCCCCTAAATATTCACAGTAGATAACACCATGAGAGGAATGGTAAACGTTCTGATTATGGCTGATACTACTCATGTTTCTTCTAGGTGTGAAACGTATCAGCTGGGATTAATGGGGGAAGGATACCTTTATTTATCCATGTGTGACCACTGGATAGAAGAATTGTTCTTTGGACACAGTAGTTAGGCTCTGTGTGAAATTCACACAATTTTCTCTATGCAATTTGTACACAATTTTCTTTACTGCTCTATTCTGCTTTGGATAGTTATTGAAGCATTTTCCTGCTTATAGTACTGAGAGATGCATCTACGGGAAATCAATAGCTGGGATTTTTTTTGTAGGACTGAAGGATGTTCAATGAAATTGAACCAGCCAACTAGTCCAAAAAAGTACATAATACCTATTTATCTAGGCTGCTTAGCATGATACAAAGGCAATCTGTTTGCTTAACTCAAATTTTCTTTTATAGTTGGGATTCTAACATCTTTTACCTGCTTACACATGTCAGTATGTGACTGACATTTATGTACAGAGTAGTTGTGTGAAATGTCAAGTTTATAATATGCATATTATTTAATCCGGATACCGTATTTTTTGCTCCATAGGGAACACCAGACCATAGGGCGCACCTAGGTTTTTTTGGGGGGGGGGTTTAAATAATTTTTTTTATCCCCCCCCCCGCCCCAAACAGCAAAGAAGCCAATACAGCCAGCGGGATTCATCCCGCTGGATGTCATGGCTTCCTCTTTAGCTACACACAACCTCTCCAGCCGGGAGAATTGCGTGTGGCTTCGTTTTTAGCCGCGGGGCTGGGGCGGGGAAAGCCCGAGCTTCCCCCGACCCCAGCCCCCAGAACACGTCTCATAGCAGAGGCAAGGTTGTGCAGCCTTGCCACCGCTCCCGGAGCTTGCAGGCTGGGGGAGCGCTCCGAAGGTTTGCGGATAGCTGCTTGAAGCCCAGGGAGCGCAGTGGGAGTTGGCACTGCGCTCCCCGGGCTTCAGGCTGCAGGCTGCTATCTGCAAGCCTTCGGAGCCCACAGGCATTCCCGCAGCACTCCGAAGGCTTATGGATAGCTTCCTGAAGCCTGCATTTGCTCCATAGGACGCACACACATTTCCCCTTCATTTTTTGAGGGGGAAAAGTGCGTCCTATAGAGCGAAAAATACGGTAGATTGTTCTCTTTTCTGTGATTGAGGAATATTCCAGAATGTATGAATACATTGGAGAACAGTTGAAAACAGCATCAGCTACTGAGTTTCAAGTGTTAATTCATAGAATTAGAGCGACATTTCTAATTTTAATGACTTCTTGTTTCTCTCTGTTTCATTCTAGATTTTTACTGAAGGATGGTCAACTATGGCTCTGTGCTCCTCAGGCAAAACAAATATGGAAGTGTTTAGCTGAAAATGCAGTCTACCTGTGTGATCGTGAAGCCTGTTTTAAATGGTATTCTAAACTCATGGGAGATGAACCGGATTTAGACCCTGACATAAATAAAGACTTCTTTGAAAACAATGTTCTTCAGTTGGACCCTTCACTCTTAACAGAAAATGGAATGAAATGTTTTGAACGTTTCTTCAAAGCTGTGAACTGTCGAGAAGGGAAGCTAGTTGCAAAGAGACGAGCCTATATGATGGATGACTTGGAGTTAATAGGATTAGATTACCTTTGGAGGGTAAGTGTAAAAGTACATCTAACTTACTCAAGTTGTAAAGGTAAAGGTAAAGGTACCCCTGCCCGTACGGGCCAGTCGTGTCCGACTCTATGGTTGTGCACCCATCTCACTTAAGAGGCCGGGGGGCAGCGCTGTCCGGAGACACTTCCGGGTCACGTGGCCAGCGTGATGAAGCTGCTCTGGCGAGCCAGCACCAGCGCAGCACACGGAAACGCTGTTTACCTTCCCACTATAAAAGGGGTACCTATTTATCTACTTGCACTTAAGGGTGCTTTCGAACTGCTAGGTGGGCAGGAGCTGGGACCGAAAGACGGGAGCTCACCCTGCCGCGGGGATTCGAACCGCTGACCATGCGATCGGCAAGCCCTAGGCGCTGAGGTTTTACCCACAGTGCCACCCGCGTCCCCACTCAAGTTGTAGTTTATAGTAATTTGACAAAAAAGTTGCTTTGTATGGTTAGGCCATTGAAATAAAAGTTCTGCAACTGTTATTACATGTGAGTTCTACTGTGTACTTCAGCTACGCGTTGCCTATTTTGATACGCTGTGATTTGTACAAAGTGCAAAATCGGCACATGGCTTGGTGAAAAACTCATTTGATGTTGGATATGAGGTTGCCACAGATACTTATTCTTTCTAGTGCTGCTGCAGAAGTCTGCTATGTCCATGCAGCTACACAATGCTTCCTGAAGTCATCGTTATATATGTGGAGTATCAGGTTGCAACTGTGGCTTTGGTAGTTCGTTGCTGTCACACTGTAAAAGGAGTGCTCTCTCTGTAGGAATGGCAATCAGTGTCAGGAAAGCTGCCAATTATGTAGTTTGCTCTCATTTTCTTCCTCTGTTCAATTAGTCCAGCTGTCTCACTACCCAAACTGGCAGAAGTAGTCTTGGGTGTAGGCTTGGAAAATTCCCAGACTTGGTGATTTCAAAATCCATGCTGACTTGGGACATTATGGCTGCCATGGCAACCAAGGGGCTGCCTCAGTACAGAATTGACCTGACAAATAACAGGACATAGCCTTGATCTTTTATTTACAAAAGGATGACTGGTAGATGGATTGGTATTGTAGGGCGGGGTAGGGGTATGTTTGCATTACCCTGTTATGGAGCAACCATTTGCCTTTAGCCTGCAGGAGTGGAGTACTTAATCAGCAGCTTTGCCCCTGGACTTGGGGGATTTTCCATATGGCATTATCTAGTGCTCCTGCCAAGTCCCTGGTCTCACAATGGAAAGTGTCATTGACACAAACACTTCTATGTGTCCTTTGGTGCTATAGATCCCAATGGTGCCCTGGCTTTCAAGGGAACTCCAGGGAATATAGCGAGTTTTATAAATGAAAAATGACTGAGCACAGGTGAAAGCACATAATAATACCTACTGTATGCTGGTGATGGAAGCTAAGAAAGCCTGCTTCTGTGCCACTATTGCATCCTCAAGTAGCCATCCTGAGGGGTAAATGGGCTATTGAAATCTAGTCCTAAGGTACAGTTCTTGGAGATGTGCTTTGACAATGCTGCAAGGCACTTGCAGGGTATGGTTGCTCATATTTGTGCAGAACTTGGTATCACTGTTAATATAGTTCCAGAGGAGGTGTCCAGAAAACATTGATGATACCCAGCTCAATTTCTCTGTAACATCCAGCTCAATTTCTCTGTAAAATTGGAATTGGAAGAAGCCTTACAAGCCCTGGACTGGTGCCTGCGCTTGGTGGTGCGTTTATGGCTCTGAATCCTGGCGATACAGAGGTGCTGTGAATGAGCAATTTCCTAGTCTGGATAATTGGCCAATTGCCTGCTTTGGATGGGTTGTATCCTCCTGAAGGAGCAGGTTCTTAGTGTGGGGATGCTGCTGGACCCATCTCTGTCACTAGAAGCCTAGGTGACCTCGGGAGCTAGGAGTGCAGTACACCAGCTTCAGTTGGAAAGATAGCTGCATCTGTTTCTGGATCATTGCAGCCCAACCACGGTCATCCATATGTTGGTAACCTCCAGATTGGATTACTGCAATGCATTCTATTTGGGGCTGCCCTTGAGACTGACCCAGTAACTGCAGCTATGCAGCAGTTGGACTGTGGTGGAATATCATTATATGACACCACTGCTGAAAGAATTGCACAGGCTGCCAGTAAGCTACCAGACTAGGTTCCAGGTGCTGGTATTGGTGTACAAAGCCCATATACACTATGGACCAGGGTATCTAAAAGATCACCTCATCTGCTACATACCCATTCTGCAGGAGAGAGCATCCTGCCAGGAGGTCTGTTCCACACAATGTAAAAATTGGGCCACCTACACTTTGAAAACCTTCACATTGCATATCAAATAGGCACATTCTCCATTATCATTTCAGCACCTTCCAAATACATTCCTTTTTTTCTACAAACCTTCTAAAATCTTTATTCCAATTGGTATTTATTTTGTATTTGAATTGATTTTATGTAGGTGCTACTGTTTTAAGTTTGTTATTTATAGTTGTCATTTACATTTGTTTCTATATATACAGTTGTTTTGTTTTTATATATGTTCTATTTTAAATCACAGTTGCTGGTCAAGTTAACCTCTAAATGTTCAGAGCTTCACTGCTCAATCTTTTAATGGTAGGCAACACTAATTTACAGTTAAAACCCCCGATAAGTTATTTTTTACTATTGGCCAGGCTTGTAATGAGATACTGGAAGAACTCGGATGGCATTTCTTTGACAGACTGGTACAATAATGTATGGCAAATAGCATTTGGGGGAAAATAGACTAATAAAATAAAATTGGCACAAGGTTTGAACCATAAAATTAATTTGCAACTGATTGGTACAGCTTTGTTATTATATGTGGCTAAAACTGAAAACATCCGACTCCCTTCACATTATAAAACTTTTTGATTAGCATAAATTGTATATTGCTTTCTATGTAAATAGTTGTCTGGGATAGGACTTATTATGTTCTTTGGATGTTATTTCTGATGTATTGCTTTAACTTCATCTCATGGGCTAGGGTGGGAAAATTTATTTTATGTGTGTATGATGTTGTCATATGTTAGATGAATCTAATGACTTTTTAAAAAATTGTAAATCACTTTGGGATGCCTCATAGAAAATAGTTCATAAATGAAATAATATTACTGTGTGTTGTATCGAAGCCAAGAATGGGTCATAAGACCATTTGCAGTAGATTTTATATACATATTTTTGTCAAGATTGCACTTAGAGATTTTATTCTCATAGGCCATAATGCTTAAGTTAAAGTGGTATATGCTTTATATTTCTGTCTTAGGTTGTAATTCAAGGAAGTGATGACATTGCCAGTCGAGCAATAGATCTACTAAAGGAAATCTATACCAATCTTGGTCCGAGATTGCAAGTAAATCAGGTAAAATTATGAAAAAAAACTGTTGTTGTTTTTAAAAAATAGGTAGCATCTACCATTTTCATTGATGAAAGTCTCCTTCCTTAGTATGCTTTGCTTGAGGACTATTTTACAAAAGTAAATCTTTGAGAGCATACATTTCTTCTTTAGCTGGCTCTTCATTCAGATAGGAATTCATACTAACTAATGTCTTTTAAGTTGTTAATTGCCATGTATTTTCATCATTCCAAAAATTCTGTTGGCACACTGAATGAAGCCTGCTAAAAATACTAGTGTTGCTGGAATCTTCTGCTCAGGAGTGTCATCCTTGCAAATTACAGATGTAGGATTAATTTGTCTCTCTTGTGATCTTTTATATTGTTTTGTTGAGATATAGCAATCTCTTGGCATTTCTGTAGGTAGTGATCCATGAAGACTTCATTCAGTCCTGCTTTGATCGTTTGAAAGCATCCTATGATACTTTGTGTGTTTTGGATGGCGATAAAGACAGTATTAATTGTGCAAGGCAAGAAGCGATAAGAATGGTGCGAGTGTTGACCGTTTTAAAAGAATATATAAATGAATGTGACAGTGATTACCACGAAGAACGAACAATTCTACCAATGTCAAGGTTTGTGGAAATTTCAAAACTCTGGTAAATTAGGATGCAATATTAAGTAATTTTCTGAGTAATTGTGGTGTTAGGGTTCTGCTATGCATCTCATATTGTGTAAAAACTTTTAAATAACATAGCCTGTGTAATATATTAGTACAGTATATTTGTAGAATCATAAATCTTATATTTCTGATTTCCTTGCCACATACATAAAGGCAAAAGATAATCCATTCATTATATGCTGTAGATAACCTTTTCAGATTTATTCCCCTTTAGTCTAGCAAACAAGTAGAAGGATTATTTAAAAGTAAGCAAAATTTTCTGAATTCCAGTTTTATTGGAGTGTTGTGCTCTTTTGAAAATAAAATAAATCTTAACGAGTAAAGTCAACTATGTCAGCAAAATACCGCTATTGGGACAATTATTAGGTATTGTTCTAATGTGACATTTTGGCTGGCCTATTAAAGTCATTGCCCCAATATAAATTTAGTTCTATAATTCTCCCTGGCAGTAGTAAACGCTTTTAAAGATTTTTGATTGTTTTAAGTGGTATTATCTTTATCTTTGTTCTCAGAGCTTTTCGTGGTAAACACATCTCTCTGGTAGTTCGTTTTCCAAATCAAGGCCGGCAAGTGGAAGACTTGGATGTTTGGTCCCATACAAATGACACGATTGGTTCAGTTAGACGTTGCATTCTCAATCGTATTAAAGCCAACAGTGCACATACAAAAGTAGAGTTATTTATTGGAGGCGAGCTAGTAGATCCAGCAGATGATAGAAAATTAATTGGACAATTAAATCTCAAAGATAAAACAGTAAGTACTGTAAATATCATATATTGATCAGCTTACTTATTTTTGAAAGTTCTCTGTTGAAAGTTAAATGAATGCATAAATATAATTTGAAATAATGGCATGTTTTGTGAGTAGCTATAGTATTAACAGTTTGATATATTCAGTCAAGTTTGCTATTAGAAAGTGACTGTTTTAACAATTTTGTACAATCTCTCCATTTTATCACTTTCTATTACTCCCCACCCCCCCAGCTAATTACAGCCAAGCTTACACAGATAAGTTCCAATATGCCTTCAAGCCCTGATAGCTCATCTGATTCCTCGACTGGTTCTCCAGGCAACCATGGCAATCACTATAGTGATGGTCCAAACCCAGAAGTTGAAAGTTGCTTGCCTGGAGTTGTAAGTAAAGAACAGACACACACTCAAAATTGTAGACTGAAATTTATTATCTGATATTAGGAGCTGGTATCTCATGACAGGTTTTTGCTTTTATTTTAGATCATGTCACTGCATCCTAGATATATCTCATTTCTTTGGCAAGTTGCAGACCTAGGCTGTAGCCTAAATATGCCACCTCTTAGAGATGGTGCACGGATCCTTATGAAATTGATGCCACCAGGTAAGATTTATTTTCAGTGTATTTTCTATTTATAGAAAGTGAAATGTAGAGCATCTTAGAAGCTACCTGTACAAAACAATCAAACTGCATGTTTAACTCTCCATGTTCAGAATCAGTGTGGGGATTCATCTGTGTGAGTGTTTAAAAGCAGTGCACACACACTGTTGCCCTTTCCACTCCAGAAAGTTCAAAAGCGAGTATCAAGCTGCTTTTCCTCAAACTGGTTTTGGGGTTCTTTGAAGACACATGCTGAAAGAGGTGGTCATGGAAAATTTCTAGTGCATGCCATCTCTCCAGTTTGCAGCATTTGTCTTGGGACTGAAGCAAAATGTGATTTTCAAAGAAAAAAAGACAAAAATTCTCCATGTTCTTCAGTGCTATCTATTCCTTTGCAGTTTCAATGTATTACACTTTTCAAAAGTGCTTCAGAAATCTATATTGTATTCTCTGTGGGAAGAAACATCTTTAAATTGTGCTTTTATTCCAGATAACACTACTGTAGAAAAACTAAGAGCTATTTGTTTAGACCATGCAAAACTCGGAGACAGCAGCCTTAGTCCATCCCTTGATTCTCTTTTCTTCGGCCCTTCTGCATCACAAGTGCTATATCTTACAGAGGTTTGTAATATCTCATTTTTAATATTTCGATACTTGAAATTTTCCTTCTAGTATTATTTTTACACTGAATTCAGGGATCACACCCAAATTGCAGAGTACAGTGCTACCTCTAGTTGCGGACATGATCTGTTCAGGGGTGCCATTTGCACCCCGAAAAGTCTGCAACTAGAGCGGCACTTCTGCGCAGAGCGCGATAGAGCATTTCTGCGTATGCACATGCGGCGAAACCTGGATGTATACACTTCTGGGTTTGCCGCGTTCTCAAGCTGAAAAGACACAACATGAACATAACGCAACACGAGGTATGACTGTACTGCAAGGCCTTCCCATAGGACTGGATTGTGGGGAAGGTTGCTCATGGAGAAAAGAGCTTCATCACAAAATGTAAAGGAAGCAAATATGCAAAAACCATTTTAGTATACTTAGTTTAAAAGTTTGCTGAATTATTTTTCCTGTTTTGTTTCTCCCACTTCTTTCCCCCTTGCAGGTAGTTTATGCCTTGTTAATGCCTGCCAATTTACCTCTGGGAGAAGATGCCACTGACTTCCAGTACAACTTCTTAAAAAGTGGTGGCTTACCTCTTGTGCTGAGTATGCTGACCAGAAATAACTTCCTGCCAAATGCAGATATGGAAACAAGAAGGGGTGCCTACCTAAATGCTCTAAAAATAGCAAAACTATTGCTAACTGCAATTGGCTATGGCCATGTGAGAGCTGTGGCAGAAGCTTGTCAGCCAGTTGTAGAGGGCACAAGCCCAATGTCACAGGTAACGTTAACTTTGTTCTTAAAGCAAAATCGTAAATGCTTTATTGTGATCTGATAACCAGTAAATATTTAAAGTCTGATATTGACTAGTATTGCTTAATTTGTAAATGGCTATGGAAATATATTTTTTCTCCACCATGTTAAATTTTTACAGTTGAAGATAGTATGTTCTTTCTTTAAAATATTGAAAATAAATCGTTCCAGATCAACCAAGCAACTCATGATCAAGCAGTCGTGTTGCAAACTGCTCTACAGAACATTCCCAACCCAACCTCAGAGTGCATGCTAAGAAATGTAGCAATACGCCTTGCACAGCAAATATCTGATGAGGTTAGTATAATTTTCACTATTCCCACAGTTCCTGATTTAGGCTTAAGGCAGTGACTTGGGGAGTGGGAGAGGAGAATCTGTACTTTCCTCAGCAGCTGCTTATATATCCTTAATGGAAGCTTGTCTCTAGTGTGCAAAATAGAAGGAGCTTCCTTGGTGGCATATGGTCACACCTTAACGCTTCCTGGTTCTGTAGTTGCTGATTCGTATCCCTGTGCCAGGATACTGTCCCTTTCGAGAGGAGCACATACTTTGCATTCATAAATCTCAGTGCCATTTTAAAAATATATGGTAGTAGGTGATGCGAGAGACTTTGGCTAGAGACCCTGGAGAACCACTTCCCAAGTTGACAGTAGAGGGCCACATGGACTTGGTATGAGCTTCAGCCTCCAGTGCAAGAATATAGACTCTCATGGATTCAGATTTGTGGGAAATGTATTAAGTGTTTGCTTTTTTTACTCTTGCCCTCTATGCTTCTTTCTCCCTGTCTGAAGTAAAAACATTTGGAACAGTTATATTTGATGCTATCTTTCTATTTTTAGGCTTCAAAATATATCCCTGATATTTGTGTTATTAGAGCAGTGCAGAAAATAGTTTGGGCTTCAGGATGTGGATCAGTACAGCTGGTATTCAGTTCAAATGAGGATATTAGTAAAATTTACGAGAAGGTAAGAAATCCTAAGCAACCTTTTCTCTAAAACTGATCTTTGATAAGGCCTATGCTAGGAAATTCAGACTTCAAGTGGCCTGTTTAGAAATTGTAAGCATTTTTATATGATTTTAAATAATTTTCATCTAATAGATTTCCGAGTTAAATTGTTGGTAGTTACTTTGCTGGCACTTTTGTTGAGAGAATGCCTTTATAGCTTTTAAGAAAGCACTTCAGTGTTACCTCATTGAAGCATAACTTCGTAGCAGTCTCAGTGCCTTTTTACAGTCCTATGTGGATGGAGAATTCTTGGGTTGGGGCAACTGGCTAAAACGATTTAAACAGTTCTAATTTTGGTTCCCCTGTTTTGTTTTGTTTCGGGTTGGTGTTGGTAAAACTTTTAGTTGAGGTTGGTGGTTATTTTAATTTGGGTCTTCTTCTTTTTCATTTCTATTGATCTATTGGTTTGTTGTTGCTTTTATAGGATTTTTTTGTTTTTTGATGTTTTTTACATTTTTATATATGTTGTAAGCTGCCCAGAGTGGCTCGGGAAACCCAGCCAGATGGGCGGGATATAAATTTTAAAAATATTTTTTATTTATTACTATATTCCCCCCGCCTTTTCACTAATGCCTTTCCCCTTTCACATAATTTCAGCATTGTGTCAGAATTGATGTTTGTATGTGTGGCTATAAATAAGATAACAGACCGCATTATTACAATTAATCCCTGTTTCAGTTGTAGGCCTTACCCAGGCTGTAGGTTGTAGTAAGTAGATGTTTGTTCTCAGTATTGGCTTGTATCTGAAGGGAACAGTTAAGAAAATCATTAGTTCCTCTTCCATACCTGTTTAATGTCACTTATTTCTGATTAATTTTACAGACAAATGCAGGCAATGAACCAGATGCAGAAGATGAACAAGTTTGCTGTGAAGCACTCGAAGTGATGACCCTTTGTTTTGCCTTGATTCCAACAGCGCTGGATGCACTTAGCAAAGAAAAAGCTTGGCAGACATTTATCATTGACTTGTTGTTGCACTGTCACAGCAAGTAAGTGGTTTTTTTCATCTCACAGTTGCTGACTCCAGGTGGCAGCAGGTGACTGTAGATGCCCAATTCAAAGTACACTTGCTGGGCTGTGATTTCATTTGTATATCTCTAGATCATAATGGCTATCACTATAACTGTGGTATGGTGATGTTTTTTATTTTCATTTTCTGAGCCAATATCAGGAGATGCACAGGGGGGTGGGGGAAGAAAAGGCAAAAGCCCTTCTGTACAAGCAAATGTGATTGCACAGAGCTTTCACTGATAGGACTGGTTAGGTCAATCCCACCTATTGAATCTAGATTTTCAGCTAGAAGCCAGGGGAGAGCAGCAACAATCATGATGTCATAAACTCTCTCAACATGAAGATGAAGTGTGCCCACAACTGGCTATGTTTTATCTCTTAAAGAATGATTCTCAGATACCTATATTTGTCATTCCCCAAAACGTTACAGATGTGATGGACATCCTTGATTCTAAACTATCAGAACCAATTTGTGGGCTATCACAGATTCTACATTTAACATTCATCAGAAAGGACAGGTGATCTCCTGTCCTTTATGGATCTGGTGTTCAGGCTCTTGTTTTTGTTTTCTGTCAACTAAATAACTTTTAAGTGTCATTGCATTTGGTCCTTTTTGGTTCAAGTGCCTTCACAAAACACAGCTTCGCTTGTCACCCTTCTACACATGCAAGTTGTGCATGCCCACTGCTACTTGGAAGACCCGCATCTCCCATGGTCTCTTTAGAATTTGACAGCACCTTCATAATGTACATTTCAAATTAAATTCCTCTTCCCTCAATCCTAGGAACTGAAAAAGCAATGACACTCCTTCTGATAAACATGCAGGGAAGCTGTCCAGCAAATCTCAATTAAGATTTGTTTTGTTTACAAAGTATTTGTATTAATTTGATTTTTTTCTGGTTAATTTCCCCCCAGAACTGTTCGTCAGATGGCACAGGAACAATTCTTCCTAATGGCTACCAGATGTTGTATGGGACAGAGACCTCTGCTTTTCTTTATAACTCTGTTGTTCACTGTTTTAGGGGTAAGGCATTTAAAACTCCACATTGTTACTTACACTAATGTCTATAAGAATTTCCTGTAATAGATTTTTATAGATACTTTCCAATAGCTCAGTGCAGTTAACAGATAATACTTGAAATACAGAAATTACGATAGTATCATGTATTGCATTTGCTTTTCCTTCTGAGCCCCACATTCAGTGTTATGAGCCTCAAGCATTTTATCACTGATACCAGTGTCATGATTAATTCTACAATCAACTGGAGCTGTTCCTAGCTTTGAAACCAGGTCCACAAATCGGTATACACATGAAAACATTCAAGGTGGTTTGAATTGGAGCCCTTTGAGTTGCAGCCAATTGATGTAGAAAGAAGGTTGCTTTCGCAGTAGGGCATTTCCCCCCTCTGTGCCCCCAAAAGTCCCTCTTGGGGGTTGGTGGACCTTCATGAAAGGTCTGGAGTGCGTTGGTGGGGCACAGTGAGAGGCGGAATTGCTGAAACTTGGGTTGAGGCAGCTGACATTAATCTTGCTTTTGGATGCAACCCAGTGGTTTTGTTAATTTCTTTAAATCTCCAGTTACATTTATAATCTACATTTTTCGACTGTTTGACAGATGGCTAACCTGTGATACTACAGGTATTGTTGGACTGCAACTCTCATCAGCTCCCACATGGTCATTAGTTAGGGATAGCATAGGCAAACTATGATGGCCACCAACTTGGATGGTTTTAAAAGGGGAATAGACGGATTCATGCTATCAGTGCAATATGCACTCAGATCATGCTTGGAGACTTTGCATAGGCCATCTGGTCGCATAGGCCAACTTTGAGAACAGAATTCTGAACTACATTGGGGGTGGGGAACCTTGGTTCCACAGGCTAATCTTGGTCTTCTAGGGGGTCCATTTGGCCCAGCAGGTCCCCCCCCCCCACAAATCATGGCCACTGTCATACCGTCAGCCATCATCACTAGCAATGTCAGCACTTGGGTGAAAGGGCAGGATTCAATATTGCATTGGTTGTGTGATCCTGGTCCCAGCAGAGAAGAAGATCACACAGCCTAGACATTAGGATTTAATCTCCACATCAGCTAATGAGCGAAGAGTAGAGATGGGAGCTAGGTCCATGCAATATAAGGTATTTAAAAGGGAAAGGAGGGGGGGGGGGAGATCTGCAAAGGTTTTTGCAAATCTCCTCCCCAATGTCAAGTAAAGGCAGTGTGCTGGAGAAGTCTCCATGCTTTCTTTGCTTACAAGACCCACCTCTCCCTGTCAAGTGATGGAGAAGGACTAAAGAGGTCACCACTCTTTAAGAAACATTCTGTGTTGCTGTTAATGTAAATCACCTTTTCGAATTTACTCATGACCGCTTTCTCTTACAGAGTACTGCACGAGAACGTGCTAAGCATTCAGGAGACTACTTTACTCTATTAAGACATCTTCTTAATTATGCATACAATAGTAATATTAATGTGCCCAATGCTGAAGTTCTGCTTAATAATGAAATAGACTGGCTTAAAAGGATTAGGGTAAGTTTTGTTGTTAGTTTTATTCATTTTACTGATCATTTTATCTGTTAACATTTATGTTTTAGCTGCCATGTTTATAAGACAGAAAGGTGGGAGCATATTTGTAATGAGTTGTAGCAGTATATATTTTCATTTTAAAGTGAGTTCCCAGAACTTGTGACACAGTGTTTTTTCTTTCTTTTTCTTTTCTTTTGTTAGGATGAAGTGAAAAGAACAGGAGAAACAGGTGTAGAGGAGACTATCTTAGAAGGTCACCTTGGAGTAACAAAGGAATTATTGGCATTTCAAACTCCTGAAAAAAAGTACCATATTGGATGTGAAAAAGGAGGTGCTAATCTCATTAAAGTAAGTAATTGCTATATGGAAAAAACTAAAATCATAATGAAGTAGCTTGGTAAGGAGGAACTTGTAAACAAGCATATAGATTTAATTAAATTTGAATAATTTTTAGGAGAGCAGGAAATAGTTTTTATAGAAATGTACGAATTCAGTCCATCATAAAATTGCTGCTGATAATCTTGTGAGAAACCCACTTTTTAACAAATAAAAGGCAAGAGTGAATGATGGATTATACTGTGAGATAAAGCTGGAATTCAGAATTTCTCAGTTTAATGTGAGGAAGGACTTCATTGAGGTATTGCCCAGGGCAGGCAGAGTTGCATGATTTAGCATTACAGTAATAGATTGGCTCAATTCAGTGTGCTACCCATTGTGGGTTTTTAAAAACATTTCCTATGAATTGTGATCATGCTGGAGCATGGCTAAAGGATTGGAAGGGCTAGGAGTGGGTGTATGTAAATTATTGAGGGCAAGTGGGCTGTTTCTTAGACTCAGGAAAATGGTGCTAGGTTTCCTTTTTGCCTTGGAATCCTTGTTCAGGCTTCCGTTCCTTCTAGCAGTTGACCCCCAAAGGTCATGAGACATTTTGGGGTGGTAGGTAATTCTGGTTCAGGTATTGCCTGTGTGATAGAACACATTTTCCTGTATGTGTTAGACAGGCCATTAAGATCTTTGGAGGGGGCCCTTTTCTGACTGCTGCTGCTTCTGAGTGAGACCCAGGCAAGGGCCTTCTCACCTTCCTCTGGAGGTGTGTCTAGCATCATCAGTAAACACTTTGACAGCACATAAACTCTTCACTCAGGCTTTCTTACTGGATTTTGAATCTTTTTGAGTTGTGGAATAATCTATTGGATTGTATTATCTTGCTGTTGTTTGAAGTTATGAGATGTGTTTGTAATTTTTTAATGTATTTCTCATTGTGTATTTTAATTGTTTATGTGTTGACCAGTTTGCTGTTTTGAATTAAAAGCAGTATATAAAAGGCAATAAAATTATGGATAACTTGATTTTTTTCGCTTTCCCTTTTTTGTTTTTCAGGAGTTAATAGATGATTTCATCTTTCCAGCCTCAAATGTTTACTTACAGTACATGAGGAATGGAGAATTGCCCGCTGAGCAGGCCATACCAGTCTGTAGTTCACCAGCTACCATAAATGCTGGATTTGAGTTGCTAGTAGCACTTGCAGTGGGCTGTGTCCGAAATCTCAAACAAATAGTAGATACTTTGACTGAAATGTATTATATAGGCACCGCAATAACTAGTAAGTACTTTTCATAGATTTTATGCTCTATTTAATATGAAGCTTATATTGATTTAAATATTTGTCAGGCTTTAGACATTATTGGAAATCAAATAATTGCATATACTTTTTGCTCTTCCAAAATGGTATTTTGTTTGATATCCAGTGATGTAGACCCATTTGAAATCAGTGACAAGTAACAAGTCCATTAATGTCATTGAGTATTCTAATTGACATTGGATATAATCATTTGTCTTTTCCTTGCAGTACTTGCCAGATATATTAAATATAATTCCTAAGATGAAATGCATAGAGAATAGTATCTGTGGTTGGGATGCATGCTTTGCATATTGAAGCAGTTCCTGTATAGACATAGACATTTGTAGTAGGATTTTCCATTTCAATAAAGGATATTACTGACATCTGAGGCTGCTTCAGAGGCACCCAGTGGTCTAAGGTTGTTGTGTGTGTGGTTTTTTTTGGGGGGGGGGCAGGGAAAATGCATTGAAGGAGGTGTTCCCATTGTTGCAAAAACCCACCATAGATCTTTGAGTCCTGTTCCATTTGTTTACAGGACTAATATAAGCAAGCTAATAGATTTACAAATCTCTCAAGAATGCTAGTGATCTCTAAATAGTATAATTATTTAAAACAGGAGTAGGCAGTGTAGTGTCCAAAACACTTGGTGGGCACCATGTTGACTATCCCTGATTTAAGGGGTACTCAATTTTTAGCTGCTTTTTATTGTAGGCTTCATTTTGATTAAATGCAAATATCAAATCTGAGATTTTGTGTGCCAAGGACTGGAATAAGAATATATACTTAGTAAGCCTGATCAATGGAACAGGCTTTCAAATGAACTTATTCCGCACTAGGGTATTAAGTTAATGGCTGTTCAGAAGTGTATAGTTTTATTCAGAAGCTGAGCTAATTTTCTAATACAATTGATTTCTCCTAGCTTGTGAAGCACTAACAGAATGGGAGTATCTTCCACCTGTTGGACCACGACCACCAAAGGGATTTGTAGGGCTAAAAAATGCAGGTGCCACTTGCTACATGAATTCTGTCATTCAGCAGCTGTACATGATTCCTGCCATCAGGAATGGAATCCTTGCAATTGAAGGCACAGGAAGTGACGTAGATGATGATATGTCTGGAGATGAGAAGCAAGACAACGAGGTAACACTATATTGTTCTTGACAAATTTTAATGTAGTTTAAGACTTTCCCTCCTCCCATAGCTCTATACTGTATATCTAGTTATAATGGGAGATATTCAACTTTACGCATACTCAGAATTGATAATGACTTAAAGAGAAAGAAAGGGGAATTTATGGCCACTGGTGGGGGGGGGGAGAGAGACCATAATGTGATACTATTTGTGAAAACCGGAGAACAATTCCAAACTGGTGCAACACAATAGAATGCCCAGTATCAAAACAACTGATACTGCTGTAAATAAGCAATCAAAAGTTGGTAGTCCCATGCTGCTTTTTATTGTTTAATTAAACACAAAGATCTCAACCCATTGAGTGACACCCAAGTAAGGTCATATTCAGAGTAGTTCAATTTATTTTTGGAACTATTCTTTAATAATGTTAGTGGTACATTTTATTTAGCTTTTTCATTACTTAATCTGTAATTTTCTTTTACATTGATAGCTGTAGAAAGCGTAATTTCAATAAAATGTAGCAATTTTTGAAGAATTGATGTGCTAGTTTTCTTAAGCAAAAACAGTCTTACAACGCCTTAAAGACTAGCATATTGATTACGGCAGAAGCTTTTTGTTAGTCTTTAAAGTGCCATAAGACACTTATTGTTGTCAATAAGTAATAACAGTAACTCTTTGGTGGTTGTTATTAATTAAAGTAACATTTCCACCTTTTCGGTATATGAGATTTAGTAATAAGGGTCAATTATAATGGGTAATGGGATAAAAGTATAATGACAATAAATCACCTTGATTGTATTTAATCTGAAAAAAGAGTAAAAAAAAAAAAAAACCATGAGGGCTGCTTCTCATGAGTCTTGTTTTTGTACATGAGTATAGATGTTCACATACATAGGTGGAAGTAAGTGGGTGCAAGATGGCTTTCTAGTCCTTTGAAAAGCCTCTCACAAGGGTAGGAGGAGCTTCCTATACATGGCAAAGTCATGGTGTTTTGGACTTACTGAAAAAAGTAATTGGAAAAGACTGATGTCTGTTTCCATATCTGTAAAAATCGCAAGCTGAACAATCCTGTTGCTTACTTATGAGAATCTTTAGGTTGCCCACCTGGACTTTGGAACTGAACTGCTTTAGTTGAGATTAGAACCTTCATAGGGTTTCATATGTACTTGCATTTAATCTGAGCTACTACTATTATTTCTCTAGCAGACATTACTAGGTTTTGTTCATAAGGCATATTAATTTCTATTTATTTTTTCATGCTTACCATTTATATTACATTACTTTTTTAAAAGAGCAATGTTGACCCACGGGATGAAGTATTTGGCTATCCACATCAGTATGAAGATAAACCAAGCTTAAGTAAAACAGAAGACAGAAAAGAATACAACATAGGCGTATTAAGACATCTCCAGGTCATCTTTGGTCATTTAGCAGCTTCTAGGTTACAGTACTATGTACCCAGAGGGTTTTGGAAGCAATTCAGGTAAATAGGAAATTAACTTACGTTGAACTGTGTTTATGTGAAGTCTTACGATAGAAACAGTATATGTTTAATGAAATGCAGTGGAATTTAATATATACTCCTTAAGTGACAGTGTGATGTGTATCTTTTTAATCATGCAGAAGGCAAGGTCAGGAAACCCCAAAATCACTGCATAGATGAAAATATTGGGCTAGTTCAGACATGGGCTGAGTGGAAGGGCCATAGCTGAGGGGTAAGAGCACCTGGTTTGTATACAGGCCCCAGGTTTGATCCCTGGCATCTCCAGGTACAGCTGGGAGAGACCTTAGCCTGAAACCCTGGAGAGCTGCTGCCAGTCAGTGTAGACAAGTATGTTAGATGGACCAGTGGACTGACTCAGTATAAGGCAGCTTCCTGTGTTCCTCTGTGTAGGGTGTAAATATGGCAAGAACAAGCCATATTTACCCTGCTCTACAATAGGCAAAAGTCTTCAGTGTGAAATGGAACTTAGGCTTATACATTTCTATATGAGCAAGCCCCACTCATGAGAGTGGTCTACTGGTGGAGGAGGTGACTGGAGCACTTGACTAAGAGCCCAAGTTTCAGGCCCAGGTAAACAGTAATGGTTCCAGGGCCTTAAGGCTCATATCTCTACCACGCTGAACATTTAGTCTTTTTATATTTGAACTAGAGCCGGGTCATTCCCACCCCCCCCAGTTTCAGAGTTCATCCAGTTTTGAGAATACTTTTCACATTGCCCCTCCCTCACCTCAATAAGGGGAAGGCAGTG
The DNA here is from genome assembly GCF_965113315.1 of Podarcis vaucheri. Classification (NCBI taxonomy): domain Eukaryota; kingdom Metazoa; phylum Chordata; class Lepidosauria; order Squamata; family Lacertidae; genus Podarcis; species Podarcis vaucheri. Next base: position 60,827,559 of record NC_138762.1, on the reverse strand, counting down.
CAAAGTGATTTGTCTATCGGAGTTCAATTTGTGGTTCCCCAAATGGGCACCGCCAGTCTGCTATCTGTGTATGCTGAGTGCCACCCCGAGTAAGCCAGAGTACTAGGTTACATATTTTAAGAGCTGTGCAGCACTTATGAGGATTGCTAGCTAATTGTAATGCTCAGCTTATATGACGATAAATTTATATAATAGTGATGTAAAACTACTTTAATTTTTTCATGCTACTTGATTTTGCTGTTAGAAAATCTGTGTGCTTTTATTATGAGAAACTCTTCCATCCTAGACTCTGGGGTGAGCCTGTAAACCTACGTGAACAGCATGATGCTTTAGAATTTTTTAACTCCTTGGTGGATAGCCTAGATGAAGCTTTAAAAGCCTTGGGTCACCCAGCAATGTTAAGTAAAGTTTTGGGAGGCTCCTTTGCTGATCAGAAGATCTGTCAAGGCTGCCCACATAGGTAAGTGTTTCTTCTCTATCATCTCATTTTCATAAAATCAAAGTAATAATGCTCATCCACTAAAAATATGCTACAAGTCTCCCATTTATGGAAAAGTACAGAGACCATTTAGGAGTGGTTCATATTAGCAAGTTACTCTAAATACAGCTGATGTAACGTTCTGAGCCATGTTGAGGAAAGTTATCAACCAAAGTTTCAAAAAAAATTCAGAGTCAGCTCTATGATAGCAAGACACACATTTTCTGATGTAATTAAGACGGCAATCACCAGATGTTACATATCAGTTACATATCTGAGTATAGCCTGGTTCGTGCTGATATCCCCAGAGAAGCCTAGGCAACTCTATGGCTATGGCTGCTGACTCTCAAGGCAACATGCTTTTGTGAGCCCACACTTAACGTTTGTCATTTGGTTTGACAAGATGGACTTGCAACAAAATGGTGCAATATGGAGCACTCCTCTTCTGGTGCCAGCCAGACATGCCTTTATCCAGGATACTTCATTTCGCACCCACCCACCACCCACCCCAAGATGCTCATAGTTTGTGATCTTATTAGACCTTATTAATTCGGGTCGTCCCCCCCCCCCGCCCCTTAAAGAGTTTTGTCCTAAAGTCATTTTTAGAGCCTGTAATATCTCCCTATTGTACATGGATTGTGCTGTTTTGGTTACAAAAGGCAACTGGAGAATGAATTTGTAATATGATCAAAATAAGTACGGTACTATATCTAGAGTAAAATTTCAAAATGCTTTTTTGAAAGCTGATGCTGTGTAAATGTTAAATAATAGTGAAGCACCCTAAATGTTCCTTAAGTGTATTCAAAATACTAGACTTTATGATATTTTACATTTTCAGATTAAGATGTACAATACTCCCTACCAAAGTTTAAGTCCAGATTCAGAGACTGACTTGCTCCTTGGCTTGTTCACACATTACAGTTGTGGGTACTGATAGGAAGGTCTTGGTGCTGGTCATCATCCACTCGTGTCTATTGCTATTTTTCAGGACTGATAAAGTTGTTCTGAGACAGTTGAGAAAAAAATGTCATAAGCCTATTTATAACCTCTATGGAACAGATTTCTTGAGCGTTTTGTACACTTAAAATACACATTTTTGGTACTGTTTTCAAAACATTGCTTCAGGATGAAAATATTTTCTTGAATTCATACTGTGTCAGCATAACTTAACCTAATCTGCCAACAATTAATAGGTACGAATGTGAAGAATCTTTTACAACGCTGAATGTAGATATAAGAAATCACCAAAACCTGCTTGACTCTTTGGAACAGTACGTCAAGGGAGACTTACTGGAAGGTGCAAATGCATATCATTGTGAAAAATGCAACAAGAAGGTAACTGAAATACAGCATTTTTTCTTTTTCTCTTTTTATAAAAAAAAACTTTGAAAATTCATATGAACCTGTCAACTATTTATTTAATTTTGGAAGACCTAATGCAGGCATGGCCAAACTTGGTCATGTTAGCTAGGGATAATGGGAGGTGTAGTTCCAAAACAGCTGGAGGACCACGTTTGGCCATGCCTGAAACATTTTAAATGGCTTCATTGTGTAGGAGAACTGAGAGTTACAGTTACATACTTCATAACCACAATTCAGGAAGGACTGCTAAAGCTGCAAACCAATCTTTTCAGTATTATATCAAATTTGTCTGTGATATGCAATGCATAATATATTGATATATACTTGGTATATTATAGCACTTTGACAAGAATTGTGGCAATATTTTTCACTTGCATTTGTAGTTGGCATTGATAATTTACACAGATAGAATACATTAACATGTGAATCTTTTATTCCTTAGGTTGATACAGTTAAACGCTTGCTAATTAAAAAGTTGCCCCCAGTTCTTGCCATCCAACTAAAACGATTTGACTATGACTGGGAAAGGGAATGTGCAATCAAGTTCAATGACTATTTTGAATTTCCGCGAGAGTTGGACATGGAACCTTATACAGTGGCAGGAGTAGCTAAATTAGAAGGGGATGATGTAAATCCTGAAAATCAGCTGATACAGAACGAACAGTCTGAAAATGAACATTCTGGAAGTACTAAATACAGACTTGTTGGTGTATTGGTGCACAGTGGTCAAGCCAGTGGTGGACATTACTACTCTTACATAATTCAGAGAAATGGTGGAGATGGTGAGAAAAACAGGTGGTATAAATTTGATGATGGTGACGTAACAGAATGCAAAATGGATGATGATGAAGAAATGAAAAATCAGTGTTTTGGTGGCGAGTACATGGGAGAAGTATTTGACCATATGATGAAGCGCATGTCTTACAGACGTCAGAAGAGGTGGTGGAATGCTTACATTCTCTTTTATGAACGCATGGACACAGTAGACAGAGACAATGAACTAATAAAATATATTTCAGAACTTACAATGACCACTAAACCCCATCAAATTAAAATGCCATCTGCCATTGAGCGAAGTGTACGGAAGCAAAATGTCCAGTTCATGCATAACCGAATGCAGTACAGCCTAGAATATTTCCAGTTCATAAAGAAATTACTGACTTGTAACAGTGTCTATCTAAATCCTCCTCCAGGTTAGTGTTTGGATATTTATAATATATTTTGACAGGAGGTAGTGAAAGTACATAGCTTTTAACATTTCTCATATTTTTGTGTATCATTTTAAACATTACAAATTTGGATAAGAGACTATTATTCCTCAGGCATTTTCTAATATGTAAGAGTGATAGAAAAGAGAAGGTTGCTGTTTCCTTGGTATTAAGCATTATTTACATTTGTTTAAAAAACGTATTTGGCCGATAAATGCAACAAAAAAGATACTGGTGTCTAATTAAAGTGCTGTGGTCTGTAAGTCCAACCGTTTTATAGATCACAAGAAAAAATGTTTAGCAATGCTGGCTGACAACTTAAGTTTGAGTACTGAATTCTCTTAAATATCTTTCCTGGTTTTTTTAAAAATAAAATTTATATACCACTTAATATAAAAAGAAATCTCTGAGAGGTTTACATAAAATAAAATAATTTTCTAATAATTTAAGATTTATATTGAGAGTCAGGTTGACAAACAACCCGGAATTATCTGTTGTATCACTTTCAAATAAATTTCTTAACATTTTGTCTTCTGTTTTCCTTTAGGTCAGGATCATCTATTGCCTGAAGCAGAAGAAATAACCATGATTGGTGTTCAGCTTGCTGCTAGGTTTCTCTTTACCACAGGATTTCACACAAAGAAAATTGTCCGTGGTCCTGCCAGTGACTGGTATATTTGCCTTTAAGAAGAATTTGACAGTCATAAGTTTTATTGTACTGATTATATGGTACAATTTAATCATTCAGAATGTGAAATAACAGTGCATTGAAACTGAGCCTCAAAACCACTGTTTCTAGTTGTTTTTAATTTGGTTAAAACTTGGGTTAATAAGGAATCCTGGTTCATATTAATCATGGTTAACAAGGCTCCTACTACTAACATATAGTGCTAGAGTTGAAGTGTCCACCTTTATACACAAGTCTGTTTTCTGGGTATGTGATGCCGTTAATTTATTTTTTTCCAGGTATGATGCTTTGTGCATTCTCCTTCGTCATAGCAAGAATGTACGTTTTTGGTTTGCGCACAATGTCCTTTTCAATGTTTCAAATCGCTTCTCCGAATACCTTTTGGAATGCCCTAGTGCTGAAGTGAGGGGAGCATTTGCAAAACTTATAGTATTTATTGCACATTTTTCATTGCAAGATGGACCATGTCCTTCACCTTTTGCTTCACCTGGACCTTCTAGTCAGGTATGCTTTTTCTACAATCAGAATACAATAGTAGAGAGCTGTTAAATTCTATATAGTCTAAATATAAATTGATTTAATAGAATTTTTGTATAATCTCCATTTAGCACAGGGTGGGGAACTGTTGACCCACAAAGGCTTTTTATGTGACCTGCAAACCCCCAACACGTTTTGTGGCCACAGAAGTGTTGCTGCTTGGGCGAGGAAACACCATTGCTCACTGCTTCTCCTCCTGGCTTCCTCCACCACTTCTGCAAAATTTAATTGCTCCTTGCTTTGAGGCACTACATGTCACTTTTATTGTAATTCCCAAGTAAACTGTCACTCCAAGAGTATTCGGTGATAATCACCTGTGCTCGGCTATCTTTAGACACCCAAGCACTCAAGAAGCAGCCGTTCCATTGGGAACTGTAAGAGAAGCCAGCTATACCTTGCAGCAAGGGGCAGGGTGAGAGAAGCCAGACCCTTGGAAGTTTGGTGGTGAGGAAGTTGCAAGCCTTGGGCTCAAAACAATTTCCCACCCCTGGTTTCAGAATTATTTATTTATTTGGTCTTTCTCCTAAGTTCTTGACTATCTTCCTGAAGGTTACTGTTTGAATTGGTCTCATATTTAGTACCCCTGCCTCTCCCAGCTTAATCTGCTAAGTAATGTGTGATACATTCCTCTATTATTCAGTATAGGATAAAACATTTTAATCACAGAAATTTGATACGATGAATAGTTCAGGAATTTGATATCATTAGTTCTGATAATTAAACAATAAAAGTTGCATTTCATTCTGGTTTGAGAATTTACGTTCAGCTGGTCTTTTAATAGGCTGTAGTGAAGCAGCTTTACATGTTTAATAATAATAATAATAATAATAATAATAATAATAATAATAATAATAATATCAACCTTTGTGTTGTTTTGTAGGCCTATGACAATTTAAGTTTGAGTGACCATTTGCTGAGAGCAGTACTGAATCTTCTTCGAAGGGAAGTGTCAGAGCACGGGCGCCATTTGCAGCAATATTTCAACTTGTTTGTGATGTATGCCAACTTAGGTAATGTGATGTTTCACCCTAAAGGCTTTGTCCATGTTGTTCTGTCCGTGCACTTACTTAATAGTCTTGACTCTTGCCCATTGAAGGCTTAATGATGCGGCACAAATTGTTATTAATAGCTTAAGTCAGTGGTTTTCAGTCTGTGCTCTGGGGATCCCTTAATGCAGGACAGTCTTCTCTGGAAGACAGCTACCCACCACTACCAATTTTTCCGTGATCCCACAGCTGCAAGGGAAAAGATTGTTGGTTGGTTTTTCCCCAGAGCTATTCCTCAGCAGACAATTGATGCGTTCTTAATCTTGTTGAATCAGAAAGGTTTTGAGTGATTCTGGCTGGATTATTGAAGGCATTGAGTATTGTATTCACAGTAAATGCCCATTTATGGATTTCCCAATGTGAACAGTTATCTGAATATTTTTTGTTTATATGATTCAGTTCAGTAGCTTAAATGTAGCTAAGTATGTTTTCATTATTCTTCCTCTTTTTCCAACTTCCCTTTAGGTGTAGCAGAAAAAACACAGCTTTTAAAACTAAATGTACCTGCCACATTTATGCTTGTGGCATTGGATGAAGGCCCAGGTCCTCCAATCAAATACCAGTATGCTGAACTAGGCAAACTCTATACTGTGGTGTCCCAGTTAATCCGCTGTTGCAATGTGTCATCACGTATGCAGTCTTCTATCAACGGTACTGTTAACTCTGGAGCATTTAAACAGAATATATTTGTGATTAAATGTGTGTGGCAGTTTATTATTCATCATGGCATCTCACTAATCTTTTGTCTGTTACGCTGGCCTGTGTTTACTTAAAGATTTGGAAAAGTTTCAAATCATTAAAATACAGTAAGCTCACAACTTACACACGTTTAAGTTGTGCTCGTTCAGCTTTCCATGCTTGGCATTTTTTAAAGAAAAGAAATTAGAAAGGAGACTGGCATCCAGGAGAAAAGACTTCGGCAGTCCCACCTGCCATTGTACCCAATGTGTTTTGCCTATACTTGATTTTTAGTTTAGGCGTGATCGTGATCCCTGGAATGTAACCTTCCATGTAAGTTGAGGATTTTCTGTATTACCAGAACTGTATGTGCAACGGTTGGTTCTCTTAAATGTGTCTAGATGTGACACAACTATTCCATATTTTGCTAGTGCAAGTTAAGCCTATTCCAAGGGAAGTCTTAGAAAAGCCTTCTTTAATTGTAAAGACTTTGATTTTTCACTAAGGAATACTACCAAACCCCATGTTTTACAAAACCAGCCGCAATGTTTTACAGTGATCATAACTGTTACATCAGAAGTTTAATCTGCATCTGTCAGACTTGGCCTAGGTGAATACTTACAGAATAGCGATTTTCATAATCGAACAAGAGACATTTCACATATGTATGTAATGTACTTCACATGTTCTGTGAAGTAATTAAAAAGATGACATTAAATAGTACCTTGTTGGTTTCTGTAGTTCAAATAAAAAATAATATAACAAATTTCTTTTTAGGTAATCCTCCACTTAGCAACCCTTATGGTGATACTAATTTATCACAGCCTATAATGGCACTTCAGCAGAATGTGGCAGACATCTTGTTTGTGCGAACTAGTTATGTGAAAAAAATAATTGAAGACTGCAGTAACTCAGAAGAGACCATCAAACTACTTCGCTTCTGCTGTTGGGAGAATCCTCAGTTTTCATCTACAGTCCTTAGTGAACTACTTTGGCAGGTAAAAAATGATTAAAATGTCAGGAAAGGTGTGTTTTATTCAAGAGGTTGATGTGCAGATGTCATTGTCCCTTGATTTTCATCCTGTTAGTCTTTAGAGTTGCAACAAGTAGTGGTTACTTTAAAAAAAGTCACCACCAGAGAAAATGAATGCTCTTTCAATGATAAAGCCTAATTTAACAGAAATATTTCCTTGGCTTGCGGCGTTGAAACGAAAGCTCATTCATAATATAATACTGTACCCATCCAGTTATTCATAGCATGAATTCTCCTGTACTACACACTTAAATAATCATTAAGTGCATGTTAATATTTTCCTCAAATTCCACTTTTTAAAGGTTGCATATTCATACACATATGAACTTCGACCGTACTTGGATCTCCTTCTGCAAATCTTGCTAATTGAGGACTCTTGGCAGACTCACAGGTTAGCACTTGGGTTTCTTGTGTTTTTGGATTCTGCGTTTTTTGCATTAATAATGTGGTGCTTCTGTGTGAAATTCTTGGTGATTGCTTCATGGAGACATAACATATTTAGTTGCCTACTGGAAACAATAAAGTACCTTAAGCCATATCCAAAGTGACTGTCAAATGGTCATGCACTCTATATACCTATACCTATATATATATAGAGAGAGAGAGAGAGATTGATATGTATGATGTATATGATAAATTAGCTAGTAAGGTTTTTGTGCAATTGTTACTTTAAATTAAATTTTACAGATGAGTTTAGTTGTTAAAACTGTTAATTCCTTGGTTCAGCTATCTTCTCTGAGAATGCACTAGGTGGTTCTGGATAAAGCATTATTCTCTTCTCTGCTTCCCATCTGTTACATGGGGGTGATAATACTGGTGTACCTTCTTTGGAAATCACTCGTAGCCGAGTAAGATTGTCTTCCATGAACACAGTCTTAACAGTGAGTCCATAAGTGACTGGGGGAGCCAATTCTGGATCCACACATCTTTCCAGATTGGGGACATAGGTTTCTGGGTGGACGTTGATCATGGCGGCATACTTTAGCAGGAAGAAGACAAGAAGGACTACTGAGATGAGGGGGAACTGTTTTGAGTTCTTGGGAAAACTGCTATATAAACACTGAGCCTTATTAAATTGGTTGACTGTTCTATTTTGTGTGAATCAATCTGCTATAAAAATCATTCAGGCTATAGCTCAAAAGGATTTTTAATTTTATTTCTGCAGGGAAGTGGAGGGAGTTTATGGTAGAGAAACAGAAGCTGGGTTCAGGAAAGCTTAGGCAGAAATGGAGACCTGAGGTCACTTTGCATGGGCTCTAAAAAAAATCTGGTACAGGCCATAATGGTGATTACCAAGTGAGAAAATGAACACATTCTGCATATTTAGATGTCACCCTTTTAGAAGAGGGTGTGAAGAAAAAAATTAAAAATATCACTGACAGTGCTTCACAACTACTGGTACTCTGTAATGATACGGCAAGATCCTAGAAGAGAGACATTCCATCTTGTTATGAGTAGAGGGGGCGTGCCTCTCCTAAGATTGTGTCTTACACCCACAGTTTTGCAAGTACAGACACTGATTATCTGGATCTACTGGGTCTAAGCTTGTGCAACATTTTAATTTATGATGCTGACATTTACATGCATGTTTATAGTCTGTGTGAAATTCTGACTTTTTGCTGTGTTTGGGATTCTCTTAGGATTCACAATGCACTTAAAGGAATACCAGATGACCGGGATGGGCTATTTGATACCATTCAACGCTCTAAGAATCATTATCAGAAAAGGGCTTACCAGTGTATAAAGTGTATGGTAGCTCTTTTCAGCAACTGTCCAGTAGCCTACCAGATTTTACAGGTAATTACTTTTATCTCAAGAAAAAATTACTTTCTCTATTTTTCTAATGCTACAAAAAGAGGGACAGGGCTGAGCCAAGTTTAGTTATAACAGAACTCTTTCTGCAGAGTCACTAAGATAAAGCCATGGTCTTGTATATTTTATCCAAATAAATTGGGGAAAACACCACCAAGAGCAAATGTCTATTCCCTCATAGAAATAAAATTAGAACAGAATTGTAGGTTTGGAAGGGATTATCGAGTCGAACGCCCTGCAATGGAGGTATCTCAACTAAAGCATCATTGACAAAATAGAACCGCAGCGACCTTACTGGAGTATTTTTTGTTTGCTTTGGTTTTTTGTTTTACAAAAATCAAGAGTAATGAATGGGAAACTATACACCCCGTTTAAAAAGCTGCATTGGACTGAGGTGTGTTTAGAAGTAATTTTAAAATATTGAATGGCCTTTTTTTCATCTTTTCAGAGTAATGGAGATTTGAAGAGAAAGTGGACCTGGGCAGTAGAGTGGCTTGGAGATGAGCTTGAACGTAGGCCATACACTGGCAATCCACAATATACATATAACAATTGGTCTCCTCCGGTCCAGAGTAATGAAACATCAAATGGCTACTTCCTAGAGAGATCACACAGTGCAAGAATGACCCTTGCAAAAGCTTGTGAGCTGTGCCCAGAGGAGGTAAGGAGTGAATTTACAACTAACGTTGTTTTGGCATTCTTTGGAAGACAAACAACTTGTTTCATAAAATTCCTGATAGAAATATATGTTAGTTACATAGTTGAAATGCTAGCTGGAACTATAAGATTTATGAGTTGTTTCTAGCTTAGTGAGACTTCGGAACTCATAAGTAGGCAGGAGTTAAGTCCTCCACTGTACCAAGTGCCCCCAGTTATCACTGTGAGAGGCAAGGGGGACTGAGCACTCCTCTGTCCACAACCTCCAAACCTGTAGTTCTTAATATAGCAGCATCTACTTCTGATAGCTGTTGCATAGTATAGGATTTAGAGAGGTTCCTGCAGAAGGGGTTGGCAGAAGCTGAATTTCTTTCTTGTTCCTTCTCAAAAGGAGCTTCTTCCAAGTGTCTGGGTATTCTGATTCATTTGGGGTGGGAGAATCTGCCCAGATTTTTATTTTGGGGTTCCTCCCTTATGCTCCATGTCATAGCCAACCATATATCAGGGTTGCCCAAACCCTTAAAAGAGGCTGGGATAGTGGGCAGTGATGTGATGGAAGCGGCAGGGTAATCAGCTTCCACCCACACATTCTGCATGAATTTCTCTGGGTCCAATCAATTGCCAGACGAAATAAGGGCAAGGAATTTAAATGTGAAAAGTAGCTTTATTTTTTGTTTTAATGGACAATTTTCATTTTTAGGAACCAGATGACCCAGATGCCCCTGATGAGCATGAGTCCTCTCCACCAGAAGATGCTCCATTGTATCCCCATTCGCCTGGTTCCCAGTATCAACAGGTAAGCAGAGAATTATCTTTAAAACATGTCAATTCATTTTGGTATCCTTTGAACTTTTTGCTTCAGCTTTTAAAAAAACATATTGCCAGTTTTATTCCTTTTAGGAGAAGGATAACTGTTTCACAAGAACATCATAGAATGTGATTCAGGTAGACAGACTCTTCCAGCAAAGTGTAATGTGCAGGCAGGTTTTTTGTTTTAAGTATCTTGTGAATGCCCTCACAGACAACTATTATATGGGAACAATTATCTAACTTTTTTCTCTGTGAGCCAGCAAGCCAACTTGAATCAACTCACAGGTGCATCCAGAGAAAAACTAAATTCCCCCAATATGACATGTCCATTGATGCTTTGAAGACCACTTTAGAAAACAACCTATACAACCTTAACATAGTGAAATGCCTAAAATTTCACTTACGTTTTGCACACAGTGATCTGCTAATAGAAGTTTCTGAACCAGCATTGAAGTCTGATTCTGCCCTGCTATAGTTCATGTATAACACCATGTGACCTTAAGTTGCATGTATGTACATCTCTTAAAAGTTAAATGCCTTTGTAAATGTAGTGCTAACTCCAGAAAGCTAAAATTGTAATTATCTTGCATTACCTTCGTAACTCATACATAACCAGTATTTGTTCCCTTTCCTTTCCTAAATAATTAATTCTATATCCTTAATCTGTTAATTTCCTTTCCTGCTCATTTTCCTTCATCTTGCTTTCTTTATCGATGTGTTCAGCAGAGCAGTTGGTAAGTGATATAGACCCAGTCTCCTCAAAGTTGAAACACGTTTAACCACCAGCTCCCTTATTTGTTAGTGTGTGGTGTCTTCACTTTCTCACAAGAGCTGGCTTTTTTCACCTGCTAACATGCACAATGGCTATATTTTAAGTCCAATTTTAGCTTCATAGTTGACCCAACTTCACATTACACAAAGGTACACGAATGTTTTACATCTGCCAGTTTAGGTGTGTTAACAGTTAAAACAAACATATTTGATGATGATCACCTCAAGTCATTTTATTAAGTTTGACACAAGAAATATACTGTCCCTTTGGAAGAAAGGCCATTCACAATTATCACTTCCTGTTTCTGTGTACTAATTAAAACTTTCCTCCCCACCATTTCATTTCTGAAGATTTGTTATGAGGACCTTCACATAAAGCTTCAGCTTTTGCATGAAGTTGGAATTAATTAACTGTAACCTTGACCTTTCAATTTCAGTGCAAATTTATCTGTTCTATTTTTAGTTGGCGGTAAGTGTGAGTAGCTCTCTAGTTGTAATTTAAAAATATAAATTATTGCTTGCCCAGTTCCCTGAGCTACTTCTTTGGGGAAATATAGAAGTTATTCTTAACATGTGTTTTGTCTCTTCCAGAATAACCATGTGCATGGACAACCATATACTGGCCCAGCAGCACATCATATGAACAACCCTCAGCGAACTGGCCAACGAGCACAAGAAAATTATGAAGGCAGTGAAGAGGTTTCACCGCCTCAGACGAAAGAATAGTGGAAATGCACATAATTAACTTGCCCCATCAAGACTGTGCACCCAGGCCTTACAGTCCAACTTTTCTCTGTGTCTGGCTAATATTTAGAAAAACTATTCCTAATCAACATGGAGTGAAGAGTCTATTCACTGTCTTATCTGCAGAAATTTGCTGTCAATATATAACCTGCCTGCAGTGGAAAGTGTATAGTGTTTTGTAATAAATGGCCTGATGCTAATGTGTAAATGGCAAAGGTGTATATAGTATATTAATGTTTGACTGTTAATTCTTAAGCAAGAAACATTTTTTTGTCTTGATGAGACTCACAGATCTACAACAATTAATTTCTTGATATATCCGCTGCGCTCTACAACCAGTGTTGCCTGCCTAATGGCAGTTGGATCAACTTCTTTCCCCAAAAAAGTAAGCCTCTCCATGTCAACCAGAAAAATAGTTTCATGTTAATTCTTTGCCACTGGAGTCAATTTTACTATGAGCAACGTAATGACTGGTAACCTTTTAATTATTTGGTTGATGTGGAAAATTGGTGATGTAACATTGTTTCTAGGTCTTTTTTCATTGCCTTTTTCATTCTGGTATTAGGTTAATCACTTTGAAGCTATAGTTAAGCTGTAACATTTAGCATGGCTTCACACCAGGTTAGTGTAGCCAGTGAGGAAAGAAAAATTACAGTTGTCCCAGAGTGACAACTGTGTTGTTCAGAGCCTATTCTTCTGCCACCTAGAATATAAAACAGGGAGGGGAGGGTTGGGCAATGTGACAAACAGGTGGTTTTCAGTTGCACATATGTTCCTCACATCTGATGTTTGACAGTTTTGTCTCTGGGTGGGATAAAAGAACACTTAGTTTTCAGTAATAGGAAATTAAAAGATTTAAAACAAATATGCAAATTTTTGCTATGCCAGGATGCCTGGAGCATAATAGACTGTATTTGGTGTGCTTGTTTTGTTTCTTTGGTAGAGCTTATTTGATAAACTTCTAACACTTTCCTTTCTACTGCATTGCAGTGAAGTGGAAGTCAACAAAATCACACAATACTTGTGAGTGCCACTGCACCAAGTTAACTTGCTGGTTTTCTGCTCGTTCACAATTCTACTTGAAAACAAGAATTGAATCTTAGCTCTTTGTCCATGATAAGAGAAATCGAAACCTTAGAAGCAGAGATTGATTATTAAAAAAACAAACAAACTACTGGTTAGTCAAATACAAAACTGAGGTATCTCTATTCCAGAGTAAACATTTGTTTAAGGACTTCAAGGAAGACATCAGTAAATACTGTATTTAAATTAAAATTGGTAACTTGAATGTGTGTAATTATTTTGGAATCTGTCGAAAAACCAAATACCCCTGCAAAACAGATACAGCCCACCCTATACTATTTAAATATTTGCTGTTTTATTTTATAGAAATTATTTTGCTGAATTCACAAATAGAATTTGATTTAAGAAGACCATTTTTGTCCTGTGGTGTGTGTGTGGTTTTTTTTTTTAAAACAGACTGCACAGGTAGTTGAATTCTGTGCACTATACCGAATTCTGGAACTAAAGTCGCATTGAGAATTGGTGAACAGAAATTTGACCCTTGACAAGAATAAAAAAGGAAAACTGTAATAGTTTCTTAATGTGACTATCTTGTACTTTTTGTATGTTTTATATATACATATATATTTAATGAGCACAAGCTTGAAGGTATTTTATACAATTGAGTTAATACAAAAATGCAGCTTATCAAACTGAGGATTTATAGTTGAACAAAGTGAGAAACTCACAAGTGCGTTCTTTTGCATTTAGTGTAATAAGATAGTCTTAAACCATTTTTAAATATTCTATGTAGCAGCGATCACTTTACCCTTCCAGATTTTCTCTAGTATTCATGTTAATTGTTATGTTTCTAACAGCAGTTAATTGGATTGGTTGACAACGTTTGAGTGAAACATTCCCCATGTACGGGGGTATGTTTAGTGTTGACTTAAATCAAAATATTAGCCTGTTTTGTATTAGAGCTGCAACAGTTCATATTTCCTTAGACCAGTAATTATTGTTAAAAATGTTTTTTCAAAGACTATCTTTCTATACAGGAACATGGAACTTGTTACTTTGGCCTTGGAAAAATGATTAGTGTCAAGTGATTGTGAAAATACTTTTTCTTTTTCTTTCTTTTTTAAACTTACTTTCACAAGGCTATGACAAAACCCTCCTGGAGATAGTTTTCAGACAACTACTTAGGAGGTATTGCGGGTTATCTTTTCCCCCTGGAAGAGAGACTCCTGAGACTATTGCCTCTTTAAAATTAATGTGTAGCAGAAACCTGAAAAATCATTTTCTTCCTTCTTGGCAAAATGTCTCATTTATTCATTTTAAGTGAAAATGTTCTGAATAATAATTAATGCATGCTTCTGTCAGAGTTTTGGCAGCAGTCACTTTAAAGCTGTAATGTAATACCTCAATATGAATGGCACACATTAAAACAAGTCCTCAAAGTGCCTAAAGGTTTAATTTTACTCTTCTGCTAATTATTGAATCCTAATTTTTGTTTGTAACAGCTAATGGGAAATCCCTGTCTTCCATAAAAGCAATCTATCCAACAGTAATCCTACATTTTTCCTAATCATTTGACATTAAATATATAGAAACTGATCACCCGTAGGAAAAGCTTTTAGTGTGTTTGTATCAGACTGTGTTTGTGTAAATAGCTTCCTTTGCTTTACCAGAAGCAGTTCTTTGTGCAAATGAATTTTTGCCACTGACTTCAGTGAGCGAACCTTAACGTTCTGTTTTTGTGTTAGCGCTGCTAAATCACTCTAGTTAAGGAGGTATGCATGGCTACCAACTTGCTGGGTCTTCATTACATATTGTCACTTTGGGAGAGCTTTTGAATGCTGAAAGTAATGGGAGCCTCAGTTTTCATTTAAAAACTAATAGATTTTAGTGGTTGTGGAAACAAAAGTATGTCTGCAGTGTCCACTGAAGATTCAAAAAGCAAAAGAGAAATAAAAAGAATCCAAAATGGAATTTTAAACCTCATGATTCTTAAGCCATGTTATGTCTTTTTAAAAGGACCATTAATTTTAAAGAATTAGCTTTAGAAACACAAATGTAATGAATAAATTTGCTTCCCAGTTGGATTTAAGTTGTAACTAGCAAACCTTTTCCAGGCAGTGTATTAAACTCTGGGTGTCATTAATTCATGTCATTACTAAATAACAAAGGAAAGTAAAGAGATGGGAGTAGAATAAGTATGCTGTTGTTCCTTTAGCTACACATTTGTATAGAAGCGAATGTTCATCACCACAGTGGTATTATCGCAAAGTGCAATTCCATTTTGAACTGAATGCAAAATATTAATTTGTTGTGGTGTCCATCTTTTCTATAAGGATGTTTCCTAAGTGTTTCCTTCATACCTCCCTTGCATTTCAGTGCAGCTTTCCTGGGACAATTTTCATAAGTTGTTCCAAGAGAACCAAGAGAATCCCCCCACCCAAAAAAAGCTCTGAATTATTCATAAACATGCTGGTAACACTAGCAAATGTTATATGGCTAAACATTTACATTTGTTTTTCTTTCTTTGTTAAGCAAGCTATGGTAGTATGTATTTTTTTTTATTAAAAAAAATCTTCCCAAAAAGGAAAATGTAGGATGCTAGAGAAAGTTATAGGGAAAAACAATTGTGGGGGAAAACAAGCACTCTTATTGAATGGAGATTATGGAAGATAACAGAATATTGTGGCTGGCATAGTAGCGGCTCATCATGACTGTAGATGCATCACCTCATTTACAGTAGATTAGTAGATCTTAGGAACCACTCATTAAAGGAAGTGGGCAGAAAAGAACCTGCCTGCTCTCCCTCCTAAACCTCCAAATCACCTTTTCTGAGGGTTGAAAATCCTGGGTGGGTTATGACCTTGGGAGCTAGGGGAAAGGGGAGAATTGGCCAAGATTTTGAAGTGTCTTCAGCAAAGATGCACTTGCACAAGGTTCTGCTGTCTGAGTTGGGACAATCTCCCCATCCCACTGTGCCATAGCCCACCCCTCAAGAAACCCTCAGAAAAGGGTGTTGGACAGTGTAGGGAGAAGGACAATCCCCTTTTGTTGTTTTCCTTCCATGAGCAATTCTTAGGATCCAGCCCAGTCCTTTTCAGGGAAGCCCATTCACACATGTGGAAATAAGCTGCCATGTGTTAATCACACACTATAAACGTGTGTGAACTCATCTTTTGTCTCTACCATTTTCTTGTGGCTAGTAGGAGACTATTAT
Source organism: Podarcis vaucheri (assembly GCF_965113315.1). Taxonomy (NCBI): domain Eukaryota; kingdom Metazoa; phylum Chordata; class Lepidosauria; order Squamata; family Lacertidae; genus Podarcis; species Podarcis vaucheri. The sequence goes on along the minus strand of NC_138762.1, from coordinate 60,811,498 downwards.
TGCTTGAGTCCTTATTCGTTGAAAGCCCTAAATGGACTGGGAAGCCTTTTATTGTGTTAAACCATTGATAGTTAAAATGGGATGAAACCCATATGCACCTTCAATTTATTTTACACAAAGCATATAAGAGGAGCTTGCCTAGTGTCTAGAATTTTCTCTCTTCAATTTTGAGAACTGCATGCAGCATGAGCAGGAAGAAAAATAATTCTTTGTGACTAGATGCTTGTGCAAACATTGTTCCCTCTCCTGTCTTCTCATTGTGAGTAGCTTGCTATCAGATGTCCAATGAAATACTAAATTCCAAAGGATTTACTTGCTATATTGTAGAACTGCAGCTGGGCTTTATCTGTGTTAACTGTGAAAGAACCTCATTACAGCAGAAGTAGTAGATTACCTGAAGCTTTTTGCGGCATATCATCTGTGCTGGCCTATGAAGACGGTTTGACTTAATGAATTGCATGATTTTGCTCAGATTATCAAAATCCACTTGTGGCATAAATTCTGTACTGCTGTGGCTTTAAACCATAGTGAATTCCAGCATGCTTAACAGCAAATACTGCAGAAGCAGGAACACTCAGGTAAATCACAGGGTGAGTTAAAAAGATGGTGCTTAAATAGTGCTAGAATACTGCAGTGGCTTAAGAGATTTTAACTACAAATCAGGATGTTCCTAGTTTTAAATTCACCTCTGCCATATACTCACTAGGCAGACTCTTGGGTCTCAGAATTTCAGCAGTGCCATGTGTGATGCCAAAATTCAGCGCACGCAACTGCCTCTTGCACTCCGTTCTAAATCATAGTTGCGGAGTCCCCTGTGGGGCCCCTAAAGCTCCACACCCAATGAAGCCAAACCAGTTGTGCTCCCCTAAATCTGCCTTTACCCTAGGTTCCCTTAGGCAAATTACTCTCAACCTCGGGTCCCCCTAATTTTGTACTGGGTTGGATAATAAAACTGATTTGGCTCAGTGTTGTAAGGATTACAGCTAGATTATGTTTGAAGCACTTCGAATGCTTGAAAGTTATATACAAAAGTTAGCTGTTGTCCTTCAGAGAATTAATTCTTTTTGGAATGTGGTGTTCCTATGCGTCTTGTCAATATATGATACTGATCATCAGCAACGCACTATTCTGTCTTAATTCAAAGTGTTAACCTTCCAATTAGCAGTTTTTGTAGCAACTTCACACGTTTGCTCAACACATTCCCTGCCTTGCAAATACATTGGTGTGAACAAAATTATTGGCACATCAATCAGTTACAGATAGGCAGCAGAAATGCCTGGGGTTACTCCTGTCTGGGCATTGGGCAAGCAGCTATACAGCCAACAGTGATCCCCAGGACTGAAACGAAGTCTATTTGCTCAAGCACAAGAACTGACTTGTTCACACGTAGCGCATAATGTTTTCATGTGTGGGATTTCTATTGTTTGTTAGTTGTGTCAAGCATTTTTTTGGAAGTGATTATGGAGTTTATTAAGCAGCATATGTGATAAGCCAGCCAAAGGTTTATCTCTTATCTGCCATGATTATATATGAAACTTTCTCATATCTAACTGGTGCTGCCTCATTTTCAAACCTCCTCTAAGAAATTGATATATTTGCAGAATTGTATTGTGCTAATTATTGGATCAAATTGGCTGGCATACCTATATTTTGCTACTTACTACTTTGAACAGCTGTTAAAAAATTATGTTTTTCTGTTGAAGTGTCTCCCATTGCATTGGTTGTTCCTTGGTGTAAGCTTCCTAGTTTATCAGCATAATTCCTGCTGCACCTCAATTCCTCAAAACAAGTTCCCGTCAGTGCTAAAGGTTCTCTGTGTGTTACTCCACATTTTATTCCTCTACCTATACTTGCCACCTCATTATGTACTTTTATTTTGTTATTGGACATGCTTTCTTGCTCGGTACATAATTATTATTTTTTTCTTTCTTCAATGTATGAATCTCACAAATTAACTTCTAGTTTTCAGCAGAGAAGATTGTTTAGGTAACTTAAAAACTAAGAATGTTTTGAACTAAACATTTTCAAAGAAAGGCACATAAGCAGGGATCATAAGAGTTCTATAAATTTATGCTTAGTGTGAAGGAAATACATAGCAAAGTTTTTCTCCCTCATAATTTTGGAACCTGATTCAAGATGGGTAATGTCCACCCGTATCTCCTAATAATGACTAATATATATTACTTCAAGGACCTGGGGTTCTGTCCGCACTATATTTTTAAAGTACCTTTCCCCTCTTAAAGAATTCTGGGCACTGTAGTTTGTTAAGGGTTGCTGGAAATTGTAACTGTGGGGTAAACTACAGTGCTCCAAACCCTGTGCTTAGAAACCATGTGCTTAGAATGTGCTTTAATGGTGGTATGAGCACACAGAGCTGGTATTCCATTGGATGCTGGTAAGAGCAGGAGAGTGCCATTGCATTCATGACCTAATTGTCGGCATCCCAAAGGCATCTGGTTGACCACAGAGAAATGGGAACCTGCGCTAGATAGGCCTTTGGTCTCATGCAGCAGGGTTCTTGCTATCTTACATTTTAGGTCCTTGCTCAGCAATTAATTCCCCTGCGAGATCAGTTTCACACAGGAGTAAGTGGGTTAAGTTTCAATTCCTACCCCATTAAGTGGCTGCTAGCTAGTTCTGTTGCCACAAATGGCATTTCTTCCAGAGATACTTTACCTCTTAGGGTGGTAACTGTAGGCTGGCAGCACCTTTCAGAACCAAATGCTGATTCCTGTATTATGTTGACCTTAGTGATCAAGGCAGAAAGAGTCTAGTTGGGAAGAGGAAAAGTTAGCATATACTCCCCCCCAATTTAACAATTTTGATAATCCTTGTTTCATCTGTTAAGACTGCTGTCACTTAACACACTGGCCCTTCATAGGCTAATATCCAGCTTAGTGCGCAACCATATGCTCTGGCCAGCAATGGCAAGGCTTGATGGAACAGCACAGCCCCAGAACTTGTCCCAGCCAGAGTGGAGGGGAAATGCCCCTTCGCTGCACTAGCTCTCAGTGCAACAAAGACCTAAAATGAGTCAATGCCATCCAGTAGATCCAGTGCTGGCTTTCCCCCCACAACACCCCATTTCAGGGCTTCCTGCTGACTACCAACGGGAGAGGCTGCTGGGTGGTGCAAGGGGGTTCTTGCCTGCGGGGCTGGGCAGAGGGATACCTTTGCACCACCCAAACTCCTTCCACTATAGCAGATCAGGGGCTTGGATTTCTCTGTAAATCATGCTTGGGTTAGATCTGTTGAAATCAGTGCACTTTGTCCATTGATTTCCATGAGTCTTATTCTGAGTGTGACTAGTGTCAAAACTTACATAGCCAATTCACCATGAGTTTCCTGTTAGTCCTATTAGGACTGAGAAATTTGTTCCAGCTATGGGAAGTATTTTTCTCTGTCTAGAGATAAATGAGCTAAGCTTAACCCACAATTCTGTAGCCACCTCTATAGGAATTCTATTTTTGGATATAAATGCTACTGACACATTTTTCATTTCTAATATTGCATTTATTTTGGCCATGTTACTTTGATTCCGCTGCAGCCCACGTTCAATTGTATTTTGAGTATTTCTAAGCATTAATTACAATTGAGAGTCGCCATTACCACAAGCAAGCATTAGGGGGAAAGACAGTCGAGGGGAAATTTAGTTAAGTGTGACAGGCCTTTTACTAGACTAATACTGACTTTCTTGCATGTTACAAACTTACGAAAACTGTACATTGTGGTGGTGGAGCAGCTATTTCAATGTGTAAGCCTATTCTGAAATACTTAATAGCTTTTAGTATATCTCTGCTTCACCATCACCCGCCCCCTGCAAGTATATTCAAATTACACTTTTCGTCGCCACGAGCGTCAACTACTATTTTGCATTTGAACTAAATTTAAAGTTTTCAGAAATTCATAATTTTAAATTCAACATAGACCTATGGGGAATATGAAAACTTAGAAACTCTCTGTAACTGCTTTTTTTATACAGAAGTATTGGTTTCCAAGACCTACTGTAGATGGTTTCTAGTTCAGCACTTTCTGAAACTAGTACAGTACTAACTTGCAAGATTAGTCTTATGTTTAAGGGAAAAGTTCATTTATTATGTACATTGATGTCTAGCTACTTTAATGTAGTTGAGCTTTATGCTTTTCGCTGATCTACAGGAATGCTGGAAATTTGGTTTCAATTTATTGTGGTTTACTTCAAAGTGTGCTTTCAAGTGTACAGGTAAAGGTACCTCTGACCGTTAGGTCCAGTCGCAGACAACTCTGGGGTTACACACTCATCTCTCTAGGCCGAGGGAGCCTGTTTGTCCGCAGATAGCTTCCGGGTCATGTGGCCAGCATGACTAAACCGCTTCTGGCAAACCAGAGCAGCGCACAGAAATGGTGTTTACCTACCCGCTGGAGCGGTACCTATTTATCTACTTGCACTTTGATGTGCTTTCGAACTGCTAGATGGGCAGGAGCTGGGACTGAACAACAGGAGCTCACCCCGTCACGGGGATTTGAACCACCAACCTACTGATCGGCAAGCCCTAGGCTCTGTGGTTTAGACCACACTGCCACCCGCATCCCTTCAACTCTATACTTCAATATAAATGAAAGATTGCATGTACTATCACACTAAGGAGAGTAGTAGAAACAGTTTTTTAACTTTCTCCTCTAGAATGCTTTGTGCCTCATGATTGAAAGTAGCCCTTTTTATTGGAAAGCAATGTTTTAGGAATAAGTTACTTTGTTACTATCTTTTCAGGATTTTTCCTGGTTGGTTAATTCTGTGAAATAATTTTGGTCCCTGTAATTTTAGTTTTTTCTCCAATGTTCATATGCTGGACAGAGCAACATGTCACTAGACCCTTGTAGCAACATGCATGACCGGTATACCACTCTGCGTTGCTATTCTAACACAAGAACAGTTTGACTATAGCCTACTTGTTGCAGCGAACAATCATACAGTGGTACCTCGGGTTACAGACTCTGCTAACCCAGAAATAGTACCTCGAGTTAAGAACTTTGCTTCAGGATGAGAACAGAAATCGTGCAGTGGCGGCAGCAGCGGGAGGCCCCATTAGCTAAAGTGGTACCTCAGGTTAAGAACAGACCTCCGGAACGAATTAAGTTCTTAACCCGAGGTACCACTGTACACCTGTAGGCTGTCTCAAGTGTCCTACATATGGTGAAAATCATTATATTCTTCTAGGTTGTACCGGTATTGTTAATCTGTAATCTATTGCTGCATGCTACCTACCTTTTCATAGAGTTAAGAGTTTCATGGGTTATAAGTCTGGCCAAGACTAACATTTTTGAGAGCTCTACAGCTTTCAGGCTGTCAGCAGGACACCCCCAAAAATATTTTTATTCATTTTTATTTACATACATTAGGTGTATATTGAATATTGGACAATACTAAAATCACAAGTAACTGATAGGTTTTAGTCTCTAGCTGCACCTAGCAGCAGTTTTCAAACTATATAGTCAATGTGTTGACTTTTTCTGCATTGCTAGTTTACTTCTAATTAAGCAATCCTCATTCTTAGCTCAATGATTCCTTTCAAGAGATTGTTCTTCACTAAGAGTTACATCACTGTTTTTCTAAACGGTTGCTGTGGTCTTACAACTTTATTCAACCCCAACCAACAGATCCAGTGGTAAAGGATGTGTAAATTATAGGTCAGCAGACCACAGCTCCCCCCCCCCCCCCGGTAGCCATGCACTTACAAATGCAAGCAGTAGTTTTCCAATTGCTGTACATCTAGGAAAAGCCACACCTGCTTCTGAGACTTACTGGGTTGCTCTTTAAAGCAATTTGTGCTCACACAGCTTTGCTCCACACATACGTAAGACAGCCACCTGTTATTTTCAGATAGTGTGCTCTCTACCACGTGTATTCTAAAGGTTTGTTACGCTATATAGTTCTTGAAAGGAAATGAGAAAACTGCCTGTGACATCATTAAGAGTACATGTCATTAGCTCAGCTTCAAAAATATTCCAATTTCTGTTTTCCAGTTAGCAGCACTTGTGTATATTTCTTACGTGCTTCAACTTCCTTTTGTGAAAGCCGCCTTCCCTCCACCTCGTTTATCAGCAAAATACAGCATGCTCATGATAACATCATGCAAAGCAAGAAGTCTGTTAAGTGTCTAGAAAATGTATGCTCCCACAGCGTTGCTTTTACTATCTGTGGTCCTCTGAAAACTATTCCATCTACTAAACATTGAAACTTGTTTTCTCTATATTTGCACAATGTACTTAGGGCACCGATAAATCCGTATGCTATTTACATGGTATGGGGCAAAGCAGACTACAGAACAGGAGTTCACTTCAGTCTTTTCATTAAATGGAAAGCAGGAACTTCTACTTGCACCTGCTGTAGCAATCTTTCTCATGTTGTGCTGCTGCTGTGAGAGCTGTCACAAGAAAAAAGGTGGGGAAGCTGGAAAATATATTGTATAAGCTGTAGCCTTAACTCTGGATGCAGTCCTTTGAGCCATGTTCCAAGCAGCCCAAAATGACATTCTAGGGAAACTGATGTACCATCAAAACATCTCTCCACTATTTGGATATGGGCTGCTTTGACTATCCCTCTTTCCTTGAACAGCTGACCATGTCAAACGGCTTTTGGAGGGAGAGACACCCTCCTCCCAAGTTTGCCAAAAGACCCTTGGGTGCAGCTGCATAGTTTTGGTCCTTATTAAACAGGCTTCTTTAAGACAAAACTGGGCTTTTGTATCCAACACTGCAAACCGTTCTGCTCATGCAACAGGACTTCTTCCACTTGTGTGTACCCCCAACCCTCTGGAGAAATTTATAGTGTGCCAGGGAGTAAAGGGGAGAGGAAGGTCCTATTACACAAGCAGAACATTATAAGTGCCTTAAACATACCTAACATTTTGTTCAGCATTATAGAACTGTTTAAAGGATTCTATTTTGCCATTAATCTAAGCATATCACTCTCTTTCTACTCCCATTTGACATGTCTTTGCTATATAGCAAAGTGTAAGAATGTTGCATTGTGTACTAAGAACCAAGTTTGAGATCTTGCCTTCCTGAAGCTTGATGAAACAGCACAAAGACCTGCTGGATCAGACGAAAGGCCCAAAGTCCTGCTTCCTGTTCTCAAACTGGTCTACCAGATACTTGAGCTATCTGGACAACTTCATACACAATCTAAAACAGTTCCTTTGTAAGGTGATTAAAATTTCAGGACCATTTACACATCTATAAAATGTTTAGACAAACTGTTAAAACTAAAAAGAAAATGCCTCACACACATTGTACCAGTTTTGAACAAAAGGTGGCATTTATTTCTTTATGAATATATTGAACTGAATATTTAGTTCTCCTTCTCCTGCACGGTCTTTGTTCCACGCAGTCTGCCAGTACGACGGGCCGCAATGAGACCAACCTTGCGACCAGCTGGAGCATCTCTCCGGATGGTTGAAGGCTTACCAATGTGCTGATGGTTACCACCACCAAAGGGATGTTCAACAGGCTATGAAAGAAAAGCAGCAACCAGAGTAAAAAATAAGGCAGGAAATTATTTCCAATACAAAAAAGGGGGGGGGAGTGAGAGAAACCAGCAACAAAGTTTATCACTAAGCTCCATCTGCATAGTTTGCTTAGATAAAAGGCGTGATTTGATGACCTTCAGGAAATGCTACAAAGTGAAGGTGTTACATTCTGCTGTTGATTTAACAACTTAGCTTGTTTTACCTTTGAACTGAATGCTGATTTTTTTAAACATTCGTTATGGGGACAACACCACTACAGATATATATATTGAATTACAAGCCTTAAGACTTAGCTTGCTTCATTAATGTATTGGTTGTAAAGAAAACTTGGATGGACACTTAGGGCATATTAGCACTATCTCCATTAGCAGCCATTTTATCTGGCTTCATCTGCAGGAGGAACCAGCTACCTGTTGGTTCCTATCCTTGTGGAACTGTATTCTCCATACTATGAAGGAGTCACTAGCCAGGTCTGATCACATTTCTTCTCCCTCTCCATTCCATTTTCCTTGTCTAATGTCACTAAAATAGATTACATCTTAAAACTGCGAACCACCATCAGTGTATCAAGGTAGTAGGTTAAGTAACCAGAGGAAGCAGGTGCAAGAAACTTACGTTCATAGCTACACCACGGACACGTGGCCAGCAGTTTCTCTTTGCCTTGTATTTGTGGTAAGCCCGTCCAGCTTTCAAGATAGGTTTGTCAATACGACCACCACCAGCAACAATACCTGGAAGATTTTTTGCAAGAGATTTCCCCTGTTATTATTTTCCAAAAACAGTATTAGCGCTTTAACTGTTCCCATTAAACATGGTTAGTTATGCTCTTTGTAGGCCTTCCAAGTGCTCAGCACTAATAGTAGCAATAGACAATGTTTATCAAATTATTTCATCCGAAACTTTCAATTTGCTTTGCTTCTGGGAAATGCTTTCATATTGCCTCACAGTTCACTTTGGTAAAAATATTTGAACCTTCCATATTTAGTACTGTGATCAGACTTCTAAATGACACTGCAGCACTGAGGATGCTAATGTGTGCCCTTGAGGCTGCCCACAAGTCTCTTAGACTCCGTTATAAGGTGGCAGGGGTAGCAATTATTATTTGTATACTGCCTTATACCCATAGATCTCAGAACAGAACACAGCCACCACCTCCCGCATCAAGGCTAAAGGAAGAAGTGGTAGGACCTTTCCCACTCACTCTTTCAGCACTATGTGCATTCTAAGGCTCAGATTGGCCCCTGATCAGAAAGCAGAGTGACTTGTGAGGGTAAGTAGGGAAAGTGAAGCAATCTAGCCTGGGGGAAGAAAAATAAGACTGAAAAGTGAAGTCCGAAGACAATGAATTAAGAAACTTGAGTAAATGTAAATGTCTTGAAATTAAAAGTTTTTCCTACAGGTTCTCTTACCACCATATTATCACATACTGCATCAGTCTCCATTGAATGAACGTCACATCTAGTACTTTATAGTGTCACCATGGTGCAGAAACATGGATTCAAAACACAGAACCCCATTGTTTATAGGGACTCCATCAAAACCATTATCTATCCACACATAACCAGATCACAGATGTATTCTGTGATTCTGTTATCGTACTATGTAAAAATCATGATTCATGCCATGGATCAATGATTTCCCGGTGCTGGCAAGCAATGATTCTGTGAAGTCTACCCTTTTAAGCTAAAATTTGACAATGCTTTTGGGGGGGGGGGGAGACCATGTAAAACCATGCAGATTCAAGAGGATCTGTTTTAATGCTGCTGAATGATTTTATCCAGACCACCTGTAAAAGTGGAAGTTTGTCTATGTTCGCTTTTTGGGTGGGCAGGAAAAAAGCGACCAGAGGGAGTAATGTCCATGGCACTCTCAAAATTCCAAATTTGTGTAATCCACAAAGAAAAGCTAAAAGTGGAATATTATGTGATTACCTGTAGCTGTATTATATTTATGCTGTTATGATTGTTATTAGTTATACACTTTCCCTTTTCTGTATATTTCTTCATTATTGTATATTTGGATAATTTGCAGTAAAACTTTTTTTTTTTTAATTCCAAATGTGCCCAGGGCAAAAAAGAGGAAAAAAATAAGAGGCTGGTGACCACTGCTGTGGCAACACAGTATTAAATAATGACACAGAACACATTTTGTGCAATGTCATTTTTAAAGACTGGATTCTAATTTCTTAAGTGCTTACAAGCAGCTATAGTCACAAATACCAAGACACCAATAAGAATGCAACAATGTCAGGGGCTTAATCACCTTCTCATTCTTGCAATGCAATATGCCCATTGTCTATCAACAATGCCCTTCTGTCAACAGAGACTAAAGAGGTCAGACTCAATGCAAAATAATATATGCTTTAAAAAATTCTCTTTTAAGACACCCAGCTGCCAACTCAAAGTCACAATTATTCAATAAAGAACATAAAAGACTCCCAAATGAATTTGCTTGACTAGACAGTTGGAAAATCTTAAGCTCCAAATAATCAGTCATGGTCATGTTCTTCTCTTTCACTACAGGCCTTAAATTAGTATTAGAAAGTTAGTAAAATGGTGATATCATGGATTGCTGTTGTAGTAAATAGCCAATTCGTTTGAGTTTTGCAGAAAACTTCCTCCATGTTAAGCCCTTTTTCGAAGTGTTATTAGTTGGAAGCACCAGAACACCTTTACAATCCAGATTCTGCAAGTACTGCAGTGTCCTTAAACTACAAACACTTCAGCTTATATGGCATAACACCTAGCATATATATGAGGCAACACTTACCAACAACTGCTCTGTTTGCAGAGGAGATCACCTTCTTGGACCCAGAAGGCAGCTTCACTCTGGTTTTTTTGGTTTCAGGATTGTGGGAGATAACTGTGGCATAGTTCCCAGAAGCACGGGCCAGTTTACCACGATCACCTGGCTTCTCTTCAAGACAGCAGACAATAGTGCCTTCTGGCATAGTACCAACGGGCAGGACATTGCCAATGTTGAGCTGAGCTAAAAGATTTGTACACATGAAAAACATTTTTTAGAGCTGCAGTATCACTCTAATGTGCCACCTCTCTTGAAATCTACATTTTCAAGTTACCTATTTCCAAAAATATGCACAACTGTTTATTGTCTTTACTCACCTTTCTTGCCACAGTAAACAAACTGCCCAGTATGAATGCCCTCGGCTGCAATGAACAATTCTGTGCGTTTCTTAAACCTGTACGGATCACGGAAAACAACCTTGGCAAGAGGAGCTCCTCGACCAGGATCGTGAATTATATCCTATTGAAATATAAATACAGTTTAAGAATCTTATAATTTCAGATAGTTAGCAACACTGCCAATATACTCAGTGAATTACATGCACTTTCCAGATCAAAAGGCCAGGCATTTGAGATAACTGCTTAGCCCTACTAGGTAATATTACATATCTACATAACTTATGAGCTGCCTCATTTCCACATATTTTCCATTTGGGAATGGCTGAGATTAAACAAAGTTGGAATAAAGGCAATCCTCCCCTAAATCAATCAAAAGTTTTGTCCCTTAGCCTCAGTGCTTTTCAACTCTGCCATTGCCTTTTAAATGGAAGCCTATAGTTGTCTTGCTCTCAAGCAAGCTTAAATATTTTTCAGAACTACCTTATTGGTATGCACTTACCTTCTTCCCTACCATCTCGTTTTTCTATTGTTATCAACCATCAGCAGAACAAAACCATTAAGAAAATATAGTGTGACTTTAGGATTTTTCTTAAGACCTGCAATGTTGGAGCCTGTCAGAGCACAGGTTACTGACTGAGTTCTGGCGATATGGGGGCCACTGCAGAATTCCCCATCCAAGGTAAGTTATAAACCATGTCATGATGCGGTTTATTTCCTTACCCACAGTCAGTACCTCAAGTCTTGTCTGGGTCTCAACCTCAACTTGTTTATTCTCACTGCCCCCTAGACTGCCTCCAGACACTGACTTCAATAGCCTCCATGGTATTATTAAATGGAAACAAGACAGTATGATTTGCATACTGCTGACAGTGTTTTCATGTAGATGTTAATATTTACATAACCCACATTCAACGTACTACCAGATTCATCAAGATGATAAAATACAAATTTAAACATGCATCGTATTAATACATACTGTGTCAATCTTAAAAACATCAAATCATTTCAGAAATTTTGTACTTTAGAATTTCACAAAAGTATGCATAACAAAATAATACTGCCTGCACTAGTTCTCTTGACTGTATAAACTGCTAATAACTACTCTCATTAGGGAAAAAGGGATTATGATTTCTTAAAACGTAAGTTACAAGAATACAAACAGAACATCCAAACAACTTGGTACTTGCCTTTACAATGCCTTTGATATAGCCATGCCTTTCAGCAAAGTCTACAGCTCTCAGCTTTGCTGCACCTTTCCTGTGCTTCACATGGGCTCTGAACACTGACCCCGCACCTTTTCTTTGACCTCTGATTACACGGCCCATTGTGAACCTGAAAATAAATAGTTATTAGGATGCTTATTTAGAAAATGCAGCTGCCTCTAGTGTAGAAAGATTCTTTAGTATGGTTCTCTATCCCAGTTTAAAACACTTTCAGTATCTAGTGTGCTTGTTTTCTATATTGTTTTCTATATTTTAACTGTATTTCTAGATCTCACACACAGTGTTCCTATCAATCTAATGAACTATTTATGGTTTCTCAAAGCCCTCTCAAATGCCAAAGTTTGAGAGTGCAGCTTTTTTGTATGGGAACTTACTTTCTGCTCTATAGTCATGGTCTCACACAGCACAGTACAGGTTAAACACACACAAACACATACCCCAATGTTTTTATGTTCTTTTGAAAGTTTTTCAATGATAATGTTTGCAACTCATACAGTACTGCTTTCTGCACCAAGTTTTTCTTGGTGTATGGACCTCAAGCTTAAAGACTTGCAAAATGAAAGTTAGCTTATTTAAAAAATGCAACAGGGCCTTTGACTAAAACGGAGTAGAAGAAAAATATTTGTGACAGCAGGAGTTTCATATATCTTAAGAATCCTCTAACTGTGTTATTCTATTCTGTTCTGAGGGATCGCCCTGAATGGCTGCCGTTACAGACATTTTTTAAAACACAAAATCACGAGGACAGAAATATCCCCCTCCGCCTGTTCCCCTCGAGCTCGGTCTCCCGTCGGAGCCCATCCTCCGCTGCTCGTGGCCTCGGCAGCCAAAGGAAAATCCAGGCTCGCCCGGCAGCGGGAAGCGAATCGTTCATGGGAGCCGCACGAAAAGAAGCGCGAAATGTTCCCCGCCGCGAAACCGGCCAGGGGAAGCGGAGGTCGATGCCGGCCATAGATGGCCGGCGGGGTGCCGCCGCGGCCCCGATGGACACGGATACGCTCCCGAGGCCTGTTTCGTGTCTTACCTCAGCCGGGGCTTGGCTCGGAAAGAAGGAAGCTCCGGAGGTCACGGTGCCACCAAGTCCTTCCGGCCTGGACGGCGAGCGGCAGGCGTAGAGGCGTCAGGGGCCTGACGGGTAATGTAGTTCCGGCATCCGGGTACTTAAACTCCGCGGAAAAGGCTCTGGGGCACGTGACGCGCTCCGAGCCTCCCCGTTCTGTTCAGTGCAGGACGCGGCTTCTCCGTCTCCCCTGCCATAAAAAAGCGCAAGGATGCGCAAAATGGCAGCGAAGCGCCCGCCGCTCCCGCTTCTCCTTTCCGTCACCCATGACGAGAGTTCGTGGGAAAGGCGTTGGAGAGCCGCTGCTGCTGCCCGTGCCCTGGAAATGGCGGGCTGTCGGCGAAACATCCCCCGTGTATATTTACCCCGAAGAAAATCGCAATAAGTTAAATGGGACTTAATGCCCCCACCCCACTTTCTGGTATGTTATGATTCATAGGCGGTTCTTGCTGTTTTGTAATTGACTTGAAAATTGTCTTTTAAAAAAAAAAATCCACTGGGCTCCTTCCGCAGCAAGTTGGCTTAATAAGATTGCCCCTGAAATTTGTCGCCCTCCCTTTCGAATCTGCGCTGTCCCTGCAGCGGATAAAGCGCCGGCTTGATTCCAGCTGCACTGCTGCTCCCTTTGCGCGGCCGCACCAGGTTATGTAACGCGCGCCGCCTTCCTTTCAGCGGCAATGGAGCTTGTGCTCTTGTCAGGGCTTTTCCCCCTCTCTCTCTCACTCTTCCCTCCCCGCCCGCCGGGGCTGTGTTGGCATTTAAAAGCTGCGTCACGACAAGCAGCAGTTCGGCAGGTGAAGCTGTCAGCGCAGATACAATGGGCGAGAAAAGCTTCACATTTGCTGATTTCCTGCTTGGCAGGAGGCTTGTTGGAAGGCATCGGAGCCATCCTGAAAAACGAGTCGGGGTTAGGCCATTAGAGAATTGGGAGGCTTTCATTCAGGCAAACTAAAATATCCTTGCTTGCTGAGATTAGGTAATGCTGTCATGTTTCTTTTAAACCAGTGGCTCTTAACCATGTTTGGGTCATGGGCTCTTCTGAGAACTTGATGAAAGCTATGGACCCCCTCCCCAGAAAAAATATACACAAACACATATATGCACAAACACTAAACACAAAATATGCATACAAATTTTATTTACAGCATTGGGAGAAAAAAGTATTTTTGGGGTACAGATCCCCTGAAACATAGGTAAAGAACCCCATTTTTAAACTAAGAAGCTGCTCTGCTGACACCTTTCAACTCAGACCCAAGGTCTACAACATCCCTTGTTAGTTTCCAATTTTGGAGAAATACTGTCTGTTGATCCCTAGGACAGGCAATATCCAAAATGTTTCAAATAATACCTTTTTATAGTGTTCTTTATTTTTATTAAATTATTTCAGCATACAACAACAGTTTGCAGATAAATAATGAAATATCCTAGCCCAGAAGCTGGTGTTTAGGCAATACATGCATAATAACAGCCAAATAACACAAGTTTTTATCCCAATCTACTCTTTTACAGATGGTGATGAACAGTTTAGGTTAACCAAAAAGTTTTAAAGTGTGAGGGGACCTCTCTACTTTTGTTTTTAGCTGTGTACATAATAAAATTGTCATTCATTTACAAAGGAGTCTTTGTGCTTCATTCTAATAATACCTTTTTATTGGATGAATTGCATTGGGAGGTAACAGACTTCTGATATGTACTGAATTCTTTTTTAGATCCAATGGAAACTATATGAACCATTTCAGATATTGTTGCCTTTTTAAAAAGCAGCATCTAAACTAATATCCAATTCAATGCTTTGTTTGGATGCAAGGCACGTTATTGGCTTAAAATACAACTAGGTTGTTCTGTTTCTTTATTTGGATTGAAGCTGGTGTGTGTGTACACCACTTTCCAAACCAGCAACAGGAGCACATGGGAGTAAATGGGAGTGTGTACACAACCATTGTACACCTCCAGTTTCTGATTGTCTTTTACATATGTAACACCCGTGTCTGAGAAATTAGCCAGTTGCCTGTCCTGGAGACGGTTATACTCCCCTTGAAGGAGCAAGCATACAGTCTGCAGATGCTTTGGGAACCAGCTTTTGTCACTGGAGGCACAGCTGACAATAATACACACAGAGCTTGCAACAGAGTCCATCACTCTGCTGCTACAGATTAAGCCACATTGGTGTATGCGTTGGAGCTGTGGGACTGAAGGGAGAAAAGAATAAAAATACCACCGCCAGGAAAACCAATTATTCTAAGGGCCTGGGTAAAAAGGTAACTAGTCCATTAACTAGAGGCTTTGGAAAAAGCAAGAAAGTAGTGCAACTTCAAGTTATGGATATGATTCTAACAGTGGGGCTGATACAGGCAGGTTGATGGTTTCTCATGATATGACAGATACTTGAAGCAAATCTGCAGTGACAAATATTTCAGTAATGTCTGAATGTAAGAACTAGAAATGTCTTTTGTCAGTTTGGCTGGTACAACAGCTACAGCCATTGCTGGACTTGACCACAGTACAGTAGTAGTCCAGGCACCGTTAAAGATTTGATTTCGTCAATGAACTCTATGTAAGGCTTCCCTCGTGCTTGGTCTGGAAACTGCAGTTAGTGCAGAATGCTGCACGACTGGTAACAGGAGTGAGACCCTGTCAGCATATTACACCTCTGCTCAGAGATCTGTACTGGCTGCTGGTTTGTTACTAGGTCAAATTCAAGGTGTTATTATTAGTATATAAAGCCTTCAACAGCTTGGGACCAGTTTGCTTGAAGGATCGCCTTACCCCATCTACGCCCATTTGACGGCTTCGATCTGTGCAGCTGGCACTTCTACAAGTGCCACATAATAACCATTCTGCACCTACACTCTGAAACGCCCTGCCAATTAATATTAGGCAAGTGCCATCACCATGTTGTTTTCAGCACCTGCAACAGACGTTTTTGTTTTGGCAAGTCTGCCAAGGCATGCAACTTTAACATGCAATTTTATTATAAACCCTAAACAACATAGGCCCCAAATATCTGAAAGATGCTTCCAGCTCTACAGACCCTCTTAGGTATTAACCCTTTTGGTTCCACCACCCACCTGCAGTCTCTTGTGTGTATTTTTCAAGGAGAGGACATTCCTTGAGGACGTTTTCAAGGGAGAAGACATACCATTATGATTTACAGTGTCGAAGGCCTTAGTCAGGTCAATAAACACCATATACAGGGGTTGGGTTTGCTCTCTGCATTTTTCTTGAAACTGTCGAGCAGTGAAAATCATACCCTCTGTCCCCCCTAGAAGTTCAAAAACCATTTTGGGATTCAGGAAGGGTGCCCTCAGATATAGTTAGGAGAAGGTTTGCTAAGATCCTTCAAGAATTTGTTAATAAAGAGATGCCTCAATATTTGCACAATACATTTTATCACCTTTTTTTTTAAAAAAAAAAGATTGATAATTTTGGCATCCCTAAAGTCTGCTGGGATCTCTTCTCTCGCCCATATTTTTCAGATGAGCTTGTGTGTAGTAAGTTCAATTCTGTTCACTTTGAAGACTTTGGCAGGTATCCCATCAAGTTCGATGACTTTTTTGTTTTTCATTTGGTTAATGGCAGTACACAACTCTCCCAGATTTGGAGATACTGCAAGCTCATGTCTAATTTGTTTTTGCAGGGCCACCATTTTTATCTGTAAGCTGCCTTGAGTCCTTGGCAGGGGAAAAGGTAGAGAACAGCTGCCTGGATGCTTGTGGAGCGACAAGAGAAACACGAGAACAGTGATGACTAGATGCTCATTGCGGGCAGGTGGCGCTGTTACGTGAGTGAATATGGGGAAGAGTGTCATATCACCTAGGGATTCTTACAGTCTGCATATCTCATCTTTGTCCTTCATCTCCCAATGAAAAGCTCCCAGGGTCCCCATTCCAACTGCACCAGTTGTAGAACACAACGTTTGCAACGTTGCTCATCTTTTCTACAGTAGGGAGTTGCTCTGTAGTTTCAGTTCTGTTCCATATGCCCTGGTTCATATCCTGCATGCATGAGAGTCGTTACTGTTTGGCCAGCAGTGGCAATACCCAAAGACGAGTCTGCTATTGTGCTCCTCGTTGCTTTCCCTGGGATGTAGCGGAAGTTTGTTTGCAGTGGGGTTATAGCGGCCACCAGGGCCTCTGTTTTTGCACAGTACAGATTTACCCTATATCCCCTTGTACAAGGAATACTCCTGCGGCCTCGCAGATAAGGTAGTGATGTTAAGCCAATGCACATTTTGTCCCTATTCTGGTGGGAGATACTCTGTGGCCTTGAGTGCTTTCCACGTCTTTCTGTCCTTGGGGGAGTTGGAGTAAGTGCAGGTGCCATACTTTGAGACATGGTCTCCCCTTCCATGCTTACTCGTGTGTCGTGGGGGGTGTGTGCCTTGTTCTTAGACCACCATTTGCAGGAGTGGAGATTTTTAATGGGTACAGTAATACCTCCATGACCGTCCGCCTTGTCTAGCGTCCATTCTGGCGAACGTCCATGGTAAACCCGGAAATACTGGAATGGGTTACTTCCGGATTTGTTGCTTGCGCATGTGCAGAAGTGCAAATCGCTCCGTGCGCAGACACAGCACTTTGCCCTGCATCCCTTTCAGCTAGTGACCGGGGCTCCGGAACGGATCCCAGCCGCAAGACAAGGTACGACTGTATTAGTGTCCTGACATGCGCTCACAGCAGCCTAATGAACAAAAGATGAACAGACTCTGGGCCACAACTAGGGTAGTCATGTTTACAGACGTTGGACTTTACATGTTGGCCTTTGGCAATCCAATATGTGGCTGTGTGACAGGACAGGCTTGCCTGCATGTAGGCTCTGAACCATTACCTGCACCATTCTACTTTTTGTAACAGCATTTTAAGTTAACCAATGTGTTTTACAATCTTCTTATCCTCACGATGACATTGTCAACCAGATCATAGTGCTGCTTGAACATTATAACAAAACAAACAGTACTAGTCTCTTGAAAATACAGTGGCACGAACTGTCTTGGGCTAGACTCCACTTCACTAGATGCATCATTCTTAGTAACCCACAAAAGCATATTGTTACACTTGCCAGATTTAAACTGCTGCTGGACTGTTGTCTTATTTCTGGTGTAAGCCATGGCTAGCTGGCTACCTCTTTGATTAAAAGTGTGCCAGAGTTGTGTACTCAGTATCATACAATGAGCCATATTCTGGTGGGCTGGTTTTGTTTTTTTAAAAGGTATAAGACAAGGCTCTTGCCAGTTGGATTACTGAGAAGGAAAATGTGCTGCCAATATTGTGCCCAATCAAAATGTGACACAACCTAAGTATTTTAAGTTGTATAGGAGGAGACACAATTAAGAATCATGAGCCTCAGAAATGAATAAATAGCATGAGCATGTACAAGAGTGTGCTTGCCTCCCCAACATAGAATTTGTTTGTATTTAATAACTTCAGCCTAAACCCTTAGTCAGCTATGTGATACATAGAATCACTTTTTTTTACCAAAATGCCAAGGGGAAAAAAGAAAAAAAAGACGAAAGTTGATTTAACAGCAACAAATAATTATTATTGTATTGCTAAGGCGGGGGGGGCGGGGCGGGAATCAGGACTCGGCTACATTGGCTACACTGGCAAAGTAAAAGCGCTTTATATGCTTTCTAACACTGTGACACCAGGTGGCGCTGTGGAGTTCTGTTTTTGCCAACCCGATTTCTCATACAAAGTTTAGAACACGTTTATGAAATGCTTCTTTGATGTGTCTTGATCCAGCCTCAGTGTCTTACGTGTTCCAGTTCCCTAGAACAGCTCCAGTCTAGGTTTCACAAAAAACACAGGAACCTAGGCTCTGTGGCAGATTTTTGGTGGCCTATATCACACCTAATCATGGAGTTTGTGATTTGGTCACCATCATTTGCACACCTTACAATCACTACAATCGAGTTCTGCAATCTATCCGCCCAATGGCAGTTTGTACACATACACAATAAATGTCCCTAGGTCCAATCAAGCTATAAGTATGAGCACACACCCCTTCTCAGGTGGTACGGGCGGAGAGTGGCAGCGGCAGTTGGGACTCACATGCCCCTCGGTGGGCTAAAGTCAGGCACCTTGGTGGGCTAGCACCAGTCGCAGCAGACCGGCTGCATCTCCTGTTCCTCCTCCTAGCAGACCTTCTCGCTCTCTCATCCACGCTCCTCCCTCCCTCCCTGCTCCTCGCCGCCTTCTGACTCCCTCTCAGGGACCCCCTCGCCACACCGCCATCTTGGGAGCTGGTCCAGCCGAAACCAAGCAACATCTGGGGACGAGCCTGCTCCAAGCCAATTTTAGTAAGGTTGCGAATATAAGCTGCACTTTAACGTTTCACGGTCGGAATTTGGGGGAAAGTGAGGCTTATATTCAGGCCAATACGGTATTTTTATATGACATTCTTGTTTCAGAGCATCAGCCTTTAAACCAGCTTCCTACTATGCACCTGTATTACCAAGTTTCCAGCTCATACTGGTCAAAAAGAAATATACGTCCCAGCACATCTCTCCTTTCCTCTCAGCATAATTACCCTGTGACTTCCATCAGCTGTTAATGAGGGTTAGTTGTTGTAGAATTGACAGATTAGCATTTTTAAAAATTACTTGAATTCTCAATCTTCCAGTCATCAAACAAAAATGGTATAATTGTAGTAACAACAACATTTATTTTTTATTTTATTTTTTTACAAACAAGAGACTCGCAGTGTGTCCAGTGGTGTTCACTCACACAAACACGCAGGGCAGTGAAATGAAATGAGATAAGAGAACAGCAAGGCAGCACAGAGAAAGAAACACGAAGGTTTGGTTCTGCTGCTGTGTAGGTGTGGCCTTGGAAATGAGCTCGGACCATGTTCAGAGCAGATTTGTGCTTCTGATAGGTCTACCATGGCAGCAGCCCTGCTAATATTACGTATGCCATGGCTGAATTGCCATCATGAGAACAGGAGGAAGGGAGAACTTGCGAAGCCAGGGCCAAGGAGCTTGCAGTTCTAGTAACCTACAAATTTATCACCTGGCGTCAAGATGTCGCCAAATCCCTTGCAACTTATCAAATGGCATTTGATCTCTCCTGAGAGCTTGCAGTTCTTTGCATCTCTGCAATTGATTGCAGGCAATTCAGAGGAGAACAACATGCACCAACAATACAGAGGCGAATTGTATGCCTTGTGTCCCTTCCAGGAATGATCTATCCAGCATGTAAATAACAGCCTCCTGGCAGTGGCTGTCAGGAGTTCCTTTATGAAGGTTTGCCAAGAAAGGAACAATATCACATACCAGGGCAGCTTGTTGGCAAAACGGAAGGGGCTGCTTTGCCCTGCCGCCACCATCTACCTACTCCTGCCACTCCTGCATCTGCTACTGGACCAAAATCAGTGCCAATGGTGGGGCACCCACGGAGGCATCTGCTGCCCGAAGCAGTGGTCTCATCCTGCCCTATAGCTGGGCCAGCTCTGCCACATACCATTTCAACAGATTTCACTTCTTGCCCCCTGCCTGTCCTGTCAGTAGCCTCCTTGAACAAGGAGGGACTTCCCCCCCCCAAAAAAAAAGCCCCAGTAACCCCTCCATTTCAGCTTCCAGTGGGAAATGAGATGTCTTTGCATAAATATCCCTGGTACCATGTATTCTATTATCTAGATGTGTAGATTGTCCAGCACTTTTTATTGATATTTTCTTACTGATGTTTTATTGATCCTGCAATAATGTATGTTGTTCGCAGGCTTAATAAAAGTGTGGTGTATGCATAGCTAAATAAATAATCACAGTAATCCCTGGGTAGTTTCCAGAACATCATAAAATTAACATCAGTTGCAAAAATACATGTCAGTTAAACCAACAATTAAAAGTATATTTTAAAGAAGCACAGAACAGTATAAAACCCTGCATTTTTTTTTAAAGTCTCGCTGGTTCTCTCCAAATGCCTGAGAGAGTAAGAATGTTTGGGGTTGATGTCAGAAGAGCTTCTGCAAGTAATTTGAGACTCTGCTGAGCTTGATGGATCAGTGTTTTGACTCAGGATAAGGCAGCTACCCAGGTTCTTTGTATGCAGAAGTTATACAATAATTTCTGCTTGTTTTTATTTTTTCTCTAACAGAAACATGCCATGTCAATTGTTATGTCAATCAATGTCAAAATGCATAAAGTATGAGACAGATTCAACTAACAGATCCCACTACTAGAAGCCTGCACAAGGACATCCTGTAATGCAATAGGGTCCTACTCAGAGTAAATCCATTGAAATCAATGAGCATGACTAACATACCTATAAATTTCAGTGGGTCTACTCTGAGTAGGACTTGCATTGGCAATAATAATAATAATAATAATAATAATAATAATAATAATAATAATAATTTGATATTTATACCCCGCCCATTTGGCTGGACTTCCCCTCTTAAAACTCTTCATTGACGGTTTTTACAATGCTACATGGGTGCATAGACCATTCTAATTTAGGATCATAATTCTACATCAAACAAATGCAAACTAAAATTATTTGTGGGAGGGAAAGGAAGTGTTTGAATTTTTTCATTTTGGTTAAAATAGTGCTATACCATCATTTTCTAAATGCATGGGAAAGTATGCAAAATATTCAGATGTACTGTATACATTTCCCCTTTTAAAAAAAATGTAAGAAGATTCAGCTGGGTGAAAGGAAAGCAGAGAAATCATTGGGTGGTAGCCAAAAAGCCATTTTTGAAGTAGGTACTGGAGAAGACAAAGTGGCTAAAAAAAATGATCTCATTGGGGTGGCATATTTTAAAATTTATAAACTAAAACTGCAAGAGAAGCTATAAGAGCAATGCATGCATTTGCCAAATAGATCTGTTCTTTTAAGATGCATTTTTAATGCATGCGTATTCCATGGCAACCTTATGGAAATCTCAGCAAATGTTCCAAATATAGCGTTTACCCAATTCATCCTAAGGGTTTGTTTTTAAGTTCCCTTGTTTTTCCCTTCTTTATTTCCTTCTGGACCTCCCAAACACTTTAATGACAGCATTGATTTCATAGCACCTTCCCTGGAGGTTTAAGCGAGGGCTGCAATGCACTGGCAGTTTAAAGACCAAGGAACGTGAAGGGCTTCTCTCCTTTCATAAAGGTTACTTCTTATAACACCACATTTATTGGGAGATGAAAAAGAAGAACTAATACCTGTCTGTTGGAAGCAGGAATCTTGTGAGTTTTCCCAGTGGAATGTGCCCCCCCCCCGCTTCTTCTTATGCGACATTAATCTCGTGTCTGCTGCTTTGTTTTTGCTATGTGCTCTTGTAGGCACTTGGAGAACTATTGGGATTATCAGTGACTTCACCAGAGACCGAAACTTCAGCTGCTAAGAGGAAGAGGGAGTTTGCAACACCTAAACACCTTAAAAAGCAAAACAAAACTCCACGCACACATGGCAGAAAAATGATCTGAATGCATCCTATAGACAGTTGTGTGAGAAAGGGCACAGTATGCAAATACAACAAAGGATCTTGTGGCACCTTCAAGTTCTTTGTTAATCTTTAATGTGCCATAGGACTTTTTGTTGTTGTTTCTGTTACCCGTCTGGGATTTGTACACGAAGAGGCACACACATGGCACTTTTGATGCTGGGTACCCACCTGCATCCATGATGAGACCTTGATAGTCATTTTGGGAGGAAAGACTGGCCTTTCATGCTGTGTTGCCGCCATGATTCAATTGATACGTGCAGATAGACACCCCCCATAGGGATCCTGTTGAAATTTCTAGGCTCTTTAAGGAATATTGGAGGATTTACAATACTATATTAATCATAAACAAACCTTCGATTCCTGAGGTGAATTTCAGCACCTGTTTTTCTAGAAAAATAGCACTGAAGAAGAAGAGTTTGGATTTGATAACCCACTTTATCACTACCCTAAGGAGACTCAAAGCGGCTAACACTCTCCTTTCCCTTCCTCCCCCACAACACACACTCTGTGAGGTGAGTGGGGCTTAGAGCCTTCAGAGAAGTGTGATGAGCCCAAGGTCACCCAGCAGCTGCATGTGGAGGAGCGGGGAATCGAACCCGGTTCACCAGATTACGAGACTCTTAACCACTACACCACACTGGATGTCCCTATTTTCATCAGAGAAATATTGGAGGATATGCACTCATCAGAATCATGCATAACTGATGACTGTGAGAGGAACATGCATTTGCCAAGGAGAGGCTCCTTGCCCCTGTCTCCCCCCATCCCACCTTCTTCTGGGTCAAAAAGGACCTGCACATTGGCGATTGTGCATCAGTTGGATGCACCTAAAATGGACGCCGCCTGTGTATCCTGACCCCAGGATACTCCACAGCCCAGAAACTCTGGGAAATTGCAGTCAAATATCACTAGCAAGCTTAGGGCTAATTAATGCATGAAGGGGTTAAGATCACTGAACTGTATTGCTAGACTCAGTTAAGTCACACCCCTCATATTTAGTGAAGGAGGAAGTGAACCTTTCTTCATTCTGTTCCACCATGTGAAGCCAACCAGGCAATATGTCTTGCTGAATCCAGCCTTTTTATTATTATTAATTACCTCACACAGGCGATTGTATTTATTGCACGGAAACCTCAGCCACCCCAACCAGAAACCTCAGCCACAAGCCACAACAAACAACCTGAGGCATTCTCCACCCAGTGCCAGCACTACAGTTCCACAGCTGCTAATGGGACAGACCATAGTCGGGATGGAACTGCTGCAATAGAACAACATGGGCTTTGAAGCCCAGAGTTTATATACCTCTTTAAACAAAAGCTTCAAAACCTGTTTCAGACTGAGTATGTGCCCCCATGCCTTTTCCTATGGACTAGTGTAGCCAGGATACTACTTGGCAGGGTGTGGTGGATTCCTGCCCTGTCAGGATAGTCTTCTTCCTTTCCTTTATGGAGCCCAAATGCATATGCAATCCTTTAGCCAGTGTAAGATAAATGTAGACTCTTGACTAATAGGACCGCCCTCATTGAGAGGGGGCACTTTTTTGTAATGTTGGTCTGATTGGATCACATTCCCTGAGCTAAGGTAAACTTGGCTTATAGAGACAGGACATTTATCATGAAGCAATCAATGTAACTCTTTAGATACTTGTTTCCCGGATGCTTCCAGCTTGCCTCCTTTTTCTGAATAAACCAATTCCATTCTAAACTCTTACGAACACAGCTGAGGTAAAGCATATCCCAGTCTCCTGCAGCAAGCAGATGACCCAACAGTTTATTTATTAAATTTGTATCCCGCCCACCCACTCCAAGGTGCTCAGGGTGACAAAAAACAAGTGAATAAAAACACATTTGGGGGCAACATAGGAAGCTGCCTTATACTGAGTCAGACCATTGATCTACCGTATTTTTCGCTCTATAAGATGCACTAGACCACAAGACGCACCTAGTTTTTGGAGGAGAAAAACAAACAAAAAAAAAAATTCTGAATCTCAGAAGCCAGAACAGCAAGAGGGATCGCTGTGCAGTGAAAGCAGCAACCCCTCTTGCTGTTCTGGCTTCTGGGATAGCTGCGCAGCCTGCATTCGCTCCATAAGACG
Organism: Podarcis vaucheri; assembly: GCF_965113315.1. Classification (NCBI taxonomy): domain Eukaryota; kingdom Metazoa; phylum Chordata; class Lepidosauria; order Squamata; family Lacertidae; genus Podarcis; species Podarcis vaucheri. The sequence continues at coordinate 60,787,031 of NC_138762.1, read as the reverse complement.
CACACACATTTCCCCTTAACTTTTTAGGAAGGAAAAAGTGAGTCTTATAGAGCAAAAAATACGGTATTTAGCTCAGTGTTGTCACTTGCTGGCAGATGCTCTCCAGGATTTCCAGTCTTTCCTGGAGACGCCAGGGATTGAACCTGGGGACTTCTGCATTGCAAAGCAGATGCTCTACCATTAAGCTACTGGTGACTGCACCTTCTCCAGCACTAACATGTAACTATATGGGTGTAAACCTTTCAAGCAGTAGTGCTGTGCTCTGCTGGTCCAAGTGATTTAGTCTCAATCTCTATTCCTGCATAAGTCATAACTAGACAAAAAGATCATTCTGTTGTTAAAAACAGTGTTATTTTTCTAGAAAAAGAGGTGCTGGAACTCATCATGAATACCTCCCTCATTCTCTTAGAATGGCAATGGCACCTACATGGTTGGTGCTGGAACTGAGTTCCAGTGAGTTCTGGCTGAAAAAAATCCCGGTTTAGAATGATTTTTTAAAGAACATTAATCTATAGGTGCCACCCCCCCACCCTCCATCCTCCCAAATAATGCTTGGAAAGCAGAGTAATCATGGTACAAGCTATTCTGTGTTGTTCTGCCTTCTGCATAAAGCAAACACAGCTGCGCAAAAATATCCTCAGGGTTTCTCAGGCAAAAATTAGCTTGCTTAAAGAAGGTGAACTTCAATAATGGAGCTTTTAGAATGTAGGCCAAACAGCAGTAAATGTTCAAGTCATGCATAAAACCAAGAGAGGGCATCAAAGCAGATGTAATTAAAGTTCAAGGTTCTGTGCGTAGGCATACGGTATTAAGGCTGCTGGCAAGCAGAGAGCTGTTATGTAGTGAGGCCATTTTCTCCAGTAAGAAGGCATTTTGCTGTTATAAACAACAAATTTCCTTCAAAACACCTGGTGACCATAATATAAAAGAACCATCCCTGTACAACTTAAGATGGCATTGATACCTCAGCTGGAAGCTGCACTATATGCTTAGTCTCCAGACTTTGGGAGACTGCATCAACAAGAACCCCCATGTCAGGCAGTCCCTTGCTTCTATAGCTTGGCTCTTCTGGTTCCTTCTGGATGGTGTCTTTAACAATATCCAATAAATTCTTGTCCTGGTCACCAGCTCCACTGTATAGCATATTACTTTCTTGTTCAATTCTCTTCCTTCCCATCAGAATTCCTTCCTAGCATATAAACTTGGGTGCAAGATCCCTCATTCTACTAAATCTGCAGGCTAATGCAAGTCACACAAAGGATTGCAGCTCTTCCCATTCGTAGAAATCTGGATTAACCTCCTTTACTTTGATTTTTAAAAAACCTTCGATTCTGGTTATCATTGCTTTTAAGTGCAAATTAACTATGTTATGCACATTTCAAAAAATTGCACATTTATTCCATTTGCAGTACAGCGTTTCTGGGAAATTGATCTGAGGTTTATAGCACAGAATTATGGAACCACTCACATGGAGTGAAGCAGAGCTCATAATTCACATACGAAAAAGTATCATGCCGGATCAGACCAACGGTCCATATATCTTCTTCTAGACGTAGGGGAACCAAACACTGCCTGCCAGCTGACAGGGCTTTACAGAGCCGCAAGTCTGGGGCAGAGGTGGGAGGCTGGATGGTTGCTGCATGAGCTCCTGGCTGGTGTTGCGTTTGGGCTTGGATCAAGCTTGCTGTCATCACACAACGTCAGTAGGATTGGCTCAGGATTCCACAGATCCCCTCACTGCCTCTCAAGGTTCCAAGCGGAGGTTCCAATGAATGGAGGTACCATGGGCAGGCTTTATTCATCTTCCAATCGGGACACTGAGGGCTTCAGTACCTTGAGTAGGCTGGGAAATGAAGCCCTGTGGTTACTTAGACACCCTCCATCACTTCCCTGGAATGTTCAGACATGTTCTCTCCCCTGGCAAGTTCTCTGTATCTAGGAGGAGATGTACCTAGAAGGAGGAGTGATGTGCAGGATAGGCTCAGGCAGAAGAAAATGGCACACAATGCGTTATCACATTTATGTGTTATTCAGGGGTGCCAACTTGAATAAAATATTGGGGGGGTCATGTAAGCCCCACCCCACATAATTGATCACATGATGTGGCACATGCACATTATTTGAATGGTAATGCTGATCAACTTGGGGGGGGGCTCGGTCCCTTCAAATATTTTATTGGGAGACCAAAGGGACCTAGGCCCCTAGGAATTGGCTCCTATGGTGTTTTTGTTTTTAAAAAAGTGCGGCTGTGGAAGCGCCCTATCTGGATTGAACTCCAAGGGGGCTTTAACCATTTCCCATGATCTCTATTTTTCCCTATGGAAATTGCTCCCCCAAGCTTCTATTGGCCCCGGAAAGGAAACTGAAATTTGCAGCTATAGTGCAAGGGGGGGGGGCTCCTCACTCTCCCAAAGGGCTGTAGCTCAGTGAGAGAGCATTGACTTTGTATGCAGAAGGTTCCTGGATTCATCTCTAGGTAGGAGTAGGAATAGGGTTGCCTGAAAGTTGCTGAGGGTTTTTCAGGAAGACCCCAACAATTCCAAAAAAAGAGAGCGCTTTTTTGATTGACTTGCCTAAGGTCCAGGACAAAGTGCCACCTCTCAGAAATTCCCCCTGGAATTTCTATTCCGCCTTTGAAATCCTGGTAATGTCTGGGAAAATCCGGGTACATGGCAGCCCTAAGTAGAAAAGTCTCCTCACTTAAAACCCTGGAGAGCTGCTGCCAGACAGTGTGTACAATACTAAGCTTAATGGACCAGTGGCCTGACTCCAGGTAGCTGTAAAGCAGCTTCCTGTGTCCCTGCACATGGGTTGGCAAACTAAGGCCCGGGGGCCAAATCTGGCCCAATCGCCTTCTAAATCTGGCCCATGGACGGTCTGGGAATCAGCGTGTACATGAGTAGAATGTGTGCTTTTATTTAAAATGCATCTCTGGGATGTGGGGCACAGGAATTTGTTCATTCCCCCCCCCCCATATAGTCCGCCCCCCCCACAAGGTCTGAGGGACTGTGGACCGGCCCCCTGCTGAAAACGTTTGCTGACCTGCCCCTGCATTTCAAAGAGCAGCTTTCACAGTAGCAGAGGAAATAATTAATTTCCCCTTCCATGCCTGTAGTGACCCAGATCATTATCACATGCCCCAGTTGGTTGATATTTTCATTTTAAAAGCAACAACCCTGCAGGCTAAATGCAAAGATACATTTAGCATTGTATCATATGAGAGGAGGAAATGATAACTAGCATACTTGTAGCAGCCTGCTCCACCCTTCTTCTTCTTTTTTGCCAAATTATCAGAGCATTCCTTTTTAACCTCACACCCCATGCTCCATCCTACATCAGTCTGAAGTCTCCTGGTGCTCAGCAACATTCCATGCGGCGGCTACTGAATGAAACTCTCTTGGAAAATATAATTGTTTCAGAATAACAGGTCACTCCACTTCATCTAGAACACTTTGCCCTGGCAGTTTTCTAGGTATCTGTTTAGCTGGGAGAACAAGCAAACCAGGAAGTTGAATCTGAGAACTGATTCACACAGTCAGGCTACTCGAATCACAAGCACAAGCAATCGTGGCATTTCATGATCATGCAGAGGGAAACCATGGCCAGATTCAGGGTGGTGTGGGTACCAAGCCGAGGGGGCACAAAATAATAACAAAAAATAATTTAAAGAATTAGGAATTACTGTGAAAATAAGAAGTATTTTTTTTGGGGGGGGAAGGGAATAAAATTTGGTCCATGCTCAGAATGCCATATGACCAAAATCGGCCCCTGCAAACTGGAAGAAGTGAGTGAAGAGCTAAGGAATACGACTGCAGCTGCTTGCATATATGTGCTCTCGCCATCAGCACATGGTCATATGGGAAGGCTGCATTGAGGAGGGGCTGGAGGATGGTGGGCTAAGCCCCCTTCCACATCCAACCGCATGGTCTATGAGAAATATCTGTTTTCACAGCCAGCAGCTTTTCCACACCTTTCTCTTGCCTCTGGGTTGTGAGCAGCAGATGGGAAGGAGGGACAACTTTGCAGAAAAGGTTCCGGTTTGGCCTTGAGGGTCTTCCATTGTGCAGCATGATCCCTAAAGTAAGGGAACTGACTGCAAAACAACCCAAGGTCTTTACCATAGCAATATACGGTATTAACCAACATAGATGGCTATCAGTTATTATTGGCTAGTGTTGAGAGATTCCCACAAGAGCCTGTCCAGTGTTCAGGCATGATGAGAGTTGTACTCCAGCAGCTTCCAAGATATCCAGCAGCAGTGGAAGTCACCCCTGTTTTCAATGCTATTTTATCTGTTGTGGCCTGTCTTTGATTTGACCCATTCCCTATTCGTGTGCCTTTTGTGTGGGCTGATTCGGAATGTTATTTCTCTCACACACAGTTCCTTATTCAACACAAGAAATAATAAAGGAGACATAATACGTTTGCACACCTCTCCCCACCCAAAAGTCCCTCATTTGGAACAGCTGAAGTCATACACCTTCAGCTCCATGAGCATGGGCATAGCGGGGGGGGGGGGCAGGGAGAGGCTGCTCCCCCCCCAGTCAATAAAAATACATTAGTGGGGGGCAGGCCCTAATAAAAATCCTGGCTATGCCCATGTCCATGTCTGATGTCAGAGATGCTGTAGGATAGGGTCTGATCCAAATCTTCCTTTTTTCCTCACAGCACTCCAAAGCTTCATATTTAAAAGGCTGAGCACGGTTAAAACAATTTTGGCCCACTAAAAAAGGAACTGCTCTGGTTCTTCCAAAATGGATTTTTAAGTGGTGGCAGGTTTATAAATACTGTTACACTCTGTTTCTACGCGCGCGCGCACACACACAGAGTGAATGGCAGCACAAAACTAGAAAACTGCACAAGCAAACAACTCTAAAAATTGTGCACGGAGAATCTGCTTGTGTGCTTTTGCACACTTACTGGGCAGCTTCTTCTTTTTATTCTTTATCTTTTAAAATATATTTTTATTGAAATTTTCTGGTTTACAAAAGCATGTGCAATGCCTCTTTTTCAAGTTACATTTTCTACAGATCAGTTTCATTTGTTGAGACATTGGTATTTCATTAGGAAGAAAAGGGGAAAACAGGTGGAGGGGGGATGGTAAAGGGTGTGTGTGGGTTGGGTGGCAATGCTACTGTATTCCTGTTTGGTGTGTGTGTGTGGGTTCTCTTTACTAATTGCATGTATTTCTTTGGGGTTTAGAGAGGTTGGGGGTGGCCTAGGCTAGGGTGTGGCTGGTTGTCTTTGGCTGTAGTGAAAATTGTTTTCATGTGTGAGTGGGCTGGGTGGGTGTTTTTGGATCAGGTTAGCCAGATTGATTTGAATGCTGTTGGCGGGTTCTAGTTGGGCTGTGTATGTGATAAAGGGTAACCATACCGGGGTGAAGGCATCTTCTATTTGTCCCCACATCAGTTTCAGTTTGTTGGTTAGTTTTTCTAATAAGGCTGTTTCCCATACTATGAGACACCATTGGTCTATGCTTGCTCCTGACAGGTCTCTCCAGTGTCCGGATATGATGCTTCTGGTTGCTGAGAGTAGGTGCGTTATGAGCTCTTTGTGTTGTGAGTGGGCATTATTAGCTGCTTCTTTTTTAAGGTACATATGCAGCTAACTGCCTGCATACTCTGTCAGTACTTAATTGGTATAATAGAGTCAACAAATTAGAAGGCAGGGACAAACGCAAACGCTCTGGATGCCATCCACAGGCAGAGGACTAGCTCCAGGTCCTGCTATCAGACAGAAAAAAAAACAGGGAGAATATGTTGTCCCTGCCTCACTTTGCTAACATACAAAGGACCATCCATAACAGATGAAAATAGTCCAGGCTGCTAAGCTAAATGGCAGAATCCTGGCAATGTTACATTTTTCATGCTTGTGTGTGACCCTAGAACATGGAATTTAAGAAAGGCTGTGTGTATCCTACAGTACTGTGGAAGGATGCTGGGCATGATACTGAACAGAGAAGGCAGCATCCTGAGCATTTCAGCTTTCTCGCTCTCTTTTTTTAAAAAAACCAAGTTTCTAGTTGGGCTCGAAAGTATACTGCAGTTCTTAATGAACTCTCAGAAGCCAGAGAATTTCCAAATAAAGTTTTCAGTGCTCCTAGGGCCTAATTTCTTGTTCTTCTCCATGACCAGCAAATGTTAATTGCATGCATGTAGATTCAGAAGCCCTACTTTGTTCAATGGACTTATTCTCAGGAAAACGTGCACAGGATTCACATATCAATTTGCATAATTTACAGCTTTTGTGGAAGCCAGCTTTAAAACAACATGGAGAGCACCATGCTTAGTTATACAAGCATTGTTACTTCCTTTGTTCAGGCAGTAGGTTTTGTATGTGTGTCTGCAGAGATAGACATTTACCAGCTGCTGCTGTTGAGCCACTTACAGTGCTTCTTCTGGTCCCCCAAAACAGCAATAAAGCCTTTATTATTGTCTTTATCCAGGCCTTTCTTCCTTCATCCAGTGGATAACTGTCAGAAGGTTAATTTCCCTGCATCTCAGGGCTCTATGGTTTAAGAGGATGAACTGATGCTTGGGCAATCTCAGGATGGAGTGGCATACCTCCTCCCCTCCAAATATTCCACAATGTTCATTCAAACTACATGAGATGCATCACAGGAAATTAGCAACTCTTTCATAAGACATTCACATTTAGAATAACCCATGAACCAAACCAAACCACAGTTGTTTCTTTAACTTCCAGTAAAGTGTATATAGAACTGCACCCTTAGTGCTAGGAGCTGAAAAGTTCACATAAGTGGCCCTGATGCACATATGATGCATATACTGGTAAACCCAGTTTTTTTAGTGTTGAGAAATATAATTATTTTGTAGTTTCCTCAGCAAAAAAGGGGCTTTGCAACTTGAGTTGTAAATATATATTGCCAAGTGAATTTACAAGCACTGTGAGATAGGACCAATTTATTCTTTCAAGAGACAAAAAGTATCCTATCTAATACACAACTCATATGAATACACAGATTTGCCTCAGAACAAGGGGCACTTGCAGCACTCTTTTATTTTGATGGGACTTACTAAAATAAATTTGCCTAAGATCATACTGTGTCAGAGGGTGCAAATGTGAAGTTAGCATGTATACACGGGGAGAAACTACGGGTAACTTTTTGAGTATACAAAGATCTACTGAAGTAAGCCAACAATGTCAAATTGCTTTTCCTCAGGTGATTAGGGGACGAAGTTGGGGGGGGGGGAGGGTACTATGAGCTATGCTCCTTTGTCAAAATGCGTCCAAGGCGACAGGCATTCTGGAGAAGCATCCTGAAGAGCTAAAAATACTGGGCGGCCTCTCAGTCCTTAACCTTGACCTCTGGGGTCAGAAGCCTCCCGCACTTAAGACGGCAGAGCCCAAACTCCTCCTTGCAATGGAAGGCAGCATTTTCCATAGGCAAATGATGCGAGAGGCCCAGACAAGGTCATCGCTGTGCATCCTTTCTTTGCAGAGGGCTTTTTGTGACCAAGCGAAGCAAGGGCATTAGGCGCCAGAGGGAAGGGGGTGGGAAAGGCGCAAGAAGGGGAACTCCGCCAGGAGGCCATCGCCTCCTCATTGTTTAGGGGTTACAGGGCGTCGGGAGGGCTGCTGGCCGCGCTGCTGGTTGCCAGGCGACCCCTCCTAGGTCACACACAAGGCAGAAGCGAGTCGCGCAACGCCACTCTGACGTTACCGCCAACTCTCGTGCTGCTTCTCGCAATCCTCGGGACATAGGTGGCGCCTCGGCTCTCCACTTTGGGCCCCTCACACTACATCCCCACCCCCACCGGAAGGCTGCGCCACTTCAGCAGCCGCATACAGCCTAAGATGGCGGCAGGACCGAACGGAAATGCCCACGTGACCTAGGGAGCCCCCTCTCTGTTCCCAGAGCCTTATTTCATTTGGACAGAAATCTCGCGAGATCTCAAAGAAAACGAGGAGGGGGGGTGACTCACCAGTCTTTACGAAACGAAACGGGAGGGAGGGGAAGGCAAACCAGGGCGGGGAGGGGTAGAGATCTCGCGCGAGCAGCGCTGTAAACATTGTGTGAAGAAACCTCGCGATAACACCTAGATCCTCCTGAATCGGGAGGAGTCCGCAGCCTCCCTAGTTCTCGCGGTAGCCTTGGGATTTCTTCGCCCTCCCCCCACCTCTTTATGCGGAGCGGAGAGTTCTCCCCGCGATACCTTTTGCTGCAAGCAGAGGTGGGGGGAGGGGATCGAGAGGAGGAGGAAGGGGCGTGGTTTGCGCGCTGAAGTCAGCACGGCGCCTGCGAGGGGGCGGAGGAATATATAAGGGCCCGGGCCGAACTGGGGGGGTTTCAGTTAGAGACGCGATTCCGAGGCGAAGTAGCGGCGACAGCGACCCAGGCTAGTTCTACGTCTAGTGAATCCGAATTTCTCTACGCGGAGCGGGACCTCCCGACACGATCTCTCGTTATGAGTCATGTGGCAGTGGAAAATGCCCTCGGTCTAGATCAGCAGGTAACCGGGGGCGGGATGGCGGGTGGGCCTGGAGGGCCGAGGCGTATCCCCCCCCCGCTCCCCGGCCTGTTTTCGGGGGCCCTCCGGACTCATTGAATCGATCCTAGTTCGCCCCTTTACTCCTTTTATTCTCGGCCCCCCCGCATCCTCCTCACGCCGCTCTCGGTGGCGCATTTAACTGTGACGCAGTTCCTTTTGTGGGGTTCGCGCCTCGCGAAGCCCCGAGCCTCCCTCGGGAAAGGGAGCGGAGCGAGGCCAGCGGAGCCCCCGCGAACGAGGAAAGGGAGCGGCGCGGCGGAGAGCGGAGGGTAGCTCGGGTGAAGCGCCGCCGGGCCCTTTGAGGCCTGCTGTGGGGGCTTTGTGCGTCGCTGGCGACTGCTTACATCTGCCGGGCCCCCTAGCGGCGGCGGCCGGGAACTGCAGCGGGTGGGGGACAACGGCGGCCATTGTGCGTGTGACGAAGCGAGGTGGGGGGGGGGAGAAAGAAAGAGGCTGCTTGGCGGCGGAGGCGCGTGCGCGGCTCCCTCTGTCTGGGGAAGGGGAGGAGGAGGAGGAGGGGAGTGGGAGCCACAATGGCTCTGGTACTGCTGCTCCTCCCGCTCTGCCTTACACGCGCACGCGCGCGCCCCCGACTCCTTTGTCCTCGAGGCCCACGAGGTGGGGGGGGGGGAAGGGCAGGCCTAAGGCCGCGTCTTCCTCTCGTCTTGGCTTCTCGGAAGCCTGTTTAAAATGAATTTGCGCCTTCCCTCTGCCCGGTTTGGGGCGGGGTGGCGCTGCGCTAGAGCCGGCTCCCGAAGTAGGTCACGAAGCCGGCCGGGAAGGAGAAAGAGGAAGGAGCCACGTGACGCGGCCGGATTAGCGGCCGCCAGTGAAAGCCGAGCGCCGCTGCTTGTGTCACTCCGGCCGTAAACCCCCCCCCGGTGGGGGCGGGCGGCGCTCCGTCTTCGCCAGGCCCGCTTGTGGGGTGGGGAGGAGGGAACGCTTTCCCCCAAGGCCCACCCGGCCGAGCGAGCCTGCCTTGTACAACTGCTAATAGCTCTGTCTGAAGGCCGCGCGAGATGATGTGCATCCATCTTAAGTTGAAAAAGGGGATTCTTAGATATAAATGGATTTTTTTTATTAACCCCTCCCTTCCGCAAACAAAATTCATTTTCACGAGTATATGAAAATATTCAGCAGCGGTATTTTTTACCTTGGTTGTATATACCGCTTGGACAATCCTAAGGCCTAGGCCCTTTTTTCTTGACAGCTTCAGTAAAACTACAGGAAGGCTAAGGTATACAGTGCAAGCTTAAGTTCCATTTTATTTTTAAAAGCATTGGCATAAGTAGTTACGTTTGAGGAAAGGGGAATTTGGGTTGTAGTCTACTGTATTTTTGAATGCAAATATTAAGCATATTGGAAGACAGCACTAAATTGAGGCCTTTGTCCATAATGTCACATGCTTTAAGTAAAACCAAAGTACGTTTTAAGGAGGTATGGTTTAAATTGACATTAAATTTTCAACAGCAATATCAAACCTATTCTGGTGTTTAATGCTGAGAGCCTGCTAATTTACAATGTGAGATGAGATTAGAAATTCTTTACTAGTTGAAGTATTTTCAATTACTCAGGTTGAATGACTATTCTCTTTTTTAAAAAGTTTGCTGGTCTAGACTTGAATTCTTCAGACGATCAGAGTGGAGGAGGTACAGCAAGCAGTAAGTATATAATTCAGAATTAAAGCATCTTACTGCAGCTAGTAGAGAGTATTTGATGTTTGTCCAGTACAATAGTAGAAAATGGCAGATTTTGAAGAATGTTTAAAATGAATGTTAAGAACCTTAAATTGGGTGCCTGCTTAATCAATTAATTGCAGACTTTGAAGGAGTAGACTGCAAGTTGCATACAGTTTTGGTGCACAATAGTATGAGCATGGTATCAAAAGGGATTTAGTGATTGTGTTACTCAAGAGTACATAAATTGTTTCATCTGCTAAAATGGGGCATGTATTCATTTCCTATAGTGAGGCAGCAGCACATTCCAGTTATTGTTGTTACTATTATGTATTAAATTTGTATATTGTCTGAGAATACAAAATACATTAGAAAACAAAGCAAACTAATAACCCACTTCCCACAAACACATTTTGAAAGCCATAGAATGCTAATTAGCCAAATGCCTGCTTGAAGAGCAAAGTTTTCGTTTGGCACCTTTATTACATACATTTAGGTGTCCCTAGGGGAGAGCATTCCACAAATGGGGAACCACCATCCAAAAGGCTCGTTCTCGTGTTGCCACCCTTTGGTTGTTTGCATATTTATAACAATGAAAATGCTTGGGAAGGGGTGCTATATGTTTAGACTATATGCTTAAGCATGAAGTACTTAAACACTTCTTAATGTGCATGTTGGTTTGGTTTTTTTGTAAGTTACTTAAAGTTGCTATAGCAAAAAATGACTAAGTTTAATCAATAAAATAAGGTGTTAATATTATTGGTAATAAAAGAGCAACAGACCTTGCTGCATAGAGTTTTAATCTGAAACTTTTTTTTCCAACTTTCAGAAGGCCGGTACATTCCTCCTCACTTACGGAATAGAGAAGCTTCAAAGCAGGGTATGTTCGTTGGTACTTGAATATATAGAACATCAGGGTTAAAAAAATAGGCTCACAAATGAATTGAACTGCAAGAACCTGAAAATGTTTGGTGCTCAGATTCAGGGAGATTTGGTACAAGGGGTTGGACATATGAGTACCTAGGCTTTTGAAAGTAGGGAAAGGTATTAAGAGTGCACATTTAAGTAACACCTTATTAAGTCTGTGGCAAAAATTAGATTCCCTCATTCTACAGTGGGTACGGGGAAGATTTGGGATCAATGTAGTTAGCTAGGCAAGTCTAAGTAAGCTGCTGATTGATGAGCTGTATATTTGGCTTGAGTAATAAAGCTACTTAAGTAACAGTGCAATCTGTTGTAAAATGTAGTGCTTGCATCCAAGCAGAATAAGATAATGGTTTGCTCATTTTGAAAGTTATGGTAATCATGAAGTCAGGCAGTGATTCCTGTATTGAAATGTACACTCCATTATCAGAGTCTGTGTCAATAAAGAATGTGTAAGGGAGTGGCCCACACACATTATGAAAATGTAAAATAAATGGTGACTGTATACCCGTACCATCATCTTGATTGACACTGGAAGCAATTTTCAGTAGTTCCTGTATACCCTCTAAATCTGCTGTGGAGGTTTCCTTAACCCTCTGGAGATCTAGGAAGGATGTGGTGGGATGTAGAGCTGATGGAGTACTGGTGAAAATCCTCCACATTCTCCTAATGGAAGCCTTACGGTCAGCTCATTGACATTTTTTTGTTGGTGGCTATACCATGCCCTGAAAAACCCTATGTGTAGCCTGTAACCATCAAGCCTGTTTATGGGGAAGTTTGAACACAGAGCTTTGTCCAAGGATTCTTGAGCTTTAAGCTGTTGGTTGATTAAGCTCTTAATCCCTTGCTAAATTGCATCATGATACTCTAAAAATTCAACCCTCCAATGCTATAGGGGAATATGCTGCATTAATAGTGTCTGATCAACTACTAAACTTGGGCTGCAATCCAATACTCATTTACCTGGGAGCAAGTTAGTGTTTTACTCCATGTGGCTTAATTCAAATAGGATTGAAGTGCTGGAGAACATCAGGTCTCACCCCTCTCCCAACCTGTGACAGCTTGTCTTGGCTCAGATGCCTCTGCAAAAATTACCTTGCTTGTGGACTGGCAGGGAGGCACCTAGAATACTTTTCTAGAGAATACTTTTTACTTTCAATTGTGATCTTTCAGCATTTTAGCTTAAATCGGCTTCATGGGTAAAAGCCAGAAACTAATTTACTGTGACTATAAATTGGTTTGTTGGTAAGTAGCTCTCCAAGTTAATAGAGGTATACTCCCTACTTTGCTGCCAGAAGTCTTTTAAAATAGGTGTGAGAACCTATGGCATTCCATATATTGACTGGTCTACAACTCTGGCCATTCTTGGCTAAAGGGGATAGGAGTTGCAAGTCCAGCATCTTCTGGGATGCAGGTTTCCAAGCCCACTTTAAATATCTACAGATTGAATATTGTGTCCTTTATTGAACCATGATCTCTGCACAGTTCAGCAAAGTGGTCTGAAAGTGCTACTGAATTTGGGAGCAGGGAAATAATGTACAGATACTACTTTTGCAAGTATTCTAACTGCTAGATAGGAAAGTTTAGGTATAGGGTGCTTATTGTCAGGACAACTTGACTCTGCCCACTTCGTTGCTCAACTGATAGAAGTTGTGAATAGTGGCAGAACAAGGGGCATAAGATGAAGCTTGTTCAAATTCACATATTCAAATTTCTATTCAAAACTAACAGCTGTTTGCAAGAAAACTCAGTTGTATTGGGGCTAACAAATACTGAATGACATTGATATCCAGCTATTTGTAGTTGTCCTTACCCCTTCTCTCGTGTAGGTATGGATACTGTAAAGACCAATAGAGTTGTTGTATCGTAAATCCACAGAAGCTCTTATCACAGTTGGTCAAGTATGTCACAAGTTCCTTTATTTTTGCAACAGACTGATACAGGTGCCTGTGCCCATTTGGAAGTTGTTGCCTCACAAGGACATGCTTAGAAACATTGAAGAGTGATTCCTGCTGCTTCCAAGGATTACCCAGGGGAAAGCTTATTCACTCTCATACACATATGGTTCATTCTGAGTTCCTCTCAGTAGATCCATAGAAATTAACGGACCTAAGTTAGCCATGTTTGTTTATTTCGGTGGGTCTACTATGAGTAGGACTAGGACACAACCCTTAAAAGCAGCTGTACAAATTATTGAGTGTGACGTTGCACAATACCTGCTGAATCAGATGCATTGCCCTTTTCTTGAGGGAAAGGACGCCTTGTGTTGGACTGTTTGGAGCTGTTGAGAGTTTATCTTGGCTTCTCAGGGTGTCTTGACCTGGTGAGAGGCTGGCTCCTGCCATTCCTAAGTCCTCTGTACATGTGCTTTGGCAGCAGGACGGGGTTCCCCTATCCTGGTCACCAGGAGGCAAGAGAGTGCTCTTGTTCCCCTTCCCTCTCATCGCCAAAGGTGAGCTGGTGAGTGATTTTGAATGTGGAAGCCTGGAACGTTGACATCTTCACACGGATATTTTTATGTTGCTTGAGTAAAATATCTTTTACAGGTTGAAGAAATTCTACTGTACCATTATGTTGAGTTTTTTATGCATTTGAACTGGATTGAATTATAATGCTGGGAGTTTATGGCTCTTTTGCAGCAGGTAATGCCTATAACTATGCGGCAAACTACTATTCCAATTCGATGCCACCAAGAAGCTGTAAGTTGGTGTCAGGATGGAGTGGTCTTAAAAAATTGTCATTTGAGAGCATGCCTCTAAGCATATTGCATAGTTATAACTTGCAGTCAACTAACAGTGTGAGCATTTGTTCCTTTACGCTCATTGTCAGGCATGCTTCCTTTGCCTGCAGCTTTAACTTTTTTAGGATTAATTTGAATACAGTAAACCCACAACTTACACACCGTTAGCATTCAGCTTTACATGTGTGGCAAAAAATAAAAAAGGGAGTGGGGTTCAAGAAAATATTTATTTGGAAATCCCACCCGCTATTGAACCCAATGTGTTTTGAATTTGGCTTTAGGTGCAATCCCTGGAACATAAATTCTGCATACGTTGCGGGTTTAATCTACTGGCTTACTGTGTTTAAGGAAAACTACACATTAAGGAAACTACAACTTCAGTTGCACTTTGTACCTGAGCAAGCTTTTGTTGCTTCTAATGGATAGACTGAAAAATACAAGGAAACGTTTCCAATTCTGCACCTTATAAAATTTAAACCCACAACAATCCTAATACTCGGGTCTTGGCAAGTGCTGGAATTGTGTTTTTTTGGATCTTCAGATTTATTAAACATGGCATAAAAGAAGCTGGCCCACAAGACACTTGAAAGTTACCAAGCCTTTTTAGTGCTAATTTTCTAGCATGTTTACCATGCCCCACAGTTTTAGTTACATGTTGAAGCTAATTGGGGTGCAGTGCTGTCTGGTGTGAATAAGATATAAGAAGAGCCCTTCTGGATCGGTGGAAACGCCCACCTAGTCCAGCATCCTGCTCTCACACTGGCCAACCTAACGCCTATGTGAAGCCAACAAGGAGAAGCTTAGCGCAACAATTCTAGTTCTTTCCTCTTGAATACAGTACTTGGAGGTAGTAAATAGCTACTGTAACTAGTAGCCATTAATAACCATTCTATTTGGATATAGAATTTTAGACACCTAATAAAATCTTTTTAAATATGGAACTAATGTACTACATCTTTGAAAACTTATTCCAACAGATGTCATGTTGCTTTTTTCAGTTCTTTTGCATTTTGGTTGCTTATAGGTTGGATAAGTAATTGAAATATTTAGAATAGATTGTTCTAGGTAATTTAGTAGAACTTGGCATTTTGAAATCTGTCACAAGCTTCAGGTTTTTGGAATGTTAAAGAATAACAATTAGATGGAGCAGAATCTTACTTCATCCAATCTAGAGATGTAAAATCTTTTTAACAGCGAACAAACAATTTTTCTAGAACTTCTTAAAAAACTGAAATACATGTACAGTAAATTGTTAATTACAGAAAGTATAAATGTTAGGGTTGCTGTCCAACTCCCTAACCTACTGTGGTGGTAGGGGGCTCCCTCTAGTGAGTCCAGATCAATCTGCTCTGGTGGTGCAGATTCCCTATTCGCCCACTGAAAATGTTCACTGGTAGGAGTACTGCCAGCAAGCTTCACTCCACCATCTCATAAGAAGTCCTCAACTGGGGAGGGATCAGGGTAATTCAGCTGGCCTGGGATCCTGAGCTGACCCCACTGTTGTCAATTGATTGCATTGGTCCTGATAGCTACAACAACTCTGCTCTTGCCTTCCAACCTGACCAGAGTGAGTGACAGTGCTGTGGGTGTGGCAGTGGCTCTGCTAAACCCTGCAGTTTCCTGGACAGAGGTTCGATTGGTCTGCTAGTCAGACAAATAAATTCAGCATCTTGGAAGTACCAAATCACAGTCAAGTGTGATGCAAGCAAGCCTTGGACTCGTACACTTCCTTCTTGTGCTTCCTTTGGTGTGCAGCCATCAACAGGAGTTAAGACTTCTTTTCTGTTAAGTGCAGTTTGTTATGTCCGAATTGACAAGCCTGTTAATGCTAATTCTGGTTTCAACTTGGCTTGTTGCAAATGGTTCTGTAGTTAATATTCACCAGTTTGTCAGTTTGGACATCTAGCATTGATATCAATCTTTTTGGGCTATTGGGCACATTTGGAAGGATGAGAGTTCTGTGGGCGTCACCACCTCTGGTTGCTTCTTTCTCATCTCTTTCCATCTCCCCCTGCAGACAGAAAGCACACGTTTTTGACTTGAGTAAACATTGGATCCTGTAGAAATAAAGATACCCAAAAAATGACCATGAGAATAAAGATTGCAGTGCGAGACTGCACCATAAAAAATGCAGATCTGATGCTTCCCACTATCACAAACATATCAATGGCACAAATTCTAATGGATGTCCTCCAGAGTACCACAGTGGCCACCCCAGGCATAACAAGTTGTGGTCAAGCACAAATATAAGTTGAAGCCTTCAAGAACTCCTTGTTAGCGTGTCAAGGAAAGTGTGGGAGCCCAAGGCTCACCAAGGTTCATTTGCATCACTAAACTGGCTTAGATTCAAACATCATTTTATGAACTTTATACTGCAATCTGCTCTTACCTAGGAAGCAGGATTTGTAATCAAAATAATACAACACTCATCGTTGACTGGTCTGTCATTCCATTCATAATAAAATATATATTTGCCAAGTTTAGCACAGGATCTTGAATCTTGCTTCAGTCGGTTTGACTAGCTTTCTTTAGGACATGCTTCTGTTTTCAGCATGGCAGCGAGTATTGATGCACAAAACTAATACACATACGAATCACTGCATTAGTTTTTAAAAAAAAAAAAACTCTTGGCTCAACTAAATACACAACTTTCCATAAAACCTGGTTTGCAGCTTTGTAAAGTGGCTCACAATGCATCATCCATGTCAGGTGAAGGCTTGCATCTCTAATCAAGAATTTAGGCACAACACTACTCTGCTTTCCCCAGAAAGGAGCCTTTCATGTAAATTTCTGGCAGCAAAAGTCGCACTGAGGCTGTGGAGCTTGCAAAAACTTGCTAGCGCATTTTACCCTTTAATTTTGTAACTTTTTATTCTCTGCCAAAGATTCCCCCAGCTGGGACTCTCGTGGAGGTAATGGCTATATGAATGGATATGATCGTGACAGCCGGATGAATGGCTACGATCGTGATTGTGGTGTGTTTGGATCCAGAGGAGGATCTGGACGTGATGACAAAGGTGGGCGAGGGAGACCTGGCACCTTTCATCCAACAAAGCTTGAGTGTCCACTGCTGCTCTTGGCAATAAAGACAGCTTCTTTCTAGAGAGCTTAGATCAGGTTATAGTAGCACAGGTTGAGACTTCTTAGGGGAGTTTGAGGCTTTGTTTATCAAGTACCATTTTCAGACCTGTTTTGCCCTCAGCTGGAAAGCTACAGAATTAGTACTCATTCTTGTTGGTTACTTGAATTTGGATCCCGGAGCCTTAATTATAGTTACAGCTACAGGATACTACCGTAGAATTCTGGAGTTGTATAGTTATCCAAATAAAACAGTCATACGAATGTCTCAAGAACAGTGAAGCTTCTCATTGAGTGGCCTCATTATACCAGTTACCACCGACTCCAGATTTTTCCTGTCAGGAAATACCATCAGTCTCCAGGTCTTTTCACTGCTTTCTGTTTCATCATCTTTGCTTCAGTGTACCTGTGGACACATTGATGGACTCCGGGAAGGTCTCGTTTTCAGCCCAGGTTGCCATTTTTTTTCTTGAGACAAATTAATTGTAACTACAATTAAGATAATGACATAATTTGTGGAAGTGGTTCACGAAAGGTTGCCTAATGGCCATTCTCTACTACAACGCCATGGGCGCAAAAGTAGGCAGGGTCCTAATGGACATTTCTAGGCTTTGCTTTTGGGGATTGCTGCAGCTCGAGAGAATCATCGGCTGCTGCCTCTTTGCTACATGATCACCCTGGACCAGCTTTTTAAACTCTGCCATCTTGCAATATAGGCAGTAAAACACCCGATTTCAGTGCCTTTCCTTGATTTAAAATGTGCAATAAAATATGGGAATTTCTCTTAAGACAGACTGCTAATTACTCAAACATTTTCATGGTGATGGTTTGAGGGATTTTGTATCTTTACAGTGAGCATCTACACAATCAGTGATTTCATTGGTGATTTTATTATTCCTAGGATTTGATGGTGGGTGGAATGCTGGCAGAGACAGGGATGCTGCATACAGTAGCTTTGGTGCAAGGAGTGACCGTGGATCAGGAAAATCAAGCTTCTTTGCTGAGCGTGGTAATGGATCAAGAGGAAGGTAAAAATGTAGCTCTTTTCCCATTAAAAATGTGAATGCCACCACTGTAAAACATTCAGTAATCTGTAGAAATAGGGGAGAACTGACCAAGGTTAAGACATGTGTTTTTTGTGTTGAAAGCCTGCTTTGTAGCTCTTAGGCTTGCATTGACGTGCAGCATGTTAATTTTTATGTGTATAGGGCTACCCTCTCATTTCCACCAACTTACTGCTGTAGGACTTCTAAAGTTTACATCCACATAATAGAAGTCCTTGTGCCTTCTTAGCATTGGCACATATGCCCCAGCAGAAAGACAGGGGAATGACAATTTAGAGCAACTGTGCAGGAATGGCATATATCTGGGATTGGAAGGAGCTCTTTCAGTAAGCTTTCTCCTTGTTTGATGAAGAACCAGGAGGCTGGGGCGTTCAGGGGATGTGGCAGAATTGTGTTGGTGAGAGCAGTAGAGGAGTTAAATGATAGTCCAATTCCCAACGTTGATTAAAATGCAATCTGAACAATTAAATGCCTCTACCTGGCAGGTGTGCTACCTCAAATTTCATTGGTATTCTGTCCACATGCCTCATATATATGAGACAGTTGAAATATTGGGGTAATATATCCTTCTCAAGGGGATGTCAAATCTTGGGAAATAGATAGGGGTGGTGTTACACTGATTTATTGTTTAATTATATCATGAAATACTTTGAAGCTGCCTAGCAGCCAGGCAGCTTCATTAGTGTGTTTAGTACATCACATCACATCACAGAAACTGTCATGAAAACTGGTTTTAGTGTAATTTCATGTAATCTAGGTTTGATGACCGTGGTGGAAGAGGCGGTGAATTTGATGGCATTAGCAGTCGTGGTGGTGATAGAAGTGCCTTTGGCGGCAGATTTGATCGTGGTGGAAACAGTCGTTGGTCTGATAAAAGTGATGAAGATGACTGGTCTAAACCACTTGCCCCAAGTGAACGTGTGGAGCAGTAAGTACTAGCAGTGGGATCTGGTGGTCTGTAAGTTAGGTATTCAGTGCTGTGTGATGGTACATTGAATGTTTATCTTCTAGGGAGCTGTTTGCTGGTGGTAATACTGGCATTAATTTTGAGAAGTATGATGACATTCCGGTTGAAGCAACAGGCAACAACTGTCCTCCACACATTGAGAGCGTAAGTATTTGTTTAATGCTACAACTAGTGTGCTGCTTACACTAGAATACCAAGGGACTACTTTTATACATTTAAATTAGCGTTGTGGATCTGATGGTCCTTCAAAAGGGACACTTTACTTAAAAGTCTTTGTCTTTAGTAATCTATGTGATTGCTATAGGCAACATGGAATTGCATGCAGATGAATGAATGCAGGATGTTGGAGGAGGAACATAACTCTCCTTGCCTCCAGCAGCACACTATATTTCACATTAGGCTTTGAGAAAGATGCTTTGCTGCCTTTGTATTCAGCATAAACAAAAGGGGATACCAAGAAAGGAAGGGGACATGCCATCCTACATAAGAATCAAATGGGCTGGTGAGGAAGATGGGAAGTTTCTTCCATCTGCGTGAGCCCACTGCAAGACTTGTTGGTATCCAACCTTTTAGCAAGATGCTGGAAAATGAGGGGCAGTTCTCTGCCCATCCTCTGCCTTCCCCTCTTATGAGTGTAAAGCAAACTTTTTGGGCTTTTACCAGGTTGTTTAATAACTTGAACTCTGTTGCAGTTCAGCGATGTTGACATGGGAGAAATCATTATGGGGAACATTGAACTCACCCGCTACACTCGGCCTACTCCAGTGCAGAAATATGCTATCCCTATCATCAAAGACAAGAGAGACTTGATGGCTTGTGCCCAGACAGGCAAGTTTGTGTTTGCTATGTGTTACTGCAGTGTTCTAATTGAGAAATTTGGGGGTGTTAATTGAGGGTTCTTGGGTGCACATAGTGAGGGATAGGCCATTCCCTTTACTGGCAGTTGACTCTAGCACAACATGGACACCGATAATTTGGTAAAACGTATATTAGGATTTAAAATACCACCCTAAATTTAATGCCAGTTTCAGATTAACTTGAAATGAGTACAGGATGGATGGAGCATAACATTTGGGTGGGATTTATGGAATGAAAATGTTTTTGCATTGCTTTCAAGATTAAATGTCTTTTTTTTTTAAGGGTCTGGAAAAACTGCTGCATTTCTTCTGCCCATATTGAGTCAGATATATACAGATGGCCCAGGTGATGCCCTCAGAGCCATGAAGGCAAGTTCATTATATCTGGTTTAAACAAACAATACAGTATTTCACTTTAGCACTGTGCACATTGCCATCTCTGTTACATTGCTGAAAAATGTAGATCTTGAGTACAAATATACCGTTTATTAACATTTATTCATTGCTTACTACATAAAGCAACATAATTTACTAAAAGCAATCATCCTGCAATATTGTAGAAAGGGTGGGGTTTTTTTGCACCCCACTAAAAGATAAATATTAAAGCAGGCTAGGGTACCATTATAGCATATAAGAATCAAATGCCAGAGTAAATGACGAAATGTTGGCCTACTGCCTAAAAGTTGATAATTGTGCCAGGCACCTCTCCCCAACATTCCACACCTAGGGGGCTACCACTGAAAAGGCCTTTTTTGTGTTGTGACCCTCCTCATCTCTCTTCTCAGGAAGCGCAGGAAAAAACGGACAATAAGATGTGTGTACAGCTTTAGGTGAAAACCAGCACTTTGAATGGAGCCCACCCAGAAACCTGTAGTCAACCTGTAGTGCGGTTGCTGGTGTTGTATGTTCAGATGTAGCTCCAGGCAGCAATCTGGTTGCTGAATTCTGCACTAGTTGCAGTTTCTAGACTGTCTTCAAAGGCAACCCCACATAACACATTGCAGTAATTACCCCGAGGTTGCCGTAACATAGACTAAGAAACTGGGCCTTCCCTCTCCAGACATGCTAGTGGCTGTCCACCAGTCTAAGCGTTTGAGGCACTGGTCCACTAAGGCCACTTGTGCCTGCTGTGACAGTAATGGATCCAGAAGTACTCCCAGACAGTGCATCTCTTTCAGGGGGGATGAACCCCATCTAGAACAGGTTCCACCATAACAGAAGGTGAATTGATTTTAAGACACTGCCATCAAATAAGTTTACACATCAGGATGGAGTTTGCACAGAATAGGTCTAGGTTCAGTTGTAGCCAGCATCTTGATTATGATGACAGTCACTCTGCTAGAATGGCTGTGATGCTAATAGTTACTGGCACAGCTTGTGGTTCTCCTGCCTGGGTGCAGTCATGAACACTGCAGGATTCAGACCACAACCTTTAAAAACCTTTATGGAAAGAGCAGAGTAAAAGGTGTAAACACTTGGGTAGCAGATTGTGTTGAGAAATAACTGTTACTAGCAGCTTATTTTCCAGCTGGTAATGAGGACTTAATATTGCAGGAAAACGGAAGGTATGGACGCCGTAAGCAATATCCCATCTCGCTCGTTTTGGCTCCCACAAGAGAGCTGGCAGTGCAGATATATGAAGAAGCCAGAAAAGTAAGTATTATTCAGGGAGTGGCTAATACAGCCACATTGACCTATGGTTAACAATACAGGAGCTGAAGGTGCAAGTGACAAATTACTAACTTTTAAAAGAGGAAAATTGGGTGGGTGGTTAAAAAACTTTCATGTATCACAGAATCACAGCAGTAGTGATCACTGATTCTCCTCCCCCCCCCCAAGAAAAATCTTAAAAGAACAACAACAACAACAAAATTGGGGTGAGGGAATCTGCAAAAATCCCAGGGCAAGGGGGATGGGCACATGAGGCCTGTAGATTAGCCAGCCCTGTGGTATTGTGCTCCTAGGAACTTGATATCTCAGGTCTTGAATTCTAAAACTAAATTTTGTTCCCATAGTTTGCATATCGCTCCAAAGTCCGCCCCTGCGTTGTGTATGGTGGGGCCGACATTGGTCAACAGATACGTGACTTGGAACGTGGTTGCCATTT
This sequence comes from Podarcis vaucheri, assembly GCF_965113315.1. NCBI lineage: Eukaryota > Metazoa > Chordata > Lepidosauria > Squamata > Lacertidae > Podarcis > Podarcis vaucheri. The sequence goes on along the minus strand of NC_138762.1, from coordinate 60,765,102 downwards.
GCTTGTAGCAACTCCAGGTCGTCTTGTAGATATGATGGAGAGAGGAAAGATTGGACTGGACTTTTGCAAGTATGAAAATGATATTTTAATAATTTTAGCATTTTGACAGCAGCATATTAACATGGAATCTTGGAAATCCTAATGTGGTCTTATAATACCTTCCAGATACTTGGTACTGGATGAAGCTGATCGTATGCTTGACATGGGGTTTGAACCTCAAATCCGTCGTATTGTTGAGCAAGACACTATGCCACCCAAAGGTGTCCGTCAGACTATGATGTTCAGTGCTACTTTTCCAAAGGAAATTCAGGTATTCTGTTTTGCAAAGTAGTTGAATGCCCCATTTCCAGTGAGTCAGCATACTATAGAAGTGGTGATACTCAAACCAGCAAGCAGCTGCTGTTGTAGGCAGCTAACCATAGGTAGAGAACAAGAAAAATTCTAAGTATTCCTCCCCCCCCCGCCCGAATACTTTGTTTCTAGTTTAAAAATATGGAGAGAAACACCTAGTTTGTATGCGTCCATGGAAGCTTATAGCTATAGGTAAGTCTAATGGGGGTGGATTCATTATTTAATTGTCTCATACTGAGTAGAGTTCTCTCTTTTGAAGATGCTTGCTCGTGACTTCTTGGAGGAATATATCTTTCTGGCTGTTGGCAGAGTTGGCTCTACATCTGAGAACATCACACAGAAAGTAGTGTGGGTGGAAGAGTCAGACAAACGGTCATTTCTGCTTGACCTCCTAAATGCCACAGGTAAAGACTGTTTGGGAGAAATCCAACACAACTCTAATGGCTCAGGTAATGAGAATCTATGTTAGGTGGAGGAAAAGCTTCAGACTTTTCCTCCTTGTTTTCTCCTATATTTGAATATTTTTCTTTAATCTGCATGCAGCTAGCTTGACTAGTAAAGTTGTTATTTTTTATGGTTGCAGTCATAATACTAGTTTGCACCACTTGGTGGTGCTATAACAATAGATTTGGCATTGTTTTGCTAATGAGATGCTTCGCTTACATAGGAAAAGATTCCTTGACTCTGGTGTTTGTGGAGACTAAAAAGGGGGCTGATTCTCTGGAGGATTTCCTCTACCACGAAGGCTATGCTTGCACAAGCATCCATGGTGATCGCTCTCAGCGAGACAGGGAAGAGGCATTGCACCAGTTCCGTTCAGGCAGAAGTCCCATCTTGGTTGCCACTGCAGTAAGTATAGACTTGGTTAAGAAAATGCTTGTGTCTTTGTATTGGCTCTTTACACTGCAGTTTCAGCTTATGGGGAGCTGATGGCTGATTCTTTATCTTCATTAGGTAGCAGCAAGAGGATTGGATATCTCAAATGTAAAACACGTCATAAACTTTGATTTGCCAAGTGACATAGAAGAATACGTGCATCGCATTGGCCGTACAGGCCGTGTCGGGAATCTTGGTAAGACACTCTTCATCAACACCTTGATAAAACTTCCACGGTGGTATAAGCATTTGTGTTTGCATACTATGTGGACTTTTAATGTCGCTAAACTCCATCAGCATGCTTTGAGTATGAAAAAGTTGGTAACTGAGTAGACTAGAACTGGTTTTGTGCAGAAGATCTTTGGTTAACAGAGGCATGTTGTGAAAGATTCACATGAAATATTCCCATTCCTGCAAAGCACACGGCAGATTACCTCAATGTGGGAAAGGGTGGATGTCATTATACGCCTGTGTGCAAAATTTTTTGAATGCTGCTTTACAGTTCAGCTACAGCTGTAATTAAAAGTTGTTGTAATTGGAGAGCACTCAGGAATATGTCTTACCCATGCTCTTGGTATTTTGAACATATTTCCTTACCTTGCCTTAATATGCTGTATTTCTTTCTTTAGGTCTTGCCACATCATTCTTCAATGAGAGGAACATAAATATCACAAAAGACTTGCTAGATCTACTTGTTGAAGCTAAACAGGAAGTACCATCTTGGCTAGAAAATATGGCATATGAACAGATTCACAAGGGTGGAAGCAGTCGTGGGCGATCAAAAGGGTAAGTTGAGTTAATCCCTAAGCAGTTAGATGTCATGTAGATGAGCTGGAATGATATCCAACATCAAAGCAAAATACCTGACTTCCATATAGCAGTATAATATTTTACTTATGTATTCCTCCCTTTGGCCCTTCAGTGGAAGACAGTGCTCTTCCTTTCTTCAGGATGAGAAGAATAGTAATTACTAGCCAGGAGAGGTTGCTTTTAAAAGAGGATGCATGGAGCAGCATGATAAAAAATTGAAACCACTGCCCTCGCTGGCTCTGGGGAAATGATATTTTAGTGGAGTATGGCCCATATAATAAGCCTACTAAGCAGAAGGTGCTTGGTGTAACACAAATCTTAAGATTCCATTATTAAGCACCATCAAAATAGTTAATTTTTATTATTAATCAGCAGCGGAGATCTTAGGTGAAAAATGGTTGTCCTTCAATTTCTAGAGCTCTCATGGTGGCTTGTAACTTGAACATTTATAAACTATTACTTTGAAGCAGCAAGGCGGATTTAACAGATCTGTTTGCTTGGGTCTTTATACGAGACTCCCTTTTACCTGGCAATACACAATTCTGTGCTGGATGAGTGCTCTACGGATTGGGAGCCACAGCTGTGAAGGCCCTTTATCTGGCTGCTTCTCTCCCAGCCTCTGAAGGCAGGGGCTGCCAGAGGCATTTAGGCTGGTTTATGTGGAAGTGGGCATTTCTTCAGATACTGTCTCTGAAACGGATTGGGGCCAGCATTGCTTTGCTTGGCGCCCCCTCTCCCGAAATATGATCTTTAATTGAAAATGAAATACAAAACATTAAAAATTAGTAGAGTACAGTGGTGCCTCGCAAGACGAAATTAATTCGTTTTGCGAGTTTTTCGTCTTGCGAAGCACGGTTTCCCATAGGAATGCATTGAAAATCAATTAATGCGTTCCTAGGGAAACCGCCTTCAGACCAGGTCCGGGGACAGTCTGTCCCCCGACCTCTTCTGAAGGCTGGGGGGGGGGACGACGACAAGGGCTTTTCTTCCCACTGCCAGCCTTCAGAAGGCTGTTGTGAAGGCTGGCGGTGGGAAGAAAAGCCCTTCTTCCCACCTCCCGCCCCGCAAGCTCCGGGGACAGGAGGGCTTTGCTGCCAACCGCCAGCATTTTAAGATCGCCCAGGGCAGCGGAGACTTCTCTGCTGTCCCGGGGAGATTTTAAAATGCTGGGGGTCGGCAGCGAACACTTCGCTCCCGCCCGCCAGCATCTTAAGATCGCCTGGGGCAGCGGAGACTTCTCTGCTGTCCCGGGGAGATTTTAAAATGCTGGGGGTCGGCAGCGAACGCTTCGCTCCCGCCCGCCAGCATCTTAAGATCGCCCGGGGCAGCGGAGAAGTCTCCGCTGTCCCGGGAAGGCAAGGGGGGGGAGCAAAGACTTTTGCCCCCCCGCCGGCCTTCAGAAGAGGTCCAGGACCTCTTCTGAAGGCCGGCTGTGGGCGAAAGTCTTTGCTCCCGACCGCCAGCAATTTAAAACAGGTCCCCGGAGATTTCCCTATGGGCTTTCGTCTTGCGAAGCAAGCCCATAGGGAAATTTGTCTTGCGAAGTGCCTCCAAAACAGAAAACCCTTTCGTCTTGCGGGTTTTCCGTCTTGCGGGGTACCACTGTACATCATTTTAGCCAAGGGACTGGCAATTGCTGAACTAGCAAAGATATTTGATTAACTGAATTTCCTGATGTAGCAACATGAAGGGCAATGAATTAGAAAATGTATTAAATAGCATACTTAAGGAACCATGGTCTTCTAATCGCAACTTGTTGCTGTTCTTTCCTCTAGGCGTTTCAGTGGAGGATTTGGTGCCCGAGATTATCGAACAAGTAGCAGTACCAGCAGCAGCAGTAGCTTTGGCAGCAGCCGCACAAGTAGTGGGCGCAGCGGTGGCAGTGGTGGTGGCGGTGGCCATGGAGGCAGCAGAGGATTTGGAGGTGAGTTTCATTTCACAGTGTGCCTTGGGCTGTTGGAATGAAGGAAGGTGGTGGGGAAATCTAAACTCTTGGGTTTTTCCCAAACTGTAGAAAAATAAGATTGTAAAGGTAAATTCACTTGGTCATAAACTCTTCTTGCCTTTTTGTCTTAATAGGTGGAGGTGGTGGCTATGGCGGCTTCTATAACAGTGATGGATATGGAGGAAACTATAACTCTCAGGGGGTAGATTGGTGGGGCAACTGATCTGCTTGCTGCAGATTCTTACCAAACAAGCTAATATGGAAACCACATGTAACTTAGCCAGACTATACCTTGTGTAGCTTCAAGAACTCGCAGTACATTACCAGCTGTGATTCTCCACTGAATTTTTTTTAAGGGAGCTCAAGGTCACAAGAAGAAGGAAAGGAACAGAAGCCCTACTTTGAAGGTTTAAAGACTCCATTGTAGTTGAGATTAACTCCTCCACCCCCCTACTCCCAGACTGTATTTATAATTTTGTGACTGAGGATCATTTGTTAATGTACTGTGCCTTTAACTTTAGACAACTTTTTATTTTGATGTCCTGTTGGCTCAGTAATGCCCAAGATTATCAATTGTCTTGACAAAATTACTCTACTTGGGCTTTAAAAAAATCAAACCTTGGCACACAGGTGTGATACAACTTACAGGAATCATTGATTCATCCACTTTATACTACAAAAAAAAAAAAACTTGTGCGGTGGCCTGCATTAGGGCTTTGATACTCAGATTTGAAAAAAATAAAACACCTTGAAGCATATCAATGGAATTAGTTTCTAATGTGGCAAAACTGTACTAAGTTAAAGTTGATTTGCTCACTCTATCCTGGATAGGTACTTAGAACCTGATAGTCTTTAATAAGCCATTCCAGTCATGATGATGATGATGATGAAGAAGTGATGTATGGATACATGCATACAAGCACTGTTTTAAAGTGAATGCAAGTAAACACAGCAATTCCAGTGTTTAGGCAGATTATTAATGTGAGCTAGCCAAATGGAGGCGGAACATTACAGGGAATGTTTAAAGGTCTGAACTTGAAATAGTTTTTAGGAGAATTCATCTACTTAGACTTTTCAAAATTGCCTGCCATATTAAAATTGAAATGGTAGAATGGCTGACCACAACAGTGATGGGTCCACCTTTTAAGGGCCTGACTGATTTTTTTGGTCTTAACGCATGCTAGTGTTGATGTTTTTTGGTCAAGGGGGAATGAACAGGAAGAATTATGCAGCAGGCTTTATTTTAATGCAGATTCACATTACTCTGTTCAAGCTGCGTTGAAGTGTTAACTGGCTTACTGTAGACTTGTAAAATGGCTCCAGAAGAGTAACAAATTCTGAGATCACAAAGGTTGGAATGTACATAACTGCACAAGGTTTCAATTCTGCTATCAAGTGCAGTTTTAGTCAGTTTTAGTTGCATAGGTTTCCATTGTATTTAGTCTGTTATGCTGAATCTGGCCAAAGATAAGTATTTCCAACAGTAAAATGCCTCTGCCACTTAGTTTCTCTGAGCTATCTTCTGCGGCCAGAGCTGTTACCAACTCTTAGTCTAAGTGGCATAGGACAACAGCAAAATCTCCTAAAGTGCAATAGATCTTTTCAAGTGTATTGTGCCTTGTTCTAAACTTTAAGTAGGTGCACTTGACAGTATTTGAGGTCATTTGTTATGGTGCTATTTCAATTAGTCTAGATTTAGGCCCTTGTACATTTTGCCCATAACTTTTTACAAAATACTTCTTTTATTGCACATTCAGAGAATTTTATATGTCTTGTGTGCGTGTCCTTAACTTCCAATCTTATTTTGTCTCTTGGGAGACTGAACGCAGCTTGTCTAAGGAGGAGGAACTAGATTCTAAAACTGGGACCATGGGAATAATGGTTGGGAAGAAAACTTTGCACACGACAGATTTCTAGATACTTTTTGCTGCTAGTTTTGTGTAATATTTATTGAACATTTTTGACAAATATTTATTTTTGTAAGCCTAAAAGTGATTCTTTGAAAGTTTAAAGAAACTTGACCAAAAGACAGTACAAAAACACTGGCACTTGAATGTTGAATGTCACCGTATGCGTGAAATTATATATTTCGGGGTAGTGTGAGCTTTTAATGTTTAAGTCATATTAAACTCTTAAGTCAAATTAAGCAGACCCGGCATTGGCAATGTAGCCGTAACTTTCTGATAGTAAAACAAAAATTGGCAACTTTAAAATTAAACATGCCAAGGTTTTGATACACTTGTCTTAAGATATTAATGAAACACTTCAAAACACTGACGTGAAGTGTCCAGATTCTCAGATGTTTGTTGCGTGAGTTTTTGTTTAGTTGTGTGGTTTTTTTTTCAGTGAATGTCTGGCACATTGCAATCCTCAAAACATGTGGTTATCTTTGTTGTATTGGCATAATCAGTGACTTGTACATTCAGCAATAGCATTTTAGCAAGTTTTACAGCCAGCAATATTATTCAGTTCAGATAAGGATTCAATCATATGCAAAGAATGGGTTTAATCATATGCAATGAACGGATTTAAACTTGCTGAATGTAAAGATTTGAACTTCAAGTCACTGTAGGTTTAGTAATTGCTTATTGTATTAGTTTAGATGCTAGCACTGCATGTGCTGTGCATTGCTCTCAATTTTAATAAAATAAAAAGTTGAAATGCACTTTATCATGTTTGGTCTTTTTCTTGGTGACAAAATGTGCTTCTCCTTTTCTGGGGTGTCTCACTGCAATCAGTAATGATTAAGTGCCACAGATGCAAGTTTCTAATAGAAGCAGCTCACACATTTAGCTAGGAAAGGTCATTATATGGAGCAGCCCCTTGTAGCTGTTCTGCTTGGTCCCCCAGACCTAGTGGCCTGTTTTGGTTCATGGTTTCTTAAATGTGGGGATGTTGTTCAAGTGGTGGGTCTTCCTTCCACCTGCAGAAAAATGGCTGCTTGATCAGATAACAGGTTTTTCCTCCCAAACATCTGATCAGTGGTATGTGGATTTAACCCCTTGCAGAATGATCTTGCACGCCATTCAGAGTTTTGACACCAAAACACTTTCATAGTCAGAATTCACCCCAATATATTTCCAGAATTATATGTTTTATCTCCATATAGTAATTGAAGGGTGTGAAAAGGGAATGTGTGGTTTTAATTAGCCCAAGTGCCCTTTTCAATTCAGAGGTGCTTTTATGTTTATTATTAAATCATTAAAATACAATTTTTCTATCTTTAAAATAATGACTCCTCCAACAAGGAGAGAGAGTAGTATCTTGATAGAATAGGGTGGTGCTACTTAATAAATGTGGAACAGATCTCTGTTTAAACAAAGCACCTGAAACTTCAGCATTCACACAACTCAACCAGCATTAAACTACTTAAAGGTGGAATAAAATGCTGAAATAAAGTTGTGTCCACACCTGGTACAGGAAGGTACTTAACCCCTGAGATTTCTGCTGGAGTAAGTGACTGCAGATGGGGAAGGTAACTTCCAATACAGAAAGCACAATCTTCCAAAAGTCGTTTTGAAAACAGCAGCTCAGACAAATTGAGAATGGTTGGAGATTATAGGGTGTCAAGCTTTAAAAAGCTCTGTAATTGAAATGTGATTTTCACAATCTTAACCTGGAAGTTTAGTTTGATTTACTGTTCTTGGCAATATAAAATTTAGCAGAGCAGTTTGCAATGTAATTGCACGATACAACAATGGAAGAAGGAACAAAATTAAGACGTGATAAAAGCCTGGGAAGACAAGTCTGCCAGGAAGCCATTAAAGTATTCGTCTCATACAAATGGTGCATTGAGTTGAAAATTATGTGAATTAAGCTGGGTTTTTATGGTAAGAACTCTTAACCCACCCCCTCAGTAACTAAAGTGTTTGGGGATAGGGCTGGCAGCTCTCTAATACACTGTCAACCTGGTGCCCTCCATATATTTTTTACTATATCCATCCCTTGACACCTTGCTGTCCCCTGTTCCCCTGGAATAAGTACTACAAGGCTCCAGAACAGGAACATTCCTCTTAGGGGATGTGAATCCACTTCAACATATTGCACTTGTATTAATGTACTATGGAAGTGGGTGCAGGCTGTGCCTTGTGTTGCTGGTACATCAAGTGGGGGAAAATAGTGTGGGTTTCTTTTTCTGGTTAAAAGAAATATATATTGGGTATAATAAAAAGATAATTCCCTAGATGCCTGAGATCTAGGTTTGGGGCAAGTACTCTGGTGAGAGAACCTCAGCAGAGATTTAAATATAGTCATACAGTACCTTGGATGGAATTTGGAGGACACTGGCAAAATTTTGGATTTAAGGAAATTGCCATCTCTGGCGGGACTGTGAAACAAGTGGAAGATTCTTTTTGGAACAACTACGCTTTGGATTACAAACTAAATATTGGGGAGTGCAACACCAGGGAATGGGATAACTGGATGAAGGAAATGAAGAATATTGCTGGACGGAATTCCCTGATGACTGGCTCCCCAAAGAGAAGGAGAAGAAAATGCGAAAGAACCCAACAGGGAATAAGGGTGTATGCAACTATAAGCAGAAACAAGAAAACTCGCAGAGGGGGTTTGGAATTGACTTGAGAGCTTTAGACATTAGAACACCTGACTGACTGATGAGGTTTTAATGATATAAGGACTGACATTACCCGGAACCAGGAAAAAGGACGTTGGATAAACTTAGAATGAGAAATGTTTTCTGTAATTGATGGAATTAGTGTAATAAGAAAATATTAAGAGATATTGGAAAGGAAATAATTGGCTTTTATAGAAAGGTTAAATATGGTCAAAACTTTAGAACTTTTAGAGATCTGATAAGATAAAATTAATGAAATTAATGTAAAAAAGGAGTGGCTGAATAATAAGGTGAAAAGGATATGAATTTGCTGAATTAATTTTTAAAAAGGGATACAAGAAAGGGAGATGGGAGGAAGTCCGGAAAATAAGCTAATTGAAGATGAGAAATTAAGAAAGAGGGATTTTTTTTGTTTGTTATTATATGTGTTTTTATCTCTCTTTTTTTTCTTCTTCTTTTGATGTGTTTAATGTCTGTATTTTTGGTATTGTATTGGTTTTTTTGTGACTTTGTATTTTCTTTGTCTTTTATTGTGAAAACTTAATAAAATATTTATTAAAAAAAAATTAAATATAGTCATACCTTGGCTCCCCAACACCTTGGGAGTCGAACGTTCCCGTTCCCGAACGATCAAAACCCATAAGTGACTCATTTTCAAACATTCTTTTGGAAGCCGGATGTCTTGACAGGTCTTCTGATTGGCTGCAGGAGCTTCCTGCAGCCAATCAGAAGCTGCGCTTTGGAAGTCAGATGTTTTGGAAGTCAAACAGAATTCCAGAACAGATTCTGTTAGACTTTCAAGGTACGACCGTACAGTAAAGGAAAGTGTGGATAGAGCAGTAGACCTTTAAAATAACCCCTCGGTTGCTTCTAAAGTTCTCCACTTCTCTTAGCATAGAAAAAGACCACGTGTTTGGTAAGTTAAAGATGGTTTACTTACAAACTCTTCAAAGATCAGATTCGTGTGCTTTTCCATAGAGCAGTCAGAAAAGACAAGCGGTAAGACTGGAGTTCCAAAGTCGTGAAAGTTCCTAAAGTATAGAAACACAAGGATGGCTTGCTTAAGTCACATGGTCTAAGCTAGAGGTAGATTTCGCATGATGGAATGGAAGAACAAAGGCTTTATCACCTTCCTAATGTGAGGGGAAGTGACCTACCGTATTTTTCGCTCTATAAGACGCACCAGACCATAACACGCACATAGTTTTTAGAGGAGGAAAACAAGGAAAAAAATATTCTACACGAAACAGTGGATGTATGATTTTTGTGGTTCATGCTGTGGCCACAGACATGTGATCTGACAGTGAGTTTGGGGTAGCCCAATGCAAAAATCCTGAGGATCCATGTGGATCCGTGCTTTGTAACCACATTTTAAGAGGGGAGGGAGGGGAAAGCACTCAAGGGTCAAGGAACACGCATGGGGTGGGTGGAGAAGGATGCTATTAATAATGCAGAAGAGGGGTATAAGAGGAGAAGGCTCCTCTCCTCTCCCGCTTTGCTCCTTTAAAGGCTCTGCTTCTCTCCCTCCTCCCCGGCTCACTGAAAAAAACAGCTCCGGACTCGTGTAAGCGGCCCCTCTCCTCTCCCGCTTTGCTCCTTTAAAGCAAGCAGGCTCTCTGTCCCTCTCTCCTCCCCACTCAGCAGCTCTTCTCCTGCTTTGCTGTTTCAAAGTGAGCCATGGAGGAGGGAAGGAAGGGGAACCATGAATCCTCTGCTCACGACTGCAGCAGATCCCGCCACCATCCGTAGGCATTCGCTCCATAACACACACAGACATTTCCCCTTACTTTCTAGGAGGAAAAAAGTGAGTGTTATGGAGCAAAAAATACAGTAGTTAAACCTGGCAGGACAGCTTACTCTATGGTCTTAACCCTTTCATTAGGCATAAGCCTGATTCTCCCACAAATACTGGGTGCAGATGCACCGAAAAGCTTTTGCTCCACCCTCCCCCAATCTGGAAGGCATGCTGGGGCAGGGAGAGCAAATAAAGTGCAATTGCATGACTGCAGCTGATGGCCACAGTCTGCACTATGAAGCAGGTTGGTTGTGCAACTAGTGCATGCTAAGAGAACAGCATCTGGCACCAGAAATGTTTGTTACTTCAGTCCTGGTGGCTGGACAGCATTTTTCCCACTGCACCTGTGGGGGCATTGTTCAAAGACGGGGGGGGGGACGGGACATTTCTGTCCCAGCCTCTGCTTTCTGAGGTGGCTGCCTCACTCAACCCAATGGTAGATCCAGTTCCACTGCTATGTGTTGTGGTTCAGATTATGGCAGGCAGCTGAGTTTTGAGACTTTCCCTTGATAGGAGAAGTCAGGTGTGTGCCTTCCTCAGTCACTGTGTATGCTAAAATCATAAGCTTGCCCTCAAACATAATTATATGCCTCTTCTTATGTAACTAGCGCTGGGCGAGGGTTGTTTTCCTTTGTAATGCTGGGGATGGCTGAGGGCCAGCTCCTGTCTGATTTTTGGGGGGTGTGAGGGGAATAAAAGCTGATGGATTTGTCAACAATCCAGGAGCTTTATGGAACAAGACAAATTCATCCGTCTCTGCTAATCCTCCCCTGATACAGAGGATTTTCCTGCCATTAAATGATAGCTTTTGAGAGCAGAGAAAATGCCAGCCTTTCAGAGATGCTGCAACAGAGCTAACTGCAAGCTTCAGAAGAAAAAAGGACAACACAGACATCCCCCTGTCAGGTAAGGGAGGCAGGTAACCAGTCCTTTAGGTGTTGGTGGAGGAAAGTATCTGTGGCTGGTTACATATAGCCATACATTTGCATTATTTCCAGTCCACTTCATATTTCAGTGTGATGTATTATAAGACTGTTTGGGCAAGTAGGATCGCAATCCAATGCACAATTTATTGGGAGAAAGTCCCGTTGAATTTAGCGGGAATCCAATTCACTCTGAAAATAAAGATGCGAAGGATTGGGTTGCTGGTTGGAAAGGTTTGTGGAAGAAACCAGCGGAAGGGAGATCAGTTGTGCTTTCAGACAGAGGATGAAAAAAACATATTATAAGCAGTACATTTTTAAAAAGAAAGGCAAAGGACAATTGCAAATCAGAACTGTATGGCATAGTTCCCTGTTTTTGGTCTGCTTTTAGATTTTGGAGGACCTGAGATGCCACAAGCAACTAATCAGGGTAATGTTTGTCATCATTTTAAATGGTAAGTAGACTTTTCGTTCCACAAAATTTTACAGCAATTTCTAAAGCTAGTAGTGTGTAGTACTTTTATTTTGGAAGAGTTAATTTATGTTAAGCACCCACTGTAGGGAATTTATCAGTTTTTGGAGTCAGATTTTTCAGCATAAAGGTACAGGACTGGATCATTTGCCAAGTATTACAACATCTGTGTCATTTTTTTGCTATGCTGCCCTTTTACTTCAGTCATATCTGGACACCAGCAATTCCCCTTTTGTTTAATCTATTACATTGATTAGTTTTTGTGGTTCTTTGAAGAGAAATATGGACCATGAACTCTGAGGAAATTGTATCCCTCTGTGGACTCTACTTAATTATGTATTAACTGTCTTTCTGTGTAAAGACAGTATGGCGGCTGTCTTTTAAGCTTATTCCTTTCTTTGGATACCTAAAATGGATACTTGCTACAAATGTCAAATTGACATTTGGGATTTGAAGAACTTTTCAGCATTTTGTGTGGCTTAATTTGTGACTTTGATTAGGGACAATTTTATGAAAAATAAAAACACTGCCCATTCCCTGCTATACTGAGGCAAATTAGAATAAAGTGGGGATCCAGTTTACAGTGGGGGGGATTATTTACCTCAGTTTAGTGCTCTTTTGACTTAGTTTATCCTTCCTTCTCTTGCATGGAATAGCTAAGCCCTTCAGGTAATGCATACTTAATTCTGGGTGACACAGTTTTGCGTTAATAATGCCTAAATAAACAGTAGACTAGAGCTGTGCAGATAGATGATTTGATGGTGGACTATTGCATTGTGGTCATTAAAGCTGACTTACACACAATACACAGACTAGCGTTGATGCCTTTTAGTTAAGGGGAAATGAACAGAAAGAGTTATGCAGCAGGCTTTATTTTACTGCAGCTGTAGGCCTTAATGTTACCACCCTTTATGTTCCTAAGTACCAAAGATACATCTGTGTAGGAGAAAGCAGTGTTTCTTACCATTTATTAACATAAAGGATGGTGTGTTTTTTTTAAAAAATCCCTTTAAAATGTCCTCCCTTCCACCCCAAGTACTTGACTGATTATTCCTATTCCAACTTTTAAGGCAGGACTTATAGCAGGGATGGGGAGCCTAGAGCTCTCTAAATGTTGTTGGACTACAACTCCCATCATTTGCTGATCATTGGCCACGCTGGTGATGACTGATGGGAGGTGGAGTCCCAACAACATCTGGAGCAAGGATGGGGACCCTTTTTAAGGGGCCATGGTGGGGGGGGGGGCAGAGGCAAAAGTGTGCAGAGCAATGCGTTCCAACATAGCACGAGTGGGTCTATGTTTCTCCTTCCCTGTGTGCCCCCAGAAATCTGCTTTGGAGGGTTGGCAGTCTCTCGCAAGCAGATATTGGTGGGGGCACAGTGGGGAGAAGGGAAATCAGAAGTCTTGTTGCACAAGCTGATTTCCATTATGCAAGCAGATCAATATCATTAGGTGTTGTCCGCTCACTATTCAGTAAGCGTGTGTAGCATCCAAGCTTCACAGAGAGGACTTTTAGAAAGGCTACAAGCACACATTTATTAATGACATGTTGCTTTATAAATGTATTTTGTTCTGGGGGATAGTCCATTAGCAAGTTTCAAGCAGCACCTAGAATCCTAGACACGAAATGATTCTCAAACGACAAATCAGGACAGTCAGTTTGGACACATTTCCACCTCTCCAGATAGTCATTAAAAAGTGGTCCTGAGTGCAAGTATCTGCCTGAGTGAATGTGACATACCACTGACACCTTGTCCAAGTCCTTGATGATTTCTGGAATTAATATTATTAATAATAGTGGAGTGGTATTCTAACTCATTCCCTCGTGCAAAGATTACCGCTAGCGCAACGGGACTTTCTTCCTCTTCTTCCTTGCACCCTCCCCAAATCTGGAGTATTGAGGGGAACCTTTGAACAGATTTAGCAGGGTCTTGTCCCACTGAAGGCAGAAGACAAAACTTTGAACTCGTTTTAATTAGCTTGCTCTTAAAAGCTGAGTACATTCTGGCCCAATACCACATGTTTGTGTTTGGTTGTGAAGACCTGCTAGCTTTTACTGCTTATACTCCATTAACTTGTGTTTAAAAAATTGTTTGCCCAATGCTTGAAAATGTGGGGCCCTGTGAGCAGATAAGCTGACACAAGGACCCTGTAATATTGCAGTGACATTGATGCCTTTAAACTCTCATCACCTGCCATGATGACAATCTTATCGGTTGGCTAGCCTGCCCACAGTGTGCACTTGAGAAGCCTCCCCATTCACAACCAATAATTTCAGTTTCTCCTTCTCACAATCGAGAGAGTCCTAGGCTTAGTTCCAGCTGCATCCCTTAAATACAGTTCCACAGGAACAGAGAAAACTTACTGATGGGAAGAGGATGGGAAAATGCCTTCATTATGTAAATTGGGGGCAAGTCTCTCCCTTGAAAGGATCCCAAAGAAGAACCTATTGGATGTGATAGCGAAGCTTTCTCATGCCACATAATTTGTAGAGCTTATTGAGATTCTGCGAAAGTAAATCAGCTTCTTGAAACTTAATAGGACCCTTCCACAGCTGGTGTTTGTCTCAGCAACTAGTCACTCAATCCCAGTACGTTTCTGGGCTCAATTCAAAGTGTTGGTGCTGACCTTTAAAGCCCTAAACGACCTTGGCCCAGTATACCTGAAGGAGCATCTCCACCCCCATCGTCCAGCCCGGACACTGAGGTCCAGCGCTGAGGGCCTTCTGATGGTTACCTCACTGTGAGAAGTGAGGTTACAAGGAACCAGACAAAGGGCCTTTTCAGTAGTGGTGCCTGCCCTGTGGAACGTCCTCCCTGCAGATGTCAAGGAAATAAACAGCTACCTGACATTTAGAAGACATCTGAAGGCAGCCCTGTTTAGGGAAGTTTTTAATGACTGATGTTTTAATGTATTTTTAATCTTTTGTTGGAAGCTGCCCAGAGTGGCTGGGGAAACCCAGCCAGATGGGTGGGGTATAAAGAATTTTTTATTATTATTATTATTATTATTATTATTATTATTATTATTATTATTACTAGTAAGCAAGATCCATTCATTATATAAATATTGTGTTTTGATACTGTGAGTGTTCACTAATATCTGATTTCTCTCTTTCTCTCCCCCCGCTTCCCTTGCTGGTACACTTCCTTGCCAGTCCTTCTCTGCATCCCCCTTGCTCACTGTGTGTGGGCCTGTGTCCGCTCCTGCCCCACCAGCTGTGTGTGCACTCAAGAGAGGAGTTGTGCCATTCTTTGTGACCGTGCTGGTTTCACACAGATCCCTAAAGAGTTTCCCTGTGAGGCCCACTCTATTAACCTGGATAAAAATAGCATCAAATTCCTCGCTGAGAGGGCATTTGGTACCCTCCCATCCCTCAGATCTCTCTCATTAAGCCACAACAACATATCCTTCATCACTCCTGGTGCTTTCAAAGGGCTAGCCAGCTTGACGGAACTAAAAATGGCCCACAATGAATACATTCAGTATTTGCACACAAGGACTTTCATTTCACTCAAGAGGCTCGTCAGACTGGACTTAGCGGACTGCAACCTTTTCAACATCCCAGACAGGATTTTTATAGAGCTTCCAGCTCTTCAGGAACTCTTTTGCTTTCAGAACAACTTCAAAAGGATTCCAGGAGCGATACGAGGGATGGAGAATTTGACCCATGTTTATCTGGAGAAAAACAAGATCGAAGCTGTGGCTTATAATTCTCTCTTGGGTCTGACCCAGCTGAAATATCTCAATCTGCAAGATAACAGAATAAACGTGATTCATGACAGAGCTTTTCAGTACTGTCAGAAATTGGAGTATCTTTATTTAAATGACAATGTCCTCAGTGACCTCCCTGATAACTGTTTTGACGGCCTAAGACGTCTCAACATGCTTAATCTTGGCGGCAATTTACTTCGAAATGTCTCTAATACATGGTTCCAGGACCAGTTAGAGCTGGAAGTTTTGTATTTGGACAGGAACAGGATTAGCCACATTGAGGAAGGGGCTTTTGAAAACCTCATAAGCTTGGTGTCTTTGCACTTGAACAGTAACAACCTAACCACCTTGCCTTTCTCAGTCTTCCAACCTGTCTACTTCCTAGGAAGACTCTATCTTTTCCGGAACCCCTGGGAATGCGACTGCAGGATTGAGTGGCTGAAGGAATGGATGGAGAACTACAGACTTGTTAGGGATATTCCTTGTGCCTCCCCATCCTCTGTGGCCGGTCTTGACTTAACTGATGTTTCTTTCGAGAGAACGCCTGAAGGTTTTTGTCTTGACCCAGAGGAGCTAAATGCCACAACTTACAATCCTTTCGCAACCACAGAACCACAATCTACCACAGAGAACAAGTTCAACAGCCTTATCTCTAAATTCCTGCTCCAGAAGGGCCTTTCGGAAGAAGTAGGAAACACCACAGAAGCTTTTGTCAACACAACCTTGTTAGATGGATTGACTAATGAGGCGTCTTTAGGACTGGGGGAATGCAATATCAGATTTGTATGTTATCTAAATCTTTGGATATTGTTTAGAACTACTAGAAGTTCTATACCCTCTGTATAGTGTTTTGTACAGGATAGAATGTTAAGTACCACCTTCAGACATAGATCAGGTACAAAAGGTCTCTGTGGTTTAGTGCATATTTAGACCTAGTGATCTACTTTGGGCCCATCTTTCAAAATAGGTTTAGGTTCACAGAGGCAGAACTCATTTATAAAGCGCTTTATAATTTTATAATCTGTCACACTGAGTGAGTGTGATTCCTGTCATTAGTCTCCCATAAGAGTGACTCTAAAGTAAAGCTGCAGTAAAATTAATCCAAATTCATGATGAATTGAAAGAAGGTTGGCAGGAACATGATTGCTGTTCATATTTTATAATCAGACATAGCTTAATAAGGAAGACAGAAAACAATATGTATGGTGATATGTACTGAAAAAAATAGATAATAGACTTGCAGCTTTACTAAGGGATTTGGCAAGACATTCTGGTGGTTCTTACATATAGGATGCTATTGTCATGGAACAAAAAAGGGTGATGGTGTTCTGCAGCTATTAAAAGGATCAGAAAAACATAGGGATTAGTTTCTCTGTATGAATCTCTTGCACCTGATGGGAACCTATTTAACAAGACTAAAGCATAATAATCCAGATATTAGGGATGGGTTTTTTCCCTTTTTCTGCCATGTTTTTTATAAACACACTTCACAAATATATATCCATGTTTAAACAAGACTTTTCACTTCCTCTGCTAGACCTGATTC
The DNA here is from genome assembly GCF_965113315.1 of Podarcis vaucheri. Lineage (NCBI taxonomy): Eukaryota > Metazoa > Chordata > Lepidosauria > Squamata > Lacertidae > Podarcis > Podarcis vaucheri. The sequence continues at coordinate 60,748,096 of NC_138762.1, read as the reverse complement.
CTCTGCTTACTGTAGGGAGAGCATTTCACCATTGCTACCACACACTGTACTTGCCATGCCTGTGAGTCTGGGAATGTTGAGAGAGAGGCCTAACAACTGCCACCGTCTCATTCCATTATCTTCAGGGGACAGCATTGGAAGCTCCTCTGAACACCCATGATAGCTACATGGAATTACTACTATTAAGTAGTGGGTTGACAAAGCAGATGACACAGAGATTCCTCCAAGTAGTTCTTTATAAGTAAGCTGGAACTGAACTGAACTGAACACAGCTCAGCCGGCCTGCTTTTATAGCCAGCCAGCTGTCACATCGCAACAACAACCCAGGGTTTCCCGCCTAAATTAACTGATGTAGACCTGAGTGAAAACAATATACACAATAGCCCTGGTGGCCAGGGTGAGCACTTCAATACATAACAACTACTATATCAGATGCTAGGAATTAAAAAAACACACACGGGAGGAGCACCACACTCGTGTCCTAACTATAAGCTGGCTAGCTTCTGTGGGAAAGAGGAATGCTGGATTAGATGGAGACAATTGACTTTTACCAAGATGGAGCCACAAATGCAGTTTAAGGCAAGCTGCTCCTTTGCTCCCACAGCTGCTGTCACACCCATTTTTACAGAAGACCTGCTTCTGTAAGGCCACAAATGTTGACACTGCCAAAATCATTTCTGCTTCCAAAGCTGACCTCTCTCATTTGACTCAACATTAGCTGGAGTGCCATGGTCTGAATTGTTCTCCCCTCATGATAGCCACACTTTGCAGAAACAAGGGAAATAAAATTCTGGCAGCTTTATAAAGAAAGGCTGCTAACATTCTTCTTCAAACAATGCATAATGAACATACAGAACTCACAGCTGTGAGGTGTACTGACCACCATTAGTTTCGATGGGTTAAAAAAAATATCTGAATTGACATATTGACAGCTTTTACCTGTGATAGCTAAACATAATCTCTATGTTCAGATGCAAGATACTTCCAAAACACATGGGTATATTAGAAATAAAAAATAAGAGAAAGCCACTACCATCTTCATGCCCAGTTTTTGAGCTCCCAGAGACATTTGGCTGACTGCTTTTGGAAGCAAAATGTCTGAAAACCTGGCCTTCCCACCAGGGGTGTTGTTATGTTCTGATGCAACAACCATGACATGAATTAAAATATTTAATTTCTCATAGTGATCTCTCCCAAAATTACATTTTCACTTCAGTTAATTTCTTCAATAGTCATCTCCCACCCTGATTTTCCCACTAAGTGGTGTTACTTGTCATGATCATTGTTTTTAAAATTGCTTTTGTCTCATTACATCCAGTCATTTCAGCTCTCCTTCAGACTTTGTCCACTGGGCTGTGGGTGAACTCAAGGGAGGGGGAGGGGAGGGGAGGGGGTAAGCCCCTGACTCTTCACAGGTGCTGAGCAAGCCAGCAGTCCTCTCCACCAAATAGAAGGGGCTTGGACAAAGCAGGGTATGTAGCATATATAATGTAAATAAAATTAAAATGGGCAGGGACAGCTGCTATGCTATGGGCAGTGGCTACTCAGGTCAGTAAGCCATTTGCCCCTGCCTCCATCATCCCTACCTCTCCTCTGTGAAGAACAGCTCAGGACCACAATACCTCAAGGACCGCCTCTTTCCATATGAACCTACCCGGACCCTGAGATCATTTTCTGAGGCCTTTCTTCGTGTGCCTCTTCCTCGAGAGGTCTGGAGGGTGGCAACACGAGAACAGGCTTTCTCTGCATTGGCTCCCGTCTCTGGAATGCTCCCCCCAGGGAAGTTCGCCTGGCGCTTTTATTATACACCTTTAGGCACAAGGCAAAAATGTTCCTTTTAAACCAGGCCTTTGGTTGATTTGACTGACATCCTATGCCCTTTTAAAATGTGGGGTTTTTTTTGGGGGGGGGTGTTATTGGGTTGTTGTTTTATTTTGATTATACATTTTGTGGTTTTATATTTTGATTTTATTCTGTGACCTCCAAGTACAGGGCAGTATATATCAATTCAAATAACACCACCACAAGCAGCTATGTGGTACTCCTGAACTCCCTATGACAGAATTGTAGAATCACAGAATTGTAGAGTTGGAAGGGACCACCAGGGTCATCTAGTCCATCTCCCTGCAATGCAGGAATCCTTTGCTCAATGTGGGGCTCGAACCCACAACCCTGAGATTAAGAGTCTCATGCTCTACTGACTGAGCAAATCCTGCAAGTGCCATTTATGCAGCCACACCACCTGGAGTCTCTTAACCCTTCAATTACATCTCAAACAGCACATAACAGGGCATTTAATTATTATTCTGTTTTTTAAATTTGCTTTTAAATGGTTTGTTGTGCTATAGGCACTGAATATATATAGAAGTCTTTGCAGTGCTATAAGCTATACTGCAAGGAGAAAGACTACAGATACATATAAAAAATTATGAATGCCCCCCCTCCTTAGAAAATGTCTGTACTCATACATGCCTTTATAGGCATGGATATTAATTAGCATTCATGAAGAAACCAAATCAGTGTGTAAGGTTTCCACTTGGAAAATGTTATTATTCAGGGTTTCTTAAAAGCAGATTTTCCAACTGCACAATTCCCCATCACTTAAAAAACCAAACAAACATAAATGAGTTCAAAGCATGCTTTTCTGCTTGTTTACAAGGACTTGCATGGTTTGCAACTCCATGCCTACATGTTGGGCAAAATAAATTCCTGTCTTGCAGGGGGTTGGACTAGATGACCCTTATGGTCCCTTCCAATTCTATAATTCTATGACTCTACACTCTGTAGCAATGACTGTTTCTCCATAGGAGTCAGCAGTTCTTATCTACTATGCAGTCTCTTAACACAGGACAATCCAATGGCCCTTGCACTAATATAAAGCCCAACTCAATATCACTTACATTGGTGCAAGAGCCATTGTATCTTCCTGAAAGTTACCTGTATTTATTCTTTTTGCCCCATCAAACATGTGCTACCAAAGCTGGTATCTCTCAAACCCGAGGGGGAGGAGGTTCCTGGCAAGGGCTGGGACTGGGACACACTGGGGCAAGCAGGGGATAGGGAAGGAAGTACTCACGCGATGGCGAGGGGATGAGGGCCAATGCACAGGAACCAGGGCAGCAGGACCCAGAGCCAGAGCCAGAGGGGGGCTTGTCCCCACAAACATGGCAGGCCCTGAAGTGTAGAGAGCAGTGGGAGAGGCGTTGTAGGAGGCTGAGGCAAGCAAGGGCCTACAGCCCAGCTCCCTAGCTGGCCAGGTGGGACTCACTAGCTCTGGGAATGTGTGTGATTCCTCAGCTGGAGTGGGCTTGGCACAGGTGAGGGTCATCTGCCTCATCAAGCCCAGATGCTGCAATCAGCAGGCAAAGTACCAAAGGGAAGCAGAGAGGAAGTGCTGTGTCTGCTCAACTGCCCATGTTGGCGGACCTTGGCTTGAATGTTCCTGGACCTCAACTGTACTTTGCTTCAGGTTTGACTCTGGACTGTATCCTGATATCAGACATTTTTACTTGGACTGTGTTTCCTAACCTTTGGACTTGGTGTGGTTTGATCCCTGGACTTTGAACGTGACTTGCTTGCCAGGTAGATCAGGACACTCCCTGTTTCTCACGTTTGTGTGAGGTGGGGGAAGGAGAGAAGGAAATTGAGGAGTGGAGCTTTCATTCAAGAAAACAAAACAGCCAACAAACCAAACAATGTTCATTGATGAAATATTTGGCGTTGTGTTGAGAGTGTGTCTTTCATGGCTTTGAGAGAAAAGATCAATTTTTTTGCAGGGCTGCCAAATTACAAGTGCACTGCTATGATCCTCGCCAGCGTACGCACTCCACCCAATGAATCACTGTGCTCAACAGCTGTGGAGCTGAAATGATCCTGAGGGAAGGGAAACACCTCAGGTCTTGATTTGGGGGGGGGGGTGAGGCGGGGAAAGAAGACGCAACGTCTCTTTCCCTTCCCCTCTTCTTGACTTAAGGGTTCAAAATCCCTAATTAAGCATTAGCCCTGTCCTCATACTTGTTTAGGACAGTACCCTGCCCTTTCTCCCAGAGGAGTCCAGGGTGGTAAACAAGTGATAAAGCAATAAAACATCTTAAAAATATTGCATATGCAGACAAGGCAATATCTCTGCGTAAAAGTGCTCAGTAAACACATACACCTAATGTCCCTGCCCCGATTTTTCCAACTGCACTTTTTTGTCTACCTGGGCACCACCATAACCACCCACTTTTCAACTGATGCTGTTTACCAAAGAATTTTAATTTTGCCTCTTGAAAATGTCATGTAATGCTAAATAATAATAATAATAATAATAATAATAATAATAATAATAATAATAATAATAATAAATAAACTGCAAGTACTTGACAATCATTTTTAATTATTTCCAGTGAATTTTTACACACATTTTACCTACCAAGCAAAACTAAATTATATTATATTAATTTAACCAAAATATCTTTTGAATTCCCAAGTTATGTTACAACTTTTTAGCACCCCTCATTCTTGGAATTTGAAAGCTGAAAAATTCAACACTCCCTTAAGGCTACTGTGAACTAGATAATTATGTAACCTGTCTTTAGCTTTGGATATTTTTTTTAAAAAAGTGTTGTCTAGTGTAAGATTAATATTTTTTAATATAATGGGAACTCTTAAAAGAGCACTTTCCCCAATCTGGCGATACAATAAGAAAATTTTTTTACCCACAAGTGCATGGAGCTTGTAATATGTGGCTTATGGTTTTCAAAGCACACATATTCCAACATAAATGATAAAAGAAGTGAAAGAATAAAATGTCTGACTAAAATTTCCCTACACAAAGATCCTGTTTTAAAATATAATTCATGTTCTTACATCTGCAATGGGTATTATAGGGAAGAATAGGCAAACAGATGGTTTATAAACAGTATTAAATAAATAAATAAAAAATCATTGACTAGGCATGTCAAACACACAATCCAGCCACAAAAGCCAGTTCCCACTCTTGATTTAAAAACAGCAGGCGGTGTTATTAATGACGGATGCTTCAACTAATAATGACCCTTTCCTGACAAATTTTAGATGGTTTACAGAGTTACACATTGTTTCTGCTGAGCCTTTCAGAGTAGCAGCCATAGTAAGAAATAATGAACAACTTGTTATTGCATGGACTGGTGGAAATGGATTGTCCAGCTTTTCCAAGCCCAGCTGCTGTTGAAAGCGGTAGAATCCTCACTCTTTCTCCAGTCTATAGTTTTGACTGCCTTACAAAATAGGATTTTATGCTGCTAAATTCCTAACTGTGTGGCCCTATTATTGTTCAGCTATGCAAAGAAAAAAGCAATCACAGCAGCAGTAGCAGCAAGCATTTTTGGGTGGAGTGTTAAATACACCCAAACCCAGGCATTCTAGCCAATGCAGTGTTATAGGACAATTTTCCTACTGCAAAAAAAGGGGCCAGATGGCATGATAACTACTTGATTGATCTCTTCTGTGCACTACATTCAATGACTTTGGATTTTCAGGCTATTTATAAATGCAATAATCTTCTTAAATGCTAAATTCAACTGTGTATTATAAAAGGTCTCGTCCCTGTCCCCTCCTGTATCAGCCAAATGCTGTAGATTAAGTTGAGGATTTCTCCAGGGAAAACATTGTTCATCATGCGGCTTGAAGTTTGCAGATATTTGATAAAACTGCTAGTAGGATCCGGAATATTGGTTGGCTTTCATTTCTGTACAGCTGGTTCTTTTTGTAATGTATATTTAGGAACTGCTTTTATTGCTGTTGTCCTTAACATGAAAACTTTATTATGGCAATAGTGGTAAAAAAAAGTTAACAGTGCATTTTAAGCAAAAGCCAGCAGACGGGGTTTCTCAAAACTAATAAAAACGCAGAAATATTTGTGACTTAAGAGGTAGCAGCAAACGTTTAAGGGCCCATCAACTATCTTAGAAACTCAATTACAAAAAAACTTTCCATTTCAGGGAAATTTGTGCTGTTCAGGGCCATGACCCTGAACAGACAGGTTGACAATATTGATTTGGACTCCTGTGGTTATTCCAGCCGCAGGTTGGGGACCCCTGATCTAGCCTAACCCCCCAAAATGCAGGAATCTTTTGCAAAATGTGGGACTCAAAGCTATGATCCTGAGACATGGGTGTAGCCAGGACTTTTGTTAGGGGCGGCAGGGATGATGTGATTGGTTAGTTAGTTATTTCTATTGTTTTACTTGAGAAGAGAAGACTCCCTGGAAAAGACCCTGATGTTGGGAAAGATGGAGGGCACAAGGAGAAGGGGACGACAGAGGACGAGATGGCTGGACAGTGTTCTCGAAGCTACGAACATGAGTTTGACCAAACTGCGGGAGGCAGTGGAAGACAGGAGTGCCTGGCGTGCTCTGGTCCATGGGGTCACGAAGAGTCGGACATGACTAAACGACTAAACAACAACTTTGTTTTACTTGATCTGGGGGGGGGGGCAGCTACGCCCATGCCCATGCTCTGAGATTAAGAGTCTTATGCGCTGCCAACTGAGCTATCTTAGTTTTGCTTGTTCACTGGAATACACATACGGAGTCTATACAGCTGAAGGTATTATTTTGCATAGCAAGTACCCAACTGGCAACAAATCCCATTCGCACAGAATGATAAGGAGTTGGAAATGTGCTCAAATGTCACCTAGGTGAACTCCCTGCTTACTGCAGGTTACCCAGAGTCAGTGGGAGATAAGAGAGGCTTTTTAAGAATTTGCTGAGTTTCCCGGCACAGGAAAGACTGAGGTTTTGGACTTCGTAGGTCATGATTGAACTGCATTGTAACAATATGTGAATTTGTTCTCAAGCATCAGCCATGGGGTTAGGGCAAATGAGCTCTCCTGGCATTTTGGAGCTGGAGTGAACATGGAAAGCCCTTAGAAGAACATACTAAGCTGAAAGGTTTTTTATGAATTGAATTTGATAATGTTTGATCATGAGCTATCTTCAGTATATTTTCTTCTTCACAAGTTTGAACAATTTGTGCAAAAAAGTAGTTAGCCCTGAATATAGTGCTCATCAATTTAATTGGGTGACCCTGAACTCTAAATTTCTATCTACACTCCTCTCAGTTCCATTCATTATTGTCAAAAAATCCCAATGCAACTCCATAGCTTTTTTCTGAACTAAAAAAAATAATCCTGAAAAACTTTCCTCATACGGTGGGTGCTCCAAACACAATAATTTGGGTAGCACTTTGGGGTACCTTTTCCAAAGGTATGATCTCCTTTTTGAAATGGAGCACCCATTCACAGTATTCCAAATACAGCCACACCATTAGAATAACAAAGCATTATGATGCTAGCAATTTCATCTCCAACACCTTTCCTAATAATTTAAGTCTTTCCTACCACTTCGCTCCCACTATTTAAAAATCTGAACAGCAGCTAAGGAGGAAAGGGCCAATTTGGACCACCACTGCACCACTAAGGGTGGGTTAACTTTCCCACTGCATACTGTTCTCCTACTGAAATTTGCCACTGCGGATGCTAATTGTATCACAGTAAAAATTAGCTGCATGACACTTGTTGGTTCTACATTGCAGGGCAAATAGCTGCTGGAGAAACTATTTAAATCAGAAGAAGGCACTGGGAGAGAAGGTTATCTCCCACCCTGATACCAGAGTCCTGATCCAAACTTCCTCCTTGTGACTGCTATTCAATTTTAAACAACAACAACAAACCTGGAAGATTTAATTACAGATCCCCATGGGAATATGTCATGGCTACATACACTCCCTGAAAACAATGATCTTTCCATTTCATTTTCTGCTAATCCTTTCATAAACAGAGTACTAGTCACATAAAGCATTCTGGCATATTTTTCAGTGAAAAAAACATGAAGGCATTTCCACAGGACGAGAATAAGGGGTTGACATTGCTGAATAAACATGACACTCAGGTAAACATTCAAAGATAGCTGGCCTAATTCACTTGAGTACCTGGCATATCCCCACCCCCCTTGGATTCCCCCAAAGTAACATCTATGTGTTGATTTACCCCCATTTCAGAATACCAATTAAAATGAAAGCTAGTAGATATCAGAATATTACAAAACAATGCAGTAACTCACCATGCTAATTTCTTCATAGAAGTGCTAATTCTCTGGACAGATGCTCTCTTTTTTCCTCGAGACCCATTTCAATTTCATTTAAATATTAATAATGGTAAGGTTTCTTATTCCAACAGAAAACAAAGCCTCTGTTTATCATGCCTTTTGGATAGATACATACATACAGAGAGGCTCCTTCATTGTTCCCTAATATTATTTTTAAGAAGGGGTAGTATGGAGGCACCATCCTTTAGTGGTTCCATTCTGACCTCCAGGGCTGTTTCCAGAGTAGTCATGGGAGGCTACTGTTCAGTACCATGGAAGTTGTCCTGTGGTGTCTTTTGTTTCTCAAAAACATGGCAGCATAGGCACATCCAGTAAATCAGGGTGGGCCGGTTTCAGGCTTGCCTTTTCTACCTTTAAAAAACAAACAAACAAAAAACCCAGAACTCTGAAATTTACCAAATAGAGCCAGGTGCAAATGAGTGGCCGGGGTGGGCAGAACAGCATATTCTTCCAAGTGAGGAGCAGGATGCTTCCAAGCACCTGCTCAAGTTCACAGAAAAAGGCACTCCTGGTTTTCACTCTTGAGACATCGTCTGCACAATATATTTAAAGTGGCATCATACCTCTTTCAGCAGTCACGACTTCCACACGAAGAATCCTGGGAACTGTAGTTTGTTAAGGTGATGAGTTATTAGAAGACCCTTATTACCCCCACAGAGCTCCAATGCTCACAGTGGTACAGCAGCCAATCCTTCTTCCTAGTAACTCTGTTTTGGATGCAGAGTTCTGCATTTCGATGCCTCTGAAGGCGCTGTTGCTCAGTATGGTGTTGTGTCGCCCAGTTTGGTGTGATGGTTCCAAGCTGTACCAATTCTGACCCCTCTGAAAATACTGTTGCTTAATTTGGTGTGTTGGTTCCCAAGAGCGAAGAGCAGGTTTCGGTCTGCTTGGATACCATTGGACAATGTTTGGAATCCAAACAGCAGACTGAACCATTCCAAGCTCTGCCTATCTGGAGATGTCACAAGAGATTGTTGCTCAATTTGGTGCAACAAACTGGGTCAATGGGGATGTCTCTGATGATTCTGCTATTCCAATTTGACATGGCGGTTCTTAAGATGGAGGTGCAGATTTTGGTCTTTGTTTGGAAAAGGTTGGCTGCTATTTTGAATCAAGATGGGGGACTCCACCATACTCCACCATTTTGGATGGGGTGGGAGGTGGTGGCATTGTTAATGGGTGTTGGCAGTGCAGGAGCCACCCACCAAGGGTGCAATCCTGGTGACCACAGAACCATAGAATTGCAGTCAGAAGGGACCCTGAAGGCCATCCAGTCCAATCCCCTGCAATGCAGGAATTTCAGCTGAGAAGCACAATACTACAAACCATGGGTGCTACTTAGCTGCATTAAAATGAACTAGGGTTTTGCTGTTGTCATGGAAGATGAACTTGCATCACAAGTGTACACAGATACTGCTAATAAATATGCTACTAGCACAAATGTTTTTGATAGTGGCACTGGCTACTAAATCCCCGTAATTTGCTGCTGAATATTTAGCTAAAGAATAAAAAGTTTAACACGTAAGAGCAGAAAAAATCCAGAGAGAATAAGTCACTAATGCAGATGTTAGAATGCTGGGAGATTAAAAGCTTATTGAATCAGCTCAGTGATTCCATTTCCACAGCACTGGATTATAATAGTACACTCAATTCCTTAAGAATAATGTTGATGGTAAAGAAACAGCTGTATATTGCTTCAATTTTTTGCCAGCCCTGTGATGCAAGGCATGATGTCATAAAGTCAGGAAAACCATGTAGTCTAATAACAAATGCAAATTAAATGGTTATGTTTATAGTTGAATAATCAAAGCTCGGGGAGGGGATAGAAAAAGGGATAACTTTTTCTCATTAAACTTACATTGTGCCAGGTTCAGAAACTCAAAACTAGCTTGCAATCCGAATTTCTGAAGGTGTCATGGACTATGCAATGAGACAAAGGCAACTGATAAACGTTCTGGGTGCTAGCCAGCTAAATTATGGTTGTCCACTGAGATCAATGTATTTAAGTTTACTGGGTTGTGCAATGGGACTTCTCACCTGCATACCCTCAAAATCTGCTATAAAAGGTTTGCAGAGTAGTTCTTTGGGACATGTGAGGAAAAGTGAGGTAGGAGAAATCCTGTTGCACAAGTGGAACTCTGTGTGCAGAGTTGGATTCAACTCATTGATTTCAATGGGTATACTCTGAGGAGGACTAATGTTGGGTATCACCCTCTATACATAAATACCCTAGTGCAAAGACTTATATGCCAAAGGAAATGGCTCTCTTTGCTCTTGCTTGCAGTCTTCTCAAAGTGCATTAACTCTTCTTAGGCCTTTTAAAAATCTTTAGTCTTTTATATTGTTAACATATGTTGAATTCTGAATGGTTCTCAAGGAGGTGAAGCTATCTATGAGTAAATAATTTTTTTTTTTGCATTTTAACGTTGAGGATAACACTTTTCAAAAACATACTGGAATTTAATAACAAAAGCAAAAAATCCATATTAAATAATAAAAATGTAAAACAATCAGTCCAAGGTACATCAATACTGGCGATAAATGGTGATTTAAGTTCACAAAGACATCAAACTGGGATGGGAAATGCTCAGTCTCCCTCTTCTAGGACAGGGAACAGACGTTACCCTTTGCTGAAGGAAGGTCAGATAAATCAGAAAATAGCAACAACCCTGAGATGAATACATGGAAAATATTTGCTTATTAAGGCTCTGCATATAAAATTTAGGACTGCTTCACACATTGTCAAGAACAAACGCTTCCCCATTCAGTATGCACTGCAGGAGGACGTGGCCAATTGGAAGCTCCCGGAGATTTGTACCTGTGCACATGTTTGTTTTATTACACATATTTTTTTCAGTATATTGTTTTTAGCATGTATAATATGCGCACATGCTAAAAATGTGACTGTATGAAGCAACCCTTATTTGCTAAGTGAGCCACAAGTCTTCAAGTCTTGCAGTCAAACCACGTATGCCAATCAACACAAAGATGGCGAGAATCCCTCCCCACCCTAAACATCTACAAAGGAGTTGACTGGCTTTTGAAGCACCTGAAGAATCCTGTGATGAAATGAATGACCCAAGGCATTTAATTGTTGAACACATAAAAGGAAGTATATTTAAAATAAAAAATTGGTCAGAATGTAGAGTCATTTACCGTTGAAAGGAATTTACAGGGCTGCGGCAGATGAGTCTTTTGGAATTGTTAGTTCATCGCAATGCCTAAACTGGTTTCTTCATTGCACAGTATTTTCTCTTAAAATGTGTGCATTTTCAAAACAATTACATACATATTAAAAATCAGCATTTCTTTGCTTAAACGTAATTAAAACGTTAATACTCTCAGACAACACAGATCTGAAATGGTGAAACCAGTAATTTTTTCCCCCTCCCACCTTTACAACAAATTAAATTGAGACAAAATTACAAACACATTTCACTACATGATTATTAATAAAAATTAGGATTTTTGTTTATAAAGTTGCCCAAAATGCAAGGGATGTGCATAGGTTTTACAACTTAGTCATAGTACTTAATTTTATTCCCTTGGGTACTTCCCCCCATGAACGGAATGTACTTTGCTGTAGATTACAGTTTTTTTTCAACACAGATACACCAACAGCATGAACGCTTGCGACTGTCCACATGCATTAAGAGTCAAGACCCAACTTCAAATCTCTATAAGTTTTACAGAGTTCTTCAAAGAGACAGTATCACATTATTCGGATATTACATGAAAGTACTTCAAAATACTATTCTAAAAATAAAAAAGCAAAGGAAGGCCATTAGAATTTAAGAATTGATCTTGTTATGATTGGGCTAATAATTTCAAATAAATAAAGGAAAGCAAGGTATTCCAATTCACAAAATCAGACTCTAAAAAGAATGTAGTGTTCCAACCCCAAGTTAAGTAACAGATCATATTATTATTAAAATAGATTATAGAAAGCAGCATCTATTTTGTGCAGTTTTAGGGGCCTTTGAAATTAAAAGCTATGATTTCCAAAAATATAACATTCCAAAGGATTGAATAATACATATATTTAAAGATACATTTTAATAAAGTTTAGGAGAACTGATTAAAAAAGATACTGTCTCTTTAAATTAGCATTTTCTCCTCCTATCTATAAGGACATGACGATAATTATAAATTTAGGTCACACTACATCTAGGTAGTCTCTAGGGGCCAAGACCTGTTGACACAAGGTCAATAACAAAGAGGTTCTTCCATGTATGAGGTGGTTCCCAGTAATGATAAAATTCTTCCGGTGATAAGATTAATACACCCAGGAGACGGGAACCCATTGCGAGGCTGTACAAACAAGCTCAATGGCTTCTTCCAGATGCCTGATTGTTTCATCAATTTCATTGTTGATAATTGTAAGATCAAAGTAGTGTGCATATGTTCTCTGTAAGATTTCAGATTCCTTTTGCAAGCGCTGAAGAGATTCATCCTGCACAGTGATGGGGGAAAAGGGGTGGCGAAACACATGTATTATTTTCTTGCCATTGTATCTTGCATGTGTTACTTATACAGAAGAGACTATCAAATGAAATTCTTACCTAAGAATTTGTCAGTGATTTAGTACCTTAATAAACGCCAAATTCCACTTTATTTGTTATACAGTTTGCCATAGTCTTAGGTTTCTCACATCACAACCATACACTTATCTACTTTCAGGGAGACTTGAATGGACAAGGAATGAAGATGAGAAAAAAGGATCAGCATAAACAAGGACCAAGGGGTGTGGAGGGCTATGTCATTAAGGACAACACACCACATACAACCTATTTGTCTTCTGTTATGCATTGATTTGATTAAGGCACATGAGCAATCTAATTCATTTCAGTGAAAGAAGCAGATCTGCACACATAAAGGAACATGAGCATGATTCTGTTGTCTCTTTCTAAATTGGGGGTGGGTGGGGGTGGAGCTAACCTGTGGCCTTGCAGATGTTATTGGATTCCAACTCCCATCAGTCACAGCTAGCATGGCCAAGGGTCAGGGATGATGGGAGCTGTAGACCTGAAATGTCTGGAGGGCCCCATGTTAGTCGCCCCCTTATTTAAATGAATGGGGCGGCCCTTGTGAAATCGCTTAATTCACACAAACTGGAAGTTCCTTTATTCACAACGAATTGGTAGATGGTGTTGACTAAAAGGAATACATTGTATGCTCTCTGGTACACACGAACTACTAAAGTTTATTAGAGAACAGGGAAGTTGGGAAACCATTACAGGATCATATTAAGTTTTTCTGATGTGCACACTTTTGCAAACCCTTTAAAAGTGTGGGGAACCTGTGGTCTTTCAGATGTTGGATTTTCAACTCCCATCAACTCCAGCCAGCATGACCAACAACCAGAGAGCCGTATGTATCCCACATGTGCTCTAAACCTATAAATGCTGGTGTTGCCTTCACAGGGACAACTCTGCTCCCTCCAATAGGAGCAGCCTATGCACACAAAGAGCTTCTAGTTTGGGTATTGTGCATTAGCAACATGAGACCTGCGGTATCAACTAATCCACAGATATATTGCTCCCTCTTCATTACTTTGGCCTATATGAAATTGCCACCACGGGAAACATTCACAGATCTACACACATTCTGAGAAAATTGTGTGAGGCTTTACTCTGAGCGCTTGTCATTTCCATTTGTACCACACTCCTCCTGAACAGGCACGTATCAGGAAAGGGAGGTGAAGCAGAAAAGTACTAAGATTCAGAGCCAATGGATTCAGAAGCCAGGCATGTTATAGCCACACCCTGGTGATACTATGGGCCTTAAAATGATCATGGTGTAAGGCAGGCACCTTCAACCTGCGGCCCTCCATATGTTTTTGGCCTACAACTCCCATGATCCCTAGCTAACAGGACCAGCGGTCAGGGATGATGGGAATTGTAGTCCCAAACATCTGGAGGGCTGAAGGTTGGGGATGCCTGGTGTAAGGCAAAGAAAGTGCAGTTGTTCCTCATTAGTCTAAGTATCTACCAAGAAGCTGCATTTTGGCTTCAGGGATATAACATTTTCCTATCAGCAGAGGCAGTGCTTTTTTTCTGGCAGTACTCAACAGTATACAGTACTGGCACCCCCCCCCCCCAATCTTGCGATAAGGTATATGGAGGGTGGGGAGAGCAAGCAAGCAAGGCTAAAAGGGGGATTGCAAAAAGCAGGAGGCTGAGGCAGTGAGGAAAAGGAGGTCCTTGTTTGGGGCTGGAGTTGCTGCTCTCAGTCAGCAGGTTGCATCATTCCCCCTCTTCTGCCCTGGACATGCTCCTATGCTGCTGCCTTGCAGTGCTGCAAGACGGCTGAGCGAGTGAGTACCACTTCCCTTTCGTCTCTGCTCACTCTTCGCATGTGTACGGGGTGGGAGGGAGAGAAGGCGGACAAGGCTCCATCACCCTCCATTCTGGGGCTGGGGCAAGCCATAGAGGTGAGTGCGGACGGTGGGGCTGGTGGCTGGGAGGAGGGGTAGGAAGGAGAAGGGGAGGGCAGGATGTTGGGTAGGTGTGAGGAGCAGAAGGGACAAGGTTGAGGGAGAGGTTGGAGAAGTGAGAGGGGCACACAAAGTGGGCCTTTAATTAATGGAGGGGGGAACAGGAGAGAGTGTGAGAGAGAGAGAGAAAAGGGAGGAAGAGAATCATGGTAAAAACTGTCACCCTTTTTTTCTAGAAAAGAAGCACTGAATAGAAGCACTATAATTTTATATTTGGGAAAATGAAATATTTCTTTCATACACTGTTACTGAGACTCCTGCATGGATTGTAACCTGTGCATTCACTGGTCTGTGACATCATTACTGAAATGCAATTCCTGTTCCTGTCCATGTCTGGCACCTTTCCACTGTGCAACTTAAAATAATGATTATATATTATTGGTTCCTAAGCTGGTACTTACAGGCAACTTTCTGCACCATTTTGGCAGCTAGATAAAATTAGTACAAGTGCAAGAAAATGAGAAGAAAAGTAAAAATGATAATTCAAGAAAAATAAACAAAACAAGGGCAGTCATGTAGGAGGATATGTCTGTGACATCACCACATCTTACACTTATTTTCATTTCAATTTCTGTCTCCTTTTGTCAGTTCTGTCATACAATTTCAGTGAACAGGTGCTTGCTCCATCTTGGAATCATGAGTTCAGCATTTTGCTTTTTATAAAACGCAATACCAAAATATATACTATTACACCTAGACACCATTGACACTTGATACAAAATGAAATGAATAAAATAGATCTATATGGAAGTTTTAAGCAGCTGGGCTTGGACAAAGTAAAAAACAAACTCCTACTTTCCCAATAAATGTAAGTATGCTAAAAATTGTTTTGAAGATTAAAAGGAAAAGAAGCTCTGATAATGTCTTCACATCACAAGACATTGTCCAAACTAAATCTATATATTTAAAAAGGTTATTCTCTAGCTGTGTGTAAAGAAACTTGATGTGAACTTCTATTTAGGGACAATCAGTGACATAAAACAGAGAGGCAGACTTCCATCATCCTCTCATGCATTTTCATTGAACGACTGTGCAGAAATGAGTGGTACAGACATGTCCTTATAAATATGTGCTTTTAAGGTAGGTTTTAAAACAAGGTAAAGCAGGTAAAGAAAAAGGGATATTTATGCAAATGATGATTTGAAAGGAAAATGAATGAATGGACGTAGTCTTAAACTTCCATTACAGTACAGAGAAACAATAATGAATATAAGATTTCTTCATCAAGATTTCATTCATCACTATTATCTATCACATTAAATTCTGTCAAATAGGGATGAAGTTTCTGTTTGTGCCTATTCTTAAGTACTCTACAAATGTGATTTCATTGCAAAAGTCTTACCTCGTTAATGCCTGGGGTAATTGTAGGTGCAGCGATAAAAACAACAAAAGGAGCAAACTCTGCAGTCCTCAGGACCTTCAGGGCCTAAGGAAAGAATATTTTAGGAGGAGGAGCATGGCATACATTGTAATACATTTGAAGACAAAACATGATTCTGGATCCTTTTGGAAGCCAAATTGTAAGTTGATAAGTGTTTCCAACCTTGCAGCGCCCGAAATGTCTATGCATTGTTAGAACTCGTTTCTGTCAATGGTACTACTGAATGTAAAAAATAAATTAAATATAATACAAGGGCCCCCAATTTTATCTGGGCTTGGCAGATAAACCTGTCCTCTGACTTTCTGTTCATATCAGGCATTGGTGACACTTGGAAGTAGGCTAGAGAACTTAGGAGTGACAGCAAGAGGGGAAGAGATCTTTACCACCTTTGATTTCTCTGTGATGTGCAGAGAACTAGGTGAAGGGGCTTTCATTTGCTACTAGGTAACCAGGAATAGCAGGTATGTGTAACTGCTGCTGACTACCAGGTCGCAACAGTTGTAGGTATTTCATGTTTGATGTTGAAGATTTTGCAAACCAGTACTCAAGCTGATATCATTGCAATTTATACAAATGAGAGAACCCATCTGCACAATTCCTATTGTTCATAAGACAACCTGCAGTTTAAAATACTGTTTCCGTCCGCAACTGTTCTTACTAGTGCTTGAAAAATAGCAAGAAACACTTTGGGCTATGTATGAAGTCTTTTCAGGAGCCCCGCCAAATTTTAATATTTAGAGAGGAAATGTTCCCCCACAAGCCCCTTGGCTGCACCCTTTCCCACTGCTGTTCACAGCTTGTTTATCCCTCTACTGCTGATTCAGCGGCATTTTATATTCCCCAGGTTCTCTTCCCTGAATGATCCCAGCTGATCAGGGATCATGTTGCAAAGGCAATGATTTCACGGACAATAAGGTTTGGCTATGTGTCAACCCCCATTCTAAACGGGTATGGAACATCCTTGTTGCTGAGGTGGCTGCACCCCACTAACAAGGCAGTGTACTGGCCTGATTGCCTAAATAATTAGGGGCACCCTTGGAAAATATTTTCACAAACTTTTGTGGCCCACCTGGGATTTAAAACACACTGCAGATGGACGTTTTGTTTCATATTTCTTTTTGCAAGAGACAAAAATGTTCAGAAAAAGGATACATAGTTAGCTCTGATTCGTTTTGTGGGAAAATGTCATATGTTTTTCATATATACCAACAATTTAAAAATCATGTTCATATATGAAGAAAAGCTCATTAACATATCAAATGTGTTAATTTAGCGCAAAAAATAAAACCGTGTTATATATTTGTAATACAATGAGTTAGTCACTTCTATATCTACCTGAGGTTCTACGTCAAGTATTGCAATTAATCCCTGTTCGTGGATCTTCCGTATTGTTTCCAGTTTTGTCCCATACATTGCATCTTCATGGCTACCATATTCCAAATATTCGTTGTTTGAAATGTCCTGCATCATTTGGTCATGTGATACGAAGTAATAATTCTTTCCATTCTCTTCATCTTTCTTTGGTGGTCTGGTTGTATCTGTAATTACAAGAGTCAGAACACTGAAACTAGCTGTTTGTTCACTCGCCATGTTTCACACCCAATCTATAACACAGACATACATACAGGATGGTTGCCAATGCTGTCCATGAGCAAGTGGAGCAGACTTCTGTTCATGTAAGGGGACTTTAACTTCCCCTCAACCCCTTTGCAGCAGCTCCTTGCATGCCCTCAAAATTTGCTCCAAAGGATTATAATAGACCGTCCATATATTCTGATGCCAAAGACATTCATAAGTAAATATGGTGGACTATTATTTTTTTCGAAGCAACTAATATGAGTCTGACCAAACTGTGGGAGGCAGTGGAAGACAGGAGTGCCTGGTATGCTCTGGTCCATGGGGTCACAAAGGGTCAGACATGACTAAATGACAACATTATTTTTCACCTTCATATATTTGTATTTGCAAAGACTACCACTAATTATTTCAGCATTTTTACATTGTTTTGTCATGCTATAGAAAACAAGAATGATGTTTTTTAAATTGCAGAACACTGAAGAAAACATTTCTGAAAGCAATTCTTTAGAATAATTTTTTTTTAATGATTTTATTATGAGTATAGCAGCCCCATATTTTTTACTACCCCCAGTTCATAATATCTCAACCTCAGAAAACGTATAGGTGAGTTAATGTTGTAGTTATCCCTGGCTATATCTATTGTAAATGTGGCTGTGTGAAAGTTCCACATTTGCACTGTGAAAAGCGGACAGCCAGGGAGTTGTGCTAGGGCTGGAGGTGGAAGGGAATAGGAAAAACTGACTAAATTTGCCTTGACAGATCACAAAACTGTGTGAATTTATGAGGGAAAGTATTTTGCTTCTGCAGTAGGGTTCTTTGGTGCTGTTGAGGTATTCCTCTTCCACAATCAGCTGGAAGGGGTATATGAAAGAAGTTTCACTTGAAACTACATAATGCTATAATCCCCATTACAATTCTGCAATGCCCATTGATTGTTGTCAGGGCCACTCTAGCTAGGGTGTCCCCCCTCACTTACAGAGCCAATAGACACCATCTGCCCTATGAGGAGGAAAAAGAGGGCATGGACAACCTCAGGGCTTGCTCTAGGTGGACCACCCAGGGCCCAGACACAAAACCCCCGTGAGGAGGAAGAGGAGGGTGAGGCACAGAGAACATGAGGTCAAGCAGTCTCCCCACCCCCCAAGCCAGCTTTAAATACTGTATCATTTGTTGTAGTCCTTTTAAACTGTAAACCACCCTGGGTGCTTGGCAGAAGGGAAATGAATAAATAAAATAATTTTGCACACAGAATATAGTTGTCGGTAATCTCCAGTAGTAGATGCTGTGAAATATTCTTCCCTGAGATCCTGGAGAGCAGCTGGCAGAGTAGAAAATATTGGGATAGACAGCAGAAGCTGCCTTCTACTACTTCAGATCATTGGTGTACGTGGCTCAAGTTGCTACTCTGAGATTGGGGTTAGGGTGCAGAGAAAGGAAAAGTTGAAATGTCTTTATTGAAAAAACGTCCAAAAAACACAGCTAAGGGTTTTTGGGTCAGGAAATGGATAGAAAATTTATTTTCAGCCTTGTGACTGAAAGGGCACACAAAAAAGCTGGAAGTGTTTCCAGGAGGCAGTTCCTCTCATGCTGGTTTGATCAATGATCTCTCCTGGGTGTAGAGAGAAAGAGGAATTGCCTTCTTAACTATCAGATGCGTTCTTCATGCAGCACCTTCTCCTGCAGTTGTCTCTTGCAATGTATTGGCGCTCTGCTTTTTGCACAACAATGTATATTATTAATTAATTAAATCTGTATACTGCCTTTCATCTGTAGATCGCAGGGCGGTTCCCAACATAAAAGTTGTGCATTAGTTATGGTCAACCTCTGACTGCAGGACTGCAAACAGCCTGGGGATTGCTTCCAGTGTACAGTAAATTCAGGCCATATTCCATACATGGTTTACAGAACGCACAAAGTGAAGCAGGTGGCAAGGGACTTGATGGATGGAGTTGGTAGAGGAACTCTGAAAACCACCACCATATTTAGCTTTTAATCAAATTACAATTGTTGGAAAGCAACAAATTAGGTATATCATAATAAGTAGTTAATATGCAGCTATCTGCCTCATAACACAGTTACTTACGTGGAATAGGGTATGCAAATCTGTCTGGATGTTTTGTGATTAGTGTATTTTTTATATGTCGTCTCCCAACACCATGTGCTCCTACAGGAAAGGAAATTTAATATTATCACAGAGATTCAAAATTATGTTGTTTAAATTTCAATTATAGAACAAAAATGATACTCGAAATTACCTAGTAAGACTAGTGTTTTCCTTTTGAATGCTGGCAATTTTACTACTTCTTCATACGTGACAAGATCTAATTGATCAAACACTGAAACAGAAAACAAAAGCCAGAAATAAGGTGAAAAAGTATAGCGAATCTACTATCCACAAATGTCAAATTTATAAGCTAAACCAATATTTTAACCAACCATTTCCTTCTTTCAATTTATTAAACAAACTAAATTTGCTTCAATATTAGGATCATATTTCAAATTGCATGCTTAAGAATTTGAGATCATGCACTATGCACGTTACAAAAAATTAGTGCTTCTGGAAAATTCTGGGATTCCTGAAAGTGAGCAATAAAGTTTGTAGACAGATGAATACAAATATGAGAACATCTACTTACACAGACAATAAAGATTTAGATTTTATCAAAACTAACGAAATGCATTAAATTGTTTGGTTTTATTGTTTTACTTACTCTTCCATATACATTTATCAGATTAATTGTAAGTAGAGTTCTCTTCACACAGAAGTGCTAATTTTATATTAACATGCTCTCTAAATTTCAGACAGTGAGTAAAGATCTGATGACAGAGGATGGCTTCACGGCACACTATAAAGCCACCACCATAATTCAAGCATTTAATAAAATATGACTCTAGCAAAGGTTCTCAATTTTCCTTATGTTTACTGCAATGCGATCTCAAACCACTGTCAATTGCTATGATACAGCAAATCATATTAACAACCCTGTCCTTACTTGTGGCCAATAATGACAGGTTTCTGGTGTTTTAATAATTTCTGTAGAAAACAATTGTCAGTTGAAGGATTTAGGCCAATTGTAAGGGTATATTTGAATATCTAAATTATGATGATGTTAATAGTGAAGAAGCCATTCTATTAAACATTGTCTACTATGATTTTGAAAAAAAAGGGAGGACCTAAGAGTATGCATGGCTTAACTTTAATCAATTTATTAGAGTACAGTTTTAAATTTAGATTCAGAACCAGGACATCCAAACATTTTTTCGGTCATATGCCCCCGAAAAGCTGGAAAGATGTATTTCCAGGACAGGATGGTCAGTGGGTGGATCCAGACTAACTGCAGGTGTAATTCTGTCCATAGTACTCTCCTCCTAGAGGAAATTATTTTTGTCATTGGTCAGTTTTCCCATTCTCCCGGCAGCCTCCTCTGCCTTCCTCCCAACAAGCTGCTCTGGAGGACCAGGGAAGCCTCGGAAGAGCATGTGGAGGGGCGAGGAGGGTTGCAGAGGGAGTGGGGAAATGAATGACAATTACGTCCCCCCCTTCTTCCAAGGGAAGTTGCCACTGGATCTCAGCCCATTTTGGCCAGCTGAAGGTCCCCTTTCATTTGTGGAAGGCTGCGTTTGGACCAAATCTATCTCCAGGCACAGCAATATTATGTCAAGAATGTCAGAAAGCTTTTAATTTGTTTTCTTAAAAAATAAACCCCACACACCATATAGCTGCTACGGTGGCAGAGGTGTCCCTCAAGATCAAAAGGTGGGGCATAAACACTTGATGAATTAAAAGCCAATATCTACTTCAGCAAGCGAAACATTTTAGTTTCAAAAACATTTCCAGGCAAATTCTAGGTATTTTTTGATAGGATATTAATATTTACATCTTTAACATTTCTTCAGAGCTATCCCTAAACATGTCTCAAGAACTATATTGCCATGTACCAAGAACGTGCTTCACTTATATTCTCAGGTTATTAAAATCAAAGAGCTTGTTCTACAATATCCCACCTCAGTAACTAGGAATATTAAGTCCTAAAAAAATTTTCCTTCTGAAAAACTTCACTCCAGCTCCCCAAAATAATATATCATGCTAATAAGAACAAAAATGGTCACCCTGTAGTACTTTTCAGGCCCTTGCTATATTTGCTAAGAGTAGAACCACCCTTAGTGAAAACAGAACACAGTTCCTTAACTACAAAACAAACAGAATAAAACATTCTGGTAAATAATCATGACCACTAATAATTTCAGGGTTTCCAACAGAAATGAAGAAATGACTTTTTAAACACAAATTCAGGAGTACATGGACACATTTACAGACTGAACTTTTAAACACTTCTACACTTCTAGCTAATAAAGAAAAGGAGTTATTGAAAGGAAACCGTAAGAAGCAAATAAAGAGGCATTGTCACTTGACAGGTTACTTACATGCACAGAGGCCATTGGGATTAAGACAGCATGAAAAATGTACAGGGGTCATTGAAATATGGCTCATAATATATTAGTAAAATAAAAGTATATGCACAAAATAAACTTCACCATGCAATAGTCTAAACACAAGGCAAATAAATCACGTTAAATGATAAGCATGTTTTATAAAAACTTGGCTCTGTCCTGTAAGTTGCTGTCATTGGCATTACCAGACGAATAACTGAATATGCCTATGGTCTGGTGTTTAGAGAAAAAACCCCACAACACTTGGCCTTTATAAATTCAGGGTTGTATTCAATGCTTCTGTGCGCAATTGGAAGTCCACTCACTAGATTCCACTCTTACTTTATAATTTTAAAATAAAACTTAGAAGTAATAACCTGCACTTCAAATTAGCTGTAGATATTGATGGGCAAGAATGAGCCTCGTGGCCAGAATTTCTAAAATAACTAGGATAAAAAGGAATTCAGAGATAGCAGAAATAGGAGAGAAGGTAGGAAATACTGCCTATACACTATAAATACAGGGTTGAATTCCATGGTGTCCTTCCATTCAGGGAACAGTTTGATCTAGAGGACTATTTCCTCCCCATTTTTTGTAGGATGGAATGCCCTTTCCCCCTGAATGCTTAAATCCGCTTCACAGACTTAAAAGGATAATTCCCTCTTCTCTTCTTGACAGTGGAGGTCTCCACTATATCATAGATGCTTCTGCAAAAGGAATGATTCCTTCTAATTGTGGAAATGCACCATTGGATACAACTCAAAGGGAGGAGAAAAATAACCAGTTTGAATTTCGGAACTGATTTTAAAGAGCTTTCCTTTCCTTGTGAAGTATGTGTCTAGCCATCTGGTTTGTTTGGAGGACACCATTTATAAGTTGTATTTTTTAAAAATTAAAAAACACATTACTAACAAGGCAGCAACATGCCTCCCCATCAGTACTGAGAATGAGATGTTGCGCATGTGCAAAGGTTGAGTAATTGAAAGGAAAAGGTGGAACAATGGGGCGTGAAAGAATTAAGGGAGGAAGGGTTGTAGAGATAGTTTTAGCAACTGGTCTGTACACTACAGATTCTATAGCATTTTTAAAAAAACCCAAATATATTAAAAACACACAGATTGAGGGGTCCTGACAATCTCTATGGTAGCAGTGAAGCACAAAGAACTCTGGATTTATTTGGGGGGATTGGTGTCTGACACCCAGAAAGTTTCTGCCATCAGCCAGCAGTTTCAAATTCTCTTTGATAAGAGACTGTAGTAGGGACAGGACCACTCATTCACCCAAAGCACAAGAAACAGGCAAGAAGATAATGACACACAAATCAGGTATCCAAGTTATGTGACTCCATTTTTGCCTATGCACTTACTTGTTATTGCCTCAGATTTAAAATACATGTACAACTACCAACAATTTATTGTGACTCATCATCATAATAAATACTAGACTCCTCCTAGATTCCATAAATTATGAATGGACCAATCCCCACCAAACCTAGAATATTAGGAGAACTGGGGGCATGAAGTACGGTAGTTCGAATGAAATACTGTTAAATCCCATTCATTTCAGAGGGTGAGTTAAGCACATGCTTAAATCTCTCTGCTCAAATCAATCGGACTTAACACCGTTTACCTCAGATAGATTAGGCCTTTCCAATTTGAAACATTTACTGTTTGAATTTTATTCCTGTTACCTTAAACACGTTTGAGTTTTTCATAAGACTCTATGCAAGGAAATGCACCCCACCGGCAATATGAAGCAATTTCCAAATTGCCTGCCCATACTTTGACAAATTCCACATTTTAATGAGCATGCTTTGCAACATGGTGATTTCTGCATTAGATGGTCCAAATTAAAATGCACTAATCCTAAGATCATTTAGAAGGAAGTCTCACTGAATTTACTGCCTCTGATTGTATTGTAACAGTTTTCTCACAAAACAGATTCATCTAGGTAATGGTCCATTTTGAAGTACATTATTGCGCTTTATATTGGTAACTAACACAGCAGAATAGTACTTGTGTGGGAAAATCCACTTCAGAAAAACATTCCCAGTAGATTTCAATCTATCATTCAGGTGACACGAGTTTGCAGGCCAAGGGGGAACTGCTTGTGGTCTCATATGAAGATTTGATGTTATACACAGGAGCTTATCACCACACACTGGAATATGTATGCAGACTATATTTTCACACTTTGACTATTACTGTTAATCTTCAACTTGTTTTTGTAAAAAACTTAAGATATTTTTAAAACAAACAAACAAACAAACAAACAAACAAACAGGCACAGTCCTAATTTTAGGAGCTTGGAGCAAAACATATAGAATAGAAATAATTATGCTAATAAATATGAAAGGAACTTTTGTCTTTAATATACAAGCAACCCTTATGAATATTTGCACTGTCCTTTTCTATTTGTCAGTGTAGCTATGTGTCGCTTGACTATAAAAAATATCCGTTCTGTTGCACCAATGGATGCCCACTCACAATACATTGTATCTAATGCTTAGATACTATTTCCAACTCTGCATAAGACACTGAAGGACAAAGTGGGAGGTGTCCATGTTAGCATGAAAAGCAAGGGGGAAGGATTTACAGGAAATTTCACTGCTGCAATCATATAATATATTTTATAAAATAGCCCCCAAATGTAGAGTCTGGGTGTGTGTGTCTCAAAATGTGTGCACAGTTCTGGTGAAATATTTCCAAATTTGGTGAGAACTTGGAACTGTCACATTCAAGATATCGAAACTCCTCAGTCATGTTCATTGCTCCTCTCCTCCCCTGCCCCACAACAGCAACTGTACCTAGGTTGTCCCAAATTTCCCACCCTTTCTTCTATAGCCCTTTCCCAAACTCCTTAAAAACAAAAATCCCTTCCCTCAAGTATAGCAAAGGAATGAAAAATATACAACAAATTGTATATTTAAGCAAGTTCCAGAATTTGGAAGTGCCCTATAACGCTTAATTGTCTGAGTGTCAGAGTACCACAATACATCTTCATCAGAAATACAGTGCCCTCAGTCACATTAGACTGAAATGTCTTAACACAAAAACTTAAAATATAACCCCCCCAAATGCAAACATACAGTATATTAAAATATGCATAATTTTCAGTTCCATTGTAATGAAATCCATGATGTACCCAGTCTCTTTCTTTTTGCTAATTCACTTTGAGACTTCCTCAGATGTGAGAAGCATCAAATGTAATAAATTACACTACTCTCAAAAGATATGCATAATGTTAAACTTATTAAAACTGTTTTATTTCTTAAGTGCACTGTATTTTATGCAAATTCTGTACAGCTTCAAAAACATTCTTGTACAACATCTCAGATTACCTAACACTGTCTCCAAGATGCAGATCTTGCCCCAGATGCATCAGCACATTTTCCATATTCAACTTATGCTAACCATTGCTTTTCCCATATATTGTTTATTCACCAGTATCTGTTTAGCGCTTATGCTTTCCTACACTTCAATATCTGGATTTTTTAAGTTAAATGTTTCCACTGAGAGGCATTGGTGAAATTAAAATTTTACTTGATAATGAACAATGCAGCAGTGTTAAATACGGCTTTATGTGCATTATGTTTTTCTCACCTGCATTGTGCTTTGCTAAGTATTTGTCTTTGTATTGCTTCTTTTTCTTTCCAAACCAAGTACAGCTTGCCTGCTGCTCTTGTTTAGTCTTCTCCATAGCAATACAAGCCACTCGCCTTGTAGGTGAAGAGGAAAAAACTATCAGCTTGTTACTAAAGATTACTTTTTAAATGAAGCAATGTTAATATTTATCTTTAACATAATCTCCCCCACCATTTTTTTTTGCAGGACAGATTAAAATTCATTTCCCAGCTTTCACATTGGAATTTTTGATGACCCTTTTCAAAGCACCAATTCCTTGTTTACCACACCAGCACCCACCACGGAGTCAAATGGGTTATTGCTGCTTTAAAAGATAGCTGCAGCTGCTGAGAGGAGCTAAGGCAGGCACGAAGCAGCACTTTGACAGCTGTGGCTCTTTTCATCTGTCACAGCACAGGGCATGGCAGAAGGTACTCCAGTTTCTCAAAGCCTCTCATCCTGCCATGGCTACTGACTGTCATGACTGATGACAGGAGGAGCTCCTGGGGCAACTCTCATGAATACAATCCTCCAATAGCAGGGTGATCTGTAAACCAAACTTAAATTACATGACCTTCATAGTCTAAACACGAAGTAAGGCCTTGATTTCATTCGCATTACCAAAACCTGGATGGACTGCTGCTTAATCCATAGTGGTCCAGTTTGTTCCATCTGGCTATTTAGTGCAACATCAGCCACAATTTGGGTACGGAGTAGATCTCTGATCTCTACAGTGGTAGCCTTCCTTTTAGTAGATAACCAGTACAGACTATAGCCACATATAGGATAAGGCTGAGACTGAGATTTTATCTTAGAGACTTCCTAATTACAGACCTGGTCTTCAGGTTTGCTATTATCAAGCCTTTAGCAGGAACTTCACGGCTGCTATGACAATCATTTGGCTATGCTGATGTGTTACAAACCCAGATAATGGCCTAAGATTATATGATGCATTTCTGCTACTGAAGTCTAACAAGTATGATCTTGGAAGCTGCCTTAGTGGAGTGCTGACTCAGAACCGTATATAAGTTGCTCTGAGCTCCTCCGAGGATGACTAGGGTGTAAGTTTAATTAATTAATTAGAAACCACACAGAGAAGGCAGGATACACTCTTGATTAAGTGTTCTGTAGCGGGAGGCAGTGGAAGACAAAAGTGCCTGCCGTGCTCTGCTCCATAGGGTCACGAAGAGTCGGACACAACTAAACAACAACAGCGTCCTAGATTTAGGTAGCCAGGGTATGAGGGTATTGTTGTAATACATTTTGTCATGAATTGACCACAACCTTATGTAGGCCTGAGTGGTCTCAGTTCATGCTCTCTGCAGTACTTCTCCAGAAGCTGAGGGATCCTTTGGCTTACAGAATTGTTTGGAGGATTTATCCATTGACACTAAAAGGTCACTCTGGTGACAGAATGGTTAATATATGAAATCAAAAGTTGAGTATGGCTACAATGCTGTGGCAGCTAGGCATTCTCTTCTCACACTTTTGTAAGGTGCTACTCCTTGGTAACTGAATCGCTAAGAAACTTAAAGCAGCAGGAAAGGCAACTGAGGGCAAGCAGCATAAGATTCAGGCCAAATCAAACTAAGCACAACACAGATATCATTTGAAGGTCATGCCATGGGAGTGAAACAAATGCCATGCCATCTGGTGGAGCTCTTCTGCATAGGCAAGGGGTTGTTGCCCTCTGTGGTTGGTCACTTATGTGAACTAACAGCAGTTTGTTATGGACTTGTTTTGCAAGGCATTTTGTAGAAAAACAACATTGTCTTCAATTTGATCTGGACACTGCTACTATATGATAGTATCCAAACAGAGGCACTGAAAGTATCCTCTTATCTTATTTGTCCGATGCCAACATGGTGTATGGGAAAATGTTAGCAACCATTTACACTAAGAGGAAGAGCAGGTTGTTGAATGGAATTACCAATACGTTTTTAAATTAGAGAAAGCTGCTGCTGCCTCAGAAGACAGCAGTGATGAAAGCCCTCTGAAGGCTAGTGTATAAGCAGATAATTTATATAGCTACTATCTAGTGTCTAATCTCACTATTTTAAAGATGGTGGGGGAAAATGGTTGCTGAATCACACAACTCTCCCCAAACAATTTGTTTGGTTTAGTAGACCTGGCAGTCTAGCCAAGGAAGGGCAAATGCAACACCATGTTCAACCATAAATTTCTCATGGATTGTCCACAGCACTTGTTCAAAATATCAATGAGAGTGTATGTGTGTTTGAGTGCTAGACTGAATGACCAATTTAATTGACTAAATCAAACACCTTTTTTGCCAGAAAAAAGGGAACAAATGTTTCAAATAGTAGGCACATTTTGACAGACCAATTTATTTTAAATTACAGACATATTAATTTTATAAAATTCAAAACATACCATTCCTGAAGCTCAGGAGAAGGAATGAGGCCTGCAGTTCCATTTTTTGAATTCTCCAGTTTACCCTGCCACCAATTGTGATCATCTTTGCTAATAATCTGGATAATATCACCAACTCTAAATCTGATACCAGCTTCTTTGCAGGGAATGAGGTCATCCTTTGCTGGGTCATATTCAAATTGTGCTCTTACATATATCTATAAAACAGGAGTTTGTGAAGACAATGTGATGTTAATATGGTTAGAACTGATAGGTGAAATGTTACTCTATAATCTAACTATCACATGCTGTTTGCATCCAGGCTTAGGAAGATACCAGTATTAGACATAAGAATGACGGCTGAAAACAAAACAGAAAAAGCTAGAAAGAACTGTGGTGATGATTTTGATGAAGCCTTTAATTGGAGTGCTTTAACATTCCATTGAAACTTTGAAATTCTACTTCACCTCTTTGTTTGCATTAAAATATTGTTACTAGTTACTCAAAATATGAAATAGAAATATGTATAACTTAATGGACATTACCTTAACTAACAAAAACTTTAATTCAGAAGATGAAGAATAATAATAATGTACACAGTGCATCTTTACTATGTGCTGAACACAAGATATATTACTAGGGGCATATCTATAGGAAGCTTCCTGTGCTCTAAATCTTTCATTTTTATGTATGTTAAGATTCCATTTGACCCAGACCCTGGAGGAAGAGGACTGGGACCCCACGGCAGATCCCACCCCAACTGGAAACCTCAAGCAACTGACAGAAGGCCAGTCTATAAAGCCCTGTTTCAACAATTCCTTGTCTAGGCTCCCCATTAACTTCTTCAACATCATCTCAAGTCCTGTCTTAATCCTCCGTTCTCCCTCATGTGCCTCCAGCCTTCAGGAGTCATGGTAGCTGTAGACCAGAAGGACAGAATCATAGAAGGAATGCCTAATTTTGCTGTCAGATGGCCAGGGGTCTACTGAGAGGAGGAAAAGATCTAGCCCTTAGATTCATCATGTATTGTATTAAATATATATACTAATTTAAAATCTGGAATTCTTGGTTGTATTTTCCCAAGTCTTGGGATTTTTTTTTTTATAAAGATGCTACTATTTTTGAAATTGATGAGTCAGTTTGAAATAATTTGTTGTTCAAGTGATGTTTTGGAATGAATTGCAAGCAGACAATACAGGATGCAAAGAAATTTTTTGAGAAGCATATCACTAAAAACATTAAGAGCAACCATTTAAGGAAAAAAAGACATTAGAAGTAGGACACCTGGTAGACAGGCAGTTGGACCTTTGGAAGACAGGAAAGTTAAAGATGTATTAACAGGAAGAAAAGGAAATTGGGAAGAAGCTGAATGAATTCTTTCCATCTGTTTTCACTGTGGAAGATGTAGGACAGATCCCTGTAGCTGAACTAACTTTCTCAGAAAGGGAATTTGAGGAACTGTGCCAAACAGTGATGACAAGAGATGCAATTCTGGGTCTTATTGACAAATTAAAAACAGACAAATCCCTGGTTTCAGGTGATATCCATTTTAGGAGTTCCCAAAGAACTCAAACATGAAATAGCTGATCTAACAAAAATCTGTTAACACCTCCAAGATCAGCCTCTGTACTTGAGGACTGGAAAGGACCAATATCGCGTCTGCAAGGGTACCTTCTGTCTAACTTAAAAGTTATATGAGAGTTTTAGTAATCATACGGAAGGACTTATCTAGGCTATATTGAATACTTGGACTTTCAAAAAACTTTTTGATGGAATTTGTCATCAACGGAATCTGAGTACTTTTAGCAGTCAGTCATGGGATGAGAGGATAGGTCTTTTAATGGATCGGTACCTGGCTGAACAGTAACAAGTCAAGCAGGAAGAAGAGAGTAGAAAAAAAGGACAGTTCTCACAATGACAGGATGTGAGGTCCCCCGATATTGGGGCCAGTGCTTGTTTTAACTTTTTCATGATGTAGAGTTACAGGTGAGTAGCAAAGTGGCCAAGTTCGTCCAGGGTGGTAAGAACAAACAGTGAGGCGCTCCAAACAGATATCTATTCAAACTGGGTGAATGAGCATTAAAATGGGAAATGAAGCTGAGGGTAAGCAAATGTAAACTGAAGCACATTCAGACAAAAAAAATATGACAACACACAATTGCTTCTTTGTAATATCTGAATCAGGGTCTAGACTGGTGTTTGAATGCCATGAGTAGGCTGAATGAGGACACATAAATGGAGTTCAAATCCTATGTCTATTCCTGGACTGAGATAGCTTGGCCACTGTGGGTATGGTCCTGGTACCCAGAAGACTGGACTACTACAGGGTGCTCTATGTGGGGCTGCCCTTGAGCTTAGTCTGGAATCTGCAGTTGTTGGAGCATATAGATGCTAGGTTGCTGACTGGGACACCCTGTTTACACCACCTAAACCTCTGCCATGGTACTGCACTGGCTGCCAATCATAGGCGCCGACTCCATGGGGCCTGAGGGGGCCCGAGCCCCCTCAAAAATTCGTTTGGGGGGGCTCCGCCCCCCAATAATCTCGGGCGCCCCTCCAGCAGAGCGCCACCGCTGCCCCTCCCCCAGCCCAAAATGCATAGGGTCGGGCTGTATGCCTCCTGCCCTCCCTCCCGAGCAAAAGCTCCACCCAATTTCCTTCGGAGCTGATTAATAGGCGCAGCACGCTCTCCCCTATTCGCTCACGAGGAGGCGGTGCCACTTTATCTGCATATTCATGAGCTTATTTATTATTCATGAGCTTTCGCGGGCTCCCCCAATATTTTTTATAAGTCGGCGCCCCTGCTGCCAATATGCTATTGGGATCAGTTCAAGGTTTTGCTGTTAACATGTAAAGTCCTAAACAACTTGCCTCACCCCATATATCCCTGCCTTGGAACTACACTCTTCAGATAGAGCACTGCTAAAAGTATCACATGCCCCAGAGGTGTGATTAGTATGCAGTAGAAACTAGGCTTTTAGTGTTGCAGCTCCAGCTCTTTGGAATCAGTTACCATTTGAAATCAAACAAACACCTAGCTGTTTTTATATTTAACTAAAGGGAGTTTTGTTTTAAAAGGCTTTTCATGAAATGTGACCCAACCATTTTGTGCAATGATAACTGTAACTATAGAACTGGTTTTATTGCCCTTTGTTCATGGTGTTTGTAATACTTTATATTATTTTATTGTATACCACTTCAGCAACTTTTTGTTGTGAAGCAGTTTATAAATCTGCAAGCAAGCAAATAAATAAATTCTAAAGGTATTCCCAAATATTATCAGGATACCTGAGTAATAATCATAAATAAAAAATTCCAGCTTGTAAGAACTGTCCCTTAATCACCCCCTCCTCAGCATAATGAAACTTAAGAAAATCCAGTATTTATTATGACCAAAATACTCAAGAATGCATAACATGAAAAACTGTTATGTATAATAAATGCCTAAATATTAGTTTCAGGGCAGCAAACGACAACCATGAAGATGCAATGAAAATGAAACATTAGAAGAATGATGGCATCAACACATCACATGGTCCTGAATCTAGCTACTATTAGAAATTATAATAAAAGTTGTAATTAAAAAAAAATACAACTATAATTCAGGTCACAGGAAAATGAAACTATGGTGAATCAGCTAGGTGAGTAAAACACAAAATGGGAAAATTTTTTAGAGTTAAAGTCAGCACATCATGGAATACCACATTTGAGATGGTAAGGAGCGATTGCTACAAACTAAAGGCGCTAAATTAGGAAAGCTTCCACGTAGAATAGCTATTCACCTGTCGTCCTTTTGGTTGTGTTGTTGATGGCAAGTCCTGCAGAACAAAGCCAACCCAGGAAAAGAAAACTTCATTTTACTTTGAAAGCAGTCAACAGTATCAAAGCAAATAGTTAATTTGCAAGTATTAACAACAAATTTACTTTCAGAAATAACAATTTAATAGGAAAAAATGTCAAATCCAGGCTGTTTAGCAGCAAGCTGAAGAAAGCAGGTAAAAATTAAGCAGACAGAAAATGTGCTTTCAATAAGAATTCATCATCTTCAACACAAAAGCACCTGTAAGCAAAGAAGGACCCCTCTTTTAGTCTTAACATTCTAATTATATTCCTATTGGGACAATTATATAAATAAATTGATTTTACAATTTGAAAGCTACTGTGTATCCAGCCGTTATGTCTACATAGATTTCTAATTCATATAAATCTTAGTGTTTATACATAAACCAAATTATTCCTGTAGCTAATTACAATGGCAGTATTTTAAACAACATATAGAACAGTCTATATTGACGTTAATTGAAAGTTCGCAGAAACAGATACCATTTCTCATCTTATAGTACATGTGTTAACAGCACAATTATCTAAGTATTTCTCAAGGAAGATCTGTCTACAGGTGCTTTCTAGTGTTTTACCATATATGTTCAGAGAAAAACAAATGATAAAAAATAGCGGTGTCTGCCATTATGTTTAACAGTACCTTTTTTTCCTGAACATATGACTAAAAAGAAAGTACTTTGTGTTAAAGATGTGATGTTAATAGCTTGGGATTATAAATGCAGTTTAAAGCCAGTTCCTTTTGCTTTTCATATCCAGGCAAGGCTCATATTTCACAAAAATATGTGCACATACCACAACAGCAGAGGACACACCAATTCCTTAACTGAGATAGCGGAAACCAATACTGCAATCTACAGAGCTTTAAAAATAAAAAATGTCCAGGTCTAAAAAAACCAAAACCCTCCAAATACCTGCTGTGCAAATATTTTGCTTCAAAAGACCACTTCAAAAGTTGAAAATAGAAATTAGCCTTTTTGTTTAGTTTTGAGCAAGTCAGGATGAGGGTAATGATAAGCATATTTCAGGGATGAGTGAATTTTTACATTACAGTTGAATGTAACTCATTAAAGGGATTTTAATGAGAAGATTATGTTGTCTCGTAAACCCTTGAATGAGAGCAAATGGGGAATTAGACTTCTAAGTATTTTTGATTTTATCAGCAGAACACAATTTTCTACTGAACATGTAATCATAACAGGAATGGTAGATGAGCACCAACAAGATCTGAATACTCTCTGTCTAGAAGTCTTACCGAAACAGAATTGTTAATGCTGCTATGGCCATTAGCTGGGGACTGTCTGGATGTAGAGGGGGAATCTCTCTGAAATAAGACACAAGGTTCATTATCACACAACACTACTGCAGAACACAGATATATTCATGTCAACAGTTATATCCACAGGCTTATGACCAATGATTTTGCCTTTTCTTTCCCAGTCTGCTTTCCACACCACACAAAGCCAAACCACAGCTTTGTGCAAACTCTGGAAGAGATCCAAGTGGCTGCTTTGCTTCTCCCAGGTGGTCCTGATGCTATATTGTACTAAGCCATGGTTTGGCTCTGTGTATTGTTTAAACCTAGTTGTAGTTTAGCTCTCTCTAGACTAATGTTAAGCTTTATCCAAGGTTTTGTCCCATGGTTTACAGTTTGAGGTTTGTCTGGGAGAGTGAAACCATGCATCCAGATCCAGATGACACACTGAATCAAGCTATGGTTTAGCTCAGCAAAACAACAGGGGAGGAGCAAAACTATTACCCTCTCCTCTTCTGAAGTTCATGCTAAACCAGTGATGGCCAAACTTGGTCCTCCAGTTGTTTTGGGACTACAACTCCCATCATCCCTAGCTAACAGGACAAGAGGTCATGGATGATGGGAATTGTAGTCCCAAAACAGCTGGAGGGCCAAGTTTGGCTGTCACTGTGCTAAACCATGGATTGGCTTAGCATGATGTGGAAACCAGGAGTGTCGAGTGTTTTCATATTTTTTAAATACACAATCTAAATTAATGTCTATTTTTTATAACTTGAAATGTAAGTGGGACATACTATATATATGTACACACACATGTGTGTGTGTAACTTGGAATGGCCTCTCTTTCATAGTATTTTGAAATCTTGGGACATAATTGAATAGAAAACTTGCTATTATCTTTCTGGTGTATATGGGGAGGCCTTCCTCCTATAATAATAATCTGTAAATTCTGTTGGACTTTTCATAGTCTGCAGTTCATCTGGTGGGCAACATGAAGTAACATGGCTTGCTTAAAAACAAATGGAATAGTATGATATTGTAAATAATAATAATAATAATAATAATAATAATAATAATAATAATAATATGCCACCAATCTGGTTGGGTTTCCCCAACCACTCTTTAGAAGACATATCTTTACACTTCTGATGGGGCATATAATACATGACAAATTTGTCAAAAAAGAAAACTCAACTTTTTTTGAATACTTCCATAGTAAAACAAATCACTTACATTATAGAAAAAAGGACTGAGGCAAAAGTACAGGACTCTGATATTTTAGGATGAAAATATTCAGTTGGGTTTAATAATTTTCCCAACAATAAGTAAAATATGTCTAACACCATATTAGATTGCAACGGGTCAATAGCTTCTTGTGTTACAAAACAACAGAGGTCATGAATGGCTTCCTCATACATTTTGGCTTACACAGATGTGCCTGCATCTGAGAATATTAATGCATGTATATGTATGTTTGGGGACTACAACTCCCATCATCCCTAGCTAACAGGACCAGCGGTCAGGGATGATGGGAATTGTAGTTCCAAAACACACACACACATACACAACAGGGGCAGTTGCGTATTTCCCTCAAAAGAGCTCACTCATCTATTGATATGAGAAGGAGTAGATTCAGTCAAGAAGCACTATCAAGGAGGAGATGCAGCAGCCTTTATTGTTGTGGGTCCCATATTTTGTATTATTTGCCTAGGGAAGTCTACCTGATCACCTGTCATTTGCCTTCTAGGAAATGTTGTAAGATCATCCTTTTAGGAAAAATGTTCGGACTCTATGATTTTCAAAATAAAGTTGAATCCAATGCTAGTCCTGCTCGGAGTAGATCCACTAAAGTTAATGAATATGATTACTTTGGGTCATTAATTTCAACAGTGCTACTAACAGAGTAGATTAGTATTGGATATAACCTATGATTTTAATAGCCTTTTAAACATATACTCACGGGTCCTGCTTACCGAGCACAGTATTTTCTGTGAAAATCACTCGTCAGGCGAGTGTTCACATAATGAGTTCATGATTTCCATTATTTCTGATAGAAATACTTCTAATCTGGGATTTTCCCAATTTCTCCCCCACCCCTTTCTATTTTTTCTTCCTGAAATGGCTGCAGCCAATCAGCAAAAGAGAGACGAAGGGAAAAACTGATTTGTCTGATCCCTCCTACTCACTGATTCATCTGATCTTGAACCTTCAATCCCTTCATAGTTTCTGCCT
Organism: Podarcis vaucheri; assembly: GCF_965113315.1. Taxonomy (NCBI): domain Eukaryota; kingdom Metazoa; phylum Chordata; class Lepidosauria; order Squamata; family Lacertidae; genus Podarcis; species Podarcis vaucheri. The sequence continues at coordinate 60,712,765 of NC_138762.1, read as the reverse complement.
AAACATAGCTGCTACCAACCAGCAAAGCTGAAGCAAGCAAGCAAATAAGGAAGTGGGCAAACTCTGGATGTTCGGATATGTGAATCTGTGGTGTTTATAGTGAGGTTTGGGCACAATTCTTTACTTGTGGATTTGTGAATTTTTGCATAGCGAGTGGGTCGATAGTGGGATTTGCGCGTATAATTTCTCTCCTTGGCCATACTTTTTCATATCTAACTCTCAGCTTGTATTTTCAGACAAGTGAGGATCTTCAACAAAATACTGCATTGTTCCTTCGGGTTCTAAAACTAATCCTCCAAGCTCAGAATTCCAGGCAGCCTGAAACAGGAGCCTTGCAGGACTATTTTGGACTTGCTGTGGAAGTTGACATGAGGAAAAAGAGTGTACTGTTATTTATTTATTTATTTCCATCTTCCTGAAATCTTAACCTTCTGCGCTATACTGTGCTGAAGTGCTCAAGTTTGGGGCTGGGGTGCCAACAGTGATTTTGAGGGATCTGCTGCTATATATCGCAATATCGGGTGCCTACTGTTACCCCAGCTGGATTATCCTTTCCCCCATCGCAATACCATTTATCACCAAGGAGAAAGAGAGGGAGACAGGCAATTTCAAGTGCCTGCCCTTGAACTACGAGCTCTTCCCTCCCTATTAGGCCATAAATGGATGGTTTTGGGGGGTATCCATGATGACATGTTGTGAATGGCTCTAAGGAGTTCAGTTAAAGAGTAGAATGTAAATGTATTAAATAATGATCAGCACTAAGCGGAGAGTTTTCTGGAGAGTAGGAAAGGTGTGGGGAAGCAGCCATTTGCCTTTTTTAACATTCTTATTGCCTGAAACACCCCCATATACTAGGGATGGTGAAACAGTGAGCCTCTAGATAGGCCTTTCTCAACCTTGGGTCCCCAGATGTTGTTGGACTACAGCTCCCATCATCCCTAGTTAGCAGAACCAGTGGTCAGGAATGATGGGAGTTGTAGCCCCACATCTGGGGACCCAATGGTTGAGAAAGACTGCTCTAGATGATGCTGGAATATTAGCCTTGACCACTGGCCATGCTAGTTGGAGCTAATGGATTGCAGCCAAATATCATAGGACCACAAGTTCCCCATCTAAGCTGTATAGCATGAGTTTGTGAGGTTTTTAGCTATGACGTACACCCAGTGCTTTTTTTCCTAAAAAAAATGTTTAGGGGTACTCTCATTTTCCTACTCATACTGAAATACTGCCCCTCAATGAGACCAAACTTAGATTCACAAAATGTTTAGGGGTATGAGTACCCCCAGAAAAAAAACACTGCATACACCTACTTAATCCTCATCTACAGGATGATGCAAGAAATAGGCGCTTTAGCAATCCATGCCTCCATTTTCTTTTGAAAAAAATGAAACAAGGCAGACCTCCAACATTTTCAACATACTCAACATTGAGTACTCAACACACTTGGTCTTTGGCCAGGTCACTTGCGGCTTTTTAAAGAGCCCCCCTTTCTTAAACAACAATTTAATATACTTCTGTGTACCAAGGGAGTCCTCTGACTGTGCAGAAGCTTATTATTGGGTGCCTTAATTCATTTCCAAATCCAGAGGCATGGTATTATAAACAGTATTAAAACTGGAGTATGGTAGACAAATTAAATATTAGAATAACTGCTTCAATTGATTACAGAAGTGGTAGAATCTCTTAGAAGCTTATCTACATTCAGATACTTGGAACCTGAAGGGCTGATGACATAACCTGTCCATATAACCAAGGTAATTTCCAGGGGCCCTCTTCAGGTTGCCTGCAACTTCTGAAGTGAGGTAGATGGCAACTGGGGAGAAAGACTTATTGGCTGTAATAAAAAAGGTATCCTTTGGAACCTTTGGAACTTATCTTCAGATAAGTTCACTTGGCACTCATTCTTTTGTGTTTTGGGTCCAGGGCAAACTCTTTTAATTTCCCCCTAAAATCTGGTTAAATTGGTTTTATGCTGCAATTGTGATTTGTTGATTTTATTCCTCTGCTCTTCTTTGCTGTTTTAGGATTTTACAGATTTTATTGCTCTTCTATATTTGTATAATTGTTAGCTGTCCCTGGAAATACTAACAGCAAAAGGGATGTTCGTGCATTTTGAGAAGAGGCGATATGAGTGGTGTTTAATCCTTCCTTCCTTCCCTCCTTCAGCATGTTTTTATTAAAGATTTCTTGGTTTACAAAAGTATGTGCAATGTCTCTTTTTTCTCTAGCTGTTACTTACCTGCTCCAAATCACCCCTAAAAACAGTTTTTCTGCCTGGGGAGTTTAAAACATGTTTACTCCCATTTTGGATTCTGCAGTGGAGGAGATGCTTGAGCAATTAGGAGCAGAGTTGTGCAAAATGTGAAGTGTCCTCCATAATAGTTCTTAGCCCTCTAGCAAACAGAAGCATGTGGGAGATTTTCTTTCATAGAAATGAACTACCCTCAGATTAGGGGATGACAGATTTGCAGTAGCAATCAGGAATGCATTTATACCTCAAGAATGTGTTTACACATTATTAATGTTTTACAATAAACATTAAGTGCAAACAGCCAATAATGAAGTATTCATGACTCCTTTGGTTCTACCTCCTTTTTAAACAAACAAACAAACAAACAAACAAACAAAAAAACAAAAAAACAAACTCTAGTTCAGTAACAGATTTTGCTATTTTACTAAAGGCTGTACATTCTCCTGTAGCCAATCATACAATTTGTTTATAATGTTCCTTTGATTTGTTATGCTTTATGCCTTTGTATCTCAGTTACCAAAGGCCAACTCAAAATTTGAACTCAGTTTAAAAAGCAAGGTGTTCCTAACATAGCTACAGTTCTGAACACCTGAAATTGCAAAACAACTTGCAGAACCCAATGGAGGAAACATGGATTTGACTTCTGCACAATTCCCAATGTTCTGCTATAAATAATGAAATCAAATTTCCATTTATCCATGGAATTTTCACTTCATGCCAGATTTTCATATGAAGGTAAAACTTGCATTGCTGTTCCCTGGCTAAATTTACTTCCTCTGTATATATTGTCTCATTTTCAGATAATTACTTTTGCTACTTGCAGAAGAAGGAACACATGGACCTTTCAGGAACAAGCCTCCCAAGCAATGCCTCACGAACTAAAAGGTGTGTTCCACCTTTCAGCATTAAGGGAATGTCATGTTGGTCACCAGCTCTGGCAATATACTCTGATGTATTATGTATTAGTCAAACAGTCTATGCATTCCTTCAATGTGCGCTTAATGGATGAGGAGCCTGAGGTTAGAAATTTTAACCTATCTCAAAGTTAAGGGATGCAATATAATACTGGTTTGTAGGACATGCTCAAACCAGAGTTTGTTAATTCAGATGCGATGGCAAATTAAGGTTGACCTCAAACCAGAAGGGAAGTAGTGAATCACTATGTTCACATAGTGCCAACTCATGGTTTGCCATTAGGTCTGAACCATTCTAGAGAAAGATACTCTAAGCAACATATTTCTGGGGATGAAATTTCAACACCACGTTTGAATTCTAACTATTAGCCTATCTTACAGCAACTAGGAGGAGAATATTTGTTAGTTCTGTTCCATGTTGAGTTTTCCTCAAGAGCTAGAGGCACAATGTGTCATAGACTGCATTACAGTATAAGAAACCGGGCATAACTAAAATACCAGCTGTAGCATAAAAAACTCTAGTAGATCATAATAAGCTTGTGCAAGTCCTACAAAAAAACTTGTACACATGGAGAAACTCCTCTGGATCTGGGGATTATTTTCTCACACAATGCTTTCCTGCTAAGTCAGAAACAGCTCTTCCATGCATGCTTTCCACCAACTGATGGCATACCTTTGGTTCCAACCCAAAGCCTGCATATTAGGTTTTCACAAATTTCCTGGTGCTTTTTTAAAAATGCAAAGCTTCTCCAAAGAACTCAAACATGCATTCAAGAACGTGTGTTTTGAAATTTTGAAAATTGAGCTTTTTATAGATGCTAGAAGTTGAGTTTTTTAATGAAAAATCAAAGTGAGGATAGACTACTAAAAAGAATGGCTAGTAAAAAGCAAAATGAAAAGAAACACAATAACAGATCTAATTTTACTTCTATGGATCAAAAACCTCCAATTGTATTGTTTTAATGTAAATGAATGTAAAGTTATCTTCTCTTTTTTATTTTATTTTGTAGGAGCAGGAGAGCTTTGACCAAGGCAGCATCTAAAAAAAGAATTCTTAAAATTCAAAGTGATTATCAAAGTCTAAAATACATCCTGAGAGTTCTAGAAAAATAGTAACTTGTTTTCAGTGCTTGACTACAGGTATGTGCTTAATCATTTGCAGAATGCATTTAGAGAAATAAGATTCTACTGTATACAAACTATCTTTTAAAAATCATCTTATGCTGAGGGTTAGTATTAGAGGTTGAAGCTATTTCACCGCCTCCTGAATTAAAGCAATCTTGGTATAGTCTATAACCATGTTAAGTGTTTTGAAGGGCAACATCCCCTCAACATTGTCATGCTTTGTATCACTGAGTAGGATTTATGTGTGGGAAAATGTGGGTTCTCCGCTAGCATATTCATTGCTTCTTTGATTGTTGTGGGACTGCGGTATGGATGTGTCATGGGCAGCTATTCAGTACAGTTTGTAATGTGACTTGTGATGCCAACACAGTTTTTTTTAAAAAAAAATAATTCAGGCCATTTTGTAAGTTTTACTTATCCTTCTAAAACAAAAGGTTTGGAGACTGTGCACTGAATCAACTGCACGACTCCTGAACAGGAGTGTACAACTTGTCAAGGTTTTAAAATGGAGAAACAGTAGCAAGCAAGCCTCCAATGCAAGGTGGGCCTCTCCTTACCTTTTACATGAGTGTGAAATGTTGTGCTATTGACACAAACAAGTAATCTACATGGATGTTGAATAATGGCTTATATGCGCTTCTGGCAACTACTGAAATAAATACAATTTACTTCAAAATTAAATAATTGCCATTTTAGAATGGAAGATGATAATTTTGTGTATCTGTATATAGGCAATCTATAATATGCTACCAAAATCCACATAGGAACAACTGATACATTGAGCATGCAGTATTTTAAAGTACGACATCACTTACATAGTATTTCTCCCAGTTTGTTTGCTAAGTAGGAAAAACATCCTTCCTTAAAATGAATTTAATCAAAACAAATCTATCAAAGCATATTTTATACAGGTACAAAACCCCAAACAAGCAAATAGAAACATTTTGCATGGGAGACAAGAGAGTAGAAGGCTCTTTGGTTTAAGAAGTTACATGTACTTCCTGGAAAAAAGTGTTTTAAATAGTTTTACACTTAGGCATTGCAGAATTAAAGATTATGAAACTAGAAATTTTTTAAAAGAGGTAACCCAACAATAATTTAAACAGAATTATATTTAAATATTTTCTGAAAGCTGTTTGGCTCACAATGTGCCACTAATTTATCTCCTTGCTAGTTTGCCTGATATCAGGATATTCCTAAATTTTTAAATCTTTTTTTAAATGTACAGTTCAAAATCCATTAACCACTTCCCACTTATTGGAAGTATTGCAAACTGTGTTATATTCCTAATTATAGTTTTCTTTTAATATTTTTGAACATACATCATTTTCTTTGGCTAGATAACCCCCCCTCCCCCCAAAAAATTCATTCTATCCATGCCTCATTACAATTATGAATTGCAAAAAGAATTCAAGTTACCGTAAGCCACTGCGAATTTCTACTTCTTACAACTAACAGTGATTATATGGAACTTTGGGCTCAGGATATAAAGTACAGTGGTACCTCGAGTTACAAATGCCTCAGGTTACAAACGCTTCAGGTTAAAAACTCCGCTAACCTGGAAGAGTTACCTTGACTTGAGAACTTTGCCCCAGGATGAGAATGGAAATTGTGTGCCGGCGGCACAGCAGGAGCAAGAGGCCCCATTAGCGAAAGCACGCCACTAGTTAAGAACAGTTTCAGGTTAAGAACGGACCTCTGGAACAAATTAAATTCGTAACTTGAGGTACCACTGTATTAAAATCATGAAATAATTATCTGTGATTTTGAAAAGGGCTGGCTTTTCTCATAACTACAATTCTCATAGCTGCAATCTTCTCCTTTCTACTCTTTCTACTTCTCACTCTTACAAGGCATTTGATCTGCCATACTACTGCTAGGTAGATAACTCTAACCCCCCCAAAATCAGCATTTTCAACAGGAACAAACTTTGTAAATCTACCCTATGTATGTTAGAACATTTACTTGTCTCATGAAATAAGTTATTCTATGAAATAAAATTGGTACAGCATTGCTTACTCCTGACAAAGCCAAACATCTACTTAATTTCTATCATAAGTGAGAAGTTTCATGACTTTACTTCTCACTAGGTACTAGAGACAGAAATTTGTCCTAATATATTAAATAAAAATAATTATTTTCCCATTTTTTCCAATATCAGTGATTCTTCAGCCATCTGGTGCTATTGCTTTCCTCTGGCTAAATTGGTAGATTAAATGGATATCATAAATGAAATATATCATACATCCCAGTGACGAATTCATTTTCAACATTCTTTTCCTATTTATCTATATAACTTTTATCTCTTCATTGAGTATCTTGCCCTTTGGTCACATGGTTATCCTTTTTTTAATAAACAAACAGGAATTTCCCCCATTAATTGATAATCCTGCTAAGCACTTACAATTTACTGATCTTTTTGCTAATTTATTTATCCTCTGTGATGTTTAATATTTTCACTAGATGCAATATATTGGGCTGTTGGCTAGATCGGTTTGTTTCTACTAGAACATCCACATACGAAATGTTTCCCTTTTTCTATTTAAAAGCTTGTCTTTAATTCTCACATTTTAAAAAACCCTGCTGCTACAGCCTGTGTTTCCTTTTAGTATCATCCTTCTGTCTCTGTCAGTGATTTGCTATAGTAGTCTAAACATTTTAACTCCTTGAGAAACAACAGACCATGCATTCTGGATTTATTTTGCCTTTACAGTCCTCCTGAACATACCATCTTATTCACTGCACTAAAAAACTTACTTAAGCCTACTTTTTACCACCCAACGTCCCAATTATGCCTAAAATAAAGCAGGAAATAGTATATGTCCTTTTTCATATTATAGGCTGTTAGGGAGCAATTAATGAGCTGATGTAATGAATATGAGAGAAGGACGACACAGTAGGTAGGTAGCGCTACTCCTCTGTTCCGTTATCTTTGTTGTAAAATTGGTGTGCGTGATCTAACAGCACAGGCAGAAACAATTTCCCAGAAAGCAATAACATTCAGCCATCAGCAGGCAGTTAGGTTATAGGATTGAGAAGAAAGAGAGTAACTCATTAAATTCATTACCTCACATGAAGAAGACTGGGTGCGATAACTTGGCACAATCTTGAAGGTGATACTACCTCGCATTTCCCTCTGGAGAAAGTGAAATACATTTTTTAAAAAACTAAAAACACAACAGAACACTCAAAACCATCTAATATTTCAAGAAAATAAAACACCTTAGGGCTTCAGCAGTTCTTTCAGAAATTCATGTTCAGAAATAAAATAGAAAATATGGCAATCATGTGGCTGTATTTCAAACCAGATGTACCTGTACTGTTCACTAGTACTCATTAGAGGTCTTCAGAAATCAGCAAGAAATCACAAACATTTTGAACCTGCAAGCTGCTTCTCTCTTGGTGATTTCAACCTTTTCTCCTTGTCATTTCCTGGCTTACTTTAGCAACAAAGACATGCGACTATTTTTCAATTCACATGTTAAATTCAAAGAAAATAATTTTGATATAGCATAAAATTTGTTATACTGAAGATGGAAAAATAGAGAGTGGCATTGAATACTGAAACACTAACATTAAAAACTCTAACCTAAATTGACCATTATTATAAGGTGAAACCTGCAGCTTGCTGCAGATTTTATAATTATTATTTATTTACATAGCACGCAAAGGCTTGTCATAATCCATTATTTCTTTAAAAACAACAATGAGGCTAAATTCAAAGAATGGGATTATTTTATGAACAACAAATGCGGGCATACAAGCAGAAGATAACAACAAGGATAATCAAATCTTACAGATGAAAGCTGCTTAATAGAATGCTTTGAAAATAACTTCCTTCCTGTGCTTAGTACTACTATTTAGATTGAGTTAAGTATTTTATATAAAAATGCATCTCCAGCCCTGAATAGAATGTGTAGATTAAACTTACACAACAAAAGACTGAACAACTTCTACAACAGCGATCACTGAAGACACAATATTTTTCATTACTGTTTTCATGAAAGAAAGATTGGTGTCACTGAACATTTTCAACTTCTGCTCCTTACCCTAACACACACACAAGTTATTTGTACAAACTTAAAAGGACAGGATCAGAATGGTCAGTCTAACTGTTGGGAGCATTACTTTTCAATGGAAGAGAAAAAGAAGATTTTTTAAAAAAGACAAATGTTCTAATTTTGCCATTATGAGTATCCCTAAATCATGCTGTGTTTGTGTGTGTGTGTGTAGTACAAGTCATCTCAACTGAAACACTTAGTTAGGGCTTATTCACGCTTACCTTTCCTCTGCTATTTCAAGGCACAGCTGCGATTAAAAGCTCTGTGTCTGAGCCCCACCACTTCTTTTTGCTTTGGAGCTTTCCCCGTGAAAATCCATTCTTTAAAGCTCAACTGGAGCAGACAGGAATCCGTGGGAAACCTCAACTGATGTTTGTTTCGATTCAGCTTTAAAGAACAGGTTTTTGTGCAGGAAGCCTGGGGCACACACACCATCCCATGTTCGGACACGGAGCATTAAAATGTGGACCTGCGTCTGGAAAGGGCAGGGCAAAAGGTAACTGTGGATAAGCCCTCAGGGACAGTAAATATCTTGTCCCACTTTAGTTGGTAAGCAAATCAGAAGAAGAGAGGGGAAAATACAACAAATGCTTTGAGGCCTGAGGTTAAGCTTGAAAAGAATTATCTCTTGAAAAAACAGTGATAGGTGATAGGGAAGCAAAGCTCACAGCACTGGACTCCATTAGTTTAAGAAGCAAATTTGAGTTTTTATTCCTCCATTGAAGTTAGATAAATCAGATGCATAATTTGCATACTTACAAGCATTTTTTGCAGCTGTTCCACTGTTTGATTTGCTACACTGATTCCATTTATTTCCCGAATTTCATCACCCACATGAAGCGTACCTATAGAAGCAAGAAAGCAATACAGCATTGTGTAACAGAAGCATCAAATCCCAAAGAAAAAAGGATTGGCAGTAAAAGGAGTCATACCTGAAATAATATTAAACTACATCAACATACTAAATATTAACATCAAAAATACTCTACTTACATTTCTCTTATTCAACACACACTACATATATCAGTGGGTTTTCATACTCTCATGCTTTTAATGCACATCTTTTTCTTTATTAAATGTACAGATTGCTTTTTGCTCAAAGACCTTAAAGTGGTTTCTAACAATCATAAAATGATACGATCATTAAAACTTAATACAGTTTAAAATCAGATCCATACGAAGCAGTAAATGTAAGGATGGCAGAAGAGGCAGAACATAACACAGCAGAAACAAAATAAAATGCTGTAGGAAGCCCACCATGCACAAGTCATTAGAGGTGGGCCCTTGACTGCAGTCCAGTTGGCTCATGTCTTAAGGAAGCCTTACTCATGACTCTGGTTCAGAAAATACAAAATCAACCTTTGCATTATATGTTATTTCTTGAAGCATTTCTATGCTTCAGATATAGCAGGTACGTCCAACAGGTAGAAAAAGCTCAATAACTTTGACCTGAACCCCCCAAAAGGGGGTAGATCACTGCCAGTCTTTAACTTCGTGTGTAGATCGCAGTACCTTGGGAGTTGGCCACCCCTGAGGTATAGCAACAGGACTTGCTGAAGCAGAGAGGTATGGGACCATAGCCATTCAACAATTCCTAGCACCAGGTACTCTTGCGTCACTTGGACTCAATGCCTCTAAGCTCTGCATGTTTGCAGGGTACCACATGAAAGTTGTGCTAATTTGCTCTCGTGCGAACATTACCTTGTCTGTGAATCATTCCTCCATGCATAATTCTCGCTACAATGCAGTGGTTCAGTTCATTCATTTTTAAAGTGATTCCCTAGTAAAAAGAAACAATCAATTCAGAAAAAAGGGAACAAGTATCTTCAGAAACTAAATTTGTTCATATGAGTATTCTTCACAGATGTGTAGTAGAAATAATGTCTGACCCAGCATGTTTGAAGTTCCAGAGTCTGTTTATGGCAACCCTTAGATTACTGGATAAAATTCTGTTTTTAATTATAATTGTTTTTAGAATATTTTTAACTGAAATTGTATTTAGAAGGGTTTTTTTTATTACTGTAACTGTTTTTGTTTTAGAATGCTTAAAAACAAAACAGAACAAAAGTTTGGATGTGTTTGCAGCCCTGGGCTGCTTCAAGAGGAGGGGGAGAATAAATGAATGAATGCATGCATGCATAAGGTCACTGAAATGGTTTTATTGAAATGTACTGTTTTTGGTTTTATTTTATGCCTTCTTTGCTCTGAACCTTTTACAACTTACTTAGTGACTTTTTATAGTAAGCAACTAATACATAATATAATAATAAACCTACCACTTTCTACTTTGTTTGTGCAAATTGCATAGACATTGTAGTATTTTCCTTTCAGATACTGCACTCACAGAAATTACGAGGAAGTCACAGATCGGATGTGCTGGGAAACCAGGGATATGCCGGCTCAAACATTATTTCCTTCATGTAGGCAGAATCCTCTGGGTCACTTGGGCTGTTATGTGTTAGTTTTTAAATATCTGAACCAGCTGGAAAAATGGCCAATTCTGTTAACGGATTCGTGGAAGCCAAAGGTTTCCATCTACAGTATTAGCAAATAGTTGTTCTTTAGAAGGTCTATCATGCAAACTTTCCAAGAAAAGATTCTATCGGTTTACATTAGCTAACATTGTAAATCAAGGCTTATCACAGGAAAACTCTACTGCAGGTACACCAAGAAAGGTCATAATTCTTCTCTTGAGCGAATATCCTCTATCAGATATTTGAAGTTCACTTGGAGGATACTTTCTTAAGCTAGAAATCAGATATATAAACTGAGGTAACCTTTCTGAGAGTATCTGTGACTTTATTCTTCTGCAAAATCCCAAGTTGTTGTTGGAATAGCCATTATCATTTTTTTCATTGCAATTTAAGGATTTTTTCTTTTCAGCATAACAGTGTTGCTTAGGTGCCAGCAATTCAGTTCCATTTCCCCTCACCTATATTAGCCAGAATTTCATGACAGATGAGTATGCTCAGTGTTCATCGGTTCCTTCTGCAGTTATTCCTGCCCACATGGGCCTCCCCGCCCAGTTTTTCTTTTTTTGTATTTCTGCAGAAGTTCTTAACAGTTCTACCAACTTGGATTCTTCCTCTTGCGTGTGGATATTGTTTCAGTGATACATGGGCGGTGCTTAGCCATTTGTGTTAGCTATTAGGATGTGTCCTCACAACAGAATGGTGTGTGTCTGTTTCGAGGGAACCTTCAAAATGTTCCCTTTTTAGGCAGTGAACAAGCAGGCTTCAGCTAGCAAGAGTGTGAATGGTCAAGTACCTTTATATCTATGTGTTTCTGCCTTATTTTCCAGCCATTCCATCTGATCCCCACTTCCATCCAGTTTTCACTCCTGTCCCCCACAAAGAGCTAGCATTCCATGGGCACTGAGTCCTCATTGGTCTACTTTTGGGGATTCTTCCCATGAAACTCCTTTGTATGGCTGTTGCCTTTTTGGCTACATAAGCAACAACACTTGGAGCGAGTATGGCGGGGTGCCCGTGACGGAGCCTCAAGAACATCTTATAGGGTTTTATTGAAAACCTACGAGATGGCAGTGAAGGCCGCTAAGAAGTCCTACTTCTCGGCCTCCATTGCCTCCGCTAGCTCTCGCCCGGCGCAATTATTTAGTATAATTAGGTCTTTAACGTCCCTTGAAGGACAGCCAAATTTAAATAACAATTTGACACACAGCTGTGAGGCATTTGTGAGCTTTTTTGCGGAGAAGGTCCTGTTGCTCCGCCATGACCTCCCTGCCAATTTGGATACAATAAAGGAACTGGAGGCCCCTCGACTGTCCTCGGGTCCAGTATTGGACCACTTTGACCGGATATCCCCAGCCGATGTGGACAGACTCCTCCGAGCTGGAAAGCCCACCACCTGTCCTCTTGACCCGTGCCCGTCTTGGCTGATTAGAGCATGTCCAGACGAGGTGCGGGCCCTCCTGGGTGATATCATCGATTTGTCCCTTGGCACCGGGATATTCCCAGGTGAACTGAAGGAGGCAGTGGTGCGCCCGCTCTTAAAGAAAACATCATTAGATCCCTTAGATCTATCCAATTACCGCCCGGTTTTGAATTTTCCATTCCTGGGTAAGGTGATTGAGAGAGCGGTTGCTGAACAGCTTGGTAGGTTTCTGGATGAAACATCGGCTCTCAGTCCATTCCAGTCCGGTTTCCGTGCTGGTCATGGGACCGAGACGGCTCTGGTCGCCCTAACAGATGATCTCTGCAGGCAGCTGGATCGAGGCGGGTCGGGGCTGCTGATTCTTCTAGACCTGTCAGCAGCCTTCGACATGGTTGATCACGAACTCCTGGACCACCGCCTTGCCGACGTGGGGATCCAGGGCACAGTCCTTCAGTGGCTGCACTCGTTTCTCTTTGGTCGGGGACAGAGGGTGGCGCTTGGGGGGGAATTGTCATCGCGCTACTCCTTGGTGTGTGGAGTGCCTCAGGGTGCGAGTCTCTCCCCGATGCTTTTTAACATCTTTATGTGCCCCCTCGCCCAGCTTGTCCGGAATTTTGGGCTGGGTTGCCATCAGTATGCCGATGACACCCAACTCTATCTGTTGATGGATGGCCATCCTGACTCGGCCCCAGACACACTGACCAGATGTCTGGAAGCTGTGGCTGGATGGTTATGTGGGAGCTGGTTGAAGTTAAATCCTTCGAAGACAGAGGTCCTCTGGCTGGGACGGGGCGATATGGGATTGAGGGGGCAACTCCCATCTCTTGCGGGGGGTGCGATTAGTGCCAGCATCGTCCGTTAAGAGTTTGGGTGTAATCTTCAATACCTCCCTCTCTATGGAGGCGCAGATTACACCTATAACAAAGGCGGCATTTTTCATCTCCGCCAAGCTAAGCAGTTGGCTCCTTATCTCTCTCGCCCTGACCTAGCCACTGTGATCCACATGACGGTCACCTCCAGACTGGATTATTGTAACTCGCTCTACATGGAACTGCCCTTGAGACTGACGCAGAAACTCCAGCGGGTGCAGAATGCCACGGTGAGACTCTTTATGGGGTCTTCGCTGCGAGATCACATTCACCCGCTACTATACCAACTGCACTGGCTCCCGGTGGAGTACAGGATCAGGTTTAAGGTGCTGGTTTTAACCTTTAAAGCCCTATACGGCCTAGGACCCTCGTACCTACGGGACCGCCTCTCCTGGTATGTCCCACAGAAGAACTTACGGTCTGCAAATAAAAACATCCTGAAGATCCCAGGCCACAGAGAGGTTAGGCTGGCCTCAACTAGAGCCAGGGCTTTCTCGGCCGCGGCTCCAATCTGGTGGAACGCTCTGTCACAAGAGACTAGGGCCCTGCGGGACCTGACATCTTTCCGGAGGGCCTGTAAGACAGAGCTGTTCCACCAGGCCTTTGGTCAGGGCGCAGCCTGACCCCCTCCGCTGGCAATCTGCACAGAATTTTGCTTAATGGTTGCCATCAATTTGATTTTAATTAATTTTTATAATGAAAGGTTTTTAGAATGTTGGATTATTTTGATTGTTGTTAGCCGCCCTCAGCCCAGCTTCGGCTGGGGAGGGCGGGGCATAAATAAAATTTATTATTATTATTGATTTGGAATAAGAATACAGTATGATATACTGTAGATTCCGGCATATTAGGCAACTGGGCATATTAGACGACCCCCCAAATTGGCAGCTGCAATTTGGGGGTTCGTCTTATAAGCCCAGTCGCCTAATATGCTGGGCGGGCTCCGCGCCGGGTGGCTTTCTCGTGGCGCGGAGCAGAGCCCGCTGCCGGCTGCTGCTGCTTTGGAGCCACCGCAGCAGCAGCAGTGGGTGGGCTCCACGCCGCGCCACCCATACCCGGCGTATAAGACGACCCCCGACTTTTTAACCCCTTTTGGGGGGTTAAAAAGTCGCCTTATACACTGGAATCTACGGTAGCTGGGCCAAGCAGCTGCAGCAGCAACACAGTTAACTACAAATTGAAGTCTGTTTCTAAAGTTAGGAAAATGCAGTATGTAATGCTACAACTTATTAAGAATCCTGTATAAAACATTTTTAATGATTAGCTATCAAATGCCATTCTAAAGATAGAAATTAAAAATGGTTTATAACGAAGTTTTATATGATCCAGTCATTAGTCACAATTTACCATCTGGTAATGAATGGATGCAAGTCAGATATCTTTATATGGGAGCAGATGTCTATTTACCATTGGTTCATCTGTGTTTTTCTGGAACTGAACCAATCGCACTCTTGTTACATTCTCCATGTCCATGTCTCCATTGGCGCTCTCTGGAGAATCTCCATTTAAATATGGAGAGGTGGGAGGTGGTGTAACTCGTAATGCTTCATCACTGTAAACTTCATGTGCCACAACATCATGAGTTTGAAGCAAGGCCTGTAAGAAAATAACAGTTAGGATGTTCCACAATTTCTTGTGCTTACTCTACATGTATGAGGATTGAACATATTCTACATACATAATGATGGTGTCCCAGAATCGTACTGTACCTTTTGTGTCAGATTTCAAAACCCAAGCTACAGTGGTACCTTGGTTTACAAACTTAATCCGTTCCGGAAGTCCATTCTTAAACCAAGGCGTGCTTTCCCATAGCAGTGGGGGACTCAATTTACATTCAACAGGAAGCGGAACATGTTCTGCTTCCAAGGTAATGTTCACAAACTAAGACACCTACTTCCGGGTTTGCAGCGTTCTTAATCCAAGTTGCTCATAAACTAAGCTGTTCTTAAACCAAGGTACCACTGTATTTACATTATTGTGTGATGTGTGCGTATCTCACTGACACACATGCACACCTCTTAACTTTCCGTTAAAAAAAATATTGTTGTTTATTGGAAACAAGAGTATTGTATTCTATGGGAATAGTGAGATAATGTTTGGTACTAATAGCACCCTTAATTCAGTGAAAACAAAAACTAAAGAGTGGGTAGATTGATTGATTGATTGATTGATTGATTGATTTTGAGGGAACTGCAATTATTTTAATTAAAAGATGAGTTCCAAGTGACAGCAGCAATACTCATCCACATGCAGAAAAAGTATGGCTGATGGCCTCCTTTCCCAGGTCCTTTTTTTGCGGGGGGGAGTGGGTAGATTTTGTCACATTGTCCACTGCAGATCTAGCTAGCTTATTCCAGAACATAATAAATTAGCTCCACATTTCCTGTCTTGACTTGGCCATGCCACAGTCCAGCTATGGCTGATCACAATGTCAAGACTTTGAGTTACAGGGTTCCTCTTAGCCTATAGATGGCTAAGTTAGATATCAGACAGGCAGGACAGAAATAAGTTAAATAAATACATTTAAATAATAATAATATGTTGCTAATTAGTTATCACAAATTTTATACTATGATAGTTGATTCATCTCAAAAGATTTGCTTTTAAAATTATTTTACCTTAGTTAACTAACATCTCAATCCTATACATGTTTCTGCTTATAAGTACCACTGAATTCAGTGGTATTCCCAGTGCAGAATTGCAGCCTTAGATAAAATAATTGTTTCTGGACTTTTCTGTTGTCACTATGACTAGAAGATGACAAATGCCATAGGCAAGCATGATCACTGTAAACTAAAATGTTAGGAGAGTTAATCCAAATGGTTGATTGAGCATACTTCTGTGCACTTAGCTAGATTTTTGTTTTAATGCTCACAGGCTTCGGTTGGAATTTCCCCCCTTGATGCAGAGGTTTCAATGACAAATGTTAAGAATGGCCACTGCAACATTTTACTGTTATAAAACAATATAAAATTGTTTTACATTTTTAAAACAAACAAACAAACATTTGCTTACCATGAAATGAGGTTGTGTTAAAATACGTTTCAGTTCTTTTGCATCACTGTTTTCAGGGTAACATGAAATTTCTTCCAATACCTGGGAACCAAATCAGCAGACATGCTAATTAAATGAATTGAACTTTTAAACAAATTAATTCCCGCCCCCCGATCAGCCATAACCCCATCATATGAATGTTAACTCTATTGAAGGTCTAAAAGAAGTGAATTACTTAATTAAAATATTTTACTTTTCTTTTGACAGATGAAATTTTGAGTGTTAAATGAAACCTCTCAATTCAAATTAAACAAATTTAAATGATTTAATTCCAAAGCAAAATGCTAATTATGAATAGCATTGTATTTATTTGTTACATTTATCTCCCACTCATTCCCTCCAAGGAACCTGGATGAGTCTACATGAGATTCATAAATAGTCTCAGATCTGCATAACTTACTAGCCATGTGTACCCCACACTTTAGCAGAAAAAGCTCCTTAAGAAGGCCCACAGTGTCCTGGGACAGATGCTAATATGCCAGTGTCAGGACACACAGATCTGTGCTGAAGTGGTAGGAAGAGCAACGTGTTTGCTTTACCCATGAAGGGACTTTCCTAATTCGGAGGGGGCTTCGCTCTGTAAGTGGATTTTGATGATTGTTGGGTGTGGCTGTATCACTCAGTATGGTGTATCCATCATTGGTGTGTGTGTGTGTGTGTGTGTGTGTGTAAGAAAGAGAGAGAGAGAGAGAGAGAAGAGAAGAGAGAGAGAGAAAGAGAACAATAGAAAAGTGGGAGCAGGTGTGTGAGAGAGACAGAAAAGGGGAGTAGGTAGATAGGTTGGTGGAAGAGGTGGGGGTATGTGAGAGAGAAATAGAAAGGAGAGGGAAAGTATTTAGATAGTTGTTAATTGTGTCTGTAAGAGTGAGAGAAAATGGGATCAGGTAGATCAGTGCAGTCTAGGTGTATGTGTGAAAAGGGGAGAGCTAGATAGGTTGGTGTGCATGTGTGAGAAAGAGGAAAAATCGGAGTAGGTAGATCTGTGTGGTCTATGTCTTTATGAAAGTAAAAGAAAGAGGGAGAGGTATGTTGGTTGGTTAGTTTGTGTGGGGTATGTGAATGAGAGAGAGAGAGAGAGAGAGAGAGAGAGAGAGAGAAAAGAGAAAATAAAGGAAGAGGAGGAGAGGTACATAGGTATGTGCTCCTTGTTGTTACTAGATAGCAACATCATTCTGTAGGGGGGAAACCAATTGTGTTATTGCCACAGTTGGGATCAGCAGGATATCACTGACTACTTCAAGTTCCATTAGGATAATCATATTAGGTATCTTTGAAGACTCTAATACCACTGTAGTTGCTCAGGCAAGCTGAGCATTGTGCATGAAGCATGCCACAGCACCATGAGTAACATTTTGACAGTTATTTCATTTGGATTTAGGACATAGAAGTCTGTATTCAACCAGTTCAAACATGTTTAAAATGTTTACCTCTTTGGCTCTCTGTACAGCATCACTTGGCGGATTCCTGATTTGCGGTGAAGATTTTGTGTTAATTTTGTCATAAAGCTAAAAGGAAAAACACAAACATCATAACTACATACTCTACCTTTTGCTAAAACATCTCAAAAATTGTTTCCAACTACACAACATACAAAAATGGTTATATCTTATGGCTAGGCTAAAGAAGAGGAATAACCACAAACCCTTTTTGATGGCCAACATTCCCCAACACAATTTACTGGACACAGTAGTGCTGCATAAAGTGCCTTTCCTCTGCTGGTTGCTACTGAGAGCAGATATGACCGGCCTGAAACAGTAAGTGGTGCTCTGATCTGCCATGAAGTTTCCCAAGTTGTGGGGATAACCCAACATGCAGAAAACACAGGTTCACGCCTCCCTGTTTCCAGAGTGCTCTGACCTGCTCTCAATGGTAGTGGCTAGAGCTGTCTCCCGTCACTCCTGACCACTGGTCCTGCTAGGTAGACTGCAAGCCAGCATACACTTATGAAACAGTTAAGTTGCACTGAACTCTGTGAGATTTGATTCCAAATAAATATTAAAACTCGAGATTTATTTTTTACAAGAACAGAAACCATTGTACAAATATCACTTACCTTAAAAACCATGTATGAAATAAAAAGTAACACTAACTTCATAAGTTGATTATTCATATATTTCCAACTATAGCTATAGAGTTCAGGACAGACAAAGGTGGCAGCACAAACTAGCCTTGGATATACAAAAACCGATACTGTTCTATCACTAAGCAGAAATTTTACTTGTAAATCGAATGTCATCTCTATTCAGAATCACCCATGTAAGTTGTCCCCGGTAGATGACTAAACTGCTTGATTCCATAAGATTAATTTAGTTTGTGCCCACCAAGGTAGGCAGCAGTGAACTATTAGTGAATTGAGGATTTTGTTGATGTCACCCCCCCCCCCCCGGTAGTAGTTGTGCTGTGGGAAATTGGGCAGAATATCACTTTCATAAGAAAAGTAAAATGGAAATTCCTTATGTGGGGGTTACAAGTTTCATGAATCAAAACTAATCAATTTGTGCTATATTTTCATGGCCACCTGTAAGGTACGTATATAAATTAAGAAGATAAAAGCACTGGTGCTCCACAGAGTACTTGCATGAAAGTCCTACTGAAGCAATGCAATTTTCACAGTTTGCTTTTCAGAAGGAACAGTGTTGTACAGATTTACATGGGAGTAATTCTAAAACAGGAACCATTTGACAACTTCCAGACTGGATTATTGTTATAGACATTTTATGGAGTTTTCTATGAAATGTGTTTGAAAACTATAATTGATCATGAATCCAGTGGCCATGTTTTTAGCTGCATTCAGTGACAGGTGCCACTGAGCCCAATCCCTGGTAAAGCCTTTCTCTCTGGATGAGCCTATTTCCTAGACAGAGAAAGGAATCCTCAGTGTCTGAGACACTGGATGGAAGCAAGTAGGAAAGAACACTAGCTTTCCAAGAGTGATACTGGCTTCCAATTAAAGTGCTGGCTGTTATGACCATTTACAGAATCAGCTAAAATATACCAGGCACTGATCACGATTTTGACATGAAATGTTTCAAGGCAATTTGAGGCGAGGGTACCTTAAGCACTTCCTCCTCCAAGCTACAGTGGTGCCCCGCAAGATGAATGCCTTGCAAGACGGAAAACCCGCTAGACGAAAGGGTTTTCCATTTTCCAATGCGCTTCGCAGGATGAATTTCCCTATGGGCTTGCTTCGCAAGACGAAAATGTCTTGCGAGTCTTGAGATTTTTCCCCGCTCCCCCCCCTTTTCTAAGCCGCTAAGCCTTTAATAGCCTTTTAGCAGCTAAGCCGCTAAGCCTTTAATAGCCGCTAAACCGCTAATAGTGCTAATCCACTAATAGGGTTGCTTCGCAAGACGAAAAAACCGCTAGATGAAGATACTCACGGAACGGATTAATTTCGTCTTGCGAGGCACCACTGTATTTCAAGATCTATAGCAATTTTAATATTCTCCATAACCATGAAACATTGATTTGCTCAAAATATTTCAATAACCAAATATTTCTGCCTAGGAAAATACTTACATCTAGTAACGTATGAAGATGCTGATCCTGGAAAACACTATGTAGAAAATCTAAATCTTTTTCACTGCAATCTGTAAGCGCATGGATTTCCTCAAGGCTGTCCAGCACTTGTGAGACTGCTCCTATAGCCAAGGACACAGAGAAGAAACTGCTTAGAGAAAAGACTGAGGGCTGAAGTGGAACAAGAATATTTCACTGTGAATGAAACAAGACAGAAAGCTGTAACTTTTGCTGAGGAACTGTTATTACATAATGAACATATTTTCCATGTATTTATATTCTATAAATTAAAAATACATTAACACAAAACAATTGTGATATAGCATATAAAAATGGCTTCCCCAATCCAACCATGAGTTTGTCAGCACAAAGCATCTGAAGTTGGTTCCACCGCAATCCAATCATGCTTAAGTCTGAAACATGATCTGACAAGAGTGTATTGGTTTTAAATCAGTAATGCAAGAGCAGCCAACATTTTTCACTGGTTGAGTTCATACATCATGTGTAATTCACGGTGTAGCATGGTATGTCCGAGTTGGAAGGCATCCAAGCTCCCCTCTTCCCTCGAGGCAGAAGGATGACTTGGGCAGTGTTGTGTTTCAGTTTCCCCTAATCTCATCTTGCCATTGTCTGTGGCTGTGGTTTGTAACAGCCTATGGTTAGTTTAACAATCAGCTTCAGAAAGCAGAGTTTGAAATTGGCTTGTTCTGAAACTGAACAGAATTTGTTCTAAATTATGAACTTTGGTTAAGATGCAAAGATAAGTGCAGTGCTAGCTGGGCTGATGCTAGCTGTAGCCCCACATGTCTGGAATGTACTAACTAGGTGAGCAAAGGCAAAAATTAAACATTGGCCCTCCTGGGGCAGCGACCCACCCCCATCCCCCAATCTAAAATGTTAAATCTCACCACCACCAAATGGTTTGTGAAAGGAATGGTGGACAAGCACCTAAGAGGAAAAAGGTCAATTTTGCAGAGCAGAAACTGAGGTATGGTGCTCAAGACCTAAAGTAGGTCTTTAAATCCTAGCTACTACTTTTTGCTGACCGAAGCTGTCTTGTTTCCATATTACATGAAATACTTTGTTTATCAAACACCATTTCATTCACAAGTATCATACCATAAGTACTCCAACATGCTACAATGATTTGTCTTTAGTAAATATTTGATGTGGGCGGGAGGGCGGGAAATTCAATGTATTTCCATATGCATAAACATGGAAATATCTACCTCATATCCCTAGCTTACTGATTTTGTGCAATCTTTAATAATGGTAAGGAAATGCCACTTCTTAAAAATGAACAAAATTTAAAGGAAACTGATATACATTTTATAGCTAATTACCCCTTTTTAATACCTGAGCTACTTTTTTTAGTCAGATACTAGACCACAGTTGTCAGTGCCATATACCTGAACAGTGAAATGCATACGTGTGTTCAAATTAGAGCAACCAAATAGAACTTTCCAGAAATGCAGCAATTTTAATTCTGACATCCCATTCTAGGACCCTGAGTTAGAAACTGTGATACCCAGGATACCAAATTCTGCAGCAGATATCCGATTCCATTGTTGCATGGCAAACGTGCAGAATGCATACAGCTGGTGACAAAAAAAGAATTCCCATTGTGGTAATCGTATTGCCTATACAGATCTGACACTTCAGGGCACTTCACTTAGAGAAGATCCTGAGATTTAGAACAGGGTATTATCTTCTTAAGTGTCGTGAAACTTGTATTAATATTTAAAATAAAGAGGATTCTACACAGAAAGGAAAGTCATGTTCATTCACAAGTCAATCAAAAGCAAATGAGGGGGAAACTTGTCCATCTCTAGCTGCTGCCGGTTTGAGCAGACAAAATACAGAGTTATGGTCTGACTCACCATAAGGCAGCTTCAATATGTTTACCTATTCTAACCACAGTTTGAAGATCAGGCTGTGTGGTGGGTTCATGTTGTCCCAACTCCAGCTTTGCATGCAGCTTCTCCATTCTGCTCCATGGGCTGTGATAACCAGCAATTGGTGAGGCATCTGAATCAGGCAAAACTATGGTTAGCACTAACCAGGAACTGTCTCCAAACTATGATTTGAGGCCATAATTTGGAAGCAACACTAGTTGATGCTATACATAGTTTGCACACTTTTGGAAAACTACAATTATTGCAAACAATGAAAGGGGGGGTTGAATGCGAGAGTGGAGAAGAGAGCACATATGTATTATAAGTTACTCAATATATTGATTTTCAGTAACTTAAAATTACTGGAGAAGAGAGGGTGGGGCACACAGACCTCCCATTTCCCTTAAGGCAGGCACAGGCAAATTTCGCCCTCCAGATGTTTTGGAACTACAACTCCCACCATCCTTAGCTAACATGACCAGTGGTCAGGGATGATAGGAGTTGTAGTCTCAAAACATCTGGAGGGCTGAGTTTGCCTATGCCTACCTTAAGGCCTTCGTGCACTTTCGTGCGCTTCTTTGTGCTTTGAACTGAGGAAGAGAAACAGGGCTGCATTGATTAGTTGAGGAAACCTGCCATATGCAGGTTTTGCACCCTTGCTTGGAGAAGAATTGTGTTCTTACTCTTAATACTATATCAAGAACAGCTTTCAAAAATAAATAAATAAATAAATCCAGAAGAAACATTTTTTATTATACTTAACTACCAAATAGTGTATACAATTACAGCATGCTTTTATGTTTCTTTTAAGCACAGGCAATATAAAACTGGGATATTGTAAAGGAGAAAATAGCAGATTTAAACATGCAAGCCAAACACAGTAGCAGAATGCAAAGCTTTAGAGGAAAACAAAGGGATACCTACTTTCTGCAGCTAGAAGTCCTAGCAGGAAAGGCAGCATTTGGACAAACAACAAATAGCATGAAGATTTCAAAATAAGCAGTTATAAAAGCTGCAACCTGGCACACTAGCTTAGCCACACAAAAAAGATGAACACACAAACACTTTTTATTTATTATAGATTATATTTTAATATGTTGGTTAAAATAAGCAATACAAAGTGGGGAAGCAGACCCTGTCATACATTTTCCCTATTCTAAACACCTGACTTTCTGGCAGTTGTATAATTTTTGAAATTAAAACAAGTACAATATTTTTGCTATCAGTTATGCCATACAGGAGTAAGGAAGTACAGGTGTACATGATATATATGCAAAATCTGTGTGCATAATTATATAGCATCATAGCTTTTCACATCTTTAGTAAATTTAATCTACCAGGCAGTTTGATCATAATTTCAAAACATTAACCTGTGATCCAGTTGTGAAAAAACTTTGGACTTTTTTGTAGCTAGGGAAATTATTGTAAAAATGATCTTAAAACTGCTCAGACAGGAAAACAAATACATATATGTAAACATTATGGTGAGTAGATGTATTCAACATCAGGCAGAAGAAGAAAACAAGTGTGATGCAAAGAACAGGCTGTTTACCTATAATGCCAGTTCTCTGAGTAGTCATCTGTGCAGATACACATATGGATTTTGCATAGAGTCTCATTTGGGAACATTCTCAACATAAGCTAGAATTTGGCAGGCACTCCATCCTCAATGCACCCACCCTCCCACTCAGTTCAAATTTTCAATGGTCACAACACATATATAAATGAGCCATGTAGAAAAATAGTAATCCCTGCAGCAGGGGACTGGCTGCGTGCCTGCACAGATGACCACTCAAAGAACAACAGGTACAAGTCTCTGCAGTCACACATATCGGTAGAGTAGCAAGCTTACTGGAGGTGGCACAAGGGCTAAGAAAGCAAAACGCTGAGTACAGACAAAGAAGGCATCCGTCCGGGATCTCACATCCAGCTAGAAGTCATGAACAAGGGTTGCAATGTTGCAGGGGGCCAAATATTTAGTAGTGCAACTCCCTGAAATAACCCAGTGGAAACTATAATAGCCTATGGGAATAAAGCTGGACCTGTTTCAGAGAAGCAAGCTTTGCCAGTCCATAGAGGTGAAGATGGACACTCAGTGAATGAAATGTTGAATTGAGACTAGTTCACTCAACTTTGCATAGGTAAAGGTAAAGGGACCCCTGACCATTAGGTCCAGTCGTGACCGACTCTGGGGTTGCGGCGCTCATCTCACTTTATTGGCCGAGGGAGCTGGCGTACAGCTTCCGGGTCATGTGGCCAGCATGACTAAGCCGCTTCTGGCGAACCAGAGCAGCACACGGAAACGCTGTTTACCTTCCCGCTGGAGCAGTACCTATTTATCTACTTGCACTAGTGTGCTTTCGAACTGCTAGGTTGGCAGGAGCTAGGACCGAGCAATGGGAGCTCACCCCGTTGCGGGGTTTCGAACCACCGACCTTCTGATCAGCAAGTCCTAGGCTCTGTGGTTTAACCCACAGCGCTACCCGTGTCCCTCAGTTTTGCATACCCACAGCAAATTGACGGTGGCAGATTCTCCCGATGATCTGGTCCTGGACAACTAAAAGGACAAAGCCTAGCAAACATCCAAGCTATGAACTTTGTCCTATTCTAATCCCAAGTTTGGGAAAAATTCTAGAACTATAGCCTCATTAAGATGGAATGGACTTTGGGTAAACCTGAGATGTCAGATTTCAGCATGATTCTGTCTCTGTGCAGTGCCAAATATGGCACAAGAAGTCTCAAAGAAAGGCCCACATCTCTTGGTCAGGATGAATCCTACTAAGAATACCACCTTTGAAGTGATAGGTTCAAACAGCAACTGCATGAGCTACACGAGCACCACTGTGAAGCTCCGCTTTTGTGTTGAGGTAGCTGTTAAGTGTTTCTCAAACTTGGGTCCCCATTTACTGTTGGACTACAATTCCCAACATCCCTAGATAGCATGACAAGTGGTCAGGGATGATGAGAGCAGTAGTCCAACAACAGCTGGGGACCCAAGTTTGAGAAACACTGTTCTAGCTACTACTACTGAGAGCTGGTCACTCTGGGAACAGGAAGGTGTGCACCCATTTTCCTGCATGTTGGGCTTTGCCCAGCACTTGGGAAACTTCATAGCAGATCAGAGCACTACTTACTGTTTCGGGGCACTCATATCTGCTCTCAGGGTCTGTGAAGTAGTAGTAACAGTACATAGGTCCCCATGAGAAACAGCTCCATCTCCCTTGTGGAGGAGTGTTGATAACTCCTTACGGGGCAGAAGATGCCAGAACACACAGCAGTGGGCCCAGACACTTATCCTCTCCATCAGTACATCCTACTCCTTTTCCTTCCCTCACATTCACATGGCACACCGTCTACCTGTCATCCGCATCTTTTCTTTTCTTTCTTTCTTTCTTTCTTTCTTTCTTTCTTTCTTTCTTTCTTTCTTTCTTTCTTTCTTTCTTTCTCATTCTTTCATTTTCCTCCATTCTCTCAAATTTTGCATACTACACCCTTGCTCTAGCCTTGCTCTCTAACAAACTCCTGCTGAAACACATGTCAACATACTGTGCATGCAGGGAACTGCTGCTGGCATCAACCTACTCAAAAGTTTGCACTGCACCTGGGCTTCAGGGCTGAGGCTCACCAGGGATCCCTGGGCCACAGATTGAAAAATGCTGGCATAAGGTTGTGTGAAACTGACTCTACTTAAAAAGATGTATAGTTTAATTCCAAGTTGGGAGACACTTTTTGGGGTAGCATGGATGGAGAGGAGTGAAGTCACAGGGAAGCAAATTGCACAAAGAGCAGTAATAATTACATGAAAATTAATGTTACAGTGACAATCACAGCTGATCAAATTGAATTTCCTGACAACATGCAGTCCAGCAGTTTCAAGATGGAGTCTAACACCAAAGTTCCTTTGTTTGAGGATGACTGTCTTAAGTGTCTTGGTATGTCAAAATATTCTCTAGTATTACAAGTTCTGATGTCAAATTTGTGTCCACTTTTTGTGTTTGACCTGTTCATCCTGCATAGAATACAGAAAGACATTGCTGGCAGATAACTCTGCAATGTTTTGGCTGACATTATTAGATCCTGTAGATACAAGGTCAAAATTGGCATCTAGATTTGTTGTAATAATGTCAACCACAATGCCACAGTTTCATTCATCTGCTTCTTTTCACTCAAGCTAAAACACTACTGAAGAATGTTATACATATGCACATACATATTTTAGCTCATTAAGAAATTATTGTGCTTTAAAGCAGGAGTGGGAAATTGGATCTAGTCAGAGGGTCTGACTGAAGCCTGGCACACCTAATTAGACCTGTGGACTTGGAGCTCCCCTCCGCTGCTTCAAAGATTGCATACTGCATCATTTTACGCAGTAAAGTATAAAGTAAACATTAACATTTGCCCGTTAAGGAAACGGTCCCAGAAAGTTCATTCTCTCTGCCATCTAGTGGCAAATCAAAGCACTTAAACCTTCAGTGACAAACTCAATTCGTCATATCCAAAAATAAAACTCAAACTCCTGAGTGATGAGAGTTCTGTTAAGACAATCATATGGTTTCTTTTTTAAAAAAAAGAATAGTGAGATTGCCTAGACCATTTCTTTCTGTAACCAACCCCCCCCCCCCATTTTCCTTTCAAGACAGTTTTATTTTTCTTATACTGGTTTAAATAACTCTGTTCTTTTTTTGTTCAAGCTCAGATGTTGGTTAGGTTATGGGATCTGGTTTACTTGAATTGTCCAGCCAGTTTGCTTACACTCTATGGGCTTTAAGAGAGATGTACTTTTGTAAAGGGAAGGGTATTTAGTTGTTTTCTGATTTTTTTAATTTTAATTGTTCATTGTAATGTGTTTGTTATATTTTTGTAACCTGCCCTGGGATAATTTTAAGAAGGGTGCTCTATAATTATCGGGGGGCGGGGGATACATCGCAGAACTGGACTCTGGCTATCTGTAAGCAAAGTGCTGGTTTGGATCTATAAACTCTGAAAAGGTTCAGGACCGCAATACCTCAAGGACCGCCTTTCCCCATATGAACCAACCCAGACCCTGCAATCATCACCTGAGGCTTTTTTTTGTTTGCCTCCTCCACCAGAGATCCAGAGGGTAGAAACATGAGAATGGGCCTTTTTTGTGGTGGATTTCTGTTTGTGGAATACTCTCTCCAAGGAAGCTTGCCAGGTGCCTTCATTACATATTTTTAGGAGCCATGCAAAAACGTTTCTCTGTAACCAGGGCTTTAGCTGATTAAGATTCTGTAGCCTTTTAGAAGTGTTAATAGGAGGGGGGTTATTGGTAATCTTCGGATAAAGGGTGGTATACCAAGTAAGTAAGTAAGTAAGTAAGTAAATAAATGTAATATCCATAATAAATAATCTAAAGTTACTTCACAGTGTGTCCTACCTCAGGATTCCTGTGACTGTTTCTCTCTTTGTTACATTATTTATCTTGAGTATTGCTTCCTTACTACCTTATCAAATTGACGTCTTTTAAAACCAAAATATAATTTTCCTCTGGCATTCTGTTAATCTAACAACAATCAGAATGACATCCTAAACTTTTGTTGAAGTGCTTAGGCAGGATTGTAATTATAGAATGCTAAAATAATTTTGGTAATTTAGTGTATCAAGCACTAAACACAAAATATTTCTTACATTATTTCTTATTGTTACAAGCAAAGCATTAAATACAGGAAATCTAAAAATTCTTATTTTTAGCTCCCGGTATCACGAACCACTACACATGCTGACTAGGGCTGCTGGGAGTTGGGAAGACTGCTTTATACCCTACACGAGTGCTTTTTTTCATTAAAAATGTTTAGGGGTACTCTCATTTTGACTCAAGAAAATCACCATTTTATAGTTCAAAGTGGGAAAAATAGATAGAGTACATGGGCAAATGTACAAAGATTCACAAAATGTTTAGGGGTATGCGTACCCCTCCATCCCCCCAGAAAAAAGCACTGCCCTACACACTATACTCTTCCTTACCAGAACTATCACATCCCAGAAAATTCAACTCATATTACCTTGGAAAGAAGAATCCCATTTGAAATTTGCATTCTGAAAGTTTTGCCAGTAAACAACCTGCATTTCTGCTGATTTCCATAATTTTAAAAGAATAAGTATGATATTGAAGATATTGAAGAATTAATATTATTGCAGAAACCAGCAGCATTTGTACAGTGCTTTTAAGTGTTCAAACCATTGCTAATCCGTACAACACACTTGTAAAGTAGACTATGTTCCCAAAATAAATGTTAAAAGACCAAGGCTGAGAATTAGGGTTTAGTGCACATTGCTCGCAGCTCAAGAGATCATGCTTCTTCACCTTTCCCCTCAGATTTAGAATCATACAGCACTACTTCAGTTAAATTTAAATGTAAAAGCTTAACTGAAGATTTTTAAGTTCCTTACTAATAAGCTCGTATCTCATGCCACATTCGTTTTTTAAAAATTGAATTATTTTATTTCAAGTAATAAGGTACAAATCCCTCTGAAGGATTCTCCAGTGAGAACAGTTAAGTTAGTGTCAAAAAACCATTCAAGCCCCTCCTTCCTGCCTCTGGAAAAACAAAAACAAAATAATACAGTAGGATGGCATTACACATAGCAATATAGCTTAGTAGAGCTATACAGCATCAACACATTCCTGCAACCTAGTGTGAGAAGGAGGCGTCTTCAGTTTCATAACTCTTCCACCTGACATATTCAAGACACAAGGATGCATGTGGAGACAAAGTAAACTAACTATGAACCTTTGCTTCAATACATGCTGATATCTTCAAAAGAGGAAGAGAAATCATGCTGATGCTGTACAGAAAATAAGAGGAACCATGCAAGTTTTAGAACAGGAAATATGACAGGGCAGTTATGCAAGTGGGCTACTGCTTCTATTAAGATTGAGGAACCAGTAGAAAGAAAGCCTTCCTGAATCTTTAATAGTTGGCTCTTGAAAATTATAGTGCATAATGCAAAAATCTTGAAGTGAAAATGTATATTATGCAAAGTTGTGACTGACTTTCGGTGTACTATAGTACATTTTAGAGAGCAGAGATAACAGCTAGTGGGAAATATGTCAATGTATTAGTAGTGTTTGTGGGTGGGTAATCAGTAAGTGCTCCCTTTTGGTAACAAAACAACTTATCAAGATATGGCATGCAGTAAAATTAGTTAACTGAATTAATTATGTTCAAATTATAAATATTATTTGAGAAAAAGAAAATTCATACAAACTGGGAATCACTTACAGGATACTGAATAGGAAAGAATATTCTGAACAATTTGGAGATGCATTTGTTACATCAATCTCAGGATTATTTTTTCATCACCTTAAAGGTTCCTTTATTCTTCCTAATTGTTTTTCTAATTTGGTTCTGATTGGGTTACTAGGAGGCGTCTATTTTTCCTTGCCACAACTACTCACCCCGAAGAATGGCTTGGGAAACCCAGCCAGGTGGGTGGGGTATAAATAATAAATTACTATTATTATTATTATTAGTCAGCTAGTAGGTGCAAAGGACTTGGGGACAAAGATAGAGATTTGCCTCAGTTGTACTGAAGTATGATGGAAGTAAGAAAGTTAGAGACTTTTGCTGTTTTTAACTTCTCCAAATTTCAGTGTAAATAACTGAAACTACCTCTTACCCAAGTCGCTATTTATTAATTGAAGTACTTGCATACCACTTTTTATCCAGAAAAAGATCACAAAGAGGTTTACAAAAAAACAATAATACAATAAACTTTAAAAAACTGAAATAAAAACAGTGAGACATCCTACAATACCAAATTATCATAAAACCAACAGAATCAGAAAGCATTAAAATGTAAAGATCCATAGATGAGAACAGATAATCATGTCCACCATAAACCTGAGCAAGTTTTAAATGGTGACAGAAGCTCATCAAGGAGTAGCTGTCTGTGCTAATAGGGGGAAAGTGTTTTATAATTGGGGTGCCAGCACTGAGAAGACCCTATCCTATGTCCCCACACTGTGAATAACATTAACATGAGTGACAAAATGCAGGACCATAGGCACTGTTCTCAAAGCCTCAACAGGTTGGTGCTGGCAGAAGAATTCTCTCAGATACCCAAATCCCAAGTTGTTCAGAGCTTTATACATTATCAAAAGCACTTTTAATTGAGTTAACTGAACTAATAGACTGCCAGAGCACTTGCTAGAGGACCTGGGACAGAGATAGATTTCTTGCTCCCAATATGAATTGGGAAGCATAGCTCAGTGGCAGAGTATATACTACAACTAACCCCAGGTTTAACCCCTGGAACAAAGGTTTTCAACCTTTTTGGGTCCCAGTGGCGTAGCGTGGGGGGGGTGCAGGAGGGGCCCCCGGCTGCACCGGGTGCAACATCTGGGGGGGGGGGGCTCGCACTCGCAGTGCTAAAATCAGTGCTAAAATCCACGGGTTAGGGGGTGCAAATTACTTCCCTTGCCCCGGGTGCTGACAACCCACACTACGCCACTGTTGGGTCCACGGCTCCCTTGACCAACTGCATTCTTTCTGTGGCTCCTCTGCGGGGCCAGAAGCCCAGTTATGTCACCCCTTGCCTGCAGAGCTGGCAGCCTCTCACCCTTTTTCGAACACCCTCCCTTGTGGAGTGTCTCCTCTTCTCTCCCCTCTCCTTGGGAGTCCTCTGGGCAGCCGCAGCTGCCACCCCAGTCTCTGAACTGCCCCCTCCAAAGAGAGGTGCCTCCTCACACTGTCCCACAGGCCTGGGAAGCACCCCCTGACCAGCACCAGAGGCACTATTCACATGGGGAGCTTGTAGCCAGGGCTGCTGCAACAAAGAGCTGTGCAGGCCTTTGGGAGGCAGAAACGTGAGAGGGCATCAAAGGAAGGGAGGGAAGGAAGGAAAGGGACAGAGGTCAGTGTTGCCCGTGGCACCCCGTCCATCATTCAAGGCACCCCAGGGTGCCATGGCACACTGGTTGAAAACCACTGCTCTGGAATATCCATGTACAGCTGATAAAGATTCCTGTCTGAAACCCTGGAAAGCCATTCCTGGTCAGTATAGGTAATACTGAGCCACAATGTCCCAATGGTCTGACATAAATTAAGGCTGCTTTCTATGTTCCTACTTCCTAGTCTGAGCTGAAGTTTAGAGATAAAGGAAGACAAAGCAGGAATCTCTTCTGCTGTTTCTAACGTTCTTCAAACATATTTTTTTAAAGCTGTGACAGGTAGACCACTGAGTAGTTCAGCTCCTTGGGATCTTATTGCATCAATCCTGCTTGACTCTGAACATTTCCTGCTTTGAAGGCCAGGTGGCGATAGTCACCCATGTGGTGGTCTGACACCCAATGAAAATATCTCTTGTGCAAGCAGAAATACTGGTTTTAGCAGAAGTGCTCCCCACATTTAGAATACGTCTGACCAAAAGTCACTAGAGTAATGTTCTTTTAAATGGAAATACCTGAGGAGGTAGGGTCTTCAGAGAAGTCTGGCAGTTCTTCAGGGGGATCACCGTAGAAAGAATTGAATTTGTGGCTTGATACTGCTGCTAGTACTGCACCCTGAATAAACAAAAAGCTAAAGTCACAAAGTGGACTATCAGTAATGTTCCCCCCAATACTATAGACCCTAAAGCCATCGTTTTAAGGCCAAAAGGGATTCTAAATTTAGCACTAGCAAAAATAGTTGCTTGCTTGTAACGTGTATTCAAATGGTCACCCATGAATTCAACACACCTTTGCAGAGCAAACTCTGTGGATATTTTAATAGCCATTCTAGGATGAATCAATTGAATCAGAAAGTGGTTTAAAGTTTTTTACTTCTGTGAAGTGTTTATGACTGAAACAAAGGGTTGTGCAATACCAGAGTAACCATTAAGCTTTATTCTCCGTAGCACAATTCCAAGTACAGTGGTACCTCAGGTTAAGTACTTAATTCGTTCTGAAGGTCCGTTCTTAACCTGAAACTGTTCTTAACTTGAAGCACCACTTTAGCTAATGGGGCCTCCTGCTGCTGCTGCACCGCCGGAGCACGGTTTCTGTTCTCATCCTGAAGCAAAGTTCTTAACCTGAAGCGTATGTAACCTGAGGTACCACTGTAGTAATATGTTCTTCAGCTGACTGAAGACCTGAACTCGGGCACAAGTGGCCTATATAGCCAGGCCCTCTGATTGGCTGATTCGAAAACTAGGAGATGGTGGGTTATCCCACCCTCCTTTGCAACTGGTGGGGGAACTCTCCAGCAGCTGGCCACACAATGGAGAGGCCTTTGGTTCCGTGGCATTGAGGGCCTGCAGCAACAGGCTGCAACTGCTGCACACTCAGAGACTGCGTAAATGGCCTATTACTGCTTCGCTCTGCTGAAATGCAAGTTAGTGACGTCAGCTTGCAAATACTGCATGTACTTGGGTAATGTGGATATCATTGTTGCTGATTCTTTTATTCCAATTTAAATAATTCAAATTATGAGGCTATCCACATTCTTTTCATGGAGATTCCCCCCAACAATCACCCCCCCCAATATCATTAAGGCCAACTAGAATAGTATTCTGAGAGTGATTTTCAGCTAAGTCATATTCAGAGTAACATATAAGTCTGGCATGGATATGACTAACATTGGCAATAACCCTGAATGTTATTTTGGTATATTTTAATATACGTAGTTTGCTTGTTTTCTTTACCTTTAACTTCCTTCTTGCATTGAATTTCCTCAGCTGTTCCACAGTTTCTGGAAGGTGAATCTTGTATGCATAGCGATCACGTTCCTACAAATAAAATATTGGAAACAATGAATTAATATCATTTAGAACTGTTTTCAGTAAGAGTAAGCTATTAACTCAAACACATGTTCAAAACAAACAAAAATCCCCTGAAAAATGTATGTTTGTAAGTTTCAATCTGAGCCAGGACAGTTCTCAGGAATCTCTTTTTTTAAAAAAAAGATATTTATCTCTCACAAAGTGTATTGAGATAGCTCATAATCATTTAGAAAAATATTTAATAACGACCATTAGACAACACACACACACACACACACACACACACACACACACAACACCAAGCAGCCATAAACAGAAAAACACAAGCTCAGAGTAGCAACTTAGAGGACCCTAAATGCCCCTGAAATAAAATGGTTCTTCACTGCTGCAATAAAGTTAGGAACAAGAATGTGAAATTACAGATAAACAGAAGAGAATAATTAAGGTTGGTATTGTAGATTTTTGACAAATATTGGAACATTACAAAATACCCCCTTAGAATCCATCCCTGGGTGCCTTTTGACAGTTTGCGACAAACCTTCTCTGTGGCAAGACCACAATTACAGATTCCCTTATGAAAAAAGGTTAGTCGCATCCCTGATGGTTTTTAGGCAGGAAGTAAACCCTTTTTATTTTGTGTGTTTTTCTACAGTGTTTAGAACATTGACATTTTAATTTTTTCTATTCTTTTAGCTTCAAATATTAAATGTGCTCAAATATTTTTATAATGTTTTGTTTAATTATATTATTATTATGCCATCTAAGGGCTTGGTATCAGTTCAAACGAGTTAGCAACAGTTTTACCAAGATTTATAAATGTTGACAGATTTGGAGAGCTGCTGTTCTTTTACATCATTTATACGGCTTACCTTCAGCCAAGGATGGTTGAGTGCCTCGTAAACAGTTATTCTTTCAGCTGGATCCAGCATAAGCATACGTCGTACCAAATCTTTGGCACTTTCAGAGATATGACTCCATTGCCTTGGATTCATCTAGGTCAAAAACAGTAAGTTATGCTAAGGCACATAACAGGGGTCTTTACAACAAGAGTTCCAGAAGCATGCTGTAGATTGTTAAAAAGCTGGAAATGTCAATCCAAGTTAAAACATTTGTGCAGATTACTGCACAACTACTTTTGTAAGAACTGAAACAGTTCACCAAGTAATCTACCAGATCAAGTCAATTGAATTCTCCAGTATTTAAAAATGCTGAACACTTTGAAACAGTGTAATTGCAAAATACTTCTCTATTTATTTCTGAATAACCGAACTTAGACCTCAGCAGCACGGGCCTAACTTAACACTATGAACATTGCATATAAAGAAACTCTCTCAAGGGCATTAAAAAAAGTAATAAAAGACAATTCAGGTGGTGGTGATTTAGGGTATAAGATATTTAACAAATCACCCACCCACCCATGTTGCTTTCTCTCCTTCATGAACTCCAACAGTATGTTTTTATGAATTTGAAACTTCATGCACTGAAAACAGTAACAGCACTTGGTATGCAAAAGTGAGGGGCAGGGAAAAGGTTAAGTATCCCCCCAGAAAAGAAAAGAGCAACTAGGGTTTCATTACTCATATCTGCATGCAATATTTAGCTAGTTTCTAATAAATAATAATAATAATAATGTATGTATGTATGCATGCATGTGTTCAATACAAATAAGATGTACATATTACATAATTCAGCTTTTTCCCCAATGGAATCTGTTACCTAAGTTCAGGTTTCTGATTTCTGTGTGTGCATGTTTGAAGTGTACACATACACCGCCAATGAAATATAACATACATACTCAATATTCCTGCAAACTAAGACCAATTAACTAAAGATGGTTTAATTCCCTCCAAAGTAAAGAAAATTTCAGCAAGCCACAGATGGAAAACACCCAACTTTGTGCAGCTTTTATTATATTAAAAATGGTTCAGAATCACTTTATAGAAAGTGTTTTGTTGCTCTTCTTTAAAAAAAGCAGAGACTCCCCAGCTGATGAACTATAAACTAAAACCTAGTATTTGGCTTTGAAAACAGGTACTAGGAGTTTTCAAATGTCAGTTTTGAATGAAACTGTAAACTTGAAACTAGACTTTATTGTTAAACCACTGTGATTTGGAAACTATGTGGTTTCTAGCTCCTCAATGTTTTCTACAAAAGAGGAACTGAGTAGTAAGGAAACACAGGACAGCTTACCCACAGAATGATTTTAATATGCTTTAATTTATGTGATTTAATGGCACAAACTTTATGTAAAAAGTGTTGTCATTGTTACCAAATGATATATGATTGCAACTCCAAAAATACAAACCAATTAATAAAATCAGAAAGGAGGAACAGTACTGTAAGAAGGCTCAATACTTGCAATGACCTTTTTAAAAAGTGAACACATTAAGAGGATTTATTTGAGCTCTCTAAAAATTATGGCACATTAACCTGGCTAACAACACTTCCAGTGCCATGGGGAAGGGAAGCACTACTGTGGACTTCAGTGCTTACCTGCAGGATCAGGGGAAATAATGCAACAACAAATGACTAGGGATGAAGATTGTACAGGTCAGGGGTCTGCAAACTCACTTGCCGTGCTTTTTGTGGGAAGTATCCATGATGAGTGTGACAGGTCCTTTCATAGTGAATGCCCATGACACG
This sequence comes from Podarcis vaucheri, assembly GCF_965113315.1. NCBI lineage: Eukaryota > Metazoa > Chordata > Lepidosauria > Squamata > Lacertidae > Podarcis > Podarcis vaucheri. Next base: position 60,677,818 of record NC_138762.1, on the reverse strand, counting down.
TCCCAGCCCCCTTCCTGAACTTGGAGCTGGGAGAGGGGAGCTGCCCCTCTAGTTGTTCTGTACTTCCTCAGTGCTCAGAGTACAATTGTTCAGGAGACTGCTGATCTGATTCATTCTTATGTGGACAAACTCCAGGCTTTTTTTGATATTTTAATGCATCAAAATACATTTTACAAAAATGCAGACTTCCTTTTCCTTGAGAAAAGCAATTACTATAACGTACCTTGTATTTTCCTTTGATAATGCCTTCAAATAATCTTTCCTTTGTTCCATAAAAAGGCAAACAACCACTGAGCAGAATAAAAAGGATCACTCCACATCCCCACACATCTACAGGCTTTCCATATGGCTCTCTTTTTACTACTTCTGGGGCCATAAAATGAGGCGTTCCTACCCGTCCTGAAGGAAAATACAAAAACGACTTTAGTTTTTGAAGATGGAGCTATGATCTGAGCAGCTTCTACTTGGAAAAAGACATGGCGGCCTGTAACAGTTCTACCAGTGCAGTAACAGCCCACGACACTAGAAGCTTGGCTGATCTCAGTCGCCTGGGGCCAAGTAAATGCACCTCTTTTGTCTCTCCTCCTCCTTGCTTTGTCTCCACTGAATGTTACATGCCATGAACATAGGCATCCTGGCTTTAATTGAAACAGAATAGCAAATGGGCAACTTTTAAGGAGGGGCCTCAAACGCAGGCCTAGAAGGTTCCCCCCCCTCCAAATTATACATGATTCATGGCAAGGCTAATAAGTAGCTCAAGGATTGTTTATTTAAAAGGTGTTAAGACAGTCAACTGGGGGAGGTGGGAAGGTGATGAATAATAATAAAAAATTCTCAGGAAGGGAACATTCTCACCAAGAATCCTCTTTCATTTTGACTGTCATAAAAAAACCCCTTCACATACAACTATGAAAAGTGAAAGTGTTTTTAGGTAGTTCGTGCCTGAAATGTTAATTAGCCATTTTGAGCTCCATAGCACCTCTTTTGAAACACTTGCATTTCTTACCTCCAGCAACAAGTCCCGATTCCCCTAATTGAATAGCAACACCAAAACCACCAAGTTTCACAGGTGCGGAATTTTCCTTTGAGGCAAGTAGCACACAGTGCGGCTGAAATGACAAAAACCCCTCTGATATTTAATTTAAAAACACAAATTTTTGTATAAACAAAACATGACAACAGAAAATAGGCTTATGTCTTTACTACAATCACAAGCACCATATAAATGGCAAAGTATTCTTGGTGTGGGACTTCAACAGAGTTAGCTAGGCTTTAGGTATTCACAAAAATACAACACACATTTGGTAATGGTATTAAGGCTAGAAAGAATGTCAGTTGACATTAATGGATGCATCAGCTGAATAGAACCATTGTTTTGGCACGTGATATCGGGGCAGCTGAAAGCGGGAATTTGTTGAGAAAGTAATTTTGTTATTCTTGTAAATTTCTGTTCTACCACCAAGGAGAGAAGCACCCAAAACCTGTTAGATTTCAATGCAGGGATGGCAAGCCTCCTTCTGATGTCATATGTGATGTCATGTTTAAGGTAGGGAGACATACATTGAATTGGCTACACAACTGAGCACCTTCTGGCGAACTCAATCCTGCAGCCTATCCCTGTAGAAAGCAGGGCTGAAGTTAGCTGATGAGCAGTAAGTTCAACCCTACTGAATTGGCTGTCTGCCTGAATTCCCTGTAGGGAACTCAATTGCAAAGCTGGTCTCTGTAGATAGAAGCTTGTCACTTTGCTGGCAAATCCCATCATGATGCAGTTTGCAAGTGCCTGACAATCAGGTGGTTGCTGGGTGCTTGGGACATGTTGCACAAGCAACTTTGACAACCCACCTGTCAACTGCCTAGTATCAGGTGGTTTCTCGCCCACCTGTTAAAGATGGCCTATGGGGCCAAGGAATAATAACGATCTGGCCCATTGAGTCAAAAAGGTTTCCCACTCCTGTTCTAATCCCTCACAAGAGTTTCACTGAGTTTGTTATTCAACTTAACCGGATTATTCTTCCACTAGTCTGGTTTAGTTTTCTGTGTAGCACAAGCTCAACCAATGAGGAATATGTTCAGGAGGATAAGGAAGATTCTGTGTAAATCATCAACCTAACCTAAGTTTTCCAGAGGTATCCGGCTACTTCATTATTGACATAAATACGACCGTGCACAACAAGGGATTGGTTACTTTGTTAGGTTTCCCTACACTGATGGCATGGTGCATTTATAAAAATAGGTTTAGATGACAAATGGGACAGCACATTTATGCAATGTAGGGACACACTGGTCACAAGAAATGCTGCATGTAAACATATTTCAGGTAACATCTTATCACATTTTCTTAATGCCAAGAACCTCAAAAAAAAAAAAAAACACAGAATAAAGTTAAAACACAGATTTTTATTTTCATTTGTTTGTGGTGGAGGACTTGTGTGTTTTTGTGATCAACATAACACACTCAACCAACAGAAGCATTATTTCCCTAAACTTATCTGATTTTATTCCTAATGAAAATTTCTTGTTAGTTCACCAGAGCAAATCCAAATTTCAATACAATAAAAGGTAATTAGCCTATTGCCTATTTTTGTAGAGAAGTCTTTAACTGAACTTTAGGAGCAAAAATAGAAATTTCTGTGTCAACTTGCATACCACACTTCTGCAACCTGCAGCTAGTGCAAAAGGCATTGGCTCCACTGCTTACTGGGACCTCTTGAAGATACCATCTCATCAGGAGGCCTGTTCCAAACAATGTAGGAATCAGGCCTTTAGTGTGGTGGCACCTATTCTTTGGGACTCCTTCCTATTACATATCAAAGAGGCACTGTCCCTATTATCTGGTGCAAAAACAGAATTTACTAAAACAAGCAACACACTTGTTTTGAGCTGGAAAACTCCTGCAAAATTCTATTTGCATGAATTCTTCTGTACCTTCTTTAAAATAAATAAATAAATAAATAAATAAATAAATAAATAAATAAATAGCTCTTATAATATGTCTAATTCCTTACTGTTAAATTACCTTTTCACAACAAGTTCTCATTTTGAGTATGTTTGATTCAGTAGTACCCCTTACTGTTTTACACCTAGCAAACGTTGACAAAACCAGTGCATATTTTGTCCATCCACTCCTGTGACAATACTCCTCTGTCAATCACATCTAACCTATCCGCGGCAAAATTCACCACACACAAACAGTGATCTCATTTATCTCAGCTGCCCGTCCTTAGGTTGCCAAAATAGCACGATCATGCACAAAGAGGAGGTATCAGCAGACTTTGGGGAACTACAAGTTTTGCAGAGGCACGAAAAATATTTAGGGGAGGGAAGTTGCATTCTGAGGTGGACATACCATTACCGATTTGACATTTTATTTAGACATTATAACAACAATCAGAGGAATAGCTTAAATGGAAGATTGAAGTATGAAATTTGACAGCATTACTTAGTGCCTGGAAAAGGATTGTAGGCAATATTTCTTTCACCGAAAAAGTAATTGTCTCTCAGTAATCATTAAAACATTGGAAGTAGGTCCAGGAAAACACACTACCCAACCACCCTGTAAAGTATCCCCTTCTGCTGCCTTAACTCTGATTAAGCTTTGCCGCATCAGCAAGCTAAAATCATGGTTAGAGCTAACTGGGATTTCTTTTTAAATGTGCTTTTGTTCTCAGCTATGGCAGCTCTCTTATTAGGATGTGTTTCTGAGTTCCCCTGTATTTAGTGCTCATATTTTGTCCTCCACCATATCCCAATGTGTGTTTATATATACCTGCCATTCCCGCGGTGCATCTTCATGCATCAGAGATTACTATTACACATAGAAGCTCATCACCATCCCCCAATCCTCCTACAGATATCTGGAGGAAAGCACGAAAGACTAAAATAGCTGATGAAGCTGATTCTTACCAGTTTAAAACAACCCTAGTCACAACTTTCTAATAAGACAGACTTCCTTTCCTTCCTTCCTTCCTTAAACACAAGTTCTGAAAGCAGAATTCAGTAGAAAAGACTCCGTCACTAACCCAAAAGTGAGTATTTCCTTTTATTATAGTTCAATTTTTCTCATACGTTAAGTGTAGAAAAATAGTTTTATATTTTTAGTGCAACTTTCTTGACAGATGAGAAAGCACTTTTCTCAAGAACATATTCTACTTTTCTTTCACATTTTTTTCTTTCCATTTAAAAAGGCAGAGAAATGTTAAGACTGCCACCTGGGTAACATTCACAAGCAACTTTATCAAAGTAGTAGCATATATTTGAAACAACAGGCAGTTTAGGATTTGCTGCCGAGGAAGTGTGAATACAGCACAACCTCATTCATGGCTATTGAGGAGTGAACCCCTCTGAGCTTAATGCTGATTGCTTCCATTAAGAGAGAGAGAGAGTGAACACGAACACACACACACAGTATAAATATATAAAATGTGTTATTAAAACACACTAGTAAAATTACAAATCTAAATCTTTCAAGGTTCATGTTTTCACTTTCAACAATGAAATCATACTCTAAACTACAAACACAAAGTAGAATTTGATTTCCCATTTTGAATCTACCCTTAAATAATCTGAATCTGTTTTTATAGTGACAAAGTCATTTTGGAATGTCACTTTATTATGGGCTCAGGTATCAACATGCAAATATTTTTGCAGGAATTCTCAATCAAGTTAATGCATGGGGAAATTCTCATAGCCACAGATCAAGCATATTGCCAGAAATCATCTATCAGCTTCCTAACAAGATCTTTGTTCCATTTCTAACATGTCTTTGCCTAAACCAGGTGTGGCACCCATGGCTCTCCAGATACTGTCGGGCTCCCATCAGCCTCAGCCACCACAGACAGTGGGGAATTCCAAATAATTATATTTGGTATGTAAACAAGATCTGCTTCTTACATTCCTAAGATACTACTTTGCTAATATCAAGGCACAATTTGTATTTTTGATTGTTTTTGAAACCACAGTTTGTTTGTTTTTAATGTGCCAAAGGAGACTTTACGTACTATTTGTTTATCACCAATTGTTATCAATGCAATTATCTAAGCACTGGGGATACTGGATGGATATCAGATTTTATAGGAAGCCTACTTTTCATTCTTTTCTTACTTTAAGAAAGGAGGAAAAATAAAAGGAGTAAAATGTTTTCATAAAGCAGCTATAATTGCAAACTTGTTCATAAATAGTTTCTGGGCGAAGACCCTATTTTGCTGATTTTATGCATGACTAAAATAAGGCTTATGACAGAAAAGCTTCTGAGTTTGTTTGAAAAGTTAATCAAGTTAATTCCACACTGTACATGGTGCACTGTCTTCCATTTTATTCCAGGCAAAGTGTAAGTGAAGATTTACTAAGAATTTTGACTTCCATACTGTATGTACAAGAAAACCCCAGCGAAGAACATGAATTTTTCACTTGCTGAAAATGAAACTGGAAAAAACTCCACAGAAATGCCTGTTACTTACTGTGATACGGAAGAGAAATCACTGTCTTTAACTCTACTATTTTCATATTCGGTCATTTTTGTAATTGGATTGGTTGGCAATATTACTGCCCTGTATGTTTTTCTGGGAATTCCTTGCAAGAAGAACTCTATCCATGTTTATTTGCTTAATGTTGCCATCGCAGACCTCCTACTGATCTTTTGTCTCCCTTTCCGAATATACTATCACATAGCCGAGAACAAGTGGCTGTTGAGCTTGATTTTTTGCAAGATTATAGGAAACTTATTTTATATGAACATGTACATCAGCATCGTACTACTAGGGCTTATTAGTTGGGACCGTTATGTAAAAATTAACAAATCTATACAACGCCCTAGAGTGTTAACAGCAAGGCGAAGCGTATATTTGTGTTGTACGCTGTGGACAGTTGCAATAATGGGATTTATACTGATGGTTGTTCAGTCTACCAGGAAGGAAGATAAACATTCATCAAAATGTTTCCATTACAGAGAAAAGCGAAATGCAAAAGTGGAAGCAGGTGTTAATTATATTCTTGTTATAATATTTTGGATTGTTTTCATTCTACTGATTCTGTCGTATGTAAAAATTGCAAACAATCTTCTGAAAATTTCCAAGAAGAGAACAAGTTTTCCTAATACTAGAACATATGTTGCCATTGCAAGGAAATCTTTCATAGTACTTATCATTTTCACATTATGCTTTGTTCCTTATCATATATTCAGATTAATTTATATCACTTCACAACTACAAAAAACCTCTTGTTACTGGCAACAGATCATTCACAAATACAATGAGATTACACTAGTCTTCTCATCATTTAACAGCTGCTTAGATCCAGTTATGTATTTCTTAATGTCCAGAAGTGTCCGGAAAACTGTACTTCAACTAATTTGTAAGCGACTCCATGTGGATTCAAGTGTGAATGAGAGTACTTCAGAGACAAAACAAGGACATTCTTTTCAAGATAATTCAGAAATCCCAAGTCACCATTCCAGAATGCATCTTAATAAGATTAACAATTAACATATATTTCTGTTCAGAAGTAACTTCCATTTGAGTTCAGTGAGTGAATAGGATTGCAGCTTAAAGGTAACAAATCCTGTCAACACAGATAACATTTTTGCATGTTCTTAGTTTTAGTTACTCTCATGCAGAACTTCCTTAAGAATTCGCTTTGGTAACAATATATATAATTTTGTAATAGCTAAGACTTTTAAATTTAAGAGTAAGATTTCTGAGATGAAAAAGTAGTAATAGCTGTGGATGCAGTAGACTTTTGAAAGGGTGTGCTTGTACAGTATATTAGAAACAGAAAGTAATCTCCCCACAAGACTCTTGTGTGTGTAATGATGTTTGCTAGCATTAATTCTCAATAACATTTCATAACTGTACTGCATACTGTAGACTTACATTAATTAAAACTATTTGTGTCAATGGATTCCAAACTATTGTATCTATATACCGTACACATGCAGACAAGTATCTCGAATATTACAAAACAAGTTTAGTGTGATCACTCATTTCTTTTCATTTTAACATAAAACATAAAAAATAAAAATTACCATATAAAGCAGGAAGAAAAAATGATAAGAATCTAGCAGAGTAAATATGCTTAGAATTACACTGCACATGTAACTAAGGGCTACAAAAGTCAGAAAATGTACAATAATTTTTTAACTATGAATCCTTAACAATGAAATTGAAACAGAGTGGGTAAAAATTCTATATTGCACTTTCCCAATTATGGCTACTAACCTGTTGCTGACACTACTGAATTAGAAATGACTGGAAAGCACTCTGTATTGCCAAGTGTGGATGCCAAGCAGGCGATGGCTGAGGATCCTTTCACAGCCATGTTTAAAAGAGGCAGTGGCATGTGCAGGTTGCCATGCAAGAATGAAAAGGCTGCATGTGCTGAAACTCCAGCACTGTCAGACTTTGCATTTTGATCACCTTAAAGAAGTAATATTCTCTAACGAAATATGCAGACATCCCACACTTAATATTTGTCTTCTAGCTGGTTATTCCTACATTACACATACCTTGCATATAGTAGAACCCTAAAACACATCTCTGTGTTTTGATAATATTAAGATAAAATGAGAAAAATGGTAGTGCCTTTTGAGTGGGTTTGGGCATTCTAAGCCCCTGCAAGTGGTTAAAATCTCATTATGGGGTTCCTGAATAGAAAAGAGTCAGATACTGTATCTGGTTCCTCTGATCTCAACTGAATAACACTATCAGCAGCTGACTGCTTGATTCTGCATTTGTTTTTGTAAGCAGCAGTCTAAGTTAGCAACTTACAATTAAATCTTACTGTGGAAAACACCGAAGAAATTTTTTTTACAGATTACAGAAACCATTTACAGGCAGCACCATACAACATTTTCATTTTCATTTTATGTGTAGCAAAACACTGCTAAACATAGAAGATTTTCATCAGATACTCTCCAATGCGGTTCAAGAAAAGCAAGCTCAAAACTCCCTTCAGTGCAAGGAGTTAGTTGAAGAGTTCTTTGAATTTTGGCCACAGATTTAATCAAGCTATTTTGACTCACATGTTGTTAACCTAACCCGTATCACACAGCAACTATTTTTGTTTAGTGGTTAGAAGCACCCTGTGACTTTTGCACCTTCCTCAACACATTAAAAAAAGATTGTTGTGCTTAGTATTGTAGAAAACATGGAAAGAGAAAATAACATTTATTCTAAAGAAGATTGCAAAATACATGTAGATAAGAATTATTGCTTAATTTTCCATCTCCAAAATCCTACCCAGACATTTAAAAGTCTAGCTATTACAAAATCATATAAGTGGTTACCAAAGTCAAATCTTAAGGAAGATCTACATGACACTAACTAAAACTAAACTAACAAATACCAGTTAATAGTGACCAAATCTAATTCCTAAGCATCATAAAAGTTTCCGTACATTATTTTTTGGGACGCGGGTGGCGCTGTGGGTTAAACCACAGAGCCTAGGGCTTGCCAATCAGAAGGTCGGCGGTTTGAATCCCCACGACGGGGTGAGCTCCTGTTGCTCAGTTCCTATAGGAACATCATCACTGGCACCAGAGATGGTAGAAAGGCAGTTCAGAAATATCATTAGAAAGATAAAACAAATAATGAATAATATTTAGGGACCAAACCACTCAAATGTGGGCACAGCACCCATGCATGGGCCCAGGTTGCATGTGATGCTAAACCATGGTTTAGGACTACATGCATGTGCTGGATGGAGCTTTGAGCAAACCTTCAGGCTCACATGCCCCCCACTTGCACACCTGCCCTCTCCTGAATGGCCAGGAACTTGGAGAGCATTTAGTTTCACTATCCACTAATCCTAGCTCTCTGTTGCCAAAGGTTTAAAACAAGCGGGCAAGTTAAAAAGCCAGCTTCAAAAAAACACGACTTGTACTGAAACAGACTAGAGTTTGTTTTAAATCATGCTCTCTGGTTCAAATAAGCCAAGATTTGTGCAAAATTATCCAAACACTGCATAACTCCTTGTCCCAGTCAAGTTGGAGGAGAAGAGGGAGGAGTGTGAGAACTGGAAGCTTACATGGGTTCGTTCTAGCTCATACATGTGGTATTAAAGCATGGTTTTAGCATTACTTGCAAACAAGCCCATTGAGTCTTACAGCACTAATAGAGCTCTGTTTTCATCATTCCCTACCACAATAGTACTCACATTTGTAGGTGCACGGGAGCATTGCAGAGCCTTGGAGACCTATGCATACCTTCCACATTTTCACTAAGCCCTCTCTCTTTGTGCCATGCAAGTTACTCAACTGGATCAAGCCCTATGTTTTATGAAACATTAATAATACATATCATCAAGGGTCTACAGAGCCCAACTGGACTCCCCTGTGCATTGAACCTGCACTCAACTGGAACAATAAATAGCAGATGCTATGGAAACAAATGAATTTAATACATAGCCTGTGGAACACATGCATTTATTGTAGCCTTATGTTCTAGCTTCTATTTTAAAGAATGTGGCTGTGGAGATAAATACAGCAGCAACGTATTTTAAAGAATCATAAATTCAAGGCCAAAAAATGTAAAGAGAAAAGAAATGTGTGGTGTGTGCGTGTGGATGCATAAACGATTTGCTAATATTACAATTTTCAGCATTTTGGTAGTTGTACCAATGATTCTGGAAGTCCCAGTTGCTAACAGGTGCTTTACCTTCCAAGAATGGGTTAAACTACATGGCAACAAAGAAAAAGGCAGATAATATAAATGCCACACTTTACTGTTAACACAGTAAAGGGTAAATATTTTTGTGATGTTAATATGACTTACCTTCACATCTCTGTGAATTATGTTATTATCATGACAATAGCGTAGTGCTTCCAGTATCTGTCTCATGTAATGACTGCAAAATCAAAATATAAATAAAATTATTATAGCTTTACAAATATAGCATAGGAATTGTGCTCAGGTTGTTTTTGAGACCATTTTAAGGTCCAAGGCTGCAATCTTATATACACTTTGCTAGGAATAAGCTCTGTTGGATACAGTAAGTGTTACATTTGAGTAAACCTAGGATTTCACCATTAGTCCCTAGAAAGAGCAGACCACCTCCCTCTCTCAGCCAAATGGATTATCAATTGACAAGGAGATGGAGAGAAAAAAGGTATTGCCAGGTGTCATCCTGCAACCAACCACAGATATGATTTATAGACTTCTGCTGCCCTCCTGGACTTATGGATTAGTGCACAAAATATCTAAATCCAGTGGTTCATTTACTAGTTTCCCTCCATAGCAGCCCTTTGTGCATGCAGTATCTACTATTGCTAGATTGGATCAAGCACTAGCATATGATGTATGCAACATGTACATATTAGCTGCATTTGGACTTCACATTAAGCTATGGTTTAGTGAGACACCTGCTTCCAGGCTCACACCTTATTTTTTAACTATCAAAGCTAATATACTTCTTCTCCATAACACTGTCCTGTTCTTTATTAAAATCAACTCAACTAGTGGTCATCACTACATCTTATGGAAATTAATTCCCTGTTAATTATGCACCACATGAGAAAACTTTTCTCTGTCATGAACGTAACATATGTATGAGAATATATATATATATATGAGAGATTAATCCTAGGGTTTTAAGGGAGGAATAATATTTGTTTATTCTGACTAGATTACCCACAATTTAATAACTCTTTATTTTGCCCCCTCTTAGTTGCTTTGTCTAAACTATGTAAAGCAGTTTTGGACACAGAGCAGTCAAAATTACAGTGTTCAAATGAGAGTTCATTGCACTGGAAATCTTGAACTGAACATGGAATAGAAATGTTTTAAATGAAGAAACAAAATGTTTATCTTTTAGGAATTCCTAACATTGAATTTGCCGTTTGTCTGCTCCAATTCGAAAATTTCCAATGAGCGCTCTACCAATCACCTCAAAATTGTTTCTTAAATAAACTGTAAGCTCCTTGAGGCAGAGAACTGTATTATGTTCTTTTGCAAAGTATCATACACAGTGATGATGCTATGCTGCTGATCATAATCTTAATCTTCTAACTCTCCTAGTTTTGACTGTTGGATTTATCTTTTAAATGCTAATCTGCTGAAGTCTTATTACATTGGATTGTATAAATTTTAATTGATAATGTATCATTTTGATTTTTTGGTGAACTACTTTGGGAGGCTGTATGTGTGAAAGGTGGCATATAAATGTTTAATAATATTTCCCCTAGGGACTAGTACTCGCCTATGCAATCCCACATGTTCATTCTGAAGCAACAATGGTATTTAAATTCATCACTATGTTATTTTCCCCATGCAGCAATTTACATTGCCCAGTGGATGGCACTCTTCTACTTTGTACTAAACTAATGCCAAAATAAGTGTTACTACATACAGAATGGTGTGAAAAATCTGGATTTTTAAAGATTTGCAGATTAACATATACTTCCTTGGTGAAAAGCTACCTTTTATGAAACTACCTTTTATTCAAAACAGAGCTGAAAAAGGAATAGTGAATAAAAGACCCAAAATTTATTCCATGTGTAAGAATACATCCTAGTTTTCAGTTTGCTTATTATTTACTAAACTTGTACACCTTTCACCCTACAAGGGTTTAAAGACTGTTTAAATCAAAATAAAAACAAATTAAAAGCAATCCAGTTAAAGCCAATAACAGCTTCAACTGATGAATGTGGACCCCATCTGACTATATGGGTGGTATGCCCAGAACAATTACTTAGTAGTGCTGCAGCAGCTGGTGGAACCAAGCAATTTCAGTGCAACGTCTACGTTTGCTTCACACAGCATCATAAAACAGATATTGCTTGATTCCTGAAATAATTTACATGCAGGTAAGCAATACAAGGTGGAATAACTCTTCAAAGCAAACTTTGGTGGTATGCATTTTCCCATTTTCAGGGAAGAACTTACATTCATATCAGAGGCTCATTGTATGTGCCTGCCTCCAACATGGACAGGACCTTATCTGTAGTGGTCCCATGTTTCTGGAATGCATTACCAACTACACTTCAGCATACACCATTCCTTCAGGTATTTGGGAAAGCACAAAAAAACCAACTTGCTTTTGTTGGATTTTTCTTGAGTTGCTTTTATTCTCCTGTTTACAATCTTGTTGAATGCTTTCTTTTGCATTTTAGTATTTGGACTGGAAGTTCACCGTCTTATTTGCTCACTTCTATTAACAGTTTTAATGTTAGATTTGTAGCATACTATACTTTAATTGTAAGCCACCTTGAGAGGGTTTTGCCCTTAAAGAGAATATATTAATATATGGATTGTATTGGTGCTATATTAAAAATAACTAAAATCCTCTTACACTTAATTATTCCTTAGTTAACTACACATCAAGCTTACACCATAATGCCAGTTTTAAAACAACAAGCTCCTCAAGAAGACTCCTACTCTGACCAACCTGAAAAATAACGTCCATGCTTTTGGTTTGCCTTGCTTCACTAGGCAGGTAGAACAGAAAAGCACCAGATCAAAAACATCGATTATATTCTCCTCAAACCTGTTCTAAAAATCTTCCACAAAATCTACAATCACAAGAAAACTCTATTTCTCCTAAGATCACTGCACCCCATTTTGTCCATTCATTTTATTCACTCCTCCCCCCATCAAACTCATTGCCACCCTTTGCTATACTATCAAAGGCACCCAAACCATTTTTCAGACACACTAGATGTCATCCTTGAGTATATTAAACTACCCTTTCCCTGCCTCTCCCTTCTATCGCCATAAACTCTGTGCCCTTGAAAGCTCTCTGCAACATTTTATGATCTATCATCTATTAATCTTTACTCATATACTTTTTGGCTTGAAAATATTCCCAATGTCAGACACCCTCAACTCTTGAAATGCTAGATAATTAAACTTCATAAAGGGTAAATAATTCTGGGAAACATAGCCACTGAAGTTGAAAAGCTTCCATCTATAACCTACAAATGTGTAAAAAGAGTGAGAGAAAAAACTCCTCAGACATTTTGTGTTGCTTTGTAAAGCACACACACACACACACACACACACATGCACACACAGAGGTAGTTTAGAAATTTGGAATATGAAGTTAGTGGGATTTCATTCAGTTGGCTCAACCAGAAAAGTTAAGCAATACAACTTATTCATTCAATACATAAGTTATAGAATTCTCTGCCTCACATGTAATGCTAAAACCATGGTTTAGTGTTATAAGGATGTGCTGCTGTGAGACTAAGGCTTATGCACTCTCTCCTTCCCTCTGCTCCTCATTGTGATGGTGCCAGGGATCTGCTTCCATTTCAAATTAACCAGAGTTTAGGATAACACCCAAATCCCAAACTGTGGTTCATAAAATATGCTTTGGAGCTGGCTTCCTTTCACTAACCATAGTTAAATTTAACTGTGATTGGGTTTGAACACCATGAAAACGAAAGCTTCTGAACTCCTTCCTGGAGGAGGACGAGAGAGTGCACAAGCTCACAAGGCTGGCTGTTGCACCTTGTCATAATGCTAATGCAAATGCAGCCAGTGTGTTTTTTGGGTACTGGTTTACATGATTTTAAGACGGGAGAGCAAATTCATGGGGATCTTTCAACATCAGCTTATGAGAGCAGCTGATATGGTGACACCAGTCACTAGTGTTACTGCTGCTTACCAGGATGGTTCAGAGGTGAGGCTGGGTCTGCATGGGGACAGCAGCACAGCCAATCTGGTGCTCTTACCAGTGAACCGCAGAGCCCAGCCTTTTACACCACCCTGACACTGCACAGTCTCGGGAAGCAGCAGCGACACTGGTGTCAAAGGACTCTGTGGCACCATTCCACCCACTCTTTAGTTTAATGCAGTGTTCCACTAAATACCAGTTGTCACAGGACAGACAGGCAGGACTATGCCAGCTTCCTAAAAACATCTGACTAGTCACTATTGGAAACAGGATGCTGAAGCAGGCAGACCACTGGCCTAATCTAGCAGGGTTCTTATGTTCTTAATTTACATTTGCTAAATTTTGGCTGGACCTTTTATTCTTTTGGTATTTTTAATTTAAAAAGAAGTATGATTGACAACATATTGCCAGCAGCAGCTTGAGATAGCTGAGCAGTATAAACTGCTGAGACAGCACTGGTACAAAAACATTTTGTTCCACACTGACTAGCAACAATGTAAATTAATCCCATCGGAAGTTCGAAATCATACCAGCTACCCTTTGGATTTTTAACCCAAATGCATTTTAGTCCACTTTCATACTTTAACATGCATGAAGTTGCTTTTAAAAACACACTATATGTGCAGTATTTGTGTGTGTATGTATGTATGTACGTACACACACACACACACACACACACACACATATATGTTGGATATTTAAGCATCTAATATTAGTCATTTATGCCCCCTCCATTCTCCCTAACAATTTAATTAAAATAAGAATACATACCTGGCTACAGCTTCACTGTACACAAAGCCAGCATCTGCTCTCTTTACAATTTCAAAGCAGAGGTCTGCACCATCCATACTGCAGGTTAAAAAAGTAAGAAAAATGTGATTGTAGAACAGGAAATAGAAATGTAATAATGATAATGCTCCAATTTTACATGTTTGAAAGCATTCTAAAGAATCTCACACATTACACTAACCAAAATCTTAGACACAATTTTTTTATTTGTAATGACCAACAATATTTGAAGTCTTAACCATCTTTCTTATTGCAAGCTCAGTGCAGCTCAAAACGTAATAGAGTTGTGAAGAATGGTCTCAAACATGAGCAGCTATCAGTTATTTCTAGATGCTTATGGGTACAGTTGGAAACAAAGTTAACTAAAATATGTAAAGAATCCACATGTACCATTTCTACATGTATACTCCTGTATATTCTGTATACTGTGCCAAAAATAAGACATTATTACCAAGCCATTTTGTGATTGCCACTGCTTCTTTGCAACAAAGCAGTGTTAGGAGGAGACAATCTATAGAAGTAGAAAAGTGCTGAGAGGAAGAGGGGTGCTTAACCCATTTCCATTTGTCACTTTCTCACTGTAACTCTCCCTTACCAGCTGGGATTCCAAACCTGTGTATGCAACAAACCAAGTCTGTAACCAGGGAAGAAGGGGGAAAGTAGGGTGAAGAAGCAGCAGTAAGCAAAAGGTGGTTAGGTAACATCTCATTTCCTACACTCTTTTTCTGCCAAGCGTGGAAATTCATAATATGATTTATTTATTTTTTAAGAAAATTTGCTGTTGTGATAATTGTCTCTGGAATGACAATTTACTTTTAAAAAAGACAGTTTTATTTTGAAATCTCAGACACTGCATGCTACTACTTTACATACCAAACAAAAAATTTACACTATCAGTTTGGAACATGGTGATGTAATAAATGTTTTGCCGGTAGATGGAGACAAACTCCTAACTAAATGATGTGCCATTTAGTTAACCAGCCACATGAGAATTCTTAAAGTGCTTCACAAAAATAAGAAAGTGCACTTTTACAATGTGTCCAAGGCCCAGACACCGTAATAAGATTTTAATATTTCCCCTTTCCGTTCCCCTTCCTCATAGATGTCTGATCAGGGTAAGAAAAAGTAAGCAACTGCTAGTGGAACTGTAATTATAATCACTGGATTAAAAAATTCATGCTTTAATAGCATTTAACATTACACAGTAAATCATTGCCTGTATATGATGGCAATCCATTAAATTAAAAAAAAAATGTTAAGGAAAGTAACTGTGCAATGCCCAATCTGCATTAAAGTAAAGAAATGCTACTATCTGCATGAGTCTTTTAAATAAATAATGATATATTAATATATAACCCTAAATAAATATATTGTCTGGAATCCAAATACTATATGAGTGATAACTATTTCCAAGCATGCTGGCTATAGTGAGAACTAGATGCTTCAATATTGCATCATGCATAGCTTCTAAGGTTCTCTCAGGTGATTCTTCTACAAGCATTAAAGGATACAGAAGGAGGGAAGGGCAGAAAAGCATGTGCATATAAGCAACACAGCACACAACATATTATATAAGTTGTGAAACACCCAGAGGTCTATGGGGGTATAGGGAGGTATACAAATTTTAAAAAGCAAGCAAGCAAATAAACATTTGTGATCCCATCCCCTCAGAAAAATCCAACTAAGACAAGCATGTTTATGTCCTACTAATTTAGAAAAGAGTTTATCATTTGCTTAGTTTTCTTGAGTTAACATCCACGAGACTTGCTCAAATTTGGCTGGACCTTTCTTATGTCGTAAACATTAAGGTTTTGCTTTGTTAGAATGTGTGTTTTACAATTATAGTTCAGTATATTAATGAAGTTCCATTTTCTTCATGATACTTTTTATTATATATAGGACAAGTAGCTTGGAAGGAACCGTTTGCAACTATTTGAATCCAATTTAAAAATTACAAAAGGTTAACTACCACCTAATCTAATGTGTTAGCCTATTTTGGTTAGCTTTAAGTGCATGCTTGACCATATGAGCAAAACATATGAAGAGTGTGTATAGAATATACAAATGTAAAACTTACAATTCGAAAACCATATATAGCATTCCATCGGAACTGTAGGTCTCCAAAAGTTCAACAATATGAGGGTGCTTCAACATGTGACAGATACTGGCTTCTCTTTTCAGATCTGTTGAGAGAAAGTCATTGCTGTATAATTTGTACTGATAACAGAACACACAGAGATGATGCACAGCCATTTGAATGCTTAACACCAAGGTACTGGATTAATTTCTGAATCATTTTCAAGAGTTTAAATAGGTTTGGCATGTTGAACTCTCTCTTTATAGCTGAAGTATTAATGCAACATTTTATAGATATACATATTTTATATATAATGGTATAAAATCAAGATGATTGATTAGACACATAGTAAAGAACAACCCTGAAAATATAAATGAAAGAAAGCTGAGTGTTTTCGAACTCATGTGCAGTTATAAAATGCAATGGAAGGGCATTTAACATATGTGTGACAAGATCTGTAAAGGTTATGTAAACACCTGAATCTCATCATGAGGATCCCAACCAATCAGTTCCAGGCCTGGCAGAGTGCACGTCCTTAGAAAGCAACAGGCATATGAATAGGACACCGTCAAGTAGGTTGCAGAGTGTAGTTCTTTTCAAATTACAAATGGATAGACACAATCACAAACCTAGTATTCACTGTCACCCTGCTGCAACTGCTAAACTTATCTAGCAGTCACTTCCAACAACCTCTGCCTCCAATGTTCCTGCAGAACTGGCATTTTGAAAATATATGCATCAGACACTTCCCGTTAAGTGGTAAGTTCATCAAACGCATGTTGAGGTTAAGTAAACTGTCAGTTCCTGTATGTATTTTCATGTGTACCCAACTAGCCATTCATGTGCACTATCTTTCTGACTATCATAATATGGGATCCGGTGCTCCCTACAATCCTCAGACCTACTAGTTTCCCTCGCATGATAGGAAGGCAACCTATATTGAATATATATGACTCTGCAACCTGGAATATACGTCTAAGTGTCTGAGTCACAAAAAGGGGGGGCAGTCAGTCCAGACCACGAGTATTGCATTACAATTCTTCAATTGCCAAGATGCTTTGATACAGAAGCAGGTTTTGCAAAATAAAAGTGTGGGCTCTCAGTTTCAGCTCCAGGAGATCAATGTTGGATGATGGATGATGTCACAATAAAGGCAGTGCCATACTAGGCATCCCCAGTTGCTGAGGGCAACAGGACATGGGTCCACAGATGACTGCTACTGCCAAATGAAGAATTACCCTTCCAAGGTCCCTGTTTTTTAACCAAGCCTTCCAAAGCTGCAGTCAATCTGCTTTCTTCCTCCGAAAAGCTTGTGCTAGACAAATACATGTGCCCACACAACACAACAATATTTTCTTGTAGCACCAACATCATATAATAGTTTGGGAAGTTTGACTGGCACAGCAATGGTACAGGAAAGACTGAGCTACTGCCTGACAAGTCTCCATATCTGCTTAGCCACCCAACAGCTTGCAATTGTCCCTATGTTTGCCTAAAGGTGATTTTCTAGGTTAAAACCTGCTACTTGTCCTTTGAATTACACCTTGACTATGATTTCAGCAAACCAGACCTGACACCAAGCACAGGAATCAGACTTCATTAGCAATTCTAAGTCAAATCAAGGAAGATTAAAGGAAACAAAAACAAAACAAAACAAAAAAAGCCTTTCATACCGTATGAATTACATTTTGCAAGCTTGATTTCAAATCATTTTCTATATAGCAGAAGTACATTCCATGTAACTGTGCCTTGGTCGTAAACATTATTTCACAGGAGATAATTCTAAGAAGAATCAGATTTTTAAAATCCCATCAACCTGAAATCCAAACAATAGCTAATTGTAGGAAAAAATGTTTCCAAGAGCCAAACATTTCTGAAATTAACTTATCTCTGTTCTAAAGGAGCATGATAGAGACAACATTTTTTATTTTATTGCATGTCCTACATTAAGAACCACAGAATGAACTGATCTCCATCTTCTGGAAAAGCAGTATCAAGGATTTTTTAATCACTGTTCTGTATATTCTGAGAGGAAAATAACTAGTTTCAGTTAACAAGCAGACACAATGGGAAATGTTTTCACACAGCTGATCTCTCAGCATGCATAAAGAACACTACGGTAAGTAAAAAAGGACATTCCTCTTGCCTTGAATAAAGCACAAAGCTACATATACTGAAGTATTTAATGACAGACAATTAATTCTCTTCTATTTATCACAGGGACATTTAGCAGCAGGTCATTGTTAAGGTGGCCCAGGTATCCATTTCTGCCCCCCCAATATATTTTTCTTTTCTTTCTTTGCTACAGGGGAGCTGGACACATTGCAAACTGTGCTGCAGGTGAGACCCCAGCTGTCTATCATCTTCATTTGGGGAGGGCTCATTCCAACATATTGGGCCCAGAAAACCCTGTTGGTACACCACAGATCAGAGTGAGTCCCAACAGCAGGAGCCAGAATGTGCTGTTCCCCGCCCCCCTGAAATCCTAAATGTACATCTGGCACCTAACATCATGCCTAACAGCAGAAAGCAAGCTTCCATTCTATAGCACATCAACTGACAGGCAGTAAAGTCCAAACCTCAGGTGGTTTAAAGCAGTGTTTCCCAACCTTTTTTGGGCAAAGGCACACTTGTTTCATGAAAAAAATCTCGAGGCACACTATCATTACAGCCCCGTGACATCAGCGCGCAGCGTCACGCCGGGAGGGACATGAATTGCTAGCAAATTACATAATCACCTCCTTGAGGGCTGGCTCATCTTCTCCGAAGGCAGAACCCCATTAATTAACAGCACAGACTCACACCACAGCCAAGACGAGGGGGGAAAACCTCAGTCATGCACAGTCATGCACATGTGGGGGCTAAATGAGGACGAAGACCGGGCAGAGAGCAGGGTTCAAATCACCCCACCTGGCCAGAACAATCCCTGGGTGCTCCCTTGGGCCACTCGCCTGACCCACCTCGCAGGGCTGTTGTTGCGAGGATAACACGGGGAGAACCACGCGCGCCCCCGGGAGCTCCTTGGAGGTGAAAGCGGGCGATGAATGCAATGCACGAAATATATGAGAGGTGACCAGGTTTTGCAGGTGAGGGGCCCCCGCCAGCCTCCGCTTCCAACACCCGGCGCAACGGCGCCGAAGTTTCCCCCGGGCTCGGCTCGGGGAGCAGCGCTGCTCCCCCCCGGCTCCCCTGCGCCCTCCCGGCTCTCTCTGCCGCCCACTGGGGACCCCCCTCACCTGCCAAGTCCGGAGCGCCGGTGGAAGTTGCATGCATGCATGCAGGGCGCCGCGTTGCCATTGCATTGCACTGCACTCCATGCAACGCCTGCACGCATGCATTGCCTTGCACGCCCGCCAAGGGGTCTCCCCGCGGTCCGATGCGTCCCCTCCGGCGCGGATGCAGCATTGCAAAAATAACCCCCCCGACGCAGCCCTACCTGGGGGGCAGCCTCCGCCGCTCCGCCTCCGCGGGGATCCCTGGGCTCCATCCTGCCGCCCGATCTCCGCGGGGGCGCAGGCAGGCTGCGCGGGGTCTGCGCGGAAGAGCCCCTGCCCGCCCGGCCGCCGCCGCTGCGCTCATTCCATGGCCGGGAGAAGAGCGCTTCAAACAAAACGCCCGGCCCGCCAGGCCACGCTGGGAAACGTAGTTCGCGCGGAGCCCAAGGGCGAGGGGACTACGGATCCCGGCAGCCCCCACGCCGGGGACGGAGGGGGAGAGGCCAGGTGCAGGGATGGAGGGACGGGTGGGCGAGCGAGTGAGTGAGTGGCAGCCGCCAAGCCTTGGCCGAGAGCCAGGAAGGGCCTCCCCGGAGGAGGAGGAGGGAGGCGCAGAGCGGGAGGGAGGGAGGGAACCCCAGGGGTCATCTAGTGACGGCGCCCCAATCAAAAATTCGACTTAAAAAAAAAAATCTTTCGAATTTTTTAATTTTTCCCGCGGCACACCAGGCAACATCTCGCGGCACACTAGTGTGCCGCGGAACAGTGGTTGGGAAACACTGGTTTAAAGTACCATACAGCTCTCTTTGCAAGTCCTGCATGGGACTACTTGGGGACTTCAAAGCATCCAATTACCCAATGTCATTGTGAAGTCAAGTGATTGACAGGCAGGCAACCCTGCCCACTTGTCAAATTTGGCCCATGAGGCTAAGATCTGATGATGATCTAGTCCAGGGTGGTCCAGCCCAATAGTCCTTTTTTTGACAGTCCTTGGAAGCCATTCAGAAGAGAAGTAGCTGTGAGGTGTGAGTGAGTCCCTGTCTTTCCAAACAACCAAATGCCTCTGCCATCACCCCCACCTTAAAGAACCAGTGGTGGAGCTTAGGCACACATAGCACAACTAGGGCCCTATGTTACGCAGGTGTGCTAATGAGCAAATCACTACAGCCTGTGAAGCACGGCATTTGCCCTCTTCCTCCTTTATGGCACGGCACTTAACAACAACCAAAGTTCCCTGTTTATGACTCGTACCACGGGTTATTTTGCTCATTGCTATGTGACTGGTGGTTTCTTGGTGGTTTTCATCCTCAAACCAAGGGTAGCTCAGGTAAGTAGAGGTGAGAGCAGGCTGATGAACTGCAGATCAAAGTTTGGAGTATGACGTACATACTTTTCAGAGACAGCCTTTGGGCTGGGAAGCGGGGAATGGATGTCATGGGCTGCCTGCTCTCTTCATCCTTCTGCTGCTTGGGCTCTGGTGCTCTTGCTCATTCCAGGGGCCCTAGTTGTGCTATGTGTCCCTAAGCATAGCCCCCTTGTGTCCTTCAGAGCCACTAGGGTCAGTTGACAGCATGGCTTTAAAAAAAAAGCAGCAGGCAAGTAGGCAGTTTGTGCTCACACAGAATTTTCTTGCTGCTTTTCAATCATAGATGGATGAAGCTTTTGTTAAGGGCACGTGGGATGAAATCTCAGCTTATTCTAGAGTAAGACCCATTGGAATAAATAGGACTTACTCTTGAGTAACTGCACACAAGTTTACGACCAGGATGGGGAATCTACGATCCTCCAAATGTTGTTGGTCTGCTATCCCTGCCTATTGTCTGTGCTTATTGTGTATGATGGGAGGTTGAGGTCAGCAGCATCTGCAGGGCCACAGATGGGTGGATGAGGGAAGAGGGTGGGCTGCAGGCTGCACTGCCCCATAGCATGCGTGTGGGGTGGGGTGTGTGTGTACGGGTGAAGTTAACAGCAGTGGCAGTGGTTGGTTCTCCTTCTGCTCCTTCCTCCCAGCCTTCCCATAATGCTCATATGTTCTGCGGTGGCACCAGTGGTCCTGTGAGGAGGGGAGGGCAGGGAGGCAGAGCATAGCCTTCTAAAATAATTTGTGCATTAAATTTTGTTTAATAAATAAATACATTAAATCTTTTAATTTGGTATATTAAATAATATGAACTATATTGTGAACACTTTAATTTACGATATGGAAATTTATTTTGGTGTGTGGCCCACAGGTTCTGTACTGAAGTAGTCTTGCATTTTCACTTGGTCTGAGAGGCTGGACCACCCAGATCTAGGCCATGGAGCCAAAAAGGTTGCTTATTGTGGTCTAGTTAGTATGTGCTGTACAGTGGTACCTTGGGTTACAGATGCTTCAGGTTACAGACTCCGCTAACCCAGAAATATTACCTCGGGTTAAGAACTTTGCTTCAGGATGAGAACAGAAATCGCATGGCGGCGGCAGCAGGAGGCCCCATTAGCTAAAGTGGTGCTTCAGGTTAAGAACAGTTTCAGGTTAAGATCGGGCCTCCATAACGAATTAAGTTCTTAACCCGAGGTACCACTGTATTCAATATAGGGCTAAGAATATTGTTCTGCTGTGCAAAGAGAAATCCTTCCACTGACAGAATCATCTCCCCCTCTCCTCCCTCTGTGCCCCCTAAATCTGTTCTGGGTATTCCCCAAACTCCCAAGAGCATATTTGGGGTGAGCATGAGGGAAGAGGAGAAATGTCATGCTATTTTGAATACCACACTATTTTCTGATAAGCGGAAGATTATTTTATAGGATTGAGACGCTATCAGAATCAGCTGACATGATTTACACAGGATAGATAGGAAATTTAAAGCATTTAAAGGCTGACATGCCATAGAATGCAAACACACAGAACTGTGCTTGAGGACAATGAATATGTATGGTTTGTTGGCCTTAAAAGATACTGTAGTTTCTTTTTAGGCAATTACTAGAATTTAACCAGTAAGGAATTGGGGGGGGGGGGACAGGGGCATAGGTCTTTACATAATTAGACACTCTTTTGCATAGAGAATTCTACAAATATAACTTCTGACTCACCACACCCTACTAATAACAAAAGGCCAAATTACTGAGCAGTGCATTTTTACTCAGAGCTAATCAAAGCCTTTCAGAAGCAAAGATGGACAATAAAATAGCTAGAAATTTCAACTCCAAGACATAGGTTACTTCAAAATACAGCGGAAAATAACTATTTTGTAAAGGAACACAACCACACGAGAACAATAAAAATAAGAGGTACTATTCAGACAAAAGTACAGCATGTTTAATTCTGACTGAAATAGAATCAAACTTAAAATCTGCTTAATTGGATTGTGCCCAAGGACATTTAAAATTTCACTACTGAAGTTTCACAGATATTCACTTATCTGAGGGAAGGGGGAGGGGAGAGAATAAATGTCCAGATTTGGAAATAAAATATTACTTTTCATAACGTAGCAATCCAATTCATCTGACTGAATGGACATATTTTTAAAAGGAGAGGGGAAGATCATGTGCATCAAGAGTATGATAATCAGTCTCCCCCTTACCTGCTTGAGTTCCTCATTACAGCTGACTCTAAAGACAACCCTACAACTACAAACATATAGGAAAATACCAGGCGCAATTTCTTTAGCGCAGAGCAATCTGACCAAGGGAGGTAGTAGTTGTTAATTTCTACAAAACACTAATGCTCTTGGGCACAATATGGTAAAGCAGTTTTAAGTTCAGATTCTAATTCAAGCATCCTCCCAGAGACCATTGAATTGGGCTTTAAAAAGTTTTTAAAACTCTGGAGAATTTAAGTAGTAAACTGGGGATGCACTTTAAAAGAATTGCTTGTGCATGAAGATACTGCATTCATGGATTAAAGCTAAAAGATAGGAAGACTGAAATTCCATGTACCCAAAGGGAACTTTAGATCCATTCCTTAAACAGCTGCTCCTGTTTTTCTCTTCCTTCATTCACCAAAGGAGGACACTTTCAAAACCAAAAGCATGGCATGTGGCTTGGGCTTCATTAAAAAACAACAACAAAAAACCAAAGAGTGAAAAAAGCTCTACTGGGCATACTCACAATTTTCACTCAGCTAACTATTAATTTCACTTTGCAGGAGTGACACTTGCAGTTAAACCATTATCTATACTGTACAGAGATCATAATTCAGATTAAATCAAGAGGTTGTATTTGACACAGAATCATTCAGCATTTTACAGCAACTTTTCAGAGAGCTCTTAAATTAAGCTAAACTTCTAATTCACTTAATAGTTCTAATTCAACTGCACCAATTAATGATAATGTTTCTACTTTATGAACCATTTTTAGGCGATAAGCATCACTATGCTTGATTCTTCAGAGTGGGCATAATCTAGTTCACCAAAAGGACAGCACCTGAACGTGGAGGGATCTCCATGGGACTTAATTGGAGCCATGTTTTCTCACATTGATGATGCACACACAGGAAGTCTGTCTTTGTTTCCCACATTCCTATCCAGCCTCCCTCTCTATCTCTAGGAGGTGTACACAGGTCTTCCACTGCTAATAATGCACATACAAATCACCCATACACTTGGGTAAAGAAACATGTCCTATGATAATCCCTCCATGTGCATGGATCAAGCCCTGTACTGTTTATAACTACTGTAGTCTAAAACTGTAAGATATGACTATGTCTGCAAGCTTTTCTGTTTCCTTCAACATCCTAGATGTGTGGCAGAAAAGAAGTTTGTTGTATAAAATTGGTCCAGATTTTTTCAAAAACACACCCACAAAGCTTAGATTTGAGAAATCATCCAAATAAACCATTATCCTATGCAGACATTTAATTAAGTGCAAATTTCTTACCTCCTTTCATGTACATATTTAGCCATTCCCTGAATATCATCTCTAGTGCCTATTCCTAGACAAGGTCTTGGAAGTTAATTTATATTTGGGTTTATCGTTCACACCTGCAATGAGTTACTGTCACCATTGCTACAGTGTAATGTATTCATAAAAACCTTATTGCCAACATGCTCAGGATTTTATCTTATTTTACTGCCACTATGGTTGCTTTTATCACTTGACCAGCAGATATTTCTTATTGTTACCACCCTCTATAAAAATTAGTACTACAATCTTATTGTAATTGTAAAATAATATAGTTGAGCATTTCCTGAATTTGAAATCAATATTTAACACCAGTGGTTCTTAAACTTTTTTTCTGGGCCAGTCAGAATAAAAATTTGCTCACACCACACTGATCCTTTTATTAGTAGGAAATACATTGGAAAACAAAAAGAAACAACTCCTAGCAGTACTTGATTTATAACATAAAACACAACTACTTTATATTATGATCACGGGACATCCAGAAAGTATAAAACAATGCATCTACATGAGAAAATGAATCATTCCCAAAATATATTTATAAACGAGCCTCTTACATATGTGCCTTAAGTATATATACGAACTTAATGAGAAGTGTGGGCTTGCTTTTGCTAGGTAATCTCATTTATATCAGGTCTAATTTGAGACAGACAAACTCTCATCAGCATTAAGAAGCCATTCTCTTTTCTGATCTTTCATATTTGTCAGAGTTAAAAATCCCTGTTCACCACAATATGGCATGGAGAAATGTAGAAGAATAGCCAAAGCTCTTGAAGAGAGGCATGGATACTGTTTCTGGTTGTACAGTATATCCCAAAATAATTATTTTGATACTGTACTATACTATACAGTCATCCCTCATGTTACGTCTGCTTCATGTTACGTTCGCTTCATGTTACGTTCTTTCAGGTTACGTCCTGCGGCAACCCGGAAGTACCGGAAAGGGTTACTTCCGGGTTTCGTCGCTCGTGCATGCGCAGAAGCGGTAAATCACAACCCGCGAGTGCACAGATGCGCCGCTGCGGGTTGCACTCTTTTCATGTTGAGAACGGGCGTCCGGAACGGATTCTGTTCACAACCTGAGGTACCACTGTAGTACACTGAAATGTCCCTGAATAAATGAACCATGCTTCCTCAAGTTCAAAACTTCCATAACTTCTACTCAGCTTTGTGTCCAGGCAATAGTCATAGTTCCCCCTGTGCACATCCACATTAATTTATTCCTAACCACTTCCCCACCCCTTTTGTTCACATATGGCAATCACTGCACTTTGTCAAGGGGCCAACTGAACATGTATCTTTCCCCGTCTCCTTCTCCCTCTGTCTCTACATATTGATTAGCAATCAATTCTGTTGCAATTCTTTCTATTACAATTCTTTCTGGACTGTTTTACCACCTTCCAAATGTCATTGGTAAAAGGCACGTGGTTCTTTAAATGGCCATGTTGATAACATTATAAAGACCAGTTCGTTGCTAGGCATTCTTTGGATTTAGCAGCATGGCACGCACAGTAGGTACTTATCAGTGTTGCAATAATGGCAAGAGATGTGGGGAGAAAAGAGTATTGGTGTGATGGTTGAAATTGTCGCAGTAACTGAAACCTGCTTTCAAAGTGATTTTCTCCTCTAAAACTTAGGGGTAAGACATTTGAGGGGATTTGTCACAAGTGGTCACAGATGCTCAATACCAGTATTCTGACAGTCCCCACCGTCTACTCAGCTGCCTAGGCTAGCAAAGATGCTGAAAAGGTGGTTGTGGGTGCACTGAGATATTTGTATATGTGAATCATTTTTATACTACAGTATCTGAAAGCTTATTTTTTTAAACCCCAAATAGTATCAGTATACTTTTATATGACACAAACAATACTAATACTCTAACTGATTCTGCCATCACAAATACATATAATGCCCAGTAGATTCTGCTACTTCCTGGAACACTGAGAAAGTGTCAATGGACTGTATTTGAAGTGATAAATTACAACACTACCAAGACTGATGACACAGAACCAAATAACATGAATACTAATATTTGCTTCAATAGAATTTTGCATATACTAGATTTGCTAGTTGTCAGAATTCATTACAAGGCATTTAATACAATTTTTGTTCCATTACAACATACCTGCATTACATGGACCTTTTGATAATTTCCCTCCTCTCGTTTATGTGTTATGCATATATGGAAAGTGACTGCTTCACCATTAAGAAGGATCAATGAAATAATACTCATTTTCCCCCATGAAGCATCCATTTCTTAGGTAATTGTATTTTAAAAGCAAAAACCTACTAGGCCTTTTTATTTTTCAAAATGCGATAGGGGGGGATATGATTTATACCACAATCATTAATAGCAACAGCATTGTGAATCTGAATGAGATGGATTCTGTGCACATTTACTTTGAAGTAAGTTCTAGTAGAATCAGTAGAACTTCTGAGAAAACATTACTATGGCCAGGCTCTAAGATTCCTCTTGCTAAAGGACATTATTTAATATTTGTTCATCTGTATTCTTATAATGTGCATAAAATCAAATGTAGTGCCGATGATTAAAAACAATAGGCTCTATTTATATTTGTCTCTAAAAACTTTCTTCATTCCGAGCCAGTGTGATGTAGTCAGAGAGCTGGACTAAGACTAGAGAGACCAGGGTTCCAATTTCCACTGAGTGACCTTGAGCTAGTCACTAACTCTCAGCCTGACCTATCTCACAATGTTATTGTGATGATAAAATGGAGAGAGGGGGAATGCTGTGTGCTGCCTTGACTTCTGTGGGATATAAATGTAATACATAAATTAAGAACGCTTGTTGTTAGTAATATTTCATAAACCATTGTCCAGCTTAGGAGCTTCTCTCATCTTCTTTGCTTCCACTATTGCTTCTGCCTTTCTAGTGGAGAAGCAGAAGCATCTTTGTTACAGTCCACTGTTGCTTCCTTAATAGAAAAGGGGGGGGGGCGTGTGAATGAACATGTATATGAATGCCTGGTATGTGTTTAAAGAACAATGGCTGTGCATGAACATAGCTGTATGTGTTGGAGCAGACAAATAAAAAAAATAAAGCTATATATGTGGGCACATGTAGTTTTGAAGTGAAGTCTTCCGTCTGTCAAAATTAGTGATGCCCTAGTTCAAAACAAGTGCTCTCCAACCTTGACTTAAAGCTAGAATAATTCAAGAAGATGACCACCTCTCCTCTTATCACTGAACAAAATTAATCACTGATTCCTCCTATCCTCCCAACAAGAAACAGATGCCGCTGGTGCAAAAAGATACATTTACATGGGCAGTTTTTATGTTTTCCTGATTTGTGATTCCTGTCATCTGATCATAAAATCAGAAGACTGGGAAGCTGTCTCAGAAAAAGGTGCCAAAATGTGATAATTGACCTTGAGAGATGCATCCTCATAAGTAATTCAAATAAGGCAGGAAATGGGTGTGGATGGAAAGCAACATAATTAAAAGTCAGAGCAAGGAGCTCTATAGCTCTGCCTGCTCTGAACACATGTGCTAGGAATCACTGAGTTGGAAAGGGTGTTGGATGTAATCGAGTCTGAAATCCTGCTTAGTGAAGGAACTACAATGCAGGTTGCAACTACAACATCCCTCATAGGTGGCAATCTAGCCTATGCTTAAATACCTTAAGCAATTGAGAGCCCACCACTTCCAGAGGCAATCTGCTCAATAGATGAGCAACTTGTACTGTTAAGGAAGTTTTCCTATTGTTTTGCTGAAAGTTATTTGCCTGCAATTTGATTCTGGTCCTGCACCCTTGAGCAATGGAAAACAAGTGCACTCCATCTTCTGCACAGCAGCTCATCAAATATTTGAAGACAGCTAATAATGTTAGCCAAAATGAAAGGGTAGCCAGCATGGTGTCCTCCAGATGTTTGAAATTGCAATGCCCATCCTT
Source organism: Podarcis vaucheri (assembly GCF_965113315.1). Lineage (NCBI taxonomy): Eukaryota > Metazoa > Chordata > Lepidosauria > Squamata > Lacertidae > Podarcis > Podarcis vaucheri. The sequence continues at coordinate 60,649,338 of NC_138762.1, read as the reverse complement.
CTCTACCATTGGCCATGCTGACTGGAGCTCATGAGAGCTGAAGTCCAAAATATTAGGAGGGCATCATGTTGGCTACCCTTTTGGAACAGATAAGGCATGAAGCCATGCACTCAATGGCACAACTTGACACTGGCCCAGACCTTGTACAAACGACTTCTCTCCAATTAAAATCAATTGAAGGAGAAACTTACAAATAGCTACTTCCACAGTGGCAACTCATGTTGCCATGAATGTGCACAGGAATGGTGTATCTGAGTACCTTTTCACAGCTCGCCACCAGTATATGTGAACACGACACGGAAAGATGACAGTAGGGCATGTGACATAGGGCTACATCCCTCTGGATCCATGTCATAAAGCTCACAAGGGTGACAAGAACTATTTGTAAGAAAAGGGAGCACTTTCTCCAAAACACATATAGAAATGTAAGCAATTTGCTAAAACCTTTCTTACTAGATCTCTAACCAGTACCTTGCCTCGGGACTCTAGACCCAAATACCCAACAAGAGCCACCACTTCACTGCAACAAACTGGTGGGTGTCAGAACAGAGCAGTCCACCTAGACAAGAAAGGGGAAGGGCAAACATTTGTTGCAAACTGTGACAGTCTTCCATGTCTGCTCTCCAACCCCTTTGACATATGCATAGCCTAGATCTTGTCTGAACTGTATTTCTACAGCATACTCCCCACCCCACCCCCAGCACAACAGTGAGAACCAGTGTCTTCTACACAGTGGAAGCACACAGCCCCATGTGGAGTTAAGCACTCTGTTGACAAAAGCCAGGTGTTCTGCTCCAACCATCAGCATTGCTGGCCCAACTCATGAGAAGGTTGCCCTGTAGGATCGCAGACACATGGAGCAAAACAAGCTGTCACCACATATACAGAGTCCTGAAACTCCCAGAGGGGAAGGGATTCACAGTCAATGAAATCTACCCCTCTCCCCATGGGGTGGGGTGGTGACTGAAGCATGAGCAATAGTTGAACACTAAGGTGGCACCACTCATTCTTCCTTCCACTCTCTTTCTCAGCAGACTCCTCTCCAACAGGTACAATTATTGGGGCCAAGGAACTGCCCATCTCATGCAAACCATGAGGAAGACTCACCCTCATCTTCTTCAGCACTGACCATGACCAGCACACTACTAGATGTTCCCTGTGAGGCTAAAAACCAAGCAGGGGTCTTATGTTCTGGCAAGCTCTGTGGTAGTCTGTCAGACAACATATGGTGTTGCCTCTAGCATAGACACTAAGCAATGAGGCTTAGCACACTTTCTTTACTTTCCTCTGTCATGCACTTGCCAAAGGAAGTGACTGCCCCGAGATGCCACATATGCTTTTCCTACTGTTTGCTGGGGTTGGTAGACAGATCTCCACATCCACAGCAAGCAAACCCTAGACAGGAAGTGGAGCAACAACAGGAGCAGGGGAAACACATCCCAGAAAGACCCTGTCCCCCTCTCCAGACACCAGGTATGGGGAAGGCAGGCCAATGAGGAGGCATGGTGGGTCTAATTAAGCCTATGGTCTGGAGGTTTTACACCACTGGAACAGAGCTGGAGTCCCTCCTCTTTGCCTGTTTAACATGGCAGGATTTTAACAAATATATTTACATATTTGCAAGCTACTGTCTCGTAATAAAAACTGATACCATAGATCTATACAAGCAATATGAAATATATAATATGTTAAAGATTTTTTTTATCCTGAATATTGCTTCTGCTTTATAGACTCCAGAAGAATAAAACTCCAGTATACATGGCATCAGCAGATAAAAGTATATGTAGATTATAAATCCACTTGTATGACTGTGTAAAATATGCAAACATTTTTTTAAGAACCCAAGAAGAACCCTGCTGAATCAGACCAAAGTTTCATTCAGTCAAGCGTCTTGTTTTACTTAGTGTCCAAACAGATGCTTCCAGAAAGCCTACAAGCAGGGCATAAAGACAACAGTACTCCTTCACTCCTGATCTCCAGCTATTGGCATTCATGGCAGATTGTGCATCTCATGCTCCACATAACCATCATGACTAGTCACCACAGACAGACGTATCCACAATACTGTAAAGGTAAACCAGCAGCCATCACTACATATTGTGGTAGCAAATTCCATAAATTAACTATGTGATTTTTGTAGTAGTAATTTAATCTGTCCAGAATCTATTGCTAATTATTCCACTGGGTGACCCAAAGCTCTAATATTATGGGAAAACTAGAAAGAATGCTGGATTCTCCTTCTATGTACAATGAATAATTTTATAAACTGTTAGAATGCCCCACATCATCCTTTTTTTTGAAACACTTCAATTTTCCCTTACAAGGTGCTCCAACTACCTGATAATTCTAGCTGTACTTTTCTTTATCTTTTCCAGGTCAACAATATCCTGACTGAGATGGGTTGACCAGAACTATACACAGGATTCCAAATGTGGCTACACTGTAGATATATAGACATTGAATGTCAGCTGTTTTATTTTCAGCCTCCTTTCTAATTATTTCTAGCATATGCCTTTGTCATTGGTGCTGCACACTGTTGAAGTTTACATTGAGCCCCTGGATCACAGAAATAGCAAAACGAGACTAGAGATATAGAATCATAGAATTGAAGAATTGGAAGGGACCCTGAGAATCATCTAGTCCAATCCTCTGCAATGAAGGAATATGCAGCTGTCCCATACAGGGATCAAACCTGCAACCCTGGCATTAATAGCACCACATGCTAACCAACTGAGCTACGTGTGTGTGTGTGTGTGTGTGTGTAGAATACCGTACAACCAAAAAGAAAGGAAAGGAAAGGAAAGATAACCACTGATTTTCACCTTCTGTACTTAATCCTGGACTTGAGGTGAACTTTGCTACATCGACAATCTTCACAGCAAACTGTTGCCCCGTCTCTCTGTTGATACATCGCCGCACAACACTGAATGGACCCCTAGAAAAGAAGATAGCCCATAGTTAATTGAGTGTAAGCTCCAAAATAGTTCACATATAACTTTTCTTTTCTTTTTGATCTGATTAACTACTACTAACATGAAATTTTGAGAGGTTTACAGTGATTTTTAGTCATATACAGGAAAAAACCATCATTCTAAATATTACTTATGGTTATTACATTGGTTTTAGTCAGTTTTGCCAAAGCTTATGTTTCTGGAATTAACACCAGCATAGAAGACACTAAAAATCTTTCGGGTATGACTCTACAGCAAGGGTTGCCAACCTTTTTGGACAAGTGGGCACATTTTGAGGAAATGCCATGGGCACCAGTTACACACGACTGCTATGTGCGACATCACTTCAGGCATCAGAAATCCCTTTTATAAGGTAAGAATCAAATAGTCTTTTCACTTATACCTGTAGAGCTATCCCCAAAAGGCCCATGAACAGTAGGCATATACAGAAGCAGGCATATAACTGCTTGGAAGCACATATAAAGTATTATGCTCTTTATTTTTGTATTTTTATGTTGTGAACCACCCTGTGATTGTTGGATGAAGGGCAATATACCAATCCAATAAATAAAAAGTAAGTAACATAAATAACATAAATAAAGCCAACTTTCATTCCAATATCTCTGTCCAGAAAGCTGCTTAAAGGTAAAGGTAAAGGTACCCCTGCCCGAACGGGCCAGTCTTGACAGACTCTGGGGTTTGTGCGCCCATCTCACATCTATTGGCCGGGGGCCAGCGCTTCCCGGGGACACTTCCGGGTCACGTGGCCAGCGTGACAACGCTGCTCTGGCGAGCCAGAGCCGCACACGGAACGCCGTTTACCTTCCCGCTGGTAAGCGGTACCTATTTATCTACTTGCCCCCGGGGGTGCTTTCGAACTGCTAGGTGGGCAGGCGCTGGGACCGAGCAGCGGGAGCGCACCCTGCCGCGGGGATTCGAACCGCCGACCTTTCGATCGGCAAGCCCTAGGCGTTGAGGCTTTAGCCCACAGCGCCACCCTTATCCTCCCTTTAAAAACAGGTACAGGAGTCAGATATTACATTGCATTTTATATCTCTCCTGCCCCCCAAAAAACAAATCTGGGGCTTCAAATGGGCTTTAGAACTGAAACACAAAATGTTATTCTGAATGCGCACACCAACTTTCATTCACTTAAATGTCTCACTTTTCAAGTACACTATTGTTTTGCAATATATCTGTATTTTCCTTTCCCCAGCAAGTATTTAAACTTGAAACACAGAAGTATCACCTAAACTTGTGTATATAAATTTATTCTATTATATCAATCTTCAGAGGAGTTATTGTATTAGTTTACAAACAAAATCTTAAAATATTAAGCCAAAGGACTCACATCACTTGGCTGATCATAGGTTTACAATTCAACCCCATGCAGATTTTTCATGTAAAATAATAAAAACATACTTTCTTATTCTGCTCTGTGCTTTTTTGGGTAATGCCAAAAGAAACAAATGTTTAAGTCTCGCTAATGTTAATCTGTCTGTCAGGGACTGCCATCAGAACAGGGGAGGGAGGCAGGGGAGCCGCCTCCCAAATTCCTGAGGAGCAGTTCCTCTTCCAGCAGTGGGAAAAGCCACACCTCCAGTGGAGAAGAGAGGGAAGGGGCCAGCCAAGCGAGGGAAGGGCTCGAGGATGCTGCTGAGAGCCCCAGCACCTCACCTCACCAGGCTGGCCAGGAGGGACGCACGCTACCGTCGCCCAGCTTGCGCAGAGGGGTGAAACGCAAGGAGGGGAGGAGGGGGTTTGGGGTGCCGAAGTTCTTATGTTGAGGGAGAAGCCAGAAGGGGCCACTCCCGGATTCAGCAAGTGACTGAGACGGACATGAACTTGGTAGATCTGCACTGTAAATAGTTTGCACAATAAAACCAGTAAAAGCCAGGTCAGAGTCCTGCGTGGTTACTCACAAACAACCACCAACAGCATCTGACACTGTCATAATAACAACATATAAAAAAATCAGTATAGATATATCTGAATAAAGAAGATCTCTGGAAGTATTACAACCAATGAAAATTGGGATAGTTGAAGCAAAGAACTTTGTCCCCACTTCATTAGGGACATCACTCAAGAACAAACCTTGGCTGTAGCTTACGGTTAGTGAGGAGAGAACTGAACTGTGAGTCCCAGTTTGAATGACATGCTAAGCATGGCATAGCACTAAAAGGGACTAGGGAGAGAAAAAGTGGCTGTCAGCTCATCTCAGAGATCCCACATGCTTGTGCAGTCTCAGAATGCCATAGCTTGGCTTGTCGTCTTGTACATACCAGGTAACTGTGCTCATCTCATGTGAAGGTACACTTGTAGCATATATGCTTTCTTCCCACAAAAGTCTTACTTCTGTGAAGGAAGACAGTAGTCCATAAAGTGATCCTGCATAACTTCAAAGTTCTTTTACAGAATCCGTTTTTACAGGACTAATATATATACAGCATTAGTTTCTAGATTTTAGGCAACATGGGCGCTTAGACTATATGCAAAATTTTGTTATGGTTTCTAAAATTCTTATGAAGGTTTCATTGGAAGAGAAATGCATATTCACTGTATGTAGTTTTAAAGCTCTTGCAAAAATAAAATCAGCCTTAAAGCCTGTTAAGCATTCTATAGCCCAAAGCTAGTTAAACATTCTACTGCCAAAGGATTGGCTTTAGAGCTATATATAGCTGGAAACAACAATTGTCAGATAAAGCTTATTAAGCAATTTAATGATCACTTTAGGGTTTATTAAAGATGGAACAGTTCTAAAATAGCTACATTTCAATATCACTGACATTTAGAAGTAGTTAATGTATATAACACCATTTCCAGAACAAAACACTGCTCTTGTGAACAACTTCAAATACTTTTTCAGACAGACATCCATGATAAGGAAGGACTACTCTGAGGACCACACACCTGTGAACATTAGGGCTGGGTGGTATTTCAATACATTGAAACCCGCTTGAGGTTCAGATCGCAATAACAGTTTCAATTTTTTTGAGCTAGAAATATATCATGGTGCTCATCCATGGCAGCAGAGGGAGCCCAAGAAGGTGCTCACCTGTCTGCCTGCCTTCACCGGAACAAGCAGACTCCTTCTTCCTCCCTTCCTCCTGGTTGCTCCTCCTTCCCTCCAGCCCAGCTGCCATGTTAGGCGATGATCACACACAGAAAAGATAAGCCTTGTGTGAGACTGTGTGAGGTTCTTTTAATAAGAGTGATGGCCTCAGCAGAGAGAGCCTAAGAAGGTGCTCGCCTGCCTGCGACCGAGTAAGCAGGCTGCCTCCTTCCTCCCGGTAGCTCCTCCTGTTCCCTCCCCTCCCTCCACAGCCTAGCCACCCCTCCTTATTTCAGGCGTTGTGATATATCACTATACTGCAATTGTTAGCTGGTGATATATCACGATCTTGAAAACCAGAACTTGCCCAGCCCTAGTGCACATGCACACTCAACACACACACACACATCTGGCAGTTTCAGACTTATACATGTACACACACATATGCAGGCAGAAGCATGAACACAGGCACACAAGACTCTGTTCGCAGCTGGGGGAAATGCTGTATTTTGCTCCTCACGGAACCACCTCTGAAGAATAAAAGACAGGGTTTCCACTCACTCTCATCAGAGCTCGGTGGTGGTGGTGGTGGGAAAGGAGGAACAGCATTTTGTTCTCCACAGAATGATCTGGGAAGAGTAAGCACAGTGTTTCTTCTAAGCATGCACACCTGTTGAGTGCTACAGAGAATACCTTCTAAAGGCATCCTTTCTTTCTCTTGCACTGCACCAGGGTGGAGGTGTTACTGACTGTGCAAGAGAAACAAGAACGAGTGCTCTTTCTTAAGCACCTCTGACCTAGCAACAGTGCCAAGCAAATTGAGGAGGGGAAGGTTTCACAAGTTGAAGAAGTACCACCTTTGGAAGGTACTGATTAACTAGGGGCTTGGGCCTGATGTGGCGCTGGACCATGGAGTTACCACTGTGTCCTGCAGAAAGCAGCAAGAGCTAGATTAGAGCAAGACATCATCTTTTGACCTCTAAGCAAGTGCAGAAAACAGTGCACAATGGGAAACTTTGTAGACCTCAAAAGATTACCCACCTAACAGAATAAGCGCAAGCACAGGACATACAAACGTTAGTGTATTTTGTATTCATGAGGCTCAGAAGCATCATCCCACCGACAGATCCTACTTGGTCACAGTTGAAGAGATATTCAACTCTTTCCTCTCTCGCAGCATATACCAGGGGTCCCCAAACTAAGGCACGCAGGCTGGATAAGGTCCGAGGGACTCGTTTATCCGGCCCACGGTGACCCCCGCCACTTGCTGTTACCAGCGCTGCGCTGCACAGAGCACCAGAAATAGCTTTTGTGCATGCACAAACGTTATTTGCACATGCACAAACGTTATTTCGGTGCACATCTGCGTTGGAAGAGGCCTGTGCACAAGCTATTTCCGGTGCTCCTCCCACCCGGAAGTGAACTGGAAATAGTGTGTGCGCACGCGTATGGGCACACAGTCTCCCGCTGTCTGTGCGATCGGCGCTGGAAACACTGACCCGAGGCGCGGTAAGTTTGACCCCTGACATACATAATGCTGCTTAGAATCATAGAATCATAGAGTTGGAATAGACCACAAGGGCCATCGAGTCCAAGCCCCTGCCAAGCAGGAAACACCATCAGAGCACTCCTGACATATGGTTGTCAAGCCTCTGCTTAAAGACCTCCAAAGCAGGAGACTCCACTACACTCCTTGGCAGCAAATTCCACTGTCAAACAGCTCTTACTGTCAGGAAGTTCTTCCTAATGTTTAGGTGGAATCTTCTTTCTTGTAGTTTGGATCCATTGCTCTGTGTCCGCTTCTCTGGAGCAGCAGAAAACAACCTTTCTCCCTCCTCTATATGACATCCTTTTATATATTTGAACATGCCTATCATATCACCCCTTAACCTCCTCTTCTCCAGGCTAAACATGCCCAGCTCCCTTAGCCGTTCCACATAAGGCATCGTTTCCAGGCCTTTGACCATTTTGGTTGCCCTCCTCTGGACACGTTCCAGTTTGTCAGTGTCCTTCTTGAACTGTGGTACCCAGAACTGGACACAGTGCTCCAGGTGAGGTCTGACCAGAGCAGAATACAGTGGCACTATTACTTCCCTTGATCTAGATGCTATACTCCTATTGATGCAGCCCAGAATTGCATTGGCTTTTTTAGCTGCCGCGTCACACTGTTGGCTCATGTCAAGTTTGTGGTCAACCAAAACTCCTAGATCCTTTTCACATGTACTGCTCTCAAGCCAGGTGTCCCCCATGTTGTATTTGTGCCTCTCATTTTTTTTGCCCAAGTGCAATACTTTACATTTCTCCCTGTTAAAGTTCATCTTGTTTGTTTTGGCCCAGTTCTCTAATCTGTCAAGGCCGTTTTGAAGTGTGATCCTGTTCTCTGGGGTGTTAGCCACCCCTCCCAGTTTGGTGTCATCTGCAAATTTGATCAGGATGCCCTTGAGTCCATCATCCAAGTTGTTGATAAAGATGTTGAATAAGACCGGGCCCAAGACAGAACCCTGTGGCACCCCACTAGTCACTCTTCTCCAGGATGAAGAGGAACCATTGATGAGCACCCTTTGGGTTCGGTCAGTCAGCCAGTTACAAATCCACTGAGTGGTAGCATAGTCAAGCATGCTGTTCTTCATCACAACCATTCAAGTCTTTCAATCTTCAGTGTTATTCCCCCACTTTGCCTAACAATTACTATAGCAATCAAACAGTTTAATCCTTTGTGGCTCCTACAAATGTTTGCTGTGGTCTAAGAATATGAACAGTTTCCACCTCTTTATTATGCTATCACTCAACTGTACCTTTTTGCCTATAAAAGTTAAATAAATAATGCTGCTGCACTACAGATGCATACTATGAAAGTGGATAAAATTTGGCCTGTAGAAATGTGAATACTAAACAACTAAAAAGCTAGATTCAAATGACCAGCTGGATCAAGGAACTCAGCTCTTCTCTACATGGCACAGTAGGAAGAACTGTGCAATGCCCTATTTAGACTACAGAAAGTCCTGCTGGAATTGACATCTGTTCACACATTTTACAAGGTTTCATAAAGCGTCTAGAGACATGGAACACAATTCCTCCTGTGCATAAAGTTCTCACCACTGTACTTGTGGGAAAGGATCCTCAATAGAATCTTTCCCTCCCTCTCAGCAGTTCTTGCTGTGTGCAAGCATAAACAAATGGAGCAATACTGCTAGTCACCATCACCTATTATGGGATATATACGCAAGTAAGGCTTCACTTGAAGAGTGGATCCAGATATGAGAGATGTTTATCCAGATATGGGAGAATTGGTGAGAAAGGGGCAGAGGGAGAAAAGAGCTTGATTCAATCTTATGTGGACCCCTTCTTGCAGGTGCTGCAGGCTGGAATGGGTTGGATTGTGCTCATGTGGTTTTTAAAATGAAGATAAAGCAGATTCTAGGCTTATGTGATGAGGCCAGAGATACAGACAAATCAAACCCAGTCAACAAGTTATTAATAAAAACTGAAGGTTTTTTTCCTGATCTCAGCCCGAATAATCATATTAGGTTTAACAAATTAACAGGAGTCAAGACTCCTCTACAGTTCTCTCAGTGCTTGTTATTAAGCCAAAGTGACTACCAGCACTACCAGCAAAATTATCAAATAAATCATCCAGTCAACTATGCATATTGCTTCCCCACTAGTAAGCTCCAGAGAAGTTGCAGTCTTTATGATATGCATGCTAAAGGCAAACAAGACAATCAATGTTCTCAATTTCCTAATGCAATAATAATCAAATCTCTTCTCTCCTACAATATCTCAAGACTAATACCATGTTTAATTACGTAGTTGTAATAGGAATTAAACTCAAACATGCCCACAAAACAAGATTCAATGGACAAACTAGGCAAAAAGAAAAGCATATTATATATACAGTGGTACCTCAGGTTTACTTAATTCATTCCAGAGGTCCGTTCTTAACCTGAAACTGTTCTTAACCTGAAGCACCACTTTAGCTAATGGGGCCTCCTGCTGCCGCTGCGCCACCACTGCGCAATTTCTGTTCTCACCCTGAAGCAAAGTTCTTAACCTGAAGCACTATTTCTGGGTTAGTGGAGTCTGTAACCTGAAGCGTATGTAATCTGAAGCATATGTAACCTGAGGTACCACTATACACACATGCACATACACTACTGACCCAATCACACGTGTTGAAACCACTTTGCTAGAGTCTGAATCTGGTCAGTGCCTTGATGAGAGACCATAAGGAAACCCAATGTTCACAACCTTGAATTCTGAATGACAAGCAGGATAAAGGTGTAACTACAAGGGGCATTCATTAAAGATTTCCCCTGACGTACTTCCCATGAACTGAGACAAACGAAACTGGGCACAGTTATTAGTCTCTACTTTGCTACCAGCAAGAGTCAAACACTTCTCCCATCACTTTATGTAGCTGTGAAGACCTCATCTGTAGAGGTTGGCAGGTTGTGACAGAAGCCACAACTTGACCTCAGAAATCAGCATTTCATTGTCTGGAAAAAGCTTGCCCTTCAAAAATAACTTCACGGTTGGAAAAGAGGTGGAAGTCCGATGGTGCGAGGTTGGGAGGATAAGGGGGGTGAGGAAGGATTTCATAGCCACAGAACCGTGCTTCTGTCTGAGCAACATGCGAGTTATGAACTGGGGCATTATCCTGCAGGAGGCAGACACCTTTGGTCAGCATACCACGCCTCTCGATTTTTATGCCCTCCCGCAATTCTGCAGCAGTGAAGTGTAGTATGTCCTGGTAATTGTGGTACCCTTGGCCAGGAAATCCATCATCACTACTCCACGCTGGTCCCAGAAGACCGTGAGCATGACCTTGCCCACTGACGGTTGAACACGTGCCTACATTGGAGGTGGTGAGGCAGAGTGCTTCCATTATTTGGACTAGGATTTAGTCTGAGTCATAATGATGGACCCATGTTTTGTCCTAAGTGAAGTCTGGTGAAGAAGTCATCATGGTTTTTGTGGCACATGGCCAAAAGAGCCCGTGAGCATGTGACTCATTCCTGCTTCTGGAAAGGCATCAACAGCCAGGGAACCCATGACATGGACAACTTTCCCATGTGAAAATGGTCATGGATGATTTTTTCTACAGAGCCCACACTGATCTTGACATCTGCAGCTAGTTGGCGAACAGTTATGCTGTGATCCTCCAAAATGGTGGCCTCCACTTGCCAGATGGTGCCTTCATCAATGGTGGACTGTGGTCGCCCAGGAATGGGAGCCGTTCCACTGAAGTCCAACCACAAGATTCAGCTAGTGTGGTACACTAAGAATGAAACTCCTGCTAGTGAAGTAGCTGTTGTATGAATGGAGTACTACAACTGGACATCATTCAGAGAACTGTGACATCACTTTAGGCACATTATATACTCCTGTCCTTCTAATAGTTTTCTGAAGGAGAGTAATTACTGACAGCAATATCTGCTTAGATGACATAGAAGTCATAGTCTGGAATGAAAAAAAATGAGTAGATAACATGGTTGGCATCAGTCTAGGGAAGCCATTTGGGCATCTGACACCATCAAGCATGGCTTCTCCATGCCAATGACGGTTACAATATGTAGATCAGAATAAGAAATTAGAGTACCCTATGCCAAAACAAAACACTGGGCCAGGTATGTTTCAGTGTAATCTCATAGAGGACACCCTCCTGGACCGCTATACCTGGAGATCATTTGTGGTGGCCCAAAGCTCATTTTGAAGTGCACATTCACAGCTCTTATTCTTTTCTAGTTATAATACAACAGCATTGTCAGTTGGTAGAACATGAGACTCTTAATCTCAGAGTCATGAATTCAAGCCCCACATTTGGCAAAAGATTCCTGCATTGCAGGCGGTTGAACTAGATGATCCTCGTGGTCCCTTCCAACTCTACAGTTCTAGGATTCTATTATTATGTTTACTCTTATTGAAACATCCCAATATTTATAGTTTGATATGCATTTTATGGATATAGGGGTCATGGTTCATGAAATAGGTATTGCAGAATGTTGGTTAACAGCCATTATTGGAAAATGGTTTCCACAGATTTATGCAAACTTGCAAACGAGGGCTACTCAATTTTCTTTCATTCCAAGCAGGAATTGTCATCAGAAATGACTTTCCTACAGAATTCATATTGGCAAAGAATGTGATCTGAAGTCAGACAACCTATTGCTAAGAAATTATAGTGAAGAAAACTAGGAGAAACTATTCTTGATAAGTACTGTTAACAACCAAAGTCAGTGTTCACTGAACAAAGCAAGCAGCAGAGAGATATAGTCAGCAGATGGAATTGTAAGCCTCATCAAAGATCCTAAACTACATACATATACAAGTAAGGATGCCAGTAAAGATTTTTTTTACAGCTTTGCAAGATTCCATTGTCTTAATAAGAGCTCATGCATTATCTCTCAGAAATCTATTTCAACCGATAAGCAAACATTTTTTCTCCAAATTTTCCCCCAGTCTGTAACTTGCATAGATTACATCACAATGAGACAAAGCTTTATAGTGAGCATTGTCTATTTTAAAGAATTTTGAATACTATTTTTACAATTACAAGTCAAAGCATTGACTCTTTGTTCAGAATACTTTTTGTTTTATTAAGGTTGTTGTGAAACATGAAAGCTTGCCTTATCTTATCTCACCAACCTTGTACGTTTTTATCTAGAATCAGTAGGAAAACCCATACTTTTGTCAACCTACCCATCAAATGGATAATTTCAAAGTTCAAATTGATAAAAAATAATAATAAATGATATGTGCTCTTCTATGTCACAAGAACACCCAGCAGGATTTGCACTGATTTCCACTGAACATAAAACTAGCAGAGGTTTGAATAACAGTGATTTGATTGAGGATTTTGCTTCAAATAACTCTCAAAAAAGTTCATTTCATTAAACAGGGTAGCAGAACATTGACTCTTAAACCACTTAATCACTGTACCATTATTTATCAGTGAACAGGCTATCACCAATTCATCATATGTTCCTCTTACCATAAAATAATACCATATGCTTTTTAGGTCCTCCCCTCCACCTTATTTCTGTTTATGTAAGAGAATTACATACAGTGGGGGGGGGAGTATTTGACCCCCTGCTAAATTTGTCCGTTTGCCCTCTGACAAAGAAATGACCAGTCCATAATTTTAATGGTAGGTTTATTGTAGCTGCGAGAGACAGAATAACAACAGGAAATCCCCCAGAAACCCAGAATACAAAAGTCAGAGGGCAAACGGGCAAATTTAGCAGGGGATCAAATACTTTCCCCCCTCACTGTATGGTGGTATGGGCTTGCTTCTTTTTGTTTATGTCTTATATTTACCATGTAGTGTTGACAGAATATATTAAGTAGTACTCTCCACTCCAGTTGTAATGAAAATTGACAACAAAAAATGTATTTTGTACACTTATCTATACTTTCACTGAAGCTTCATGTATAAAATCAAGTGAAATGTTATGCCTGACTTGCTTTTATAACTTTAATGACTCTCCTGCCCAGGACCCCCAAAACCCTTCGGCAATTCCTAGTTTAAGTTACAAATGGTCCCTTTAATACTGTAAAGTTTTTGGGAGTGGGATTAACATTAGGCACATCAATATTTGTTGCTGCACTTCACTCAACCCCAATTCTCCTCTCCCCGCAAAAAACACACACCAGGTGAGCCTCTCTGGGGAGAGCATGCTACCATCAGGAAGCCACCACAGAAAAGGCTCACTCTCTTGTTGCTACCTTCCAAACACTCTGGGAAGGGGGACACAGAGAAGGGCCTCAGATGACAAGCACAGGGTCTAAGTCAGAGAGAGGCAATCTTTAAGGTCCTGAGCCATGTAAGGCTTTATAGGTCAATACCAGCAATATACGAGTCATCACTCTGCTCCACATACTTGTACTATTACAGTGGTCAAGTAACATTAAACTGAAATTACAATCTAAACTGTAAAAAGAATAGGAGAAACCACAAACCAATATGGCTACACCGCTTTGTCTTTAATAAATAAGAATAATAAGAATAATAAGAATAATATTTATATGCTGCCCATCTGACTAGGTTGCCCCAGCCACTCTGTATAATAATACAGTGGTACCTCGGGTTAAGAACTTAATTCGTTCTGGAGGTCCGTTCTTAACTGGAAACTGTTCTTAACCTGAGGTACCACTTTAGCTAATGGGGCCTCCCACTGCCGCCGCGCGGTTTCTGTTCTCATCCTGAAGCAAAGTTCTTAACCTGAGGTACTATTTCTGGGTTAACGGAGTCTGTAACCTGAAGTGTCTGTAACCCGAGTGTCTGTAACTGTAATCTGCAACCAAAGGGGAAACATAGGGGAAACAGACAGGTACTGTACTGATACCTGGAAATCTGGAGTACGTTGTCAGCAATATGCTGATGACACACAGCTCTACTTTTCCTTAACATCTGCAGGTGTGGCAGTGGATGTGCTGGACCATTGTCTTGCTTCAGTAATGTACTGGATGAGAGCCAACAAACTGAAGCTCAATTCAGATAAGACTGAAGCACTGTTAGTGGATGGTTCCCTAGACAGGATGGATGGGAAGTTGCTTGCCCTTGATGGGGCTAAACACCCTCTGAAGGAGCAGGTACAATGGTTGGGGGTACTTCTGGATGCTTTGCTACCTCTGAAGATGTTTTGGAAACTTTACCTGGTGCAGAATTCAGTGGTCAGGTTGCACACTGGAACAAGGCGGCTTGAGCATATTACACCAATCCTGGCCCAACTGCACTGACTACCAATTAATTTCCAGACCCAATTCACAGTGCTGATTTTCCTATAAAGCCTTAAATGGATCAGGACCGCAGTACCTCAAGGACTGCCTCTCTCCATATGAATCTACCCAAATCCTGCAATCATCATCTGAGACCCTCCTTCATGTGCCTCCTCCACAAGAGGTCTTGAGGGCAGCAGCACAAGCAGGCCTTTTCTGCAGTGGTTCCCCATTTATGGAATTCTCTCTTGTGACTGGTGCCTTCATTATGCACCTTTAGGCACCAGGTGAAAACATTCCTATAGCCTTTAAAATGTGTTTGTGGGAGAGAGTGGGGGCGGGGAGGGTGCTATTGTGGGTGGGGTTTTTTGTTCTGGTTTTTATTGTGTATTTTGTGTGCTTTTCTTGTATTTTTATGTTGTGAACCTCCTGAGATCTACGGATGAAAGGTGGTATACAAAATTAATAAATAATAAGAAATAAGAAAACACTGAATGCCATGAAAAGCATTGAGGCACAAATCTGCAACTAGGAAGAGATTTTAGAAATACTGCTTCCATTTTCTAGTGGAAGACTGGAAAAAGTTGTAAATGGACACAATATGTGAGACTGTTGAATCTGTTTATTGCATTTGTGGAGAGGAACTTATGGCATGTGCATTAGCTTTCAGCTTTCATGGTTTTCACTGCATGAGTGAATTTGTAGTTAGGTCTTCTCAAACTGAAGGACTTTTGATCTCAGAATCAATAATGATAAATGCCTTCTCATAGATTTCCTTTTCTCTGTAGTTATTGCAACCAAGTAGCCACTGAGTAGTTCAGTATTCTGAGTTGAGAATTTTTGTTGTCCTTCTTCATCAAACATCTCATTAAAAATAATATGTTTTCCCCCCTTTTCAAAGTGTAAGTATGTCTTGAAGATGTAACCAGAGTTATTATTTTTATTAAATTTAATGAACAACAGCTACTCCTCTTTAAAATAATTCAACCTGACCTGTGCAACCAACTTCTGATGCTTCAGTGATTCTCAGATGCTCTCTGAATACACACTGCATGTCAGCTGCTGGTTGTACTGTCCCTCAGCTCTGAAGACTTCTATTAAAGAACGGCCTTTCAACTATAGAAGTACACAACCATATAGTATTGGCAGAACCACAGCATTTTGCCAGTCTAACCATACTTATAGGTATGGGAAACGTTCCCTACCAATAGATCAGGGTTTCCTAAACTTGGGTTTCCAAACTGTTGTTGGGCTACAACTCCCATCACTGTATTTTTGGTTTTTATGGAAGCCGCCCAGAGTGGCTGGGGAGGCCCAGCCAGATGGGCGGGGTATAAATAATAAATTATTATTATTATTATTATTATTATTATTATTATTATTATTATTATTATTATTATCATCATCCCTAGCTAGCAGGACCAGTGGGTGGATGATGTGGTCCGAAAATAGCTGGAGACCTAAGTTTGGGGAACCTTGCTATAAATCATTGTCATCCTACCTGGTGCAAAATATCAAACCTTTGAAGAACAGCAGTTTGAATAGCCAGAGCACCTGCAATGATAGCTGAGGTCCGAGTATGAAGAAGACGACTTGTTAGTCTCTTGTTACTTAAAATGTCTCCAAGCAACTTGTAACAAATTTAAAGCATAAATATAAATACATTATTGCATAAAAACAAAATAAACCAACCCATCTAAAAGCAACAGGAAGCTTTGGCAGCATACTAGTAACAAAATAACATCTTGGTCTATCAAAAGCAGGGGAGAAAGAGAAGTGAAAAAGATGTCAGTGAAGGCAGAACTTGCTGTGGAGAGCATTCCGCAAATGGGGAAGCACAACTGAAAATGCCCTCTTTCGTTATCACCACCGTCCAAGCCTCCCTCAGAGAGGTGATCTGAAGGCTTGAAGGGTGGAGATTGAATCTGCTGGTGGGAGCTAGAGTCTCACAATTGGCTCTGCTGGCTTGTGCTGATGGGAGCTGGAGTCCAACAACATATGGAGAGCTAAGGCTCTGAATACCATGTAACATTATCACCCGTGAAGTCACCTCTCTCTCTTAGAAAATAAAATGCTTGTTTGTGGCGTACAAATTTTGTCTTATTGTCAGTCACCTTGGAATTCTTTTGGCAGGTGGAAAGATGGACTACATTTTATATAAATAAATACAGTGGTGCCTCGCAAGACGAAAAGAATCCGTTCTGTGATTCTCTTCGTCTAGCGGTTTTTTAGTCTTGCGAAGAAAGCCCATTGAAGGATTAGCGGATTAGCGGCTTTTAGTGGCTTATCTGCTGATCGGATCAGCTGATAAGCGGCTTAGCGGCTTAGAAAAAGGGGGGGGGAGAGGGGAAAAACCCAGCAGGAACTCGCAATACATTGTCGTCTTGTGAAGCAAGCCATAGGAAATTCATTTTGCGAAGCACCTCCAAAACGGAAAATTCTTTCATCTAGCGAGTTTTCCGTCTTGCAAGGCATTCGTCTTGTGGGGCACCACTGTATAAGCAATACACCCAAGCTAATCATGCCAGATAAAAGCCAGAGCACCCACTGCTAAGCGGGCTTTGGTATGAGTGTTCAAGTTACTCTGCACTGGTTGGAGAGGGGATCCTGAACACCCAATCCACCCAGACTTCCTCTTCTGTTAGGTAGCGGGCAGCAGGGTGACCTGTACACCACCAGAATACCTCTCCTATCTCAAGATCCCAATACCAGATACATATACTCAAAACTGACAAAATAGACAAAATACCTGGAAAAGGACTGGAATTCTTAAGTCAACAGCACCACTGTGTCCCTGCCCTACAAGCCAACATATACAAAGGAAGCTGCTCTATAAATTGCGGCACAACCACCAAGGAGACCTGTGTGCTCTTACTTCCTCCAAATGCAATTCACAGAATAGCATTAAAGAGTTCTCAGTGAATTTGATGGCTAATTAATACTTACTGGCAGCTGCCTCAGAAAACTATCAATGGACTTGTGGACAGGCCACACTCACACAGAACATCTGGCTCACAAATGGCAAATCTGTATAAGCTGTAAGCTAGTCAGAGCTCCTACACATTCCTAAGGCACTTGCTTGGGAGCTGCTGGCAAATGTGAGACAATCTTGAGAGACTATGGTATTGACTACCATGGATATCTTTATGTTCAAATACAGGATATAAACCTCTGATATATATTGACAAAACCGAATGAGGCACTTTCATAGCTATCTTGGTATCTAAGCTGTTTAAAGCATTAGGTCAAGCACAACAACTAAAACAGGAGTTGGTATAAAGCACTGATATTGTTATGTCTTTCCATAAGTGAATAATCATTTGCTGAGTGTCTTTCCTAAGCAATTAGGAAAGAGTTATAGTCTGAAGCATAGATGTAAATTAATTTCAAAACGAAAACAAGAGAAATTCAGGAAGTGTTAGGAGGGGCTTGCCTTTTCTTCCTTGTAAAGGTTAGTGGAATGAGCTAGAATGATACCTTGTCTATTTTTCTAAGAGCTAACATATAAAGGTCACAATATCATAGGGTACTGCAGAAAAGAAGTTGCATCAGAAATGCCATAGACACTGTTCAACAAGTGCTTGTGGCAATCACTTCCCAGAGTAGAAAAATAACAGATTTCAATTTTGAGTGTTAGAAAAGTTGAAGACCCCTTGAGCTTCCTGTACAAAGCTTTGCAGGAGAGCTTTGCAAAAATCCAGGTAGATTCCAGAACAACCTCAAAACTATTCTAAAGCAGCTGTGTGTGTGTGAGAGAGAGATTAAGAACAGTTAACTCTGGCTCACCTGACATTCCAACAGACTGGAAATTGGACAATTTATGGAATTGTCAGAGTCACAATGGAGCGATCTACTGTATCAAAATACTGAAATCAAAACATTTCAGATACTGAATTGCTTATTTACTGGCTAGATTTCAGTTTTTCTTATGCTTGCTTTGCCACTCTATTACTGGAGACACTCGGGACAAAGATGTCTGTCTACATTATATGCTATAAGCAGCATTTCCTAAATGTAGCTATTGTGTTTGCCAGTATTTACAACTTCAAAACCTGGAGCTGATGTCACATTGCTGCCTCCCTCCAATGCTGTAATATATTATTATTATTATTATTATTATTATTATTATTATTATTAGAAGGGGGTAGGATGCATATACATTTGTCAAACATCAGGCCAAAGTACAATTTAAATACATATTCTAGTGATAATGTAAATATTAAACACTCAGCACTAAATGCAACATTAAACAGTGGCTAAATACAGCAGTAAACAGTGGCAGTAGTTTCCTATAACACAATTGTAGTTTTGAATGTTATACCTCCTAATACTTTGCAGAGATGGGGAGCAAAAAAGGAAGACAACACGACATGCTCTAAACAAAGCCACCAGTTCTTCACCCACAGTGAGGTGATTCTACAAGCCTGGAATCTGTCCATTCATACTGTAAGATTCATTAAGCTGTAGCAAGAGAATAAAGAGGGAAAAGGCATAGGGAACCATAGAGTGAAACTACATATTACCCTTGATGCTGAGATGCCTCCCAAAATATCATTGCTACATAACTTCTTCTTCCACATATCATGTAGGAATGCTTACCTGATAGGCAGCCCTACAGAGTGCATTACACTACCCATTTAAAAAGTTAAGACCATCATAGAATCATAGAATTAAGGAAGTAACACATGAAACAACTAAAGAAAATTTCTTTCCATTATCTTATAAAAAGGCTCCTTGGTCTTCTGCAGTCAGGAATCATAAGGGTGTAGCCAAGGATATGAAAATTGTCAATGATTTTGGTACCATTGCAATGGCATCTCATATTCCCAGTACTTGGTATACTATATTTTGAACACTAAGCATGCTATTCTTGCATAGGCTAGCATATCTATTGCTTTTGAAACTACCATGTACCATATAATGATTCTAATCACAGACTACCTAAATCATTTACAGTGGAACCTCGTGTTACGGACGGGATCCGTTCCAGAGGTCCACCTGCAACATGGAACTGACGATTTAGTGCTTCTGTGCATGTGCGAGCGGAGAAAGCTGGAAGTAACCCGTTCCGGTACTTCTGGGTTGCCGTGGGACACAACACGAAAACGCGTAACCTGAAGCGGATGCAACTTGAGGTATGACTGTAGTGATTTTACTACCACCACATTGTTCTAATGCACCAACAGCTACCTAATGGGAGGCCCCATTAGCTAAAGTGGTGCTTCAGGTTAAGAACAGTTTCAGGTTAAGAACAGACCTCCAGAACGAATTAAGTTCTTAACCCGAGGTACCATTGTACTGTCCTATACCCAGAGGTCTCAGGGTGGTTGCCGCATCCCCACACCATCCTCCCTGAGCTGCCTTGCAAGCTTTGGATCTGGGGAGGCCAGCACAAGAAAGGCATAACTACGTGCCCCTCGATCCTAGCCTGGGATCAAATGGCTGCCATGTCCCCACGCTGCCGCCCCAGCAGCCTTGCTACTTGGATTGCAGCCTTGGTGCCTGCTTTTGTGCTGGAAGAATAAAGCACAGAGTTGTGTGTTTTGTTTTGATTTGCTTTGCTTGCTGCAAACCTGGAAATAAGTTGTCTCTCCCCCCTCTCTCTCAGGTGAGATGCTTCAAGGGTTAAACCTAGAAACTGCCCCATTGGCTAGAGAGGCCCAGGTCTCACAGAGTTTTTTGGGGGGATTTAAATATTAACACCTTCCTATTCTGTTCTAACTATTCTGAGGAGGAAAAGAAATGGCTTTGGGATTTCCTAGGAGTAGTATTGTTGGGAGGGGGGTTGGTAGATTTGGAGGAAATGTGAGTAAATAATTCCAAAAAAGGGGAGGATTTGTTGCTGCTTTTCAGAGAGTAGTGGGGGGGGGGAACTGGACTTCAATGGAGGATGCAGATATGGAATCTCATTTCTTTGCAACCATCAAGTTCAGCCAGGGAGCAAGTCATTTGCAAAAGGGCTGATTTCAAGGGAGGAAAGTGTTAAAAAGGTTCGAAGCTGTCAGATCTTTAAATTGGCCCCTGTAGATGTTTGTTTTTAAATGGCAGTGTTGACCTGCAGGAATTAAGCCCTCTGGAACTGGCAGCACAGATCACCTGCCTGTTTGCTGCGGATGGAAAGGTGTGCAGGCCAAGGCTGGTGCTAAATGGGCTCTTCGCTGCCGGTATGCCCTTGCTGCTCTCCCCTCCCTCTCACACACCAGATTCCACCCCTGACAGGGGTGGCAACGGCTGAAGGAGGCGCAGCAAGGGCAGAGTGCACTGTGGTGCAGGTGGCAGAGATGGGCAGGCTGGGCAGGAAAGGGTTGTGCCGCTCTGCACCAGAGAGGCTTCAGCTGCTTCAGCAGAGGGGGAATAGTAATTCTCGGGTAAAAAGACTGGAGATCGGCTGGTTGCTCCAGCATGACGTGACATACCCCCACACTGAAGTCAACATACTAATGTGTTGCGACACACGGTTTGGAAAGTTCTGTCCTAGAGGAAGCAGATTAATAATTTCACAGTAAAAACTATGCATTGAAAGAGCAGCAGTCAATTTACATAATCAGTCAGTTTAGGCAGAGGACTGCTGAATAAAGTTGGTGATTCTAAAAAGGCTGCCCATCAGCAGTCATTTCACCCAGCAATTTCTGTGGGAGAACAAGAGCTCATCTACTAGCCTGGCTGGGACTGACAGCTATTTGGCTGCTCCTCTTCCAAAATCATCTCCTGCACTGGGCCATTCCACCTCTGACCTTTATGTAGCATTGTACACAATCAATATCAGTATTTGCCATCCTCCTTCTCTTCCCTTTTTTCTTTTGTATTTTGCCTATAAAACATTATTTTATGTTGTAAAGCACATCAGGTGAAAAGTTGCATAACATTGTATGGCTAGTTGGATCAAGGCTGAGGCTGTAGCTCTTATGTATTCTTAATGTTTGAGTAATGCCTGATTAAAAGCTCTGGATTGCTGATGTGATAAAATCAACTGATTGCCTTTATTACAAAATAAAAACCTGTGATCTTTATAACTATCCAGAAAACATATAAAACAGAAAATAACTAAAATGTGTGTGGACATTTAAAGGTTGCAATTTATTTTTTACATTCATAGTTCACCCTTCCCCCAAAGAGCTCAGGGCAGAACATATGGGGTTAATCCAATTTATCCTAACAACAATCCTGTGAGGCACCTTAAACCGCAGATTGAGAATCTGCAGAAGCAAGCTTCATATCTGTAAGGATGTGAATCCTGGTCTCTTAAGTCCGAGGCCAATACTTCACCTATCAGATCACACTATTAATTACTCCACACACACATCATTAATAATTATAGTAGCTTATACTGCACATTAAAATACAATATTGAGTACTACTATTCAGTGGCTGTTGCTGTGTATGCTCTCACAATCACATAAGTATATATATATATAATTGAAGCTAAGTTTTCTTGACGAAGTTAAGAGAGTGAGCCCATTATAAATTTATTATTATTATTCATATTAATTAAATGTCTATACAACCCTTCATCCAAAGATTACAGGGCAATTTACAACATAAAAACACAAAAATCATAACATTACATTAAAAACAATAATGCACTCCTATGCCCAGTCTTTCCTTTTTAAAGAACCATGGTACTACATTATACATAGTTGTAGGATCTTCAGCAGCTTACTCAATTTCATCTCAGGATAACGCAACTAAGAGCCTGGGTGGGGGGAATATCTAAAAGGAATGATGAACTTGATCATCGTTCTGCAGATATCTGGAACATGTATCTCACTAATTAGCTGGCTCTGGACAAATGAATTTTGCCAGGACATTTGCTATAAAGATAGTGTGGAATGCCAAAGAAGAGAGAAGCCAAGTCCTGGCTTCGAAGTTCAACAGTGGGCCAAACAGAAATAGGTGACAGAGCTTCAATACTCTTGTTTTAGAAGGTCAGTTTCTGAATGTGCCACTGCAGAATGCTGAAAATAGGATTCACATCTAAGAGAGTCATGTAAAATAAAAGGGCATTACTTTATATGCTTGGTTACAGAATATGCAAATTTATTTAAAAGCCAGATAACAAGTCAACTGGGGAAAAAAACTTTTAATTTTTAGGCCTAATACATGGTCTTAAAATAAAAATCTCCAGCTCATAACAGATCCAAATAAAAATACATTACATTTCTTTTAAAAGATACAGAACTTCTTCTGAGGCTTAGCAAACCTGTTAAGCAGCAACAGAATATACAAGAAAAAGTTCTCAAACTTTGTTCTGTGGGTCACACTTGCAGAATATTTTTTTCCATGCCACACCAATTTTTTTTATTAACAAGAAATACATTGGAAAACAAAAAGGATCAACTCCTAGCTACATAAGAATATGAATCATTCCCAAAATGTAATTATAAACAAGCCTCTTACATATGTACCTTAAGTATATATACAAACTCAATGAGAGGTGTGAATTTGCTTATGCCAAGTAATCTCATTTATATTCGGTCTAATTTGAGACAAACTAACTCATCTCCTCATCAACACAAAGAAGCCTTTCTCTTTTCTGATCTTTCATATTTGTCAGAGTTGAAAATCCCTGTTCATACAAAATGTCACAGAGAACTGTAGAATAATAGCCAATGCTCTCAAAGAGAGGCGTGGATGCAGTTTTTGGTTGTATATTCCCACCCCACTTTTTGATACTCTACTCTACTGAAATGTTTAAATGCGTCTTTGATTGTTCTTGAATCTTCCTGCCATACTTGCCATCATCTCCTGCCACACCAATGTGGTGTGCCACACCGTTTGAGAACCACTAGCCTAACCATAGGTTAAAATGAGCACATTGGATTGTTTTCAAAGTTTGCTTTGCATTAGTGGGAAAAAATGAGATGGGCAGAAAATATACCCAAATGAAACCTTTCTTTTTCTGTGGAAATATTTTTTGTAAGTTTATTAGCAACTATGAGTAGAATCCAATTAAAACTACAACATCAGGCAAACTTAGCAATATAAAAGGTTTTAGCTTTATTTACTATATAAAAATGACAAATTAGATAACTCTCTAGAATAGCCTTTCTCAACCTTGGGTTCCCATATATTCTTGAACTACAATTCCTATCATCCCTGACCATTGGCCATGTTGGCTAGGAATAACAGGAGTTGTAGTCCAACAACATCTAGGGACAGAAGGTCAAGAAAGACTGCTCTAGAACACCACAATTTTTTTTATCAGAATTAGCTTAATTTGTATAGGAAAATTTTCCAATTCAAAAATTTCCAGAAAACCCAGATCACTGATGGAAAAGCACTTATGTTCATGCAAAGTGGGGCACCTGATTTTTACTGATTTTCCTCTATCCACCAAAGCAATATGGGATACAGCAAAGAGAGCTTCAATAGATGGTTGAGCAGATCAGTTAAAATTAGGTGTGTGAACAGAAGTATTTTCCATTAATGTAAAATCACCATTTGATGCAAGTCCTTGAGTTGTGCCTACTGTGCTATATCCATAGCTAACACAGATGCTACAAAACATTGGTATAATATGTGTCTGTCCTCCAGAAGCCAGGTTATAAAATTCCGTAATAAATCTAGCTTTGTAACTGTCTCCTAGGGCTATGTCACACAGAAAACCATTGCAGTAGTCATTTTTCAAGTATTATTGGGATTCAGCAATATATTATCCTGACATTTGTTGTTGGAGCAAAATTTAAAGCCACAGGGAAGACTTGGTTTTTAGGCAACATCAAGAGGTTACCTATGTAGAAGAAAGTATTCTAGGACAGCTTGAGAAGGAGATTACAGCAGGATTTGGCTGCAAGATACAAGGTAATGCTACCAAGAAGTTGAATCACTGCTAGCACCATTCCAATAATTCATTCAAAACTGTTTTTAAATATGGTAACAGGGATGGATTGGCTTGCCCACTCTAAGCCAACCACTGAAAACTCTATCATGGTTTTCCCCAATGAAACCTGGGAATTGCAGTTTTACAGTTCCCAGGATTCTTTGGAGAGGAACCCACAACTGTTTTAAGTCGTATAATGCTGCTTTAAATGTATAGTATAAATGAGGCCTGAGTCTAGGAATTTGCTTTCAATTGAAACCAATCCATTACCACTTTTCACTCAAAAAAATAAGTCCTCTCTTGCTTACTGCAGGGATAGCCATGTTCTCAAAACAAGCTTCTGTGGAAAAAGTTAGCAGATCATGTCCTTTAGAAACGATTTTCATCTCCAGCATCCTCTATGTAGTTAAGATTGGGAAAGTCAAGCATATGCTGAATGTAGACATAAAAGGATTTTAAAATGTTAAATGTTCTGAGCACCTAATTTCCATCAACTAACCAGAAATCTGGTATAATTTGCTTTCTGGTATCCTTTATTTTAGTTTTAAGGAACCTTGGTTTCATGTAATTCCAAAAATGAGATATTAGACATTCTTTGCTCCAGCAATCCTAGGTGCACCCTGAAATCTACATAGCACATGGTTGATCCTAATCCAATTAAGTCTGTTATCTACTCCTACACTCCATCTTAAGACTGTGACTAAATACAGACTTTGTGGCTTCAACATCAAGCCAGCTCTTTCCCTTCCTCTCTCTCCCTCCACTCAAGTTCCAACCTGATTAAGAGTCCTAGGGAACTAAAAAAACTTACTATTTTGTGGCTTTTTGGTTTGTCCTAATAAACCTATTGCCAGTCTGTCAATTTCTGAACAATTCTTATAGAACAACATAAGTACTTAAAAAAATGCATTAAAAATTATGTAACCAGGAAATTTCATTCAAATTCCTAGAGATTGCAAAGTGTTTCAGAAGTTGAGCACCCTCATATTAAAATGCCAGATCAATGTATAAGATTATTTATTCATAAAATTATTTACAGATCACCCCTCATATATCAAAGCTGTGTGCAACAAAGTATGCAAGTACAATAAATATAAAATACAATAATAATCATACAAATAACTAGCTATCTTGAAAAAAATTAAACAACTGAATAGGCCTGTCACATAAAAAGGCCTCCAAGAGGCATCTGAAAATTAACAGTGAGGATGCCTGCCAAGTCTCTGTTGGAAGAGTGTGTGACTATCAACACTAAGTGCCGGGCTTCTAATTGAAGCCAGTCGGTCTTCTGAAACACAACAGAACAACTAATAGCACTCCTCCAGGTGACCTCAGTAATCAATCTGAGGCGGTCCTCAATTTTACTAAGACATTTTCAAAGAGTTTAAGAACATAAGATGCTAGGTAAGACCAATTCTCTATCTAATGCAGCACTGTATTTTCAAGTGGCCAGCTGTAAGCTTCAAGAAAGCATGAACTATATATATTTGCATATGTGTGTTAAATTGAGAGAGAGAAACTTATCAAGCTCCCCAAACCCTAAAAAACCACTTTATAGCAAGTGCAGTGGTTATTAGCCATAAAAGCTATATTCTAACTCCACTGTCAAGAGGCAGTATGCCTCCAAATACCAGTTGCCAGGAATCACCAGTGGGGAGAATTCTATTGTAAGTGGTTTGTGCTTGCAAGCTTCCCACAGGTATCCGTTTTGTTGTGAGAACAGAATCTGACTACATAGCTCTTTGGCCTGATCCAGCAGGGTTCTTCTTGTGTCCTTAGCTGCTTTGCAGGAAAGAACATCTGGTGCTGCATCCTGCTCCAATGGGGCTGGTTGTTGTATTTTCTGAGCATATGTGGTGATGACTGGGCCAAAGTCTTCTAGAGTTTCATTTCTGAGTGGAGAACAGAACTGGATCTCCACAGTCCAAGTCCAATGCTCTATCCATTAAATCATACTGCCTCTAAGAGGCAAATCTTTCCTCCACTGCTGGACCTGAAATGTTATTCTTACTTGGAAAATTACACACAGAGATGTGCATTACAAAGTGGGCCAGAAACCCGAGCAATGTAAAAAACAGGAGTGTAACATTAAGTATGCAGAACAGAGATGAGGACCATTCGAAAGAGATGAAAATACAACCAGAGTAGATGTGTAACCCACTTGTAGTGAATACGGCGAAGTATGATGGCTAGCGAGTATAAGAACGTAAAGAGTGACAAATATTTTCTGTAGGAGCTAGCTATGCTCACTTTCATTTGAGCCCAACCCCTATAGTAAAATCTCCATAGGTACAACTAATGACACTTTATGCATGTCCAATGGATGCGCAATGGCTTTGGGACCCAGAAGAGGCAGAAAAGGGGCATAATGGTGCGGGGGCACACTTATACATGCTCAGGGCTGCCATATGTCCTGATTTTCCCAGACATTACAGTGGTACCTTGGGTTACAAACACCTCGGGTTACAAACACTTCAGGTTACAAACTCCGCCAACCCAGAAGTAGTACGTTGGGTTACGAACTTTGCCCCAGGGTGAGAACAGAAATCGTGCACTGGTGGCGCGGTGGCAGGCCCCATTAGTGAAAGCATGCCTCAAGTTAAGAACAGTTTCAGGTTAAGAAAGGACCTCCGGAACGAATTAAGTCTGTAACCCGATGTACCACTGTACTGGGCGGAAGTGACATCCTTTTTGTTTGTTTTTTAAAAAGGCTTAACAACTTTAGGGGTGTCCTGGATTTTACAGAACCCTGTATGAAATGGTCACTGCCTGTGTTCT
Source organism: Podarcis vaucheri (assembly GCF_965113315.1). NCBI lineage: Eukaryota > Metazoa > Chordata > Lepidosauria > Squamata > Lacertidae > Podarcis > Podarcis vaucheri. The sequence continues at coordinate 60,622,019 of NC_138762.1, read as the reverse complement.
AACAGCAGCTTCAGTCTCTAGAGTCTGCTGTCTCTTTCTGGACACAACAATGCAACTATGTTATTCCAGGAAGGAAAGCCCTTGCCAAAATACTGCAAACTTTAGTAACTTCCCAGTAGGACTATTGTAACAAACCCAACATGAGACTGCCCTTTAAATCATGCTCAAAAATTTAAGTGGTTCAAAACGCCACTGCCAGAATAGTAACTGGCTCTGACAAGAAAAGAATACATAACTTTTAAAACTGTTAGTTTTTTCACTGGTTCCCAACCCCAATTCCAAGTGCTGGTTCAGCTAGCTTTCCAAAAACTCCAGCACCTCTAACTTGTCTATGCAGGCAAAGTTGGGATAGTGATCAAACTCTACATTTATACTTTTTAAAAAAATCATCACACAGAACACAAGTACTGTGCAAAATTGCCTGACCTTTTGAAACGACAAAGCTGGGTATACTAAAAAGTCATTCATACACATGATTATGCAAATTCATTATAAGCACTAGTTCAAACTATACATTTGTAATAGTTTGTCATCCTAGAAAAACTTCATATGGAGGAGACAATATGAATGAAACATTGAAACATGTAGCAAAGTACTGGAGTGTGCATCTTCAATATTCCGGCCAGTCAGCCACACCCTCAATTCAAGATGCTCCATTCCAGTCCTTCCTCTGTGGGGTTTTCTGTTCCCCCACCCACACAGCTCAGCCCTCAGTGAGCTGTTTGGTTCCCTGCTGTTTAGGAGGGTTGATAAAGTTTTCCTATGCTTCTGCAAACCTTGGAATTCCTCCCTCCTTCTCAATGATCCCATTTTGGTGACATTCCTATTGGCACTATGTTAGAGGGGGTGACCAATTACATCATTACATCATTTATAATATATGCAAACATCCCAACCTGAACAATATCAAAAATAAATTATTACTTTATCTTGGAGACATTAAAATTTAAACATATCCCAAATCTAACCAAAGCTTTACAGGCTTTACTTGGTTAGTCAATGTGAAACGCAACCCACTAACTGTAATTCTGTGTCAGCCTGAAAGTCCAGCTATATGAGATTCTCTTAACCAGCAGCTGTGTGATCCTCTTAGGTAGATTGTTACTAACAGGAGGCTGGAGATGATGCAAGGCAAACAAGCTCTCCGTTTCAGTACACGGATAACACAAGTGGATCCCAGCCTGAGATTCTGTCCAGTTTCACTGTGGATCTTTACAACCAAACAATTGTTTAGCCAGCAACACAGTTAATTCTGATGTTTTAAGTATAAGGATGTAAAATGTTGACCAAATGGCTTCAGCCCTGTATACCTGAAGGGGTGTACCCCATTGTTCAACCTGGACACTGAGGTCCAGCTCTGAGGGCTTCTGGCAGTTCCCTCATTGTGAGAAGTGAAGTTACAGTGAACCAGGAAGAGGGCCTTCTTGGTAGTTGCGCCTGACCCACAGAATGCCCTCCTATCAAATGTCAAAAAGATAAACAATCATGTGACTTTTCATATACACCTGAAGGCAGCCTAGTTTCAGGAAACTTTTAATGTTTGATGTTTTGTTTTGTTTTGTTGTGCTCTGTTAAATTTTGTGGGAAGTCCTTCAGAGCAGCTGGGACAATCCAATCAAACAGGCAGCGTACAAGAACTATTTATGATCATGATTATTGAAATTAACAATTGTTTTAACTGAGATTGCACACTTTTATCCTTTTTAGGGGAAACCCAGCCAGATGGATGGGGTATAAATTATTATTATTATTATTATTATTATTACTACTGCTACTATTAGGTACGTTCACACAAAAATGTCACATGCACTTTCCAGTTTGTCTCCTGAAAAATTCACTTTTCCCTTCAGTTAAACTAACTAAATATGTGAAATAAAACTTCCTAAAGTGTTAACATTATACTTGAGAGCTTCTATCAGGTCTTTATTCAGTGTCTGAGTATAGTTGGATATTATCATATCATATCATATCATATCATATTATAAGTGTGTGTCTAAATCCAGATTGTAAGTTGTTGCTGACATGCTAAAGTAGAAGTAAGAGTTTAATCCTATCCATTCAGAATGATGTGAACTGATAAAAAAATGCCTATCACTTAGATGAAAGCACCATTGTTAAAGCACTCATAAAACAGGTTCTTTGAAACTCATGTTCCTTCCACAGTAAATATCAGGAGATCATCCTTATCTTTGTGAGATATTTACACATAAAATTGCATGAATATTTTAAAGTTAGAGACTAAGTTATTTAGAAGTTAAATCAGTATATCAAAACTTTACACCTGCACAATTGTTTGGGTAGAGAAACAGCTATCCAAAATAAATTTTGGCAGATCATAAATTTAAATAAGAGAGAAACACAAGGTATGTCTACTAGATTCTAAATAAATACTGGTTATGCAGAAAGTTAATTACAACAATGATCTTTCTGACCCCTATTGAAAGAATTTAAGAATAAGATCATGTCTAGTTAGCATGTCTGGGAATGTAAAGATCTGGAATTCATCACTGGTTTATTTCCCCCATTAGATAATAACAAGTATTTTCACACACCAGACAGCATATATTTATACGTTCACACAACCACCAACAGCAACTATTATTATTACTGCTATGTACGATCATTTGATACAAACGATAATGGCTACACCCTTAAGCACACCTGAAAATAAACTCCACTAGAATTAATAAAACTTAAAAGTAATTTTGCTAAGGGTCCAAATATGCACGGTTGCAATCCTGATGAAGTAATTCAAACCTTTGATCTGCCATGCTGGATGGGGTGCTTGGATGAGCTGGAGGTGCCTTTCTGCCCAATCCTGCTAATAAGGAGCACCCCAATGCCCAAACAAAAGGCAGGCAGAAGCTCCCACCTGCAGTACCCCTTACCAGTAGTCAATGGTAACCTTCAAAATGAGACACTTTGGGACAGAACTCTTTGACATCAAGCCCAACTGAGACCTCTCAGGTTTTGCTAGCCTGGGAGCTCACAGAGCAAATACAGTAGACATTTTTGCCTCTCCCCACCCTTCCCCCCTCCTGACTAGTGGATGCAGCAGTGGCTACACTGGTCTATTTAGCCCTGCTACTGCCAACCAGGGATTTGGACTGCCCATTAAATTCATTTCCATGAAACACATTTATGATCTTAGAATTGATTTGATTTCAAAGTAAAGACCTCAAAATCAGCTAGTGTATACCTTCAAATAATTTTAGCCTTTGGGTCATATTCCTACAAGACCCTTATCGATGCCAAAAAAAGATAGTTCAGACCCGGCCAGCAGGGTCAATGGTAAGAGATGTTGGGAATTTGAGTCCAGCAACATCTTGAGGACCACAGGTTCACCATACCTGCTCTACAGTATGTAACAAATTGAGCAGTGAGAGAGAAAATTGCTGTGCCATTGTTCTTCCATCCCTACAGTCAAAGTTTGGGCAAATAGGGAACCTAAAGATCATACAGCGAAGGCCATCATAAACCAAGGAAAAAACAATGAAGACTCAAATTTAAGTACAATTAACAATTAACTGATTAACTAGTTATAAGAAAATTCAAATATAAATGTGTGCTTGTCAACTATCTCATTCATTGGTAGCAAAGTAGATTTGTGTCTTATTGAGCAAATAGAAGAATGATGTGCTTTAAGTAAAAGGGTTATCATACAGTCTTCCACTGAAAGCTAGGAGAGGAAGAGGTTGGGAATATCTCAGAAGGAATCAGAGTGCCACAGCCTCTTCACAATTGCTTATACCTGTCTTAAGAAACCTACTATATGTGTATTCCAATGTACAGCCTAAAGAGAGCAATTACTTTAAAAGCTCACAAGATGCCTAGGCATTACTAGTGAGAATTAGCTTTGTAGATATTTGCCACTTTAAAAAAATCATTAAGGCAGCCCTCCTGTTGGAGCTGGGAATGTAAGAAGTTGCATTTTGCCAGGTCAGACAATTTTCCATGACTGTCTACAGTCTGTCTTGCAGTTCATGGAACTCACATATTCATATTCCACGCAGCAATAGTGTGCCAATAGCTTCCCCCCCCCACAAGTATGTAATGCTTTTTATGTACACAGCCTTAATAATACTGAATACAGCAATACCTTGGAAGATAGGCCAGAATATCCAAAAAACAGAAAGCGGCTGTGTCTGATTGATTCCGGCTTGTCTAAAGCCAAGTAATGCAGTAGCGGACCTTGGAGTCTCTAATTTCAGCAGCACCCTGTACCACTCCAGAATTCAGCAACCCTGCCTTCCATTCTATATCATAGTTGCAGCACCCTGAGTCTTTGTGCTCCCCTAATCCATCTCTGGTCCTGGCTCAAAACACACAGACAAAGGCTTCAACTTGTAAGTAGGAAAGATATACTTATTCAGGCAAGTAACTGTACAGGCTTGGCAGCAGACATAGTGCTCAGAAGTCATGATTCAGGAGTTTAGGAGCATAGAAAGTAGAGAAGAAAGTATCCCAATAAGTTTCCCTGCCCTCACCTCCCAAGCTTTTAAAGATAAGGTATGCTTGAGTTTAGTCACTCATCTTGTGGGAATGCTGAGATTACAAATGCATGCTGTCAGGGCAGATGGGTCAATTTTTGTCAGTGAAGGCAGCACCTGATTCTAGGTCACAAGACAACACCATTATGTTTATGCTTCTGTTCAGCTGCTGCCGCCTCCTTTTCAGCCTTAGAATAATAGAATCGGACAGTGTTCGAAATTATCCATGCGCCAGGTGCATTTTGCACCTGGCTTTCAACCACTTGCAACCAAGTGAAGATGCTTAGGAACCAGGATGGCCCCTGGCACCTCCATCATTTGGAGGTGCATGCCTGGGGATCATTGGATCTGGACTGTTTTCACACACCAATACCCCATCCTTTAGAATTCCATCAGCTATATTTTATCTGTACTATCAGAAAGAATTTCTGGAACCAAAATGCGTTGGGTTTATTTGCAGCCTGAGCAGGAGCAATCACTGCTAACAGAAAGAGGTAGGAATAGGCCAATAGATCTGTGAACTGCCGCTGGATTGAGTGACTTTTCTTCTTTAAGTTCTAAAAGTACTTAATCTAGCTCAAGGTTGTCATCTGAACTAGCCAGATGTTTAACTGAGAATCAATCACAGTCAGTCCATCATTTGAAAAATAAGACTTTAGAGCAGTTTTACCCCAAAATGGCAACTAGACATCCCATTTTGGTGACTGTAGCCTTGGTTTAAGGAGGCATTTGGTGCTTATCTTATATATCTGAGTTTCTAACACGGGAATCAGAGTTGGAAGGAACCACAAGGGTCATCTAGTCCAACCCCTTCCAATGCAGCAATATTTTCCCAATGTGGAGCTCAAACTCACAACCCTGATACAGTGGTACCTCGAGTTACAGACGCTTCAGGTTACAGACTCCGCTAACCCAGAAATAGTACCTCGGGTTAAGAACTTTGCTTCAGGATGAGAACAAAAATCGCATGGCGGCAGCAGTGGGAGAACCCATTAGCTAAAGTGGTACCTCAGGTTAAGAACAGGGTTAAGAACAGTTTCAGGTTAAGAACAGACCTCCAGAATGAATTAAGTTCTTAGGTACCACTGTATTAAGGTACCACTGTATTAAGAGTCTCATGTTCTACCAACTGAGCCATCTCAGCTTCCTCCCTCCTGGCTAATCAAAGCCCACCCCACCCCCGCTCTTTAGGAAGGTTGGAGGGGACAGCCAGCATCCCAGCTTCCTCTTGCATAATGGTTAAAGACAGCGTGGAAAGGGGAGGTCCCTTTCTTACAACTAAGGATTCCCCAATTCAAGCCCCCCCCCCCTTTCTTCTTCTTCCTGTGAATCCAATCCCAAGGCCTATGGTCTCACAACACCTAATAAACTTCACCTAAGGCTGAATCTAGGACTTCTTCATTCATCACTTATGATCAAAGCTACACCATTTGTCATTATTTATTGTTACACCTACCCACCCCAATCTGCCTTTTGAGCGAAGCCTTCAGAAAATGGTTTAGAAACGAGGACATTAAAATAAAAACCCATAAAACAGCACCTAATTAGAACAAAGAGAACCAGCATTAAAAACCAAGAAGAGGTTTGGTAGAATAAAAAGAGGGTTAAGAAACATTTAAAACCTAACAGAGGGCCAAATTAAGTTATCATACCAGTAAGTTCCAAAGGTGTGAGACCACAACTAAAAAAGCCCTTTACCAACACTAACACCTTCTGATGTTTATCAGTGGCAGGACAGGGAGCAGGACCTCAGAGGTCAGTCTAGAGGGAATTCTGCATTTCCTCAAGTACAAAACAGTGTTAATTGAGGGCAACTTCCCAATGAAGGAGGAGAACCTTTTGGAAATACATGAGTGGTAGCACATTTATTGCAAAAGCAACAAAACAAAGCTCTATCACAGGTATACTGGAGCAGCAAAGTAAAATAAATGAATGAATGAATCTGAGAACTATGGAGCAAACACATGAATTTATAACTGATGCTTTTAGGGTTCTAACCAAATTATCTCTCAAAAGCTGGTATTCCCATAGACAAATTAATAATTAAGAGTTGGGAGACACTTGTAACACACACAATTCAATAAAGTGTTTGGCAAAAGGTGTTACAGGACCAAATGTCCTCAAATATTTTGAGCAAGCAGACACAAATTTTAGCTTCATAAAAGAAAATTTTGAGGGAAACATGACAAAATAAATGCTAAAATATTATTTCTGCATTGTCTTACAGTAGACAACTATCTGACAACTATTATAGCAAAATTAGAATGAAAGAAAACAGTGCAATCCTATACTCAGAAGCATACCTTACTCCCAGGTAAATCATTTCCAAAGGCGTTTTCCTCACCATGTAGTTATCCTTTCAAAATCTGTAATAGGAAAGCCACCTAAGTGCTAAAGCATCTTCAGTTAACTCCAATATGCAAAGTTACCTGTTCTTTCAAAATGGTGCATCTTATTCTACTTTTGTTTTATCACCAAGAACTGTAAAAATAAGTAGAAAGCTCACAAAAAACACAGTATCACTACTAACCTAAAACTATGAAGAAAAATAAAGTGTGGTTTTGTTTCCTTTTAGTATATTAATTTTATTTTCCACTAGCAAAGAATTGCACAAGTTACAAACTAAGAAGACTTGAGCTGCCATTTTCAAACAACCTACCAAACTGGTCACTCCAAAACAAACAGGCAGTGGCAGTTTAGCAACCGCTGCAACTTCAGTTTTATGCAAGCTCTTGAACATAGATTTAAAAGCAGTTGCATAAGCCCCAGAAAGGCAAAAATCTCCTTCTGCACTCTTCATCATTATTATTCCAAGTGGGTGGGGGGGGGGAGAGAAATATTTACAGAGAAACTGAGCATTACCTGAGTGTCACTTACATCGTCGCTAACGAGCTGGGCTATTATGCAGCAGAGCACAGGAAGGCACCTGGCGTGCAAATATACCAGGCACACCACACAAGAGCAGAAAGATGTGGAGGGAAAACATCCCCCGCCTCATCCCTTCCTTGCCTACCTTCCTGGTCACATAGACCTCTGCCAACACCGGGGCAAGCAGAAAACCAGGTTAGCTGCAGGAGCAAACAGCCGGTTTAATCTGAGTGCCCGAAGGTGGCGAGGAGGGGGGGAGGGGAGGGAGGAGAAGAAGAAACATCCCCCCCCCATTATCAAGTCACTTCCCCCACCGTGTGAAAGCGCGTGGGCGCCACGGCGGATCCACTTGTCATGTCACTCAGCCCCAACGCCATGGAGCCGGTCCCTCTCTCCCCCTTCCCTGCCTCAGACAGACACGGCGGCCGCAACAGCAGCAGCAGCAGCTCAGGTGGGAACGGAGCCGAGCATCTCTCTCCCCACCACCACCTCCCGTCGGGGAGGAGGCTTTGCTGCTTCGGTCACGGTCGCCTCCGTCTCTTTCTCTCGCCCTCCCTCTCATTGCCCCCCCCCGGCCATTTGCCTCTCCCGCCGCCACTTACTTGCCGATCACCTCGCAGAGCTCATACACATCCTCGAAGAGCACGTCGTCGTCGGCCATGGTCCAGATGGGGGCGATTCGCCACACGGGCGGCCGAGGCGGGAAGGGGGCGCGGGCACGATCCCCTCCGCGCTCCCCGCACGACGCGCCGCCGCCACCACCGCGTTAAATCCCAGCCGCCTCACGCCGCACAGATCCAAATCCGCCCCGGAGGCTCCAACGGCCACGCCGGGAATCCCTTCAGCCGCCGCTCCTTGTTCCTTCCTGCTGTGGGCCTCAGCCTCCCCGCGTGTCTCTCTCCGTCTCTCTCGCTGCCGCCGCCGCCGCCGCCGCCAGGTCCTCACCTTTCCCCACCCCGTCCGTCGCGACCCTTTTCCCTTTGCTCCCCCACCGCTGCGGCCCTGGAGGCTAATGCCGGCAGGCGGCGGCGGGCGGGGTGGAGCAGGGACCACGGAGGGGATGGATACGGAGATGAACCGGCGGAAGGCAGAGCCGCCTCATTCGCCTCCCCTCCCCCACTGGTGCACACTCACACGCTAAGGGGCCGGGGAGAGACAGAGAGAGGGAGGGAGGGAGGGAGAGAACGCGCGCGCACAGGGAGGGAGCGAGGGAGAGGCAGGCGCGGCTCCGACCACGCGCCAAGCAACTGCCGCGCTAAGCTGTTTAATGGAGGGCGGGCGCGCCGCCGCCACCTTTCAGTCACGCAACCGCCCAGAGCCAGCGCGCGCGCTCCCTTCTTCCAAGTGCGCGCGCGCAGTCTTCTTCTTCTTCTTTGCCTCCTCCCTACCCTACCCCGCCCGGCCGTTCTCTCGTCCCCCCCTCCCTCTTCCCCCATTTGACAAGTCCTTTGCCAGAACCGCGCGCAGAGCCACGCCCACAACACCCCCCCTCTAGGGGGCGCAAAGGGAGCGCTCTGCGCAGACGCGGGTGTGTTAACGTCATAGGGAAGGCGAAGGGGAAAATGAGGCGGGGCGCCGTAGCGCTCTTCTGGGGGGCGGGCAGGCGGGCTTTCATTGTAGTAGCTTTGGAGCCTGTGCTTGGAGAGCGTAGTGAGGCTTTGTAGGAGCTCGCGCGGAGAAGTGAGAGCGGCTCCCTGGCGCGGCGCAGCAGCGTGTACTGTTTGCGGAGAAATAGCTGCGGTTCCTCCTCAGCGCTGTTTTCTGTCTTCCGTGACTGTAGTTTTTATGGGAACAAGAAGTCAGTTTGGCTTGTGCAAGAAGTTAGACGGGGCTGAGGAAGGACAGGTAATGTAGCCGGGCGTGCCTCTTCGGCGCTAAGGGACCTGACCGGGGCAGCCGGACAGGTTTTCTTCGGATCCGCACAAGGAAAGCGAGGAAGCCGCCTTGGGGAGCTGATTTGGGATGTCGTTGAAAGGCAGCACATTGTTGGCTATTTAATTAATCATTTGCATTTTCCTTGTTAAGCAAGAGGGAGAAGAGCTTGCGGGATGTTTTTGTTTCTGGATGCTGTTTTATTAAAATACAAGTTTGGGTTCTTTACCCCCACTCCCCAAAATGCTTGTGTTGGATGTTTGACTGAAGTAGGAATGTAGTTATTTTTAAAAGGTGGGTTTAAAGCATACTTGTTAGGCTGCAACATGAGATAGGCGTACTTCATGACAATACTCATAACTCTGAGCTTGTAGTCACACCCCTTCTAAGACTACAGAACAAAAACGTATTTTTTACTTATGTGGACATTATGGCTTCAATACCAAACTACCTTTTTTTGCTTACTCTAAAGTGTGCTGACTATTTTGTAATACTTTTATCTTATATGGTGAATTTATCTATGAGAAAAGCTCACTTATTTATTTGGTATATAGACTGTGATAAATAATGCTGCTGTAGATATCATCCTTGCTGTGAAATAAGTGGTGGATCCCTTCCTGGCTCTGCCACTCCACTGTTGAGTGAAATGCTTTCTCTGTGACCACATAACAAAGTTCTCCTTTTACTCTCCCACTTAAGTTTAGTATGCCTGAAGTTGAATGGAAGAGTATGTGTTTTATGTGCAGGAGTTCCTGGAATCTACAGCTTCAGTTAAGAGCCTGTGAAAGCTGCTACCAGTGGGAGTGGTTGGGTAATGCTTGGCTAGATGAACCAATGCAGCTTTTATGGGTGCTGCTCCTGAATCTGATATCCCAAGAGCATGAAAGCAAAATGAGAAATTGTGATATTTATATAAAACTGTTGTGAAGTGAAAGGGTACACAAAAGACATGGTTCAAATGTGCCTTTCTGCCCAGGATAGGTTCAAACTGCAGTTGTATATTAATTACTGCAAGCAAATGGACACAGCAATTATATATGTAGTGCAACTGTTTCTGTGTATGACACTTTTGCCTGGCCTTCAAGCTAAGATCTCCCTTTGTTATCTTTGCATATGGGAAGGTGACTTGCAGTTACATCTACAGTCATACCTCGGGTTACAGACGCTTCAGGTTGCGTTTTTTCAGGTTACGGACGCGCCGAAACCCGAAAGTACTGGAACAGGTTACTTCTGGGTTTTTGCGATTGCGCATGCGCAGAAGCACTAAATTGTGCTTTGCACATGCGCAGAAGCGCTGAATCACAACCCACACGTGTGCAGATGTGGCGCTGCGGATTGCGAACTCTGCAGGTTGCGAACGTGCCTCTCGCACAGATCACTTTCGCAACCCAAGCATCCTCTGTACATTGTATCCTGCTGTACTGTCTTTACTGAAAATTCCATCTTGACTACTGTTTAGGCTAGTCTCTCCCACTTACAAGAGTGAGTCCCATTGAGCTTGGTGACTTCTGAGTAAACATGCAGTGGGTTGTGTTGCTACGCCTGGATAAAGCAATCCAAACAGTTGCTCCTGGACCTGCTAAGGAGGAGTGCCTCTAGACACCTACCCAAAAATCAGGGGGGTGGAAGCCTAGGTGACATCCCAGATTCCCAAAACAGAGCATGGTGAGGAGCTGCACCAGCACTGCTGCCATCATGTGACAACAACAGGCCTGATCCAGACCCTTTGGTGTAGCAGCCTAGGAGCTAGCATAACAAAGAGGCAGTTTTCCTGTCCCCTCACTTTGTCATGTTGGCACAACCAGATGGGTTGTGGCAATGGCTGTGCCACACTCCATTAAGCCCTGTCATTAAAGGTAAAGGTAAAGGGACCCCTGACCATTAGGTCCAGTCGTGGCTGACTCTGGGGTTGCGGCGCTCATTTCGCTTTATTGGCCGAGGGAGCCGGCGTACAGCTTCCGGGTCATGTGGCCAGCATGACTAAGCCACTTCAGGAGAACCAGAGCAGTGCACGGAAACACCATTTACCTTCCTGCCTGAGCGGTACCTATTTATCTCCTTGCACTTTGACATGCTTTCGAACTGCTAGGTTGGCAGGAGGAGGGACCGAGCAACGGGAGCTCACCCTGTCGCGGGGATTTGAACCGCCGACCTTCTTATTGGCAAGTCCTAGGCTCTGTGGTTTAACCCACAGCACCACCCGTTGGCCCCTAAATGAAGAATCTAAAAAGAACCTGCAGGATCAGGCCAGTGACCCATTTAATTCCAACAATCTCTTCTCAAAGCAGCCAACCAGATGTCTCTGGGAAGTACATGAGCAGAGCTCAACAGCACTTTCTCCACTTTGGACGCCCAGCAAGTAATATTCTAGTTCTAGTGCTATGAGGGAGAAAAACATTTCTCTACCCACTTCTACCACATCATACATAACTTTATACACCTCTGTCCTACTCTTTCTCCTCTTTGCTCAAAAACCTTTCCTCATAGGGGAGTTGCTTCATTTCTTTAATTGTTTTGATTATGCTTTTGGATTTTTTCTCCCCAGGTGCGCAATATCATTTTTGAGATGAGGCGACCAGAATTGTACACATTACTCCAAGTGCAGGCACACAATAGATTTGCATAATGGCATTATGAAATTGGCTGTTGTATTTTCAATTCTTTTCCTAATGGTCCCTTGCATGGAATCTGCCTTGTTCTCTGTGCTGCACCTGTGGTCAACATCTTCACTATGACCGTAGGGTCTTTTTCCTGGTCAGTCACCACCAGTTTAGATCCCATGAGAGTATACGTGAAATTACGTGGGGTTTGTGCATGGACATCACTTTATACTCTCTTACTCTCTTACATTGAATTGTGTTTGCCATTCTACCAACCATTCACTCTTTTTGGAGAATAAAGATAAAGTTTTTTTCAATCATACTGACAAGTGGAAAATTTCTTTTGCAAATCTTGGCAAAGTCTGAACCTGAAACTCTTTAAAAACAGTGTGAGTTGTTACTTGGAATCGGTTTTTAACAGTAGAAGATAGGATGGTTTAATAAAAATTGAAGTTACGCTAAGAGCCTGTTGCTGCCTCCAACCGATTCCCAAAGTGTGTAGTAAAGATCACTATAAAATATGAAATAAGGTATTTGTAGTACTGTAATCTGATTTAGAGCTAGACTAACTGATTTTGTAGTATGCAGCCTTTAGAGACTGCATTTTATGTATTAACTTGGTTAGTTTAACCAGCAGTAAAGATAAGTGGGTGGATGCATGCAGGCTAAGCTCAATTTAAGAGGTTGTAAGATCAAACCTAGGATGTTGCTTAAAAGGCACATTTTTCATTTTCAGTAGAATGATTTGAGCCAGTTCAATGTTGATATCTGTTGGTAATGCAGTGGATGAGGAATGCAGCAGTCATTAACAAGATAGACTTCCATCATAAATGGGAGGGATCCTGCTTTGCATGTAGACGATCCCAAGTTCAATCCCTAGCACATCCAGTGAAAAGGATCAGGTAGCAGGTAATGGAATATGCACCTGACCTGAACTCTGGAGTGCTGTTGTCAGTCAGAGTAGACTGGCTGTTAAGTCAGGACCTGCTAAGGGGTTGCAGCCTGACTAAGCTGGGTGGCAACAGTAGTACTGCCACAATACAAATGTATGGAAGGGGGAAGACTTGACTTCATCAGCTGCTCAGCCTTACTCCCTTGCCTTAGTGGAAACTACTACCTGGGAACAGCCATCAAAGGAAGACTTGGGTTTGGCAACAGCAGAGAAGACCAAGAAAGACGGCCTTAATAAGCCTAGTGACATGTTATTTCTGATTATATGTGCAAATCTTTTTTGAATGTGAACCTCTTGTAAATCGTTTTGAGAGCCTCTTGGACCTATAAAAAACCAGGATGGTTGAAGACCTCTGGAGATAGACAACTAGTTTTGCCTGACAGAATGCAGCTTCCTACGTTCGTGTGCTCAGTGGTGACAACAGATCATACGATAGACTCAATCAGCCAAGAATTTCAGGTTTGCTTCGTTCATATCTACATCGTATCTTGACACCCACCCATTCCCAGATACACATTCGCTCCAGTCCAGAGAACTCTGATTGCAACAGATAATTGCCATACCCAAGGAGCTCTACTCCCCAAAATGTAATTTGAGGAATTTGAGAACAGCACCAGTTATCTTAAGAGGTGTGGTAGAGAGGATGCACCTAGACCAAATCTGGGCGTCTTATTCACACATGCCCTAACAGGTGTGGGCAAAATGGGTGGCTTGTGAAGTGGTGAGTGACTTTTGCTCTAGGTAGAAAGCACATGGAGTGACACAATTGTGGTTTAAATATGTCAGACCTACTGCTGTAGTGCAGTAGTGCCAAGGCAGGTACACAAAGACCTGGTCATACAGTTGCTCCTAAATCAGCTGAACTGACCTTGCCTTCCTCACCTTGCAATATTTTGGAATTATACATTTTTGCCCCCCACTCCTTCTCTCCTATCTTTCCTTGTGGAGACCATTTGTTTTATGTTTTCAATATTAAGGTTTTATAATGGAATTACTGCACTTAAGACATTAGGCAAAAGGTAAGATACAAATCTTAAAAAGAAATGATAGCATATTGCCGTGTCTTATTGTGGCGGACCTGTGGTGGTTTATTTGCACACAGTAGTGTGCATAACTTTGCTGTGAAGTTCATTGAAGAGTGGAGTAATTGCACATTGTTCCTCATTTCAATTAAAATGGACAGTTCTGGACTCCAAGCTATATGGTAGACCTGTGATCCGACCTTCCACTATTTTTTTTAAAAAACTTAAAAACATCTCTGGTGGACTCCAGCCTAAACCAGAGACAGTCCCCAATGCATGATTGATCCTTTGCCCTGTGCTGTTTTTTCCAATCTAATTTGCACCCAAAGCTGCTGTTAGGTATACTGGGGGTGGGGAGACAATCAAAATTTTAGTAGAAATTGTGATTCTAAAGGCAGGCCTTGTTAGAGTACATTATAAACTTCTTAATAAATGTGTCATTCTTAAAGGATCCACCTTAATGCTGACATAAAATAGGAAATATCCTCTTGGATAGAGGACATATTGGGGTCACATGGGGAGAAATAATGTTTCAGGAAGCAATGACCATTCCCCAAATCTGGGCAACTTGACATGAATTATCTAAATCTTTTTCCTGTTATGAAATACTTAGCTTGGTTTTATTTTTTTTTGTTTGCCTGTTAGAGTATGTTGCAAAAAGTCCCATAAAACTAAAAGCGTTGATATACTTTCAAGTTTTTACTCATATGCATTCCTTGAGTGTATCTGAATATTCGGGGGGGGGTGGTGGAACCATGATCTAGTTTTAATTGGATTATATCACATCATGATGCAGGGGACAAAACAGCACATTTGAATGCACCACTCAAAGTCTCTCTCCATATAAAGCTAATATCCCTGGGAGAAATACTTACAAAATGGATCAATAAAACACCCCCCCCCTTAAAGCTATCAACAACAAATAGCAACATCCCCAGCCAATGAGAGCAAGTTCAAATTAAAAGTCTTCTATAAGCTCTGAAACACAGTAAGATTTGGGCACAGGCAGGATTGTAAGGGAAAGGGTTCCATAACTGCTGGCTCCGGAGGAGAGAGAGAGAGAGAGAGAGAGAGAGAGAGAGAGAGAGAAGGGAAGCTTACTATCAGCTTTGATATGAAGGCAGCTTCACCGGGCTCCTCCCCCTATTAATTCACCAGACAGCCGTCATTCCATCAACATCTAACAGATAGAGAGAGAAAGGAAGCAGAGCTCTCTCTTATGTGACTAGCAACTTTGCACCTTGAACTTTTTACATTCCAGCTGATGGTTATAAGAACCAGTGCCTGAGTTTGCTTTTTCCTCATCCCTCCCTGTTGCTTTTTCTTTTGTGTCATGCCTTCGATTCTAAGCCTAAGGGCAGCTCTTCATAACTCAGCCCAGGAGCCTTATTTGGCTAAAGCGCAAACGTTTCCTTCTGTCCCCTTTAAGACACACAGGATGTTCCAGAGAAGGTTTCCCATAGTTCTCCAAATCCATGGCAGACAAACCTGTCTTTTAGCTTTTAGGGACTATGCCAATTGGTACTTTCTTGATTTATGCCTGAAAGCATGCCAGGAGCCACTTCAGAGTAGGACTGAGATGAGAACAATTCCGAACTGTGCCACTCTGTTTGCAGGCTACAATTAAATATTCCTCCGTGTGAGTGGAAGGACTGTGAACAGGGACAATTTTTTACCTCGCTTCCTAGCAGCAGCAGCAGCATCCTATTCCTGACTGACATCTTACGCTTTTTACACACAAGACACCAGAGAGTGATCCAGAAGCGTTGGCTTCTGTCTGATTTGGCATCATGATGTCACATATCCAATGAAGTCTGACATCTGCAGCCAAATTAGAACGAGCTTGTTGCAGAGCCTGCAAAATCTAGAGACAGTCTCAGTGAGGTAGCCATGGGGCAAATGCTGATGTCACCCCAGACTCAATGGTGGCCCTACTCCAAAGTTAACTTAGTGCTGCACGAAGTATGCTGATGGCATGGGGTAAGGATTGGCCGTCTCTGATTAATGTACACGCTCTTGGCAGCCTCATTTAAGGCTGAATTCCACATATAAGATTTACTACCAACCTCACTTTACGTGATAGACTCAATATGAGATTTCTATTTCAAGACTCTTTCACAAGATCAAAGTCAATTTCCCTTCTCACAGCCAGGAATGTCATCCACAGCCACTCATATAAAGACAAGTCTGGAATGTGCCTCACTCCCCAGAAGTTTCCTTTCCAGCACTACTTTCCGAGATCGTTATGTCCTCTCAGAGGTTTGTATGCGTACATATATTTACACACCCTAAAATTAATCTTTTTTTTTGGGGGGGGGGCTTTGAAACAGGTTTGCAAGAGATTTCAGAAAGCAAGATAACTGTCAACAGTCTCCCTCTCCCTCTATTCTCCCTCCTGTACCTCACACACATGGTGGCACCTCACACACATGGTGGCAGCAAAATAATTGCAATGGACTGCCACTTGAATATTGTACCACACTATGAACCTGAGCTACACCTACCCCAGGAAAAAACCCTAGTAGTCAAGGCCTCCGATACTTGGCATCTTTTCACAACTCTCATTTCTTTCAACGTAAGGAAAATTCCCTAAGATACAGCCACACTACTTTGAAAAAAGACACTTATTTCTGGCAAGTTAAGGTACTGTGTCATGTGGACTTCATAACATTCACCAATGCCTTAGATAAATTTTATCTACATGATCTGTAGATAGAATAATATTGCCAGTCATTAATAATTATTACTGTCTTATCTGGCCAGCTACTAATGGAAACAGAATATTAAACTCGATGGCTTGACTCTTGGCCTGTTCTAGATATTATTTCTTCCCTCTGAAAGAGACTATAGGTATAGTTAATAAATAGCTGTTCAGAGAAAAAATTAGGACTGTCCATTCTTTTATTGCCTGGAATCATGGATATAACATATCTAGTGGTTTTTCTCCAGTGTACGCTGTACCGGCACTTCTTGTTGCTGTTAAAAAGTGTGGCACTTACTGTCACAACTTAATGGTGAGTAAAAGGTAAAGGTAAAGGAACCCCTGACTGTTAAGTCCAGTCGCAGACGACTCGGGGGTTGTGGTGCTCATCTCGCTTTATTGGCCGAGGCAGCCGGCGTACAGCTTCTGGGTCATGTGGCCCAGCATGACTAAGCCGCTTCTGGCAAACCAAAGCAGCGCACATAAATGCCGTTTACCTTCCCACCAGAGCGGTACCTATTTATCTACTTGCACTTTGACGTGCTTTTGAACTGCTAGGTTGGCAGGAGCTGGGACCAAGCAACAGAAGCCCACCCCATTTCGGGGATTCGAACTGCCAACCTTCTGATCGGCAAGCCCTAGGCTCTGTGGTTTAACCCACAGCACCACCCACGTCTCTAATGGTGAGTACCAGCACCTATTTTTCTAGGGGGAAAAGCACAACATATCACCCGGAGGTCTTTGTATGTGCTTCATCAAACAGGAGCTGTTAGATCTTCACTATCTTCTAAATGAGACAGAACACTTCTGCAGTACAAATGAACTGGTTAAAAATGGTTTCAACATCTACTACCCACAAAAATTGCAGACTGGAATGAAGCAAGTGTTTTGCCTGAGGCTATGCCAGGAAAATACTGACCTTTTTCGAGCCATGTAGTCTTCTCCCCTGTCCCTTGTTGTCTTGTTCCTGATGAGACCTTCCACTCTTAAGTTCTTAGTAAACCACCAGCAAATGCTTTCCATTAGTTTCTGATTAAGTATTAAGGAAGTTTGCCTTCCTAATAAAAGCAGGTTTTGCAGGGAACCCAGCTGCTTTTCCCACAGCTTCACGGTGAGGGAGGAACCTGTCTGCCCACCTACATTAGACGACTGTCACTCCCAAGTTCCACCTGCTCTGATCAAGTGTCATGATTTAAAAATTTAACCCTTCCTTTGCTTCCCTAAGAATGAAATGCTTCCTTTGCTTCCCTAAGAATGAAATGCTAGTGTTAAATCCAATAGTGCAATTATGAATATCTTTATGTACAAGAAGATCGAAAAAGCACTTCTGAGTTTCTGAGTAAAAATTAAAGGAAAGAAAAAGAAGAAGTGATAATGCAGTGGGGATTTGCTATAGACTGCCTCACCTCAGCAGAAAACAGACAAAACAGAGTATCACGAATATCCATATAACATGAAATAATGCAAGTTCCAAAACACACACACCCATGTATAGTATGTCGGTTACCAAGAGATAGTAAGTGACCAAAATATGCCCATCTGAGTGGGAATTTGAACTCAGACCTCCTGGCTTCAAGTCAAATACTCTGCACTAGACTAACCTGGCACTAAGTGTTTTTATCTTGTGGATGCCCATGAAGTGGTTATAGCAGCTATTCACAGGTTCAGCAAAGGAAACAGATAAACTATGTTAATAGTTTTCTCTCTTACTTTGGTTAGAATCAGGTGATCTGGAAAAAGGTTTTTAAAATGTGCAATGGCTTGTTAAATAGAAGAAGAATGCTAATTCTTAAGACTGCATTTTGGACAAATGCAGGGGAAAGTATTCAGGGGGATTATGGAACATCTGTTGTCTTAAATGTGCAAATATCTATCTCTAGTAGACTGCAAAAGACTGTTGCAAAAGCAAACCTTGCAACCAACCACCCCGTGGTATCTCTCTTCTTTGTAGTATTGCTTCCACTATTTTTGGATCAGTGCACTTCAAAATCAAACATGGGGGAACTTACTATCTGGAAGGGAGTCTGGTGGTCCCAAATCTGAGTTTTGAGCTGGTTGAAATCCTCCCTCAGTCAGGAATTCAGCTACGAAGGCTTAGTCAGACTGCTGTCTCGGCCTCGGTTGTATGAAATGCTCTGAAAACTAAATAAATACAATGTAAAATTTACCGTATTTTTTGCTCTATAAGACTCACTTTTTCCCTTCCAAAAAGTAAGGGGAAATGTGTGTGCGTCTTATGGAGCGAATACAGGCTGTGCAGCTATCCCAGAAGCCAGAATAGCAAGAGTTCTGTGCTGTTCTGGCTTCTGAGATTCAGAATATTATTTTTTCTTGTTTTTCTCCTCCAAAAACTAGGTGCTTCTTATGGTCTGGTGCGTCTTATAGAGCGAAAAATACGGTACATTCTAAAGGTTTATGACTGTCAGTCCTCAGAGTCAGTCACACTGAGCAGTTTTGAGCATTAAAGTGTATTTTATTCCCCATACAATCAGCTTCCCACTCTATGCATGCTCTTTCAAAGTCAAAATGCACATCTATATGGTCACTGTTAACTAACTTCATGCACCTACACAAACTTGGCCCTCCAGCTGTTGTTGGCCATCACTGGCATGTGTGAACCTTTGATTGTGTGAAACAGCAGTGTTAGAATCTGCCCCCAGTAAATGCAGTCCCCCACTGCAGTATTGCAAGCGTTAAACTAGGACTTCAGCTCAGACTTGCAAATATTACAGAATGTCACACCTTTACTATGATTGCTACAGAGTTTCTGTTGCATTTATATAAATGGGCTACCACCCAAAAGATGCTTGCGACATTTTAGAGTGTGGAAAACATATTCCTGGTACAGCACATAATGTATTTGCACTCCTTTATTTATAATACTTGCTTTGAATACATCCATCAGAGGTGCTTCTAAGCTGCTTAAGATGCAAGCCAAGACAAAATGCTTCACTTGGTACAGAACCCTTTCCATTAAATGGGAACAAAAAACAAATGAGATGTAGGAGATTTCCACAAGTTAGGCTACTGCATACAGATCACTGTTTTCTTAAAGTTAACCTCCTGCTGTAGAATATTCTATAGATCTGGGGTGAGAAATGTCATGGTTGAGGGCCAAGTGCAGCCCTCCAGAACTCTCTATCTGGCCAATGAGCCCCTCCCAAGGCCACACCTTCATCCCAGACTAAACCTCTCAGCAGCCTGTTAAAGAACAACAACAACAACTTTATACCCCAGCCACTCTGGGCAGCTCCCAACAGAATATTACAAACACGATAAAACATCAAACATTAAAAACGTCCCTAAACAGGGTTGTCTTCAGATGTCTTCTAAAAGTCAGATAGTGGTTTATTTTCTTGACATCTGATGGGAGGGTGTTCCACAGGGTGGGCGCTGCTACTGAGAAGGCCCTCTGCCTGGTTCCCTGCAACCTCGCAGGGAGGGAACTGCCAGAAGGCCCTTGGAGCTGGACCTCAGTGTCCGGCTGAATGGTGGGGGTGGAGATGCTCCTTCAGGTATACTTCAGGTATATATCAGTTTAATATGCATAAAATATAATAATAATAATAATAATAATAATAATAATAATAATAATAATAATAATTTATTATTTATACCCCGCCCATCTGGCTGGGTTTCCCCAGCCACTCTGGGCGGCTCCCAAAAGAATATTAAAATACTATGATACATCAAACATTAAAAGCTTCCCTAAACAGGGCTGCCTTCAGATGTCTTCTAAAAGTCTGGTAGTTGTTGTTCTCTCTGACATCTGGTGGGAGGGCGTTCCACAGGGAGGGCGCCACTACCGAGAAGGCCCTCTGCCTGGTTCCCTGTAACTTGGCTTCTCGCAGGGAGGGAACCGCCAGAAGGCCCTCGGTGCTGGACCTCAGTGTCCGGGTAGAACAATGGAGGTGGAGACGCTCCTTCAGGTATACTGGACTGAGGCCGTTTAGGGCTTTAAAGGTCAGCACCAACACTTTGAATTGTGCTCGGAAACGTACTGGGAGCCAATGTAGGTCTTTCAAGACCGGTGTTATATGGTCTCGGCGGCCGTTCCCAGTCACCAGTCTGGCTGCTGCATTCTGGATTAGTTGTAGTTTCCGGGTCATCTTCAAAGGTAGCCCCACGTAGAGCGCATTGCAGTAGTCCAAGCGGGAGATAACCAGAGCATGCACCACTCTGGTGAGGCAGTCCGCGGGCAGATAGGGTCTCAGCCTACGTACCAGATGGAGCTGGTACACAGCTGCCCTGGACACGGATTTAACCTGTGCCTCCATGGACAGCTGTGAGTCCAAAATGACTCCCAGGCTGCGCACCTGGTCCTTCAGGGGCACGGTTACCCCATTCAGGACCAGGGAATCCCCCACACCTGCCCGCCTCCTGTCCCCCAGAAACAGTACTTCTGTCTTGTCAGGATTCAATCTCAATCTGTTTGCCGCCATCCATCCTCCAACCGCCTCCAGACATTCACACAGGACTGTCACCGCCTTCACTGGTTCTGATTTGAAAGAAAGGTAGAGCTGGGTATCATCTGCATACTGATGAACACCCAGCCCAAACCCCCTGATGATCTCTCCCAGCGGCTGCATGTAGATGTTGAAAAGCATGGGGGAGAGGACAGAACCCTGAGGCACCCCACAAGTGAGAGCCCAGGGGTCTGAACACTCATCCCACACCACCACTTTCTGAACACGGCCCAGGAGGAAGGAGCGGAACCACCGTATAACAGTGCCCCCAGCTCCCAGCCCCTCAAGACGGTCCAGAAGGATGTTATGGTCGATGGTATCAAACGCCGCTGAGAGATCCAGCAGAACCAGGAAACAGCTCTCACCTTTGTCCCTAGCCCGCCGGAGATCATCAACCAGTGCGACCAAGGCAGTTTCCGTCCCGTGATGAGGCCTGAATCCCGATTGGAAGGGATCCAAATGGTCCGCTTCTTCCAGGTGTGCCTGGAGTTGTTCAGCAACCACTCGCTCAATCACCTTGCCCAAGAATGGAAGATTTGAGACTGGGCGATAGTTGGCCATCGTGGCCGCATCTAAAGATGGTTTTTTTAAGAAGCGGTGTAACATTTGTATGCATCCTGTTGGTAAACATTTTGCAAAGAAAAGTTTGCATTAGGCATGGGATGTTTCACTCTGTCATATGTGGCATAAAAGGTTGGATGTTTCTGTTTCAGTCTTTAGACTAATCAATGACTTGTCTTGGAAACCTGAGCAGCTGCAGCTGCAGATCTCTCACAGCAGGAGATGGAATGAGAACTAAGCATCTTTGTTAGCAATGAAGCCGAAAGCAGTAGCAGTAGTGGCCAAGTTGCAGGATGATGCAAATTGCTTAGGATCTCTCTCTAGGATCAGAGAGAGAAAAGTTTATTGAACTGTATTAAGGACTAAAAAGGAGACAGGACCTCATTGCTTGCTTGTTTGAGAGCAATGTGTTCCTTTGTATCTTGTAATGCTTATTTGCAAACTCATTTCTGTGGGGGAGAGCAAATTATTTTCTACTCTCTACAAGGTCTAGATCAGGGATTCTATTGCAGCAACTCTAACATAGCCCTGCTCTGCATTCTTCTTGAGTGCTTGTGCCTGGCGGGAATGTGAGATTGAACTGCAATAATGCCTCTTGCTTGCCTGCCTGGAGGCACACAGGCACACATGTGCACTTGCTCACAAACAAAGTAACCAGATTTTTGCAGGACAGGAATGTAGCCTACTGTAGAGTAGTAGGAGTCACCTTCATTGCTCCACTTGCTTTTGTATCTAATCCCACTAGCATGCAGCCCTGGGAACATGATTGTTGAGATGAAAAAGTTCCCATGCACACTGTGTCAGATGAAAAGAAAATCAGAATCCAAATTGAAATCAATGGAACCTAAGCTTTGCCACTGTCTTCAGTGGGAATATGTGCCTGCACTCCGAAGTATTGTTCTTGTTTGTTTTATTGTGTGTCTCAAGAATAGTGATGCCTTTGGGGGGCCTCTCTACTCACTATCTATGTAGGTATGCACCAATTATTCCTCATTTTATTTTTTTAGTTTATTCATAACAACCAGTGTTTTAATGCAAGAAACCAGTGTTTGAAAATATTTATCCTATTCCACTCTCATCTCAGATTGGCTGTGGTTGCCTGTTTGATATATACACTCAGTGGTAAACCTAGATTTATTGCTGCGTCATATATGAAATCACTCCAGGGAGAGCTGATGATATGGTTCCTTTTAGAAATTCTGAAATGTCAAATTCAGCATTACACATTTTCTTTATAACAAGTACTAAAGCAGACTCATCTCTGTATTTTTATTATATACTAGAAAATATATCTGCTATCTGCTCCCAGTTGTTTCCTCTAGCACACAGAATGATTAGTGTGTATATTACATATATGCAGGTGTTAAGGTCATCCTTTTGACCAGCACAAACTAGAATATATTTCAACACTGAGGCTGGGCCGGACAAAACAGTGTACATACATACTTACAGCTTCTTTATTACTGTAATTTGAATAAAGCTCAATCCTGTTATTGTTTCTGCAGAAGTAAATCCCATTGCATTCAGTTGGACTCGCTCCCAAATAAACAAACATAAGATTGCATTAGTAGAAGTGCAGTCCTGTGCATATTTGATTCAGCTTGCAAACAACAACACTGGCACTCTTGCCCATCTGGAGAGTTAGGTCTTCCACCTGAAGGGGGACAAGCAAACCTGGAGACTTCTGGCAATCATAATGTGGACCCAGATATTATATGAAAAAGCCCAATCCCAGTGCGACCTTGCATACTTTGGGCAATCTTGATTGGTTTGCCCAATGCATGTAGGTCCGCATTGGTTTGTGAAGTGATAACAGATACATGTTTTGAAGCATGTGATTCTATCTATTCTGTCTATTTGCTTCCTCACACTGTGGCCTACATTCTGCATTTCTTACTCAGTGGCAATCCATCACTTTGAAAAGACGAAAATATGCTGCTGGGAAAGATGAACCAGTCAAGGCTTCCTGGCAGTGGCTCAGAATCAGTATTTCTCAATGCTGGCCTTGGAGATATTCACACCTGATGCAAAATTCAAGATGTCATCCTCCCTGGCTATTCTTTTGTTAAGTGATAAAAAGAGATGGAGACTGCACCCGTCTGGAATCTGTTGCCTGAAGCAAGTGCTTCATGTCCAGGAAATCAACCATAACGTTGGGAAAACAATATTTTAGGTTTTAAATTATTTGCTTTAAAGGAATTTCTCATTCTCTGTTATCTCTCCTTTCAAAATTTCAACAATTCAGAGAATAATTTTATTCCACTTCCACCACACAGGTCACCACCAGGTACATCAAAACTTTTGAACCTCTAGGGAGTTTAAAAGCAAGTCTCAGTGCTGCATATGCCCTGCTGTGTTTCTGAAATGCATTGCATACATCTAATGGAACTATCTGAATTCAAAGAATCATAGGGTTCTTTGTAGAGGTTGGAAGGGATCACAAGGGTCATCTAGTCCAACCCCCACAGTGCAGGAAGCTTTTGTCCAATGTGGAACTCAAATCCATGTCCCTGAGATTTAAGTCGCATACTCTACTGACTGAGCTGACTTTTTACTACAATGGTAAATCCTCTTTTAACACCATACTGCAAATTGTTCTATAGTAAAAAAATATTGGAAACATTCTATATTTTTAATGCATGAGAAAGAAAATCTGTGGTTGTTAAAATTCTTCATTCTACTCTGGTCCAGAGTATTGGCTGCTCTGGACATTTAAATTTAGGCAATACAAAGAAGGTTTCTCATCAGATGTCCATAAACCCATGTAAAACTGGTCTATGAAATCTTGTTTCTCTAAGTCAGCACTGTCTCTGCCTGTCCTGTCTTATTTTGGTGGCTGGGTGTTTGCCCGAAATAGAGAGGTAGCTGTACTAGAAAAGTCAACATGACATCGTAACCTTTTTTCTCTTTAATGTGATACACTGAGATAGAGTCTGGAGGCTGGAAAATGGGGTCATCTCTAGACTTGCTGCCTGAATGTTGCACCCAGAATTCAGGTACCCCCCCTCCCTACAATCCCATGGGAATATTAAATAATGACTACAATCAATGCAATTTAAGGTTATTAATTATTTTTCATGGCATGAGTGATGATACAAGCAGCATCCAGTATCAGAAAGTCCTTTGTGAGGATCAAAACATGAGCAATGTGTCTAGGGTACCTTGGGATGCAGAGCCTATGAGTTCTGCTGTTTTCTGAACATTTTTATTGTGCATAATTCTATGGTCTACTGAGTTTCTGAAGTAAAACTAAGCATAATCTGATTGAATGATGGGTGAAGCTTGTAACTATGTGAGAGGAAAGCAGCCATCTGAAAAGAGATGCTGATACCAACTATTATGTTCTTATTCAATACACAGCAAGGTTACTTACTTTGTAGGCCCAGAACAAGAGGCTGTTTACTGATGGGCATTGTGAAGACAGATGCAAACTATTCATTCAGCTGCTCTGGCATCTCTTTATGCTCCCTTAGCACAAATTTGACTCCATTGTCTTCCAAAGGTCCAAAAATCCACTGCGTGAAAAAGGGAACTATATTGCAGTGTCGCAGGTGAAGGGATAAGGATTGCAGCTCAAGACTAATGATGATTTGGGCAGGAAATGCCTAGCTATCTTAAATGAGTAGGGGAGGAAGGAGGGCCCCACAAAAAGGACCAAACAATATGTCTTCAACACCATGGATGATAGTGGAACAAAATATACAGGAGTCTGTTTGTTAGCATCTTGATAACATTGAAGTGATCAGTAGAAACCAACATGGAATTGTCTAGAATAAATCCTGTCAGAC
Organism: Podarcis vaucheri; assembly: GCF_965113315.1. NCBI lineage: Eukaryota > Metazoa > Chordata > Lepidosauria > Squamata > Lacertidae > Podarcis > Podarcis vaucheri. The sequence continues at coordinate 60,596,699 of NC_138762.1, read as the reverse complement.
CAGTCTGATCTCTTTCTTTGACTGGGTTACAATCTTAGTGGATTGCGGGAATGCTGAGGATGTAATTTAACTTGATCTTAGCAAAGCATTTGACAAATTTCCCTACTATGTTTTAGTCCGCAAGTTGGTTAAATGTGACCTGGTAGGAAAATGACTCCATATGGACTAAAAGAAAGTTTTCAAATGGGGTGCTACTGGGTTCTGTCATGGGCAAAGTACTCTTCAAGATTTCATATCAATAACATAGGTGGAGGGCTAGAGGATAATCCTTATCAAATTCCAGAAGAAGCCAAATGGAAAGAGATACCTAACAGCTCAAAAGACAAACAAAATTTAAAATGACATTGACAGGAGGGGGCGGGATCCGAATGTATGGGGATATCTGGTTTGGCAGCAGTACATATGAACATATTCCCAAGATTGTAATCTGCCACAAGCAAAATGTGAGTCAGCTGTGTGATGTGACTGCAAAAAAGGGTTAATGCAATTTTAGCTGCATTAACAGAATATTTGTTTCACTGAAAGTAACAGTTCCACTTTATTCTGCACTAACAGTCATACCCCATTTAGAGTGCTGTGTTCAGTTCTGGACGTTGCACTTTAAGGTTGTAGACAAATTGGAAAAAGGTTAAGAGGAGGGCAACAAATATGGTCAGAGTTATGGAAAAGAAGTACTTTGATAAGTACATTGATAAACAAGTACATCGATAAGAGCTACTGTGTGTCTTTAGCCCCGGGAAGAACGTGGGGGGACATGATAGCATTTTTCAAGTATCAGTGAAGTGTTGTCACAAAGAAGAGGGCAAATACTTTCTTTCTGATTCCTCTGAGGACATAATTGCAAGAGGGTAGATTTCAGATGTATATTACATGAACTAAGAGCACTTTGACAATATAGCCTACTTGACAGGAACGTTGTAGTTGAATGCAACCAGCAGCTCTAATTGTGCTCCTTGCCTAACTTGTGTAGGCTTTTCGAAGGAGACATTCTCATTTCTATATATAGTTCTGGGAAACAGCTACTTCAGGAAGGGCATGTGCGCTTTTTGAAAATGGTGAATAGCAGTATCTGCAGTTGGACATACAAATGATTTAGAACTGATGGATGAAGTAAACTGCATTTGTCTTGGGTGCTTTAGTTGAGATTCCTGCAGGGGGTTAGACTGGAGCACCCTCAGGGTCCCTTCGAATTCTATAATTCTGTGAATGGAGCCTTGCTTAGAGAGGTGGTGGATTCCCCTTTGCTAGACTGTGAGGGGAGAGACTCCATCAGGCAAGGCCTCTTCTCAATGTGTATTGTATTATTTTATGTACTGTGGCTTGCCGTTGTTTTATTGATTATAGTTTAGATATTATTTATTGTAACTGTTGAGTGGATTTCTGTTTAACTTTTATATGTTGATATTCTTATTTTATACTATTCTAATGATTGTTGAATGTTACTTTTTTGATGTAGGTTGCCTATTTTAAAGTTATGTTTTATTGTCACATTTTCGTATTGCATTAGATTGTTATAAGATGTACATTTTTTGTTTCTTCAGCTTGTAAACTGCCTTGAGTATTGTAAGATAGAAAGATGGTATACAAATTAAAAATGATGATGATGATGGTGATGATGATTCCACAAACAGAAGCTGGACAGCCATCTGTTGGGGATACTCTGTCTCTGGATTTCCTGCACTGCCTAGGGGGTTGGACAAGATGCCCTTAAGACCCACTCCAAATATAAGATTCTATGATTCATATTTTCAGAAGCAGCCATACAGCATACAGATTGACTCTGTCCTCTTTCCTTTGGTATGACTACTTAGGTCCTCACTGAGGAGGATATCAGCTTCTGGCAATCTGTCAACGCTACTGTTTGCAAAAGCATAGTCCACACACGTCACGAGGGCAAACTGCCCAAGAAGGTAGAAGAAAACTCTGCAACAATTAACAGTGTCCCCGAACTCAAGCACACAAAAAAGATTATAGTGTCTCTCTTTATTTTCAACCTTTGTCTTCCCTGGGTTCAAAATAACTTTCCTACAAGAAAATAAACATCTTTCTCTCTGGGTTGCCTGTCAGAGAATGATCATGGTCTGCAGCTCCACTAACCACCAGGAAGTCATAAAGCATAATTGCATCTATTAGGCAAAGAACTTTATTTCTCGTCATCACTGTTTGCTTTAGTTTCTCAGTCTCCCCTCCTGTAAACATTACTTCAAACACGGGGATCTGGCTATATATTCCATGAAGGCAGATGCACAGAATTCATTCAGCTTCTCTGGAATCTACTAATGCTCCTTTAGCACAGCTTTGACTCCCTTGTTATCCAAAGGTCCAGCCACCTCTTTAGCTGTTCTCTTGCTATTAATGAAATTAAATAATTCCTTGTTGTGCGTCTTTATGTTTTTAGCAATGTGCTTCTCAAATTATTATCTTTAGTATCCCTTTATTATCTGCTTGAATTTCTTTTGCCAACATTGGTGATCTTTTTTGTTCTCATTTGGGCATTATTTTGAAGGAAGCCTCTAATGGCATCTTTAACACCAGTGGCATTCCTTTGGCTTTGGTTGTGCCTTTCCTGATCTGTGGTATATGCTCCAGTTGAGCTTCTTTTTAAAAAACAAAAAACAAAACAAAAACCCAAGCATTTTGGAGTGATATTAATTTGCCTATCAACTTCTTTTTTTAACCAATCACCTTGTTTTGGGGACTCAAAATTCAAAATTTCCTCTTTTGAAGTCAAAGGTAACTGTTGGGTTTTCTTGACAACTGACCATTTGCACGTACATTTAATTTAAAAGTCCTATGATCACTACTCCCAATTGCTTCAACAATACATCTCACACCAGCTCCTGGCCATAACCCAAGAAAAAAAGCAGGTTTGCTGCCCCTCTGGACACTTCCATGACCAACTGGTCCAAGACACAGTCACTTCAGGTATCTAGAATTTTTACTTTTGTCATGACTGACCTATGTGAGGTTCGCTGAAGTCATCTGTCAGGGAGAGGCGAAGGGGAGGCTCCCAGATGATGCTGGCGAAGTACCCAGCACCAGAGGGAGAAACAGCTCAGTAGAGGGGGAAGCCATTCAGCGCAACACCAGGGATGAAGGGGGGCAGACGGGGGAATTGGAGAGAGGGCTCCAGGACTCTTCACTGGACATCAGTGAGGAGAGCCCAGGTCATCCGCTACCCACGCCTTCCCTGCGCAGAAGACCCCCGCGCAGTGAGAGGAGGAGGAGACTGGGTGTCAAACAACTTTTATGTTGGAAGAGGTTCAAGAAACGCCCACTGATGGATTCTGCCAGTGACTGAGACAGCCACGATGAGAAGGGGCTGTGCAGTCAGAAAGGTTTAACAAGGCAAATTAACCGAGAAAGGCACCAGCTTATGCACGAGTAACTCATACCTATTACATCATCCATTGTTACAACATTTCCTTCTTGGGATGCTTCCTTGATTTCGTTCTTCATTTCAAGATCTCCTTGAGCATTTTGATCAGGGGGACAGTAGCATGTTACCAGTGCTAAATTACTTACCCACAATGATTCTGTGGAGGGTTCTGGAAACCACAGGAGGGGAGAGGCTGGGAGAACAGGATGGTGTGCTAGATGGACCACCGGCCTGATCCAGAGGGCTCTTATGTTCTTAACATTGTCCTGTTTAGTATTTCAGTACACTCCAAGCATTATTTTATTCTTCATTGTGGAATATTCATCTACCTGTTTAGCAATTTCTGTTAAAGTTATTTTCAGACAATTAGCTCCCCCGCAGGCCGATTCATACTGATACCATAATGCAAACCTTCTAGACATCTTGTATAGAAGCTCATTTAAATACATATGTGGCTTCGTCACAAACCTTTAGGCAGACACCTTCAAATGCTTATGATTTACTACTGTTTAATCTTGCCAGTTAGATATTCATTCAGAGTAACAATTTTGTTCCCTGTTTTTAAAGAAAGAGTGACAAATGGACTTGTTTGATTGATATCTCACTCCATTTCAGAGGCTCTGAGCAGCTTACACAAATATTTCAAATATTTACATTAAAGAAGGAGAAAAAACTGGCCTTCCTCTTGCAGATGCTCTTGCTGGGTGGCAGGGAGCTGGTGTTCTTCTTCTGGTTGGTGACTGACTGACACCAGATTGTTTCTCCCTTACCTCTGCAGCCACATGAAAACAGTCTATTGCTGCTGCTTCTTTTGTGTTTAAGAGTGGCTTTTGCTCCTCTGCTCAATATCTGAGGCCAGGGTGATCTTCCCTTTGCTGATGTCTTGCTGGAAGATAGAAAGGGAAACATATCTCAACAGAATTTCTTCATCCATCCAGGTATCAGGGATAAACTATCCTTCCCATCACCTTCATAGCCATAGGGCAACATGCCTGCTGCAATGCCTAGTCACACATGAATGTGCTATTTATTTGCCTTACAGTTTGATGCATGCAGATCCATAGCCAGATAGCTGGTTTGAAACAGGGCCGTCCCTACTATTAGGCAAAGAGAGGCAGTATATCATGAAAGGGCAGCAAACTGTTAGTTATTTAATTGATTATTATTTTATTTTTATTCATAGGGAGGGGGAGATAGATTTGTGGGATTTTCTGCCCATGTGCTAGAATAATGCGGCTGGTCCCGGGAGCCCTACACCTTTATTAGCCATTCATCAGGGTTACCTCTTTTCAGGTGTCTCACAGTATATTAAAGCACAATCCATTACAAGCTTGCAAACCATAATAAAACACAATCTAAAACACAACAGAACTTCTAATATATATAAAATTTCAACAGCTGACTAAAAACAATGGAAGCAGATAAAAATGATGCAAGCATAGAACCAGACAGCAAAAACAGCAAGTTCAGAAGACCTCCTGCAGTAGAAAGCCAAACATAACTAGTGACTTACATCAGTTTGGGATAATTATGATGAACATTATTCAGTGTAGTGAACCTATGTTTGACTTCCAACTGATTTCAGTTAAGGTGCACATTTTTGTTGCAGTTGCAAAATTCTATGTACGTCACCTTAGTGAAAGTCAGAAGATGAATGGGGGAATTTTTGTATTTTTAAAAGCAGCTTCCTGAATGGGGATGTATCTCCTCGATCAAAAGCATCTGTTTCCCAGATGCAATGATTTACAGTGCTGTCTGTGGTCACTCCAGACATTTTATTGCTGCTGTAATCATTCATGCTAGTGGCAAGATATGCATCTATCACATTCAGCTGACCGTTCCTGTAAAATGAAAATCAAACCAAGGGAAGCAGAGGTAGTAATACTTGCATGTAGTCCCTTGAGACATTTGTCATCTTCCCAGACACGATGCTCTCAAAATAGATGGGCACCTTTATAAACCAGAGTGTGAGCAGCAGCAGCAACACGAACCTTTAAAGAGACATATATAAATTATTACACAGAATAGGTTTTTTTATTTATTTAAATAATATGCAGTAGCACTGCAAGCAGGAGCAAGAGATTACACAGGAACTACAGTTTGAACATGGACCTTCAACACGATATGGTTGAAAAATTATTCCATGATTATGTGTGTCTCCTCTTTCTCCAAACAGCTCAAGGCGACTGACCTTGTCTTATCCTTGTGAAATAGGGTAGGCTGAGGGTTTCTGACTGGCCCAAGTTCATTCAGGGATTCTCATGGTCTCCATCTGCTAAACAATTTTGCTCCATTAGATAAACAACTTTTTAAATGGCATTTCTTGATGCGTTGTGTGAAATGGTACTTGGCACTAAACCAGGGGTAGCGAACCTTTTCCAGGACAAGGGCAACTTTCCAGGGGCCACATGACAGTGGTGGGTGAGGCCAACGGCAAAAAAGAGGGAGAAGTAAGGAATGCATATATTTTGTGAGTGGTAGGCTCGTTTCTGCACACTCCCTCACACCACTGGCATTATCAGAGTTCAAGGGCACATTCCAGTCAGGCAACGATGCTCAAAGAAGGCAGGAAGCAAGGTTGGTGAGGTGGGTGGGGAGAGATGGTGTGCTGGGGAGGAGATGTGGGATGGAGACAGCTCCAAAGGCCAGACAGAGAAGCCCAGCAGTGGTGGAGGAACTTTGGGGTCTCAAATTTCAGCGGCACCCTGTGTGATGCCATAATTCAGCACCCCTGCCACGTCTTCCATTCTACATCATAGTTGCAGCACCCCCTGCAGTGCCCACAAGGCTCTGCGCCTGGTGCAACCAAACTGGCCTCGCACCCCTAAATGCACCTCTGCTGGAGGGCTGCATTTGACCCTTCAGCCTGGGGATCCCATTCTCTGTTCCGAAAAATTCTAGGAGATTCTAGCACTAATCATACCAGCTAATTTAGACATTTAACCTCCCATTTTTGTTACTGTTTTTCAAAAGAAGGATGTAAACAAATTGGAAAGAGGCTTGACCTCCTATGCGTGTGAAGAACATTTAAAGGTAAGGGTACCCCTGACCTTTAGGTCCAGTCGCGGACGACTCTGGGGTTGCGGTGCTCATCTCGCTCTATAGGCTGAGGGAGCAGGTGTTTGTCCGCAGACAGCTTCCGGGTCATGTGGCCAGCATGACTAAGCTGCTTCTGGCGAACCAGAGCAGCACACAGAAATGACGTTTATCTTCCCGCCGGAGTGGTAGCCATTTATCTACTTGCACTTTTTCGTGCTTTCGAACTGCTAGGTGGGCAGGAGCTGACTGATCGCCAAGCCCTAGGCTCTGTGGTTTAGACCACAGTGCCACCCGCGTCCTTTGAAGAACATTTATGCCCCCAATAAAGCAAGAGTGCCTCAGATTTTCTGAAAGCTACAGTATAAAGGTTTCTGCCCAACTAGGGTGGCTCTTTGAGAAGCATAGCAGAACAAAACAAAACAGGAGTGCTTCTTCTGATTTTGAGCCTTTTCATTATAAATAAATATTCTCTTGTATATTAATAAAACTGGATGGAGAAGAAAAGTCAAAGGTAAATAAAGATTGATAAAAGTCCAGAGTCTGGTATGTAAGGATGGATATGGTCTGTACAAATGTAATGAATTGACACATTTCCCTTCTCTTAGTCCCCATCTTACTATTAAAGCAGGCAAGCAGAGCACCTGACATATCTCTCTCTCTCTCTCTCTCTCTCTCTCTCTCTCTCTCTCTCTCTCTCATCTCTCACTCACAGAGCTTAAATCCCTTCTCCTTGCAGCCTGCATGAAGACCTTGAGGTTACTTGGTTACTGTATCTCATCAGCAACTCCAGCATGCCAACCAGACCAAGCAGAGTTGGTTATTTCAACACAAGTGCCAAGATAAAACTGTCTCTCAAAACATATCCTTGACAGAGCACAGTTAATTGTTCATCAGACTTGCTTCACTGGTCACTGGGCACAAAGTGGCTTTCCTCTGGATATTTTTGGAGGCTCCAGATCTCTGTTAATTGGCTAAATATGAGGTGTTGACTGAGCCATCTGTCACAGGTCATCTGAGGTCTCTCACAATTCAAAGGTGATAATAATCTATGTTTTAAAATCTATGGGCCTGCACTGGGGGAGGGATACTAGATACAGCTGGGGCTTTCTTTGTTGCCTTTTTTTCTCCTGCTGCAGCTCTGTCACCCTGAAGAGACTGAACATATGCTTTTCAGTTTGAAAAGCAGTTCAACTTTTCAGCAACAACAAGAAAACTACACATGTGAGCTCCTTCTCCTAGAATGTGCATATAATTTCTTTGGACAGTGAGCCAAGTGTCATATTTAAAAAGAAAGAGGACTTGATAGGTTTTCTAACAGCAGAATTTTCTAAATTCTGGGGCGTTAATGAAGACACAGACTTTAAAATAACAACTGCATTTAGATTGGGAAGAGCCGTTGGAAAAGACAGGCCTAGAGACTGTTTGATTATCCTAAGGACTAAACAGGAGAGAGACAAGCTACTTGACCTACATTTTAACAAAGCACTTGTGATACAGGATAGAAGAGCACAAATCTACAAGGACATCCCTAAGCAACTACTGGATCTCAGATCTAACTATACTGACCTAGCTGGACTTTTGAGAGGTAACGGAATACCATACAGGTGGGAGTTTCCACAAGGCCTTTCATTCAAATACAAAGGAAAGAAGATAAAAATCAAAACGAAAGAGGACAGCCAGAAGTTCCTACACGACAACGGAGAAGACCTGCAGAAAGGAGCAGCAGCTATTTGGCCATCACCAGAGTCTGGAAAAGAGCTACCACCTTCGGACTCGGACAAAAAAGAAGACACCCAATAAAGAGTAACAACAGATCGATACAGGATGTCTCTGCAGCTGTATAGCTGGAATATTAATGGCGTGAACTCCCCGCAAAAACGCAAAAGGATCTTCCATATTTTAAAGAAAGAAAATTTGGATGTAATCTGTCTGCAAGAAACTCACGTGACCAGGTTACACAAGAAGGTGTTAATAAATAAAAGATTAGGCCAAGAATTTATTTCATCAGACAGAGTTAAAAAGAGAGGCGTGGTGATCTACGCCAAGGAGAACCTTTCACCAAAACTCTTGTTTAAAGATGAACAAGGAAGAATCCTGGCTATTGAAATATCGACCCAAGGAGAGAAAATTTTGATATTAGGAATCTACGCACCAAATGAGGGGAAATCAGAATTTTATAAGAAGCTGCATGAGACATTACTGGACTATCTGGACTATTCTAACATCATTATGATGGGAGATATGAATGTGTCTCTACCCTTATGGATAAGTCACAGAACCAGAATTTGACCAAAGATGGAAGACTACCAAAAACTTTTTTTGAATTAACTGACAATATGGATTTAATTGATTTATGGAGGACGAGAAACCCCCTAGGTAAAGAAGGAACTTTCTTCTCTGAGGCCCATCTGTCTTGGACTAGAATCGACCAAATTTGGACAACTAGAGGGCTGGCGCCTAAGACTACAAAAATAGAGATCTGCCCAAAGACATGCTCCGACCATAACGCTCTGAAAATGGAAATGAGACTTACTACTGCCGATTCCTTCAGATGGAAAATGAATGACAACCTGTTAAGAGATCAAGAGATTGTAAAGAAGGCCCAAAAAGCTTTAAAGGACTATTTTGAAATTAACTTGAATACCTCGGTGGAAAAAAGAATAATCTGGGACGCGAGTAAAGCTGTTATGAGAGGGTTCCTGATACAACAGAATACGATCAAGAAAAAGTTCTGGAATGGTAAAAAGGATAAGATACTGGAGAAGATAAGAGATGGTGAGAAAAAATTAAGATTAAACCCAAAATCAAAGGAGACTTTAAGAGAAATTAAATTCCACCAGTCACAATATGCGAAACTGATTAATCAAGAAGTGGAATGGAAGATTAAACAAATGAAACAAAGATCTTTTGAGTCGGCGAACAAATGTGGGAAACTGCTAGCTTGGCAGTTGAAAAAGAGACAAAAATTGAATTATGTTACCAGTCTAGAAGTTGAAGGAAAGAACATTCAGAAACCGGGAGAAATTAGAAAGTGTTTCCAGAAATATTTTAAAAAACTGTATACACAAGGATCCGAGGATGTGACTGAGATAGAACAATTTCTGAAAGAAAACGGCCTTCCAGAATTATCTCAAGAAAAGAGATCAATCTTGAACTGTAAAATAACACAACAGGAAATTGAGGATGCCATTCAGAATATGCAGCTAGGCAAATCTCCAGGCCCTGATGGACTCACCTCTAAATACTATAAGATTTTAAAAGACTACTTGACACAACCATTAATGGAGGTTTGTAACCAGATTATGGGGGGAGGGAGGGCACCAGATACGTGGAAAGAAGCATTCATCACACTGATACCTAAAGTGGAAACTGAAAAGACTCAACTTAAGAACTACCGACCCATAAGAACTACCGACCCATCTCACTCCTGAACGTGGATTACAAAATATTTGCGGATGTTTTGGCCAATAGATTTAAAAAAGTACTAAATGAAGTAATCCATAAGGACCAAGCAGGCTTTCTCCCAGGTAGACATTTGTTTGACAACACTAGGAATATTATCGATATTCTGGAACTTTTACAAACAAATATTAACACCAAAGCAGTGTTAATTTTTATTGATGCGGAGAAGGCCTTTGACAACATTTCTTGGAAATTTATGAAGAAAAACTTGGAAGGGATGGGAGTGGGAAGGGGGTTTGAGAATGGAATAGAGGCAATCTATTCGGAACAAAAAGCTAAGTTGATAGTGAACAATGTGGTGACAGAAGAACTTCATATTGAAAAAGGAACACGCCAGGGGTGCCCCCTATCCCCTCTGTTGTTTATTTCAGTCCTGGAGGTTTTGCTGAATATGATAAGGGAGGATCGGCAGGTACAAGGAATACGGGTCGGAGCGAAACAATATAAACTGAAAGCATTTGCAGATGATTTGGTTTTAACATTACAGGAGCCAGAACCTAGTACAAAAAGAGTATTGGAATTGATTCAGAAATTTGGTCGGGTGGCGGGTTTTAAGCTGAACAAACAAAAAACTAAGGTGTTAGGGAAAAATTTGACGGTTATTGAAACAGAGGGGTTTCAGAAGGAAACAGAACTAAACATTGTTAAAAAAGTGAAATACCTGGGGGTCAATCTGTCTTCTAAGAACTTGAATCTATTTAAAGATAATTATGAAAAATGCTGGTTAGAAGTTAAAAAAGATCTTGAAATTTGGTCAAGATTGAAATTATCCTTGTTAGGCCGAATTGCAGCTATAAAAATGAACGTCTTGCCAAAAATGTTGTTTTTGTTTCAAGCCTTGCAGGTCGTGGACAGAGTGGAATGTTTTGGAAAATGGCAGAGGGATATTTCTAGGTTTGTCTGGCAGGGCAAAAAGCCCCGAATAAAGTTTAAAATACTAACTGATGCAAAAGAGAGAGGGGGGTTTGCCCTGCCGGACTTAAGGTTATATTATGAAGCTGCGGCCTTCTGCTGGATGAAAGATTGGATCTTATTGGAAAACACTGATGTCCTTGATCTGGAAGGCTTCAACAATTCGTTAGGTTGGCATGCGTATTTGTGGTATGACAAGGGGAAAACATATGGAATGTTCAAAAACCATATTGTCAGGAAAGCAATATACATGGTCTGGAAAAAATACAAAGACTTATTGGAAAGCAAAACTCCGAGGTGGATCTCACCAATAGAGGCCAAAGCTCGGAAAACAGCCAATATGGAGGCACATTGGCCGAAATATTGGGAAATAATAGAAAACATTGGAGGTAATTGGAGGTTGCAGAGCTTTGAAAAACTAAAGGATAAGGTGCAAAATTGGCTACACTATGCCCAAATTAATGAGGTTTTTAAGCTAGATAAAAAAATAGGATTCCAGGTGGAAAAATCGAAACTTGAGACAGAGTTGCTGGAACCAAAGACCAAGGTATTATCGAGAATGTACAACTTGCTGCTTAAATGGAACACTCAGGATGAGACAGTTAAGTCAGCCATGATAAAATGGGCTCAAGACATTGGTTACAATATTATGTCTGAGGACTGGGAAAGGTTATGGACCACCGGTGTGAAATTTACGGCATGTAATGCCCTGAAAGAAAACATTATGAAAATGGTATACCGGTGGTACATGACCCCAGTCAAGCTTGCTAAGATATACCATTTGTCTGACAATAAATGTTGGAAATGCAAGGAGGCTGAAGGGACATTCTTTCACCTCTGGTGGACTTGTCCAAGATTGAAGGCCTTTTGGGAAATGATTTATAACGAGTTAAAAAAGGTGTTCAAGTACACCTTTCCCAAGAAACCAGAGGCCTTCCTTCTGGGCATTGTCGGCCAGAAGGTGTTAAAAAAGGATAGAACTTTTTTTATGTATGCTACAACAGCAGCAAGAATTCTTATCGCTAAGCATTGGAAGACCCAAGATTTGCCCACACTGGAGGACTGGCAGACGCAATTGATGAGCTACATGGAACTGGCCGAGATGACTGCAAGGATCCGAGACTTGGGAGAAGAGGCAATGGAGGAGGACTGGAAAAAATTTAAAGACTATTTGCAAAAATATTATAAGTTGTATGAAACATAAGATGTCGTATGATTTGGAACGTTAGCCCCAGCAATGAAATTTATTATTTATGAAATTGATAATATTCATGAAAGAATCAAAGTTTAAACGTGTAAAAAGGATACTATGTTATATTTTTAGAGTAATTGGAGGATAAGAGATTTAAACTTAAATTGCAATTGAAAATATAAAGAAACACATGAAATAAGGGTATAATTTGCTGACAATTTTATTATCAAGAATGCATTTATGTGGGAGATGTGAGGAAGTCCAATGGAAATTTGAAATAAGTTGTCGAAATGGTTGTGATTTTCTGTTCTTTTTTCTTTTTTTCTTCTGTTCTGCTTTTTTTTTTCTCTGTAATTTGGAAAAATGTAATAAAAATTATTATAAAAAAAAAATAAAATGCTATTTAAAAGGTTGTTATGAAGAAAAAGGAGAACAGATCATACCACACACACACACTCTTTCTGTTGTAGTTCTTTATTATGCCTAGTGCCTGTATTAAAGTACATAAAATACAAATGAAACGTAGGCCAGTACTGACTTGCAACAATCAATACACAATGGGGCTTACATACTGACCCTATGCTCTATGGATTTCATATCACAGCTGATTTATGCTTAGTACTACAAGACATTCTGCTCTAAAGTTGTTCTCCGTTGTTTTAAGATTTAGTATCTCAGCACCTGACTCTCGGGAGATTTAGTCCCCCCCCAACAGCAAAGAGTTCAATAATTTTGCATAGAAATGGCTATGGGCAACTTTTCATTCATTCTTCTAGGTTCTAATTTCAATGCTCTGACTTCCTATTTGTGCTCACAGTGATGTGATGACAAACTGGGATTATTGCTTCCCTAGACTTTCTTTTTGATATTACATCTGTGAAAAAGATGGGGGTGAAGAACAGAAGAAGAAGAAGAAGAAGAAGAAGAAGAAGAAGAAGAAGAAGAAGAAGAAGAGTTTGGATTTGATATCCCACCTTTCACTCCCTTTTAAGGAGTCTCAAAGGGGCTAACATTCTCCTTTCCCTTCCTCCCCCACAACAAACACTCTGTGAGGTGAGTGGGGCTGAGAGACTTCAAAGAAGTGTGACTGGCCCAAGGTCACCCAGCAGCTGCATGTGGAGGAGTGGAGACGTGAACCCGGTTCCCCAGATAACGAGACTACCGCTCTTAACCACTACACCATACTGGTTCTGTTTGGAGGAGACATAAATGTGAGCCAGTTGCCACATAGCATCATTGGTGGAGTGATTATCAAACTTTGGTAAAACTGTGATAACTGTCATATGGGCATGATAACAGTTTTTAAGTTAGGCTCTGTACATACCAGATATTTAAAGCACATTCAAAGCCTATCCCCCCCATGGACACTAATGTTTACTTATTATGCTCTGCTAGGTTTTTCTTCAGCGAGGAAGTTTATAAAGGACCTTCATTATCACCCACATTTTAAAACATTGTTCTAAAAAACATTATTTTGCAAATACTGCCTGTACATACGTTTGCATACACCAGCAAGCCACAAGCTAAATGCATCTGTAAAGAACACTGATGTAATTTGTATGTCAAGTACAGCAGTCTGTTAGAGGCACATCAAGTCTCATGCTCATGCTATACGGCACTGAAAAGCATATTGGTTCACTGTGTTGTTGGTTTTTTTAAAAAAAATAAACTGCAGTACAAGTACCATAGAACACAATTTGTTCCTTCACATCATCCTAGTTTTCCGAACTCAAACCTCATATATTGCTGTATAACTAAATTTTTGTCAAGCTGATATAAAAAAATAGACCTTATCTTTGATTTTCATTGTGCTGCAGACATGCACTGAAATTTCTAGACAGCCTTATAAAAATAAATCAAGGTTAGCCGCATAACCCTACAGGCTTCAATTTGCTCATATTTTTTAATGAAGCAGCATCATGGTATGCTTCTGCAGCTCAGAGTTTATCTAATGTGACACCTGCCACCTTGTTTCTGTCAAAGGTGGTATAGAAGTTTGCTGCAGCTTCCCCCTCCGACTTTCTGGTCTCGATCCACAGGTCTTCAAACACTGCACTGGGCTATTGGATATTACCATCTTCATGCAGGCACCTGCAGAACAGATGGTTGCTGTGTTGCTGGGACAATGTCAATCATCCGTTGAGGGTAGAGAGGAAAGGGGCCACTGATATTCATGGACTCTTGCTCTGAAAATTCAACGTTTTAAAGTAAGACTGAATCCAGCAAGTGCAGCTGTGTACAGCACCTCTGGTAGTGGGTGCGAGGAATTTTAACTCCACACAGCAGCCTTTTGAACACAGAGGGTTTGAATTGAGAAAAGCAGAGTATATACCCAGGGTGGCTAGTCTGCAGGCTAGATACAGACCACCAAGACATTAGAAATGGCCTGTCAGACCCCACAACTTCTGTTCCTTCTCTGCTAGGGGGATAAAATGCTCTGCCTACTTTAGAGTTCTCAAAAATTAGCATTAAGCATCCAAGAGCACTAAGATAGGAGATGAAGCCTTCTGCCTGCTTTTTAAGACCATGGCCACCACGACCACCACCACCAATTAAACGCATATAACTTCCCTTTACCCAAAGATCACAGGGTGATTCACAACATAAAAATACAGAATGAGAACACTATATAGTAAAACAACAAAAACAAACCAATAAACCCCTTCCCACAAACACATTTAAAAGGGCATAGAATGTTAATCAGTCAAAGGTCTGGCTATAGAAAAGTGCTTTGCCCGGTGCCCAAAGATATGTAGTGAAGGGGCCAGGAAAGTCTCTCTGGGGAGAGCATTCTATAAACAGGGAGACACTGCAGAAAAGACCCATTCTGTATTCTGTGGTACTGGTGAAGGAGGAACACAAAGGAGGGCCTTAGATGATGATCACGGGATTCATATGGAGAGAGGTATTGTGGTCCTTAGCCATTTAAGGTTTTATATGTCAAAACAGCACTTTGAATTGGGTCCAGAAACTAATTGGCAGTCAGTGCAGTTGGGCCAAGATTGGTGCAATATGTTCAAACCATTTTGCCCTGGTGAGCAACCTGGATGCTGAATTCTGCACCAGCTGAAGGCTCCAGACCATCCTCCGAGGCAGCCCAATGTATAACACATTGCAATAATCTAACCTAGAGATTACCAGAGCATAGATGGCAGAAGTTATACTATCCCTGTTCAGATAAGGGCACAACTGGACCACCAGCCAAAGCTGATGGAAGCCCCTCCGTGCCACTGAGGCCACCTGAGCTTCAGTGACAGCAAAGGAGTCAGAAGTAGCCCCAAGCACTGTACTTGTTCCTTCAGAGGCAGTGTAACCCCATCAAGAGCAGGCCACCTTCTATCCATCCAGTCTAGAGGACCACACCACCCACTAACAGTTGCTCCATCTTATCTCTGTTGAACTTCAGTTTATTGCCCAGTCCATTGCTGAGGCAAGACGATGGTCCTGCACATCCACTGCCACACCTGCAGATGTAAAGGAGAAGTAGAGTTGTGTGTCATCAGTATGTTTTGTAGCTGGAGTCAGTAAGGTGGGAAAGGCCTGCAAGGAGGGAGCAGCACCCTGCCCTGGATTCACAGACAATGCAGCGTTTCCACCTACCACACCCCAGAACTGGACTGGGGGGCTGGGGGAAATGTTAATATTTTGTTAGCCCGTTTTTGTAACTGAGTGAGCATTTAATACTACCAAATTATGCTCACGGCAACAACAAAAACCTGGTACATGAGTGTAAGAAGAGCCTTGCTGGATCAGGCCAAAGGCCCATCTAGTTTGGCACTCAGTTTTCATAGTGGCCAATCAGATCTCCATGGGAAGCCTGCTAGAAGAATCTGAGCAAAGTAGAATCCTTGTCATTACCAGCAACTGGCATTCAGAGACAGACATACTGCTCTGACAGTGAAGGTAGAACTGTGGCACGGAGCCATTGATAGCTTTAGTGTCCATGAATTTGTCTGATTCACTGGTCTTCAGCTGGTGGCTTGGGACCAGTCTGATCCAAGGTGTGTTGCAACAGGAGCACTACCACCATGCAAATATTTGGTAAAAGATTAAGAAATGCGTCCCCAAATGCACCCTAAAAGTAGGGTCTGAAGAGGGATCTTTGTATCATGCCTGGTGGGAATGTGATAAAATTAATTTTTTGGGGGGAAATATACATGAGGAATTGAAAAGAACGTTCAGAATAACAATTGGTAAAAAGCCAGAAGCATTCCTTTTAGGAATCATAACAAATGACATCCCCAAAGACATGAAGAGAATTTTTCTATATGCAATAGCCGCCGCTAGGTTATTCGTTGCTAAAAATTGGAAATCAGAAGAAATACGATCAGTAGCAGATTGGCAACATAATTTTTTTGAAATGATTGAATTAGCAAAAATGACAGCAACAATTAGAATGCAATCTGAGCAAAATCTCAAACAGGAATGGAAGTATGTAGATGAATACATGATTAAAAGATACTCCAACAAAAATTTATTGATATGTATAGATTGATCTCACAAAGTGAATTTAAATAGATATACAAGAATGTATGTTTAATTATTAAGATACAAGAATACAATCACAATAATAAAGTTATAAAATAAAAATCACGCACAGGTGGAGGGAAGACATAGGGTAAGACAAGAAGTAAGAAAGAAATGACTAAATGTTGATACATAATGAAATGAAAAATGTGAATTTACAAGTCTAATGTATATGTAACATTATGTAAACATTTTGTATATGTATTGAGATATAAACAAACAAACAAACAAACAAAAAAGTAGGGTCTGAGAAGGTAGAAGATATTGGGGCTCCTATTTTAAAGGTATCCATTTGGTAGCCATCACTACTTCTTGTAAAACGAATTCTATTGTTTAGCAACGCACTGTGTGAAGAAGTGCTACAGTCCTGAATCTTGTATCCCAATCTTTTAAGAGATTGTTTCCTTCTTCCTCAGAATTACAGCCTCCTTCCCTGAAGCCCTCCTTCACCAAGACAGTAGGGGAGCTGTCCTCCTGGGATCAGGACACAGCTATGACATCTCCAAAGGCCTCACCCACCAACCTCTCTACCTCTTTCATTGTTCTCCAGATTAGACGCTTTGGCCTTAAGGGAACACATTCTCTGAGGGCCTGGTGCTCATCGACTTCCATCCTGCAGATAGATACATGTGACATACTGTGCAATACACTGAATAGTCTTCCTACCCCTACTGGCTTTCTAACTGCATGTCAATTTTCGTAGTTCATTGAGTTATTTCTCTGAGGGCGAGAACAGCCCGCCCTGCTGGACTCACTTGCCAGTTTAACTCATACACTAGCTTGACGCTCTGTCAGTGTGGCCCCTTCTAGCTACTGGGCTACTTTCTGGACTGTTCTAAATTTACATGCCTGGCTAATTAATGCAGCCAATGAGATCAAGCACAGTGGCTCAAATTCCAGGGAGTAGGAATTTGAAAAGGGGCTCTATTTAGGTCAGTATAGAGCTAAGAAGTAGCCCTTGAGCTATAAGTTAGTACAGGATTTAGCTCCTAGTACACAGCGTCCTTACTATGCCCGTATTCTCTTTATAACACAACCGTCATGTTCAGTTACTTTATTTATTTAGATCTTTTGTATCCTGTTTTTTGTACAAAAAATAAACAAGCAAGACAGCACGAAATACAGTCAGAAGATAAAAGCTCACTCCATATATTGCAGAGAAGAAAAATGGCAAGCTACAAAGATACGTTTCTACATCTATTTGTCTATCTTCATTCTGTGAGACCAAGACTCCATTTGCAATGAAGTTCAGTATTTCATTCCTCTTTTTTCCAATGTAATTTTTTTTAAAAGAAAGGTATGAAATATATCCTGATCAGATGCTAGGTCTAAATAAACAATCACCCACATTTCTGAGTCATGTGCCCCTCCCCATCCCCCATATACCACAATTTTCCTGATCTATGGTGGTATGGAATGCTTCCCGGATGTGATTCTCTGTCTGAGAAAATGTTGTTCTATCCCATCAATTAAACCTTGCTGGAAGGAAACACATACTTTTTCCCAGTGCTGGGTATAGAGAGAACATTTCTGCATCTGCAGGCAGTATTATAAAGCTGGCACTACTATGAAAAAGCCAGCAGTTTGCTTTCACCTTTAGCATCAAGTGTGTATCTCTGCTATTAACCTGACCTCTGCTAGCTCAAGAAGTTAATTCCACATTTGCTTCCAGAACTTATAGTAACATACTGTGCCGATGTCATGCTGCTAAGGTGGCCACATTAGGATGGTAAAAAAATGTGCTCTGAAAGTAAGTTGCATTGTACTATTATGAAGTTTTTTTGGTACTTGAAACATGCCAGGATTACTGCACACAATCTACCCCCATTATAAGATTCCTTGCCAAAGAAACTGAAAATTTGTTGCTACAAATTGTTACAAAAGCTCATTTAGTCCAGCATCCTGTTCTCACAGTGGCCAGCCAGATCCCTCTCGTAAGCTCAGGATCTGATTGCAAGAGCACTCTGCTCACTTAGGATTCTGAATTGCTGATATTCAGAGACATACTGCCTCCAACAGTACTGGTAGCCATCATGGCTAGTAACCACCGAGAGCTTTATATTATTGTCTCATGCCTGGAACATCATCTTTATTTCCCTGCGTAAGAAACGCTAGCCAGTGGTTCTACTGAATGCATATAGTTCTAATGCACATATATGAACAAGATCTTTCCCGTTCTCTTCCCTGGTAGAATTACAGACCAATCGTATGCATTTATGCTCAGAATGACATCCCATTGACTTCAAGTAGGATCATTCTCTAGTTAGAATCCCTCCTCCCACACCTGTAATTAATTAAAGGAAAATTAGGCACTTAGTCACATTCCACACATTTAAGTGAACATCAGTTTTGGCTCTCAGAGATGGCTGCGTCCACAAAGCTGACGTCTGCCCTTTAACCTATATCTCAGCAGTTTTCAATGCTATTTTCCTTGAATACTTTTCAAGGTAATTATTTCTGAGAGTTAGAAGGGAAGGTCAAAAACTGTCAGTTCTAACTTATTTAGATGACAGTAAAGTTCTTCCGAATCAACAACATCATCATAAAAAATAATGGTGCAGGGAATAGTAATAAATATCCTTCCACATATGAAAATGTTATCCTATAGGCACATGAAACCAGTGAGAGTGCCCATATATGAAAAACCAGAACAATTAAGGTACAGTGATATATTGTTGTTATACCTCAGTTATTTGGATTTCTCACAATTTCTTGAGGCTTCCCTTATTGTTGTTGTTGTTGTTGTTTTTATAAACTAAGGATGTCCACTTGGCATCCTGTGGACCAAATTGTCCTCCAAAGCCATGTTTTCTGGCTGCCAACTAGCCTATCAAATTTTAGTCATAAGTAAAATTATTATTATTTCTATAAAAAAATGACCTACACATGGATTATACTGTATGTGAGAAACATTGCACATTTTAATGGATTCAGTCCCAGACTTGCTTATGCTTAGAGTAGATCCATATAAATTAGTAACCTAGGGCTTACATCCATAATTGGGTTTTCTATGCTATTCCTGAGCTCAGTTACTGTGAAACTCTTGCTCCTACTACCTAAACTCTGGTGAAATATTTTGTCTGTTCTTCTGGCAAAATTCTGCTCTGATCCCTGGACCATTGGGTAGTTAACTGAACAGTCCCTAATATTACAGAAATTGGCCATCCCATTGGCTATCCTTGTTCTTTCATTTTGCCTTTGAAAACTGAACCTGATACAAAATCCCTTGCTTTATATCAGCTGTGCTATGTTGTTATTCTTTGGCTTTAAATAATTGCCATTTTAATTTTCTAAACTGTTCTGATGGTTTCATGAACAGTGGCCTAAAAATACTGTAAAATAAATAATAAAACACTACCATCCTCAAAATAAAAAAAAAATCCTTCCAGTAGCACCTTAAAGACCAACTAAGTTAGTTCTTGGTATGAGCTTTCGTGTGCATGCACACTTCTTCAGATACACTGAAACAGAAGTTGCCAGATCCTTCTATATAGTGAGAAGGTGGGGAGGGGTGTTACTCAGAAGGGTGGTGGGAATGGGAGATAGGCAGATAGCTGAGAGAGCCTGTTGACGAGTCTTAACGACTGTAATAGGTCTTACAGGAAAAGGCAAGGGGTGAGAAGGTGAGAAATGGTTTAGTCATGTATAGTGAGATAAGAATCCAATGTCTTTGTTCAGCCCAGGTCTTTCCATGGTTTTAAGTTTGGTAATGAGTTGTAATTCAGCAGCTTCTCTTTCCAGTCTATTTCTGAAATTCCTTTGTAGTAAAACAGCTACTTTGAGATCTTGTATAGAATGTCCTGGGAGATTGAAGTGTTCTCCTACTGGTTTCTCTGTTTTGTGATTCTTGATGTCAGATTTATGTCCGTTTATTCTTTGGCGTAAGGTTTGGCCTGTTTGTCCAATATAGAGAGCTGAAGGACACTGTTGGCATTTGATGGCATACACAATGTTAGACGATGAGCAATTAAATAGTCCCGAGATGGTATGTGTGATGTTGTTGGGGCCAGTAATGGTGTTGTCCGGGTGTATGTGGCAGCAAAGTTGGCATCTGGGTTTATTGCAGGCTCTGGTGCCAGTGTCTGTGTTAAGTCTGGTTGTAGTATTATTGTGGGTTAGGAGTTGTTTAAGATTGGGTGGCTGTCTGTAGGCAATGAAAGGTCTTCCTCCCAGAGCTTGAGAAAGAGAACTGTCATTGTCCAGGAGAGGTTGTAGATCTCTGATGATGCGTTGTACTGTTTTAACTTGGGAGATGTATGTGATGACTAGAGGTGTTCTGTTATTTTCTTTTTTGGGTCTGTCTTGCAGCAAGTTCTCTCAGGGTATCAGTCTGGCTCTGTTGATCTGTTGTCTAACTTCATCTGCTGGGTATTTTAGTTCTGAGAAGGTTTGCTGTAGATCTCTTAGGTGAGAGTCTCTGTCTGTAGAATTGGAACAGATGCGGCTGTAACGTAGTGCCTGGCTATATACAATGGACTGTTTGGTATGTTTGGGATGGTAGCTAGAGGCATGTAGATATGTTTGTCGGTCAGTTGGTTTGCGGTATAAGGTGGTGTCTATGCGCCCATCCTGTATTTTTATAGTAGTGTCCAAAAAATGTATTTCTTGCATAGATTGATTCATTGTAAGGTTGATTGTGGGGTGAAAATCATTAAATTTCTGGTGAAAGGTGTCCAGGGTCTGTTGACCATGTGTCCAGATGATAAAAATATCGTCAATGTATCGCAGGTACAAGAGAGGTTTGAGTGGGTAGGAGTTCAGGAAACGTTGTTCTAAATCTGCCATGAAGATGTTGGCATACTGTGGGGCCATGCGGGTGCCCATTGCTGTGCCGCTGATCTGAAGGAACAGGTCATCACCGAATTTGAAGTTGTTGTGGGTAAGGACAAATTGGCAGAGTTTGGTGGCAAGGTCCGCTGTGGTTTTATCTGAAATGGTGTTCCTTATAGCTTGTAAACCATCGTTGTGTGGGATGCACACGAAAGCTCATACCAAGAACTAACTTAGTTGGTCTTTAAGGTGCTACTGGAAGGATTTTTTTTTTATTTTGACTATGGCAGACCAACACGGCTACCTATCTACTACCACTACCATCCTCATCAGTGTTTGCTACAGGATCACAGCCCAGGAACCAGGGCACAATCATTAATAGAACCTTCTTACTTCCTTTGTAGCCCCATCTTGAACTTCCAATGACTTGACATTGGGTGATTGACAGGTGGGTATCGAGGATTCACTACTGACTCTAGCCCTTTGGCCAGATCCATTTCTCCACTCCTTACCTAAAGCGAGAAAAAAAATATCCCCAATAAAAAGTAAGCGCTCATTTCCTGATCTATAAGAACCGGAGTTTGATGAGCTCCATAAGATCTTTCTTAATAAAAGCACATCTCAGGGTTTTATATAGATTGCTTTTTCTTTGTAGTTACCATATGCAATCCTTACCTAAGGAAAAAATGTTTTCTCTTCCTTCTTGGCCCAGAGGAAATGAAAAAGCAAACTTTCAGCTACTTTCTGTTAATTGACTTTTATGAGGCTCCAGTGGGTCCAGCTGTCACTAATTATAAAAGTTGCAGGTTGTGCAATAATCAGTGACCAAGAAATGAGTCAGAATGGGTATCCCACTATATACATGTTTATATTTAGGTTTTCTAAAGTAGCAGCATGAAACTTAGAAAAGTAAGTGATAGACTGCACATGCTTTGAAACTGGAGAAATTCTTGTTCCTAATTTATTTCTTCTAAGTAATCTTGCTCCCATGCATTACAGACTATTTCCCACCCAAAACATTTCTGTCCTTCAGAGAATGCTTCTGATTTATGAGAGTGAATTAGGTCCACTTTTCCAAAAACCGAATCACTTATTGCAGTCAGTGGTATTGGCCTGGGTTGTGCTCCTCATGTCTCTCTCCCAATGCAAGTCATCAATCAGGATGACCAAACCCATTTCAGTACTGAATCCAGGTCTAAAGCAGATTGAAATGGGTTGAGATGGGTACAGGCTAGTAACCTTTCTTGTAAGGCAAATGTTGCTAAACATTTCTGACCTCATTTGAAAGGATGTTTGGAATTATTGAAGTAAAGTAACCCCAACTTTTGGCAAACAAAGAATCCTTTTGCAATTTCACTCCTATAGTACTAATTGTTCAAATGATGGCCAGATAAATAACAGTTGAAATTATTTTAAAGCAGCAGTTCTTCTGGGGTGTTTGTCTTTGATTATCCTCAGAATTAACAAGTTAGCAGAATGAAGTGGCCAACTTATTAATTGTGGTGAAAATGACAAACCCAGCCCATTTTTTTCTTTGTGGGGTGGTGTGAGCCATACCCCTCAATTTTAAGAACACCAAAAGTTTTTCCCCAGGCTCAAGTTAATTGCTGTTCGTGACAGTGCCTCCCCACCTGTATGAAATTTGCTGAAATTCTGTTTGAAAAGAAAAATGTTCTGAAATGTTGGGCAAGTTACTTGCTTTGGTCAAAATTAAACATTGGCAAATGTTACCATGGATTTTTATATATGTATAAAAAGAGCTGTAACCTTTCACAAGCAAACAGATGGCAGAAGTATATTTTTAAAAAATGAAGGCATGTGCAGTTAAGGTTAATTCATTCTGACAAGCTGCATGGGAAGGATTTGGCCCTTCTGGTTTCTCCTCTCATATTTGTATTAGGGATCTTGCAATACCTTGCTATCAAAATATTGGGCCTTTTATAAGCAGGGGCCTCCTGCTATGCATGCCTGCACAACAATCTGTTCTTCAAAATGCAACCAAGAACATGTTTCTTGTTAGGTATGAGGAAAGCGTGGCAAGGTGTAGAGTGAATATGTCAAGTTGTGAAGTTGTAATGCATATCCTGAAAGTCAGGACCAATAAAGGCAGACTGTCTTTCTAACATGCTGTTGTGCTGTAGGAGTGTCAAAAGCTACTGAGATATCTAATAAAAGAAGACAGGGTGTTTCCTAGGCAAAGAGATGAGTCTAATTAAATTGTCAGATAACGCAAGTTTGTAGTGTGTGAAGAAGATTGTTGTGCAAGAGTATATCTGCATAATATAGACATTGCCTAAGCCTTATTAGAGATAAATCCTTAATGTTGGTACATTAGGTTGATTTGCTCCCAAATGAATAAGCAATTTACACTACATGTTAAATGCTGGCTTCACAATAAAGTTCCTTGAACAGATAAAGGTCTTTCTCTTACCTGAAGGCAATGTTGGAGAGATAGATTTGAAAGAGAGATCCTTGCTCTCTTGTAGCCAAGTTAAGCACAATGATGATTGCCCCAAGCACATTACAACTTGGTTAGATTCATATCTGCCCACATTCACCTTTAAATAAATGTTCTCCACAAAAATACCTAGGCTAGAACAAATCACAAAGGAAGATTTTAGTCAAAGAGTTTCAGAAGTTACAGCAAGCAAGTCTCCATCCACTGGAAGAAAAACGGTTCCAAATGACTTGAAAAGGACAAGAACTTGGTTTCCTTACAAAAAGGATCATGCAGCCTTTCAGTTAGTAAAGATGCAGGCTATACAATCGCCCTCTTGGAAAGATTCAGTTCACTTGGTTTTTCTTGCCATTGGGGGCCATAGCCTCATGGCTTCTTGCTTGTTTCAGGAAGCATGAAGAGAGAGAAGAAAGGGGTGGGGATAAGCCTGCTGAGACCCTATAAGCCACACCCACACTGTCAACTTGAGCTCAGGGCTTAGGTTAACCCTTTCATGCACACAAGTGTGAGTCAGTAACTGTATACTACAACAGGCAAATCCCTCTATCAAGTTCAATGGGTGTAAAACAGTGGAATTTTTAACCACTACATGGTCTGCTACTTTAATACTCAACTCTTTCTGCCCATCTGCTCTCTCACCTTTGGTTCCATATCACAGGTAATTTAAGTGATTCCATGACCCCAGGATTTTAATTATAGTTAGGTGAAGCAGTACAATTTATACTGTACAATTCCTATGAAAAAGAGTCAGGAAATGGTTCAGTCACTCATCTGTCCCAGACTTTGGATTTCAGCTGCCTCTCTTCTTATGTATCTTCAGTGCTGGGCTGTCTACCTTCACATAGGCCTTGTTTTTACCTATCTTGTTGTGGAAGACTCTAGCATTGGTATTTCTTTTACAAAAGAGGCTGAGACACAGAGTCAGCTAAAGCAGAGCAAATAAATTCAGCTTAGTTCCCTAACTACTAACTTTCTTCTTGATCTGATGGAGATTGCCCAAAATAGGGTGGAATTGTTCCATAATTAAGAGAACCCTCAATATCTCCATTATTTCTCCCCTCTTCTCTCAGAAGCTGAAGAACAAACTGTCCAGTCCCTTTTATCCACATGGCACTTCAGTGGTTTTATTATGATGCAGAATTCTCCCCAGAATTTCATTCTGTAAGGAGTCAAGTTAGCCATTTGACCTGAAAGCCCATCTTCAGAATTCCCAGTGTGTGGGGCTGATCCTGTTTATGTAATGAAAACACTTTGCACGCATATAAAGGCTGTTTCTCCTCATTACCCATTTCAGAACTGAGCCACGATCCTAAACTAAGTTTCTGGGACTTGTCAGTCCTGAACCTGTTTTTTGGGGGGAACCATTTGTGGGATTAAAACGTCCGTTTGTGTTACTGCACTGTCAGCTCTTGGTTGTGTTGAACTGCTGAAACAAATGGATGTCTCCATGTGTCTGTTTGTGCATGTGTTTGGGTATGTTTTTGTGTGAAGCGAGAACAAGGGATGGCATTTTAGTAATACCAGACACCAGCCCTGTAAATCACCACTAATCTGTTTTATCCTTTTGGGCAGAGATAATAGAGGCCTGCTGCCAAACCTTGCAGCTTCTTTCAGGACCAGCATCTGGCTTGTTGGCGTGTCCCTTACAATTATGATGTATGACTTGCCGGGACCTTTGCCTGCAATTTCGTTTGTGGATGGAACAAACGGACATTAAACAGGAACATTATTGACTTTTGCTTGGGCCCAGTAGTCCTGCCATCACAGGTGTTCTGGTTCCCAGTGTAAACACAGAGAGGCAAGCTTGTGCTTCATAGAAGCGTTGCTCCTTTCTTTCAGCTCTTTGATATAAGCAGCAGGCTATCTCTACTCATCTTCACATGGGGCTTTGTAGGTTCTCAAAAGGACATCGTCGTCTCTTGGGATTCTATTCACTGCAAAGGGTGCAAGTTCATGACGTATTGATGGCTCTTAATAACTGATTCACACAAACAATTCTGTTTTTCAATTTTTAACTTTGCATGAGAATGTGGACAGAAATAAACACATTTGTTCTTTGATAATAATGAGATATAAAGTCAATTACAAGCAGAACAATGATAAAGGACAACCATAAGTTCTTACAGTTACCTTGCCAATGGAAGTATTGAGTGGTTATTAACTTTTATTTACTTCTTTGAATCATTAAACTAAATGGTCTGTTTGGATATATGGTAGCTCTTTTACAATAGTTAATATGTCCAGTTTACCCTAAACTTGTCCCATTTCTGCTGTCCTTTGTGCTTTTAACTATAGTGTGGAAATTTGGCCATAGGAAAGCATTTTAATTAATAATAATAATAACAACAACAAATATGCCACCCATCTAACTGGGTTACCCCAACCACTCTGGGTGGCTTCCAACAAATTAAAACACAGTAATACATCATCATAATATCCAGGATGACATTTTGTGTCACCACAAACTATCTGAATGCCCTAGTTCCTCATTTAGGTTGTAGCCTTATGCACACTTACCTTGGAGAAAGCTCCATTGAACAAAGTGGGTCTGTGAATAAACATGCCTAGGATTTTACTGAGAGTTGCTTACACATGGACATGGATCTCAGCAGGTGTTCATGCAATGATTTCAAAGAGATGCACAACTGTCACACATGTGCAGACACATTAAGATTTATATGGACGCCAGAGCACATAGGAAACTAGAACACATGTAGAGCTACAGTAACCATGGCCACATTTCTAGCTTTGTTCTAGAATCATAGTTCAGTTAGCAAATCCAATTATGGAGAAACATGGGTGTGTGTGTTATGAACACCTATTTTGTTTCTTAGCTGTTTCCTCTGACCACTGTCAGAGATAGAACACTGACACAATGTTCTACTGAAACCATTGGCGCTCACTAGCAAGTAGCCTTCAAGGCCTCATTTGAATGGTCTGAGGCTCAGTCTACACATGAAGACAGCATTCAACTAAATAATCAAGCCAGCAGTATGACTTCTGCTTGTGCAATGGGACTTTCCTCCTCCCCTCCCCCTATGCATGTTCTGCACCATTCTCAAATCTGCTCTGAAGGGGTGGAGAATACCTAGCACAACTTTAGGGGTGCACAGGGGAAGGCGAGGAGGAAGGTCCTAATCCAATGCACTAGCGACAATCTTTGTGCTGAGGGGACCCTGACTCAGCACTACATTGAATACAACCCTTATATTCTTAAATTATTATCATTTCCCAGCTACCTGTAATGCAAGTGGGTAGCTCGGAAAGGGGGCCACCATAGTCATAGAACCACAGAGATGGAAAGGATCACGAGGGTCTTCTGGTCCAACCTCTTGCAATGTACGAATCTTTTACCCAACGTGGGGCTTGAACCCACGACCCTGAAATTAAGAGTCTCGTGCTCTACCAACTGAGCTATCCATAGCTCCACACTGAAGGGTTTGTTTTAAAGAAGATACGCTGTATGTGGGTGAGTGATATTAAACTCTCGCCCTGCCCACTCCTTGTCTCCCTACAGTTCTTCCATCCAGGTCAGGAATGGGGAACTTGCATCCCCCACCCAGATGTTTCAGGACTCCAACTCCTATCATCCCTGACCATTGGCTAGGATGGGATAGATGGAAGTTAGAGTCCAACAACATATGGAGAGCCACAGGGTCTCTCCCCACCCCCACCCCCATTCTGGGTGTTTTCATCCCAGATAGGCACATGGCTGGTGTCAAAGCATGCCTGAAGGAAAAGTTAGATTACAGTCAATTTTGCAGGGAGGAAAGCCATGGACAGAGGATAGGGGAGTTCAGTACCCCACGCCCTGCACCTCATTTTGCTCTCCCCCACCCCCAGTCTGCTTTATAATGTAACTAGGACGGGCCCACATGAGGCATTTTAAAATATTTTTTCCTCACACTAGTGGTGACTGCATCCTTTTGTATTAATATTCCAAGGATAAATGATTGTGAGCCTCCTTTTCTTTTTTCTTTTTTGTTTCCGATTTTTATTGTTACACATATAATTGCAAATGAAAGGGGAAAAGGCAGAACACAGTAGCTGAAGGGAAGAAAGGGGAAACACATTCATTCTTTTCCTCATATACGGGCAAGAACAAGCTCCAGATTAAAACAAAATCTACAATGGTATCTCAAAAATGCTTTCTATCTTTTTTGAAACGGCGCAGCAGGAAACATCAATAAAAGGGGGAAAGATAGAATAATAATAATATAGTTTTCTATAGCGGTGAGTGTGAAACTTTTATTAGCAAAAATATTATAATGGAAATTGAATTTCATATGTGAGCAATAGGACATGGCGATATACAGAGTCTTGTTGCAGCTATTGTATAATTCCAAGGTTTCTTTGAAGGGCAAAACAGTTTATTGCAGCCACACAAATCTGTGCTTACACCTAGAGTTCTCCCATACTACAGTGGGTTTCATATTGTATAAGAAATAGAAAAAGCAATTGCTGTCAATAGTTGTCTGTAATGAACAGGAACCTGCAGCTAATTATATGGTACAGGATTTCATGGTAAGATTATTCAGATTCTCCATTTTCAAATTTGCATGTAGTCTTCCAGTGCAATCCAAACCATGGCTACTTAGAAGTAAGTCCTGTTGGTTTCAATGGTGCTTAGTTCCAGGTTAGTGGAGTTAAGACTGCAGCCCAAAGAACTAATTTCTGAATTCAGGAGAGAGACCTTGAGACATAGATGATAGTTCAGTGAAAATGTAAACTCAGTGTGTGGGAACTGTTAAAATAAAGAGGCAAATTGGATGCTAGGGATTATTAAGAATGGTGGAATTGTAAAGTCTTTGTATACGTCTGGATTCAGAGTTCTCATGAGTGGAA
Organism: Podarcis vaucheri; assembly: GCF_965113315.1. Classification (NCBI taxonomy): domain Eukaryota; kingdom Metazoa; phylum Chordata; class Lepidosauria; order Squamata; family Lacertidae; genus Podarcis; species Podarcis vaucheri. The sequence goes on along the minus strand of NC_138762.1, from coordinate 60,568,115 downwards.
TACTGTGCACGGGATACCGTAGCTGGAGAAAAGGTGGGAAGTGGTTCTGGGGTTGCAGGAGAAGGGAGAATCAGCATAAATTGCTTCCCCTCTTCCTGCAATGGAAGGCTTTGCAGGTTTTCAGCTCCTTCCCCAAGTGAAAGAGTCCCAGGGTAACTGTAGATCCAGCCCCATGTCATTTTGGCTGTTCTTGTCTGCACGTTTTCTAGCTGTACAATATCTTTTGAACTGGGACAATCAGATCTGCACAGACGAAAAGTGCAGAAGAGGACAGTCAAGATGATCAAAGGCTTGGAGTACCTTCTCTAGGATAAAAGGCTTCTGTCATCACCCCTGAGTCCAGCAGCAATTCAGAAAGAGGCTGCACAGGCCAAGCTAAGGAGTCAGGCCAGGTTTGAGAAGAGATTCTAAAACTTAGGAAGCCATGGACAAAAGCTTTTTAAAATTATTTTTCAATGAAAATCTAATGTTGTGGGAAATGGAAAACAATACGCAATACTTATCTTTTAGCACCCTTTATAGACTGAAAGTTACTTTGTTAATATAGGACCATAAAATGTATTATGTGACAACAGAGGTGTTATGTGTCTTGAGTTCTCAAGTCTAGGATCTGGAGAGACAGCCTATTCTGGGCCAGGTTTCACTCCCTTGAAAGGAGCAGCAATGTAGCCTCAGGGGGCTCCTGGATTCAACCTCTGTCACTGGAGGCCCAGGTGACCTCGATGGCTAGTAGTGCCTTTTTCCAGTTCCAGCTGGTCTGCCAGCTAGGGCCTGTATTAGATAGAAATGACTTCGCCACTGAGCTAAGTTATCATGCTCTGATAACTTCCAGATTGGATTGCTATGTAGGACTGTCCAGAAACTTCAGCTGGTCCGAAATGCAGCGCTTGCGGTTCCATTTAGATCTGGCATAGCCCCACTTTTAAAACAGCTGTATTAGTTACCAATTCATGGTGTTCACATTAGTATTTAAAGCCCCAAACAACTCAGACCACAAGGGTCTGAAAGACCTCCTCCTTCCCTATAGACCCTCTAGCTGGCTGTTATTAAGATCAGTAAAGGGGTCCATCTCGGTAGTTCTGCTTCCTTCAGAAGCTCTTCCCCCAAAGAATTCTGGGTGTTTTAGTTTGCTAAGGCAGTGCCGGATTTATGTATAAGCTAAACAAGCTATAGCTTAGGGTCCCACTCTCTTGGGCCCCCGCAAAAAAAAAATTAAGAAAAAAGAAATTGGATGTACATTTCCAAAATATAAGATAAAAAACAAATAAAATAAAACCTACATACAGCAGCAGTGTTTTGTGTTGTGTAGGCTCCTATTAGGTCCATAAATTACCATATAGCATATGTTCAACACAAAAAGCAGTGACAATTTGTTTTTGGCAAAGGACAGCTGGACATATAAAGGGCCCCATTACCTTCAGTAACTTAGGGCCTCCTCAAACCTAAATCCAGCCCTGTGCTAAGGTGTGGGAATTGTATGTCTGTGAGAGGTAAACAACACTTCCTTGGATTCCTAGGGGCAGGGGAGCCATGCGCCTCAAATGTGCATTAAATGTATGGTCTGGGTGTGATATTAGTTTGCTTTCAATCTCTGTTGGAGCAGGTTGCTGACTCAGAGCTATCCATGGTTCTGCAACTCCTGGACTGCCTTAACCGCCTGGGATCTGGCACCAGACTCAAACAGGACAGCTTTTTTGTTTAGAAATGACAGCTAAGGAAAGACATAATAGAGCAGGCTTCCTCAACCTCGGCCCTCCAGATGTTTTTGGCCTACAAATCCCATGATCCCTAGCTAGCAGGACAAGTGGTCAGGGATGATGGGAATTGTAGTTTCAAAACATCTGGAGGGCCGAGGTTGAGGAAGCCTGTAATGGAGGTTTATTAAATATCTAATTAATTAATTAATTAACATTATTAGAAATTTATTTATATTATTTATTTATATTATTTAGCTGCTTGGTCTTATCCAGCAGGGCGCTTCTTAAATGGACACTCATTGTTGGGATGCTATGGGAACGCAGCAGACGGACCTTCTATATGTGAAGAGATTTTCAATTTTGTTAGCATATCTAAGATTAGAACTTGGCACTGTTACATTCGTTATGTGTAAAGAAAGTATGAGCTTGTCAAAAATGACTAATACACTGAGAAAAAGGAAGGAAACAAATTCAGAAAAAATTGTCAAACAGATGTACAATATATTTATTTATTCACTCTTTAGAAGAAAAGAAAAGTCTGTCCTTAATAAAATAATTGAGAGTGTAAAACTCCATATTCATGTGGATCAGCACAAAGCAAGATTGGAGCCTACAGCCAAAATTTCATTTAGACAGAAGAAAGATTGCTAAATAGTTTTGAAAACTTGTCCATTTTTTAAAAAAAGATACTTGAAATGCCATGGTTATTTTTTTTTTTGGGGGGGGGGGGTTTACACAGCCAATTGACATGATAATTATGCCATGTCCTTCTTTACACGTATATGTGAATTGTAATTTGTAGATGTGTGCCTGATTATATGTGCGTTTACTCAGAAGTAAATGCCTTTTGACTTAAGCTATGGTAAGTATGCTGAGGATTAAAACCTTCCTTTAAAAAGAGAGAGAAATGAACAAACTTGTAATTAGGCATCGTAGTAGTGGAATGTTGCTGTTAACTCTTTCGTGGGAGGAGAATAAGGAACTTTTCATCAAATGCAATAAGAATATAAGAAGAGATTGTGCCAAAGACCTGTCTAGTCAAACGTTCTGTTCTTGCCGTGGCCATCAAGGCCCCTGGGAAGTCCATGAACAGGACTTTACACTATCCCCAATTGTGATTCCAAACAATTAGGTATTCAGAGGCATATTTGCTCTCATAGTGGAGGTTGAACAAGCCCTTGTGGCTAGTAGCCCTTAATTGTATTGTCCCAGGGTATGGTATTAAGACTTATGATGAGACCAAGTTGATGAAGCTAAGCAAATCTGACCCAATCAATTCCTGGCCAGGAAACTGCTTACAGTTCCTCCCCACCCCAGAGGAGCCAGTGTGGTATAGTGGTTAAGAGCGGTAGACTCATAATCTGGTGAACTGGGTTCGCATCTCCGTTCCTCCACATGCAGCTGCTGGGTGACCTTGGGCTAGTCACACTTCTTTGAAGTCTCTCAGCCCCACTCACCTCACAGAGTGTTTGTTGTGGGGGAGGAAGGGAAAGGAGAATGTTAGCCGCTTTGAGACTCCTTAAAGGGAGTGAAAGGCAGGATATCAAATCCAACTCTCTTCTTCTTCTTCTTCTTCTTCTTCTTCTTCTTCTTCTTCATGAATTAGTGCAGACATTGCATCACTTCAGTTTGTACTGTTCCCTAGGATTCTCCCATGATGGTAATTCCCTTGTTTGCTAAGGGCTCGATGCCTTTGCATTGAATCTTGAATTAGAAACAGCACTGGCCAAAGGACATTCTCAGATGATCTGCTCCGTAATTTGAAAATTCAATACACATTTTTCGTTAGATAACCCTGAGTGCAGATCTACCAACCTAAAAACAAAAGAGATACTTAACACTCCCAGTCGGTGTTAATTCACTCACACGACCATATTATGTTAGGGTTATTGTTCAGCTGTGCAAAGTCTATCTAATTTGTGCCCTTAAAGGTAAAGGTAAAGGTACCCCTGCCCGAACGGGCCAGTCTTGACAGACTCTGGGGTTTGTGCGCCCATCTCACTCAAGAGGCCGGGGGCCAGCGCTGTCCGGAGACACTTCCGGGTCACGTGGCCAGCGTGACAAAGCTGCATCTGGCGAGCCAGCGCAGCACACGGAACGCCGTTTACCTTCCCGCTGGTAAGCAGTACCTATTTATCTACTTGCACCCGGGGGTGCTTTCGAACTGCTAGGTTGGCAGGCGCTGGGACCGAGCAGCGGGAGCGCACCCCGCCGCGGGGATTCGAACCGCCGACCTTTCGACCGGCAAGCCCTAGGCGCTGAGGCTTTTACCCACAGCGCCACCCGCGTCCCCTATTTGTGCCCTTAATGTGTCACAAAAGGCTTCATACAAAAAGACTTAATACATTCCTCCCTATTTGTGCCCTTAATGTGTCACAAAAGGCTTCATACAAAAAGACTTAATACATTCCTCTCTAAATTGTAACCCCCTCAAATTTACTGTGAATGCTGAGACATGAAACTCTGAAAGTAAGACGCAAGGCGAAAATGTAACTGTGATATCGTTATATAACATAGCTGTTTCTGCTTCATGTTTCTGAAAGGAGTTATGTTGCATTCCAGTTTTAAATACATTTACCTAGACATAAGCATGGTTAAGTGCAATAGATCTTATGTAAAAGTTAAGGTGCTTACAGTGCGGTCCTCCTAAGCATGTTCACTCAGAAGCCCATATCACTGAATGCAGTAGGTTTACTCCTGAGTAAGAGGATTGCAGACTTGCACGGTAGTCTCAACAAATTTACTATCAATTCCTATTTATTTCTATGGAAATGTACTTCTCTGCAAGTGTCAAGGCTGCAGCAATAGTGGGTTATGAGTCAAAACTCCCACAGGATGGATGTCCACTCACTGGAAATGCTGTAGAAGTAAATTTCCTGTATTAACAGGGGGTTGATCTAGCTGACCTATGAGGTTCTTTTAATTTTATGACACTGTGGCTTTCTGCAACAGTATTGAGTAGAAATTACTTTTATGTTTTCTTTGCTGTTTTAGTGCTCCAAATGTATTGTATATTCAGTGTCATTTTCTGAAACTATTCAATGCATTTTCCATGTTGGGATGAGCTATCTGACACTCATAATGATCCAGCAGCATTTATTACGCTTTCTAAGCCCATTGATTTCAGGAGGTTCAAGGCTGTTTAAGTCTGCACTGAATTGTTGTCTTTTTTTGTCTAATGTCTTTTTCTTTTCTCATGAGAATTCATTAGCAGAATAAGGCTTTTGCTACATTTCCTTCTTAAGATTTGCTTCTGCCAAGAGGTTACATATAAGTATTTGAGTTACCAATAGCTATTTGCAAGGCCTTTTTTCAGCTGGAATTTGACAGAAATCAGTTCCAGCACCTCTCTGGTGGGTGCCAATGCCATTCTAAGAGAACAAGT